>NC_067478.1:28864304-31281804 GCF_947179515.1 Apodemus sylvaticus
AAGACACCGCTCCTTCAGAACACTCTGGTCTTTCTGCAGTGGCAGCCGCCATCAATTCCTGTGAGCGCTCTGCTCACATTCTAGGGCAGCTAATGGAAACAAACACAGCCACTCAAACACCCTGAAAACTTAAAGTACGGGGATAGGGAATACAGAAGAAGGAGAACCTTTTGCTGCCTCTTTATGCCTTTACTTTTCCCCAAAGCAAGATGTGGCTATCATTTTAATCAGTATGAGATGCCGTCATCAATGATGTGGTCTGCCTAGATTAAACAATAGGAGTTTATTTGCCATAATTCTGGAGATTGAGATGTACAAGACTGGAGTGGCAGCTGACCTGGGGCTGGTGAAGGTCCCTCTCTCACCTACCCCTGCTGTGGTAAGTTCCCATGTAAGAGTCCCCCTTTTCATGTGTCTGTTCTTAGAAGGACACTGATTAAAATCACGAGCGACCCACCATCAGGACCGTACTATATCCCAAAGCCTTTACCTTCAAGTAGCCTCCTACTGGGTCCAACTTCTGAATTTGGAGGGTGAGGGTGGAAATACATCCTGTCCTTAGCAGCACTCTAGTTTTTAACACTGATAAACCAATGTCAAGGTAAAGTAAAGAATGTCTCTCCTGCACCCACTCCAAGTGTATTTCAACTTAGAGAGGACATTTTGTGACCACGAATATATTCAGCCTCTTCTGTGTGGCCATTCTTGTTTTCCTCTGGAGTGTTGGAGTGGGCATTCTTCATATGCCCTCCATAGCATCTAGAGCCTCTCAAGCTTAGATGTGGAGCATAGAATTCTGGACCAAATATCTTAGATTCATGCATTTCTTCTTCTTCAAGCACATCCCATTTGGTTCAAAATGGATATGGTATATTTGGAGTCAAAGCAATTCAACAGGGTTTTGAAGGTAATGCTGGGATGGTAGCACCTACCTTCCCAGTGGATGAGAGGTCAGAGGGATGCTGGCAGAAGCCACCCACAACCATCTGATCACAGGGGATAGGGTAAGAAGCTGAACTCTTGGTCATTCTATTTAAGCTCTTTTATCCAACTTCTCCCAATGCAGCAATCAAGATCCTTTCTGCCCTAAAAGGTATGGGTCAACTTTCTGACCCCTTTTGAGATAATAAGGAAGTTTATTATTCTTGCCTTTGCCTCTCATCTTAAAGAGAGAACAAGGCACAAGGGACTTGTTGGTTCTTTCTGTTAGTTGAGATGTGATAGGAGCTTTAACTGTACATTTTACTTTGGGTCTATGGCTTTCAGTGTTTGCTTGAGAGATTTTCCTCCTTTAGATAATGCTGAATTTTAGTTTGATTTTTTTCATTCAACTTATTGAATCCCAACATGTGCATTATAAGCGTCTGTGTACACATACACAGCATAAAATTTACACTTTCGATTTAAGTTCATTTTTGGATCTATTTCTTTGTTCCCACTACTGCCTGTTCTGTATGACTCCCACAGTCTTTTAAAGTCACATTGATCAATAATGCATTACAATATTCCATAGTTCTGGCCTTATTCCAGGCTCTGTTATTCAGAGTTTTCTTGATTTCACATGTATAAAAAATAATTTTATTGATCCTTAATTACCCAGAAACTTATATGTGACATATAAATCACATGTCAACAATTTAAAGTTTAAAAAAGGATTGCCAGCCAGGCAATGGCAGCACACGCCTTTAATCCCAGCACTTGTGAGAAAGAGACAAGCGGATTTCTGAGTTCGAGGTCAGCCTGGTCTACAGAGTGAGTTTCAGGACAGCCAGGGCTACACAGAGAAACCCTGTCTCAAACCCTTCCTCCCCAAAAAAGGATTGCCAGCACCCACGGTCAGTCGTTCCCCTTCCATTCCTGCCTCCTTCCTCAGGAGAGCTACTAGAACATATACCACTACCAACTAATTGTCTTATTGTGTGTTTCAGTTTCATGGGACCCAAATTAGACAATATGTGCACTTTTCATCTACTATTCAATAGAGTATTTGTGAAAGTCTTATTTTAGTATAATAGCTATATTTTTAAATTATATTACTATTTCATAATCTACTTATTCGCATGTGTGAAGGTGGACATTTGTGTTATTTCAACTTGGAGCTATGATGAGGTTTGCTAATGTATGTTTGCTTTTCTAAAGGATTACTAGGATGGAGTGCCATGCAGTCTTAAAATGGTGGTCCCAACTCACATGCCTAATGGTGGTTCCAGTTGCTTCACATTCCTGCCAACACTTAGTTTCTTTTCATCCTTTTATGTTTCTTGAATTCACATTTTTGCCTCTTGACACTTAGGAATTGCCTTGCTAATTTGAACAAGGTAGAATACAGATATTTTAGTTGGAATTGCATTGAATTTTTAGATTAATGTGGATAAACTTGGAAACTATCCATGAATATTCTTTATCAATATTTTAACTTTCAATTTCTCTTTATAACTTATATGAATATTTTGGGGATCACTGTTTACATTTACAACTATCTGATGATTTTGTGCTATTATAAATAGAAATAACATATCTAAATCCATTTTCTTATTGTTTATTGCTAGATTTATATATAGGTGCAAATATATATGTATATACATACATACATATATATATATATGCTTAATTTTTAAACAGATATTTTATTTAGGGCCCTATTAAGTTGTTGTAATAATTTTAATAATATATTGGTAGATTATTTTAAAGTCAAAAAACTATGCTGCTTTAAATTATGAGTAAGTTTGATTGCTTTCCTTTACAGTTAATGTGTACTTGGTGTCTTTTATATATGTTTATCTCATTTCAATACAATTGTCAAGACCTTTGATATATTATAGAATATAAATGACACTAAGGCTATCTTTGTCTTATTTTTAATTCCAAAGGGACAATGTGCACTATTTCTCTATCAAGATCAGAGTAACATACAACAGTATAAATTTCTCCTTCAATTCTCTATGAACTAGAAATAGGGACTTAATAGTCAAGACAATAATGTATTTATTTTCATAAGTGCTTTTTATTGTTGTGATAAAATACTAACAACATCAACTTAAAGAGGAAATATTTTAATTTGGCTTACACTTCCCTCTCACAGTCTGTTATCAAGAAAATCAGGGCAAATATCCCAGGAAGGAACCTGGAGGCAGGTACGGATTTGGAGAGAACAGAAGAATGTTATTTATTGCTTTTTTCTATTACATAGGACTGCCTGTCCACGAGTCACACCAGCCACAGTGGGCTGGACCTTCTTACATCAATCATTAACCAAGAAAATGTCCCACAGACATGTCCACAGGCCTATTTGATGAAAGCAATTCCTCAGTAGAGCCTCCTTCTCCCTAGGTGACTCATGTTTATGTCAAGTTGACAAATAACCAGCACATTTACTAAGCTGATCATACAGTACAAAGGATTCTTGTATATCTTCAGGAAAGCTCAACTGGTTATAATGCTCCCCCACACATACACATGTAACTGAATCTGATATGATATTACTGTGTTGGTTGTTGAATGTATATCTTGCATAGTTAATTCTGTACAAGACATACAAGTGCATGTCTTGTGTGGTTAAGCTCACAAATAAGATTCTCATACTCTAAGTGCTTAGAAGAATTCTGGGTTTACAGTTTAATCTGTAGAAATATTTTAAATTTGACATAACTGTTTTAGTAGATGCAGATATGATTAGTCAGGATCCCGATTTATATCAATGATGTGCATTTTCACATTTATTAGTATATAGTTGTCCATAATATTATTAATATTGTAGTGTTTATCATTATATATTCCCTCCAATATAATGTATTTTCATCTTCATTCTTTTTTTTTAATTTTTGAATTTTAATATAATTTTTTTTGGATTTGGTTTTTCCAAGACAGGGTTTCTCTGTGTAGCCCTGGCTGTCCTGGAACTCACTCTGTAGACCAGGCTGGCCTCGAACTCAGAAATCTGCCTGCTTCTGCCTCCCAGAGTGCTGGGATTACAGGCGTGTGCCACCACTGCCCGGCTTTAATATAATTTTATTGTCTTTCTTAATAACAATTTTATGAAAAGTACAAAGATTGACATAGACTTTGTTCTAGCTATATTTATTTATGTATGTGTCAAAGAACATTCAATGATTATGAAAAGTAATTTTTCATATTGTCATATGTAGGCATAGGAGTTACATGAAAAACCTCCATGATTTCTAGTTAAATATTTTATGAATATAAAACTTCTATAAAATAACCAATTACTAATAAAAAAGTACAATGCTGTTGTATGTGTTGAGTATGGCTGTTAATATCCAGAAATTAAATGGCACACTATAGTTACTGAACATCCACATATAGTTCACGTTCTGTCTGCTATACAGATCTTGTTTTTTTTTTTTATTCAATATATTTTTTATTTACATTACAAGTGATTTCCCCTTTTCTGGCCCCCACTCTCTGAAAGTCCCATAAGCTCCCTTCCCTTCCCCTGTTCTCCCATTCACCCCTTCCCACTTTCCTGTTCTGGTTTTGCCCTATACTGTTTCTCTGAGTCTTTCCAGAACCAGGGGCCACTCCTCTATTCTTCTTATACATCATTTGATGTGTGGATTATGTTTTGGGTATTCCAATTTTCTAGGCTAATATCCACTTATTAGTGAGTGCATACCATGATTGATCTTTTGAGACCGGGTTACCTCACTTAGTATGATGTTCTCCAGCTCCATCCATTTGTCTAAGAATTTCATGAATTCATTGTTTCTAATGGCTAAATAGTACTCCATTGTGTATATATACCACATTTTTTGCATCCATTCATCCGTTGAGGGATACCTGGGTTCTTTCCAGGTTCTGGCTATTATAAATAGGGCTAATATAAATTCCACTATAAATGAACATAGTGGAATTCCTGGCAAGTTTGATTGAATGTTCTCAAGATGAGCCTCCAGCCTTGTTGATTAATCTGTATTGTGCCTATCTCCCAAGGAATTAATTTCTCTCATCTTTATTATTTCTATTTTAAATGTCTGTTTTATAGCATATTAGGGAAAAGGTTGATTTTTAGGTGTGAGTTTCTGTAAAGAAGTCATGTCTGTAAAGGGTGATTGAAGCTGTATCTGCAAAGACTGATAGACTGATTACAACTTCAGTGATGAGGAGATATTGGGATGCTCAAGTTTCAGAGTCTAATTACAATTTATCTTGGGCTATTATCAGTCCCATAAATAGCCATTCTTGCCCACCACTCTATTGAACCCAACATTCTATGACTAACAGACTAAAGCCATTTGAAATGAATCAATTAATAAAACTAGTTTTCACTAACCAAACGGCTGAGAGTCATCAGATAGCATCTGAGGCCAACAGGTCAGATTTCTTTGTCAAAGTTGCTTGTGCAATGTATTTTTAAAGTGCCTTGATTTATGCTTTTCTTTCTTCTATTTTAAAAATTTCATGAAACTGTTCCCATATTGGAACACAGAATTTGGAGTATCCTAAATCTCTGTTCCTGGTCACACAGAGTTGACTCTCCAATAAACTGTCTCTTATCTATTTTTAAGGTGAGAGTTGTAATTTTGTGATGACCTTGGATAGATTATTGTACAAACTGGCTAATTCAGAGAAAGAAGAACATAACATATATAAGAAATTAAGTGCTTGCCTCCCTTAACCTTATATCACCATCAGCTGTTCACCTTTGTATCTGTAGGCATCCTTACCCACTTATTTCTAGTTTTCAATATTCTTAATTTCTTTAAAGTCATTTTGCAATGCAGAGCAAGACAATGCCAATGAACTGATTCTTGATTTGCTTGTTATACTCAAACATACTTCATATGAACCCACAATTTCTATGATAAAAGGCAAATCCAACTGTGAGTTATCCAATAAGTCATCCCTGATTTCTCATGCAATTTTCAACCAGGAAATATTGTAAAGATTATTTATATTAGCAATGATTTAGAAACAAAGAAACATAAGAAACACCAAAAGATGTGAAAGTCAGGGGTAGGCTTCTTTAGGAGAAGAATGGTTTCAGCAGAAGAGGAAGTGAAGATGAAAGGGTAGTGGGGTGAAAATTATTAAATTCCTCCCTATGGGATTATCAAATAAATAAATAACATGGTTAACTAATGATATAGTCATATAATGGTATATGTTACAGGGAATTTCGTTAAGCAATGAAATAAATTGAAGAAATATATGATATACTTGTATCCATCTAAATTTATTCACACACAAATACACACATTTTATGAAAAGTTACATTAATGTTTTTTTACTAAGAAACTATTACTTTAATAGTTTGAAAAATTAAATGAAATTAGAACCAACATACTAAAGCAGAATAAAAATCTTTCCAAGAATTTACTTCTTTTAACTTTGTTAACCTGTGTCTCTTGTATTCTTAGGTCGTTACCAGGACTCTTGTTTATTTCTGATGTTCTTTGTACATTTTTCTTCCTCTTCCTCTTTCTCTTCCTCTTCCCCCTCCCCCTCCTCCTCCTTCTCTCCTCCTTCTCCCTACCCTCCCATCACTTTTCTTCTTTTTCTTCTTCTTCCTCTTCTTCCTCTTCTTCCTCTTCCTCTTCTTCTTCCTCTTCCTCCTCTTCCTCCTCTTCCTCCTCTTCGTTGTCGTAGTCGTCATCGCCCTCCTCCTCCTCCTTCTCCTCTTCTTCTTCCCTCTTCTTCGAAAAACAAGTTTATTTTGGTTTGTAACTTGAGGGAACATAGTCTGCCTACCACAGTGGAAAGCCATGTCCAAGAGTGTGAAGCAGGTAATCACATTTTATTAATGTCAGGAATCAGAGAACAAGATGAATATTGGTTCTCAGCTTGCCCTCTCCTCCTTTTTTTCTATTTCTTTTCAACCTGGGATTCCAACTTAAGGAAGGGCACTGACCATATATGTTCAGGGCAGGTCACCTATTCTCCCCAACTGTGACCTTTTTTGTTAGGAAAATAATAATGTTAAAGTTTTAGATTCATCTATCTTGACTAATCTTCACTATCAATTTAGTTAGATTTGGAAATGTTTAGGGCCATATTCTGTACATCTTTCTAAAGATGTTTTCAGAACTGTTTAGCCCCCTACTTTTTTTTTTTAAAAAAAAGCTGTTTTTTCAGTGTAAACAAAGGCACAGCAACACAACAGCATTTATCCTTCTGTAGAACTTTTCAGTGGTCTTTCCATTCATCTAAGCACAGACATATAGTCAATATGGCTAATATTGGATGATTCTGAGCACATTTTATATAGATAATGTCAGTGATAATTATGCATGTACAGATAACGTAAGAGTATTTTAAAAACCTCTTTCCATTCAGCTGAATTTGAAGGTGCTACACAGTCCTTAATGGTGGCACACCATCTGTCTGTATTTTTCCTCCTACCAAACTTGACTTCATTCTGTTGCTAACCAGATACCTGGTTATTTTCAGATCTTTTTCATTATAAACAATGCTGCCCAGAGCATCTTAGGCTTCTCTCCCTAGTGAGTGATTACTCCTCAGGTAAATTTCCTGACATGGGCCTCCCTGTCAGTGGTGATACATTAATTTTCCGTTTTAAGCATCCCACCAGTCTGCCCTTCAGAAAGAATGAGGCAATTTGCATCCCTGCTCATGCAGCAGAGGGGACCCTTCTCTCCACACTCCTGACAACATTCATTTTTATCAATTTTTAAAATCCTTTGACAATCTGATAGATTCACTGCTTCTAAATTGTGATAGTTGTTAGCATTTTAAAAAGGTTCCTTTAATAGCAAGGCGGCCTCACTGATTAGCACTCCTCTGTCTAGCTCTAGCATGTAACATCACATCGTGGTCTGAATGAACAGGCATTGTAATTATTTCCTTCTTGAGGCACTTAATGAAAATCTGTGGGTGAATTCAATTTTGTTTCACATGCAAAACCTCCTAAAGATATTTCAAAAGGGACTCTCCAGTGGGCCCCTCATCAGACAAATCCAATTTGACTATTAAAACTTCATCATCTGAGTCTGGGCTCAGGTCGTCATTCACTGAGGAAATGGAATTACTGACCAATTTAGGCAAAAATTAATAAACAAATAAAAATAATAAAGCTTCATTCCAAATCCAGTAATGTTAACATCAACAACAAATCTCAAACTAGCTAACCCATAATTCAGTGTAAAAAAAAACAAAAACAAAAACAAAGCCCTTCTAGTCTGTGTCCTTCCCACCCAGGATCAGTGAAAAAAATCGATTCAACTTTTTGCCAGTATAATAAACAATATTTATTTATTTTTTTGCATGTATCCACAGTATGTAAGTTTTTGGAGGTGACCCAGGATAAAAGAAATCTGTGCTTAGCAGAGATGGTCTTCAGGGGGGAAAATACAGGGTGGCAGTGCCAACAAGGGCAGGGAACGATAAGGCTTCTAAGAGGACAGGATGTTTCAATGCTCTGGAAGCTTACGGTAGGCAGTCACATGTCCATCAAGCAGCAGATCTGCTCACCAAACCATGCTCTATGAACACTCAGTAGACAATATGCAGATCGACAAGAGTTATTTACTTTGTACTTTACACTAAGAACTTAAGAAGACACCTGTTTTAGGAAATACACTAGTCACTAATTCTCACAGACATTTTCCTATTTGTTCCAAAAGATGAAATTCAACCACACTATCACAACTTGTGTGGAGAAATTTTACATAGCTCACTATGACCTAGTTAACAAATACTAATTTAACTGGACAAATAGTTAAATATTAATTTAGCTTCACAGATATTTGAATATTAATTTAAATTCACAAATTCCTTAACATCACTTAGGATTAGGACAGTTTAAGAGAATCTAATGATTTTCATGTTCTCAAGATGAGCCTCCAGCCTTGTTGATTAATCTGTATTGTGCCTATCTCCCAAGGAATTAATTTCTCTCATCTTTATTATTTCTATTTTAAATGTCTGTTTTATAGCATATTAGGGAAAAGGTTGATTTTTAGGTGTGAGTTTCTGTAAAGAAGTCATGTCTGTAAAGGGTGATTGAAGCTGTATCTGCAAAGACTGATAGACTGATTACAACTTCAGTGATGAGGAGATATTGGGATGCTCAAGTTTCAGAGTCTAATTACAATTTATCTTGGGCTATTATCAGTCCCATAAATAGCCATTCTTGCCCACCACTCTATTGAACCCAACATTCTATGACTAACAGACTAAAGCCATTTGAAATGAATCCATGGGCGCCATTCCTATTCAAACCACCACACTGTATATTCTAGCTTGCTTCCTGATGCTGTGCTGCAAGACCTACTAGGGGAAGAAAGGGCTCATTTGGCTTACTCATACCCATCCCAGTCCAACAATGAGAGAAGCTGGGGCAGAAACTCAGCCAGGAGCAGAGACCAACTGTAGAGGGAAGCTGCCTATGAGCTTACTTTCCATGACTTGTTCAGTTATACAAGGCCCATCTGCCCAGAGTGCTGCATTTTACAGGGGCTGGGCTCTGCCATGTCAATCATTAATCACGGAAATGTCCTCACAGGACAGTCTGATGGAGGCAATTCCTTAATTGAGGTTCCTTCTTTCTAGGTGACTCCAGTTTGTATCAAATTGACCAAAAAACAAAAACAAAACAAAAACAAAAACAAACAAACTGTGATCAGCAAAGTGCCCAGTCCTGAAAGTCTTTTTAGAAGGAATTGCAGTAAGAATAAAGTAAAAACTAACAGTTACTTTCTCTAGAATTTTATGTAAGAATTAATGTATTTTTAAAATTTATTTAGAAAATGTGTGTATTTTTTTTATTGTGGACTCTCTCTCTCTCTCTCTCTCTCTCTCTCTCTCTCTCTCTATATATATATATATATATATATATATATATATATATATATATATATGGTGTGTGTGTGTTATTGTTTGCAGGACCTAACCTGCTAGATGTTAGACTTTAAGTTGAGATTATTTCTAAGCAAGTTGTGTTGTAAGGACCTGAACCCCTGACCTGGCACCATTATTCCCATTTCCAGCTGGGGAGACTGTACCCACAGCATGGGCACACTTGATGAAGTGAAGCACTGAACTGAGATAAATGGAGCTATCGTGAGTTTGGTCCAGGGCCTAGATTACTTCTGCAAAACTGTGCAGCTTCCCTGGGCAGTCCGGGTTCTGGTAGCATGGTGCTCGTTCACAGACACTGTGATGAACACTTACAATACTTCAGAGTTTGAGAGGCATATTTTATATCCCTAGTTAGTTTGTTCATCAGAACAGGTCTGGCATTGGAAGGCAAGATACACAAGACTCTGAACAGATAGCTTTCACTTGCATTTTCTAATGTAAAGAAGTAAATTTAGCCAGAATTTACTTTTTAATCAATCAATTTATTTTTGTCATTCAGTGGAGGCTAATTAAGAAAGGGTGACTTTAGGCAACAAATATTTGTTTTCTCCCAAATGTCTGTTTGCACCAATCTATCCATAGCACCCAATCCTTCAATACACTCCAAACATCAAACAAGAGAAAACTAATCTCTTGCTGATTTGAAAACTAATTTCCCACATTGTAAGTCCTTTCTGACTCATCCTTTCTCCCTCAGAGAAACTCCAGGCCTCCACTGTGCTCTGGATGGGACTTCGTAAGCTTTTCTACTTGTGATCCCTTTCCACCCATGAAATTTAACAGGACTTCTAACACACAGGTATATAAAATGCAAGATAAGTATATAACATGCAAGGTATACAATCAAATAATGCTAATATGCCATTAAGGAATGGATTTTAAAACAATTCTTTTATGTATTCTTTAATTTGAACACAGAAAGATTAAAGCAATTTTGCATAGTAATGAGATGAATGCACTTGTTTGTATTATGTAAGGGATTAAGTCTCAACGGAATGTTTGATACTGCAGGACGCAGAGAATTTCAGCATTTCCAGAATTGATCAAATTGATTTTTAAAATCGTCAATGTGAGAATGCCATTTTACCTATATACAATACAAAATGCAGAAATATTTAGAATCATTTCAGGAGCTCTTGGAACTATTGTGCTAATTCAGAGCCAAAATCCATCAAATGACTTTCTAAGAAACTTGAGTCAGTAACTCGAACAGCAGTTTTAAAATCAATATGATGACACAATACAATACAAAGATAAGAGTAACTTGACATACATGTAGGAAAAGACTACATCTTTATTTTCTGTAATTAAATCATATTTCTAAGGAGCAACTCATAATATTTAATGTTCTTGAATATGAACAGAAGAACTTCAGGCAGCATGGTGGTATTGCCTGATTTGAGGCATGCTCATTGCAAAGCATGTGTGTCGTATATTTAAAACTAAGGCTGCAGTGATGTTGCCGCATGCTCTCTGGGTGAATGCTTCTAGAAACATCTGGGTTCATTTTGCATTTCACTTTGACTTAATTTGTGGTTGTCAAATAATCAGAAACCTTATATTAATGCCTACTTTATTCATAACCCTCACACTTACCTATGATCCCCCATGTGAGGTCTTGCCCCACAGTTTAAGAAGCTGGGCTCTAGAGTAATATGATGACTGCCTACAGCATTAGAGAGAGGTGACATGTATAGATGATTTATGTATCCCAAATACGGTGCACAGTACATTACCCAGTTGCCGTGTTGCATCTCATCCCTCTGCTGGAGGTGAAGTCACTGAGGTTGTCTGTTATCTGTAGCACATCCTACTGCAGCTTTGTGGCTTGGACTTTCTATGAACTCCTGCTTGCTCCTTAGTCCTCTCTCGCCCTTCGCATTTCACTGTCTTTTCTAAACCTAATTTTACTTTTAAAAGCCATGACTCCTTCAAAAGCCCAGACTATAAAAAGACAACGAAACACATTTTAGGAAGATGAATAGGCATCATTAAGCCAGTAAAGTTAATATAGGAAATAAATGTAGTTACAGCTTCGAGGAATTGTGTTCCATTAAACGGAATAAATAGTGAACAACCACTGTGGCCAGGTTCTCTTGGAACCCTCAAGTTTATAACTTAAGGGAAAGCTGTTTTCTTTCAATTTGCTAAATTGCTTTAGCCATTAAACACTGATAGTAATATTCTCACTTCTGGGGGTTTTTCTACTTGTAACTTTTTCTTTTTTCTATTGAAGTACAGGACACTGTAGGGCCACATTTCTGTTATGATACCATCAAGAAGATTTCTTAACTTTCCAGATTCACACTGTATATTCTGATGATATGGATCAGAAATATTGGCTCCAATATAAGACTGGACTTAGAGCTATTTTGATGTAAGCACCCACAAAAAACATGCCTTAGGATCACAGGAATTCAGACAGAGTCAATCTGTGTAGAGTCTAGACATCTACCCAATTCTTAATCTCTCTCACACTCTGTGAATGCGCTGCTCAGCCTGTAACAGGGCATGGCTAAAGGCAGAACCCTCATGACCATTTGCCTCAGTCACTTCTCCATTGCTCTGATGAGACACTATGACCAAGCAAAGTACAGAAAAAAAAAAAAAGAGTTCACTAGGGTTTAGTGTTTCAGAAGATTAGAGTCTATGACCACCATGGCAGGGAAGCATGGCACCAGGCAGGAGGTATGGCGCTTAACCAGAAGCTAAGAACTTAGATCTTGATACAACATCCACAAGGCAGAGAGAGACAGAGACAGAGAGACAGAGAGACAGAGAGACAGAGACAGAGACAGAGAGACAGAGACAGAGAGACAGAGAAAGTGCACTAGGAATGGTATGGGCTTTTGAAACCTCAAAGTCCACCACTAGTGACAATCCCCTCTCCTCCAACAATCCTTCTAAAAAGTAATCTCGTCAACTGGAGACCAAGAATCAAATATATGAGACTATGTGAGTTATTTTTATTCAAACTACCATGCTACACAAGATAGCAAATGGAATCCTGTGGCTACATATCTCCTGGAAACCCCTCCCTGTGTTCAGATGAAATTTACCAAGTAACCATGGTGACTAATTCTCTACTAGTCCTTTGGCTCATAGAAAATAAGTTACCTGGAGTATCATTTTATTTTGCAACACTTGGCTCTAGCAGCTGAGGGGATTTGCTCGGAAAACAAAAACCAAGAGCCAAATCTACACAGGTGACTGCCTCCTTTTATTTAACGGTCCTGTTAGTCTAGGAAATAATGTTTTTTCTTGAGGGATGGAGTTGTTGTGCAGGACCTAGAGTCTAGAGTAACACTGAGGCTGTGTGTGTGTGTGTGTGTGTGTGTGTGTGTGTGTGTGTGAGAGAGAGAGAGAGAGAGAGAGACTATGTGTGAGTTTGCAGATGTGTGTGTGTGGTGTGTTTGGTGGTAGAGGTGCTAGGTAACAGGGATCCATTCTGGTAATTACTCTAGACAAGCCACTTTCCAGCAAAGCTGGCAACACTGGCACTGGGAAAAACAAAGTTGTAGAATAACATAATTAGTTTTTTTTTTTCTGTGGTTTCACCAATAAGTACTAGGTAAGGAAAATTACTGAGTTGACACAATATTATTTTTGCAAAAATTAGATTGTGCTTTTTAAAAAGTTCCTCAATTAATAAACGGAAAGGCACATTCATCCTAATATTAGGTACTAGTAAGAAAATTTCACACAGTACTAATTTTTAAAAGGCTTCTATTCCTTTATAAAACACTTTTCAGCCACTTAGTTATTCTATTCTTGCTCATCTTGTGTGTGTGTGTGTGTGTGTGTGACTCTAGGGCTAATTTTAAGAGTAGTTTTAGGTTTGTAGTAAAATTAAGATAACAATTCCCTATACCCCCGCTACAGGCAGAAGTTCTCTGTTAGTACCCTCCGTCAGAGCAGCAGTGTTTGTTCTGAAGATTCCACCTTGACACAGGGTTGTTACTCAAACCCTGCAGTTTGTACAATGGCTCTCTAGCTGTAGTACATTGCTTCTGTGTCTTTCAACGCCTCTCATTAGCTTATGGTAGTGTCTTGAGTTGGGGTGAAGCATGATGAATATTCATGCCTTGGTCAGTCTAGACTGCTATAGCAAATGCATTCCAGACTGGGTGGCTTCCAAAGCAAATGCTTATTTCTGTCAAGACTGAAAGATGGGAAGTTCAAGGTGAAGATGCTTGTAGGTCGGAGTCTGGCGAGGCTCCTGTCCTGATTTCTGTTGACTGTTCACTCATAAACTTTCGCAGTAAAAGAGAAAGCAAATTCTTTTATGTGTTCCCATCATGAATGTGGACCCCGTGCTCTGCAGTAAGTTGTTGAGGCCTGGATCTGAAATAGCACTGACTTGTAGCATCAACTTGAAAATCTCAAGAATGGAACTTATTTTGTGTTGTTTTATTCTTAATGAACACTATCATTTATACTAATACATTTGTCATATTCAAATTCCTATAGGCAAGCTTTCTAAAGCAGGTAGTTTGACACACTCATAAATATTATACCAGGCACAGGCATCAGAACTTTACAAAAAATATTATGTTATCCTTTTACTAATCTTTACTTCTGAGGGAAAAAAATGTGAATACCAATTTACCTGATTTACTATTAATTTGACCAGATTTCATGTCAAACTTTCATTGGGGCCCAGTTTCAAGAAAAACATTGAAGAGAATATTTCACAATTAGGAGGAGGCATTGAAATTTTCCTAGGGTCTCTCACTGAGATCTTAAATCTAATGAATTTCTCTCTACATTGCTAATAACCAAGAAAAACAATGATGTGTGTAGAACCCAATGAGATTAGACTAGAACCCAAGATAAAGAAAGATGTTGTTATCATTCTGTCCTAAAAAAATAAAAATCTAATGAATTTATAGGAAACTCAACTTTACACTGAATGCCAACAATGATCTTCACATTCCTAGTATTTATTCTCTAGGTAGTTCTCTAGGTTCACCGATTTGGTTGTAAGGAAATAAAAAGCTACAAGTAAAGAGTTAACAATTATCATTATTATTCAGAAGATTCTGAGTTCAATTTTTTTTTTTTAACTCGGGCAGAATGGACTACAGAAAGGCATTCAATAGACGGCCAGGAGCCAGGAGCACAGCATTGATTTTGCTGGGCCTGATGAGCAAGTAGAAACTGTGAAAGCGTCTTTATAAGTCAGAGAAATCAATGGAAATGAAAGATAAAAAAATATGACATTTGGATAATGCCATTCAAATTGAGAACCATTATGAAATGATGTTTATGAAGGCCTGACTACTAATAAATCAATAGCTGATGGAAACAAGGTTTGTTTGACTCCTTCCTCTGTAGCACACAGTTAAAGCACAGAGAGGGTAACTGATTAGTGCTTACGTTGGGCTCCAGAAAATTCCTATTTTGTATCCATTAGCCTCATTGAGATTTCTTTTTTCAGTGAGATTTATAAAGCTCCTCTTCAGGGAGACTCTTAGATTAGAAGCTACTGCAGCCTTCTACAATATAGAGAAAATGACAAAAAAAATTATAAATTATTATCATATAAGAAGGTCTTTCACTTTGTTTCTGGGAAAGGTGGTTCTACCGTCACATAGAACTTTGCATAAATCAGCCCTGGAGGAGAGCTTTATTTTATACTTGTTTGTTGACTTGATAGACAATTTTATTTTTGTATTTAGGCACATCAGCATTAACCCACAAAGGTCTCTCAGAAGTTTCTTTTGGATATATATGGATTTATGATCAAAATCTACTCTGTATGCTAAACAAATCCCTTGTTTGTGTGCTGGGAAAGACTCTACTTCTGAAATTGGCCTTTCACTGCTTCTGTGGAACATGCTGCCTGCGCCACACACATCAGACACCAATGGCCAAGAGAATCCTCCCCAGATCCACAGGCCCTTCCTTACATTTCCCCAACACGAATGCCATGCTTCCCAATAACCTTTGGTGCTTGTTATATAATCTACTAATGTCTGACTCATCTATGGTTATATATTTGTGTGTATGTATGTTTGTGCATGTGCAGTTGTCCATATGTCCACATACATGTAGAGGCTAGGGAACAACCTCAAGTGTAATTCCCCAGGTGCTGTCCACCACATTTTTTGGAGATCATCTCTCACTGACCTGGAGAACACTGATTCAGCTAGGCTGCTGGGCTCACAAGCCCCAGGTATGGGCGTGTCTCTGGCTTCCCGTCCTCACCCCTCCACCACATTACATGAATGCTCCATAATACTCTGATTTTTTTATGTGAGTTTCAGGTTTCAAGCACAGGTCTTCATGGTTGCAAGGCAAGCATTTTACTGACTAAACCACACATCCCTGGTTGCCTCTGCATTAAATTTTATATAAGTACTTGTATAGTTAGATATATTGATGTATTTTTAAAAAAATAAGCATGCAGGAGAGCTGATGTTTTTACATAACTAAGTTAAACATGTCAGAAGGCTTGACACAATTAAGGTGCTTAGCAAATGCTGCTAAATTAGCAGTAAGCAAGACAAGTGTAAAATGTTGCATCTTTAAATATAGGAGAAATCTTAATTTATATTACTTTGCCAATGTCTAGTTTTTGGCTCAGACCTAAAGTGAGAGAAGTGGAGCTAGATATTCTGGTTGGTAGATTTTGGAGGTGTTTTGTATAATAAAGACAAGTTAGAAATCTAACATTCAAAAGGCAGATACTTAAAACATATATTGCCTTTTGTTGTTGCTGATATCTGAAATGCTCCCAGCCCCAGCTAAGGGCTGTATTTCAGAGGTGTGGCCCTGAGCCTGCATTGCTTTTGGGAGATGATGGAACCTTTGAGAGATGGGACCTGGTGAAAGAAATTAAGTCATTAAGGATATGACTTTAAAGAAGACATTGGGACTGACCGTCTGTGCCTCTCTGCATCTCAACTCCCTTGAGGTGACAGGACCTCATTTACAGTATGTCCCTATGGTGTTCTTTTGCCACCATAGGCTTCAACCACAGAGCTATGTGGCCATGAATAATAATGTGAGCCAAAATAAGCTGTTTATTTTTATTGTGTATAAGTCGATTGACTTGGGTGTTTTGTCATAGTAATGGAGAGTTGCTGACTCACACATCAAATAATCAAAAATTAACACATTGATATGTATTTATATATTGTAAATGAAAAGCAAATATCTAAGATTTTTTTAAATGATTCCTTAGTTTAACAAACTTCCCCTTAATTGACTGGTTCAAATTCTATGTTGATGAAAGTACGCAGAGTCAATTGGATTGTCCATTTGTGAACTGTAAAAGAAGAGTTTAATATTTTCATTTGTTGCTTTCTTACATCTTTTTATACCTCCTGCATACTATTACCATTATGTTTTAGCTCTTTAAAGTATTAACAATTTTTCCTTTCAATCCTTGATTTGTCTGTTTTGCTTTTCTTCATGATAGTAAGCTTTGAGGCTATTGAGTAGCAGTTGCAATCATTGGGAGGGAAGCTTAGTAGTTTAGCTCATGAAGCCTTCCTTGCTTTCTGGGACTGAATATTGTTTGTAGCTGTAAATGGGGACACTGGGTGTCCCCTCAAATTCTCAGAGAGACCAAGGGGGTAATTCTTAATCTGTTTTATGCCCCAATTGAGCAGCTGTTAGTAATCTTTCCTCATGTACATTTAGGAACATAATAATAAAGGTGGCAGGATAGAAAGCCTGACCTGTGTAAGGATCCTTCTCAGAGTCTTTAAGAAAATCGTGTGACACAGATGAAGATTAAGATGCTCAGGGGTTAAAACCAAAAAGACCGGCTGGGAAGAGTCAGTGTGCTCTGCTGAGTCCAGCAGGCCCTGGGCGGGAGCCTTCAGATGTCTGCTTTGGGATCTGAACAGCCTGGGGCACAGCACTCAGTCTCCAGGAAGTGCAAGAGGCCTGGTGTGCACCCAGAGGCAGACTGGGAGGACACAGCTTGCTCCGGTGGGTCCAGCCCCACAGAGCTTAGGTTCCAGTCCTGAGGCCTCTGGCAGGAGCCTTCAGATCTCCGCTTTAGGATCCAGAACAGCCACATCTCCAGGCCCTGCAAGAGGCCAGAGGGGCACCCAGGAGGCCAGCTGGGAGGAGTCAATGTGCTCTGGTGAATCCGGCAGGGCCCGGGCAGGAACCTTCAGGTGTCTGCTACAGGATCTGAACAGCCTGGGCCACAGCACCCTGTCTCCAGGCAGTGCAGGAGGTCAGCTGTGCACCAGAGGCCAGCTGGGAAGAGGAAGCTTGCACTGGTGAGTCCAGCATTGACAACAAGACCAATTAATATCAGTGAGAGCTAGATGGCAAAAGGCAAATGCAGGAACGTCACTAACAGAAATCAAGGCAATATGGCAGCATCTGAACCCAATTCTCCTCTACCAGCATGTCCTGGATACCCCATCACACCAGTAAAACAAGATTTGGATTTAAAATCACTGGTCATGATGCTGGTACAGGAACACATGAAGGACATACTTAAAGAAATTCAGGAGAAAATGGATCAAAAGTTAGAAGCCCTTACAAGGGAAACACAAAATTCATTGAAAGAAATTCAGGAGAATACAAAAGCCAATAAGGAGGAAATGCAAAAACCACTTAAAGAAATACAGGAGAACTTTGGTCACCAGGCTGAGGTCATGAAAGAGGAAACACAAAAATCTCTTAAAGAATTACAGGAAAACACAAACAAGCAAGTGAAGGAGCTAAGCAAAACCATCCAGGATTGAAAATCAGAAGTAGAAACAACTAAGAAAACTCAAAGGGAGACAACTTTGGAGATAGAAAACCTTGGGAAGAAATCAGGGGACATAGATGCAAATATCAACAACAGAATACAAGAGATAGAAGAAAGAATCTCAGATGCTGAAGATACCATAGAAACCATGGACTCAACAGTTAAAGAAAATGCAAAAGGCAAAAAGCTTGTAACCCAAAACATCCAGGAAATCCAGGACACAATGAGAAGACCAAACCCAAGGATTATAGGCATAGATGAGAGTGAAGATTTACAACTGAAAGGGCCAGAAAATATCTTCAATAAAATTATGGAAGAAAACTTCCCTAACCTAAAGAGAGAGATGCCCATGAATATACTAGAAGCCTACAGAACTCCAAACAGACTAGACCAGAACAGAAATACCTCCCGTCACATAATAATCAAAACCCCAAATGTACTAAACAAAGAAAGAATATTAAAGGCAGTAAGAGAAAAAGGGCAAGTAACATATAAAGGAAGACCTATCAGAATCACACCAGACTTCTCACCAGAGACCATGAAAGCTAGAAGATCCTGGGCAGATCTCATGCAGACTCTAAGAGAACACAAATGTCAGCCAAGACTACTATACCCAGCAAAACTCTCAATCACCATAGATGGAGAAGCTAAGATATTCCATGACAAAACCAAGTTTACCCAATATCTATCTACAAACCCAGCCCTACAAAGAATAATAGGAGGAAAACGCCAATACAAGGAGGGAAACTTCACCCTGGAAAAAGCAAGATAGTAACCTTCTTTCATCAAACCCAAAAGAAGAAAACCAATCAAATTTTAAAAATAACATCAAAAATGACAGGAAATAATAATCACTATTCCTTAATATCTCTTAACATCAATGGGCTCAATGCCCCAATAAAAAGACATAGACTAACCGACTGGATATGTAAACAGGACCCTACATTTTGCTGCATACAGGAAACACACCTCAGTGTCAAAGACAAGCACGACCTTAGAGTAAAAGGCTGGAAGACAATTTTACAAGCCAATGGTCTCAGGAAACACGCTGGAGTAGCCATTCTAATGTCAGATAAAATTGATTTTCAACCCAAAGTCATCAAAAGAGACTCTGAGGGACACTTCTTGCTGGTCAAAGGAAAAATACAACAAGAAGAACTCTCAATCCTGAACATCTATGCTCCAAATGGAAGGGCACCCTCATTCATAAAAGAAACTTTACTAAAGCTCAAAGCACACATTTCACCTAACATAATAATTGTGGGTGACTTCAACACTGCACTTTCCTCAATGGACCGATCAGGAAAACAGAAACTGAACAGGGACACTGTGAAACTAATTGAAGCTTTGGACCAATTAGATTTAACAGATATATAGAGAGCATTTTATCCTAAAGCAAAAGAATATACCTTTTTCTCAGCACCTCATGGTACCTTCTCCAAAATCGACCATATAATTAGTTACAAGGCAGACCTCAACAAATATAAGAAGATCGAACTAATCCCATGCCTCCTATCAGATCACTATGGAGTAAAAGTGGTCTTTAATAGCAACAAAAACAACAGAAAACTCACATATACGTGGAAACTGAACAATATTCTACTCAATGATACCTTGGTCAAGGAAGAGATTAAGAAAGAAATTAGACTTTTTAGAACTTAATGAAAATGAAGACACAGCATACCCAAATCTATGGGACACAATGAAAGCAGTGCTAAGAGCAAACTTATAGCCCTGAGTGCCTCCAAAAAGAAAATGGAGAGAGTATACACTAACAGCTTAATGACACACCTGAAAGCCCTGGAAAAAAAAGAAGCTATTTCACCCAGGAGGAGTAAAAGGCAGGAAATCATCAAACTCAGGGCTGAAATCAATCAATTAGAAACAAAGAGAACCATACAAAGAATCAACAAAACCAGGAGCTGTTTCTGTGAGAAAATCAACAAGATAAATAAACCTTTAGCCAGACTAACCAAAGGGCACAGAGACAGTATACAGATTAACTAACTTAGAAATGAAAGGGGAGATATAACAACAGAAACTGAGAAAATTCAAAAAATCATTAGATCCTACTACAAAAGCCTATACTCAACACAACTGGAGAATCTGGAGGAAATGGACAGTTTCCTAGACAGATATCCGACACCAAAACTAAATCCAGATCAAATAGATCATCTAAACAATCCCATAACACGTTAAGAAATAAAAAGTGTCATAGAAAGTCTTCCAACCAAAAAAAGCATGGGACCAGGTGGCTTCAGTGCAGAATTCTATCAGACCTTCATAGAAGACCTAATACCAATACTCTTCAAACTATTCCACAAAATAGAAACAGAAGGAACTCTACCCAACTCGTTCTATAAAGCCACAATTATGCTGATACCAAAATCACACAAAGATCCAACAAAGAAAGAGAACTTCAGGCCAATTTCCCTTATGAATATTGATGCAAAAATATTTAATAAAATTCTTGCCAACCGAATCCAAGAACACATCAAAACAATCATCCACTATGATCAAGTAGGCTTCATCCCAGGGATGCAGGGATGGTTCAATATAAGGAAATCTATCAATGCTATCCACTACATAAACAAACTCAAATAAGAAAAACCATATGATCATCTCATTAGATGCAGAAAAAGCATTTGACAAAATTCAGCATCCTTTCATGCTACAAGTCTTGGAAAGAACAGGAATTCAAGACCCATACCTAAACATTGTTAAAGGAATATACAGCAAAGCGATAGGCAACATCAAACTAAATGGAGAGAAACTTGAAGCAATCCCACTAAAATCTCGGACTAGACAAGGCTGTCCTTTCTCTCCATATCTTTTCAATATAGTACTTGAAGTTCTAGCTAGAGCAATTAGACAACATAAGGAGGTCAAGGGAATACAAATTGGAAAGGAATAACTCAATTTATCACTATTTGCAGATGACATGATAGTCTACTTAAGTGACCCGAAAACCTCCAACAGAGAACTCCTACAGCTGATAAACAACTTCAGCAAAGTGGCTAGTTATAAAATCAACTCAAGCAAATCAGTTGCCTACCTATGCTCAAAGGATAAGCAGGCTCAGAAAGAAGTTAGGGAAATGACACCCTTCACAATAGCCACAAACAATATAAAGTATCTTGGTGTGACTCTAACCAAACAAGTGAAAGATCTATACGACAAGAACTTCAGGTCTCTGAAGAAGGAAATCGAAGAAGACCTCAGAAAATGGAAAAATCTGCATGCTTGTGGATCGGCAGGATTAATATAGTTAAAATGGCCATCTTGCCAAAAGCAATCTACAGATTCAACTCAATCCCCATCAAAATCCCAACTCAGTTCTTCACAGAGTTAGAAAAAGCAATTCTCAAATTCATCTGGAATAACAAAAAAAAAAAAAAACAAAAAAAAAACGAGGATAGCTAAAACTGTTCTCAACAACAAAAGAAATTCTGGGGGAATCAGTATCCCTGACTTCAAGCAATACTACAGAGCAATAGTGTTAAAAACTGCATGGTACTGGCACAGTGACAGACAAGTGTACCAATGGAATATAATTGAAGATCCAGAAATGAACCCACACACCTATGGTCACTTGAAAGGAGCCAAAAACATCCAGTGGAAAAAAGAGCCTTTTCAACAAATGGTGCTGGTTCGATTGGAGGTCAGCATGCAGTAGAATGCTAATTAATCCATTCTTATCTCCATGTACTAAACTTCACTCCAAGTGGATCAAGGACCTTCATGTACAACCAGACACACTGAAACTAATAGAAAAGAAACTGGGGAAGACCCTTGAGGACATGGGCACAGGGGAAAAGTTCCTGAACAGAACACCAATAGCTTATGCTCTAAGATCAAGAATTGACAAGTGGGACCTCATAAAATTACAAAGTTTCTGTAAGGCAAAAGACACTGGTAAAAGGACAAAAAGGCAACCAAAAAATTGGGAAAGGATCTTCACCAACCCCACATCTGATAGAGGGCTAATATCCAATATATACAAAGAACTCAAGAAGTTAGACCCCAGGGAACCAAATAACCCTATTAAAAAAGGGGTTACAGATCTAAACAAAGAATTTTCACCTGAAGAAATTCGGATGGCCTAGAGGCACCTTAAGAAGTGCTCAATATCATTAGTCATTAGGGAAATGTAAATCAAAACAACCCTGAGATTTCACTTTATACCAGTCAGAATGGCTAAGGTCAAAAACTCAGGAGACAGCAGGTGTTGGCGAGGATGTGGAGAAAGAGGAACACTCCTCCACTGCTGGTGGGGCTGTTAAGATGGTACAACCACTTTGGAAATCAGTCTGGTGGTTCCTCAGAAAACTGGACATGACACTTCCGGAGGACCCTGCTATACCTCTCCTGGGCATATAACCAACGGATTCCCCGGCATGCAATAAAGACACATGCTCCATTATGTTCATAGCAGCCTTATTTATAATAGCCAGAAGCTGGAAAGAACCCAGATGCCCCTCAAAGGAGGAATGGATACAGAAAATGTGGTATATTTACACAATGGAATACTACTCAGCAATTAGAAACAATGAATTCACAAAATTTTTAGGCAAATGGTTTGATCTGGAAAATATCATCCTAAGTGAGGTAACCCAATCACAAAAGAATACACATGGAATGCAATCTCTGATAAGTGGATATTAATTAGCCCAGAAGCTCTGAATACCCAAGGCACAAATGGCATAACAAATGACTCCCATGAAGAAGTATGGAGAGGGTCCTGATACTGGAAAGGATTGATCTAGGATTGGAGGGGAATATAAGGACAGAGAAAAAGGAAAGAGGTGATTGGAGAATGGATGGAAAGAAGAAGGGTTATGAGACATATGGGGAGGGGGGATCTGGGAAAGGGGAAATCATTTGGAATGTAAACAAAAAATATAGAAAATAAAAATATTTTTAAAAAACCCAAAAAAGACAGGAAAACAAAAACATATTAAAAAGGGCAAACCAGTGTGCCTCAACTTGTGAGTCATGTTTCCTTTAGAGTCGAATGACCCTGTCATAGGAGATGGCTAAGACCTTCAGAAAACATATACATTACAGTTCATAACAGTAGCAAAATTATAGTTATGAAGTGGCAACTTCATAACTTGAGGAACTTTATTAAATGATCACAGCATTAGGAAGATTAGGAACCTCTGTGTTAAAGGGCATGACTTCTAACAGCAATCTGCTATACATCAGTGTCTTGCTCAGCCATCATCAAAGCGTCCTCCCGAAGCGGATGTGAACAGATAAAGGGACCTTCAGACAGATGTTTAGAGAGTGAGAGACTTTGGAAACCTTAGACCTGAACTGGATCTCTCAAAAAAATCCTTCCCCTCAGAAGGTAGAAACAACATAAGTGTCAGAAGAGATGGATGCCACCAAGAGAACAAAGCCTTCTAAACACAACAGGACCAACACAGGATGAGCTCTCCGAGACCGTGGCAGCATGGACAGGGTGAGCTCTCAGAGACCATGGCAGCACACACAGGGTCTGCACAGATGGGATTCTGGAGCTGAGATGCGAAGTGGACACAGGCCTTCATCCCTATCCCAAAAGCTATGCCAATTGATAACTATTTGCAAATGAAAAATTTGTTTTCTCTAAGGGAGTCTCATTGGGCAAACAAATGATTCAGTAAGAGTTGTCCTCATGCTCAGCAGTAGATGGCCGACAGCAAACAAATTCAGTGGCTTCTTTGGAGGTTCTTTGTCTCATAATGTTGTGTCAGGCCATTTTCTTTCAAACCTTTCAAGTCCTTTTTGTATATATTATGGCTTCCAGCTTTGTGTTTTTATGAGTTTCCTGTGTGTGGGAATGTGTGCATTTCTGCATTTATATGTGTTTCTTGGGCTTTCTCTTTGGCTTATTTTTTTTCCTGCTCATTCTTTTACTGATTTATTTGACCTTATTTTACATTATTATTATTCCTTAGATGCCTGTTTGTCTTCTAAGCAGAGACAGAAAGCGTGTGGATCTAGATAGGAAAAGAAGGAGGAGGAACTGAGAGTTCTGGGGGGAGGGGAAGCCAAATTGTAATCAGAATATTTTGTATGAAAAAAAAGTCTATTTTCAGTAAAAGAAAATTTTTTTCTTTTCATTTGCTAAGGTGGAAAATTATACCTATAATGCATTAGGTAGGAGTCCCAATCCATCCCTAGGATAGAGCTAGACTGGCTAGTTCTTTTTAAGCATTGACGAATACATCTCCATATAATTTTGTTCAAAACTTCCATAGGTATGCCTGTGAGATTGGCATCCACAGTTCATTTTCACTACTGACTGTGATTAGTTCTCAGTTGTTAATTTGATAAGATCTAGAATCATCTGGGAGACAGGCCTCTGACTGTGCTAGTTACAGATCGCCTTTACTATTTCAGCTGAGGTGGGCAACCTGTCCCTGTGGGTGGTACTTTTCCCTACCTGGGATTCTGAACTGTACACTTAAGAAGGGGATCTGAGCAGCCCTGTGCGTCATCTAACCCTTCCTACTTCCTGACTGCAGATGCTGCATGACCAGATGCTTCCAGATGCTTCCTGCCGGCACGATGTCACCGCCATCCTGGACTGAATCCCTGAACTCTTGAGTCAGAATAAATCGAGTTCTTCCATCACATCACCAAGAAAAGAAACTAAGGTTTTGATCTCTGGTGCATTGTATCCAATCTGTGATGATGACAGTGGGCGCACTCCTGCCTCGTCTTTTCTCTTGAAAGATATTTTTTATAAAATTGAACTCACCCAAGAAAACAAGCAGCCTTGCTGTGTTTCTGGTGAATGGATGTTTTAGTTCCCGATTCAATTTCCTTTCTTCTACTTTTTAGATAGCTTGCAGAGCTTATGCTTCTAGAAAATTATCCATTTCATCTAAACTTTCAGATTTGCTTGCATGCTGTTTTCATGAGATCCTTGTCTTTTTTTTTTTTTTTTTTTTTTTTTTTTTTTTTTTTTTTTATCTCCACGGTGCTTCTGCATGGACCTCATTTACTTTTATGGGTATGTTGACTTTTTGCTCTCTCTCTTTGACTCACTAGAACGGTCTGTCTCCTTGGCTTTGTCAAGGGAACAACTTTGACCTTGCTGCTCTTCTCCATTGCAGTTTTATCTTACATTTCTTTTATTTCTGCTTTTATCTTCTCTTTTTGCTGAATTCTGCATTCTTTAGGTTTGTACAAAGAGCCTTTTCCTAACCTCTCACACTGGTACCTTACCTCATTAAAGTTAAATCTTTCGTGGTTTCTAATATAAACACTAAGGAATATGAATGCTTAATTTCAATTAAATGCTACATTTAATTAGTTGCATTTAGAAGATTTTGGTATGCAACTTATTTTATTTCTTTTATATAATTACTTACAATTAAACAAGAAATGTAAAAATGTCTTCTCTAAGAATAATCTTCCGTTGCTGTTAATACAGCCTTCTTAGTAGCCATTTTAACATATTTCTAACCATACCTTCATCTAAAAAGATATATTTAATAAAAAATACAGTACCATTTTAAGTTTCAAAAAATGTTATTATCTTGAAATATACTAAAGGAAACTTTTACCTATGTCTCATTTTAACTGATACTACAAAATTTTCTAACAATATAGCTCATTACTTCCCTGCAAGTGTCCCGACTTGTTGGAGTTCAAAACCCAAGCAAGATGCATGGAGTAGGCTAAAGACTTGGACCAAGAGGTGCAACTCACACTCTGGCGCTGGGGCAACCCAGGCTAGATGATTATTTATACATCTATTTCTTCATAGCCGAAAGGTTTTACATTCGTTTTCCATTTTCTCATGTACAATCTCTTTAAAGAACTCCCTACGATTAACAATAATGTGCACACTGTGCACATTATTATAATGTGCATCCTTCTCCTCCTCAATCTCTGTGGTTTCCTGATGAACCCAAGAACTGTATCAGAAGAGAGGAAACATAGCTTCAGAAACAGTTACTATCTAACCCAGAAAACTGGTGCATAACCAAGGACTGTGATTGGTAGCAATTGTGGTTACAGTATAGAGAAGTGATATACTGCATACCTAGGAAACTCTGATTTAATTATTGGCACTTAACATCTCTCTGTATCTTAATCAGGAGATCTAGTTCTTCTAATGCCCAGTGCTCTCAGCAAATCACTGTCCTGAGTCAGTTCCTTCTCCTTACTTGGCACACCTCTGATCTGCCTATTAGGTCTTAGAACCAATTATTCAGCAAGAACTTTTGAAACGTTTGATAATCATCCAGCCTTTATTTAGAACAAATCAGTGGTAGATTGTTGTTAGAACTAAGTTTCTATAGGAAGGAAACATCCAGATGTTAGCTGCTGTGCCCAGACCAAGGCCTCGTATTGGCTCAGCCGCATCACCATTATTAACAAACAGAGGAGTAGTTTTATCTTCCCTTTCCATGATCCTCAGAGACAGACAAGAATAAGTCATAGTCCAAGCTTTCTTTTTCTGATTCTGAGGAAAAGTCTGTCACAGATAAAATGAAAGAGTCCTGATAGCAAGTCGAGAATGCAAACACAAGGCAAAAGTGAACCAAGCATGTCCTCAGGAAAGACCAGAAGATTCTGCATGAATTTTCCCACAGGTCCTTGCCATGTGGCCACCAAGCTCCTCAGCTCTTGCCCTAAGGAGATCATCTGCATTCCCAGAAGAGGCTGCTCGCCACCACTTCCATATCCATATGCACTAGCTGTTTCCCTGAAACTTTACTAATACATAGTATGATCAACTTCTTTTTCAGTTTTGGAAACATTATTATTGTTTAGATGGTAAGGTTATAATTCTTAATTAGTAACAAGGTTGAACAATCTCTAATCCTTACCAGTTGGTTTCTTTAAGTATTTTCTTCTATTCCCTTTTGATTTTCATCCAAAATTAGTTCCTATTGGTTAAATAGCCATTATGGAACAATTATATACAATTATGGAACCACAAGACAAGAATAAATAACAGTGTAAATATTTACATGAGTCATATGGTTGAAGAAAAGCAACAAACTCTTCTCTAGCTAGAACTGAAGAGGGTTCGAGAGGGAAGAGGAGTAAAGCTTCTGTTGTATTATAAACCCTTAAAAGAAAATAAAAGAATTTAGCTGAGTTGAGGGAAGGGGACTTCACTTTAAAAACAAAAATTGCCTTAGAGATGCTTCAAAAGGCAAGGGGGATTGGGAAATGAATCATTGAGCAAGCTAAGTAGTATTATGAGAATGTAGGGCAATGTTCAGAACTGGTACCAGAATGGCTAGGATTGGCAAGCTGGAAATACATATGCATCCAAGAAACTGGCTTCCACAATTGGAGGCATCAGCTGTACAAACTCAAACGACAAGGTATTGCAGCTTTTTTGTCTTTAACAGACTTTTCAATAGAACCTTTGCTAAGTTTTCCAAGGCTTCAGTTAACACGCCACAGACCACAGAATCAAGTGACACGTATAGAGACCACAACCTAAATGAAGAAATGAACTAATCTACAAGGGCAGTTATGGCAAAATCAATAAGAAATGAATTGCTTTGGTAAATCACTCTGATTGGTCAGTCGTGAGGAAAATATGGTGTCCTCTGGACAGGGAATTGGATTAGTGGCATTTATACTGTCAGGAAATGCTTCTGAGAAACAAACTGAGAGAGAATAAAAGAAAAAGAAAGCCAGTTTTGAAGAAGGTAGAGATCCTGACAACAGTAAAGACAGAATCAACAGGATAATTAAAGGAATGAACTCAGGTGGTATTTTCGTAACCATGACAATTAATGAACATCGATTGTGCCCATAAATAAAGCCAGAACAAAAAAGGCAAACAACACAATACTTGTCTTTGAAAATTGCTCCACAATCCTGTCATTTCTTATCCCCCTCTTAGTCATTCTTTTAATACAAAACACTTTATTCCTGGCTTCCCTTTATATTTTTGTTGTATATGTTAAAATATTAATTTTACTTCCATGCTTTGAAATTTGTAGAAATAAAACTATGTTGTCTAGATGGCTCAACATTTTGTGCTTGAAATTTATCAGCATTATTATTTGTATTAAAACTTCATTATGAAAATCTTGTACATAAAGAACAATCACACGTCAAAATTAACCAGACCCAGGGTCTATGAATTTCAGTGAACTTCTAAAGCATTCCAACAGCCATTTTGAAACTGTGGAGATTCACATTGGATTTATACTTTCACTATAAAATATAGTTTTGTGTACTGCCATCAAAAAGTGAAAATCTATGACTGAATAGAAAAACACGTAGTTTTATATCTTTGCATTGCCCAGTGTCCATCATCTGCATCCAGCTCTCTCATCACCAATATTCACACTTATGAGCCTATGGGTTCATTCTCCTTCCAACCACATGAGAGATGGAAAGTATGGAGTGAGTGTTAAGGTTTTAGACAGTGTTCAGAGAAGATATCCCTGGGGGAAGTGTCATTTAGATTAAGATCTAAGAAGAAAAAGTGAGGGGTAAGCCAAGCCAGTATCTGGACTACTCTAACATTCCAGATGGAGTGAGCAGCGGTATGAAGTTCCCAAGCAGATGACTTGGAAATAGAGGCAGTCAGAATATGAACACAGGATGTGATTGTTCAGACACCTACAGGATTTCATTGGAATTTAGGCTTTTGCCCAAGGAAGATGGGAAGGTCCTGGAGGGGTTTCGAAGAGTTGAACAGCAGGACATCTTTATGCTGTAGCACCATCTTTCAGATGCTATGCTGAGAATATCTTGCAGGGATTCAGAGCTGAGGTAGGACAGCCACTGTAAAGGCGGATGTCATAGCTTAGTCGGGAGGTGCCAGCATCCTGGATCAGAGTAGTGGTAATGGGATCATGGAGAGAGGGAAGGAGGAAGAGGGGAGAGGGAGGGATGGAGGGAGGAAGGAAGGAGGGGAGAGAGAGAGACAGAGAGACAGACAGAGACAGAAAGGAACATAAAAGTATTTACTAAAGTTAGGGTAGAAGAGAAAGAAATCACAGTTGATAGCAAAAGGTTTGGCTTGTACAAGTGGAAGGATTGATTGCTCTCATTAAAGACAGTATGCCTGTGTGGGCATTTGGATTAGGAGACAGGATCAATTTTAGGCCATTTAAAGTTTAGAAGAATGTTAGAAACGTGCATGCTTATGTATAGAAGATATAGGAACATGTGAGACTACACTTTTGGAATCTGTGCTGGAACTATACATTAATCCATTATTCTGAATAAGATCACTAGGAAGGTAATATAAAGAAAACACAAGAGGTCCAAGGTCCTTTTACACTCACAATTATTAGCCTAGCTGTGGACTAAATGATTGTTTTCTTCTCAAATTCATGTAAAGTACTGATTCCTAATGTAGTGACTGTCTCTCCTGCTTGAGGTAAGTTTGTAGATCTTTGATCATGATGGGTGTAGGTGCCCTTGTTAAAACAGACATGACAGTCTTCTTCTTCTGTTCTCTGTCTGCCATCAGAGAATACAGCCAGAAGGCAGTTCTCTGAAAAACCATAGAGGAAGCCCTTGTCAGATAATAAACCTGACAGTACCTTGGGCATGAGTTTCCTAGACTACAGGCCTCTGAGAAGTAAATGTTGTCTAATCACTTCAGTGCCTGGTAACATAACAACCTGGCCTAAGGCACACAATTAAATGAAATTTCCTCCCTTTTCTAACACTTTAAATATAATAACTAATTTGTCCATCACAGTAATCCTGAGAGCCGGTGCTGTCATCAGAATATGGCTTGCCTCCTTCAAAACAGATAAATTTTTCCCTTTATGAGATGTTAAGAGGTGACCAAAGCCCTGCTTTTATGAATGGACTAGGCCAGTCTGGTGAATAATGGGGTTATTATGTCTGCCTAGGTTTTTTTCTTGTGTTCCCATCTTCTGCATATGATGTTCTGACCCAGTTCAGAACTCTGCCACCAAGAAGTCCAGCAGCAGATGTGGCCCTCAAGACTGGGACAGAACACAAATAACCTTCCTTTCTTAGTATTAGCAACAGAAAATGGAATAAAGTGGGTAAGAAGGATAATTGGCTTCATTTTATAGATGGCAAAAGCAAGGTATGAAGAACAGCAAACTGATCCAGAACACACAATTAGTGTTCAGATCTGAGGCTGTAACCTAGGGAGTCTGCCTCAGTTTCAGCTTCTAACTGGACTAGACTAGTTTAGTTTTTGCCAGTCTGGTCACTGTGGTTTCTATTCTGACTTCCATAGGTAATCCCCACGTCAAACATTTTGATCCATCAACTGCCATAAAGATTCACTCTTCGGTGAAATGTATGCTGATTTCTTTTGTCGATTTTGCAAACTAATCGGCTGTGTATTTCTCATGGGTCTAGAGGGATTCCTTGTGTATTCTGGGAACTGACACATGGAGAGTTACTTGTCTGACTGCAATTTTCCTCCCTCAGTTTTTACTAGAATATTGGTTTTATGATACCTTTTCCTAAACAAACGTTTTTATTTAATGTAGTAAAATGCATCAGTCCTTTCCTTTGTGTTTTTTGTACTTCAGAATTTTTATAATCTCTGATATGATGAAGTCTATTTTCTGAAATTTTTGTGAATTTTGCCTTTTCTCTTTACATTTTCGTCCAAATATGAATTAAAAACCAAAACTAAGACATAATGGTGGACTCAGGACAGCCAGTGCTTCAGCGGTGGTCAGGAAGTGACACAAAGAGACATGTGGTAGGAGGTAGGCCTCTGAGGTTCTGGTATTTCATGATCTGAGTTCTGGCTTTGCACCTGAGTTCAGTTTGTGAATTTTCACCCTGTTCTGCATTTATGTACAGCTTTCTTTGTGTCTCTTTTACTTCAATGAACAGTTTTAAAAATCAAGTCTAAAGTCTTCCTTATTTGCTCACAGGGTTAGTCTTGTAACCAACTTCGTTTGCTATTGATACATCTGAATTTATCCAGCCATTGCCTCCAAATTACCCATCCTTTGCTTTTGGATTTATTCTGTTCTTCTTTCTCATTTTTCTCTGTATTTATGATTTATTTATTTATTATTTTTATTTTCTCATCCTTAGCTGGTTGTGAAGTTATTCACTTAGCAGATATACTTAACTTACATAAATTATCCTCGATAGTCTTGTATTTTTATTTAAAGATAATTATGTGTATGGGGTTTCAGCTGCATGTACGCCTGTGCAAAATGTATAAGCCTTGTGCCTGTGGAGGCTGAAAGAGGGCATCACATCTCTGGGAACCGGAGTTACAGACATTTGCGAACCACTATGTGGGTGCCGGGAACTGAACCAGGGTTCTCTTGAAAAGCAGTCTGTGTTCTTAACCAGTGAGCCATCTGTCTAGCCCCATATCCTTGAAAATCTTCTGTAAGCACCTATAATCTTCAATACATTTGCTCCTTATTTTGATAATATCTGTTTCTTTCTTCACATTGTGTTCTAATGCTTCCATTTGAATCATTTGAACACAAGCATTTTATAAACTTCTTCCAGTCAGTCCCTCACTGGAACATTGGGACTCTCTGTTTTGTCATTTCTGCTGTCTCTCACAGGCACTTGCTTTATTGCACACTTTTTCCCCACTGTGAGGTAGGGTTGGTGGTGCTTTAGCAAAGGTGACATCTTTGTGGCCTTGGCTGAGAGTATAGCCCCACAAAGATGCTTTATTTTGGTTTTTGCTTTGTTCCAATCTAAGAGCTGATTTTAAATTGATTTTTCAGTTTGAGTCTCTTGGATGTCACAGGCAATATAAATTTAAACCACAACCCCCTATAAAGTCAAACCAGGGGTTTAAATCTCTCAAGGGATACATCTTCCTCTATCTTGAAAACACCCAACATTGTCTGAGATATTGTGACACAAAGTTGGTCTCATTTAAGGACTATTTACCAGATAAATCTAACCCATAAATCAGATACTAACATAGTTTATGGCTACCATTTGCATACTGTTAACAGACCAGTTGACTGCCTATGTTGTGCCAATATTATGCTAGTCACTGGGAATTAGGTAAAGTATAAAATATATTTGGTGTTTTTCTGGGAGTTTACAGTCAGGGGTGTTTGTTACATTGAAATGACCTAAACTATGCTGTCAGCCCTCAGCAGCATTTGATCTATCCTTGTTCTCTTTCTCATTAAGTTCTGAAACAGCCACAGGCCCTTCTCCAATGCTTTGTACCTGATCATCATTCCTGACCTAGGAGAAGTCCCATGAACACCTAGTATTCTCACAAAAGTCAAGCAGCTGCCATGATCAGAGGGCACTGGGCAGATTCAGAAGCGAGTACACACCCCAGTGGCTGCCTGGAGATACCTGACACTGCTCCTTGGATCTGCTACAATGAGACTTGGCCTCGCCTCTCCCTGCTGTAATAATCACTGCCTTGCAACCCTATAAGAAAGAAGGAAAGCACAAGAAAATATTCTTAAAACCCCTGTGTGTCACAACCTGAAACTACCTGAAGAAGTACAGAATGATTAATATAAAGGAGAGAGAATTTTTGCCTTCTCTTTACTTGCCTCCTGTGTCTTCCTCTGCTTGCCCTGATTTCTTGTAAGTCCCAGGCTGGTGCTTGTTTTCACTTTGGGAACTATATAAGAAGGTCTCTTTGACTTCCAGAAAAGCCACAGGAAGGAAAATAAAATGTCAATGCTGTCAGGGAAACACTGCTTCCGCACCTCCCAAATCACAGGAAGTCTAAGCCCATAGGACTTGGGAGAGGTGGGCAAAAGGCCAGCATTGGACTTTTCTGAATTTGTTTTCTTTCTTTTCATTTTTTTCCTTTTCTTTCCTTTTTTTCTTCTCTCTCTCTCCCCCCTCTCTCTTTCTTCTTTCTTTGCTTCTTTCTTTCTCCCTTCCTTTTTTCTTTCTTTCAAACTAATGCTTATTTTTGCTCCTGATATTAATAATTCTTGTATTCTTGGACAAATTTTGTCAATTTAATGCATGTACAGGATGAATTTCAGCCATCTTCCCCTTTATCACACAATCTTGGTTCCTTCCTTCTCCTGATGATCCCTTTCCTTCCCATGAAATCTTACTAGGGTTGTGAACATGAGTACATTTTTTTTTTTACTGAAGCAGACATCACTATATGGGGGGGCAGTCTTTTCTACAGCAATTATTACTTTACAATAATTTCTCAAGGATGGTTAAGGCTCAGAACCTCCTCTCCACCCATGATGAAACATTGATGGGTTCCATCTTCTGTAGGTCTTGCCTAGATAACCTTAGCTACTGTGAGTTGGCAAGTGCTACAGCCTCATGCCATGCTCAGAAAATGGAATTTCACAGCACCCATGCTGATCCTCTGGCTCTCAAAGTCTTTCTAATCATTGTTTCATGGTGTTTATTGATCTTTAGAGAGGCTGGTAGCAATGTCACATTTAGAACCAAATACAAAATTATCATCCTCAGAACTCTGACCAGCTTTGATTATCTGCACTAACTTCTACCTACTACAAAAAGATGCTTCTCTGACAAAGGCTGGGGGCAGAATGAATTTCTGGGTATAAACCTAAGCTTCAGTAAGGCAAAGGACACAGTCAATAGGACAAAATGAGAACCAACAAATTGGGAAAAGATCTTTACCAATCCTACATCTGATAGAGGGCTAATATCCAATGTATACAAAGAACTCAAGAAGTTAGACCCCAGAGAGTCAAATAACACTATTAAAAATGGGGTACCGAGCTAAACAGGGAATTCTCAACTGAGGAAACTTGAATGGCTCTAAAGCACCTAAAGAAATGTTCAGCATCCTTAGTTATCAGGGAAATGCAAATCAAAACAACACTGAGATTCTACCTCACACCTGTCAGAATGGCTAAGATGAAAAACTCAGGGGACAGCAGATACTTGAGAGGATGTGGGGAAAGAAGACTACTTCTCCATTGTTGGTGGGGTTGCAAGCTGGTAAAACTACTCTGGAAATCAGTTTTGTGATTCCTCAGCAAATTAGACATAGTGCTACCTGAGGACCCAGCTATACCACTCCTGGGCATATACCCAGAAGATGCTCCTACATGTAATAAGGACATATGCTCCACTATGTTCATAGCTGCCTTATTTATAATAGCCAGAAGCTGGAAAGAACCCAGATGTCCCTCAACAGAGGAATAGATACAGAAACTGTGGTATGTATACACAATGGAGTATGTATACCCAATTCATCTTTTAAAAACAATGAATTCATGAAATTCTTAGGCAAATGGATGGAACTAGAAAGTGTCATCCTGAGCGAGGTAACCCAATCACAAAAGAACACACATGGTATACACTCACTGACAAGTACATATTAGCCCAGAAACTTGGAATGCCCAAGACACAATTCACAGACCACAGGAAGCTCAAGAAGAAGGAGGACTGAAGTGAGGGTGCTTTGGTTCCTTTGAGAAAGGGAACAAAATCCTCACAGGAGCAATAAAGGAGATAAAGTGTAGAGCAGAGACTGAAGGAAAGCCCATGCAGACACTGCCCTACCTGGGGATTCATCCTATAAACAGTCACCAAACCCCGACACTAAGTGCATACCAAAAGGAGCATGTCATGGTTGTCTCCAGCCAGAGCCTTACACATACAGAAACAGATGATAGCAGCCAACCATTGGACTGGGCGTGAGGTCCCCAATGGAGGAGTACACGTGGTTGCATCTAAAAATGTGGCAGAGGAATGCCTTGTTGGGCATCAGTGGGAGGAGTGGTCTTTGGTCAGGTGAAGGCTCAATAGATGCCCCAACAAAGGGAAATCAAGGGGGGGGGTGGGTCTGGTGGAGGGGCATATACTTGGAGGCAAGAGATGGGAGGAGGAAATAGGGGTTTTAGGGAAGGGGGGATATGGGGGAAAAGATTTTAGCATTTGAAATGTAAATGAAGGGTAGCAGCAGTGGCAGCTGCAGCAGCAGTGGCTGGTATAGCTGAAGGGCCATCAGCAGTGGAACCAAGGTGACACAGGGTCCAGGCAGGCCCTTCGCCCACGACCACTGGCTATCGCTGACCAGCGGGCTGTAAGCAACGGCAGATTTACAGTGCCTTTCACCACACAGAAGCCACTTCAGAACTCTGCCTCCCATCAGTCACGAAAGACTTGCCTCCATCTTGATTCTCGGACGCCAGAGAGATCAGACAGACTGAGGTACGCAAACATAACCCGAGGCCAACATCACGGGAGTCTAAGCCCGACGGGCATTGGCCTGCATCCAGGCCCTGGGCTGTTCGGGGGGGGGGGGGCATCGGGGTGCCAACCCTGCCAGGAGGTTTTTTGCCTGGGCCCAGGGCGCGTGCTGCCATTTTGCCTACAGGATGCCAGAGAGCTCTAGCAGGCAAAGTCAGCTAACAGGCATAGCCCTCTAACAGGCATAGCCCGAGGGGAACTTTGCTCAGACCTTGGCCTCCCAGGCTTTTGCCTAGACTCGGGGCCTGAACAGCTAGGCTAGCCTTGTGTGCACCAACCTGGTTGGGAGATCAGCTGCCCAGCAGAGTGATCAGCACACAGAAAAGGTCCCCCGCAGCATATACCCTTCAGCACTCCCTGAAGGAGCAAACGGGCACCATCTGGTTCACAGACACAATCTGGGGCAAAGCACACTAGGGCTGCAAGGGCACCCAAGAGGAGGACAGCACATCAGCAATCTGCTACAGGGGAAACCCAGCCATCCAGTGTTACAGAAATAGCCCCAGAGCCCCCTCAGAAGGCTCAAACACCAGCCAGAGACAAGACCAACTAACTCCAGAGAACAAGATGGCAAAGGGCAAACGCAGGAACACTACTAACAGAAATCTAGGCAATATGGCAGCATCTGAACCAAACTCTCCAACATCAGCAAGTCCTGGTTATGCCAACACACCAACAAGATTTGGATTTAAAATCACTGGTCATGATGCTACTAGAAGAACACAAAGAGGACATAAATGAATCTCTTAAAGAAATACAGGGGAACATGAATAAGCTAGAAACCCATATAATGGAAACACAAAAATCACTTAAAGAAATGCAGGAGAATAAGGCTCAAGAGATAGAAGCCAATAAAGAAGAAACACAAAAAAACTTAAAGAAATGCAGGAGAACTTGAGTCAAGAGGCAGAAGTCATAAAAGAGGAAACACAAAAATCTCTTAAAGAATTACAGGAAAAGACAAACAAATGATGGAACTGAGCAAAATCATCCTGGATCTAAAAACAGAAGTAGAAACAACTAAGAAATCACAAAGGGAGACAACTTTGGAGATGAAAACCTTGAGAAGAAATCAGGGGCCATAGATGCAAATATGAACAACAGAATACAAGAGATGGAAGAAAGAATCTCAGATGCTGAAGATACCATAGAAACCGTTGACTCAACAGTCAAAGAAAATGCAAAATGCAAAAAGCTTGTATCCCAGAACATCCAGGAAATCCAGGATACAATGAGAAGACCAAACCTAAGGATTATAGGTATAGAGGAGAGTGAAGATTTACAACTGAAAGGGCCAGCAAATATCTTCAACAAAATTATGGAAGAAAACTTTCCCAACTTAAAGAGAGAGATGCCTATGAATATACAAGAAGCCTACAGAACTCCAAACAGACTGGACCTGAGCAGAAATAACTCTTGCCACATAATAATTAAAACCCCAAATGCACTAAACAAAGAAAGAATATTAAAGACAGTAAGAGAAAAAGGGCAAGTAACATATAAAGGAAGACCTATCAGAATCACACCAGACTTCTCACCAGAGACCATGAAAGCTAGAAGATCCTGGGCAGATCTCATGCAGACTCTAAGAGAACACAAATGTCAGCCAAGACTACTATACCCAGCAAAACTCTCAATTACAATAGATGGAGAAACCAAGATATTACATGACAAAACCAAATTTATACAATATCTTTCCACAAACCCAGCTCTGCAAAGAATAATAGGAGGAAAACTCCAATACAAGGAGGGAAACTACACCCTGGAAAAAACAAGATAGTAACCTTCTTTCATCAAACCCAAAAGAAGATAAGCACTTAAATATAAAAATAACATCAAAAATGACAGGAAGTAATAATCACTATTCCTTAATATCTCTTAACATCAATGGACTTAATTCCCCAATAAAAAGACATAGACTAACAGACTGGATAAGGAAACAGGACCCTACATTTTGCTGCATACAGGAAACACACCTCAGTGTCAAAGACAAACACTACCTTAGAGTAAAAGGCTGGAAGACAATTTTACAAGCCAATGGTCTCAGGAAACAAGCTGGAGTAGCCATTCTAATATCAGATAAAATTGACTTTCAACTTAAAGTCATCAAAAGAGACTCTGAGGGACACTTCTTGCTGGTCAAAGGAAAAATACAACAAGAAGAACTTTCAATTCTGAACATCTATGCACCAAATGCAAGGGCATCCTCATTCGTAAAAGAAACTTTACTAAAGCTCAAAGCACACATTTCACCTAACACAATAATTATGGGGGACTTCAATACTTCACTCTCCTCAATGGACCGATCAGGAAAACAGAAACTAAACAGGGACACAGTAAAACCAATTGAAGCTTTGGACCAATTGGATTTGACTGATATTTATAGAACATTTCACCCTAAAGCAATATATCTTTTTCTCAGCACCTCATGGTACCTTCTCCAAAATCAACCATATAATTGGTCACAAGACAGACCTCAACAAATACAAGAAGATCACACTAATCCCATGCCTCTTATCAGAACACTATGGTGTAAGAGTTGTTTTCAATAGCAACAAAAACAACAGAAAGCCCACATATACATGGAGGCTGAACAATACTCTACTCAATGACACCTTGGCCAAAGAAGAAATAAAGAAAGAAATCAGAGACTTTTTAGAATTTAATGAAAATGAAGTCACAACATACCCAAATCTTTGGGACACAATGAAAGTAGTACTAAGAGGAAAACTCATAGCCCTGAGTGCCTCCAAAAAGAAAATGGAGAGAGCATACACTAGCAGCTTAACTACACACCTGAAAGCCCTGGAACAAAAAGAAGCCAATTCCCCTAGGAGGAGTAGAAGACAGGAAATCATCAAACTCAGGGCTGAAATCAATCAAGTGGAAACAAAGAGAACCATACAAAGAACCAACGAATCCAGGAGCTGGTTCTTTGAGAAAATCAACAAGATAGATAAACCCTTAGCCAGACTGACCAAAGGGCACAGAGAAAGTATCCAAATTAACAAAATTAGAAATGAAAAGGGGGATATAACAACAGAAACTGAGGAAATCAAAAAAATCATCAGATCCTACTACCAAAGCCTATACTCAACACAACTGGAGTCTCTGGAGGAAATGGACAATTTCCTTGACAGATACCAAATACCAAAATTAAATCAGGACCAAATAGATCATCGAAACAGTCCCATAACCCCTAAAGAAATAGAAGGAGTCATAGAAAGTCTTCCAACCAAAAAAAAAGCACAGGACCAGATGGTTTTAGTGCAGAATTCTATCAGACCTTCAAAGAAGACATAACACCAATACTCTTCAAACTATTCCACAAAATAGAAACAGAAGGAGCACAACCCAATTCCTTCTATGAAGCCACAATTACACTGATACCAAAACCACACAAAGATCCAACAAAGAAAGAGAACTTCAGACCTATTTCCCTTATGAACATCGATGCAAAAATACTCAATAAAATTCTTGCCAACTGAATCCAAGAACATATCAAAACGATCATCCACCATGATCAAGTAGGCTTTATCCCAGGGATGCAGGGTTGGTTCAATATACAGAAATCCATCAATGCAATCCACTACATAAACAAACTCAAAGAAAAAAACCACATGGTCATTTCATTGCATGCTGAAAAAGCATTTGACAAAATTCAGCATCCTTTCATGCTTAAAGTCTTGGAAAGAACAGGAATTCAAGGCCCATACCTAAACATAGTAAAAGCAATAAACAGCAAACCGGTAGCCAGCATCAAACTAAATGGAGAGAAACTTGAAGCAATCCCACTAAAATCAGGGACTAGACAGGACTGCCCCCTTTCTCCTTATCTTTTCAATATTGTACTTGAGGTACTAGCTCAGGCAATTAAACAACATAAAGAGGTCAAAGGGATACAAATTGGAAAGGAAGAAGTCAAACTATCATTATTTGCAGATGATATGATAGTGTACCTAAGTGACCCAAAAAAACTCCACTAGAGAACTCCTACAGCTGATAAACAACTTCAGCAAAGTGACAGGTTATAAAATCAACTCAAGCAAATCAGTAGCCTTCCTATACTCAAAGGATAAGCAGGCTGAGAAAGAAATTAGGGAAATGACCCCCTTCACAATAGCCACAAACAGTATAAAGTACCTTGGGGTGACTCTTACCAAACAGGTGAAAGATCTGTATGACAAGAACTTCAAGACTCTGAAGAAGGAAATGGAAGAAGACCTCAAAAAATGGAAAAACCTCCCATGCTCATGGATTGGCAGGATTAATATAGTTAAAATGGCCATTTTGCCAAAAGCAATATACAGATTCAACGCAGTACCCATTAAAATCCCAACTCAATTCTTCACAGAGTTAGAAAGAGCAATCCTCAAATTCATCTGGAATAACAAAAAACCCAGGATAGCTAAAACTATTCTCAACAATAAAAGAAATTCTGGGGGGTATCGGTATCCCTGACCTCAAGCAATACTACAGAGCAATAGTGTTAAAAACTGCATGGTATTGGTACAGTGACAGGCAGGCGGATCAATGTAACAGGATTGAAGACCCAGAAATGAACCCACACACCTATTGCCACTTGATCCTCGACAAAGGTGCTGAAAACATCCAATGGAAAAAAGATAGCCTTTTCTTTTTTTTTTGTAGTAATATATGGATTTATTAATTTATCAAATGAGATCTGATGGTAAATCTAATAATACGTATAAGCTGAAATAATAAAAATCAATATTCTTTTGATATATCAGCAACAACCATATTAAAATATTTGTGGTTTCTATTAATGGTAAAGTCATATATTGGCTTGTTCTCTATATTAATAATTGAAAGAAATATTAAATGTTCACTAGTGATTACAAAATATAAAATTAACATTGTTAACCTGGGAGATGGTTCAATAAAATGCTTGCCTATGCATAAGCATGAGGACCTCCATTAGATCCCTACCACCCCCTTTAAGCAAAAACCAGGAATGATTGACTTGTAATTCCAGTGCCAAGGAGATAGGGACAAATGGATCGTTGGGGCTCATTGTCTAGCCAGCCTCACTGAATTGGTGACCTCCAGGACAATTAGAGACCCCGTCTCAAGAAACCATGTGATGGGGGGCTGAAGAGATGGCTCAGCAGTTAAGAGCACTGGCTGCTTTTCCAGAGGTCCTGAGTTCAAATCCCAGCAACCACATGGTGGCTCACAACCATCTCTTTTTTTTTTATTCGATATATTTTTTATTTACATTTCAAATGATTTCCCCTTTTCTAGCCCCCCACTCCCCGAAAGTCCCATAAGCCCCCTTTTCTCCCCCTGTCCTCCCACCCACTCCTTCCCACTTCCCCGTTCTGGTTTTGCCCTATACTTCTTCACTGAGTCTTTCTAGAACAAGGGGCCACTCCTCCTTTCTTCTTGTACCTCATTTGATGTATGGATTATGTTTGGGGTATTCCAGTTTTCTAGGTTAATATCCACTTATTAGTGAGTGTATACCATGAGTCACCTTTTGAGTCTGGGTTACCTCACTTAGTATGATGTTTTCTAGCTCCATCCATTTGCCTAAGAATTTCATGAATTCATTGTTTCTAATGGCTGAATAGTACTCCATTGTGTAGATATACCACATTTTTTGCATCCACTCTTCTGTTGAGGGATGGTGCGTGTTCAACTGGAGGTCAGCATGCAGAAGAATGGGAATTAATCCATCCTTGTCTCCTTGTACTAAGCTGAACTCCAAATGGATCAAGGACCTCCACATAAAGCTAGACACTCTGAAGCTAATAGAAAAGAAACTGGGGAAGATCCTTGAGGACATCGGTACAGGGGGAAAGTTCCTGAACAGAACACCAATAGCTTATGCTCTAAGATCAAGAATTGACAAATGGGACCTCATAAAATTACAAAGTTTCTGTAAGGCAAAGAACACCATCAAAAGGGCAAATTGGCAACCAACAAATTGGGAAAAGATCTTCACCAACCCTATATCAGATAGAGGGCTAATATCCAATATATATATAAAGAACTCAAGAAGTTAGACTCCAGAAAACCAAATAACCCTATTAAAAAATGGAGTACAGAGTTAAACAAAGAACTTTCACCTGAAGAACTTCAGATGGTGGAGAAGCATCTTAAAAAATGCTCAACTTCATTAGTCATTAGGGAAATGCAAATCAAAGCAACCCTGTGATTTCATCTTACACCAGTCAGAATGGCTAAGATTAAAAATTCAGGAGACAGCAGATGTTGGCGAGGATGTGGAGAAAGAGGAACACTCCTCCACTGCTGGTGCGGTTGCAAATTGGTACAACCACTCTGGAAATCAGTCTGGCGGTTCCTCTGAAAACTGGGCACCTCACTTCCAAAAGATCCTGCTATACCACTCCTGGGCATATAACCAGAAGATTCCCCAGCATGTAATAAGGATACATGTTCCACTCTGTTCATAGCAGCCCTATTTATAATTACCAGAAGCTGGAAAGAACCCAGGTATCCCTCAACAGAAGAGTAGATGCAAAAAATGTGGTATATATACACAATGGAGTACTATTCAGCCATTAGAAACAGTGAATTCATGAAATTCTTAGGCAAATGGATGGAGCTGGAGAACATCATAATAAGTGAGGTAACCCAGACTCAAAAGATGAATCATGGTATGCACTCACTAATAAGTGGATATTAACCTAGAATACTGGAATACCCAAAACATAATCCACACATCAAATGAGGTACAAGAAGAACGGAGGAGTGGCCCCTTGTTCTGGAAAGACTCAGTGAAGCAGTATAGGGCAAAACCAGAACAGGGAAGTGGGAAGGGTTGGGTGGGAAAACAGGGGGAGGGAAGGGGGCTGATGGAACTTTCGGGGAGTGGGTGTCTAGAAAAGGGGAAATCATTTGAAATGTAAATAAAAACTATATCAAATAAAAAAAAAGAAAAAAAGAAGTGTAAATGAAGATTATATTCAATTAAAAAATCACCTAAGTATATAGAAGGCAATTTGAAAAGTCCAATCAGAAAAAATAAAAGAAATCAAACAAAAAACACTAGTTGGTCTCTTTCAAGGACCAATGACCTCTCTAGTTCTTGGCCATGTTTAAAGTACCAGGAATAAAAAAAGCCCATAATTTTATAAGGCAAGAAAAAAAAAGATTTGTAAATTATAAATTTTTTCCTTGTAAAAAACCACTACTTTCATATTTCTCTTAGTTTTAAAAGACAAGTAAATAAATTATATATTTCTATAGTTAGTTGTGCCAAAACTGAAAGCTGTTTCCTCATACCCGTCTCTCCAACTTGTGCATCTCATTATCTGCTTCTGTTGATGTCGGGTCACAGAAAGGCACTGCTCAGTCAGGGATACAGTCTGGCAGGTCATTGTTTGCAAGCTGTGTGAACTTGAAGTCTTAACTGAGGCATTTAGTACCAATGGTGTAAGTTTCTTGTTTTATAAACATTTTGCAAATGTGAGGGGTTTAATGAAGGATAACTTTTAATTTTCTACAATAGCTAACATGTAGGGGTTCCCAACGAGTAATTGCTAGAAGATAGTCATGACAACGGTGTGCATGCAATGACATCTAGTGCACGGAGCTAATGAGAGGGTAACACAGTATTGATGGCATATATGCTATCTATTTGCCATTATATTAAGTATTAATTTTTAATCTTTAGTTCTTTGTAGCCATGGAAACAATATAAAGAGAAAAAAGACCTGTCTCCTTTGCCTAAGCCAAACAATGAAATTTAATGGCAATGTTCTACTTCTTAGCATCTGTGAAGACATGATTTGGCAGTTCTTTCTGGATGTAGATTTTAACGTCTTATTAAAACAGAAGAGTAGGAAGTGAAGATCGGAAGTAAGAAGAAAACCAGGAATGGCCTGTCTGTCACAGAGAAATCGAGTGAAGAGAGGGTCAAAAATGAATCTTATCTGCAGTGGTAGCGTCAAGGAGAACCAATCTGCCTCAGAGGCTGAAGATGCCAGGGAAGGAAGGACTAACAAAGACACTGAGGAGATAGAAGAGCCTGCTGAGGTGGAGGAGGGGGAGGAGAGAGACTGAAGTAAGGAAGAAGGTGTCTAGACTTTCCACCCAGCTGATTGCGTCAGTCCAGCTGAGGTGAGGGACTCCGGGATGGCTGGGTGTGGAGTAAGGAGCAAGCACAAATGCCTTGCTGTGTGAATATGCTGTGGCCACATTGCTTCTTCCTATGTCAACAACTGTTCTGTAAATGACTGACGAGATGAAGTTACACTTCACTCATTTGTAGTTTGAAAATACAATGTCTAAAATTGTATCTACCCTGATCCTTTGAACTCTGTAAAGCCTCCCCCTTCCCCCCCCCCCCCCCCCCCCCCGTTTTGACAGGTCTGTGGGATTAATGTAGTAACAGTCAACATTCTCCCTTCACCAGGATGAACAGAGTATCAGAGATTATCCAGATGTCAAAGGAACTAAACTTAGGAGAATGCAGTTAACTTAGCAACTAGTTGTCGCATTTTAAAGCCCTATGGAAAATATTATCTCTTTATTTTTATGAACTTTATTTGACTTAACCCAGATTTGAAAAGGTGTGCCCCAGTGAATAAAGAGGCCAAAGCTTCAGCAAGTTCAAAAGCCTCCCTGGGCCAGAGAAGGACTCTTCACCGATTTTGCAAATGAGGCTTAGCTGCCCAGGGAGGTCAAATCTGGCTGTCAGCTTTGATGTGTCCCCTAAGATAGGAAGGCACCATGTGAGTCTCCCACATGCTCTTTGTGTGGCTTTGGAAAGCAGTTCTTTGTGTATGCTGGGACACAGCCAACGTGCAAGTGTCATAGCCACTTTGGAACTTCTTGTGAGGGCACTTCTATTCTTTCTAAGCGTACCACTTAGATAATATTAGTATCAATAAATTTTTGTAAATTTAAGACATATATATAAGACAAAAATATGAATGTACTGAAATCCAAGTTAAACTGATGTCAAAACCAGGAAAGAATAAAATCATCAAAACCCAGAGGTTGTAACAGAAGAGCAGATGGTATCTAAGGTAGCTTTATTTGGCCAACAGTGAGAAAATGCAGAAGACTTAAAATTGATAGGAGCATGTTTGAATTATGACCCAAGAAGGCAGTGCAGTGCACAATACCACACACACACACACACACAGCATATTTGTCACCAGATTAAAATTGCTACAAAGACTAGGGGGAAATGATCAAAATTTTAGCAGTTACCTTGCTACCCTTCAAGTAGCAAGATTTTTTTCTGTTCTGTATTTCTCAACATATGTGAGAATTAAGTTGTCTTTATAAAGAGAAGTAACTAGAAGAAAACCGTCACTGAAACCATCTGGCCCGCGCATGTGAGGCTGGGTTTTGTAAATGAGCAGGGAACTTAAAGTCTCAAGCTATAGAAATACCTGCTTGACCAAGGCTGTAAGCAGATCAAAGGAGTGACTGAAAGCACTGTGGAGAAGTCTCCAGGGCTTGTCTTCTCATCTCTGGGAAGGACGGCACATGCATGTTCCAATGTACTGTGTCCAAGCAGAGAGGGCAAGGAAGTAGTAGCCACCAAGTACTGTAGTAGCCACCACTCTGGGATCACAGCAGCCCAGTAAATCCAGTGATCTAGGACATAACTCCAAGCTAGTAGACTTACTTCCTGCGTTTAGCATCTGCACTGGGTTTAAGGTAGTGGGCATGTGCATCACTTAAGAGAGTAAATCACACCCTCTACCCCACCTAGGTCCCCACAGCAGAAGCTCTGTTTCACTCTGCCTCCTCATGGGCCCCTCTTCTCTAGTCTCCAGACTCCATTCCTAAGGACACTGAGAACAATTTATTCATCTTCAATTTATTTGAGAGGAAAATAACCCCTCATATTCTATAATATTAATTCCTGAAGCACATTCAAAAACAATTTTTATTCCTTGCTGAACTTTGGATCTTTGGAAGATATTAATGCAGACAGCCTTTGATATATTAAGAGTTGGGCGCCATTTTAAGGATCCCGAATGTAGCCTTAGAAGGAGGTCTGAAGGCAGAGTGTGTTATCTTACACATTGAAATGAATCTCAAGCTCCCTACGGGGGCGAGGGCCTCTGGCACTCCTGGGGACGTAGTCTTACACGTAGATTATGTTGCATGCATTTAAAGCTGGCTGCTTTGTAGAAAGAATCGGGGTTATTTGGGGTGCTCCTTTCTTATTTTAGAGCAGGTTTTGCTGTCCCGGTTCTGCAATGCTCTCCTTACAGGTTTAGATGTATATTCGTAAGATTCTGAAGCCATGAGAGAAGGGCAATGGGGTGTGTGTGAAAGTGCATTTCCAAGCTGTCATTGGCTTTTTGAAGATTTTATCATTTTAGGTTTTGCTATTTTTCACAGACAGCATGTAATATGAACCCAGTGCTTCTTTTTAAGTTTTAGTATGATATTAATATACGCTGGTGTTTTAGGCAGACAGATGAACATTAGAAGCATAGTAAGCTCTTACATTTTACAGTGTTCAAGGGATAGGTGATAATGCTTAGAACATGGCGTGTGTGTGTGTGTGTGTGTGTGTGTGTGTGTGTGTGTTTGATCGTTCGTTTTGTGTTAGAATTTTCTGCTGTTTCAGAAAAGCACAAATCAGGGAGCCTTAACTCAAAGGTAAGAATTTTGAAGTGCATTAGGCAGATTTTTTTTTTTTTTTTTGTCATCTGATTGAATAGCTGTCTTGGTGTTCATGTGCTTAGCAGAACTTTATCTGAATATGTTGGTTATCTTAGACAGTCAGGATCCCTATGCACAACTTGCTTCTGTCCATTTACATCTTATCTTTCCAAAGCATAGATGGGCTCATGCCATTGCTTGTAGATCTTGGATAGCTAGCTCCTTACTGTCTATCAGATGAAACTCATAATCTTAACATGATGTTCCAAACTCTTCCAGGTGTAGTAACCAGGCCCATATACCTCTCATGTTATGGCTTTCCTTTTCACAGACTCTAAGCAGTAGAGACAGAACTGAGAGGCTGCGGGGACCCCAGCTAAGGATGTCTTGCTGTCACCAGGGGTTCAGGCAGCGAGGAGGCAGGCTTATTAATACAGAGCATGGTATCTTATGCTAATGGCTAGGACCAGGCAGGATGTATGGGCAGACTGGGGCTTCCTGGGGCACAGCTGGGGATAGCTGTTACTGGAAGTAGATAGATGCTCAGTACACAGGAGTAAGAAGACTAAAGCCAGAGAGGGCTAGAGAGAATGTCTCCTTCCTTTGCCTCTTTCTGTGGTAGGCTTTATGTGAAATACAAGCCTTCAAGGAAGGGTCATGTGTGACTCTGTCCTTTGCGAGGACCCAGATTCCCACACTCAGCTCCCTGTTCTGCCTCCATAGGCTCTGTGACCTTTGTCATGACATTTTGTACTTCTGTATTTCCCTTTACCTAGCAGGAAACTGTGATATGACTTAGTGGAATAATTGAGGATTAGTTAGAGATGTATTAAGAAGTTTTGGAAGGATTAAAAAAAATCAGCCCATCTCTACAGAGTAAGATTTCTGTAACCTTAGTTGTTATTATATCACTATGATGAATTTTAACATTGCTTTTGTTTGTTTGGAGATAAGAAAACAGAACTAGACTAGTGTAATGACCAGGGGAACTCATCAGTCCAGGTTCTTAGCTTTTCCCTTGTTAGCATCCTAAGTCTCCTTGAAGTTACTCTTCAGTCATAGGCAAACTGCTATGAATAGGGACTTTACAAACAGAGCAGCATCCACCAGCCACATTGTTTGTTTTTGCATTACTATGACTGAATGCCTGGAATGATTTAAAGCAGTAAAGGTTTCTTTTGGCTCATGGTTTTATAGGACTGGGGTTGTGTTTGTTTGGGTCTGTGTGCTTGGACAGAACATCATGGTGGCAGGACTACAAAATGGGAGGTTCTTCATTTCATTTTATGGAATTTATAAAGAAGGAGAGAGAGAAGGAGAGAGAGAAGGAGAGAGAGAAGGAGAGAGAGAAGGAGAGAAAGAAGGAGAGAGAGAAGGAGAGAGAGAAGGAGAAAGAAGACAGAGAGACCGAGAAAAGGAGAGAGGGGGGGAGAGAGAGAAAACAAACCAGGAAGTGCTTTACTTCCTCAAGCTAAGTCCAATGTTCTTGGACCTCTCAATAATGCCCTCATGCTATGGGTTCACCATATTCATCTGTGCCTTAGGCCAAAGCCTACAGGATCTAATCATCTCTGAAAAAGACGTGCTTTACTAATCTCATCACTTTTCAGACCAATCAAGCTGATAATCAAGATGAACCAAAATAGCTACTTAGTAGGGTGGACTTGCCCCCACTCCTACACCACACTTCTTTTTGTAGGCTTAAAATATCAAATAGGAGCATTTTCTAAGATCTGACCTAGGAAAATGTCCTACTATAGTGAGGAGGGAGCTGAGGAGGGGAAATGGCCTTTTTTGTGTTCATCTCTAGCTATATACCTTTCTTGCTAGTTTAAAGGAAAGGCTTTGGTCTTAAGCACTAACAGTATGGTGGGCACCAGACTGCCTGACAGATGAGAAGTTTGTTACTGCTGTTGTGGACTTTCTTCATGACTCAGAAGTCAGAGGAGTGAACACAATGAAGAGATAGAAATGTGAACTGGGTAAGAGCACAAGTTCAAAGAAAAGGAACATTGCCTAAAGGAGATTATGCATCTCTAAAGATGGGGAAGGAAGGCTTGATTCAGCATTGTAGGGGAGTACCAGGACAGAGAAAAGGGAGGGGGGGTTGGAGAATGGGTGGAGAGAAGAGGGCTTATGGGACATATGGGGAGGGGGGAACCAGGAAAGGGGAAAGCATTTGGAATGTAAACAAAGAATTTAGAAAATAAAAATATATATATAAAACTGGTGCTGTCAAGATGGCTCTGCTACTAAAAGAAAACTCCCAGTAAAGGCACCCACTGCCAAGCCTGATGACCCAAGTTTTCTCCCCAAGCCCACATGATGGAGGGAGAGAACTCACTCTTGAAGGTTATCTGACTGTCAATGTGTGTCATGGTATCATGTGAAAGTGACCCTGGAACTCTCTGAGGCCTTGGCAGAGAGTCAGTGGGATTTTCAAGACTGTACAGAGAAGCTACTCTTCATCTTTGCACTCATTGTCATGAATATAGTCTGGAGACTATAACTTGTAACATCACAATTTAATGTTAGTTGAAGCAGATAGAATTCAGCTGCCTCCTATAAATCAGACATTTGTAGATTTGCAAAACTGTAAACAGAAAGTGTTGCTTATGTTAACATGTAATATTTTCATTATTATTATTTTGAAATAAATTACCTAATATTTTTAAATCATTTAAACTTTCTGACATGAGAAGATTGATCACTGTAATTATTCCTATTCTGGTAAATGTTTAACACCCTTTGGGAGGTGTGGGAGAGTTATCATGTGTGGTGTCAGCTGACCACACAGTGTGAGTTCACCCATCATGTCTTTAGGTTGTTGCTAAACCTGAGTTGGGAATTAGTTCCAGCTAGCTATCCTGAACGTGATTCACAAGATCAAAGTTCTTTGGGAAAAACCTCAATAATTTCTAAGTCTGTAAAGAAGCCTTGTTATCAAAAGCTTATGAACTGCCTGTGGTAGTGGCAGACCCCCTCAAATCCCAACCCTCAGGAGGGAGGCGGAGGCAGGAAGATCTATGTGAGTTCTAGACCAACCTGTCTATATAATGAGACCTTTTCTCAAACAAACAAATAAACAAACAAATAAACAAACCAAAACCACAAGATGAAACATCAAAAACAAATTAAAGTGAACAATAACAACAACAAAACAACCAATTCACAAACCCCAGCTGTCCTAGTTTGTCTTGTATTGCTGTGAATGAACATTTTGATGAAAAGCAACTTGGGGAGGAAAGTGTTTATTTGGTACTTGATTGTACAGCCCAATCATGGTTCCTCACTGAGAGAAGTCCAGGAAAGAACTCAAGCTGGAACCCCAGAGTCAAGAAGTGAAACAAAAACCAGGGAGAAATGCTACTTACTAGTTTGTTCTTTACGGCCTGCTCAGTCTTTCTTATACACACCAGGCCCACTTGCCCTAGGGTGGTGCCACCTACAATGGTATAGGCCCTTCCACATCAATCATTAATATATATATATATATATATATATATATATATATACACTTACTTACTGGCCAATCTGATGAAAGCATATTTTCAATAGAGGTTCCCTCTTCTCAAATACCTGAAGTTTCTGTCATGTTTACAAAAAACTAACCAGTGTGCCAACTAACCAACCAACCCAATCAACCCAACCCACCCAATCAACCCAACCAACCTAACCAACCCAACCAACTAACTATACTTGGAAACTTTTAGTGTATAGTACAATCATATTTCTTGTTTTAAAATGCAGCTGTATAGAAACATTTTGAGAAGACATATCAGTTACCCCTATGCTGAAAAAAACAAAACAAAACCCCCCAAAACCCTGCATTTACTAATAGCAGTTTTTTCTAGTAATGAACAAGCAAACAACAACCAAAACCAAGCCAAACAAAAACTTAGGTTTTGCTCTATAAAGTATTGTAGGCTTGAATTTTTATAAAAAGATTGAAAGTCTAATAGAAAATGGAAAAGAAATGTATTTTAATCTATTGTTTAGAGATGCCTGGTCTTTGCTTTTCCAGTAGATACTATAAGATTGTTTGAGTAACAGGATTTCTCATCCATTCTGGCTCATTAATTCCTCATATGTGAGATCACCAAAAGGACGATGAGCCTTTATCCATCACAAGACAGCTGTCCCGGACGAGCCCCCATTGTCCTGCCTCTACCCTTTGCAGGGCCATTTGCTTTTCCCCCCATCTAGTTAGTCTTTAGCTCTCTTCTCAAGGACTCCTGTGACATCCACTGAGTCAGACTTTTTTTTCAATGTCCCTGAAAGAGGTGGGTATGTGGGGTGCAGGATGAGGTGTGGGAGTGGTACCGGGACCACCACTCTATAGTTGTCAGTGGCAGCAGAGCCAAGTTGATCCTCACTCCTAGTGCTCCTGCAGACTATGCCTGTACTTCATAAAAGAAAATACAGAGGCCCATCCATTTACACTACAAAGGCATGAGTACCAGCCTACATGGAGCAAACAACCAGTCATTGTAACACACCGATGAAGAAGTAGAACATGGTCCTGCTCTTATGGCATCAAATTTCCAGGGATCACAGTGACTTAGCCCTTACTCCCTGACACACACACTGGTACACCATAAGATTCAGGCTTCCTAGGGCTCCCTACCAACCTGACTGCCTTATCAGGTATGGGAAGTGGCAGAAGACTGACATCGGGACACAAGATAAATCAGCGTTTATATATCTGAGTCCTGGAATGAACATACCTATGAATCCAACCCAGTTGAAAGTTTGAAAAGGATAAATGTGCCAAGTTATGAAAAATTGTATTACTGGGTTGAAAGATTGAAATAGTCAGATGAGCGAAGCATCTGCAAAACATAACAAATCGACCTTTATTGTGGCAGAGACCTGTAACTGTGAAAAAATTGGCCACAGCTTTAAATATCATATTTTTGAATCATTTGGAGGTGAAGGGATTTTTTAAAAAACATGTCTTGAGAGTGGAAGAAAAGAATTCAAATAGGCCATTGCTGTGAATACGCCTCTGTCAGGGAAAGGTCTTTGTAGTTAGAGTGAAATGGCATTTCTTTGTTAATGAGGTGAACATTTATGAAGAGTTATTATGTATATTTTTCAAAAAATAATACTGTAGATCTCTCTGTAATGCAATAAATGTCTGGGTTCAATCCACCTAGCCTATTGTCTAAAATATAATGCAAATTCTAACATAAGCACCTATGAATAAATCGAGTCATATCTCACAAGTCGTAATAATTCACAAAGCTATGGTAAATGGTTTTCTTATTAGAGAGCTTATACAGTTACAACCAGAGAATAATAACCACCTTGCCCAGATTCACTTAAAAACAGTTCTATTTATTTGAGTAAACCCACGCTGTATATGTCGAAAATTAGTTCAGTTATCATTCGATACATAAAGAGTCAAGACCCCTTCATAGGAATTAAACATGAAGTTTCTGGGGTCATGAAAATCTAGAATCAGAAAGATGCACAATTAAAATTTAAAAAGATACATAGATTCTCTTAGGATTTTTGAAACAATTTCTTTTTTTTTTTGGAAACAATTTCTAAAATGACTTTAAATGACATGTTCTTCCATTCCACAGAACTATAAGCATGGCAAGACTCTCTGAGGTCTAAGGGTAAAATATGAGTATCTTAGAGTGGTTTTTATCAAAATGGTCATCCTGGAGTCTGAATTTGCTGAAGGATCTACCCTTTGCACAGCACCCTGCACTACATATCTCCAGGAGCACTGTGGTGCCCTTCCCCAGGTCAGGTCCCTGATGTTCTTGGATGCTAGTGGCAGGAGTATTTCAATAGGACTATTCATGTTAAGATCTGTAGTATTTTGTTCCTGTTTCTGCTTACTCTTAGGAAAAAGCAACAGTGCAAAGCTTGGAGCCTGGAACCCACCCAAGTCCTGTGTGCTGATTTAAGGGTATATTTATTGGCTTAAGGGCTTACTTGGCTTCACATATAACACTGGTCAATAAGTTCTGATAGTGGACAATGATAGAAAAAATATCTTGAGAAAAATGATATTCTTTCACCTTGACAGTTCCTTTGAGTCACCATCCTTATTAAAGTCACTGACAGGCCAATGACATGTGTATCATTTTGTTTAAAATACAAAAATCAAAAAACAAAACCTTCATACAGTCAGATTTTGTGTGCTTGTATCATAAGCTGAATTTTTCAATGCAATTTAAAATCAAGAATTTTCTTCTCATGTTTCTCAGTTGAGGTATTGGAAAAGGATAAGAAATATTGTTTTGAATCCGTTACTCATCAGAACATTTGTATCAATAATAGAAAAGCCACCACCTTTGTTTTGAAAGGCAGATATGATACCTAACTCCTGGAGGTCAACACTCACAGTACAACGTGTGACTAAGGAACTGCTCAGGAAGAATCAATCACACGTACTTACAGTGCTGACAGGGTATCCCGTATAACTTATATATGCATCATGGAGAGAGCTACATTATTTTACGTATATCTTTTTTAATATATGTAAAACTGAGCCATTTATGAACACAGAGATTAGAGAAAGTCTCTAAGACAGCTTAAAATACAAATGTTCTGTCGTGGAATTGAGATAATTTTCATATCACAAAATGTCCTAGTACAAATTGTCTCTCAGCAGAAAGAGAAGTAGAAACCTCTACTCAGCTACATCTTATTGCTCTCAGCTAACGACACAGGGGAAATACATTTTCATGCCCAGCTGGACATTATTAATGAATTTGCATCCTTTAAAATTTTGTTTTTCCTTAACATTGGAGATCACTCAGTGACTTTTCTTGGAATTAAATGTTAAATATGATTTGGGGGAATAGAGTTTTCTTTATCTGTTTTCAAGTCCTTGAATACATTCTTTTGGTGACAACAGGGTTTCCAAGTACTTATACCTTGTCAGACAAAGGTGCTCTTTGTGGAGAGGGATTCATTGAGTGCAACAAAATATCTTGAGAATGAGGGCTCTTGAGAGTGTTAAAGATTTTCAAATATGCAACGCAAAGTTACAGAACACTTTCACATGAATTATAACCCTAAACACACACTTGAGTCTTCTTTGAACGTTTACCTCATATATAAAACATTCTATTTTTGTGTAGTTCTGAAAAACTCATGTGCCTTCCTTTTAAGAAACAGTCACTGCAAGCATTGTCCTAAATCACATAAGGATAGAATGCTAATTGCATTCATGGTCACTTAAGAAACATTCCATGCTCGGCTGACAAAATTGCAGGTTAGATTTTAGTCTCTGAAGCCTCAAGACTACTAAGTCCACCAAATGGTGTTTGTTGGGGTCCCAAATAATTCTAGGTGAAGGGGACAGATTTTACTGTCTTCTAGGTTTAGAATAGTGAACATGGTATATGGATAAGAAGGGGTCTCTGTAGAATCAACACCAAGTACCTTTCCAATTGTATTTGTGAAGGTGAGGCTGGGAGGCACTCTTGATTCCCAAACTGAAGACAGAGGAGAAGTCCATCAGCAGTGGGAAGGCACAGGGAATAGAATTGGTTCCAATCTCATTTCCCCTGTGTCCCTACTTACCATTAGTCTCATGTGAATGATACCCCCTCTCAAATTCCAGATTCCTGTTCAGTGAACAAAAGCTAATAGCATGTAGCTGAATGGTTGATATCACAGGAGTTACAGAGGTTAATTTTAATTAAGCTACCATGGACAATGTATGACAAACACTTTACCAATAAAAACCAATGGATATTTTACAAAGCTAGGGCAGGTAAAAAATAGATGTAATTTTTACAGTAGGACAGTGGCACATGCTGCGATTGCTACAGTGGGTCTGTGATTCGTCAGTGAAGTCTCTAAGTGAGTTTTGAGTAGGTGGACAAGCAAGTCACCTCAAAAAGGATTCTGTGGATTTGGGCTTTGGCAGTGGCATTGCCTTTCCAGAGCTGAGAACTGTGGAATGCTTATTTTGGTGATCTCTTGGAATCATCCTACCTACAAAAATATATGCATTTATATGAACACTCAAATCTTGGTGTCACTTGGTCTCCACCTACTCCCACAGAATATAAAATCCCCAGCACTTTTCTTTTTTTCTTAAGTATTTATGGAAAACCCAAAGGAGGATTTTCTTATTGACCGTCTTGTCCCCTCTATCTTGTGTGCTGCCCTCCCACCAGCAGGTATTAAAAAAAATTTCTGCCTCTGAGGCTGTACTTAAGACCCAATAAATCAGAATCTTCAAAGTGGCATCAATCATATAGGTTTTCAAAACAATTCTCTGGGTGTTTCCATGATGGTTTGAGGACTGCTGCCCAAAGCCCACCAGTATGTGGCCACTCCTTCCCAGAGATTTTTCCTTTGATTGACTGGCTCAAAACTTTTTCCACTTGCCAATCAGAAGGATCCCAGTTAATCCTTCCTTGTAGAACCCAGCATCTTCTAGCTTCTCCACTCTGTCGTTCATTAAAATTACTTAAGTAGAATTTATGCTGCAGCCATGCCCCAGTCTAGACTAAATAAATCAGAAGTCCAGGGCATGAGGTCCAGGTACCCAGGATTTGTGAACAACATTTTCCCATGTGTACTGCCTTAGCAGTTTCTAAGAGAGTTGAGATATCCCTTGTCATCTGTAAGGCATCGCCCGCCTCTGTGCTCTAGTGCTGCTCTCCCACCCACAGAACTGCAGCTAGTCCTAGCGTGTCCAGATGGCGCCCCAAGCTTCCACCCATTCTCATCATGGTTTGTTACTTGCAATTCCAGGACTGTCTTATTCCTTGGGGCACCCGTTATTTCTGTCATTGGCATCTTAAGTCACATTTTCCTGCCTCTTTGACTTTGCCATGTATGGTTCTTTCTAATAATTTTTTCTCAAAAAAAGAAAAAAACTGGTACGTATGTGTGCATGTGCGTATTAATTTTTTTTGGCTGTAATCCCTTTCTCTTCTTTGGACACTTGCTCAAATTCTTTCTACTTTTTTTTTCTTTTTCCAGGATCCTAAAAGAGGATTAGTCCCCAGGCGACACACCTGCACTTCTGATGAAACCATTCTGCCTCTACTCCCATCCTATCCCCCTTCTGAAGCATCAATCAATATTGTCATAGTACAGTTATGCCAGCAGATGAGAGAGTTGGGGTGGTCAAGTTCATCCCTCAAGAGGACACTGGCCCCCAGGCTATGTCATATTCCTTTCCATTTCTAGGGATTTGACTCTCAAGGCTCTTTTTTTAGATTTTAATTTATAAATATTTGAACTCCAATTATGAATAAAATTCAAATTCATACTCTTGGGTGTCCTAGAACTTAGGTAAATCATCAAGCAAGTCTGAACACATTTTAGAGTGTATAAATGCTCTAGGGCTTTTAATTGGTGTTTCCTACCTTCAATGTAGAGAAACTCTTTAACACTCCAGTATATAGGAATCCTACAAATGGCACAACCATTCCAGGAAGCACCCAGTAGCAATTTTAAGGGAAAGAAATGTTCCCTTAAAGTCAGACTATTTTTCTCTGGATGTGTTCAAACTTTCCATTCTTTGAATACTTAGATGAATCAAAATTCTCATATAGACCTCAACCTTGTGCTCTGAGAGCAAGACAAAATGCCCAGCAATAAATCAGCACAGAAGGGGAGAGTGATGGTGTTTTCCTAAGACGGTGCTATAAATTATTAATTTATACCTGAAATGAGTGCAGGCAGTGTCATAAAAATGAATCACTCTGAAACCAGCCTATAGACCACCATTTGAGAAGACCCGCATTGGGACATAAAAAGTTAAGACATAGTTTCTCTTCCCACCCTAGGGAAGACCCCATATATGGAGCGTCCTTTTAGCTGACACACAGAAACCTGCTGTGTCAGATCTCAGAAGATGGACCCACTGCCACTTCCCATTCAAAGTGCTGTCCCTGAAACCCTCCCTGCCTGCCTGTTCCTAGTGGTCTGGAGATCTGCTCTCAAGTGTCAGAGCCCCTCCGAATCATAGGCACAACACCTTTTGCAAAGAAAAGCAAGTCAAGAGTTGAGCAACATGTCATCTTTCTGCAACTCCAGAGTAACCCTATCCAGACAGACGCCTCTGTGACCCTGTTTTCACTGGTCTCTGTGGAAGTGCAAACATCTGTGACCACAGGGTGTCACAGTGACAACAGGATCAAAACTTCCTTTTCTTTAGTTTTCATCAGGCATCTGTTCCCTACTACTTTGATTTTGAACATTTAATTTGACTTGGGCAAGGCACAACATGAAATGGGGGAAGAAACATGTCTCAATTCACAGTTCTTAAAATCTTGGAACAAAAAAGAAAAGGCGGCCACTGCTCATAGCTCATTACCTGGTGCTCTGTCCTGAACAGGCCCACTCCCTGTCTTCTCTTCTCCCTTGAGGCCAGATGGGATTCCAATCCCCTCCTGCCTCAATCCCAGTGTCAAACAGCACAGGCGTTCAAATGACCTTCCTAAAACCAAATTTTCTTTCAGGCATTATATCCATGGCTCCAGATCATATTTTCTCTGATAATATTGTTTTTTGGACTTTAGAGTCATGTTTCTAAAAGCAATTCAGCCTCTTTCCTGAAGGAATGAGGCAGAGGCTTCCTGTTAATTACATTCTCTAGGTCCTTCAAGGCCATCAAGGAAATGGCAGCCTGAAATTTGGCCATATTCTCAATAAACACACACTTGGGCATATGCATTCAGCCTTGATGTTTTCTGCACTGCATCAATAAAATTTAATTAAAATGTGTAGAAAAATTACAGTCATTTCCATTTATCATCCTCAAATGCTATTATGATACTAAAGCCCTTCATACCTGTACCTATAAGTAGGATGATAAAAATATAATGAGCCATTAAAAGGGGTTATGCCACTACCATCCTTAGAAATTTTAAGGTAATAATGGGTAACCATCTGTCTTGAATGTCATCAAATAGGGACCAGGACAGTTGATGGATTAAACTCTATTCAGATACATTTTTTCTCATTTTGCATGGAATCAGATATAATCAAACAAGAGTATGGGTTATAAATATTTATGGGTTGCTATTTAAGCATTGATGATGGTATTTTTTGTTGTCTAAAGGTGAGAGGAGAGATGGATGGATGGTGAGGTGTGTGTGTGTTTGTGTGTGTGTGTGTGTAAAATTTAAAAGTTGATTTTCATAGCCCTACCAAGCTCTCAGTCTCTCTGATATTAAATCTTGAAATTCCCAACTACAATGGTAGGTTGTGTATTATCAACAAACACAGATGTGAGTTAATAGACCAGGACAGATCATTTGGGCAGTTACACTCTGACTATAGCTTTCCACGGGGGAAAAATATTTCCATGAAAAAATTCAGGGGGAAGCATGGCTCCTGGTTTGTATCTTCTGTATCTTATTCTCCTTGTCCCCTGGGATCCAGTTCTCAGAATACAGAGAGAACTCACTGGGGTTCCAAATGGCCATCTGTAGCCCCTGTTGTTATGTCGACTGTGGAGTAAAAGCTTCTGGACTAGGGGTTCACAGACATTCTGGGCACTGAAAGTACAGTACAGCGTGTTCTTGCTTTGATGTGGGAGCCTCACTGTCATTAGCATTTGAAAGGGTCCACTTATTAGTCAAACTACTAAATGTCCTTTGTACAATATAATGAGTTTCATTGAAAGGAATCACCAGCTCAGCCACAGAGAAATTTAAACACTTTGCCATCATTTATAAATTCAGCCCTCCTAGGATAATATTTTAAAGGTACCCTGAATGAAGAGAAGAAGAAAAGTGGTAGGGATCCTGACAAAAGAAATGTAATTAGAGTCAAAAATAAAGGCAATTCTATGCTTTCTGTAGATATCTTTGATCTTCTCAGAAGTCAGGGAAGTGCCAGGGTTGTTGCTCCCCCCCTTGCTCTCCCTCAACTGTTTCAGAACAGGTAACTGGCATGAAACCTGACTGCTTTTGTTAATGCATTGAAGGGGAAAAATGCACAAAACCATAATCCAAGACCACTGTAATGCAAATCAATAAGGCAGAGACACACTGCAGGAGACACAGTAAGTAAAAGAACTGAACTTGATCCGTCTCTCCAGGCCTCTGGATTACCCTAGATGTTAGCCTTATGCATCCAGCTCATTAAATTTAAATTAATGCATGCTATCAGAATTAAAGAAATCATTAATTAGCACATATTGTTTCTCCTTTCTAATTTTTATCTTAGAATGTTCATGGTCATAATCCTGTTATTCATTAATTTACTTATTAATTCAGTAAGGTTTTATTGAGCGCCTAAGCCCAAGGCAAAAGCCAAATGATGAATTTCTATAAACCTTTCTTACAGACCAGCCATCCTAAGAGATGAAGAGTCTAGAGTCTCAAAAGGCTGAAGTAAAGTTAAATAGTATTTGGATGAGTGGTTTATTACAATGAAGTGCTGTGTTAAGATCAATAACTGCATTGCTCATATCTGACCCTTAAAAACTTTTCTTAATAATGTCATCAATCTGATTACTATTTTCCATGGGTCTAAAGGTCTGAAGCAGTCATCAGCCTAATTGAATAGTTGTCCAAACAGTCCAGTGAGAACTGCAAGGTCCCTCTGAGCTCACCTGCTCATTTTGTTTCTCTCCCACAGCCTCTACACCAGCAGCCTCTCCCTAAGGCTCGTACATACCGTGGTGACTCCTCTGTCTTCGTGACTTCTGTGCTGTGCTTTTACTTTTCTCGTTGCCTCTATGCCCTGTATATCTACCTCTATGCAATCTGATTACCATTAGAACCAAACTTCAACCCCCAAGTTCTAAATGAGTTTCTCAGGATCACCTTGTCCTGAGTCAGCCATTTAGTCCTCTCGCTCCTAGGACATGTTGGGCCTCCTTCCATGTTAACACTTGCACCATGGGATGAAGCTAACACGGTAGATCCACCATATATGGACCTATCCTATATTAGAAAGTACTAAGGGGAATCGTTGTCTAACTTACCTTTGTTTCTGAGGTTATCTATCAAGTAACCACTGTCATGCTTAGCACATGCCCAGAACATGCTTAAAATGAAAACACTGAAAAGTCTTTTGTTCAAGTTCTGAGATCCTGGATGCTGGCAGCATGGGGTTTATGCTGTCTGCTGTCTGCTGCAGATGCTAGCAGGCTTTAGGGAACCCATTGCAATCACTCACTTTGGTTCAAACTCAGAATTTTTCCACAAAGAAAATTCCACCATCTAATTCTCAGGATGAAGTTTTCCTTCCCAGTGGAAACTAATGTTATTATTTTTGATTGCCTCAATCATGAATTCAATTTGGCAACTTCAGCCCTTCATCTCATCTCCATGCATTATCATGTTTAAGCAAGTTATCCCTTCCCAAATGTAGTTTCAAAGAAGGAACCAAGTGTGTATACCTTATGCTCAGTGGTCCACAGAACACATTAGGAACATGTTTGATGACACATTCAGTTTAATGGTTCATTTTTAAAGCGAGAAAACTGAAGGCCACATGGGTCAACTGTCCAGGGTCCTACTGTTAGCAGCAGACCCCACTTTGTGGCCTCTCAGCCAAACGTCCTTTCATCATATCGTCTTGCTTCTCTCACAGTCCAAGTCCTTTATTGGAATTTTCTTGCAAAGTCATGCATAGCACATTCAATTTGGCTCCCATTGTCTCTTTTTATTGGAAATTTAAATTTGGATTTGCATTGCTGCTTTCCCATTCAATGGCAATAAACACTAAAAATATCATGTGGGGGGGGGAGTGGAAATAAAATAAGCATCTGGAAAGAATGCTATAATGAAGATGCCATTGTTTGCCTATAAATGCTTGACAAGGAATCTGCCTTTTTGAAAGCAAACACATGAAAGCATGTACATCCAACCCCACCACTTCGTGGTTAAGAAGGGAAAACGCACTGAAAGTGATGGGTTTTCAAATATGATAGAGGAAATTCAAGAAAAATTAATGTCTGAATCCGTTTAAAGTATGATAAAGCTAGTCAAGTGTGATAGTTTAACAAGAGTGGTGCCCTGTATGGTCATATGTTTGACTGCTTGGTCTCCAAGGACTGATTGAAAGGTTTAGAAAGATTAGGAGGTCTGGCCTTGTTGAAGTGGGTGTGGCCTTGTTAGAGGAAGCCTGCTACTTGTGCTGGGCTTTGAGGTTTCAAAAGCCAATGCCAGGCCCAGTGTCTCTCTTCCTCTGCCTACAGATCACGAAGTAGCTCTCAGCTACTGCTCCAGCACTCACATGCTTGTCACCATGCTTCCTGCAATGGTTACGAAACCTCAGAAACTGTGGGCAAACCCCTGATTAAACTCTTCCCCTTACAAGAGTTGCCTTGGTTATGGTATCTCTTCACAGCAATGGAACAGTGACTCAGACAAGTGATAGTAACTGGTACCCTCCTATCTACTAAAGACAAGCATTTAATAAGAGGGCACATCGTTGGATCCATGGCATCAGAAAGTCTGAGGCTGAAGTTCTCCTCTGAGAAGACATGGCACACCTTCTGATTGGTCATCTCTTTTTCACATCACTCACTCCACACACACAAGGACTGTGAGTTCCCCTCTTTGGTACTTAAGGCCAGCTACTCAATCCATTTTGCTGGTCCTCATTAAAATGGAATTCCTTTGAAATGTTTGTTTATACACCATGAGGCTTACCTTTCTTTTCTCCTTTTCTGTCTTAGACCTGTTTTGATTGGGTTTGACCATACTACTCTACCAGCCTGTGGTATCACAGTTTCTATTTTCCTTGATATTACATTACCATTGGAAGAACTCACTGCATTCCTTAATGAGCTTGAGTCTCCCTTTGCTTTCTAGGAGAGGATACTGTCCCAGCTTTTCTTCTTCCAACTGACCATGATGACAGACTTGAGACAATTAACTTTTAAAATGAGAGAATTTGCTTTAGCTCATAGCTTTGGGGGAGTAGCCCAGGATTGATTGGCTCTGTTGCATTAGGCCTGTGGTCAAGCAGCATATCATAAATTTGTGTACTGGAGTAAAACCATTTGTCCCATGGCCAGGAAGCAAAGGAGAAAGGAGGAGACCGGGGTTTCATAGTTTTCTTCAAGGGTATATCCTTAGGCATGACCTAAGACTTGCTATAATCTCTCAATGTCAGCTACATGCTGTTGACTTCCAACATTGCCTACTTGGCCTAGAGGATTTTCCTGGATGGTAAGGGCTATAGTGTGTCCAGTTTGTGACATTACAGTTCCATTTCACTGCCTAATGCACATCCCAAGTGAGAGAGTCAGCACAGGTTCCTGATTGTCCTTCAGCTGACTAGTCTCACAGCCTTCCCTGGCTAATGAGTAGCACGTCTGCTATTGAGTCCGATGCACCTACGGGCCTGTGGGAAGTTGCTCCACTGTTTCTCTACCTCATTTAGATGCTCTGTGACCTGGTCCTTGTTACCGCCTCTCCTACTTTCTTTGATTCCCTTTATTCCAGCCATGTTTGTCCTTTTGCCCTTCTTATTAGCTGTTCTCAATTTCTAAGGCCATCTACCCCAAATATTAATATGCTTCCCATTTTCATCCCCTTAAAGTGTCTATCTTGCCAAGGACTTTTCTGGCTAACCTATTGAAAAATTACAAACTCCAATCCCATCTCCATTGCTTGTTCTTCTACTGGCTTCATGACTATTGTAAATATATAATCTAGTGCCATTTATTTTGACTACTATAAAGCTTGTCTACAAAAGGACCCTTTTAGTCTATTATATTATAGGTATCTTGAGTAGTGTCTGGTTAAAAAGGCTCTTTAGAATGTTAGTTAATGGATAAAGACAGTTAGTGATAGTCAAAGGAGCTATCTCTCAGGTTGAAGATATATACAAAGTAAATGAGTACTTTGGATGTGTTAATGAACAGTAATTTTTTTAGTTGCATGTGCATCTGCTAGAAATGATTTTAAGTGGGAACTATGGAAAGGATCTAGAAATTCTAGTAAAAATGAACATCTTGGAAATATAAGGTTTTGCAAGTTAGCCTCCATCAAGGTAAAGTTAGTTGATGGAAAACCCTGGAAGTCTGACCAGATAACTAGCTTGCAGGACTGCCTTGGGGAGGAGAGTGGAGGGAGGGAGGGAGGGCAGAGCCAGGTGGGATTCTTGTGAGTGATCCAATGCAGATCTTCTTGGTAGCTGTATGTGTGGATATTCACTTTGAATATCCCTATTAGCTTTTAGTGTTTAGGACCAGAGGTAAGGCTTATGAAACTTGCTGGCCTCCATAACGGAGTTTCACACACTGAAACAATGAGTCACATCCATTCGGGGAAAGGAATCGTGCCATGTTTATGATCTCCTTAATAAGGTATGTCACAACTGACTCTGTGACTCCTTACCACGGCCGTAGCATGGGGTCACTATGTTCCTTTGTGCCTAAGACACGGAAAGGCAGAGTGGTTTTTCATGCCACAGGCTTAAGAAAAAAAAATTCACTTAACATTTAAAGGACAGTCATTGTCTTAGTCAGGGTTTCTATTCCTGCACAAACATCATAAACACAAAGCCAGTTGGGGGGCAAAGGGTTTATTGCGCTTACACTTCCACACTGCTGTTCATCACTAAAGAAGTCAGGACTGGAACTCAAGCAGGTCAGGAAGCAGGAGCTGATGCAGAGGCCATGGAGGGATGTTCCTTACTGGCTTGCTTCCCCTGGCTTGCTCAGCCCGCTAATAGAACCCAAGACTATATCAGCCCAGACAAGGGGTCCTGTCCCCTTGATCACTAATTGAGAAAATGTCCCACATCTGGATCTCATGGAGGCATTTCCCCAACTGAAACTCCTTTCTCTGTGATAACTCCAGCCTGTGTCAAGTTGACACACAAAACCAGCCAGTACAATCATTTTACAAAACATATTTTAAAGTGAAAATATAATTCTTGAAAAGGCATTTTAGTTCTCAAGCAACATACAACTTTCAAAAGCCTTTATTTCCAGATATAACTATTTGATTAGCTGGGATAGACAAAGCTGATGAATAAAATTCCTTTAAAATTGTATCACCCTTAGATTTTATAACAGAACATTGATTTATGCAGATTCTCCTCAAGGCTTCCCTTGTTAACTTCCTACTTTCCCATTACATGGTCCTGGAGAGATAGGCAAAGAGCTTCCACAACTGCTCTTCATGTTGGCAGTGTGGACACAGTGTCGGAAAGGATACTGTGTTCTCCGGCCATGTGATGCCACATGATATTTCCCAAAGCATCCTCAGGTTTAGTGGGAATGTGATAGCCCCCTCTGTAACGCATACCTTGAAGATTCTGCACAAGTCACATTGTGTCACCAAACTCAGATGTAGAATTGGAACTTCTCTTGCTACCTTGAGCAGACACGGATGGGTACGTCTGCTCTCAAGTTTTTCCAGAATGGTGACCAGAGACTCTGTATATGAAAATGGATAACCTATCCTTGACCCCATAGATACATATAGGTATGCATGCATAGATAGATATGCTTGTATGCATATGGCAGAGAAAAGTAAATTAGAAATGATAGATACCAATTGAAGAAAAGGAGAGAATGGAAAAGCATCAGTGTTGATTAAGTAGCTACTTCACTAGGTGGAAGCCAGTGAGGGACCGAGGATTGGGTGTGCAGTTATCTGGATGTCAAAGAATAAGCGTGTAGAAACCTCTTTCAGTAAGGAGGGGGAGGGCTGTGAGATGAACTGGGAGCCTGTCAGTGACTACTCCTCATGACATTAGGAGGGAGAACAGAAGGCTGTGGGGCACTGATTTGGGCTTTGTCTCCCCTAGGTGCTGCTCTGCTGTCTCACCCTGAGACGAGTTATCTTTGAAGTGCTGCTGAGCCGTCTAGATAGCATGACTTAAAAGTGCAAGTCCCTAAACAGGATTCAGCTTCCCAGAATACAAATGCTGAGAGAACCAGAAGATGGAAAAAAAAAAAAAAAAAAAAAAAAAAAAAAAAAAAAAAAAAAAAAAAAAAAACAGCCCAAGACATTTCCCTTAAAGCCCTGGAGAATGCTACCAGTCTTTATAATTTAAAACATCCTGGAATTGGAGGTTTCTGGGTATTAGTATCAGGATTTTGGGCTTATTTATTTCTGTTTTACTTGAGGGTTGTCAAGAGGTGAGAAATTGCATTTCATGATGTTTCTAAAGCATCTACCTGAAGTGAAGGGAACGTGGGGGAAGGGCAGCCTTGCAGAATCCCTGTTCCAGAGGACACAGTGAGGACAAGCTGAGATTGAGATGTGACAGACAGGGCTGAAGGAAAGCCAGCATCAGTTACTACAGTGAGTCCTGCCTAAGCCTGCAGGAATTCCTGGCCAGTTTCGGATTTTGCTTGATGTTACTTTGCTCTCCCAGTGCCCACCATCCAGCATCATGTGGTGAGAAGTCTCTGGCTTCTCTGCCTTCCCTTGTGTTTTGGATAGATCTCATGACTGAGTCCAGTTCCTCATCATGTCCTATAGCCACAGTCCCTGCCATTTAGTACTATAAGGCTTACTCACTGCATGTTGGTCAGTTGCTTCCTGTGTTGTACTGAGCCATATAAGATGATTAGGAAAGGTGGTACAAGCTGACAATCAAAATGGACTTGTTTCAGTATTCACAGAATGACAGGCACGCGGCACTGGCAGAGGTGCCTTGGTGAAGTAAATCCAGAGACACACACCCTAACACATCAACAGACATTTAGACAAGCTCTTTCTATTTAAAGACCACCAAGCCTGCCAATCAAAATAGTGGACACTTATAGAAATGGAAACCAAATGCTTCTTGTGGGATGTTATTTAGATAACCACTTTATACTGTTGCTATTAAATAGCAAAGCTAACTTGTCTAGGTACTTTTTCTCATATCTACCAGAATGAGCATCCTAAAATGAAACAACAATTATCATAAAATTAGTCACTTAGGAACAATAGCAAAGTTCCAAGAGAACTACGAGAGAGAGAGAGAGAGAGAGAGAGAGAGAGAGAGAGAGAGAGAGAGAGAGAGAGAGAGAGAACATATATTCCCCTAGAAGGAGTTAATCATGCCAATACTGGTTTCCCCATTTTCTGAACTCCAGAGCTTTGAGGCAATGATTCCTGCTGGTTGTGCTTATCCAGCAGTTCTCAACCTATGGGTCACAATCCCATATCAGATATCTTGCAGATCAGATATTTACATTATGATTCATAAGAGTAGCAAAATCACAATTATGAAGTGGCAAGAAAATAACCTTATGATTGGTGGTGACCACAGCACAAGGAACTGTATAAAAGGGTCTCAACATTGGGAGGATTGAGAACCATTGCTTTCTATTAGTTTTAGGATGAAGTTTGGCTCCCTTCCTAAAACACATACGATTGATCTTTCTTAGTCTGGGGCTACCTGTCTGGTCTCATTCTTCACGTGCATCTCCTTGATTCAACTACCTGTAAGTGCACTGTAAATCCATCTAAGAGCATCAGTGAATTCCTTAAGAGACTTTGTGCCCATCCCTTGGCTTCACATATCCCTTTAAATATGCTCCATCCTGTACTACATCTGACTCGGTACCTCTTTACTTTTTTCCTTGCTCCAGATTTGACATTGTCTCTGGAAACTTCAAGCTGACTGACTTCTCCAGCTACAACCATGAGAGAAGGCCTTATAGGGTGCTCCCCCAAACACTCTTGAGATTTTTTTCCTAATATAGTGCACTATAGGTCCGGTGCTTATTATATGTCTTGTCCTCATCAATAGACTTCACAAGGCGATTACCTCTTGAAGTAAAGGCCACATTCAGTCTCTGCATTCCTGGTATTCAGGATGTGCTTGACACAGAATAAGTAGGTGGGTCTTAGTAGAAGAAATCTATGTATGTTTTTCTGCAGAAAACCAATATATCCTCAGACTAAGGCAAATACATTTTGCTCATGTGGCAATGGGCAGCTGAAATAAAAACATCCAATTGATGATCAAAGTATTGCTTACATACTCTTCTACGTTTCCTTCTCTTGATAATTACCCACAGTCACACACTTTATAACGCTTTTAGATGTGACTGTGAATTATTAGAGACCATAGGTCTTTCATCTTCAAGACTGACAGTCTATTCTTCCATCTCTCAGGAGGGAGAGGCTATTATAACTATATTTTTGCTTACCAAGAGAATTGTTAATGGTTATCCTGGAGGAAAAAAAATCTATAAATATCCAACCTATAATGAAGCCTTAAACACGCTTTCTTCCGTTACTAATGAAATTCTTTTCACATGCACTGTCAGCGTGGCTACAGAATCACCACACCAAGAAAGAGACAAAGTCAGTCATGAGTTTTTCCTTTACCTGTTTGGTCCTCAGTTTGGAATCTGATGACAGATTGTTGTAGGTGTAATGTGCCTGTGTGACTCCACAGAAGAGAACAGCAACTATGCCTGAAAGCCAAAAGAAGACCAGTCAAAACCAATGTTCTTTCCCAAGTCAAAGGACAGGGCTGGAAAATGGACTTGCTATCAGGAGGGGTTAAAACTCTCAATAATTACCATGATCATGAAACCCAGATAAATCTTGCCACTTGCTTTAAAGAGGTTTTAGAATTGAAACACATAGGGAAGCATTAAGCAGTAGAGTCTTACTAAGAATGGAAGTCTTTTTCTGAAGAGAAATGATGCTGTAGTCAAGAGTTAGAAAAGCTACTCTTAGAAACATGTGAAGAAAAATATGTAGGCGTCAACTGGGCTTCCCAGAACAAAGACCAACTACTTAGCTGCATTTTCTAGTAGTTGGCACATCCACTTTCCACTGTGTGCCTTGGGGAGCCTGGAAAAGTTCCTGTTGTACCATAATTTAGTATTAAACCTATGAGTCACCGACCTAAGACCTGGACAAAGTTTTTGTTGCTCTTTCCAATGCCGCTGATTGCCAAGTATCAGACAAGAGACCTCATGGGCCGCTTTGCATCCCTGGCGAAGCTGGGCACACTCTTTCTGCAATTGAGCACCAAGGAGCACTTCTGCCCAAGCCATTCACTTCTAGAAAGTGGTAGGGCTGTGGTCTTTTTCAGTGTGCTTTCCTCCAGCTCATCCCTGGTCAGCTGCAGGGAACATTTCTTGAAGCCACATTACTCAGACCTTTAAACGCTACAAGAAATCACGCATGCTACATGCCATTTGGGGACAGAGAATAACAACAGGACAAATGTGTTATTTGTTCCTTGGCTCTGCCACTCTGTTAGTGTCCCTGGGCTGGATGGGCTTTGGTGAGAGCTCCACTCTACTTTGGATTAAAGATTAGATTAATTATGGGAAATTGGGCATAGAGGGGGGCTTGGGGAAAAGCATAGGAGATAAGTACTCCTCAACTCAGAACAAGGGGATTGAACTGAATTTTAAGCAGCAGAGGTTTTCCATCTAAAAACACTCATAAATTAAATGCTGATGATCCTTAAGAGTATAGAGCTATGTGAGCTGAATACTGGCATTTCAAATGAGCTGGAAATAAAGAATTTTAAAGGGCTAAGCTTTTTCATATGTAGACTGCATACATTTATTTACATGGTGGTTATTTTTCTAGTTGGTATCAGATAAAATATTGTTAAAACATGTTTATATAATGCTAGTACATAGCCATTTATTTACATTGTGTATTCCTTTTAACATTATGCTTTAAATTTTTAGATAATGAAAAAAAGCAGGAAAATTTATTAAGAAATATATATCTAATGTTTCTGGAGATTTTTGATAAGTTTATAGTTTCTTAGTATATCTTGGGAAATTCTAAGAAAAAAAAGAAAGAAAAACATCTAACATAACTCTTCACAGAATTTCTATTAAAAAAAAATCAACCAGGACCAGGAATACTTAAGTGTGGTAAGAAGTTGAGGTGGTAGGAGGATCACCATTCATGTTGTTTGGATATGGAATGTTTCTCTGTTTTTGTCTAAAAATATCATGGTGCATCTATCTCAAGTCTGCAGGGGAATCCTCTGATTAAGGCTTCACTGAACCTTCCCTTTCTTGGGAAATCACTTGACCAATGTCTTGATATTCTGGAGAAGATGTGGATAAATGTGAAAGTGTGGTGGGTAATGAATTATTCTGAGAATAAGGATGAGTAAGATCCTTTGCCGGCTCAGGAGGGACTCAGCATGGTGGACACTATGGTGAGCTGGTTTCCTCTCCCTCTTCCTGGTTGCTGAATGGCTGCATCCTTGCACACAGGCTCAGGCTCCTGGTGACTCAGCATCCCAGCTTGCTGTCTCCCTCTGTTCAGCACAGTATCTTTATTTTCCCTGGGATCCTGACTTGGGGTTCACCCTTTCCTTCCCCCACTACATAGCATCAATTGCATTTATTAGCCAAGCCCAACCACTTTTCAAGTCCTCTAGCCCTAATGTCCTCTTCTAAGCAATCATTTTTAGCTTGGATGACAGCAATGGCTTTCTAGCTGAAGTCCCCAGTTCCCCAGTGGGCCCCTCACATTCTGTTGGTAGAGACATAGTGATCCTTCAAAAACATTTCAGGTCGTGTGAGACTTCTCCCAAGAACATTGTAATGTACTCCCAGAGTCTAGCCCTATTCTGTCTTTCCTCTCCACAGCTCTCTGGCCTTATTTTAAACACACTTCCTCCTGACTCATGGTCCTCCTGACTACACATCCTGCCCAAGGCCCTTGAGCATCCATAATTGGGAATGCTCATTGTTAAACACCCTTATGGTTCCCTCCTTCCTTTGAGTATTATATAGGGCATGTGATATTACGCTACCAGATAGGCAATAAATACTGGTAATGATGAATGCCAACAACCCCTAGGCATCACAGAGATTTGACAGCAGGAGGGGAGTCATTCCTGACCTGTCTCAGCACCTGCTCTGGAGCATGTAACCACTGCACCACACTGATGGCCCTGGGCACTCAGTCACATAGCCTAACATCTAGAGTTCTTCTCCATGCTAATGAGGTATCTAAATAGTGTTGAGCCTTCAGCCAGTAGCCTCTCCTTCCTGTGTATTCCTTCCTGCAAGCGGTATATAATCACTGTTTTGTCCCAAATAAAGTGTATGACTTTACATCCATGAACAAATAAACCAGTGGGAACAAGCGAGGAACTTCTCTGAGAGCTGTTCCATTAAGGACTGCTAGAGGGGTGGCCTTGAGTAAAGAGTGGCACTTGAGTCTCCAGAGGAAGGCTTTCTCCACTCCAACCCCTCCAGTACTCTTGGCCCTTACATTTAATCAGATTCTACTAGTCCCGGACTCCACCTCCTCCTCTCAGCCTTCTCTTCTCCACTTGGCACAGATGACCCAAGGGGAAATGTAGACCTCAGACCCATTCCTGACTTCCTTTCTCTTCAGGTACCCAGAGAGGAGATTGGATACCACTGAGGACTCCCCATTTCAGAGTTTGCCCTGCCTCCTCCGGGTGGTGCCCATGCCAACAATGCCTGGGCATCCTAATGGAGAAGCAGGATGCAATAGGACAGGGCATCTCTTCAGATGTCACATAAACAGACAAACTGCCCCTAACCACTTTGTAAAATTGACCTTTTCATCGTTTTCTACCTTTCTCTTTGGCTCCCTGCTCCATGTTTTCTACTGTCACCCAATAGTTTCGGCCCTTGTCTTCTGGTCTGCCTTCTTCATGGAAACAGAGCTTAAGAACATCTCTGGCCACACTAATCCTTAGAGAAGCACCAGGAACTTGTGAGCATTGTTGGTAAATAACTAAATATTTCTCTGTGGAATTGATGAGGAACAAAAGTCAACTTGGTCACCTTGGAAGTGACAGATGAGATGCAGTTTCCCCCCAACTTTCTTTGCTTTTTCTCTCTACAATTCGCCATCTACACATGTTTTGAAGTGATCCCTATCCTTCTGAAAGTTGTCATTTCTGATATTCCAGGGAAGATGATATGCGATATGGGGATTACACATCTGAGTGGGCTCCCCTCATCCTCTGAGCAGGGTTTTCTATCACTTTACTGTCTTTCATTTCCTTGTCCCCTGTGAAACATTAACACACAATGTCCCTACTAAATATGTTCAGAACCTTGTGTAGGGCTACATCGTACGCATGACAAACCAGGAAGATCATGTGATCATGATGTTATAATTAATATAAAGCAACAAGGTTGATTTGGCCTTTACTATTAACATACATGATCATAATTCTATAGCCTGGTAATTAATTAAATCACATAAATTGCTATGATTAGAATGACTTTTTATAAGCCAAACACACTTTGAAACTGTCTTATCTATCACCTAAGCCACACTTTCTTATTAGAAATTTCACATTACGCTTTCAGTTGTCTGCAAGTCATTCCGATTTAAAAATATTTGATGGAAAATTCCAGAAATGCTTCTGTTAAAAATAGCTTTTATTTTAGCTTATTGTCTACTTGGTTTGTATTTGTTGTTATGAATCTCTTACTATGCCTAGTAGGTTTGGCAATGCCCAGGACTCAGGCACAGGTGTGGTCTTCGGCCATGTCCCATGAGCAAGGGGGAACTGTAGTATCCATAAAAATTCCCATCATAGAACAAATTCAGAGTAGACAATTTTCTGTCTTGTAATACACATTTTATTTGTAACCTAGGTAGTTCCTGTGTTACTGTCATGTGGGGCTCTGTATAGCAGCCTTAAGTTTAGTTCTATTTCAGACAGCCACGTGTGAGAGACAAGAAGCCAAGAGCTCTTTATGTTATCCACCAATCAGTAGCTTAGCTCTAAATCCACCTTCCTTCTTGACTCCTGGCTCCAGGGATCACACGCCACACTCTCCTGTGGGTGCTGTCTTCTTCTGCCAGGGTGCAGCCCCAGAAGGGGGACTAGCAAACTGGACAGAGGACCCCCTTCTCTGGTTCTCTGCTCTGCTTTCTTCTTGGTTCACATTACCAGTGCTTCTTCACTCTACTTCTGCAGCATGTCCTGCCTCACCCTTCCCACTTCACTGTTTGTCTTTTATAACATCTCCCAGCCAGCTCTACATACCTCTCAGAGAAAGTAAGGACAGCCAGGAAGTGACTTCAGTCAGGCCTGGGGGCCTAAGAGCCCCAGCTCTCACTTCCGGTGTGTTTCTCATAGCTGTGCCTAGTCCCAAGGTTCACATTTGCTATCTGCAACAACACACTTGCCATTTAGAAATGATATCAGCTTATATCTTCCCCTTTAAAACTGGGACTAGGAAGAGGCAGAGAAGACATTATATCCTAGAGGCCGCAAGTCATTCTCTTTTTCAATTCTCCATACAATTGGAATAGGTATTTATAAAAGGCATCAGGGGTTTGGGACAGGAAGAAGTGGCTTAGGACTAGAAAGAGATCAGAACAAGGACCACAGAAGTGGGAAAGTTCAGACCTGGGCATATCTTCTTATTTCCAGTCCCATGACCTTTGAAGAACATATGCATTACTCCACAATAGAATATGAACGTTCTCAACCTTCATGTGTTCAGGTTAACGATCATCTTCCACTGTTGAAAGGGCTCCTCCTTTACATCAAGTGGAGGGTAGATATATACGTGAGTTCTATGCTTTAGTCATTCCTAAACAGAATTCACCAACCCTCCAGAATTAATATATCAATTGATATTATATTCAAATATATTATTATTTGTATTTAAATTGTATTATATATAAAATCACTATATATGTATACATATTACATATAATGTCACCATACATACATATACATATAGTGTATATGTGTGTATCTACTAGTTAGAAGAGGTATGCATTTTAGTGGGAAGCGGATATGAAAGGTTGGAGAGAAAGGACTAGGGGGAGGTTATAACTGTATTTTAATCAAAAATGAAATTGAATAATCTTGTTTAAAGAAGATGATTGCTTGTGGATTAGATCTGTAAAAAAAAAAAAAAGCCTGCTTTATAGGGAAAAAAAGACAAGGAGAATGGGGACTTCTGCTGTGTCTATGCCAAGGACAGAGGCAGCTCATCAGGAGGATCCTGCACCCTCTCTTCCGAGTGTGAGCACTATTGTTTCTCACCCCTCCTACTGCCTGTCCTCAGCACTCTTAGAATATGGTCAGCTACATCTGTCATTGTCCCCTTTACACACTAGAAGACCCTCTACCCCTTCTGGATTTCTGAAAGTCAACCAAATGCATTTAGTGGGTATCCAGATCAGCAAGTACAGAGAATCTTATTAAAAGATAGTAATTTTGGAGTAAGGCCCCAAACTCTACGATTTTCTATTGTCAGGAGATATTCCGGTCCTTACACTGAACTTCAAGAAGCAAGCTTTAACCAACATCAATTCACTCTTGTTGCAGTTTGGTCTTAACCTTGGCTATCCCTCAGAGGAGACCCCTGCCTTGTTCTTGATTCTTTTGGGAGGACAACACATTTTTTTTTTGTTGCCTTTCCCTATTTCTTATTTTTGTCAATGTCTCTTGCTAATGTTAAGGGAATTTTAAATCATATTTTTTTCTGTTTCCCCTTCTCTGGATTTTCTGAATCAACACTTTTTTTAAATAAATTTTTGTTTCAGAGAACAATTATCATGTAGGACTTTTGAGGCCTTTAATTATTTTTTCATTTTTTTAAAAAAAGAAACAATACTGGTGAGTTAAAATTTTACTTACACAGAGTAAGTTAACAATATATTTTACCATCAAATAGTTCAGTAAAATTTCCCTTCCAATGAAAGGAAACAATGCCTATCATTTAATTGCTATAAAATTATCATATCATTTTTTTATCAATGTGTCATAGGCTCAGAAATTAACAAAAGACATAGACAACTAAATGCTCCCATTAGATATTTTGAAGTAGACTTTTTCTCATGAGGCTGAAGTTGAAGATAAAATCTAATTAGAAATTATACCTTTCTTAGAAATAAATATTACAAAGCATATAACCTATGTCAAAACCAAAGGGATAAAACCAAAATTATTTGGAGGAAATTTTATAGCTATATACAGAGCTTATTAGCAAAAGAAAGATTGATAGTAAGTGGACTGTTACCTTCATGAAATTAGGCATGTGGCATAAAACAGATTCAAAATAAATATAATAAAAATCAGCTAGCATCTAGTTATGCCAATGGTGAGTAAATTATAAAATGGCGAAATAACACTTGCTCCACGCCTATCAGGAGCCCAGAGGACCTCCAGTCTGGGTCTCACCCAGGTTTTCATTATCCATTTCTGAACATGGTTAGAAAATGAGTGTTTGCCAGGTCCAGAATGGCTTGAATTGGGAAACCTAATGAGGACAGAGTGGGCATGAAGGAATGAGAGGTACACATACAGAAACACTGTGGTCTGGTAGACTGTCCTCTCTCTAATAAAGAATGCCTTCTACACTTGCAAGTGGAAAACTGTTTATTATAAACAGAACATGGAGGAAGGGTTAGCTAGTTTCCGCTGGGATGTTTATAGGGAAGCAGTCTTAGATGGTCAGCACCTGGAATTAGGAACCTGTGGTTGATTCAACATTCTCACATGGACCAGGGTGAGGCTTTGTCATTTCCATGGATCTGAGGCATTGGGGTCCTTTGCATGGCTATATACATATCACCAGCATCCAGTATTCTTTCTGCTCTCCACCACAGGCATTGGCCAATAACTCCACATCTTGATCTTAGCCATAAGCAATGATGACTTTACATTATGAAGATTCAGCTTTCTCATTTGGAAAGCACCCAGATGTTTCTCAGGTTTGTTCTATGTATGAAGCAATATGCTATACATTAAAATGCTTTCTCAACTAAGCATATCAATAAAATTCAGTAAATATAAAGTTTTCCCATCAGTATTAGAAGTAGAAGGGATGAAGCAGACATGAAGGGTGAAAATAAGTCAGAGAAACGTATTCAAGGGACAAACACAACCTTTTCCATCAAATGGTGTGACAAGATGTATGTGCTTTGCACATCCTATGCCCTTAGAGGTCATTTTTTGCCTTATCTCCTCCCAGTTACTGCAATGCTGGAAATGAAAAAAAATTCTTACTCCTAATAATCCAACCAGACAGTTCATGACTGCTCTATCCACAATAGCTGGATATGGAAATAGATGAAACTAAAAACAACTCACTAAGTATCTACTCCAGGTCAAAACCAAAGGGATAAAACCAAAATTCTTTGGAGGGACGTTTATACTGAGCCAGACAACATGAATTCAGACAGATAAACGTCACACAGATCTGCCATTTGTTGGTGTTAGATTTGAATTTTCAGGTATGTGGGCTCTATTGGGAAAACCCACAGAGGTTAGGCAATTAGTAAAGGGCTTTCAAGGGAGTGGAGGTAAATCTTAGTGATATGAAGATTAAATGGTAATAATGGAACAGGAAGGATTAAAGTCGGGCAGGGTAAAGAAAGGCATACAGGGAAGGTTCGGGAATGGGTTGACCTCTTTTGGGGTTGTTGGTCTGTGAGTCCTATAGACCTCGAAATATTACAGGCTATGGCCAAGGTTACTGATTTCCCTCCAAACCTTGATAGTTAGACCCTATTTCTGAAGACACTTCACACTTGAATCATAGAGCTTGGAGAAATCAAGCTGATTCTGAGCTGGAAGTTTCATCTGCACTGGCTAGCTTTTATAGCCTTAGAGGTACTATGCATCTTACTGGAGGAGAATGCAACATCTGTTTTACCCAGCTATAGCATTGACTGAGCTATAACATTGACTAACAATACATGCTCACTGGTGCCACAGTGGCATGAACATAATGGGAGTAACCAATCACTTTCTGATTTGATGTAAGGCCTGCTCTATAAGAGAAAACTCATACCTAGACAGGCTATAAGCTCTAGGGGAGAACCTGATACTATTATTTTGCTAAATGGACATATTATTAAACTGACTCCTAGTGACTTATCTTCATAAGCCTATATCAATACATATATATAAACCCTTATCAGAGAAGCTTCTATTTGCAGTAGGTGGTGATTAACAGACTCACAACTGGTCAAGGTGCAAAGAATAAGAAACTGCATGTTTCTCATCCCTAAATGGGATGTACATATCCCAACCCCTCCTCTCAAAGCTCAAGGGCTGAAAGAATGTAAGAGCAGAGGCATAGATAAGTACAAGGTTCAGTCTCTTCCTGAACACAGCAGGGTAGTTGCGTGCATGAATTCACAGTGGCTGACAGGATGCAAGAGATCTATGCCAGCTAAAGCCATATAAAAGTCTAGCATGGAGAGGAGAGATGGGCACTAAGCCCCACAACTGCATGAGGAGGTATTGGCAATTGAGTGCTGCTAGTAGAGGCGGGAGGGGGAGATTTTCTTTAAGAATGCACCCCCCCCGTAGATTCATAATGCTCTATTAGAAGGCTACGCATTCAAAAATATATGGGAAGCACAAACTGGAATCCAAGGTTTAAAAAACCAAAGATACAAATTTTGGGCAGACAAGGTTTTGATGGAGGATCTGGGAAAAGTTGGGGGAAGGAGGGAGTGTGATTAAAATACATTGAATGGAATTCTCAAATAAGTAATAAAATAAAAAGGGAAAATGTTCTTCATTTTGTATTATATAAAATATGTTGATTCTATTTATATCACCCTTGGAAAAACCAGCAGCCATTAAATGCAACTCTGGACGAAATCAGAAAGTGGTTTAGAGAAAGTAAGAATGTCTGACTCGTGTTTGTGCACAAAATCGCCTTTCAGCATCTACCCACAGAGGTGTCAGTGGTGGGCAAGGTCATAAAAGACTCAGCCACAGGGACTCATTTATGCAGTTTTGAACAAAAATTAGAACCAACACTTTCAGACACTAGTTAAAAGAACTGTTTTGAGAAACCACAAAGCACACAGTTCAGTTCAAATTCACTGGCAAGGAAATTCAGGAAACAGCTATTTGGTAAAAATAATGGTACTGTTGGTATGTAAATTATTTCCAGAGAGGTCAGTTTTCATGCAACAATTGCTGCCTTTTGAATAACCAAATACTGTTTACACCATCGTCTGTTACTTATACTCTGGACCCCTTCAGAGGCCCCTGGACCAATTTGCTTGCTTACATGATCAAGGTTCATGATCCTGTAACTGTAAATTATGTAAAACGAATAATACTACATTGGGAATGTAGAGGCTTGGGACCCTTAGGAGATTGTTCAGACACTGAACAAATTGGATGATTGGTTCAATTTAAATTAATTGCATCCCATTGTCTTCTCAGTAAATTAAGAAGGGCAGTCTGCAGTTGTGGTTTTAAATTGGGACAAGACAACTAAAAGCTGGGAGAAAATATGAGGATTTCATAATTTTTCCGAGCACCTTTGTGTACTGCTAAGAAATATAAGAACTCTTATGAACAAGAAATGAAAACATGTGGCATATGATAGACTTATTCATATTTTCATCTGCAAGAGTCAGAAAGTTTAGCAAGCAATGCTGTAGGTAGTAACATCTAAGCATCTTTAACTTGAAGTGCCTGTGTTAGGAACACCACAGTTTTTACATTGTGACAAGGTTTGTGTAAGATGGAATGGAAGGAGTGCATAGTGCCCTACAGATGCACACTGACCTCCCATCCACCTCCTTATCCTCAGGAGATATGTCCACGGCTTTTCTCTCTGTATTGCCTCCAACCCATAATAGTTTCAAGAAGAAACTGCTTGTTTCTCAAATTAATTTTTCTATATTTAAGGAAATGCTTATTTACTTTGAAAAGAGAACCTGGGGTGATGATTTATATCCTTACATACAAATAAATGTTTTATGAGGATTGATTAGTAGTAGGGTCCATTTTTTCCTTATATTCAACTGTTTTTTTCAGACCCATGATCACCTATACTCTCAGCTAGTGATAACATTATGCCCCATCCTTTTCTCATTAGAAGTCGATAAAGGCTTCAGCTAGGGAAGCACAGAAATGAATGTCTGTCACACAGAGCATGATTTTCTTTGACATTAAATGCACACTTGAGGGGTTTATGAAGTTGGAGAATATTGCATTTTTAGACAGGAAGTGTTGATTATATTACCAGAACACAGAAAGAGTGCAAGAAAAAATAAAACAACATGTCTTGTTCTTCCACAGTACTCTGAGGGTCTCAAGGTCGATGGGTTATTTTTCAGGCTGTGCATTTCTTTATTCCTGATCTCATAACAGAAGCCCTTCTGACAGGTTTGCTACTGCTGCTGAGAGAGGACTTGGGATGGAAAGACAAAGATTTCACAGAATGGAAAACTCCTTCATATGAAGGAATCTAAGTTTCCAAAGTGTACGTTTACTGTCTTGTTCTGCACGCTTGGCAGCTGGGTAGCTGGCAGATTGGTCGGGAATCTGTGGAACTTAGAGGGCAAACAGCATGAACCTATGCTCTAATTCCTGACTTCTCTGGCACAGACAGAATATGCATTTCAGAATTATTTCAGGTTGCAAAGTTTTCAAATTTTTGCTAAACAACCCCTATGCCCCCAGACCCCTTATTATCTATGTAAAAAAAAACTCTTACTTACATGACTACTTTTTGCAGTTTAACTTGAAGGTTAGGGGAGAACTCTTATTATTAATTATTATTATTATTATTATTATTATTATTTTGCTTAGACTCCTGACATTTTGCTTAAGGTTTGGGTAATTCATCAGCCAAAGCTCACCTGCCTGTCCATTTCTTTAGATTCAATGAACATAATTATAACAGGATAACTGGAATTCCTAATCAGCAATCACACCTATTAGCTGGAGATGTGTTTTCCCAGGTGGCTGCTCCACATGGGTAGGGTCATGAAGGTCTCTAAGTCACCTAACTGTTGTCAGTGAGGGTTAGAGGCAATCACTAACCTTACAGAATCTAGAATCAGCTGGAAGACAGGCTACCGGAAATGTCTCTAGGGGGTTGTCTTGATGACATTAATTGATACTTGAAGACCTGCTTGACTAGGCAGGACCACCGCCTGGTAGGAGCTCCTGGGCTCCATAAGATGGAGAAAGCATGCTAAGCGCCAGTGCACATTCATTTCAGTCTTCGTCCGTAGGGGTCTTGTGACCAGCTGTTTCACACTCCTTCTGCCTTAACTTCCCCACCGCAGTGGACTGTACCTTGAACTGGGAGCTAAACTAACCCCATTCCTTCCTTAAATTGCCTCTGTCAGAGTATTTAATCATAGCACCAGGAAAAGAAATTGAAAGTGTACTTCCCCATCCTGTTTTAGTGAAGGAGGCCATTGAAGGACGCATCCGGAAATATCTTTGTCTACCTTTTCTTCCATCACCTGTATATTGGTTATTTGTGTCACAGTCTGACAATTTTTATACTTCCGTGCAGAATATAGTTCTTGAGAATTCATTTTTATCTTTTTTTTTTTTCACTCTGCCTCCTGACACTCTGATGTATTGCCTGAGAATACTCACAGTGAGGAAGTCAGGGTAAGATTGTCCACGACTTCAGTTACTTGTACAGGTGGTTTGGATATTGATATGAAGGGCAAATTGGTTGGAGAAAGTGCAGGCACGAGCTGATGAGCTACATCTGGAGGAGATGTGTGCTGTGCCTGTTTCCTGAGCCCACACTGTGGTTTGCTTGCCTCGGGTCTGGTAACTAGTCTCCTTGGGACCGATGGGTACTTGCTCCTGAAACCTGGAGGCCTACCATTTTGAGCTTCTTGGTACACAGTGTGACTCATCTGTCAGGAGACTTGTCTACACGATGTTTAGATGGTGTGAAATCAAGAGCAGTGTTGAGGAAGAGGGGCTAGGCTAGATTTGTTTTCTTAGAGCTCAAATTAAGACCCTCAAAGCAATTTGCTTTAGTCCCGGAGCACCATAAATACTATATCCCAGTCCAGTCATACAACATGTCAGATGCAAGCCAAACAGAACACATTCACTTCTAAGCCGAATGCTTTCTTTAGAATTTTTCAACCCATTTTTTTCCAGTCTGTGAAATGGAAAAGATGAGAAGCAACAGGCCCAGTCTCAGAGATCAAGAGAAGTCTTAACATGTCAGGCGAGGTTACTGCAGCAGGAGATCTATTTTCTTTGGCTATTGTGAAAGAGAAGAGACTTCCCCAGGTTCCCTCTTCACTCCACAAAAGCCTTTCGGGAGCTGACCTGACATATGTCACCTCTTCCTCACCAGGCGGTGTAATTAGGGTCTGAGACTGCAGAGCAACAGGGACATGTGGGTGACAGGACAGACATGGCTTCACTGCTGGGTTCCCTGGATGTGCTGAGAGCATCTTTGTCGCACCTCTTGGTCAGCTCTCTCAGTGAATGGACCAGCTCGGGACTAGCATTAACCTCTGTATGGCTGTTTACTTATTTATCTATCACAGAACTCTGAGTCTTTGGGCTCAAACTTCAAAGCCCGCCCCCCCCAGCTTTGCTAAGCAATCAAAGCTAGTTTCCTTCAAATGTTACAAGTCTATTTTCTGAGACAGAAACCATTCTAAGCTGAATAAATAGTGCACTATATTGCTTAAATTTTGTGTGAGAGAGTGAGGTATGCCAATACCCTCCCTTCTTTCTCTGTAGCTATAAAATAGGCCCTGGGATCTAAAAATGGAAGATGAATTTCTTTTAGCAATGCCTAGGAGCAGGGAATCATTAGACACTGTGTCAGTGTGGCCGTTAGAAATCACCCACGTTGGTATTTAATGACAGTCCTGAAAGTTTGCTTCTGGCAAAAACTGGACCCCCAAAGTCTCAGCTGGGAAAGAGATTATAAAAATGAATTTTCAAATCACCTTTCCAGCTGTGCTTTTTTGGTTATCTTCATAAACTGAATATCAGCTCCTAAGACAGGATTCAATTTCATTAGGGATTATGCTATACATAATGCTGCTGAATTATTTTCAATATTCAATTTAAAATAATGGCTTAGTAACCTAATGACTTTTAGAAAGCAGGTCTCTGCATGAGGAAGACCTCTACTGATCGGAAGATAGGGACACAGATATACCAGAAATCTCTTGGAGAGAACATGTCAGGATCCACCATTTCCTCAAAAGTCACATTCAGTATGTGGACAGAGTCTCTCCCAGGAAACTAATGAAACCCCTTTGCTCTAGCAGTGAGGAGATAAGAGCTAATTAAAAGAATGGCTTGTTCCAGTTCCTGTGAGTCAGCTGAAGAGGCAGAAGCCAGTGAATGCTCCCTGCACAGCTGCCTATGAAAGCCAGGCACACATAGCCTCATAAATTCTTTCTTGCTGGGCTCTTCTCACTGTGAAGAATCCCAGACGTCCATTTCAATGTGTGCACTCTCCTCCCTGAGGAAGGCTTTTCATTTACAATTTATACCTGTTCAATCTTCCTAAGTAAGCTTCCCCAACTGCACTTGTAGTATTTCCAGTAGCATCAAACTTCTGAGGTACAGAAATGCCAGCCTTCATTTGCATGTCTAAAAGCCACTTGTTTCCTATAAGAGAACTTGTTTCCAAGTTCTTCTTTGTGACTATTGAATACTTGCAGGTGGTTTCCAAGAGACTGAGATGAGGTGGTGGCAGACGTTGAAGTGGAAAAAAAAAAAAAAAAAAAAAAAAAAAAAAAAAAATCAAAGGAAAAGATGATGGAAATAAATCAAATAATCATCATCAAATTAGTAACAACTGAAGAGAACGTTGGAGACTTGGAAGTGAGAAAGCCCCTTCCCACTGGAGTGCTTATGATGCTTCTAATATGAAACAGAAATGACAAGGATAATGAGCACCATGCAAACTATCTTTAAAAAGCTTGATTTTTGTTTGTTGGTTCATCTCTTAAGTCTGCACCTGGCCCAAGATGGCCCCAAGTGCTCTTGCCTCAAGGCTGTGCTGCCGTTGAACCTCATTTCCTTCCTGGTCTGTCATCAACTTCTGGGTGCCTTGTGGGTGACTTGTAGATCATTATTTCCTTGATCCTGCTTAGGTTTCTTTGTGATCAATCAAAACAGAGCCTAGCTACTGTCACCAGAGGGAATTCATTGAAAGGATGCATGGTAAGGCTCAGGGGAGAAAAGGCACCAAGATAGTGCTAGAGCTTTACTGGCAGGAAGGAATAGCAGGTAGCAATGAGGTTCTGCTATTGCAAAGGACAGGTACCAGCACTTATGCATCTTCCTATCACTTTCCTAAAGATTCACACCCCAGGGAAAGGGCTTGGTGGACCTGACTGCAGAAACTGTCAATCATTTTAGTAAGGGAGGGTGAAACACCTTGCTTAAGATACTATTATCCAATGGAGTGGTGTGTGTGTGTGTGTGTGTGTGTGTGTGTGTGTGTGTGATTTCTTAAATAACACTGATATATTACTATCAATGGAAGTGGGAATGGGTGGTAGACAGATGCACTAGCACATGACTACTACATTCCTCTACTCTAGACTATTTTCTTATCCATGTGTTTTAATTTTCAGTTTAGCACATATGGAAGCCAAATTCATCATGATCATTAACTTGGTCTACAGATATGGATATGCTCTGGGATAGCCTGACCAGTGGCCAGAAAGAAACTCTAGGAATTCTATCAAGTACAGGAGCACCCCTTCACTACCATGGAGTCTGGGATGCACAGTTGAGAAATTTGATTCTCCTATGAGCTGTACTGACTTATTCGAAGATTCAAAAGACAAGCATCAAGGCTTGGGAGACTCAGTATATAGACTGAGGACCCGATCTCATTGCCTCGAATCCAGTTTTTTTTTTTTTTTCAAAAAGAAAGAAACTAGGGACAGCAGCATCCTGTAATCCCAGTATTGAGGAAGTGGAGAGAAAAGGACCCATGGGAATTGGTGGTCAGACAATCTAATCAAATAGGTAAGTTACAGGTTCAGTGAGATTGAATTAAAGAGATTGAAGAAGACACCTGATATAGATTTCTGGTCCATGTATATGTGTATGCACACACACACACACACACATACACCAAAAGGCACAGGCTGAATTCTTTTGATGCTTCAATTTTGACTTTGTGGACCTGGTAGCCTATTGCAACATCAGTCCTTTAAGCCTACATATCAGGTCAGTACTGTATTTCAGAACCACAAAGAGTAAATGAAGTAAGGTAGTGAGGTATAGATATGTATGAACAGGCAAGCCCCCATTCGTTGTAGATCCCTACATTAAATAGCTAAAGAGATACTTAAAAAGTAATTTGTAAGTCTAATATGAAGATAATCATAAAAATTTACTGAGGGCTATAAAAAGACTTAAATAAATAGAGATATAATTCTCAAATTATTTTCTGTTTGAAACATAACATCATTTTCAATTCATTTAGAATTATAAAACTGTGAATACTACAGATAGCAGAGGGCCTTTTAAAATGAGGAGGAAATGTAGGAGATTGATCTATTGGAGATATATGTTTATATATCTATATTAATTTTTGAGACTTATTTTTATTTTATGTGTATGGATGTTTTACCTATGAAGGCATGTTGTCTGTGTATCACATGCTTGCAGCATCTCTGAAAACTAGAAGAGGGCATTGGATCTCCTGGAGTTGGAGCTACAAATGGTTCTTAGCCACCATGTGTATGCTGGGGACCAAACCTAGGTCCTCTGGAAAAGTAGTCAGTGCTCTTAACCACTGAACCATCAGCCATCTCTTCAGTCCTTATCCATCAGATATTAAGATAAACTATGAAGCTATGATAATTAATGAGTGAAGATCAAAAGCTAAGTGAACAACAGGAATCCCAGAACATATATATAATAGATGAGTATACAGATGGATTTAAATCCATGTCACTAGAACAAGTGGCTTACTATCTGGGAGGGAAACCAAATCCCTATTCTACCCCACAAATAAAACCCAACAACTGCCACAATAAAGCATATATTATCATTAAAGAAATGTGAGGGTCTTATAGAAAGGGGATAAACTTATTCACTTGAAAATGTCTACACTAACCATATTACATGAGACAAGCAAACAAGATGTAACATATTTAAAGAGGAAAGGGGGCTGGAGAGACCATTCTGATTCCATGACTAAAGGGCCTGCTGAAAAGCATGAGGACCAAAGTTCAGATCCCTTCCTAGTACTCATGGAAATGGCCATCCGGCGAGGACCCACTTGCAATCCCATTATCTGAGAGGTAGACAATGGGATCCCCAAGAGCACTGGCTAGCCAGTCAAGCTAAATCTGTCAGCGATGAGTTCATCAGGGACCCTACCTCAATATTTAGGGTGGAGAGCAACCAAAGAAAGTATGTATGTCAACCTTTGGCCTTTATATTCATGAGTACCACATACATACATGTGAACACACAAACACACACACACACACACACAGACAACCATAAACACTTAATAAAATAAAAGGGCAAGTACAAGTTGAAGAGAATTTATAGACTATATGACAAATGACAACTTACCTTTCTTGATAAAGGGCAATGAGAACAAAAGGTAGCACGACAAGGAGTTGACTGAGAAGAAAGGAGGACCAAGACCTGACTGGGTGGGTTGGCAAAGATGAGATGCTGACAAACAGCAGCATGCCCTTAGGATGCTTTTGTTCAGTGAGGGGAGCGCAGAGGGAAACAGAACTCAACGATCAGACTAGTGTGTTTAATAGGTTGATGCTTTGGGTGAATACCCATGTTGGCTGCCGCACAATGGAAGTCTGACAACTACCAAAGACATTAGGGTAGTTCCCACAACTTAAGGTATTAGCCCAAAAATTTTGTTTTCAGGTAGTTATATAAACAAAAAACCATATAACTAGCTATAAGGAGTACTACTTCAAAAATATTAGTATTAAAAACTGCAATCAAAAGGCTTGGTAGAATAAGTTAAGGTAAGTTTATGTACCATAGCATTGAATGTCATAAAAAGCAATTGTTATAAACTGTTGAGTTGTTTAGGACTTTTCTTAAGTGGACACAGTAGAACATTAATAATAGTTATAAATAGGGAGTAACAATACAAGCTGTTTCTAAATTTGTTTCCTTCTGCAAATGTAGACTTTTAAATTTTTCAACAGTAAATGTCTTTCCATAGAAGTAAGTTAACTTCTAAGTTAAGTAAGAAGTAATCATGATATATATGATAAAAACAAACATGCTATAGTCAAAATGGCAGAAATCCTGTTTCAAAGGCAAGTCTTATGTGAAAACGAACTCATAGAACCTACAAAAGAAGTAAAGTAGACATGGAAGGCTCACAGGCCAGCTTCCAGGGAGAAGTTCTTGAGGACCTACTTGGTGATGCTCAGGCTCAGGAAGTCTTCCTGGGAAAAGGTGGCATGTGGGTACCATGTCCAGATCCTGCGTGCTGCATTGTTAGTGTGCCAGGCAAGCAAGTCATTAGACTACTGGTCTCCATCGTACCTTAGCTCATTCCATTTTATACTCCACTGTATTCATTGTTGCATATTCACTTGGTAAGCATTTTTAAAAGATCTTTAGGTTTTACCTTTGCACCATACTAATTTACTTCTAGTCTAGGATGGCCCCATTACCATGTGATGAGATTAGATTACATTGGCTATCAGAACCTCAGATTTCATCGGAGGCTAATATGGAAAGTGACCATAGGAAGAACAAGTCTCCAAGTTTTCCAGAATAGTTATTAAAGACATTTCCATTCTGCTGTTCAAACTCTGCATATGATGATCCAACTGATAAAAAAACTCCTAAAATTTTAGTAACTCCTACTTAAAAATATTTGCCAATTTTTATAAATAAATGTGACTTTCTTTGACAAGGCTCTTTTAATCCTGAGTTAGTTAACATGTTTTCTTTTGACTTTGGCTAGCAGAGGTCTTAGAACCATGACCACTGCCAAACTACAGCAACACACAGCTGCCTAATTTTGCAGAAAATCTCTATCCTAGAACACAAACGTTGATCCTCAACTAAGAGGCCCCATGACACGCCTGGCTGGTGTTATGAGTTGTTACAAATCCAGTTTGGAAATCTGAAAGGATTAAATAACAAAAAGACATACGTGATTTGGACTAACCAGCCTTGGTCTTTGGCAGTTGGAAATGCTCATACCTAGCTTGGTTTGAATCAAATGCCTCTTAGGCATATTGCCTAAACCTGGAGTACTGCTCAGGAAAGCCCGAATACAGCCATAGACACCGGGTCTTCCTACTGCCAAAGCCCATACCTGCTACTGTCCATCTATGAGGCCCTTAAGTATCCACTGAGTGTTCCAGAGAGCTCAGAGTCAGCTTATTGCCAAACTATAGCAATGCACAACTGTGACATGTAGGTTGAAAAGTCTAGAGAAAGAGCAAGGCAAGAAGAACCACCATTCAGAGTTTCCTGTGCCCTCTAATCTTAGAAGTACTTTCTAGAGCAAGATGTAGTTGAATGGACACTGAAATAGAAAATCTTCAATCATAGAAATGTGCATGTTTTAGATGTATGTGTGTGTGTGTGTACATATATGTTTATTTTAGAATATATTCCCTAATCTTCCTAAAAGGTCAAATATTTATTGTGCCTGTTAGCATAATGTAGATTATTTTACAAGTTAACTATAGAACAAAGCACAGAAGAAAGGGGAGAGAATGTTTTTAAGTAACTGTGATGTAAGGGATTGTTTCACTTAAATGAGGTTATCTATTGTAGGTCCCAAATGCACAGCTCTTCAACAAACATGGCAACATATCAACAGATCAGTCTTTACATTGCAATAATTTGGATAAAGTACCCAGGAAGGTGGAATCTGGTGGTGCCACCTTGACTTGAGTATCTTGAGATCTTTCAAGGCAAATTTCTGGCTAGGACCCTGTAGGAATACAGGGACCATGGGGATTTGAATTATTTCAGGTCAGTTTATCAACTGGTCACCATGCTAAAATGATATGCAGTGATGGGCCAGAGATGGCCAACAGCAAATGGACAAGGCAGGCTCCTGGAACCCAATGACCTTCGGTTGGAGGTCAGCCTGTTTTCCCACAGGGGAGCCTCATTTGTCATGGGACTGCCTAAGAGTTTGGATTTGAAGTTTCTAGCTTTAAATCTCAGCCTCACTGCTCAGCACACAGTGGAGTGGGACACTTCTTACTTTTGAGTCTTTCTGTAGATTGGAGATCATCTGGGACGGTGGTTTGTAGACCGTCCTCAATGAGTATCCATTTTAATTGTTGCTAAGGTTATTAGACTGAAAAGATCCCAAGGACACAGATTTTACTGTGGGGAATGGTGTTGTCATGAGTCTCACGGCTTGCCTGTTAGTTAAAATATGGTGGGTAGATTTGTCCCCAGGACTGAACCATGAGAGAATCAGGGAGTCAGACTGAAGACCTCTGCAGTGACAGACCAACAGTTTGGTTGAGGAATCCATAGCAAAGAATCTAAAGCCCATAGGATTTTAAGACAGTTTTTCCAAGATCAATGCACAGCCCCAGAGAACTCTGCAGACTTTCTACCATAGGGGACACTAGATCATAGATCCACCCACTGGCTTTTGTTCTCACTTACCCGGGCAGCTGTGCAAAGATTATGATTATGTGTGTGAGATGCACAAACTCTGGAGAGGCTGCCCACACTAGAGCCTGCTACTGGGAACCAGAAACCACTGACTTCTTTCTCCCTAGTGAGGCTGGGTGTGTGTGTCCCTTCACAGTGCATGTAGCCTTTCATTTGTAATGTCATCCATCATAACTATCGGCCAGTCCCTTTCACCATCCCCTCCTGTCCAAAAGGAAGAAAAGAACATTTTGAAATCATTCTGTTAAACTATTCTGCACAAAGTGGATGAATTATTTTTTATTATTTCTCCCCAGGGAGCTCGGCAGAGGCTGATTCTGATAGAATCCATTCAATTCACTATTTAAGAGAGACTTCATTCCCCCTCCTGCTGAGCTGGGAAGATCCCACACCGAGACACACACAGCAACCCACATTCACAAGCCTTGCTCACACTGCAGCATAAAGCACTGACCTGTTAAGCCAGCAGCCTCTGCAGACAGGAAGGCACTCCAAGAAAGGAGGAAAAACAGGCCTGTCTCCAGCATTGGGAACTCGCAGAGCTTGGTAAATTTGGTCAAGTGACAAGGCATATTAAGGAAAACAACAACTGTTTTCATAAATCAATCTCCTTGTTGGCTAAGATTTGGTGATGACAGTTGCAGAGCCAAAGTCTGTTTTTTCATATCTGAATAGGTGTAGCACACAGGCCCCAAGGAGTTAGTGTGATGTCCATACTCCACTGACGGCTGAACACACCCATAAAATTGAATTTTTTCCAAGAGTCTCTACTAAGACTGTATACCAGCAGGCTGTGGGTATGAAATCTCCTTAATGTGGCTTAACCCTTGGTGTGTCACCTCAGAAACACTGGCAGATAGAGGCAGGGCAATCAAAAGATTGTGCCTTGGAATGAGAAGAGTCTCTTAGAGGAGGTGATGGTACCAAACCCTAGGATGGAGCCTGAAGCAGGCTCCTCTATGGACCCTTCTCCCCTCAGACTGGAAATGGAGCAGGGAAGGCAGTTATTCATAGTGATGGGGGAACTGCTCGTGCTCTCTTGGTATAGATAGATGGAGGAGAATTTCTTTGATTTTTAAGTCAAATAAAATAGTTTTTGGCAAAAAAAAATTGCTTCATTTTGACAAAGGTGATATTTGGGCAATAATCTGTAAATTCTAGATTAGAAAAATAAACAAATAAAGGATGCTGACCCAGTCTGGGAAGAGAATGGTTTATGGGGAGATAGTTAAGAGTCTACAATGATGGGAAGTTGCTAACATATTTGTTAGGCACAAAATGCTCTAAAAAACAATGAGGTAGGATTGACTTGTAATCTACTGCTTTTAGAAGAAAGAATGAAACCTATCCTACATTAAAAATTAGACAGTGCATGTTATGGAGAGAAAGGCCTGACCTTTGACTTCTGGGGCAGAATATTTGTGTTCAGTCCTTGGCTTGACCACATATACTGAGTGTGTGACTACCAAGAAGGGTGATAGCCTCATCCTCACTTCTGTCCTGTGTGACTCAGCAATAAGAATAATCCATCTCTCCCCAAGAATGGAGAGTGAAATGGGATAGGTATGTGGAAAATGATTTGTCAGATTTTAGAAAACCAGAATACCAAGAGTTAGAATGGTGGGATTCAAACTTCTCCACTCTCTTAGTCATAGACCTAGCACGCTTGGTGCCTCCGATTCTCTGAGGGGAAATTGGACGACGGCAATGTCTGTCTGCTCATCACCACATGCCCCGCTATAGAGTGATGTACTCGGAAAGGTACTGGCATGTACTGACTGAGGGCTATGGGAAAATCTCGGTTAGTGACTAAGGTCAAGTTCTTTTGGGAAAACACCCTTCCTGGAAATATATCTTTAAGGAACTGGATGTGACTCATTATGTGGCGTGGACATGGCTTCTCTAGGTCCTTTCCCACATTCTCCTTGTTGCTCAAGAGGAGCGCTTTGCTGCTCACCAGAAGTGTTCTTTAACCCTTTCTAGGTTTTGGGGGTGGGGCGGGGAAAGTTTACCCTTTCACAGTTATTAGATTAGTTCTATATCTAAGTAAGCTACAGAACATCCCTCCCTTTAACCTTCTCCAAGAAGTCATTAGCTGAGTTAAAATGCAAGTCTAGAGCCTGAAGGCCTGACCTGAAGGGACTACCTCACTACTGATTGACAAGATGCCCAGGCTAGGGCTAGACAGAGCTGCACACCTGTCTCCTCCACAGCCTGTCTGTAGAGCCTTACAGCCACCAAGTGCCAAGCGATTGGCCCCTGTCACATCTGTCTCTCTGCTTTCATGCAGATGTGGCCTGACCCCTGCAGGACAGACTTCTGGCCCCTAGGACTGCCCCACTTTCCTCATCAGCCTGCTCACTTCCGTGGCCACACATTCTGTTCCTTAGCCTGGTGGGCGTTCTCTCCCACCTAGTCTGTACTATCAGCATAAAAAGCCTGCTTTTGAATCTCAGTCCTGAAGCACCCTAGCTGTATGAGCACAGTCAAACTGTTTAATTGTTGCAGATTCTTCAGCTCTACATGTAGAATAATAACAGGACCTACCTTCCAGGATCGTTGTACAAAGTGTCTGATGTTAAAAAAAAATGCTTAGGTTATTAGAGGGGTGACAAAGTTCCCAGTAAATCCTAAGTGATATTAGCATCATGCTCATTATTTCTGTTCTGGGACCCAGAGTTATGGCAGGTCCCTTACCTCCTTAATCTCCTGGGTAAAGAGAGGGTAATAAATGCTACACGATGGATTCAAATCAAGAGGTGCCTGTGGAAGCCCTGTCACATGCTACACCCACAGTCTCTGTTCCCACCATCATTATGACTACTCTAGTGCAGGCAGCATGTGACCTCTGCCATAGCCACATCTAATGATTAAGACACAAAAGAAACCCACCCACGTGTAGCAGTCATCATTTCTTTAAGTCTCCACCCCCACAATGTAATCGTGAAGCTTTTTAAATCCCCATTGGTCCTTGTCTTGGCCTCCCCTATCAGCTGCAGACCAACAGCAGAGTGCGCTCTCCTTTTCGACTGCATTTGATGCTAGTCTACTTTTATCGTTAACCTTGTATCTTCCTTTTAGTCTACTTTTAACCTCGTATCTTCCATTCTTTCTCTTTACCTTCCTGTAGTCAGTTCTGACGTCCTACATCCACAACTTTCCACGGGTGCCAATTTTTCTAAAGCTGGCTAGGAGAAGGTATTGACAACAGTGGTAGGTTTGGCTGTGGGCAGAGGAAGAACCTGCTTCCTCTGCTACTGATACAGACCCAGTGCCTCACGGGATTGCACGGAACTGGAATGGGCTCAGCAGCGCTGTATTGAATTCAAGCTGCTCTCAACCAGTCACTGGCAAGGAGGTCATGCAGCTTCAGCAGCATTTCATGCGTGCTGGCTTCTCTGACCCGCCCCCAGATTCCATACAACAGCAAAGGATATCAGTGCGGTAACAACTGCATATGCAGAGCCCATTGCAAAGGAGCCGGCAAAGATCCCTAGGAAATTGCCCACGGATTGGAAGAACGCTGCCGTGTCAAACGCGTTGGGATTCTCCTTGGGACTATAGATGGATATAGAGCTGAAAAGAGAAGAGAAGAGCTGAGTCAGTGACAGTCAGAACTGCATACCTCCTTCTGGGACACGCACCCTTTCCAATGAGGCTGTGTGCTGGTGAGATCAACCAATGGAGAAGGAACGAGGCAGAGAAAGCAGCAAGCATCCCTTGCTTTCCAACCCGATCCCAAGGTATCCATATACTACTGCCAGTCAGTAAACATTTTTATATAGGGAGAGTCGTAAAGAATATTGTTTCTGAGCAAACTAGGCATTAAAACATGGTAGGTGTACATGGGATCTGCTGAGAAGATAGATAACTGTGAATTATTTAGTGGCCATATGTCTTCAGCGCTGTTCTATATTCAACAAATGTCCCTGATAAAAACTGCACTTTTATGGCCTCTGCGCAAATGGGCGATACAAATCACAGCATGCACAAAATATTCTGCCGTGATCTTGTCATAAGCCACAAAACATTTCTCTCTCCAGTGTAACCCTGTGGGAAAAGAGCCCCGGTGGCCTGCCAAACACCACAGTATTAACTCCCTGGACAGGCGAAGGCCCTGCTCTCCCACAGAAATAAACGCCAGTGGTCACCCAGGGTCGTTTCTCATATCTAGTTCTCTTGGTGCCAACAGACAGATCTCCATGAGAAATGTGACTCACCAACAGGCAGTCTGTTTAGTTAATATCTTTAATTGTTTGTTTTGAGAAAGGGTTATACTATGTAGCCCAGTCTGGCCCCAACTCATCGACATCCTCCTGTATCAGCTTTTCAAATGAGACTCTAAGCATGAACCAACATGGTTGGCTTACTTAGATATTTTTGAGGATGCTATATTTGTTTTTGTTTTTTTTAATGGAGGCTTTAAATCCCAGAATGCTAACAAGAGGGCCAAGGTGTAGCCTATTTCAGGAACTATGACCTCCTCTTAGTATAGCATTAAAATGAGCAGATGTGCTAAACCTGGAAGGGTTGGGGGAGACCAACAAAGTTAGATTTTTAGAATTATTTTTCATCATTTTAATTTTAGCATCAAGTCTTTAAAATTAGTCAGGGGGAAAAACGAAGAATTTGGCAGTGAATTCTGGAAAGGACTTTGTAGCTGTGTGGAGAGGAAAAGACACCAGACAGGCTGCTGGAGATTATACAGGATTATACACAAAGGAACAAAGTCTCATAGGCCAGGATGATTAGAGCCTGCTGACTCTGGCTCTGGCTTTGCCTCCATGGACTAGTTAGGAGGGGAACAAGTGGACTCCTCTGGCCTTCCCACAGGAGGATACATAAGGAAAGGCAGTAGCTTTAAATGTTCTTTGGATTTCTGTGGGCACCTTTAAACCTCCAAAGGAGGCTGACACTTCCACTTTGATCTCTTAATTGGATAAAGAAGATGAATGGAGGTGAAGGCAGCCCTGGAGTGTACCTGAGGGAGAGAGGCCTGTGAGGAACCCCTTTGGTGGAGTGTTAGGCCCCAGCAAAGCCACCCTGCAAACACACCTTTTGTCTTTTGTAATTGTCAATGCCATGAAAGGTGTTAAACCCCAGGGCTGAGGAAAACCTAGTACTGGAGGAAGTCTCAGTTTACCCTGAGATTCACCAGCACAGCTCTACATTTCTGTCAAGAGGCCTGAAAAGGAGAACCCTTCCTTTCTTTCAAATAAAAGCCAATCTTTCTTTCTTCCTTTCTTCCTCCCTCCCTCCCTCCTTCCCTTCTTCCCTTCCTCCCTTCCTCCCTTCCTGTATTTTTGTCTTTCTTCTTTTCTTTCAAATAAAAGTATTAATTAACCAACTAATTTATCTAGCTACAGCTGGAGGTTGTGCCACAGTGGGTCTGACCCCTTGAATCGGCATCTCTTTACCCCTCCCCATCTCTAACTCTCTAGAAATGCTTTTTATGGTTGTTCCTGATATCCACAGTATCAGCTGGTGACACCTTATACCATTATTTATGGTCTGCTTTTCCTTAAACCAATTTCACTTTTATTTAGCTACAAAATCTTTCATTGAAGAATATATACACAGCTGTAAGTATGACATGCTAAATATATTTCTTTATAATGTGTATCAGAAAGTACACAGTAACAAAACTTCCCTGTGTATGACCTCAACTCATCTTGCTGATGAGCTCAAATCACTGATTTGAGCTATGATCTTTGGGGAGATGTTGTCCTAATTCTGTCTACTAAACATGATAGAGCCTGTGTTTGCCCAACTCCATGTGATGTTTGCCTTACCAGAAGAGAAAAGCATAATAAACCCTTGGACTAGGGAGGTACTCCATTGAATTTTAGTCATAAGTCTTCCCAGAATATAATCACTAGGTTCCTGCTACATGCTGGGTAAAACATTACATACAGGGTGCTGGAGACAGGTGGAGAAGCCCACAGGATGGAAACAAAATTAAATTTAACAAGTACCAGCTGGAACACGGAAGCCATCGCTACAAAGAAAATCCTTAGAGACAGACGACATGCCCAGGACTGAGGGTGGTGCTGTGAGAACCACAAACCATTTAATGGGACAAAGGGGAGAAACACTGTTGTAGGCTAAAGGAGATGGTATTTGCTGTCTGGTCAACAGACAGTGACGGAGAGAGGCTATTCCAGGCCGTGAAGAGAATATAAGGAAAGGCAGCGAGGCAGGTGAGTTCAGGGCACCTTCAAGACATAACTGCTGTGTGGGTATGACTGGAACTCAGGGAGTCTGTGTAGGAATTCTGCACAAAGGGAAAGCTGGGTGACACTGCATTTCTCAGAGGCTGTGGCTCCATTTTAAGAATGCACACTTATACAACAGTCACTATCTTATGCCTACAATATAATTTTGTTTAATCTTTTATCTGTGTATGATACAGAGGGTCAATGTTGTCCTCCCTGACTGCCTCCACCCTTCTTTCTAAAATAAAGTGGTAGAGGAAAGGAGAATAGAATCACACAGCTAGTCGGTTCATAATGTAAACATTTTCTTTCTTCTTTATTAAAACAAACAAAAACAACAACATAAGAAACCCCAAAAATAATCTTCTCATGAAAGTTGAGCAACATTGTTGCATTCACTTTAAGAGAGTTGTTTCTTGGGTACCAGAGCCTTTGCTTAGATGGAATGTGGGCTGGACCTTTCTGTGTGCAGCGATAAGTGGGGGAAGCAGTAGGTACAATGCTTGGGCTTCCTTAAGGAAACCTGCTAGCTTCTTCACCTACACGGCAAGCTTTGTTCAGTCTCCCTATCTGGGCTTTGTTCCTCTTTGTATGGCTATGACGCAGCCTGGAACTTGCCATATGCAAGTCTATGCTAAGGATGATAGAGTGACCTCTAGTACATAGCAAGAAAGAAGTGAAAGATAGAGTCTTGCAAAACTTAGTCAACTCTTAAGATGAGCCTATCCAAGCAGGATATCTGTTGGGCACTGAGTAGATGGAACCATGGTGTGGGTACGGTTGGCATTCTTGATGCAACTCTGAGACTCTCCCTTGTTCCTGGTACTCATGTCAAAGCTTTGACACCTCTTGCTTGGAGAACCTGGGGCAAGTCATCAAACTCCTAACAGTTCTAATACCTGGTAAATAGAGATGTTAATATTCCTTTATCAATGGGAGTTTGTAAAACACTTATGAAATTCATATGTAAATGTTGTTGATTAGAGGGGTATTCAGTGAGTACAGTGAGTACGGGTAATGGGTAAATATATTGAAAGGACAAGAGAAGTTAAGAAAAAGTGGACCCTCTGTTAATATGTTCAGTGCTGTCCCTCAGAACACCTGGAGAGGCGTGCATACACCACAAACTGGGGTGGGGAGTGGGGGGTGGGGGGTCTCTCATCACTAGAGTTTTGAGGTGGATAGATCCAATAGCTTTGAAAATATTATGACCAGAAATATGCAGTAATGTTTAAATATTCATTTTATAAGTTGGAAATAAGTCCAGGTTATCGATTTGCCCTGTTCAGGAACTGTCTGCTCAGCAGAAACTGGGAGATAAATGTGCACAGCCCCTTCGGTCTAAGAAATGCGAAATAAATGAAGTATTGTAACTTGATGAACAACACTAATAAGAGTCTTTATTTTTCAGTGCACTACTTAAGATTCACAGACACAACTAAGATTCTGCCTAGTATTTCTCAATAACGGACTTATTTTGTCTAGAATACAATGGTCCTGAAATGAAGATGCTCAGTGGCCTAGGGAACATTGAGTATCTGGATTTGAGACCTGGGTATAGATCTTGGCTCTGTCTCATTGGCTGGGTAACCTTGATCGACTTACTTAAACTATTTGTATTCCCATTTCTATAAAATTATAACAGTACCCACTACACAGTGTTGCTATGACAATTAAATGCATCGGCATTTGAAAGCTCTTAAAATGGCATCTGGGAGGAACTAGATAATCATTTCTTAGGGAAATCTTCCTTCCTGCTTCAAATGGTAACCGTCGTCTCTTTTTCTGTTTCTCTCTCTCTCTCTCCCTTCTCCTACGGAATCACTCCCTCTGATCTGAAATAGTTCTGAAGAAAGTATTTCAAAGTAGATGTCCCATGAAAACTTTAACCTATACAGAACCTAGGTTTTTTTTGACCATCCTCTGTTCTAGAGAGACAAAAATCTTTGGTACATGCAAGGTATTTAGTACAGAGTATTCTGTGGCACAGTAAATTCATGGTGCAAAAGCAGGCAGTGAGGAGGGGGTGATGGAAGTAAAAGAAGGGAAGAAGAGATGCTGAGGGAGACATGACCTGAGGGATAGTGAGAGCGGACATAGTAAGGAACGTGAGATCTCATTGGTCCCGCCCTTGACTTTGAAGGAATGTGTGATCTCATTGGTCCCGCCCATGACTTTGAAGGAATGTGTGATCTCATTGGTCCTGCCCATGACTTTGAAGGAAAGTGAGCTCTCATTGGCCCCGCCCTTGTCATTGAAGGAATGTGTGATCTCATTGGTCCAGCCCATGACTTTGACCACCTTCAATTCCGGATCCTACTGAGCTACCATTTCTCAAATTATTATAATTAAGTCAAGTCTCTCGGCTTCCAAAAACATTCATTCTTGATATTCTTTCTTCACTGCATCCCCTAAAATACTTTGCTCCGTAGTTGCTCCTAGAAACTACCTGGCCATGTGATGGCTTCAGGTTCCAGGCAATCACAGTGTCCTGCCTGCATGGTCCTCCTGCAACAGAAGGGACTCTTTAGGACAATTTTCTACCCTTCATTTCTACTCTTAAATTTACTCTCATTTCTTTTGTTAATGTGAAATCAATGTCGCTTGAAAGCTTTTTTAAAAAAAAGTGACAAATGAACATACTGAATCCCCTTTAGAATTTCTATGAGTTTAATAATTAATGTATATACTCTCTCTCTCTCTCTCTCTCTCTCTCTCTCTCTCTCTCTCTGTGTGTGTGTGTGTGTGTGTGTGTGTGTGTGTGTGTGTGCTAAAATGCTTACTTTCAGGAGTCACCTAAAGGCTAGCAGGTGATTTTCCTGAAGATGGTCCACTGCATGGTCTGTGATGGATGAATTTGAAGACGCAAAGCCCAAAGAGACTTTATCTTACGATTTCTTCTTGCAGTTGATATTCCTTTCCTATCATGATTAAATTAATATAACAACTCCTGAGCATTAACCCAGCCTATTGGGCAGATTTTCTGCAGATCAATGAAGATGTACTCTTTTTTAAAGCAATGCTATGTAGATAAATTGATGATTTCATAATTCTTAATAATGATTCTAAATAATTCCTAAATTTATACAAGTTAAGTCTTGAGTCCTCTATAATATAGTCTGTAATTAGGGCTCTGTAAACCTTCATGTGTCATGGGCTAATTATATTAAGATAGAAAGCAGGCATGAAACAGATTTACATCAGGGTAAACATTCTTTTTGGTCTGTGAAGCCATTATCTGATTACTGAAGGTCATAAAACTGGGTATAGACAGTTTATTGTAGGTGCTCAGACAAAAAATAAAATATTGTCTGGTTTATCTATTCAAAAGCTTAAAACTAATGAGACAGATGATCTACCTCTTGACAAAACCATGCTAACTTAAGGCAGAAGAGTTACTGTTTTAAACTCTTAATAAACCTGTGGAGCTAGTGGCAGATAATAAATGTTTTCTTAGATAACTAGTCTTAATGAAAACACATGTAAACATCTCCGTTGTAACTCTTTATTCTATTTATGATTTGAACTTTTGTTTGAACTTATTGTGTACTTTAGAAAAAGAGGTGTTTAGAATACAATATGATCATATACTTGAAAAAGTACAAGAACTATGAACAAGGACAATGCGAGGGAAGCAGAAGAGAAGAAGAGGAGAAAAGAGAATGAGGCAGAATAGAAGCCGAGCAGAGGACCAGGAGAGCAGAGCAGAGAGCAGCAGACAGGCTTCTTATTACCAGGAGGCAGGGGCTTTGGGTTTCTTGTTTGTTTTTGTTTTGTTTTGTTTTTTAATAGTGAGTATCTTCTTACCGACAAGGACAGGTTTCTTTTTGTTGTTGTTGTTTTTGATTTTGATTTTTATACTCAACAAAAAGGCAGACTTTTTTTTCTTTTTCTAAGTAATGAAGGTTGGAGCTAATTTTTCATCCGGAATGAGTGAGTTCTTTCTGCTCTGGTTATTACACAATGAAACCTGCTTACAGGGGCTTCTGCTCAATCCACCAAAAATACATATGCACTTTAAGTATAAGAGTCTTAAGTATGGAAGTTGATGAGACAGATGGTTGGGCCCAACAAAAATGTGAATGTGTGTACCAATGTGTGTGCCTATACATATTTGCTTGTGTAGAAGTATTTCTCTCTTTGAGTGTGACTTTCTTTTCCTGGTTCAAAGTTAATTGCTCCAAGCTTTTCTCTCACCTCACCAGGGAGGGGAGAAGCTTCTAGGAAAGAGAGAAAGGGGCCTTAGCAATAAATCCTCTAGTGAATTCTCTGGTGCTATACAGTATATGTTAATGGCCAGAGAATTATAAAGTAAGTTTATAAAGTAAGAGTTAAGTTTCCAGTGTTTATTCAAGCAAATAATAAAAGAGATAAAGAGTTAAGTTTCCCAGTGATTCATGAAGCACGGAACAGAAAGAAAGAGTTAAGTTTTAGCACAGAGCAGTTAGAGAATTAAAAGGCTGGAGATCATCAGTTTTTTGGCCTGTGTCCGACACCGTATCTCACTTCAACCCATTCTAGCTGGGGCAGACCCCTGGCAGATTAAAGCAGCAACAAATATTTAAAAGGACCTTCCTTTTTTCTGCCTAACCTTTAATCTCTAACAAAGAAATTCAAACAATCAGCACTGGTTCATTGAAAAGAGTTTTTGATTAATTACGACATAAATATGTAATGCCTCCCCCTGCCTCCAGTTACTGCTCTAGTTGTACTATATAGAATCCGCCTTTGTGCTGGGTAAGTAGTTTCGTTGATGATTTCTTGGTCAAACTCTATTATTCAGTTACATTTCTTGATTTAAACTTTTAGTAGTCCAGCTTTAAACCTTAGCCTTCAAAGCAGGCTTCCTCTTCTCCACACAGAAAGGTCCTTAGAGGAATGAGCAGTCGTGAGGTCCCCCTGCTGGTACCCTGTGGTACTGGGTGCTTGAGGGTGTGCCTGACTTGGTCTTGGTCTTGATGTGACATGCTCTGGTCTCATTCTGCTTCCTATTGAATCATTCTCCCAGAGATCTCAGCTGATGCTTTGTTGAGAACTCCTTCTCCTCATATGCCAATTCGACCTTCATCTTCTCTGCCAGCTATACATTATCCCCATGGCTTGAATTAGTGGCTACTTGACTTCAATGCCTTTACCTTGTCTCTTGACCTCAAAGTTCCCGATAAGTTCCCTAGGCAAAGAAACATGGTACTTGCTGTCTTATCTCACCTGCTTCCCAAATACACCAAACCAGGGAGCCTACAGGTCCTGCTCCAACTGGCTCCTGCTCTATTAATTCTATAGGTCAGAAAGGGCACAGACACAGTGTGCTCATGCCCCACACTTGTAGGATATATAACCAATAATTCCCTTCTTTGACAGTGCTTGGAGAGAGAGTTAGCTTTCTCCCCTAAAGGATGAATTAGCATCCCCAGCTGTCTAGTGATTCAGGGGAGTCCCCTCACTCACTCAGCTATGTAAGGAAACATTTCTATGAGGAGGAACAGCGCCATCATATCTCAATACCACAATTCTGAGACCAAGTCCATCCTTCCCAACACTTAGCATTGGCCGGTTCATTGAATTGAGCAGTTGGCAGGTATGGCCCTCTTTACTAGGAAGCCTATTTTCATATTTAAGCAAATCTCTAGCCCGATCTGTAAAACGAGAAAAGGCTCATGAGAGAAGCACGCTTTTGACTTGTGACATTTTACATCAGTTTCTCACAGTTTATTTTCTCCCGGTCTCGGGTTGGGTTGTCATTCTGCATTTTGGGACACATTTTAAAAGAGCAATACAGCACGGAACAGCAATGAACTTTCTCAGAAGCTGTCCCATTTTGTTGGGCTTGTAAGTCACAGGCAGGGGCCAGGCAGGAGAAAAGAATTAATTACCGTGTTACTTCATGTTTAAAGCTCTTTGTACTAAGAAAAGAAAAATGAACAGAGCAAGAAACAAGTGGATCCCTATCTATTATTTATCTTTTAATAACTATACCAACGTGCCCTTTCCCAGGGAACTTGCTTAATTATGAATAAGGAATTGATTTTTATGGGGCCAAGAATTGTGTGTACACATTGGAATTCATTCTGGCATCTGACTGCCCATTATTCGGGCTTATGTTCTGCCAAAGGCTGATGAAGTTCTGTCAAGAGAACCTGCTGTAAAACATAATGGTCTCAGGAATTGGGGGCATGCCAGGCACCCTGGGAGGTTAGAGGAGCTGTCTTAATAAGGGGTCCTGGCCAGAAGTTCACCAAGTTTGAGTTAGAAGCATAGGGTTTCTTCCCAACGGCCTTCCCATGGGGACCTTCACAAGGGCCAAAGGGCCCTGCAAAGGGCTGTGCCAGGGGAGGCTCATTAATTAACTCTTTTGCCCTCTGAAGTATCATTTAATGACTGCTTGCTAAGAGCCCAAATTCATACCCAGGCCCTTGACAAATATTATCTTGCCATTCTAACGTCAGCCATAAAAGAAAAAGACAGGGATAATTCTGCTGGAAGTGGAGCTTGTGTGTCACAGCCATACTGTGAGTAACGTAATCTGATTTATTCCTCCAACAAATATCCATCGCCCCTACTGTGTGCAGACATTGTTCAAAGCTCTGGGTATGCAACAGGGATAAACCACAGCTGTTCTTACATTGCAATGGAGAAGGCAACATAAATACAGCGACGCGAACAAATACAGGATGAAATGGCCTGTGTGGAAGGGAGGGTGCACGGGAGGGTGGATAGGTGGGGGGAATGAGGTGGAAAGAGCATCCTAAGCTCTGAAACATGGCATCCATGGAAGGGCAGAGTAACCGCTGGGAAGCCAGTATGCCTGGGGGATGTGTGCAGAACATCCGAGGAGGGTCAGAGGAGCTATAAGAAGGCAAGTGCGCCTGGAGGAATGTATGGAGGGAAGCTAGCCGGTGTGGCTAGAGAGGGAATGCAGCTGACTCCTGGGAAGCCTTTCAAGCCAGTGTTAGGATTTTCCTCTAGGGGACAGGCGCAGCCACTGAAGACCTTGGAGGTAGAGGAATGCTGTGTAGACTACTCCAAGAAACAGCACAGAAAGTCAGGCAAATGTCAGATTGGCATCACAGTACAGCAAAAGACTGAAGCAGTCATATTTCTCAGTACCTAGAGGTTAACACCTGAACAAGATCCAGGGGAAGATGAGGGTAGTGAGGAGGAAGATGAAGAAGGCACAGGAGGCTAAAGGATTGATGGATTTCAGGGAGAGCTGCAGCAAGCAGAGTAAAAGTGACCCTGCAAAGGAATGACTTGTGGCCCCACAGAGGAACCACTGACCTCATCCCTTCTGTCTCTAGCAAATAAGATAAAGTCCTAAAGTAAAATATCATTAGGAAATATTTTAGATCATAGTCTATTTCAAAATGTCCCGATTCTTAGATCTGAAAGAAAAGCCTTGAGGTCTCTGAAGCTGGAGATGATTATACATAGGAATGGAAGATTTTTCTAGCCAGGGTACTGTGATGGAAACCCATGCTCTCAAGAGTCGGTAACATGGCCCCGGGGAAACTGCTTACTGGGGGTTTGCTGACTTGTTTTCTATCTTCTACCACATCTGCCAGGGAAGGAGGATCTGTGTGCAGCCAAATCCTCCTGTTAGAAAGGTTGACACAGCCATGAAGAAACAAAGAGCCTCTCAAACTGTTATAATGAGGGTGTGTGATTTCATCAGAATCACATTGATAATAGCATCAAGAGCAGTCAGGAAGTTCAGCACATAATCACACCCTTGACAATTTCCTAAGCAGCCCTAGTCTATTAAATCCCAACCTTAAGGTGACAAAAAGAACTCTTGAGTTTAAAGACGCTTGAAAAGGATTATGCATGTGAGTGTGCATGCAGGTGTGTATGTGTGTGTCTGTAGCTATGTCTGTGTGTGAAATATAGGCACATTTTTTTGAAAGGAGGTCTTAAATTGCTTTGCAATTTATCCTGAAGAGTCTTGAAGACTTGTCAGAATTGAATTAGTCTGTGGGCTTTGAGAAAATTTCTCCCATGCCCAATATTAAACGTGAATTTTAGATAGACTTAAAGATGAAAGTAGCTTGCAAACACTTCAAATTTTCATTTTCTTAACTTTTTTTGAAGCATAAATAGAAATTTGAGCCAGTGTGAGAGATTGGGGGGAGGGACATAGAGGAGATGGGGATTCCTAGGCCCCGATGGGAATTTATTACCCTTTCCCAACTTTTCAATTCTGTTCATCCTCATTAATAAAATCAGAGCTCCAACAGTCCTGCGGTATGTGAGATTTGGGGTCAAAATGGACAGGAAAGGTATTGAAAAGTAGGTCAATAACCACTCACAATGGAAGTCTGTTAAAAAATGAAAATATAATCATGAACAGGTACAACTAAGACAAAGATTAACCCCAAGGTTTGAAACCAGAGAATGGGGTTGGGTCATCTTCCATGTCAGATTAATAGAGGACTTAAGATACTTCTCTCTCTTGACCAGAATTTGCTTTGTCAAGCTCATTTTGTAAGCATTATTTCATACAACCCCCACCATAACCCCTGAAGCAGGTGCATTATTATTTCATTTTGTAGGTGGGGAAGCCATGGCTTAATGTGATTAAGTGACTTTCTGCACTTCATCTTCTTTAAGCCTCTCAAGAACCTAATGAAGAAAGTATTCTCATTTAACATACAAACAGATTCAAAACAGGTAGAATCCTCTCCCCATCTGTCTTAACTCACAGCAATAGAACACCAGCCTCTCAACTCAGCTCTCCCTGATGGAAGCTGTCTAGCAGGGGGGCTGAGAAGGGAAACATCTGCATGTACCAACTGAGAATGTGCCAAGAAATGACTCAGCAAAAACAACCTTCTGACAAGCGAGGCAAAGACCATTTACAAGGGGCAATAAATAAATAAATAAATAAATAAACCATTAGTTAAAATATCCACTTGAATCTGACAATCAATGAGCTAGGATTTCTTAATAGAGACAGTTTCTTTGTAGTAAATAGTTGACAATACAAACTATATCCATATCACATGATGTTTCCTATCAACATTAACTCTGGATTTTCCATCCCATCTATCATTCCCTCTGCTTGCAAAACGAAGAGACTAATGTCCCTTTATAGCAATTACATATCTTGCTGAGTTTTCATTTTAAAAAACAGAGATAAAAATTATGTTTAAGTTGTATTTCTTTCAGTATTTGGATTAGATGTATATGTATGTAATACTTAACACCTAGAATATAGGAAAGAAAAACCCATAGAGGTTAACTTAATAATTGATACCCCTCCAGTCATCCTACAAATCAAACAGAGCTGAGTTTCCAGCTGTTCTGTCTGGAATCTGGCGTTTCCAGCTGTGTATCTACAAGATATGCAGACATACCACAGAAATCTGACTGTTATACCTGGAAAGAAAATATATTTGAAAACAGGGTCTGGTGACATTTTGTAAAATTGCAGACAGCAACAATTAAGGGAAGGGGACACCAACCCACTGGAGATTGCTTTCATGGAAGCTGCCAATTCAGGACTCATCACATGTTACATGGAGATAAGAAGAATCAAACACAGGTGCTCAGTTGGGTTGGCGCCCAAGTCTCACAAGTACTGTGAACGGAGGCTACGGCTGGCGAGTGGCTGAATGAAATACTGCTTTCCTCTGGCTAGGTCAAAGAACGTTTTACAGACAACGAGCTGCCTTCCTAATCTGGGGGCTTTTCACTTGTCCCTCTTTGATTATAAACAGCTGCCTGAGACAGCTGACAGAGAAGACAAGGCCTGGAAAATATTTGCCGTGATCAACAGTTTCTCTCAGATCATCTCTCCTGCCACTGCTTTCCCATTTATTAGCAATTAAGTGAGCATCTGGGTCCCAACTCACAGCTTAATTTAAGGAAATCTCTACATCCATCTTTTTAAAACTACAGAGAATTTCACTTGAGTTCAAGTTATGTTTGGATTAGAAGCACCTGTTACCATCTTAAACTACAATATTTTACCAGGAACCACACATTTTAATTTTTTTTGTGTGTGTGTGTGTGTAAAGCTTGAAGTCTGGAGATCAACAAAGCTTACCAAACAATGGTTCTTTGTATTCAATATAATATTCTTAAATGATAAATCCAGAAATTGCTAGAAAGTACATAGTCTGCAGAAGACTTAGTCATCTCCAATACTGAACCATCAGCTTCATTTCTGTAAATTCTATTTAAATTTTAACAACACGGTTTAGAAGAACACGCAGATTCATGAACAGATCTCTCCTATTACCATGCAATATTGAGTCTTACTAAAACTTCCAGTCAGACACTAAGCACAGAGGCAAACACTTCCTTTGCTAGGCACTGACAGACCATGGAAGGGCACAAGCTACTACTTGGTCCCAGGAAGCTGGGATCAGAAGGGGTAGTTTTGTATATTTGTCTGTAATAGCTTGTAGCCTGGACCAATAGGTAATTGGGAGTCTTAGAGATAGTTGGGATGGAGAGAAATCAGAGGAACAACTCAAGTTAGAATCAGGCAATTAAGCTATAGTCATATCAACAACCTGCTTGGGGTCAAGATATCAATGATTCTGGTAGTTCAAGAATGGCGTCAGTGTCCACATGCTTTTGATCTGGAAGGATACCCCTGCATTTTCTTCGCTTTGCCCATGGAGTTCACAAGCCCTAAGAACAACTGAAGTTAGAACACAAATATTGATGGCAGAGCGAAGAGCAAGAGGTGAGAGGCTGAGCAGATGTTAAAGCAAGATGTGAAACAAGATGATCTTGGTAATAGGAGCACCAACTCCGTGCCTTAGCGGTGACCTTTCACAGGCCCCCAGCTCAGCGGGTATCCCATGCTCTGAGCCTTAGACTCCACAGGGGAGACTAAAGTGACTAATGACAGAATAATGAGACAATAATGCTGGGTCCTGACAGCTGTCCATATGTGCTTCAGAGAGGGCAGTTTTTGTGGGTGGTATATACATCTGAGCTGATCAGCCTGACTGTGTAGTCATGGCTTAACTGATATTAATATTAATTATGTCGATACTTGAAAAGCCACAAGGCTAGCACAACCAGGCACTCCTGGGGTCAAACTGAATATTACTGAGAGGAAGTAATTCCCAGGTGTTGGTTTTCAGTTCACCCGTGACTAGATTTCTGTAGGATCATTATATATATCAAGAAACAGTCACACACACATACACACACAATCATATATCATGCGAACTAACACATACACAGAATCATTACATATCATGATAAATAACACATACACACACATTCATATATCATGAAAAATACACATAAACATATGTGCATGCATGCATGTACATACATATTCACGCGCACAGGAAGCTGAAGAAATTGTTCCTTCTAAGGTCTAAATTTTTCAATAATACTTTGGCAATTAGATCTTTTGTGATGTGCAGGTGCCTTGAAGATGGCTTCAAACTTAAAAACCTTCTCATAAATCTCCTAAGACACAGACCAGTTGTGGCTCAGGAGGAACCCACACAAGTGCCAGAGATAGCCTGCTTCCCCTGGAGGTCAGGAGGTAGAAGGACTGCTGTTTGGTAGCCTCTTCTCCCTTTGTGGTCTCTGTCTTCTCCACCCCACCTCTCTCTCTGAATTTATTGAGTGGGGCTTTTATTTAACCACACAACCATGTGATCCCTTTAATGGCTCTGCTATAAGCTAATGAGCTAGTATCGCACTATACTTCTGAGATGGGACAAAGGATATACATAAATTGCAAATTCTTTGGGAGAAAGGGTAGAATTCAATAATTAGACCCCACTATCTCCTCTGGATTAAGTGTATTCATTAGACTTTTATTCAAGCCCATTACTGTCTTCTTAGAAAATTCAGTTTAAAATAAATGCCTTGGGGCCATTGTTAGAAAGCATCCAACTGAAACGGGTGGTGTGGCAGAGGGAAGGAGCATGCCTCTTAAATAAAAGAAAAGAAATGTGCAGGACGATGTGCATGTGAGGTCCTGGGTGTGCAGGCGGAGGTAGGTGAGGAACTCACAAGCTGAGAAACAACAAATCCCTGGATTTGTTTATGAAAAGCCCAGTTTGTCAATCAATGGTAATGTACATCATTATTAAGAGCTTATAGTATATGAAAGAAGATTACAGCACCCTGGCTATTTTTTGAGTAATTTTGTCCACAGGAAAAGTGTGATCATCTTGTAATAGTGCCAGCACCTGGACCCCAGTGCAATGACATCCCAGAGAACTAGGCAGCACGCAAGCCGTGCTTGCTTGGTCTGAGCGCTTCCTGACAACACTCCGGCCTGCTTTGTCTGGGCTGTGGAGATGTAGAGGAAGGAGAGTGCTGGCTCTGGATTGTCCCAATAAACACCTCCAACTCTTGAAATTCTGGATTTCAAGACAAAAGGGAAAGAATGTTAACTGATAACAAAAATGACAGAGGCAGGAAGAGGAGGTACATGAGTACATCTGCACAGGTTGTAACTGCGCAGGGCACTCCAGACGGTGAGATTTGAAATATATAACTTGTTTCTCAGAATACAATAGGGCGTGTGTGTCTGCATGCTCACATACCACACACAGACATATACACATATACAGAATTACACACACACACACACACACACACACACACACAGAGAGAGAGAGAGAGAGAGAGAGAGAGAGAGAGAGCGCCATGGTCATGGCTCTGACCCAGGCCCACCCACAGGGTTTTTCACTGAAGGCTAGTCAGCTTGGGTCTGCTTGCTCAGCTCTTAGTAAGATTCTGTTATAGTCTCACATTCTTTGGGCTTCAATATAGTTCATTCAAACTACATTGTATGCCAGTGGGGGCTCCTTTCTCTGCCTACAACCCCAATCAATCATCTGCCTGAGGTCACCCCACTGTGAAAGGCTTTCAAGAGGAGAACTCTCATCTCCTTTATGGCTGCATTTCGCTCAATGTTTCCTTTCTTGCTCCTGGATTTAAATCAACAGATCCTTATCCTTGGCTGGCTCAGTGAAGACAAAATGACCAATGTTACATTTCCTCTGGAACTTCTCAACCAAGGTCCAGTGCAGTGTGGTAGATGAGCTCCTTGGGTAGAGTGAGTGGGGTGTGGGAGTAAGTGTGCGGATGGCCAAGAAGAACCTCTGACCAGAAACTTACCCATGCCCTCGACTGTCCAGTCAAATACTGTAAGGAGCAAACATGAACTATGAAGCAGCAATGGAGACTAAAATTGAAAAGAACCCATGGGTGGCATTCTGACCCTGAGATTACATTTCTGGGACCTTTGTTTGCTTGGTCGGATTAGACAGAGAACAGGCTTGGCCCCGTAAAGGAGAGAGCTGGCGCGTCCCGCTTCCTACACACCAGCTTTGTAATATACTGTCCTGTCTACAACACAAACAAAACAATCTCTGGTGGCTGAACTTAGAAGGGGGAAAAATACTTTGGCTTTCTGTCATTTTCTAGAACAGAATGAGATGGAGTCTTTTTGCAATCTGTTTTCTCTAGCCCCGAGCAAAGCTTTTCCCCATGGGCTTTTCCTCCTCTTTTGAATGATGTGGGAAACAAACTGGGGCACAGCACAGTTTGGGGAAAGTCTGGACAAAATATGACTCTGGAGGAGAAATACTCACGCTACAGCTTCAGGGCTCATGAAGTACAGACTTTCATTTAAGGGCTCTTGACCATGTGAGAGATTAGTGGCCAACACACAGTCTAATCTCTTCTCAAATCCTGCTAACTCACAGGTGCCCACAGCCCTGTGTTTCCTTAGGTGTCACAAGTGCATGAAGGATATTGGACTTGACAGATGTTCTTACTACACTCTCTAGGTTTATTCATCTGTAGCCTTAGAGGCCACCAGCCTATTGAGGATTTATCTTTTCCATAAGTTACCCAGAGTAGATGTTGCATCTCTTTCCTTCATAGTTGAACAGTTCCTGTGGGATTAACTGCTGCTTCCATCAAAGGCCTGATGGCATGTGGGGTCATCAAGATGATGCAAAATCTAGCTTAGGGAATATGAAAAACTTAATACATAGATTCTCTTCCTCCAGGTCACAGCAACCTCTTTTCTGGAACTCTTCTAATTCAAGCAAATGTTTGGAAAAAAGGAAAGTGCCAGAACATTTACTATGAATTGATGAAAGTCTCTCAGACTTAAGAGGAAATTTAAACTTACTCTTAGATACTCACTCCTTACTGACAAAATGGGGGAAAATTGTTTTCTATATCCTCAAATGTAGAGATTCCTTAAAGTCTCAAGGAAGATAGAATGCTAAAAGAAGCTGGAAACTAGATTCAGTGAACACCCTAATTATCACTGACATTGTTATACAGTGATTCTGTTTATATGGCACCTTGGGTGTCAGGGTGTTACATACAAGATAAATGTACCCACTCCTGGCTGCATCCAACAGCCATTATAAACAGTTGGTTTAGCAACATGTATGATTTAACAACATGTATGATTTTACATGCATATAAAAGATTCCACCCCATTCATTTACTCTCTGAGCCCTCCAGTTTCCTACTGAATTTCTTTCAGCATATTCTCATATTTTTTCTTTTTTCTTTTTAACAGAAATGTTAGTGGGAAAATCCACTGTAGTGCAAGGAGAGCATAGATTTCCCCACAAATATCTCTGAGAGCATAGATTTCCCCACAAATATCTGCGTCACTTCCATTGCTCTGTAATAAAGGGCTGCAGCTGTTGCCATGACAATTTTCATTTTTAAAAACCTGTATCCATACAAAGATAGACAGCACAGCTGTTTCCAGGAGGCATCACAAAACAAGACCAAATGTGATGGTGTTCTTCTTGTCTTTTGCTAGGTAAGATGCTATGCCTCTAAGTCAGGATAGACCAAAAGGTCAGGCCTGTGGGTTGCCTTGAGATGGTCACTTGCTTTCATTATAAGCAGAATAGGAGTTAAATTGGAGCTTTGCGGTATGTTCAGTTTAATCCTTTCAAAAGCTACCCACTTCCCCTAAATCTGCATGTACCCTCAATCCAGGAGTGGCTGCTGCTAGGACCCCCCCCATCCTGTTTATCTCAATGTCTACAGCTGCCCACCTACATATTGTAAATATTATAAGTATACCATCATACCAACTTTGCAGAGAGACCAAGTGTGCTGCTCCGCTCCTTCTAGAGAAGGGAGTTTGATGTACTATGTGTGTGGTCTAGTTTGCACCAACAAGGGCAGAATTCTCTTGTCTGTTGCTAATCTTTGGAGTAGCAGATACCCTGTGTTTGTTTTTGTCTCGGTCTTTGTGTTGCAAGCCAAATCAGATGCTAAAAGTGATGTGGGTAGAACTCCAAGCTATGAAATGATGGTCTGAATACCTCTCCGTAAACAAGACTCAACTGTTTTTCCCTCGGCGATCTGAGGGGATGCATCTTGTACTGATGTTCCAATGCAGTGTGTCACCTGGGACTGTGGTCATAGAACACTGAAGAGAGCAAAAGATGACTACGTTCCTAACAGGAAAAGCTTCCGAAGCTAAATTATCCCACCATCAATATCCAGCTCATGTTACTGCTGAATGCTCAAAGAACATAATCATGTTTGGAGTTTTAGAAATATTTTACCAAACAATTGATTAGAGCTATTTTGTTGTTACTATGAGCATTGGCTTACAGTCAGGACAAATAACCCAATGTTCAGGAATCTAAAAATCAAAAGAATTTTTTCCTTGGAAGACGTAAGTGGTTGGTCCTGTCATTCTGTGAGAAGGGGCTTTCATTGCTTGGCTAAACATGTGAGAATTCTGCAGGCCTTTGCTGTGGATGTCACTGATACAAGGCTAGGATGTGACTTAAAAATAAGTCATGTGACTTATGAATAAGCCACAGAGTCTGTAGTTCTTCTGAACTCAACAATTGCCTGTGTTTGATCTTCACATGCAATAGACTCTGTGATGATGACAAAAGGTGCTTCACAATGGCCTTGGTGCCACTAGATGACTATAGGAAGAAGGGATCCAAATTCCTCCAGGTACCCTCAGATGTTACAACCCCAATGGTAAGAGAAACAGCATATATAATAACTTGGGTATAATTACAACAAATAAGTAAAAACCTATAGACAAGAAATCAAAGTGTCTCAAAATGTTTCATCTGTTCTCTCAATATCTAAGCAAGACAGCAATGGCTCATGTGGTTTTTGTAATCCCAGAAAGTAGGGGAAACCCAGAGGCTGAGGACACTAGAACTCCTAGAACTAACTCCCCAGTCCATCCTAGCTTTGGTTGGTGACCCACCATGTACGGTTGTCCTAGAAGGGGACAACAAGAACAGAGAACAGAAAGACACTTCCTCTAGATGAACTAGGATTCCACAAGGAAGAGAAATAAACAGTAGAATGAATTGATTTATCAAATATAAACAGCAACACTATAACTGGATTCTGAGTGGTCATAGCTTTCTAAATATTTCTAAATGTTAATAAATGTGTAGAAATTGGCAACATTCTTGTTTGTTGGATACACTTGAGGTCACCCTCCTCAATCTCAACTCACAGTCTAACACCATAACTGGTCAACTGGTCTCTTTGTCAAAAAAACAAAAACAAAAAACCAGAAGAAAACCAAAACCTCTGGTTATCAGCTAGGGAAGAGGGGATGAGAAAAGTTCCTCACCTGGTCAAGAGAAGCTAAGGTGAGGAGACAGGGGATGTACGGACATATGGAAGGCTGAACCACTTTTCCTACAAAGGCTTCAGCTATCTTGAATCCTCTTTTGCCAGGCTAAAGCTCCTTGAAGGGCCCAGTGGGTTACCACTCTCACTCTAGAAGGGTGGGCTGATGACCAAGACAGGATGGGGTAAAGTTCAGTGTAACTAATGTAACTGAACACAGTTGCATGGTGAGCAGGGCTGCAAGCAAAATGCTGTCATTGGTAATTTGTCACCTGTCATTTTATTTACACAAAAGATCCTGAGGGAGAAGTTACTTCGATAATGACAGGAAGGGACTGACTTTTCAAAATGTCTTCCCTTTAATGGGGTCACACTTACTCACACAGTAGTATTTATTGAGAACCTACTAAGCACTTAGGAGTTTAGAGGTGCGGCCGATAAAGGGAAATAGATGGTAAATATATAAACCAAAATCAATTTGCTGGGATGGCAAGTGACTTGTGACCTGCTCTATCCACAAATGAAAAATAATTCAGAATTTAGAATTATAGAAGACTTTGGACAATAGCTCATCTGGAGATTGAAAAATAGTAATGGGGCTTGACTAAATTAATTTCCCAGCAGATAGGCGGCAGGCTTTCCCTCTCCCCACGGTCTCTGTTTCTCACTGTGTCGGCTCATTTTCAAAGACTGTTTTGAAAACTGTGCATTTTCATTACATTTTCCAACCTGGTCTTAAATACTTTCTGCCACATATATTCACCCTTTTACTCTGAGTGAAAAATATACAGAGCAGTAGATTTCAGATAGACTGCTGCTTTCAATTATGTGTACTAGAGGGAACTGGTTGCATTTGATTTGAGGAACAAAGAGACCCTAAGCCTCAGTTAATATGAGTCCAGAGCCAGGCCTGGGTTGGTAGATGTATAGGAGATAAAATATGGCCCCTTTGTTCAAAAGGTTTGTGATTTCAAAGATGAAACAAGGCACAGCCGTATTTTATCACATGAGCGGTTCAGATCCAAGCGGATAGACTACTGTCTCAGGAATTTAGAGCCGGGAGAACATTGTGGAGTGCTCCCTGATTTTTCAATATGGGATCTTGGCTTTTTCCATTATGGTGCATGCATTAGGATCACAGAGAAGAGGGGAGAGCAGGTTTCAATCTTCTTGGATAGGCAGTGCCTGCCTCTTTGGGTGGGAGGCAGCTGTGTGCTGGACAAACTGTTGGCTTCTCTAGGCACAGTAACTGGCAGGCCTTAGTATGACCAATGGTACCTATGCCTTGGCGGTCTACGGGACCCTTTCCTTTGGCTCATTTGTGAAGAGGGAGCTATAACACAGACCTTCCTTATTTTTCTCCCAGGGTTCCTAGGATCACGTTGTTTAATAGATGTAGATGATGAGGTCTGATTATTGCTAATAGAATGCTGCAAACAGCTGTCTGCTCATATCCCTCTAAATCTGGCCTTTCCCAAGCAAAGAGGATTCTGTTCAAGTTTCAGTGAAGTCAATGCCAAGGACAAGCAGATCTCCAGCTAACAGAGCAGGTGGTCATATTTATCTGTCACCAGGCCCAGAGCCCCAGGAAGTTAGGAGGTTATTCGTGAACCTGGTCATCCGGCCATCACTTAGAAATCACTCAGATTGAAACCTGTGTCTGTGTATCTTGCCGAATGCTGTGTCAGATGGAGGGGGTGTAACTTGAAGAGTTCTGCTGGTGCTGCTCATTCTAATTCCTTCCCTCACTCAGCACTTGTGGCTTTCCACTGCCTACGGTATCCCTTTGCCTATCCTCTACCCATGCCCACTGCACTCACAGTCTGCTGGCTGCTGGCTGAGGCTTGAGGGCCTGCTGTTCCTTCTTGGACAGACTCCCCTGGAAGGGCCCTTCTAGCCACTGTACAGCCATTTTCCCACTTCCTTCCATTTGTTGAAAATTCTTAGCCCATGCTTTCCTCGACTTTTAACAATAGCTGCTTCTACAGACTTTATTTGTCCTGAATGCTGTCATAGTAAAGCATTGGCTTTGGAGCTGTCTTATTTGATGTTTCTGAGGACTGAGAAGAGGCCCATTGAGCCCTTTTGCTTCAGCAAGCTTCAGGCTCATTCCCTACAGGACCAGCTCTAAGGTAACCTGGCCTGGGGCAAAGAGCTTCCGTGCTGTTCAGGCTCTTGACCAAAGCTGCAGCTGAGGCTCACACCAAAGGGCTCTAGATCAGCATGTTGTTTCAAGATTCAATGTGAAATCTTAAAGTCTGACCCTTAAGAGGCCCCGCTCTCTCTATTGAGAAGGGCCAGCTGTGCCAGGTCAGTTTCTAAAAATATCCCTATCATTCATCAGACCTGGTTAATTTTAGCAAATTCTTTATTTTATAGAAAGTTCAATTTTTAAAAAAACATGGCGCTTTATACTATTTATTACAAGCTACTGATTTGCTTGATATTTTAACTCATGTTTATATTTAAACAATTGATTTTAAAAGAGTCTAAGACATTCGGGCAGAAGGGAAGCAAATCTAAGAAAATCTAACTGTTCCACTCCAGTTGGAATGATATCTGATGCTTATCTCTGCAATACTAAATTGCTTAATCTGCCCAAAGAGCCCCATTTTAATTAATTTAATTTTAACTTTATCCTTGAAGGTCATTGAAGATATGTTCATGCCAGGCTTCCGATGTAAATACAGTCCTAACACTGGGGAGGCAAGCAGATGTTGTAAGACTGTAATGGCAACCTGGGTTGCAAAGCAAAGGGCATCTTGACAAAGCAAAGGAACAAAGAGGCAGAAGGTGTGGGAGACAATTCTACTGGAAATTCATCATGTCACATGACATTTCCAATACTTATAGATGAGAATGATGGTAGACAGTCATGAGCATAAAACTTTAAAAGCCAAGATTTCCATTTAGTATCATGTGAACAAAAATATTTTCTTTTTTTAAAAAATATTTTTATTTTCTATATTCTTTGTTTACATTCCAAATGATTTCCCCTTCCCCAGATCCCCCCTCCCCATATGTCCCATAAACCTTCTTCTCCCCATCCCTTCTCCAATCACTTCCCTCCTTTTTCTCTGTCCTTATATTCCCCTCCGATGCTAGGTCAATCCTTTCCAGGATCAGGACCCTCTCCATACTTCTTCATGGGAGTCATTTGTTATGCAATTTGTGCCTTGGGTATTCAGGGTTTCTGGGCTAATTAATATCCACTTATCGGAGATTGCATTCCATGTGTATTCTTTTGTGACTGGGTTACCTCACTTAGGATGATATTTTCTAGATCAAACCATTTGCCTAAAAATTTTGTGAATTCATTGTTTCTAATTGCTGAGTAGTATTCTATTGTGTAAATATACCACATTTTCTGTATCCATTCCTCCTTTGAGGGGCATCTGGGTTCTTTCCAGCTTCTGGCTATTATAAATAAGGCTGCTATGAATATAATGGAGCATGTGTCTTTATTGCATGCCAGGGAATCCTTTGGGTATATGCCCAGGAGAGGTATAGCAGGGTCCTCCGGAAGTGTCATGTCCAGTTTTCTGAGGAACCGCCAGACTGATTTCCAAAGTGGTTGTACCATCTTACAGCCCCACCAGCAGTGGAGGAGTGTTCCTCTTTCTCCACATCCTCACCAACACCTGCTGTCTCCTGAGTTTTTGACCTTAGCCATTCTGACTGGTGTGAGGTGAAATCTCAGGGTTGTTTTGATTTGCATTTCCCTAATGACTAATGATGTTGAGCACTTCTTAAGGTGCCTGTCGGCCATCCAAATTTCTTCAGGTGAAAATTCTTTGTTTAGATCTGTACCCCATTTTTTAATAGGGTTATTTGGTTCCCTGGGGTCTAACTTCTTGAGTTCTTTGTATATATTGGATATTAGCCCTCTATCAAATGTAGGGTTGGTGAATATCCTTTCCCAATTTGATGGTTGCCGTTTTGTCCTTTTAACAGTGTCCTTTGCCTTACAGAAACTTTGTAATTTTATGAGGTCCCATTTCTCAATTCTTGATCTTAGAGCATAAGCTATTTTCAATCTCAAGTTCTTGTAAGTGGCGGGTATTGGCTTTTCAGAGGAAACTATTGGCTTATCAAAGATGGGAAGAAGTGTGTGACCATGCCTGGCATTTCACACACTCTGACCGTGTGCATCTATCTCTTGGGATTAGAACTATACACAGCTTGCACTGGTCAACAGCGAAAATAGTGACTTCTACTAAAACAAGTCAGGCTGTGCCATCTTAGTACTTGAAAGCACAGGCTAGCGTTTTGGCATTAGCCATTCATCTAATATAAATGAGAATCAAAGGGCTTTTCTGGTATTATAGTACTATTGGTCACGATGACCCTTAATGCTTTTTGATCCTCAGGAAACATACTCCATTACAGTATCTTTCTCCTTGCACCAGAGTTGGTCTGTGTGGCCACAGAATTGTACAGATGTAGTAATGTGTCATCAGAGAATACACTTTAAAAGTCATCACACAGATAGGTGCATAGATCAGTGATAGAGTGCATGTGTGGTGCATGCAAAGCCCTGAGTTTCACATGCACTGTAGAACATTCTTGTGACTTTCTCATGCTCTCCTGTACATTCTCCCATGGTTTATCATCCATCACTGTCTCCAGAGAAGTAAGTTTCATACACCTTTGCCAAGAACTTATTGGAACTTTGGACCAATAGCATGTGAGCAAATTTAAAAGCAAACCCATCTTTACCTACATCTGACAGAGGTCTAATATCCAATATATACAAAGAACTCAAGAAGTTAGACTCCAGAGAGCCAAATAACCCTATTAAAAATGGGGTACAGAGCCAAACACGGAATTTTCACCTGAGGAATATTGACTGGCTGAGAAGTAACTAAAGAAATGTTCAACATCCCTAGTCATCAGGGAAATGCAAATCAAAACAACCCTGAGATTTCACCTCACACCAGTCAAAATGGCTAAGATCAAAAACTCAGGAGACAGCAGGTGCTGGGGAGTATGTGGAGAAAGAGGAACACTCCTCCACTGCTGGTGGGATTGCAAGTTGGAATCTGGAAATCAGACTGGTGGTTCCTAAAAAAACTCAGCATGATACTACTGGAGGACCCCATTATACCACTCCTGGGAATATACCCAGAGGATTCCCCAGAATGTAATAAGGACACATGCTCTACTATGTTCATAGCAGCCCTATTTATAATAGCCAGAAGCTGGAAAGAACCCAGATATTCCTCAATGGAGGAATGGATACAGAAAATGTGGTATATTTACACAATGGAATGCTACTCAGCCATTAAAAACAATGAATTCATGAAATTCTTGGGCAAATGGGTGTACCTGGAAAATATCACCCTAAGTGAGTTAACCCAATTACAAAAGAACACACACGGTATGCATTCACTTGTGAGTGGATATTAGCCCAGAAGCTCACAATAATCAAGACACAATTCACATATCAAATGATGCCCAAGAAGAAGGAAGGAGAGGGCCCTGGTCCTGGAAAGGTTCAATGCAGCAGTGTAGGGGATTACCAGGGCAGGGAAGTTGAAGGGGATTGATTGGTGAACAGAGGGAGGGAAGAGGGCTTATGGGATTTTTGGGGAGGGGGGAACCAGGAAAGAGGAAATCATCTGAAATGTAAGGAAAGAATATATCTAATAAAAAAAGAAAAAGAAAAAATAGAAGCAAACCCATCAAGTCAACCCCAGCATAGAGAGAGAGAAAAAGAATGATCTTATGAAATTGTTGAGTGTGTTGCAGCCAAGAATGCTGAATTCTGGAATTAGTAATACAGAGAAGAATAAAGCAAGTAAGACACTCTTAAGAAACTCAAAACCTCTTGATGATAGATTGAGTGGAGAAGTAATCACAAAGACAGAAAACACACTCATCACACTGTGGTTAAGGCAGGTGGGAGAGCCGGAGAGAGCTGACTTCTGCGGCAGCATGGCCACCAGCCTGAGTCCTGCTTAGGAGACCCAAGCATTAGAGTTAAAGAAGAAGACTCCTCCAGGGTGTGGTGAGAAGGTAGGGGTGCTATGGGGTGGATGTGGAAATATGCATGCTGCAGTTTTTAAAATTGCCTCTAAATATGTGGGGACCCTCTATTTGGAAGAGAGAGTAATACAATACAATTTCCCACAGTAGTACTAGTCAAGCTTACAGCTAACCTGACAGATAAGGGGATGCAATGAGGGTCTACAGCACTTCCTCTCAGTTGGGTTCTAGCTGAACTCTTGCAGAAGGGCAGAGAAGGAACCCAGTGGACCTAGAAACATGTCCTGTTCTTACTCATTTCCCACAGGTTTATGGGAGTATCCAGAAAGCGCTCCATAGGCTGTGGCCCACTAAGGGCTTCAAGGCTAAACTTTTACAGCAGTGGTTCTCAACCCGTGGATCACAAATCCCTTCAGGCCAAACATCCCAGGCTAAACATTTCCTACGATCATTGGAAAATACAAATATTCACATTACAATTAGTATCAGTAGCAACGTTACAGTTATGAAGTAGCAACAAAAATAATTTTGTGGTTGGGGGTCAGTACAATATGAGGAACTCTATTAAAGGGACAGGATTAAAAAGGTTGAGATCTACTATTCTAAATTGACCGTGCAACTCTGGGAGAGGGACTGGAAGAGGAAATAACCTTTATCTGCTCATCTCAACCCAACTGAGCCACATGTTCTGCAGCTGGCTAGTGTTGTCTGATTCCATCCAGAGCTGCATGTCCTCCCGGGGGCCAGCTCTGCCCTCAGAGCTCACACAGCAGGCTTGCTCTGTGTCCTGACCTCTGTGGATGAAACACCTCACACACTAGTTAATCAGCCCTTTACATATTTAATAGGGTCTTAATGGGGATTTATTTGCTGGGACTCTGTGATTTCTCGATTTCTTCTCTCTTTTTTATCTTTTTAATCTTTAGAGGAGAAATTGCAAGCTCAGGTGCCTGCAAGCTGTACATCTCGCACAGAGGTCACGCTGTCTGAAGTAGCAGCAGCCTGAAGCTATTCACACCTGCCCAGGCCCACCACTGTCTAATAGCAATTTCCTAGGAGTGTCCTTTTTACTTATTTTAATGAGAAATTGAAAACTTAAACCCACAGAGTGTAATTTGCCACTGTTAAAATATTGGAATGGGACATCAAAGATTAAACATTGGATGGGCTGTGCAGTCTGTGGGCTGATGGGAGTCTGGACAGTTGAGGCCAGTAGACTTCATATCGGTAATGTCAGTTTTAGACAACTGGCAAATAACATCTTTGGCAAATGCTAAAGAAGTTGTGTAGAAACCACTCTTCAGACCCCTTATTTTGGATGACCTTACATTAATAAGGACTAACTGGAGTATTGAGCAATGTATCATTTACAGACAGTCTTTAGACGTGGTCCTAATATTCACAGACTCAAACCAAAGTAGAACTCCCTGCTGTACCGCTATTCTATCAATGTCTTAAAAACCTGGCTGTACTTAAAACAGAAGCTTAGACGTATGAAACAAAGGGAAAACCAAGAGGTAGAATGATAAATTCCGCTTGATGCTAAGCCTTATGAAGTGAGTCTATGTGCTTTCTTTAACTTGCTTGAAGAAAGAAGTAAATAGATTCTCTCTCTCCTTTCTCTCTCTCTCTTTCTCTCTTTTCTTCCTTTTTTCATTCCTTCTTTTGTTTCATCTTTTCAATTTTATAAACTTTATTATAAATTAACTCTACAAATAAATAAAATCACCAAGGTTAACCTGAGCCACTCTGCACAACTCAATAAGCTTCACGTAAGAAAATCAATTAAACATATGGCCTTCTCTTTCTATATCATTACATTACAAACTATATGAAATATGAAAGTATACAGGAGGAACAAGTATGAAGGAGAAGCAGAGAATTAAAAAGTTCACATTTAAAGAGAAAGAACCAGTGCAATACAAAGTAATACATCTTGAAAACTCTAAAATCTACATTTAAAATGACTAAGCAGACCATAAAATTAAATGTAAAATATAGTAATATGATATAACTGTAGCCAATTTAGAAAAGGTGAAGAAAAATACAGCGAGTAAAATATAGGCAATGAAATGAACTCAGCCTTTATAGCTCAAAGGAAAATAGGAGGGCAGTCTCTGAGGAAGCCACCCAGACTGCATGTGAAATAGGGATGCAGCATGCAGCAACCTCAGGCATGCAGAGTAAATGGGAAAGATCCAAGTGTTCTTAACTGATGAGCCATCTCTGCAGCTCCCAGAACATAGTTAAAGTAATAAAAACATCTACAATTAAACTTTCAACATCACCAAGTGTCCTATGAAAACAAAATGCTTGCCAATTCTGAATTTTATACCTACATAAAATATCTTTCCACAGCCAGGACGAAATCCAGAAACTAACAATGATTGGTAGGTGTGAGTAGCGAAGTAAGTTACTCCCCATACATGTACCTTAGTAAGTATATTACCCATCCCAAGAGAAGCTTCAGAAAGAATTAAATGCAGGAGAAAGAGTAGGTTCACAAGCAGTGGTAAACAAAAAGACCACTAAACCAGCAGAAAGTGAAATATGTACTAATTAGATAAATAATAATGATCACTGAGTAGTTAAAAATAAGATAGAACTGGGATAGCAGATGGCACACAAAGAGTGGAAGGGGAAAAATAATGAAGACATTATATGTCCAGAACTCTAGAGACACAGATGTAAGGACTCTGTTAATTATGTATGCTACAATATAGGGAGAAAAAAACAACAACGGAAAGGAAACAGTAACAATCCCTATAAATCAGAAAATAAGAGGGCATGAACACTCAATTTCACAAAAGCAGGATGGGAGAAAACAAGAACAGAAACCGGCCCTTCGTATATGAAAACACAAAGCGAGGTGAGACACATCTACACATAAAACATACCTACTTTGAAAGCACTTAGAATTACATGTTAATGTGCTGTCTTTTAATTTATATGTGTATAAAAATTTGCACATGGCTACAAAAAGCTATACAAAGATGCTCACACGACACTGTTGTAGTAGTGGCAAAAAGAGTCACTACTTAAAATTTTATTAATAGGAAAATATTCGAGTGAGTTATATTGTATGACAATGCCCTGGTAAAATATATAGCAATTAACACATCTTATATCTAGAAGTAAGAATATGTATAAGCTTACAAGCCATAATAGCAAATGGAAAAACAAGTTATAAGATATCTTGATTAGTCACCTAAGGCATCTAAAATGAAACATTCAGTATCCTTGTCCTTTCTTATTGTAAGAGAGCACCTATTTAGAGAGTATCTCTGGATCTCTCTCTCTACCCCTAATAAAGGCCATTGTCCACCCTCCATATCGTAACTCCTTGGAATGTAAACTTTTGAGCCTCAGTATCAAGTTAGAGATAGCACACATCAGGACAGAAATCAAGATGGCAGACAACACCAGCATCACCTCGTTGACTTACTATTCTGGAAATGACTTTCTGTTCCTGTGCCATCTAACTGAAGGCGGTAAACATGTTCTGATACCCTTCATGTGAACCAAAGATGTAGAAATGTAGAATAGACTATTCATAGGCATGGTGGCAGACATAGGTACGTGAGAAAAAAGCTGGTTGAGAAACACCTGCCCTCATATTAGGATGGGAAATACAGGAAGAAGAGTGTTGGGGATTGGAGAGGGAAGGATGGAATAGGAGTATATGTATTGCTTTTCTCCCCCATAGGGTGATGGATATCCACAATATTTGACCAAATATTTGAATAGTTTCTTTTTTCTAGAACAAAAAACATATCCAGAAGGTTAACTCTCCAGTTGCCAATGTTTGCATAAATACATTATGGCTTATGGACGGTGCTCAGTAATCACCTCATATCTAATTCATTTCCTTTTCCAGGTCAGAGGGCAGAGCTAAGCAAGGCTTTTGTACATTATTCACCCCACAGCAGGCTAAGTAAATAAAAGTTCCAGGACTCAAGATTTAAAAACTTAAAACAAATAGAAAAGCAAAGCAAAACCAAACAAGCAAATAAACAAACAGCCCTAAAGATTGCAAAGGAGAACACATGATCTGGAAATATAGAATGAAGGAATCTTCGAGAAAGGTCAGCCAGTACACCAATTCTCTGTGGAGAAAGCCAGCCTAGAATCCATGGGTTTTCAATGGTATTTTCCAACTGCTCACTCGGTCTGGTATTTGGGCAGCAAGATAACAAAGTTGTCAATAAGTTTTAGCAAAATATTACCTGTGCCTAATATTCTCACGACGAGTACAGAAGTCATAAAGTAAAAACAAACAAACAAATAAATAATTTTGCCTAGGACTCTATCTTGAGTCCTTCCTGATTTAAGTACTGTTGATGTTTCTCATACTTCTCTATATTTAACTCTAATGTGGTTTAGGTATAATTAGCCATTTATAGTATTTTTAAAAGAATAAATAATACAGATAGATAGATAGATAGATAGATAGATAGATCTTCACCCCAATTATTCAGTGCTACCCTTCATTTCTTTCCCTACATCTCTTTTAGTCTAGAAACAATTAGTTCAATTTCTCAAGAAAGTAAATCCTCCAAAGTGTGGGAGGTATCTTTCTATATATCTGTATATCTACATAGATAGATAGATACATAGATAGATGGATAGAGATAGATACATAGATAGATAGTTTCCAAATGAGTATCTAGATTGAATCCACTCATATACAGTTACTATGTTTCATAAGACAGTTCTACTTTGATGGGCATTTTGTCTGTTTCAATTTTTTTACTATTATAGACAATGTTGCAAAGAAATATTCACATGACTCATTTCCCCCCAATACATATATATATATATACAAAGTTATTTTAAATTCCTGCCTTGGCTTCCATTGTTTTTCCTATCCTCATTCTTCATAAACCTTGGGCTCTCAGTTTTTGAGAGAACTGTCTGCTAGTAGTCCCCAGAACATTCTGAAGTTTCTTTCCTCTTGCTGATGAACATAGCATTCTGCCTTCATTTAAAGTGTCCACGCTCCACTGCACGGCCAGTTGCTCGCTGCCTCCACCCCACACTTTGGAGGATTTACCTTCTTGGGAAATAAATCTATTGGTTCTAGACTAAAACAGAGATGGGTTAAGAAGTGGGATGCAGAACTAAATAATTGGGGTGAAGTCAGAGTCTGTCTCGAGACCTACGGAGCCTTTTTTGCAGATTTCTAAGAATGTTATCCCTCAACACAGAGCTCCAATCAGAACTGTCTGTGAAGACAGATTAACTCACTAAGGCACGTGCTGATGTCTGGAGGCAGCCCCAAAGAAAAAGACTTTCCAATTAGTGTGTAAACAATGCACTCTAGTTGGTAAGCTCAGAATTCTCCCCCTTCCTGAGCCATTTTAGTCAGCCATTTTATCTCAGTATTATATATGGCTGCTAGTTAGGCCTAACCTCTCTGGAGAGGTGAGAGAAGAAAAATGGATAATAGAAGGGAAAGCCCGGGGTGGGGTGGGGATAACCTGAAGACAGCAAACACAACTTAAAGTACCAACATCTTTTTTTTTTTTGTATTAATATTCTCCCAGGCGAGAGAAGATACTGCATTCATGAAATGGGAATAGGAGAGTACAAGAAGAAACGTTCAGAAAGCATAAAGCGTTCTCAGAAGTGCTAAACTAAAAACGAAAATTTCAACCTTGGGACATCTGTGTTGAGGAGGTCGCCTATAAAATATTCCAGCTGATGAAGAGAGGCTCCGACCAGTCTATGGAACTGAAGGTAGGGCCAATGAGAAAAGAAGGGCGTTTCACTGCTTCAATAGTCTTATTAAATGAACCCCATTGAAATAAAGAGACGAGGAAGGACAAATGGCCAGGGACTGGCATGGGAAAGCCCCTAGGGCTGGAAGATCCGAGTCTCTGAATTGCAGTGCCCACTGCATAGGGTGCTCAGTAAACAGAAGAGAGCTCTTCACTCAACGCCAGGTGCCAGAGTCCTTCAGGCAGGAGACTTCACTTCCGACAAAACAAAAGATACACAGCACTGGCTCTCTGCTGACAAGAAAATTCACCTGGACAATTCTGAGGTGACACCATCATTTCTACCTTGGCTGTAGAGTCAAAGGAACAGTCATTCACAAAGGAAAAATAAAGCCATTTTCACCATACAAAATTAAAAATTATAATGGAGCCAGGGAACACAGTTTAGTGGTAGAGCACTTGCCCAGCTTATGTGGGAAGTCTGCATCCAAGTCCCCATACTACATTAAAAACAAGTAATAATGTGAGTCTGGAGGGAGGGCTTAGTGGTTAAGAACAGTGGCTGTTTTTCCATTGGACCTGGGTTTGATTACCTACACCTATATGATGGTTCACAAACATCTGTAACTCCAGTTCCAGGGGATGTAATGCTCTCTTCTACCTTCCATGGGAACCAGGCACACATGCGGTTCTTAGACATATATGCAGGCAAAATACCTAAATGCATAAAATAATAAAATAGTTTTTTCAAATGATCTAGATGAGATGTTTCACCCAAATGACCTGAGTTTGATCTCTGGAACTCAGAGATTTTTCTGGTTGAAAGAGAGAACCATTTTCCATAAGTCCTCTGACCCCCAGCTCCACCAAACACACACAAAGTGTGCATGCACATACAAATAAGTAATAAAATAGATTAAATGAAGAGGAGTGAAGGAAAACAGAAATAAGAAGAGAGAAATGGGGCTCAGAGCAAAGACTTAAGATTGTTGGCTACTAGGAGAAACATTTGGTAGACAAAATACAAGAGAGTCTAAGGAAAGCCAGGTCAAGATGGAGATCAGTGAAGAATTCAAATGAATAAAGTGCCAATAGCTCTCAAAAGGCAGGGTTCAAACAGGTTTGGAAGACTTAGAGAAGGCTACGATTGTACAAGGGACAGTTTCAATAGAATAAATGCATGAAGAAGCAGGTTTGGCTGAGACAGTGGGATGGAGGTTAGTAACAGGACCTAGAAGAGATGTCGAGTGTTAGAGCATGGGTGTTAGCATTGGCAGTCAAAATACATCAGTTGCCAAGCAGATAGTGGGGACATAGAAGCAGACCATTTAAGAAGGGAAAGCTAGGCGTATTTGATAGGAGAAATGAAAACAGGGATACAGAAGAGATTCTGATGACAGGGGAAGCAAAGAGCTTGAGAAATAGCCTTGAGCTGTGTGTGTATGAAGGAGTACACACGCCTTCATCCAAGTGAAGACACTGACCACACCACAGATGGGACAATTTCAGTGAAGCTGGAGAAAAGACTGGAAGATAAAGATGTTCAGGCTTGGGCTGTTTCTGTGTCTGTGACAAATGTTGATAGACATTTCTAGAGGAGCGAGCTGACTCCACATCTGACTTGTGGTTGAGTAAAAGAACTTAAGGTACACAAACCATGTTACATGTTACACACAAGATCACCTCACAACAGAGAGCCTCTCTTCAAGCCCTACCAGATACTTAATCCCACTAAAATTGTAATAGGACCCAATAAAATGATTCAGTTGTAGAGAACAACTAGCTTACAAGAAATGTAATAAATGAAACGATCCAGGATGGATTGCAAAACTATTAGCCATTTTACCAATAAGCAGTTTGGGTCCTCTTTTAGTTGGTGTCGTTTTAAAGATATTTTATTTATCAATTTCTAGAATATTTTTTCTTTTAAGACTTCTCTCCCCTTATGCTTTTATTTCTGCCATTGTTATATCTGCTTGTCAAAGTAAAATGTTAACAACAATAAGTACCCACAATAAAATCAAACACCAACAGATAATGGGATCCATTCGGTTTAACACTGTGGTAAGACAGGGTATCTGGGTCAGGTCTACACATCATGTGTATACGTAGGGGAATGGCTGAAGCTAGTCCATGTAGTGTGTACGTCTCTGAGCATGTGAGACCATAATGGAGTCTAGCGTAGTTCTTTTTGCTTGTCAGAAATGGTAGTTTTCGTCTACAGCACATACATTGTTTTTGTTTAGAGGTAGAAAACACAGAAAAAGAAAAATACTAAAGTTGTTCAGACTTGAAAATTATTTGGCATTTTCCTCCTTAATTCACAAAGCTTGAGTTGATTCTTGGTCAAATACACCCTCTCGGCTGTTTGGCTTGTTCTGTGCTTTCCTGAAGCATTATGAATATGTCCTTAGTACAACACGAGATGAAATTCCAGCATATGAAGGAGCAGTCTTTACAAGGAAGGCACTGCCCTCTGTGATTTAAAAAAATTTTTTTAAGCTGTCTCAATAAATCACAATCAGAATCCTCAACCAATAAATGTTGTGTTTTATTTTTTCAAATAAACGTAGGTTTTTGAACATTTAGTCATTTAGTTTCTCTTATATCCAGCGTGGTAGATGTCCAAGGAAGAAAACATAGCATTGATATAATGGTTCTGTAGCACTTTAGAAATCAGTAACAAAGCAGAGGGGAAAACAACACTTCAGTATGAAACACTTGTTTGTGGGGATAATCCATATACATCCAGATGGTCTCCAATGGCATAAGTTAGACTCTGTTCTGTGGGATGACCAGAAGCGCCGGGAGCCCAGAACGCAAGTGAGAATGTTCATCATGGTGAATGCAGAGTGGATCTCCATGGGAGATAAACTGCAAGTCAGAACAAAGCAACTGGACTATGAGATGCCTTTAAGGGATAGTTGGGGCAGTCCTCAGTGGTCAATGTTTGATGTGTAAAATACAGACCAAGGGTATGGTCAGTACTTTTACAGAAATTCTAGTCCTGTGCACAAAAGATGGAGAGGAAAGGAAAGGGAGTGAGAGGAGATGAGAAGAAGGGGGAGCAGGAGATGGAGGGGAGAGAGGTATGGGGAAAGGAAGAGGTAGAGAGGGGAAAGAGAGCACTGAAGTAACAACTTAGAATTTTCTGCTTGTTTTGATGTCTCAAATCCTGAATCTACCTGATATATGTAAGTTCAGCTACTTCAATACACTACCCACTATACTTTTGTACAGTAGACACAAACCCTTGCAGTCTTTTGTCCCAGGCCATCTCTCCCTCATGGGAGTATCTCAGGTAAATAAGTAAGAGTTGGCCCAGCTGAAGACTCATTACTCTTCAGAGGTTCCCTCACGTTCTGTTTTTGCAAGAGACACCTGAGGGTTATCGTGATGTGAATGTCTAGCTGGCGGCACAGGTAGTAACTGCTCCTGAGCTATGTAAGGCTCTTCAACAGAACTGTGTGTATTCAGCAGACCTCCCCTTCATAGCATCCCCTTGTTTACTGCAAATCAGATTCAAATACCTGCAACTAGTCTGTCAGTGTGAGATGACAGGTATGGGAATCTCCTGGTGATTTGCACCAGGATGCATATTTATACACCCCTCAGGGTGAATTCTTTGACTCCTCTCATAGAAATGTTTGAGCTTGCTTAAAGAAGAGAATCCTGTGATTTTGATTTGAATAAACAAAAGGAATTACTTTAAACAGAGCAGACTTGAAGAGTTGCTTTAGAAACTTGAAGCACATGAAGAGAGCTAAATTGGACCAATATGGATTTTTTTTCTAATGTAGAAAAACAGAGACAAGTACCATGGCAGGGCCTGAAATAGGCAACAAACAATTTGGAAATAGCTGTGACGATTGCAAGAGCATCCCAGTAACCCATGGTCTATATTCTTGTCTCAGTTTGACTCCATGACTCCAGGAAATATTGAATAGGTACAAAGCATGCTTTCATGAAATCTATTTTTGTGTTTCCTCTTTAAGGGCTTCTACCTGTTTACCTGTGCTCTCCTGTATTTTTTAAGGGAGTTATTTTTGTCCTTCTTAAAGTCCTCTATCATCGTTATAACATGTGATTTTAAATCAGAGTCTTGATTTTCTTGTGTGTTGGGGTATCCAGAGCTTGCTGTAGTAAGAGAACTGGGTTCTGATGATGCCAAGTAGCCTTGGTTTCTATTGCTTATGTTCTTGTTCTTGCCTCTCACCATCTGGTTACTTCTGGTGTTAGCTGGTCTTGTTGTCTCTGTGGCTTGTCCACCCTGCAAGTCTGTGTGTCAGTTCTCCCTGTAAGGAATTTGGATATGGAGAGCTATGGCACAGTGTCAGCTCTGGGTGCAGACAGAAACTTGAAGTATCCTGTCCCTGGCTATTCTTTGATTCCTGTGTTCTAAGGGCTCCAGGCAGGTCCCTTGGAGCAGAAGCAGTGGTCTTAATTGTGCTCACAGGTGTGTCCGCACTCCTGGGAGACCAGCTCTCTCCAGGCTTTATTTGGGTATGGAGCACTGTGGCACAGGATCAGCTGGGCACAGATGAAAACCAGAAGGATCCATGCAAGCTACTTTTAACATGATCAATCACCTCTCAGTGTGTTTGCTGTGTTGTGGTCACTCAAAAGGGTCCAAGATATGCTATCTTCTTCTCTTTACTTTAAAAAACTACTGAAGTTGAAAACTGTAGAAAAAGGTATACCAAGAATCAATACCAAGTGGTTAATTTTTTTTAAAGTGATGATTGTCAACCTACTGAAAAGAAAATTAAGTACAAAATCATGGAAGATTTTGTAAAAAAAAAAAATAAAAATAGTTTAATATTAATAGCAATCATTCTTCAAATTATTCTGACTTTTCAAGTTTTATAATTCAATCTTATAACCAAAAAATATTATACAAGTGTTACTGTTTACTAAGTAGTAACTATTACAGCATTTTAGGTATGTTATGTGGTTAACATTAAAATTATCAGACACTTATATGGGGAGGGATGACTAACCGTTTGAGAAAACTACATAGAAACACATTATAGTAGACACTTTCTAAAATATATACAAATCTAAAATGAGTTTAAGTGGAGTTAAGCTGTAACAGGGGCAATAATACCTCAACTAGACACCACATAGTATGAAATAAAATTTCCCCAGCTAGGCATTACACATTACCAAATAAAATGTCCAGGAATGGGTTCCCACTTTTGAATTGTTTGGCCTATACATTACAGGCTGTTGTTGCTCTTGGTTAACCTCTAGACCTTCAAGGAGGACCCTCTTACTGAAGTTACCACATGCTTGAGTGACAACCATGAAAAAATCATTTGGGCACTGATCTGGAAGCTTCATTCCCAAAGGCTAGCTTTCATAGTGCCAGAAAGCAGTGTGTCTGCTTCCAGTGAGAATGTAACGTCTCACCCAGCTGTGAACTCTGCATGCTACAAGAATGACCTGTCTGGCATGATACATTCAGCTTGTTGTAATAGTGGCCTGAATGTTACAGGGGTAACCAACCTCCGTTTGATTGAAATGAAGGTCCCCTACAAAGGATGAACCCCATAACTGGCACTGTTAATGAAGCTAAGAACTTATGGCTAGACACATTAAAGGGCCTGTGAAAACTTAACACTATTATTCCGGTAAATGGACATACCGTTAAAATGACCCCTAATCACTCATTGCTATCACTCAACCTACATCAGAAAATAGTCTTCTGACACTAGATGGCAATTAATACAGGGTTTCACAGTTCAATGTAATGAGAATATGAGGCTTCAGGATGCTCTCCTCTAAATGGGATGTCTGTATTCCACTCTACCCTTCAAGGCTCAGAGAAAAAACATGAGAGGGCAGAAAGACTGCGGAGAGCCAAAAGTGGTTGGTATACGCACGAAACAATGTTTTCAAGACACAACAGGTCAGGTGCACGTATGAACTCGCAGCAATTATGACAGCAGGCAAAGACCCATGGCAAGCTGAGCCAGACAAAATCTCCCCATAACTGGGGAGGTGGGTATGTAGTCCATCCCTAACTGAGAAGATATTGGCATTTCATAGCTTCTTGGAAAGACAGAGTTAGTTTTCTTTTATTGTATGAATACTTGAGAGTATGGAGAGAGGAGAAAGGTAGGGAGAACAAACTTAGGTGGATGGGGAAGTGGGGTGAATATGGTCAAAATATAAAAATAATCAAAATAAGTAGTAATTATCTGGAACCAATTTACATCTGAGGTTGATGGTCAAATTAAAAAATTCCTTCCTTCCTTCCTTCCTTCCTTTCTTTCTCTCTCTGTCTTTCTTTCTTTTTTACATTTTCTCTTTCTTTTGTTCATTTGAATATTGGCTGCCTAAATCACTACCTTTCCATCTTTCCTCTTTCATGGCCAAATTGGTACATGGCTTTTATACATTAAACACATGTACACACATGCCCAATGACACCCATCTCTTGTTTCTGCATGTTCCGTGCTATTCATTTGACCACACTGGTATCACATCACAATAATTATAAGCAATGTATTATTCCATTGTTTTTCAGTTTTAGTATTTCTAGACATCGTTGTAACTCATTCATTCGTCCATATGAAATTTAAATAATGTAATCCAGCTCTAGAAACTATGGTTATATTATTTTCATGAAGATTATATTACATTTTAAAATTAACTTAGGGATGCTGTGATTTGAACATGCCCACAAAGGCTCATGGAAACTGAAGTGGAAATGTGATCCCCAGTGCAATGGTATTAAGAGGTGAATCCTGATATAGGGTTAGGACATGAAATATCCACCTTCATGAATGGAGTGGGACACTTGTCAGGAGCAAGAGAATTTGGCTCTCTTGCCCTTCCATATTCATCCCTAGGATGACACAGTATGAAGACCGTCACAGATGACAACTACATAGGTTTTGATTGTTCTGCCTCTGGAACTCAGTTCTTTATAAAATCTTCCAATCTTTGTGTTCTAGTTTGATTTCTGTTGCTGTGACCAACATACTCTGACCATAAGCAATAAAGAGGAGGAGGGATTTATTTGTTTTTTTCTTCCAGATCACAGTATACCATTGAGAGATTCAAGGCAAGGACCCAAGCAGGAGTCTGAAGCTGAAACCATGGAAAATCACTGCTAGCAGGTGCCCTCACTCTGGCCGATGCTTAACTAGCTTGGTTTCCTTTCTTTCCTTCCCTTTTTCTTTTTCTCTTCTTCCTTTTCTTTTCCTTTTTCCTTTTCTTTTTCTTATATTTTTCTTCTTATTTTTAAATAAAGCCCAGGACAACCTTCCTAGAGACTGCGCCATCCCAAATGGGCTAGCCTGTCCTACACCAACTCCAAAACAACCCCCTACAGGCATCCCACAGTCTGACCTAGGCAGTTTTTCACTTTGGTTTCTCCTTCCAGATTACTGTAAGCTGCATCAAGTTGAAAACTAAGGCTAACCAGTACAAGGATTCTGTTATAGCAATAGAAGTTGGATGAAGATAGTGCAGGAGAATTTGCAGTTTTAATATTGAGCTTTCCTATCCTAGAACCTAATTATTTCTCCTCTTTTTGAAGTTTCTAGTGTCTTCTCAAGGCTGTGAGTTCTAGTTAGTGTTCTGCCTGATAAGAGCACTTGCTCACTATAATGAGTCTTGGTCCTTTTCTTTGCCCTTTGGGAGTCCCGACCAAGGCAAATGATGAAGAGGTCATTTATGAGGGTTAAGGCTAGTGGTTCTTAGGTTCAGCGCTATGGTCCTGCTTCTTTATTCTTGAAAACTGGATCCATATCGTATCTTTCCCCTCCCATCCTCACTATGCATCATTTGCCAAGCTGTGTATGTGATCTTGTGTTGTCTTCTGACTCTAAGTCGATTCTATGTCTTTCTTCTTATGACCCACAACACCTATTCAGAGACAGCTCCAGGTCATGAGGATCCAGGCTGTGCAAAGCTTCCTTCATATTCCAGGCACTTGAGTTCACAGTGCACTGATAGACAATAGAGTACATCTTACCGATTACCTAATAAAGAGGGGAAATTGCTCTCTGAATGTGCTGTAATTGGATCATGTCTTTGCTCGCACAGTATTCAATAATCCAGAAGCATTTTAGTTTGTTTGTTTTTTTCTTCTTCCCTTTTTCTCATTATTAGTGTAAGAAAGCTATAAGCCACATTCAGAACATTCAAAAATTTTCCACTGCCAAGAAGAATGGCAGAACTATCAATTCAAATTCCACAATTATGTGACTCTTTTGTGTGTTAGGAGGGACTCTTGGCATTCTCACAGATACTATCTTGCTTTGATTTACAAAAGAAAACCATGAGCTTAGAAAATTGAAATAAAAGAATGGTTATAGAAGCTTATGTCCACGTATTGAAATGTTTGTGGGAGATAACTCTCATGTTCAGGACATCTGAGTGGTCCTTCAAACAGCCCCCAGTCAGCAATAAGAGGGACTGGGCTCCAGGTGGAAGTTGGCTCAAATGTGCCTCTCTGGCTTAAAAACCAATTTTGTTGGTGTATTTCCACTCTTGCTGTGACACAGGAGCTCCTTGTCAAGAAGGCTCCAACATCATGGTGCTGCAAAGACAGAAGGCCAAGGTAGAGTTGTTTGCAAAAAGCTGAGCTGCTAGTGTCTTCCAGAGAGGAAAACAGAAGGAATTCCCCTGATCAAATACTATATTAATGCTTCTAGCAAAGTCACAGTGGTGACAGGGGCACTGGTGCCCTCCTGTCCTTCTGTATACACAGAAAGCATAGTACCCTTTGATATCAACTGGATGCCACTGTTAGCAGCATAGCCAAGTCACCTGGCCTACCTTACTATGCCTGGCAGAGCCAGAAACCTGTTAGCTGTAAAATGAAGATGTCTTGTACAGTAGATATTGAATGACTGTGCAATGCAAGGCATGATAGTCTTCACCACTGGGTGTAAAAATCTAATGGCAACCACACTATAATTGGCTCAGAAACAGCTCTTTTGAATCTTAAAATCGGGCTTACAAAATTAGCCTTATAGAAATGGATTAAATACACATTCGAGTGAAACTCTTGATAACCTACCAAGACTGCATATGGGCATAAGAAAGGAAGTTAGATCATCCCAAACTCTGAGAATGGTTCTCAGATGAAGTCTTCCTGATCTGTCTTCTGTCCCTGGCTAGATCTGGTATAGGCCATTGGCACGCTCTAGCTATATGTTCTATGAGAACACTGCAGAACAACCTGCTGCAGTGTCTCTAATCAAGACTCATGTTTGATACCGGTCAGGGCTTGGAAAAACATCCATTCCAAGCTGATTATATAGGAGCATCCCATCACAATAATTCAGAGATGATTGATGATGATGATGATGATGATGACAGTAGTAGTAGTAGTAGTAGTAGTAGTAGTAGTCGTAGTAGCAGCAGCAGTAGCAGTAGCAGTAGCAGTAGCAGTAGCAGTAGCAGTAGTAGTAGTAGTAGTAAATGTAGTGGAGCCATTTGTTGAGTTTTTATCATGTTAATGTTGGATGCTGTAAATAATTTACTACATCAACTCACAGCAGTTATGTGGTATCCATTTCATTTAGGATGAAAGGAGATATCTGAGAGATTTAGTACTTCTTCTCAGGCTGCAGAGTGACAGTGACAGAGGCAGAGACAGAGTTCATCTTCATCCAAACAGTTTGGGAATCTGTGACCTTTTCAATACACCACTGTACATCTACTCACTTCTATCATCCACAAACTCTAAGAAGGCGGATTGAGTGCAGCTAGGCACGTGCTCGGCCTTAGAGCTACACTCACAGTGAAGAAACATATTTCTTGAAATATCACCAAATACCAAAACAATTCTACTCAAGTACCTCAAAACAAGTGCTCTGCAGGTGATGAGTGATGATGTTAAAATTCTCTCCACCTCTTGGCAATCTTTTAGGTTGGCACTGGGTGTTGGCATTAGAAAAATTCTTTCTGTGGCTGATGTAAAATGTTCTTTCCCAGAGAATTCTGGGGATGGAAGAGACACAGGCAGACCATCATTACCAGAGGAGCTAACAAATATAGGGCTCAGTAGCTGAGCAGTAGAACGCTTGCCTAATGCTGGGAGGGATGCAGGTTTCCAGAAATGCAATGATTCTAATCCAGAAGCTGGCAACATTGGCCCAGTGTTAGCCAGTGTTAGCCACTGGCAAAGCTAACCATAAACTTACCCTTCCAAACTCTTGACTCTGGATAATTTGAAAATTTCCTAGCATATTCCTAGGATGCTCAGTGACACCCTCTGGAAGACCCTATGACTGTGGGTAACAAAAAGAAATAATAGAACTCCTATAAATTAACAATGAAAACACAGGGAGACGGTATGACATAGGGAATCATAAAGTCCTTTTTGGTGAAGACCCCCAGAGTACAGTGGGTAAAAGCTGAACGTGGAGTTATGTCAAACTCTGCCCAAAAGCTTTGCAGCATTGAGAAGAATCAACATAGTGAAAAGATAACTCTGAAAACAAGAGAGGAGATGTATACCTATTCATCTCCTGAGCAGTCAGCATATAAGATATGTCAGGAACTCAAATACTCAATGACAAAACCTCAAATAGCACAGTTTGACAATAGACAAAAGACCTAAAGAGGATATTTCTTTAAAAAGACGTTACACAAATGGCCAACAAGACTATGAAAAATGCTTAGCACTACTAGTCATGAGAGAGACACAAGTGTAACTACTCAGAGTTATCATCTTGGTACTCGGTCAGCTGATAACAAAAGATGATAAGTGTGGGTGAAAAGAGAGCAAGGCCAAGCCATGGTGAGAATAGCCAGTTAGGAAAGCCAAAAGGGAAGCAGTGTGCAAGACTTTCCAAAACTTAAAACTGGTACAATCACATGCCCCAGTCGTCCCGCAGTGGCATACATGCAGAGGTATCCGAATTCCCTCACAGTAGCCAGGATGAGGATTAAATGAGTCATCAACAAGCAATTTGGTAATAATGACAGTTATACTGTATATAAAAAGTAGATTCTGAACATTTCACCAGGAAAAAAAAAAGATAACTGTTTGATGTGACAGATATGCTAATTACCCTGATTTGATCAGCATGCAATATATATATCATCAGAACATCATGTGTATTACACATTAACAGGAATAATTATTAAGTTATAATTATATAAATGTGTGCAATTATTATGCATCCATTTAAAAATAAAAAGATCTGGGCATAGTGGGTCATACCTATAATCCCATCCTTCTGGAAGGCTTATGCAGGAAGGATCGCTGTGAGTTGAGGCCAGCCTGAGCTACACACATAGTGAGTTCAAGACCAGCCTGGGTTACATAAAACTCTCTCACCCTCATCTTCCCATACATAATGAAAAGAAAAACCTTCTGTCTGATGTTAAGTCAGATGATGTTAATTATTTATTTCTGCTCAGTTAATTAGATTTTAGTCAAATGCCTGCCAAAGAGATGATAAGAGGCAGAAAAATGAACATCGGAGAGTATTAGGGGGAAAGAACTCTCAGGGTAATGCAGAAGGTCAGAAGCCACCTTCAGAAAAGGTCCAGAATGGTTTCTAAGATGGTGCTTCTAGGTTCTATTCCAGGAAAGAGCCAGGTGAGCAGCTCAGAGACATTTAATGTGAGAATGCCTTTCTATCACCATGAATAGTCACTAAATAAACCTCAAATCCCTCAGTGTGATCAGGAAGAAATCAGAAAGTGACTCCAGCCTACAGGATTAGGCCAGCTGCTTTCTCTCACACAAAAACCCTTCTACTGAAGCACACCTCTACTAAATCATTCACCCAAGGGTGGTGATGGCTAATTTTGCACCAGTACAACAATAGAACTGACTCACAGAGGTAGAGTAGCCCATGCACTTGGAGTTTTTAAAGGACTTGTTTATTTTATGTGCATTGGTGTTTTGCAAGTATGTGTGTCTGTGCAAGAGCGTTGGATCCTCTGGAACTATACTTACAGAGAGTTGTGAGCTGATATGTAGGTGCTGGGAATTGAACTTGGGTCCTCTGGTAGAACAGCCAGTGCTTCTAACCACTGTGCCACCTCTCCAGACCCCATGCAGACAATTTTGACAAAGCGCTTGCCGGATTAGGGTGTAAAGAGACCGAACTCAGGCTATTCAGAAGCTCCAGGACATCTCTGACTGCCTGTTTCCATTAGGCTTGCTCATGATCCTTTCCTTTGTTTGTAAAAAAGAAAACAAAGTATTGTAAACTTTTAAACATCGGGGTCAAATATCACATCGCTCAGACAGCATACACTAGCTGATATGAGGTCCCCAACACATATGCAGCAGAGGACTGCGTGGTCTGGACTCGGTGAAAGAAGATGCACCTAACTCTCCCAAGACTTGAAGCACCAGGGAGTTGGGAGGTCTGGTGAAGTGGGGACATCCTCCTGGAGATAGGGGGAGGAGGAATGGGGTGAGAAAGTGTTGGAGAGCTGATTGGGAAGGGGATAATGACTGGGCTATAAGAAAAGATTAAAGAATAATAATAAAAGAAAAAGAAAGCATCATGATCCCTATCTCTTGAAAAATTGGATCCATCAGTTTTGTCCCTATTTTCTACATGACAGTAATTAGACAGAGCTCAGCAAATCTGCCACCTTCAGATATATTATTAAATACGGGCCATTTGAGCAACCCCAGAGTCCTCCTCTGCTAGCCTGGCCTGCTGTCTATGAATCCTCAAAGGGCTAGAGTTCAGAGTAGAGGAAGGGTCCCTTGCTGAGGAGCTGGGGCTCAGTCCTATGGTTTCAGAGGAAATGACAGAGTTTGGAGCAGTGCACTGACCAACAAGATTTTTGTTTAACAGGACTCTGAGAGCAACAAAACAACAAAACACACACATACACACACACACACACACACACACACACACACACACACACACACAGAAAGGAACCGAAAAGGCCTTTAAGCGGTGTCAGAGAGATGGGGAAGAGATAAATCCTGGACCATTTGTAGACAGCTGAGCAAACAGTGGGGACTGCATTCAAGTAGATGTTGAAATAACAGAAAGCTGGGTGGGTGGAAGGGTGATAACACCTAGCATTTCCTCACCCTCACTAGGATGTCCTCAGTGGAGTCCTGAGGTCAGTGTGACCATGATTAACATATCTAACTGACTGATTTACACATCCGGACATTTAGGGATGAGGAAGTAGAGGTAGAGAATAGAAGCTCTTTGGAAGAAACTGAAGAAAACTACCTTGGGCTAGTGGTTATGGCCTTTTGTACAGAGCCATATTGGGGCAGTCATGCACATGGTTTGAGTTTGACTTTGGTCAAGGACAATCCCTGGCTTCGGGCAGGAATCTGCCTTTAGGACATAATAGGGAAGTAGGTTAAAGCAGGAACTTTTATCCTAGGGTGGAGAAGCTCAGTGAAGGTTAAGTTCTTTGTTCCTCCAGGTCTAGGAATTCCTGAATTAAGCAGGTGACCCACCCAGCTGCCGGGAGCAGTCAAGACAAGGACCTCCAAGAGAAGCTAGACAACTTCCACCAGAACTCAGCCTGGAGTCTGGGGGGAAGGGTTTGCACCAACTGTTAAAAGGTCTGGCGCCATTAAAGTTTCCGGCTTTGATCAGTGAATGTTGTCTTAGCCCTTATTTCTTTTCGCCCCTTTCCTATCCATCCCTCAGCTTCTGTTCCAGAAACCCACTTCGTAATAGCTGCAGGCAGCTATGGAACCCAACAGCCTTTAATAACAGGGGTAGAATGTTTCAATTTATGAAGGGAGAAAGAGCTTGGTAAGAAGCCTTGGGATCCAATGTGCACCTCATGTTTTAAAATTCTGGTAGATACAGATAACCATCACACTTTATGAGGACCAAAATTGTACAGATCTTTCAAAAATTTGCCCCCCAAATCATAACATGCCCCAATGGTTCGAGAGAGGCCACCTTGGGGCCGAACTGGCACTGAGACAGGATACCTAGCATCCTCCCTAGACTTCCTATGTGCACTGCAGCCAAGTCATTTCTCACCTGCTAGAAAGACCTCCTGAATCTTCTAGTACATTCCTTCTAACAGGAAGGCTCAGCTGCCTCTCAAAATTGAAATCCCATGTTCACTTGTGAATGTGGAGATAATCTCAAAACAGCTATTTATTTGAAAAGTGGAAAAAGCAGGTAGATAGAATTTCCTGTAGGTTTCAGCCCAGCGGTTTTCAAATAGAGAATGAAAGGCACAGAAGGTTTAGGTAATTTCTGTGAGGAGAGGAGAAATGGTGGTGTCCACAGAGCATCACATCAAAGGACTGAAGCCACTCTGCCGGTGGCATTCTTAGGACTGGGGTGGCTTCTCAATCAACTTCATTGCCACAGTGAAAAGAGTTCCCCCAACAACTCACAAATGCTCATCTAACTCATCCATGGGTGAGGCAAAAGCAATTTTCTAAGCCCTATATTTCATGAACATTGGAGAGAGAAGGTGGAGGACGCCGGAAAGGAGACAAGAAGAAAGACAAAGAGGTCCAAGGACATTCTCCCTCCATAAAGATCAAACCGTTTCTGGAGAAAGGTAACAAAGGTGCTCAGTTTTAGAGTAAACTTGTAACAAATTGTATAATTTTGTGCATTGTAGAAAGAGAAGAAAATGCATTTACAAAGAATGATTAATATTTAGAAAGGGTGCTTACTCAACACAAACTACAACCATTATACTTCTCTGATGAAAACAAAATTTTCAAAGCCTGCAGAAATTTACATTTTATGCATAATGTACGCACATTTCCCAGGCGCAGTAGCCAAGCATCCCATCTTTACAGAAGCCTTGCCTTAGTTTAGTGTGCACGTGACAAGTCTCACCATGCCCTAGATAAAAATTCATCTCACGGTGTGGGGCTGAGTCACTCCCAAGGGAAGGCACATAAATCTTCATTTTACCAGGACAATAGCTTTGTATAAGAGGATAAACCAGTCTGCTTTAATCTCCACTACCTTCCCAGCTCACTACAGAGGGCTGCACACATGGCTGACAGTTTGGGAATAGACTGAGTTACAACCACTTCTGAACATTGCTTTGTCTTTCCCAGTATCTCAACTGGCTTTGATATTCCCAACAGAAGTAAATCAATCTCTGATATCTAATAATTAACAGAAAGTTAATCTCACTAACCTTTCTCAAAAGTTTCATGTGCTTTTTGTTGGGCATTAAACAGGCAAAGTTAGTTGCCCAGGATTTCCAGGAAGTGGCCTACGACAAGCTTCATCCGAGGTGTCTTGGCCCCATTATCGTCTTACTGACCCTGATGCCTGCTTCATATTAGCCTTGACTAAGGGAATTCCTGTCCCTTGATGGCTCTTATCCCTGAGTCATGCTGTGGTTCTTGGGTTCATCTGCAGGCAGTTTCCTCTTGTGAGAACTCTTTAATTTCTTTCTTTTGCCATTTATTCCATTTATTTCACTTAATTGTAGCAAAGCTCTCCCAGTTTCTAGATGGAGGCTTGGACAAGCAGTTTAGCCTTCCTTGGCTCAAGTTTTCTCATCCGCTAAGCAGGAATAAAAAGTATATACAGCATAATAACTTAGGGAGATTGGGATGATATACATAAGTCCCTTGCCAGTATGTAACATACAATAAACAGGCATTAATAAAATATCATCGGTGGGATATACTCTGGTAAGCCAGTGAAGCAACATGGCTAATTAGAACCCAGTGGCCAAGGGTGGGGCCATGAGCCACAGGAAGAGGCGGGGTTGCCCAAAATAATGCCTAGAAGCTTCAGTGACAGTCCAGAGGGCTCTAGTTTGCATCTACTCTTTGAAAATGGATAAATAAAAATGGGAGAATAATTACCCTACATCAGGAGGAATGAGTTGAGGGAGTCATAGCCATCTTTGGAAGGCTGTGACAGGTATGAGCAAGCCTTGAAGCTTGCTGCACTCACTTTGGAGAACATTGGCCATGAGTTGGTGCATATCCTGGTATATGCACTACATCAGTCTATAATGACCTGAGGGACAGCTTCCTGCTTGATGTCACTAATCAATATGAGAGAAGAGATAGCAACACAGACACCCTGGACACGCCTGAGCCACTACCCAGTTCTGAGCCTGGGAAACACCAATATTTACATTTTCCCATGGGTGAATCCATCATTGAGTAGCACAGGCACACTGCCTTCCGTTCAGTGGTGGTGAAAAGTAGTGATGGACTTGTTGTGGTGGCATCAGAACAGGTGATTCCATAGGATGCTCTGTGATGTGAATGAACCAGACTCAACAGCAGCTAGGATCCAAGCTACTAGATCTCGCCACTTCTTCTTATTGCTAATTTTTACTATATAGCATGAGACCCATGCTATATAGTAAAAATGCTATGGATCTTACTTGTCCAAGTCCCCTCTGAATACATTTAGTTTAGAGGAATTACTTGTTGAAAAAATATCTATATTCAGTGAAAGCTGACAAAAATGATTGATAAAATACAAAGAGCTAGTTGTGTATACCTGTTTGTGTATTTGCCCATGCCTGTGAATGTGCCAAAATTTTCATCTCCTTAAAAACCTTTTTAAAATGTAATTCAGTTATGTTCTTTTTATTTTGCCAAAATAAACAAACAAAACAAAACAAACAAACCAGACACAAAAATCATCAACAGGAAGCTACACTCTCCTTGTTTAATTTCTTAAAGTCTCTGGATGAATTCAGAGCCTGTTAATTGTTTTCCTCTGCATCATCTCTGGTGATGGCATCAAAGGAAAAAGGTGATCTTTTTAAAAATGTAACTGGCTTCACCAAGTCTCAACATAAGAGGAAAATACAGGAGAAACAACTGGTCTGTCCACTCAGTCATTGATTAGTGGGCAATCATTAATCACATGTGGCAGTACATCTGCTTCCCAAGCCCCTCACTCATCAAACACGAGCTAAGTAAGTCACAGCTAGCAGAAGCAAGTGCTATGCTCCCAGGGATGGGGAAATGCTGAGGGGTGGACAGGCTCATGAGCTAAGGGGCACTGCTGAGTTGGGTGGTAAGCTATAAAGGAGCAAGGGAGAGGCGTCTCTTTCTGCACAGAGCCAAATGTCTGAAGGACCAAGGAGGATGTTGAGATAGAGATTCCCTTGAAGTCATTGTTAGGAGGGTGAGAGAAAACCATCCAAACACCCCATTTTATATCTTTAATTGCTGATTTGTGGCTCAGCTAGAAAATAAAAATGTGTGGGTTTTGTTGTTGTTGTTGTTGAATTTAGTAAGTATTTCTCAAGTTGGTCAGAGGGAGACAAAGGGAAAAAAATAAAAAGACAGCCTTTTGTTATTCTTCCCAATTCTGATCTTTGGGTCACTTGTCAGTAAATGAACTTTCATGGGATTTTGGACACACTGATATTCACCCTTGGATTAATCAGCTTAAGTGAAGGAAAGGCAGAACTGAGAGAAACAAACACAAAACTAACACCGAGAAGAACAGCAAGGATGCTCTAGATGTGACTGCAGATGACAAGGATTCACTCTTTCATCTAGTAATGTTTCCATCTCCTGGGAATTTCAGGAAAAGCACAAACATTATATACCAATGACTGCCTTTTGCCCTGAACATGTCAGTTTGCCCTGAGTGAACAAATGTAGGAGGGGGTGGGCAAGTGGGGTGTGGAGCCATGTATGTGAATGTAACTTCAGGTGGCCTTAGAGCTCAGAGGCATCATATGCCCTGGAGATTGGTGCTGGGAACCAAACTCAAGGCCTCCACAAGAACTCTCTGAAATCATCACCATGGAGCCATCTCTCTAGACCTGAGAAGTGACTCTTATAGAGAAAAGTTCCAAGGAGTTCTGTTCTACATGTATATACTTCTTTTGCATTGTGTGGGTAGACGCGTGTGAGAACATGCCACGGAGCATGTGTGGTAGCCACAGGACAACTTGTAGGAACTGGTTCTCTCCTTTGCCCATGTGGATTCCAGGATGGAACTCAGATTGTGGCCAATGGCTTGGTGGCACATGCCATTCTTCAATCACAGAGCCACTCACCAGCCTCATGATGCTTTTTCTATAGAAGCTAAGGTAGCTAACGCTCATTTATTAATGATACAATTTAAGGGGAAAATTAATAAGACCCCAGGTTGGGTTATTCATGAAAAAATTAAGGGGAAAAATAGAATTATGATTTGTACTTGTTTTAAAAATTCCCTCTTCAAACATTAAGAAATTTCATATTTTTAGATGTTGTCTAAACTATATAAAATTGTGTTTAAAGAATCAGGATATTATTATGGAATATATAAAATCTGATTATAATACCATAATTAATAATTCAGGGACTTATTATGTTAAAGGTCCTTGTAATATATGTATACTCTATTTCTCCAGCCTGCTGCACTTTTTTATGAATCTTGATATTTAATTCAACATTTTATTTACTTCTCGGGTCCCTATCAGCTGCTGACTAAACAAACTTGCCATGTTTCCCATGAGTTCAGCCATTAATGAAAATATTAAACAGAATAAGTTTCTGAACAGAATTCACTGTTAAGCCACCAGAAATATTGGAACTTCTTGCTACACAAATCAATATGCAATTACTTAATTTTGTCTGCATCTAGCTCTAAATTCTCTGTATTAATCCACAAGTTTCTGACGAGAGGCCAAGCATCTTGCGTAAATCCACACACAATTTCATAGGGATTAAGAATAATCCCTGCATTTGGCTCAAAAACTTTAATACACTTTTGAAAACAGAAACAAACTTGTTCAGTGGAGAGCAGCAAGGCAGTGGGGTGAGACCAGAGATCGCAGGGAACTAGTAGGGTTTTGCAGAAGAGCAAACACTGGATTCTAGATGGCTTTACTTTTTTTTTTTTTAATAGCTAAAGAGTTTTCCTATCAGAGAGGGCATTCTTGCATGACATTAAAGATGGCAGTTTGGGCCGGGCTGTGGTGCACACACCTGTAATCCCAGCACTCTGGGAGGCAGAGGCAGGCAGATTTCTGAGTTTGAGGCCAGCCTGGTCTACAGAGTGAGTTCCAGGACAGCCAGGGCTATACAGAGAAACCCTGTCTCGAAAAAACAAACAACAACAACAACAACAAAATAAGATGATAGCTTGGTTTCTTCCAGGCTTGGGCAAGCCATGTTGGCTATCTCATTCCTGTACTTCTCCCAGGACAGATTTAAGTAAAAGAACCATTGTCTTCGCTCTCTTATTACACAAACCCAAATGTCCTAGGCAGATGAAATTCTGGGTTCAATATCAGTCCTGTGCTTGGGTAAAGGGGGAAAGGTCATAGCTTTTTAACAGCAGATACCTATTGTCAGGGAAAATTTACACATGATGCCCAACGTTCAATCTTTCTACATTTTCTAGCATTTTTCCATAGAAGCCAGGAATCTGGATTTTTTTTTACATTGTCTTAATTTTAAATTTGAACAACAAATTCAAATTATTTTTAAATACCCCATCACTCAATACAGGAAGCCTCCAGAAAATAACAGCTCAATGACTTGAAGACACTGGGGAGCACGTAAACTTTGTGTGGAAAGGAGAACGTGAAGTTCCTCAGAGATGTCCTGGGGTCTGCTGAGATCACCGGATCATCAGTGGCCTCGTCTAATGAAAGTGGAATTTAGTCCTCTCACAACCTGACCAAATGACTTCAAACTCATTATGAATCTGGGATTCCAAAGAGCTTTCTCTGGAAGCTCAGAGGTGGGAATGAATCCATGTCTGGAAATTTCTTGAGTCTGATGGGATGTGAGCTTGACTTTATAGAATGATTGCCATTTGTGGATCTGGGAGCCAGATCTCTAGGGAGCCATGCACGGTGGAATATGTATGTAGTCTTAGCATTTGGGAAGTAGAGGCTGGAGAATCAGAATCCAGAGATCAAAAATAACCAGTGAGATGAAAGCCAACCTGGGCTATACAAGACACACTCTGTCTTGTCTGTCTCTGTCTCTGTCTGTCTCACACACACACACACACACACACACACACACACACACACACACAGTGTATTTATGTGCCTAAAAGGGATTCTTTGCTGATAGAAGATGTTACAAGGTACAGGACAGCAAAGGCCAGATGAGAGAGTGGCCTGAGATAGAGGTGGTGATGAGAAGATGCTAATGAAAGCAGAGGCAATTCTAGGGATTAACACATTGGCCACATCCAGTTATGTTTGATTATCATTCAGTTTAAAATGCAAATGGAAGCTAAAACATTTTTTTGGATGGCATCAATCTTCCTTAAGCCCTCTTTAAGCAGTAAGTCCTACATCATCTTACTACTTGGTATCCTGACCCGTCACTCATCTACATTAGCTGACTGGCCTGCAAAGCACTTAGATCTTCCATTGCCAGCAATAAATTCTGAGTTGATATAAACATATTTTTCTAAGACAAGTTCATGGTACATACATCTAATGCCTCATAAACATTTTTATGTAGTCAGGAAATTGGGTAATGCATCTTAAAGTGAGCTGCCTTGATCAGATGTCCTCATGTTCTGAGATACTGATGTGAAATGTTCAGCAGACCTGGATGCAGCTCTGATCTAGTGATAAGCTCTGGCGGAATCAGTCAAGGCTATTCTCATTCAGAGCCACTGATGTAACTCCCAAGCTAATCATCCAGAGGACTGGTTGGCTGGCCAGAGATTGCAATTTTTAATTCATGATTCTGGCAACAGAGATGTGTGTATCATTTCCAGGGCTTTATTTTCATCATTTATAAATAGCTTTTACATCACATGAACATGTATACTTTTATATACCTATTACAATCCTCTATGATGAGATACTCATTATCTATCATCTATATATCTACCATCTATATATCTATCATCTATCATATATATATATATCATATATATAATATATATATGTACCATCTATCAATCATCAATTTATTAGTAGACAAAAACCTGCCAAGAAAAATGAGGCAACTAGCATTCCAGCTATAGGTGAGAAGGACTCAGAACATTTTCCTAATTTCAATTTCTAAATTCTACTAGGCAAGTATAGGAGATACTTTTATTTACATTAAAATGTACTTGTTATTTAAATAATTTTTATTATCAAAATATAACAGTAATATACTATTTATATTAAAGACTAAGTCAATATAGATGTGTAAGTGCTTATAGCCATTCTATTGCATTGACTTGATTCATATGCCTATCCAGTCTTTTATATAAACCTTACTATGCAATGTACATTTTCCAGAAATTTTATAACTTGAAATGTCTTAGAGATTTTTCTGTATCATACACTCTTTAAAGACCATGGAACTTTTCATAGCTTGTATGTAACATGCTATATTTAATATCTTCTTTATTTATAGACATTTTGGCTATTTACATTTTTTGTTAGCAAGTATTGCAATATATACATTTCCTTGTTGATACAAGCAAATACTTCTTGAGGTAGATTTCTAGAACTTTCTTTGTTGGGCATATTTAAAACTTATGTCAATGCTAACAAAAGCATATGAATCCAGTTGTCCTCAGGATCTGCCACACTGACCACACAAATGCAGAGGAATATAGTTTTACATAACTCTATACAAGAGGCTTATAAGTTCATCATTTATATTTATATCAAAATTGTATCATTATCTTCTCCACAATGATTATTATGCATCCATTGTGTGTTTAAGAAATTTTAAGAGTAGCAAAAATATTACAGATACTTTCTTGTAGTCCATCCTTTGTTTTCTATTAAAGTTAATGTTTTAAAATTCACATGCAGGTATAGTGCCTAATATTTTTCTTTATTGTTTCTACAGATTTTCAAAACTTTTGTGTGCATGTGTGTTGTATGTACGTGTGTGTGTGTGTGTGTGTGTGTGTGTGTGTGTGTGTGGACATGTGCACATATGCTTCCCTATCTATGTGGAAGCCAGAGGACAATCAGGACTATTTCCTTATCACTCTCCACCTGTGTGCTTTGAGACAGGGTCTTGTCACTGTACCCAGAGATTAGCAAGAAGCCCAGAGGCTCAGTGAGCCCCACTGATCCTCCTGGCTCTGTCTCTCCCCCTGCCCAACTCTAAACACTGAGATTATAGGCAGGTGTCCTGGGTGCTTGGCTTTTTGTTTTGGTTCTGGGAACCTGACCTCAGGTCCTCAGGTTTGTACTGTAGGTACTTCTTCTCCAACAGAGCCATCTTCCCAGCTCTGTTTCTAAGCTTTGAAACTTATTTAAGGAAACATTAACATTAAAAAAATTACTTAAAACACTTCCAATTTCTTTGTGATTTTTCAAAGTGTTTAGTTTTGTAATTCTTGAATATTATGTTAGGAATGGTATGAATTAAGTCTTTAACTTTTTTTTCATAGTAGTACATCCCACTGCCCTACCATGTCTATTAAAATTCCCAACATAATGCCTTTTTGGCTAGAAGGTCAAATTACTTTGGTTCCACACTCTTTTCCTTAGAAGGAGAAACACTGTTTCCATCTTTTGAAACTGGATGCTGCTGGTTAAGTCAAAGACCAACTTGATTATTTATGATGCTGCACATGACTTGGGTTTTTTCCCAGGTGTTCCACGTGTCTTTCCTGCAACTCAAAAGATGAGAGCATACCTGCATTGCTCCTGGTGTTTGTAATTCCAAATGAAACTGATCTAGGACCCAATGATCCTTTAACCCTTGGTTCCATTTATTTCATAGGAATAATATTTGTACGCATGAATGTCTAGATGTTTCTGCTAGTGTGTATAGGTTCCCAAGGAACCTCCCAAGGAGGTCAGAAGAGATATTTGAATGCTCTAGAGTTATAGGTGGTCTTGGGTCACCTGACTTGGATGCTAAGAACTCAACTCTGCTCCTCAGAGAGAGCAGTGAACCCCCTTAACCTCTGAGACAAATCTTGGGCCCATCTGTCATATTATTGATCATCTTTGTTCATTTTGTGCTGCTATAACAGAATGGCAGAGGATGAGTAAATCACAAGGACAAATTAGGTATGCTAATTATAATTCTAAAAGCTGGAGAGTCCAAGATCAAGGGCCCCAAACCTAGTTAGGGTCTTATTCTGTATTATCCATTACTGAGGGCAAGGGAGAGCAAGTGTATGAAAGAGAAACAACCTTCCTCCCAAGCTCACTTGTGATAAGCAGCCCACTTCTGTGTCAATGCCGTTAATACAGGCACGAGAGCAGAGACTCATGACCTCATTACTCCTTAAAGGTCCTGTTTCTCTGCGTTGTTGTATTGAGGGTTAAGTTTCCAATACATGCAATTTAGGGGCCATGTTCAAAGTATAACCCTGACTTTTATGAGGCAGTTTTGTCCATTTGTAAAAGGAGATATTTTTTCCTTTTAGATAGTTTATAATCTATTACTTAAGTAGAATATGCAGATTCTTCAAAGTGGCTACCTTTACTTTATTTCTTTGGTCAGAGCCTAGCTGTTGGCATAATCAGTTTCATAGGAGCTGGGAAATGGATCTTGACTTTTGGGTATTTGTGGGTACATGAATTTACCTAGATTGTATATATTTTGGTATATTTCTTCCTCCTAGTTCTTCATTCCATTCTCCCTTTTTTCTCTTTTTCCTCCTATTTAAAAGTAATTTTACATCTCTTATATAGAGATTACTTTATGTGAAGATTACTTTGAGCGAGATAATTATTATTGTTGATGGCTGTGGTTGATTTCTGCGCCTTGCTCTCCTGCTGAGCCAGATTTCTTAGTTAACTAAGATTTGCTTTTTTGAGTGTTTTGTATTTTCTAATTTGAATAATATCTCTTAAGTCCCTTTTTTGATTTTTAAATTTAAAATTACTATAACTTTCCTTTTTATAATTTCAATTCTTCCCCATATGATTCTTCTGGTTCATTGTGGCCATCCCAGTAAGCAGGTCTGTGTGCTTAGAGACTGATTTTCTAGTTTTGCTCCCTATAAAGTTTATCTGATCTACTGTATAATTGTCAGCTTCAGTTCAGTCTTGCTTCTAAATAGGTTCTTCTTTCTCTGGATGTATTAAGCTCCCAGTTCAACGAAAAGAGAAAAGTGACTTGGAAAAGTGAACAGAGTCTATGGAGAAGTAAAATCTCCCCAGTCTATACCCGAGGGATGCTCCAAGATCAATATTTTTCCACCAAGAATTTTATCAGAATTGTTAATAAAATAACACAGTTTCTTTCATAACTTTTTTCTTATGAACATGACAAGGAAAGACTGAAGATGAGCAGCTACAAGAACAGGCAACGTCTACCTATCTTAATGTTTGCCTTTCACATCAGAATTAGTATTCAAATGTCTCCAAAACAAACAGATAAGGATAGAAATGGAAAAGGATAAGAATAAAGCTGCACATGTCAGGGTAAAGACTTAAATTAACACTCTCAAATATGACACATCCAATGCATTTGTAACTGGACCTTTGCCTGCTTTGTGGATTCTTTCTTCCACTTTTCTCCACACCATGTCTTCCACACTTTCAATCCCCTAACACTAGGAGAGAAAAAATGATAGAGGGGGAAAGGGGCAGCACTGTTGTTAGACTACTGTCTGCTGGTTAGGAGCAATGAGTACATTGGGGAAAGTTGATCTTCTCTGTTAGGATATCTAGTTTTTTCTTCTTCTTTCTTCTTTGCACATAGCTACTTAACACACTGTGACCAGCAGCAATCAACAGCAACCAACCACCAACACTGCCTCTTGGAAGCCCTAGCATTTTATACACCCTCTGAAAAGTTTGCAGAATTCCAAACATCACATAATCGCAGAAACTATCTACAGCTGGAAAATCCATGCCTCTGTCGGAGCACGAGGCAAGTCATAGTCAGCTGCTGGGGACCAGCTGAAGCAGCCTCAAACCCCACACCTGGGATTAAAATGAAAACCTATTCTTACATTTCTGTGTTTTTCAAAGGAACCAAAATTGTCACTACGCATTTGGTCACATTTGACTGTTTAACTGACATTTGGAAAATAAGCCCTTTGGCCTGGGATATGAAGTTCATGTATTTGTTTTGAATTCCATGCCTCTATAAATACCAGATAAAACTGCATTGTAATTCTGATATGATAGGGAAATTCAGCAAAGAGTGGTCTGGACTTCATGTCTCATTTCACATAAGAATTTACTAGGTATTCACTCTACTATATTTTGAAATAAGAGGCTTGATCTTGCTAACCCATGGAGAACATCTAAATGGTGAATGGATTTCTTCCCTTGACTTAAAACACTACCTGCCATTCCAGCAATGGAAAAAAAATGATGTATATGTGGACCCCTGGGACAGAAAAATTGATAAGAGCTCCCAACTTCTTTCTCATAAACAACTGATATTTTAAAGCTATTAGCGCAGGAGTTGGGCATCCAGGGACAGTTCATTTATCATCCATTGGCTGGTGAGGATGCCAGGCCTTGCAGTCAGGCTCTGAAAAATGGGTCCTGTGTTCATCCACTATTGTAGAACAGCTGCTCTTTCCCAAAGTTTAACCAGATTTTCTCAGCATCACATGCCCCAGGAAGGCAGAACTCACATCAGACCTGTAAAAATCCTGCCATGTAAATGCATTATAAAACCCAAGTCATATATGAACAGATTATATTCTTCAGGCCAAGAGGGATTTTAATTTGGTCCAAAATTATGACTGAATATTGACTTGAATTCTTGTTCCTTGAAAAAAAAATGTAGAAAAGAATTCAGATCTGAGTGCTTTAAAGAAAAGATATTCTGGTGTGCAGAATGAAAAGTCAAACTTAAGTTTGTTACAAATAAAGCATTTCTCGTGATGAAAAAGGCTTAATGTGGAGCTCCTAAAACCATAGAGTTCTGCTTTTTTATTAGGTTGTTCCTTTTACCCCCAGGAGTCTTGACTTCCTTCAGACTCTACGTCTACGATATTCCACTAATAGCTCAGCTGTTTGGTATCACAATATGACTAGAATCTCTTAAATCTTTGAGAATCTTGCCTCATAAGCTCAAAGTCATGGTATGCTACTCTCTTGTTCAGTCTGCTACCTTGTATGGACTACCATCTATTACTAGGTACAGTCCTATCAATGTATGTCACTCATTGATCATGGCAGAGCCAGAAATCAGAAAGTACTATCAATTTTCCCAACCAGATACTGAAGGACACTAGAGAGAGACAAACAATAGTTATGCATAATGACCAAGGTTTTCTGCATTGATGAAGGATTATCTGGTCATGGAGGGTTGGAGAAGTTGCAGAACTGAACATTGCAGGTCATCATCACAGTTTTGTGTAGTGGAGAAAGGATCACTTCTATTTATCTTGTTGAATTTTGGAGTAGTTTTGAATTATCCCAAATATTATCGTGTATTCAGGTGATGGTTGCCAAGAACTCGAATTTTCCAGTCTCTTTGGAAAATAACTTCTTTTGTATGAGGATGATGATAAAAATAATCAACCAACAGACCAGTTGATCTCGCCCTGTCCCCATGGATACCACATACAGCTTTGGATAGTATTTGCTGCTAGATGCAGACCAGGCGCAGCAAAGGTTTCTTGTACCATATATTCTTTGGGGCTCTTGAAATCCTTATGGTGAAAATTTGCTGTGACTTAATATAGTGGATACTTACTAAGCATCCTGAGTAGTTTGACTCCAGGAAGATAACAAACCTACCACACCAGGACAGGTAGGTATTCTCACGGTGGATCAGTAATTTCTTTTGTTAAGTGTAACCACTCTGGTCCTCCCTTTGCCTTGTGTACAGATCGCTTGGTGTATGTATCTCACTCCCTTACTGAATGTCGTCTGATCTTTCTGGGCTTCCACTAGGGCACAACATGGGACGTCTAAGCAAGAAGACACATTTTCAAAGTGAGGACTCTCAAATGAATGTGAACCTTGTAACAAGGTGTAAGCAGAAGAGAGACCCAAGCTCCTAGCATGAGGTCCCATTTACACAGTCTAAGACGATGACAGTACCTGCAATTTCATAGTAGGCTCCACTGGTTTCAGCAACTCTGCACAAAGTAGAGAAGTATGGCCCATGATCAGACCATTTTGCACCATTTTGCAAGGTGCTCGGATAAGTGAAATCGGAAGTGCTACAATACCTTTACAATAACACAACCTTTGCTGTGTCCCTACGGTGTCCACACGATCTTTCTCCCTATGGCTACTTAATGCCCACTGCCTGTGAGTATATTGCAGTGGATTCTGGAGTGACTGTCAACCCAATTCTCCCTCTCCATTCATCTTCATTATATCTGCCACAGTTATTCCTCATTTTTTGTTATTCCTCATTTTAATCCATAAATATTTCTGCCAACATTTTAGTTTAATGTCCTTTGCTCTTCACTTCTTACTGTGCTCAACTGCTTATTTCTACTTAATTATATCCCTTGGAGTATCTATAGCTGATGATATATAGATAGTAAGCTATATTTGAAATTATATTTCACTTTTATTTTTAAACCACACTTTTGTTGAGCATGGGTACTGGGCTGTTGCTTATTCCCCAGAAGACCTTGGACACATTTTTCTCTCTTCTTTGGATGCTTTGACTTCTAATGAGGACACTATTCTCAGGTAAATTGTGAGTCCGAGTGACCTTTGTACGGAAAAACTGATCTTACCTTTCTGGTTTCTATTACTATGTGCACTTTGTCTTGGTTCGTCTCTCGTCTCACTATACTTTATCTATTAGTTATTCTCCCCATCCCTCTTTGTACTTCCTTAAAGGCCTTTTGCATCTTCTTATGATTCCTAATTAACGAATTCCTATTGGGTCAAATGCACACGGAGAAGCAGGGAAGGGGATGTCAAAACAAGTAAAAGTTAAAATATATAGAATATAGATTAGTTTCTACTCAGCAAGCTGTAAATACTGTGTGGTATTTCAATTTGCATCTTTAACTCTAGGCAATTATTATTCGCTTTCCCTTCAAACACTGCCTCACATCATTTGCTTTCATTTTGCCTGAAAATTTTCCTGATGTCTTCAGGATTTCTTCCTATGCCATCATTTACATCTCTTAACTAACCTGTCACATGTTTTAAGCCTGTGCTACATTCATTCTGGATCATTTGACAACTTCATCTTCCACTTGCCAGTTGGTTGATAATATGACATTTATGTTATGCGTTGAGTTTTTAATGTCAATATTTGCATTTGCCTTGGCCCAGCTCTGTATTTTGTATCGAGTGCTTCTTTCCTTGCAGTTCTTGCTCTTCTTTTGGCCTCTTCAGTTTTCATAAACCCATTTGATAACCTTCCTCAGACCGCATGCCTTCTGGGTGCTTGCTCCTTTGACCACCTCTTCTGTCCCTGATCCCTGGTTTTCCCCAGGTGAGGCAATGCCCTCTCATGGCTTTCTCCTTTCTGTGTGTTTAGCTCATTTTAAGAAAGAATTGTTCTATTTTTCCTGTGGAATTTCCACAAACCTGGCTATGAAAGTATCACTTTGGGATAGAATTGGATAGTTTTAATGGTGAGAGGGGAGTGTGGGTAAAAACATTGTTTTAAATGTCTTCAAGACCTTCTGTTGATATATAGAGTTGCATGTCAGATTTTACTGCCTGGTCCAAGGGTTTTGATCTTTTGAACTCTAGGTCAATGGCTAGCTTTCTCACTAGTTCTAAAGGAAGAGCTGATAAGACTGAACGAGAACTCAGGAAGCCCGAGTCTTATTTATTTATTTTTCCCACCAAGGCTTCATGGCAGAGCCTCTGAACCTCCATGAAAGCATACACCCCCACACAGTGGGCCTCTTCCATTCTTACTATGATTTTTTTTATTGTTTGTAGCATATAGAAGTTATTTTTCTATCATTCAGTCCCACATGCAAAAAAAAAAAAAAAAGTTTGCTTTCTGAGATACAACATTTCTTCAAAGCACCATGCCATGGTGATTACAGAAGCTACAGTTTTGGAAGGTCTGTTAGACTTTTCCTTCAGCTGATTTCCTCTCACAAATAGACAATAAACCATCAGCCTGAGGGTGGGACCATGATTGAGATCTGACCAATCACTGTGTCCTAATTTCCTTGGAATACTGTGTGATCTAGGGGAGATCTTCAAATGTAGGCAGTACCAAATGGAGACTCTGTGATTGATATGTAAAATATAGGAAGAAGGAAGTATTGTTTTGAGCTAAAAATTGCAAACATGTGGAAATAGCCTTTCCTGTGTCACAAAATAAGTCATCTATAGGTGTGAGCAAAGACAGGCTTGCACCCTAAGGATTGGGAGGATGAGTGAAAGGAATCAGCCAGGCTGAATCCTTGAGCCCAGCACGCCATGGTGGGCCCAACCCTGAAGCCCAGACCAACAGATTCCCTTGATTATACTAATTTTAATTGTGTTTCTGTCAAACATATCTGACTTATACACCAATGGATTAAATAAAGTTCAGTGGAATTGAGATCAAGAACCATCCGTATGGAATCACAGGATTTGTTTCTGTCTCATAGGTCATTTTGTCATTGAATGCCTGGACCGGAGTCCATGGCACAGCATGAGCAAGACAAGTTCTCCATCATGGGTCTGAGTTCCAGAGAAGTAGCAAGCAAATCATAGATCTAAATCTGAAAGTCAAGAGATGGAGCAGAGTCGCTGGATAAAGCCAAGGTCAGATACTACTGATCTGAAGAGGTGTTAAGAGCTAGGGGTAAAAGAAATCCAAAGTCATGGTCAGGAAACAGGAACCAGGGATTGGGAATGAGCAAAGTCCAAGACAGGAGCAGTGGATAAGTTGTGGTACCACACTGGGAATGTCTTACAGCCACTGTCAGCTGAGCATGGTGGCTTTGGTCCTATTCAAAGAGTCCAAGGAGCCTTCCCCATTACTGCCATGTGATACCACCTAGTGTTTAAGAAATGAAATAACCAGACAATTCAATTGCCTGGACAGGAGTCCATGGGAAAAATAAGCCCTGCATTTATTTTTCCTTTAATTACGTAACACAAGAGTTATCTATCTAGACAGCCATCAAAACAAATGTGATTCGGGCTGATTATCAGTTTCCCAGTCAAAATTAACTTTTGAATCACCTTCAGTAAGATGTGTCAAGACATAAGGAACTTATTTTTAAGTTAAGCAGATTCATGACAAGTATGTCTCTGGGTTGTGACAGCAGTTTCTGCTTACTCTCATCAGCAAGCATATCTTCTTATCACTCCTCTGTTTCCTCGTAGGAGCCAATGAGAGACTCGGGGCTAATGAGAGGAGCTAAGAGGGCTTTCCAAAAACAGTTGGAAGAAGCACTGTAAAGACTATTAAACATATATCCTCTGGAAAAGCTGTTAATGAGAGGATTAATAAATGCCTCCATCTGCACCTGAAAAGACCCTAATTGATTCAGTCAGTAATTATTGGAGAAACTGCCAAACAATTAGTTTGTGTTGTGGGAGACAGAGAAAGGTCTAACTTGCCTGTAAGGAATTTGCATTCTTCTTGGAAATGATTAGTATGAGAATGAATGGGGTTTCCTTTGGGACCTATTTTATATCTAAATAAATCCTGTGATAGTTATTATTTGCCCAGCTCACTGAGGACATAGATGGGTGACTAAATCCAGGCAATCAATAGATTGCATGCACAGGTACTGGGCACATTTCAGTGAACTGCTGGATAGTATCGCAAGGTTGCACTTAGTTCCATGGTTGAGTCTCACGGTATCCCATTAGTTTCCATGTTAATTCCCCTTAAGAAGCATGGGTCTTCAGGAGTGTGGTCCTTAGTAAATACCACTTGTGGGTAAGTGCCAAACGTTAGCTGGCAGCACACTTTCTGTGACATTTCCTAGCAAAACTTGTAAGCAGCATGGTACTCTCCTTTAGAGGGAGAAAATTGCTGCTCCATTTCTCTCCCCTTTAATGAACTGCACTGAACTTCCTTATCAGCATTTGCTTTACAAGGAATAAAGGCACTTAGCATGTATTTATTACCCTCCAAGAGCCTGCTCTTTAAAGAGGCCCTTAGTTTATTTCTAAGAAAACTTGGAGGCATTTATACACTGTGGAGTTATTAAAAAAAAAAAGGTTCCAGCACAATATTGCACTCCTCATTTTGAAACTTTAAGCTATATCTGCATTGAAATAGTATATATTTTATATATGATATATAAGTAATTTGCATATAAACAACACATAGTCCATCACTATATCTTCATAATCATAGGTAAAAATATGAGATTTGTATATAATTATTATAATATAGATAATTTGTTGTTGTTGTTTTGGTCAATTGACTCAAGGTAAGGTCATCAGAGAGGAGGAAACTACAACTGAGAATATGTCTCTACCAAATTGGCTAGTAGGCATGTCTATTGGTATATATATTTTTTTTAATTAATGATTGATACGGGAAGGGTAGGCAGTGTCCATCAGCACAGTTGATCCTATATAAAAGAGTAAACTGAGCAAGCCAATTAGCAGAACTCCTCCATGGTCTGTCTCTGCTTCAGTTCCTGACTCAAGGTTCCTAGCCTGCTTGAGTTCCTGCCCTGACTTCCCTCAATGGTGGACTGTGCTCAGGACATGTAAGCCAAATAGGCCCTTCCTTCCTAAATTGCTTGTGGTAGTGGTCTTTATAATAGCAACAGAAAGCTAAACAGGATAGAAACACTACATAAATACATATGTATCCAAATACATATTGGTTGGTAGTGTTTTGTTTGGATTTGATTTTTGAGACAAAGTCTCATTGTGTAACTAAAGCTGACCTTGAACTTACTCTGTAATTGGTGGGAATTCTATATCCAATCTAGATATTATTATGTATTTAATTTTCTTAGTATTTACTAAGTACTAACACTACTAATTACTACATATGACTAGTATAAATTAGATTGCTTTGTCTTATTTAAAATGTATTGTGCATATCTTTTTACGTCAATATATTTCTTTCTCTATCATTTTTAAGTGTGTAGAATGGTGACACAATGCACAGAACTTGCTAAACCACCTGGCAACCATTGTACAAAACTTCAGGGCCTCAAATATTTCTTAGGATAATTTCTAGAAGTGGAGTTCCTTATTAAATGACTCAAAGCCTAGTGACTTAGTAAATAATGCTAAATTATCTTTGGAAAAGTTGTATCACTTTTCAATTTTGTCAGTAACATAGGAGGGTTCCAATTTCTCAGATTCTAGCTCTCTGGGTATGATTTGGCATCTTGAGTTCTTAAGATTTCAAGATTTTCTAGTTTAAAAATGACACAGTAGATGTCAGTAGGAATGATAAGATAAATTAGAAAAGTATTTCTATCACATAAGACTTCCTAGATTATACAGCTACAGAGCTTTGTCACTATATTGCTTTATTTCTTGCTTGGCATAGTTTTGTAATGTATACCACATAACTACTCTTACAGTTTGTAGATAGGCAAACAAACAACACTATTCTGGTGTGTTACATTTTGTTTCTATCTAGTATTTAGTTTTCTTCATTCATGGAAATTTTGCTTGAACAATAATTCTGCTTTTCTTATCTCAGCTTTGTGATTCCAAGTGAGGCCACTTCTGGCCTTAACCTTCTTGCATATGGCTTACATGGGTAAGGCAGTGTCTCTTTTGCCTCAGTAAGCATACCTAAAGTAGTAAGTGTTCTAAAATCTAAAAACTATAGCAAAACTTAAAGCTGGGGATGATGGGGCAATGGACCTTGGATTCTTGATCTGTTCTGAAGACTGAGGCAGCACCTCATTGAAGGAGCTGGGTGAAGAGGGAGAGGCCTGCTCAGTTTTGGGGGCCCTTTACTCAGCTATTCCTGTGGCTGCTGCTTATATATATCTGTTCACAGTCTGTTTGCTTACAGCAGTTTGGGTTGGTTCTGTAAAAACTGATTGCACAGTTAATTAATGGGGATCCTGACACCAGATCTGACTTCTAATTGTGACTGCTTTTGCCTCTGCCATGCTGCCTCTGAAATTAATGTCTTTGTTCAGGATTCGAGCACGTATTCCTCCTCTAGATCTCTTTGCTCTGTCTTCTGCCTCCTTTCAAAGTCTATTTAACAACTTTAGAAAGGTAAATCAATCATGTAGAATTCATTCATTTTGAGCCAGTGTGCATACACATGGAAAGGATATTCCTATATACTAGAAATAATAGTGTGGGTCAGAGATAATCAGATTTCAGAACTTTTGTGTTAAATTGCAGTTACTTTTATTTCAGGACAAAGAATTGCTGGATCATTTTTAATCATAGAAATATGATACAGCACTTGTCATCTTGTGTTATGTAGGAGAGATGGGAAAATCAAATTCAATTACAAATTAATTGTCTGAAATTGAGAGGACATTTAATCTAAGAAAGTATTAATTATAATATTTTTGCTTTGTAGACTATCAAAGAAAAGCATCTTTAATCAAAAATGTAGCTAAGTACTAGAGCATACTATTGTCGTAATATTAACAACTGAAAATGCAAAGTATTAAAATGGAAAGGAATGGATAAAATGTAAGTAAGATTTGATGGTCAATGAAGGGGAGGTCACCGGAAGCCTATTTCCAAAAGGCCTTAGAGACCCTGCTGAGGGCCAAATTGCCAATGATTTGAGTTTATCAAGGCAGTCCACATTAAGCAATGGTTTTGTTTTTTCTGCAACTTTATTAATCCATGGTCAAATCCAATGAAAATATTAAAAAGAAGTTTCTAAAACCACACAGTTGATAACTTTTAAGAGCTCTTTGTTACTGTGTGTTGTTGTGTTTTATTATTTGCTGTTGCTGTTACTCTCCTACTTCACCTAAGCTATGAGGCTAAACTTTATCACAGTTATATTTGTATAGGAAGAAAGCATTACATCTGTAGGGTTCAGTATGACACTTTTGGACATTTATGAAACTCTTGAAATGTAACTTTGTAGATAAAGGGAAATACTATCTATGCATATCCAACATCACATGATGCTTGCAAAAGAATATCCCTGTAGCTATTCTTTTTAAAGAAAAATTTGATTGTAGGAGTGGAACCTAGCACCTTGCTACATCTAGTCAAATGCTCTATCACTTAGTCATAATCCCAGCGCTTATCACTGTTCTTAAGTCTGAAAACCAACCAAAAGTGGAATCAATAAAGGCAAAACAAAAGTTTTTCATTTGTTTTTTTTTACACACTTCAAAGTATATATACTCTGCTTTCAAAAAATTACTATCTAAAAATCAAACATGCGCACAAATCCAGGGCCAACTGGAAGGAACTGATGGGGTAGGGAATTGTGATTCCCTGGCTCTGATTGTTAGCTAGTGGACCTTAAAGGAAGTTACTGCGGTGAGAGTTAGAAGATACACCTCAACAGAACCAGATGCTTGGAGAACAATGTAAGAGGAAGAATTTTAATGTGAGACCTTGGACCTACCACTCAGAGACTCTCAATGTGCTGTGTGTGGTTCAGAATAGAGGGAAAAATAAAGTAGAGGAACAAATGAATTGTTAGTGAGAAACTCAGGGGAAAACCTCTATATGATCTTGAAATAGAGCTTCCCTAAGGGATGTAGAAAGGGTTGGAAGAGAGATAGAGATGAACATTAGAAGATGTGAAGAAAAACTAACATGGCGAGATCATTACGTAGAATCTACTCTAAGTTGATGATCACTATATGCAGGGTCTAAACTAAGCAATGGTTTAGCAAGCATGATTCTCTCCTATAAAGAGGACCTTAAGTCCAATTAGACACTGTTGATTATTGTGCTGCCTGGTTTTATGTGTCAAGTTGACAAAAGCTGAAATTATCACAGAGAAAGGAGCTTCAGTTGAGAAAATGCCTCCATGAGATCCCTTTTGTGGGTGTTGCCATCTCTGGGCTGGTAGTCTCAGGTTGTATAAGCAAGTAAGCTGAGCAAGCCAGGGGAAGCAAGCGAGTAAGTAGCATCCCTCCATGGCCTCTGCATCAGCTCCTCCTGTATACACACACACACACACACACACACACACACATACACGCAATACTCATCGTGAAATTCCTCAAAAACAATTTAAAAATAGATAAGTGAACAGGTAAAAACACATGGAAGACAGTGTAAGGGGAGAAGAGGCAAGACTTAGGAAACATTAGTGCACAGAGTGGCCACAGCTCGGTCATTGCACTCATACTGGCTGGCAGTCAAACAAATCCATAGCAGGGATGCGATAGATCCTGATAGGTGCACTTCAGGCAGTGAAATGGTCTTTCTCAGATACAGTTTTATTTTCATAGGAACTCCTTGGCTTTATGCCTCACAGTGTCACAACAGCAGAGCGGAGGACTGCCGGGGTTTCAGCTAGAACGTTAGTTGTTTCCTGCCCAGAAAGGAAGGCATTTTGTCAAGAAATGGAAATTAGATATGTTTTGTTGCCATGACCAAAATATCTGAAAGAAACAGCTTCAGGATGAAAAGATTAATGGTGTATGGTTTCAGAGGGTTTGGTCTGGGGCTGACTGACCCATGAGTTTAGGGAGCCACAGATAGACTTGAGGTGAAAAATAAACCAGGCTCATGGCTAACAGGGCAACACTCATTCCCAAGTCCTTATTTTTAGTGGGAGCCACTGTGAGTGGCTGTGTTGGGAAGAGGCCAGGCCTGCGTGGGTGGAGCAGCGTGGGTCTTTCAGCTCTCTCATGGTTTTGTTGGCAAGGCCTTTTACAGTTTGGTGGCTCAGGAAGTAAAAAGGAGGGACTCAGCAGATTTCTCAATTTTTTTTCCTCGAATATTCCTTTAATGTTAATATTTCTGGGACAGGGATTCTTCGTGTCCTAATTAATTGCTCTTGATGTTTTCCTTCAAAGCATCCTTTTGCATTTTGACTCATTTATGAGTCTGACCGTGGCTTTTTGTTCTTAGTCTTACATGCTGGTAGTTTCCTGCGACACAGAGAAATCCCTGTCTGCATGGCCAGGTAAATGCGGCTGAACTCAGTGGCGACTTTGGAGGGAGGGAGGCAGCTTTAAGAAATGTCAACTGGCAAAGGAAAGGGAACTGGAACACCAGCTGACTGGGCTGCCCAGCTGCTGCCTGCTTCTCTAGCCCCACTCTGGGGTCTGCCTTTAAAATCTTTTGTTATTCCACAATACATTTTCAGCTGCATTCGAAGTAATTAACACCGGGAATAGAATCCCATTGTCACATTTAATTATCAAATAGCTGCTTACCTTGGGAATATCTGACAGTTTTGCCCAAAATGTTGGTCTTAATCTAAAACCACAGAGAGACCTCTGACACAGTGAAAAGCTGCCGGAGTGGCATTTATTAAATATAAATGGCTGTGTGTCTAAAGAGGAGGTGGAGAAAGCGTGCTGGGTCTCATCTTGGGAAGAAACCTCTCAGCACAAAGGGAAATCGCATCTGTACTCAGCTGAGGGAGCTTCGGGGTCACGTGCTATAGAAGGGCGGTACCCTGTGCTTGCCTTAAAATGCTGAATCTGTGTTGTGAAGGTAAAGAGTCCTGACCTTGAGTTCCAGGTCCCCACGGGCCAAAAGCTAAATTCCAGAGCTTCTGTCAGTCTGTTCTCTGGAAAGCAACTGGTGGGAAGAAAATACTAAGTGGCATTGATTTGAAAAGAGGCAGCTCATTTCTGAGCATCTTAGGAACCATCAGTACTTCAGCTAAATATATACACTGAGGGGAAAAAAAAGTCTGTTACCCTCTGGGTAGTATCTTGTAATAAGCTGGGAGTACGAAGGCCATTAACAGTATTAGATATTAGGTGCCTAATGAATTGTGCCCATTATTGGAGATCTTCTGTGGCAACAATTCCTTAAAAGCTACAGACGGCTGTGTCCTCTCTGTCATCGAGAGAAGATGCTATTAAAGATGTCAGGAATTACCTCCAGGAGGAACCATGGTTAAAGGAATGCAGCGCAAGATCTGGTACTTACTATGTGAGGACAATGGCCACCGCATCGTTCAGCACACTCTCCCCAAACAGCAGTGTGTACAGGTCGGGGTCCACATGGAGTTCATGGAAAATGGCTAGTACCGTCACTGGGAAGACACACATAAAAATGACAAGTTAGCTAAGATACAGCCACAGAGTGTGTCTTCATTGTGGTTACTTGTAAAAAGCATTTATTAAATACTGAGGGTCCTAAACGCACCCTCCATATGAACACCAGATCTCCAGTTAAAAACAACGGATTATGTCATTCCCCTACGCTGTCCAGCTCTTCACACACACACCCCCAGTTCCTGCTGTGAAGAAGTTCTAGCCATGTTTACTTTCCGGAGATGCCTCTCTCTCTGCACATCTGCCCCACCCTTTGCTGCTCTTCGAAAGTCACATCAGCCTCGCTGCAACTTTCTAAACACGCTGTAGTTTCTTACCTTTTTTTTTTTTTTTTTTTTTTTTTTTTTTTTTGTATTTGAGTCTTCCCAAAAGGGCAGAAATTCCTTTAGCATCTGCTTCTATCATTTCCACATTCCTTATATGTGTTCCACATAAAATGATGAGGTCATGAATTAGAGAGGGAGTGAGTAGGGGAACAAGGAAAGGGAATGGTAGAAATTATATAACTCTATCTCTATCTCTATCTCTATCTCTATCTCTATCTCTATCTCTATCTATATCTATATCTATATCTATATCTATCTAGTACTCATTGTGAAATTCTCCAAAAACAACTTTAAAAACAGTATGTGGGGAGAAGAGGGAAGCCACAGGAAACATTAGTGCACAGATAGGCCAGAGCTCAGCCATCACACATATATTGGTTGGCAGTCAAACAAACTCATAGCAGGGATGCTATAGATCCTGATATGCAGACTTCAGGCAGTGAAATGGTCTTGCTCAGATACAGTTTTATTTTCATAGGAACTGCTTGGCTTTAGGCCTCATAATGCCACAACAGCAGAGCGGAGGACTGCCTGGCTTTGAGCTGGCTCAGTCTTTTATGACTCTAGCATTTTGGATCAAATCACAGCCTTACAGAAGAGACTGAGCTTCCTGGGAATGGAGTCCAATTTGCAACCTTTGGTATTTATTTGACCAATATGCAATAATTATTTGATAACTGGATGAAGGAATGAACAATTGAATATTGTTGCAGTAGCCTGTCACTGTGGATGGAGAGGCACCCAGATCCTGGCTCTCATTTGCTCCCAAGAGCACATTTCACCATAAAAACTGACTCAGGGTTCTCCAGAGCAAAACTCACTCAGTTACTGCATGCTGCTTAGCACTGAGCCTCTGTGAATCTATCACAGCTATAAACGCCACACGCTGATTATCTGTGCTCCTCAAAACTTCCTGGGGTCTCAGTATTTGAAACAGTTATGCAAAGTATGATCATTAAGAAAATGACCCACTGAACTGATTGCCAAGAGGGAAATAGAGTGCTACAAAATGATACCTGCCCATGGTGGGGAAAAGGCAGAAGGGGCATTTCCACTCTGTTCCTCGCCTAGCTCATGAAGCACAGGGTCAATGTGTACTCTGTAAACATAGCGCTAGTTGGGTTTAGGGGGTGGGGAAGGAAAGTGAGGCAAGTGTGAAGGGTTTGCAAGTAACCAAGAAAGTTGGAGGTTGCTCTGTCTGCCACAGTAGAAAACAATTGGAGGTCTAAGTAAGAGGGTTGACACATTCTGATTGAACTTGGACATAAAGCTCAGACAGCAGAACAGAGGCAGGATAGAGAGGTGGCTCAAGGCCTCCCTAGTAATTCCAGTAAAAGATGGGTTTTACTGGAGAGGAAAGGGAGAGGTGTGGAGTCAGGCTGCAAGCACTGATGGCCATGCCCATTTGTCATTGCCAGGGTAGATGGCCCAGTGACCACAGCGCTTATACATGACTTATTTATGGGTTCTCATCCTCCCAGCCCTCAGCACTGTGCTGCAATGTAGCATGTTGTTAGTGACTGGATAAGCAAGAGTGCTGTAAGGACAGAGAGGAAAGGAACAGCACCGCACCCCATGCTACTTAAAGAGGATGATTGGTGGGCCCTTGTGCTTGAGCGATAGAAGAGATTATTCCAGATTCTGACTTACTATGAAACATAATGAATGTGCGTAAAATAATGTATTACATACTTGAAGACTGCAAGAAAGTAGATTTTTCAATGTTCCCATTACGAAACAATAACAACAACAAAACCAAACCATAAAGGTTGATGATGAGCCTGTGAAGTGAGGCACGTGCTAATTTGCATGATCAGCCTTCCGACTGCTCAGAGGCATAAACTTTACCCATACTATAACGAAAGATAAGTTTTATTTGTCAAAGTATTTTTATCTTTCTTTAATGCCCTTTTTAAAACAAAGAAGCCACTGCTAGGCTCTAACAACAAAACAAATGAGGGGAAGGGGGTCATGGATTAGAATGGCAGTGGGCCTGATTCCTTTTTAAAAAGGAGGATAGAATGAATTTCATTATTAAGGTCCAAAGGGTCCTGTTAATTACAGGAGGTGAATGGCAGAGATCTCTTCTCTGCTCCCGCGTGTCTTTGAGCCATTTGCTCCCACAGGCAGCCTCTGCAGGAGGAGATGAGAGAGTCAGAATTCATCTCTCTTAGGTGATCTCGGTCTCCATCTCAGGTTGAGTCAAGGGCCTGCATCTAACCAAAGCGATGAGCTTTCAACTGAGGTTTTAGTTAACAACATTCTCCTTTTGCTGGGATCTTGGGGGATAAAAATATAAGTTATTCTCTAGCAGAAAATTCTATCTCGGCAGTTCAAGTGCCACCTTCAGCCTCTGGGTGTATTTGTTCCGCTGAGGATACCTTGTGACCCATCTGTATTCTTGGGGAGGTTTCCTAGGTTCATGTGCAACATAAGGCTTGGTTTATTTAAAGTTCCTACTCATTGATATCCACTCTGTTCTGAGATAGATTCTGCATTCTTCCAAAGAGAGCATAAGGCTATTTTGAGGAAAGTATTTATCTGTATATCCAGTTATGTTCAAAAATGATCTGACATTCCCACAATTCCTCCTGAACAAAGATCTGAGCTCTGCCTCAAAAACGATATCCCACACAAAAGAGAAAGCTATTACTTGGCAAATTCCTATCCACCCTGGGAAGAAGCAGAACGGCTTCAGAAGAAAGCCAGCTAGTGTGTCCTGGAGGAGGAAGTATTTTGTCGGGACAGCAAATGAGTTGAAGAGGTGAGTCAGGGAATTAGCCACCCACTCTGCTCCTGAGCTTGGAACTTTTAAAAAAACTCATTTAGTTAGTTCACAGACTGCACTCAGTTTTACACACAGTGCCCTACATGCTTAGCTACATTGTCCCAGTTTAGACTTTCTTGAAACAACCATAGTGTAATTCGTAGCAGGTTCTCCTCAGATCTTGCTGGCTTGGGGAGTCTAGCCCTAACTCAAAGCTAGGCTAAAAATAATTACTACTTATTTAAGATGGACCTTTTGTAACCTCAAAAGAACATTCTAGATAGCAGGTGTACGAATGCATAGGAAGGAGAGGGGACATAATCAGATTTTCAGAACCTATAATTTTATTAAAAGATTTGGCCATTTTTGCCTCTATCACATTGTGGTTCACATGCTTCTCAGGGTAGCTGCTGCTGCTGCTTCATCCATGGTGGGAATTCCTTCTCTTATACCTTCTAAAACCAAATTTTTAGCATGCATGCCTATATGTATACATGTAGCTATGTATGAATGAATGAATGTATGTATTGGTTTTTTTTTCTAGACAGGATTTCTTTGCATAATCTTGGCCATCCTAGAATTAGCTCTGTAGACCAGGCTGGCCTCGAAGTTGCTGCTTTTACCTCCTGAGTGCTGGGATTAAAGGTGTGCACAAGAACCACCTGGCTTGCTTATCTATTTAATTTTAATCTTAATATTTTATGTATATGAATGTTTTGCCTCCAACTATATATGTATACCATATGCCTGGTGCCATAGAAGGGACTATCAGAACATCTGGGAATGACATTATAGATTGTTATGAGCCACCATGTAGGTGCTGGAAATCAAATCCAGGACCTTTGCAAGACCAACAAGTGCTCTTAACTGCTGGGCCATCTCACAGCCCTAAGAACTGTTTGTTTTTTTGTTTTTTGTTTTTTGGGTTTTTTTTTGGTTTGTTTGTTTGGTGAGTTGGTTGGTTGGTTTTTTTGCTACAGAAAAGTCAACTTTGTTCCTCAAGCAGGTAATAAGGGATATAAGTTCCTGTGATGCTAAAGAAGATTCCCATTCACATAGGCACGTACCTTCATTTAGGACATGGAAAGAGTGTGACAACCGATTGACTGACAGATGCCACTGAACCATGGGAGAGTTCTCAGAAAAGAGCTTGAGCAGCCAAACGGGATGAGCAAGGGGAGTGTGGGTGGCTGTGTTTCTGGGGTGTACTGGAGAGCCAACGCAGCATCGTTAGAATGCAGAACCGAGTAGGGCTCTCTTCTAGATGGTCCATGTGGTAGGTTGGGTAGAATAAGGCAGAAAATAGAAAGTTGAAGATGGAGGACAGAATAGAAGGGAACTAATAGGACAGGGTCTGATGAAGGCAGAAGGCAACTGGGGACAACTGGGAAGTTATGTTCTGAGTCATGAAAGATCATCTGCTGCAAACTGGGTACCAATGCATGACTCAGGCCCCTAGAAGCTGGGCATGATTGCAGTACCCCTAGCAGGGGTGAATCCAAGGCTTATGACAAACTATTAGAATCAAATGGAGACAAAATTTCAATCTCTAAGAGAAATCCAAACACTGAAATAGTGTGATATTTGTATTAATACCACCATCGTACTGAAACTCTAACAAGTCTGATCATAATCAGGAAGACAGTAAGAAAACATTCTTAGAGTAAGAAAATTCAGAAAAGGACTATTGAAGCCCATCAAAATGCCAATGTATTGGCTGCTAAATAATGCTCTGTGTATTTTTAAAGGCTTGCCTGTAAATGATCACTCTCTGGAAGCTCCGTCAGTAACTCTGAAGTCTTCAGAGTGATTTAGTGACAGTCCATACCTTAGAACCTTTGTTAGCAGCTCTCTGACCCATATTTTCTTGATGTTTTACAAGGAATTTAAATTTCAAATGCTATTTCAATGTGCCAGCACTCAGCAACCTAGCACATGATCTGCCTAGGTCGATAGACAACAAGACATAATAGTTTCCTCCCTTGTCATCCCAAGTCATCACTCAGTGGTGTCAAATGCTGACTCTTTGTAGTATTTGCTATTTCTGTGCAAATCAGTGTGTATGACACTTGTCCATGACACATGAAGAATCAGAAGTGTCAAAGGCTTCTGCAGAGGAATCCTTGTTAGTCATGACAGGTGTTATTCATTTATATATATAAATGAGGTAACATTCTTCTCTTGTTAAAAGAGTACTGTGAACTCCCCCCCCCCCACACACACACACACTACAAATGGTTTAAGTGATTATAGAGGAGTTTCAAAAAATAGTTGTGGCTCTGTAAGAATATACTAGAACGCTGGGATCATTTTGAGTCTAGACCCTCCCTCTCCAAACAATTGACTATGAAATTAGTTCATGAGTGGGTTTTGCCAGTGGGGCTCTGCCAATCATAACAATAGAAATATAACAGAAATTCTAACCTTCTGAACTAAGTCAAAGAATGAGGCCAAGTCTGGAAATCATGTCATTAAATGCTACTTTGTTGAGGTCATTCTAAATTGTATGTTCCACAAAGCATGACGAATGACTTAGGCCTAAAACATGGCAACTTTATCTGACCTTCTTGGTGATACATGTTTTAGGCATTGAGGTAGTAGTGAAAAGATGTTATATACTAGCATACTGTTACAATCCTTTCAGCCAAGTCTCCTTGGGAGAAACAAGCTCTGATGGCCAAAAAAGTGATTTCAAAGAATACACCAGGGATTGTTGGAGTTTCTTGAACCATGCCCAGAAGATCTTCATGGTCAGAACCATCTTCACAACAACAGGGAAGTGTTACTTGCATTTTTCTATTCTTATTCTTTGGTTTATTAAAATAGAGTTTACAAAAGGCTATGTGATAGGATTAGTATAGCTTATTGCATTCAGGGGCAAATATAAAGAATCCCTGTCTTTAATTGCTCATATCTTACACTGAAGAACTTTGCAAAAATATAAGGAAATGATGCTACTCTCCTCAACACAGTGTTTTTTGGTTTCTCTCACAAAATAAATTTATCTTTCATATATTATATTATTTATGGTCAAATGTATAAATTATTGCTACTTCAGTCAATAAAATGACATTTTGAGATTTGTCTTAATTTCTAGTTGGATAAATAATAATGGGTACATCAACAGAAACTCTTTGGGGTCTTTCTTAATCTGGATGAGTTGTAAAGAGCCACATTATAAAATGCCTGAGAATGACTGTCCTAAGATAGGTGGGCACATAATGGCTTATTCTCTATGCACTGAGAATGACACGAGCTAAGCATTCTGTTTGAGAAAGATGAGGAAATATTTCCCTTTGTTAGTTTCTGAAGAGTTTAGTTTATGTGCTGGATCTTCACCCAGAAAGGCTCCCTGTGTCTTAACATCTTTTGCCATGCAGTAACCCACTGACTCCGAGTGTATATGCAGAAGATTCACAGTAACTCTCAAATAAGGAAATGGTTGCCTTTATACATTAACACCAGGAGCCTATTTCTAGAGTCACAATTCCATCACTGGTATCTGTATTTGTTTACGGCATTTTTTCAAAAAGGTTAAATATTGGGGAGCTGCTTCTTTAATGGAAAGATGTACAATAAAAGCACAGACAATCGCAATCCTATTCTTGACTTCATGGCTGCATGGGGTTTGAGAATAATTGATTTCACCTTTTGCTCAAAAGCCACAAGTACATCCCCTACTGGTCTTTGAGAGTAGAAAACAGTAACCAGAAGGTCATACGATTTGGCAATGAGAAAATAAAATACTAGCATATAAATGCTGCAAAGAAATATATTTGATAACCAACCCAAGCAGGTACTAGTTCCTAAGTCTTATATCTGGTAATGCATGGATTGAAACCTGCTTGGCACTTCAGCCAGTGCTTTAAAATTTTTCCCCAAAGGTCTCTACAGCAAGAATATTCTAAATTTAACATTAGCAGAGAAGATAAACATTTAACAAAGACCCAATTTTCTAACCAATGGGGTTTAATGAGCCATGGTGCACTTTAGTGGGGAGCTGGGCCATCTATCCAAGTGAAGACGACTCAGCCAGCTGCATAGGCATTCTCCAATCACAATGATTGCTTCAGCACATTGCCAGTTTAAAACAGAAAGTGGCAGGCAAATGTTCACCTGCAAGTCACGAAATATATGCAAAGCAAAGGCCAGTGGCTCCAAAGAGCAGCCAAGGTTAGCGATTGCTCACTAAGAAATCATCACTTGGAGGTAAACATAATACTGTGGCTTATTACATGGAAAAATTATAAAGAACGCAAGAAGTCAAAAGAGTATTGTGTTAGTCATGATCATGGGGGACAGTGAATAGGAGGGCTTCACTAAGTTTTCTTACTATAAAAAGATATGAAACATATATTGTGTATCTTACTTTCCCAAACTCTGGATAAGGACAATGAGGAATATTACATAATAGTTCCAACATGGAGAATGTGTCCAAGGGCAAATGAACATAATACTGAGAAGAGTCAGGCCAGGCACAGGAGAGAGAAAAGATAAAGACTAGAATGAGGAAATCATCAAGGACTAAGGCTATTCTTCAGTGGTAGAATGCTTGCATAGCTTCACAAGGCCCTGGACCTGAACTGCAGTGTGGCAAAAGGGGTAGGGTGATGTCATATGCTCATTCTGTCTGAGAATCTGAACAATATTCCCATTCCAAATCTGTCAGTTTAACAGTACCGGGAACATGTGAATATGTTTTATTAGATAACTACAACAGCACTTGAATGTAAATAAGTCAGAAGACCTTAAAATGGGTAGTTTATCTTAGTTCAACTGAAGCAATGGTCAATCCTGATCAAATGAGCCTGTGAGGGTGAAATTTTCCCCTAAATGTCCCCCAATTTTGTGTCTTCTAAAACAAAGCAAAACAAAAGAAAATAAAACAAAACAAAACAGCAATCTATCTATTCCAATGTGTGCATATTCTTGAATATGGGGCCCTCACTAGAGTATGATCAGTCAACCAGAGGCCATTCCCTTAAAGAGTTTTTCTTATTCCTTCAAAAGCCATCAATTGTTTATAGCTCCCCAGTCAGGAGTAGAGGCTAGTAAACCTCTTCCCTCATTAAGCTACAACATTGATGGGTTTAAACTTTATGTCGGCAACCACCACTGCCATGAATCCATGGATGTGGCAATCCTGTCATGTCCAGATGAGAGTGTTCAGTTCCACTCCTCTCTGACCTCCAGCTTTTGCAATATTTCTGATTTCCTCTTCTGAAATTGTTCTCGAGCCTCAAAGTTGGGATGATAAAGTGAGATATACATGACCCATATGTGGCTGAGCACGCCGCTGACATTTATTCTGGGCACTTTACCAGTTATGAGTTTCTACATTAACCACTACCCACTGCACAAAAACCTTCTTTGGTGAGGTCTGAGAGAGAACGCTAATCTATGTGGAGAGATGCTAATTTAGAGAGGTATTTGGCACTATGCCCCTTTAGCAGAAGAATAATAGTAAGTTCATCCCTGGGGAACATGAATTCCCCAGCTATGAGTCCTTTACCATATTTATAATAGCAGATCTCTACCGTCTCCTATGGAGCAGGCTTCAAATCTACTCATAGAGAAGTTGGTTGTCCCCGTAGCCCCAGTACCACTATTGCACCCCAAGGCTCATCTTGCTATCTCAGAGATTACTGTAGTTTATAGGATTCATAGCCAGGTTAGACTGTTGGTGATTTGCTTTCCTCCAACAGCATTCATAGCTGCCTGTAGTACTGTGATGGCTGACCAGAAGAGAAGGAGCTTTCTGCTCAGCACCAACTTCATTTCTCCATGTCCTGTAATGAGTGCGTGAGGTGTTTCCAGCAAGATGGTGGTACCATCATATTCTGGTGAGAAACCAAGAGCAGTGGTAAAAGCCTGTAATATTTAGGGGGATCTTTGGTCGTTCGAACCTAAAGAAGGTATCCCGCATTTGGCACTGGACTTTTAAATTTGGAAATCTTTGTTTCCTGAGGTGAGAATAATCCCCTGTGTAGGGTAACTCCAATTAAACTCTTTTTTGTATGGGTATGAATGTAGCTTCTTTTCTTTAACCTTGTTTTCCATATGCTTTCCAAACATGCTAGGTGCTAGCCCTCCCCCAATCCCTTCCTCTGCCCTACCCTGTCATTTCCTTCCTCATCTTCACTCTCTCCCTATCCATATCATCTATGTTCTATTATCTACTCTCCTTCCTTAATGTCTTTTTTCTCCTCCCCATTAGCAGTCTCTTTCTAGTTTCTTGGATTATTTGGGTGTTCCAAATTAAACACACAAGTTTAATTTGATGCCTAGAATTACAGATGAGAGAAATGCAGGGCGAATACAATCAAAATACATTGTATGGAATTTCAAAGATTAATAAAAATATTTTTAAAAAGAAAAGGGTATATTTCACAGATAAGGTTTTGGAATTCATAATGCAGAAAAGAAATATGGGTCTTGGGAGATATGAGACAGTGTTGAAAGGGAGTATTTCAGTTGGAATCAGTCTAAATGATGGAGATATTCAGGTCTTAGATGTGTGTACTTGGTGCTGAATCCCCACCCAAGAACCTGAGACCCCTGAGGGTTGGCCAAGTCTTGGACTTCCCTAGCTCTTTGGCATGTCACCGAACACTTAAGTATGTAAAAAATTCTCCTTTCGGTAATATTTTATTGCTTGTAAGTGATTTCACAATTTGTATACCAAAATGATTGCCATTAATTGTGTGTGATTCTGTAAATTGTTACCAGCAAAACACCTGAAGCAGAATAAAAATGAATTTTCTACAATAAAAATAAAGGAGATGAAACTTCTTAGGCTGGTGTGAGAGAATTTACTAGAGGGGTGTAAATAACGGGGAAAGTCAGGAACATTCTAAGTGCTAGAAGGGTTTGTTATATCTTTGCTGGCTTTAAAATGTCGAAACTGACTTGCCAGGGCAGAGAGAAGGGTCTTGGACAGCAGTAGATTTCTCCATTAGTAAGCAATGGGACCTCAGTTCTATAGCTGAAATAATCTGTATTCTGCCAGAAACCTGGATGATCTTAGAGAGAGATTCTTCTTAGAACTTATGAAAGGGCCCCGACCAGCCAAAACCTTGACTTTGACCTTCTGAGATTCATAGTAGAGAACTCAGTCCAGCTGGACTTCTGACCTTCAAAGTGATAAGATAAATTTTGATGCCAAAATCTGCTGGATATGTGGTGATTTATTATATTGCTAACACATTAACCTGTCTGGGAACCCCCGGATCATAGCAATCTGAACATGATGGGTGTGCTGGCTTTAGAACTGTAGAACCTGAGCTCCTGAGTAGGAATATGGCTGGAATGACCCCAGTCTCAGCTCTTTCAGATCCCCTTTTTCCCCTATAGCACCACTGGCATAAAAATAAATCACATATGCAAATCCATGTTTTATATCATGCTTACCAAAAGCAAGCTTGTACCAGAGGTAAATAAGGGGGGGGGGGGCACCATAGGATTCTGTCTATAGGGCTATAGGAGCCAAACACTGATGTAGTCACCTCTGAATGTCCCTCCTGGTGCCATCATCACGCACATCCAGTTACTCCGAATGTGTTGTTTTATATCTCATAGAGTCGCCTTCTTCTCTAGGAATCACCCTGTCCAGGCCACACTGTTGTGTATTGTCACCATGAGAAACTGGTGCCGACCAGGATGGGGTCCAGATCAGGGAGCCAGGTCAACGGTCTGGGTAAGCCACGCCTTGGGAGAAGTTCCAAATCACAAAGTCGCCCCCTACAGGAGGAGCAAACAGCCACCACTGGAATTTTCTCTTCTGGGTATTTTTTAAATTATTCTGAATTTTCTACAGTAAATGTTTAATATTTTTAGGCTCAGAATAAGCACAACGCCATTCATAAAATTGGCCAAAATTACAAACATGAAACATGGTGCCCAGAGTCCCTTCCTCAAAGCCACAGATGCCACATGGGAGGCCCTAGCCATCCTGAGTACCTCTTCTGTGCTTCCAGATTGCTGTCTCCTCTTTTTGAGCAGACTCTGGGATCCTCCTGTCTCTTCTTTGTTTGGGGAGACTGCCTGCCCTTCTGTGGCTTTCCTTCAAGCTCTGTGACCACTGTCCTTCTGAAGCTCCTTGCTTTAACACAAACGTTGTCCAGGAAAGCATCCTCAGTGTGCTTCTCCACATGGAATCTCAGTCTTCAGCCTCTGCTTCTCTCTGTGCTGATACACACCCAGGTCTCCAGCCATCACCCAGGTCTCCAGCCACCGCCCAGGTCTCCAGCCACCGCCCAGGTCTCCAGCCACCACCCAGGTCTCCAGCCACTGCCCAGGCACTTTCACCCGCAGTGGCTCTGCGCACCTGTCACTGGCAATGGCTGATTAGTTTTCCTCTCCCTGGGAGCAAGACTCCATAAATCTGCTTTTCTTGAGTCTAAGGAATAAATTGTCACCAATCTAGAAGCTTTTTGTTTGTGTTTTAAGAAAATGGATAGATAGATAGATAGATAGATATTCTTTTTTTTTGCAAAGGGGAAAACTGTGGCTTTAGAAAGTACAATAATAGAAGTCAAACTATACTTTGCAGTCCAGCAGTTTACAAGATCAGGCAAGGAGCCAGAAATCTATCCTGAAGGTGTGATATTACATCAAATACTGTAGCCAGAATTAGCTTTGTTAGTCCTGAAGTTTTAGCCCCCTACAGTAATCCTTTCTAGAAGGAAAATAATGCAAAAATAAAACGCTCAGTTGCCAGTGAAATTATTTTCTTATGTGAAAGGAGCAATTTTTGAAAGTACTATCACCCCAAGAAATAGCACACACTCACTTAAAGTGGCCTTCTGGGATACCTAGGCAGTCACTAAGGCCAGGGAACTGACTGGATGGTTAAGAGCCCTTCTTCTTGCAGAGGACTGGATTAAAGTTCTCAGTGATATGACCCTCCTCTTTTGGTCTCTTGAGACACCGCACACACATGCAGGTAAAACACACATACACATAAAATAAAAATAAATGCATCATTCTAAAAACAAGTTCGGCGGGGGGGGGGGGGGGGTTGCAGAGCCTGCCTTTAAGTGAGAGTGGGAATAAGAGGGAATGAAGAAAAAACAAAAACAAGTTAGTCCTCATTTGTATTGTTTGTTCTGCTATGTGTTTGTCAATCCCTTGATATTATCTGGTGAGCAGTGAGCGTTAATTCTGTTAGCTGGTTGAATGAATGAACCTCGAAGGTTAATTCTTGAGGTAGGAGCAGCATCTGTGCTGTGTGTTCTCCAGGTCATCCATCACTTCTCTGTTCACTGTCTGGCCTACAGTACTTGTTTGTAGATGCTATCACCATTCCTGTTCAAAGTAATACAGCAATAACACGGTGTTTCTTATCTAGAATATCCAGGTAAATGGAAGATATTTTCAAGTATTCTTAACTCAACGAGTCAAGCATCTTCTTTTAGACCAAGAAAAACCAATCTTTGTCTACTACTAGTGGGTACTCTCCTGTCCCTGATACATTACGGCACCCACCTTTAGGGATAAATACTGACATCACACATCCATGATCTTTTCTGCTTGACCTATTTTTCCCCCATGATTTTGACTTTACGACATACTGTGCCCTAAAAGATGCAGGCAGTAAGGAAAATACCCAAGACATTTCTGAATGTAGTTTTTGTTTCAATGTACAACATCCCATTCAGCTCACAAACAGAAGGTGTGGGCTGGACACTGACTTTCAAAGCATCCATCCTGCAGGTCTGCCTTTGAACACTGCTGAGAATGAACTACCCCTGCTGAGTCGAGTCATTCCAGTCCCAAGAGCAGTGAGCCAGACGTGTCCATCAAGCACAGCTGTTTCCCAGCTGTCGCCAGGACTGTGGAAGTGCTTCAAATGGCTTTTCAGCGTGTTCTTGAAACCCCACAGTCAGGACACCTGGAGTCTCACTGCTTCGATGTTCAATATCCTGAGGCGTAGCTGGCTATCCTTTATTACTACCTCCAAGTCTGTTCTGGGCAGCTGATGCTCCATGGTTGGGCTTCCAACTTCTCAAGCAAGATCTTGGTGTGAGATCCTTGAAATTCATTACTCTCCTGGAGTAGATGCAAGGTGGATAGAAACCTGGCACTGGTGTCTACCCAAGCCATGTCGGGATGCCGACTACGATGTGCATTAATTTGGTGACCTGGAGCCAGTTACCTGACTAAAGCTTCAGGTGAGTGGTATTGATAAATGTAGAGAAACACTCATTCCGTAGGTGCCCTGGTAAATTTCTGCAAGGTGCTTGGCATAGAATTGTGGACAAACAATGGTGGTCACCATTACTATTATTATTCATGTCAGTGGTGGGTCTATCCATTGGGGGAAAAAAGTGATATCTACACTTGTTTGTTTCCTTATTGATGTAAAATGACGAGGGAGAAAAACTTTCTTGCAACTCTGTGCATACTGCGTGTGCATTTACTCTGAGTCTTAGGGTCCCTGTTTGCAAATGTGGAGGCTGAAAAAGATTGTCTTTTAAGGTACCGCCACATCTCAAATTTTATAGCTCTCAGAATCCCATACTCTGAACTATAGATGTGGGATATGGGTCCCTCACATCCTTCTAATTATGCAGAAAGAGGCCTGCTGTGGTGCTGGGATCAAGAGAGTGGTTGAGAGAGGAACTGAGCTTCAAATGTAGAAGATAGAATGGCAGAAATTATTAATGAGTTTAACCTTCTCTGCTGGAGAAGAGAACTGTCTGTTGAGGAAAGAACTGTCTCTCTAGCCTTGATCCCAGAAGTATCTGAGCCCAGGGATCTTTTGCAAATGTTGAGCAGGTCACAATATTTGGAGCTTTGGATGGGAATGAAAAGACTCTGCTCATCCTAGGCCTGTCTCTCAGAGATGAGAACCAGTGCTCCTGGCTCCACTCACTGGCATGTTGTCTCTTCAAAAAGGCACAGCTTGGCTCCTGGTGAGAGCGATTTTAAAATGCTATCCCAGAGCCTTTGCCAACCTGGCTAATACAGGGCTCCCCTGTGTTTACAAAACCCCTGGAGTGTTGATTTGTCTTTTAAACTCACTGCCAGTGGCTGGAACTACATTCCACTGTAGGCTGAAGAATCCTGAGGCCTAACTCATTTGCCTTATTGCAAGCAGACTCATTCTCAGAATCTGCTACCCAGTAGTCGCTCATTAAGCATCCATTGAATGCAATCAATAAGAAAATGAGAACTTGACTCTTGACTACTGAGTGTCTTTTTGTAAAAAAAAAAAAAAAAAAAGAAAAGAAAAGAAAAAAAAAACTTGATTGACATGGTGCTGTTTTGTCTTGAGAAATAGCAGTGGTTGTGGGTCCAAGAATTTTGGAAGTGCTGCCTTCAATGCTGGTGCTTGTGAGTTTTATAGGCTTAAACAATGAAGTATTTAGAACCTCTGCTTCTTAAAATGGATTAAATCGCCTGGTCATGGTAGTGATCAAATCAGCTGTATTAAATGCGTGAAGTCAGATATTTGTGCACACAGTTACAGACTGTTATCAGTAGATGACAGACTCTGTGAGTGGGAGAATTCTGATGGAGCCCCTATGCTCCTGTTTATCAGCTTTGGGGTGCTTCTTCTGCATGCTGACTCCTGCAGGGGTGCTGCTTGGATGGGTAGAGGAAGAGCATTACTGGTTTTCAGCTGGCTAAAAGCTGGCCGAAGTTGATTAAGACATTCTGCTCACATAGATGTTAGTGTCCTGCAACAGCACGGTCCAGAAACCTAAGCAATGCAAAGCCTGGCGCTCTGGTCTGGTTCTCATTGGCTGGCTGTGAAATCTCAGGCTATCTTCAAATTCCTGTGCTCCTCAAATTATTTCACTAAAATGTGGCTCTCCTCTCCCCGAGACAATGATGTGAAATGAACGGAAACACTGTGTGTGGAAGCTATTTGAGTTCTTTGAAAGAGGTACACAATATAAATCCAAGCTGGTAGTTTTATTTCTGAGTAAATTTGCTCGAGAATAGAATCTGGGTTTATATGAGGATGTTTTATAGACTAAGGTTTATATAGAGGCTTTTAAACTGATGCTATCACAGTATGCTTAACATGGAATTGGATAGACCGAGAAAATGCATTCGAGTGCTGTTAAATAACACTGTGCAGGCTTGCAGCAGATCACATAAAGAAATTGGTTGGCCTGCCAGCACTATCTCGAAGCCTGATGGCTTCAGGGGGGAATGCTCTAGGCTAATATGTTCAGACTTCCTTTGAGATGCAATATCTCCCCCTTGGAGTTCAAGGAAAGCAGGTGAATATTTTCTCCCTCCTATTCTCTCCCTAGTCTCAATACAGTGTTCTCTTCCAAATATAATATTCTAGAAGTAGAGTCACCATGTTTCTCCTCATGTTTCAACCCCATGAACTTAATGCATTTGTTTTTTTATTCTTAAGAATATGGGAAGTACGCCTGCCTGAGTCTATTCCCGTACTACTTAGCAGATAGCAGATGTTAATTGAATGTTGCCTTTGTTCTTCAGTGTTAATTGTGATACTGAACAAACTCCATTGTCAATTGCATCTGGTTTGTTTGTTTATGACGTATTTATTTATATTTATTTAGGTGAATAGAATGCTGTTTAATTTTCTTTTGAATTCACAAGGTAGGATACTAAAACCAAAGAAGAGCGGTCGAGTGTCTGGCTACTTGACACTAGGAAATACAGAGGCAGAGAGGGTCAGAGATGACAAAAATATCAGTATATAATATGATACACAAAAGGATGACAGCCTCCCTGGGAAAATAAATAAATGAAGAACACAATCAAATAGTGACCTACAACAGTGACCTGAGGCGTGATCCAAGAGACCAGAGGAAAATACAAATCAAAAGTAAAATCTGTGGATTACGCCAATGTTATTCATCATTTCTCCCATGTTAAAAAAAAATAAAGACTTTAACTGAGGAATTCAATGACAAATGAAAAATTATGAGAGACAGCCCAATTAAGTCACCCCTATTGAAGAAGCTTTTCTCCAAAAATAACAGTTCTGCTTTTAATTATAGGTTCTTGGGTCTGTTAATCAGCCATCTTCCTCACGACTAAGCTTGGTGCAAATAACAGAAAGGGATTCAGCAAGATGCCCTGTTTAATTAGAAGGAATTTAATTAAAAATATTTTTATACACATGACCAATCACCATTATTTATGCAGATGTTCCCTCGTGCTGCCTTGGAGACGCTTCTGCGCACCCCGAATGTCCCCCTTTAAATATGCTGCTGCTTTTCTGCAAGAGGTGCTACGAAATGAGAAGCACTGTGGCTGGTAGTTAATACCTATTTTTATCAAAACAGCAGTGCAGCTCACACATCACCCGTGCAGCGTAACCATAGTAACCCCAAATAGAAAGGGTCTTCAGATTATCTTTGCGATCAAAGGTAAAACAGTTCATGTGCTTTTGAAACAGTTACACCATGGTAAACTTTAAAGGATGAAAGTGGCTCTTTTAAATCTTGTTTTTCTACTACTTAAATGTTAAGAGAAAAATTTGACTTGCAAATGTGGTGTATGGAAATGCTTCTCATTTTGGACAACTCTTCCTCAAAGTGTTAGTAACTGAAAAAATGAATATTCACATGTGCACATTTCTCTAGTGTTTCCATAACAATGATCATATTTCAATGTTATATTAATATCATTAATCACTATTAATAATATTAATAATCATGTTTCCAAGTCAGAGAATTTGTTTGGAAGAGAAATCCAACATTAAAGAGCTTAGGATGAGAAGATATATTGTGTGCCCAGGGGCTCTAGTGAGGATGGTGGATGCACACCCCATGATTTGAACTGCAGACAATGACTCAGGGTGTGGACTGGCAGTCAAATTACAAAGGAAACTCGTCGTTAATGAGGGGAGCAGTGGAGCTGATTTAAACAATAGCGAGGGGCCAACCCAAACACGGATCTGAATGGGGCTTCAAATACGAGGGCAGTGTAGTATGGGTGGGAAAACACGAGCAGGCTGGGGAATAAAAGGCATAAGTGGACACAGCTGATTAGTGCATTAAAGCATCTGTGATCTAGACAGCGCCAAACAGAGGCCAGCATAGATGCCGCTGTAGTCACAAGCCGTTAATAGCTGGGACAGCAGGTCAGTACCCACACACCCAGCAGCTGCTAGGAGTTCGGAATCTTGGCGTGCACAGCAGGTGTGTAAAGCAGGGCTTCCACACGCCAGAGCTCTAATCGCCTCTTTCCTTCCTTTGAATGTCTGCACTTGGGGTTCACTATGGAAGGGAACAGTGGCGTGAGGTGAAGGAGAGAAAGCAGATTCTCTATGGCAGCTACTGTATTGAGAACAAACTTCTGGAAATTTTATGTGCAGTCACAAATAATTAAAGTGCTATGGGAGGGGTATCTGAAGAACCAGTTAAACACCCAAGGGGAGTTGGTTGTTGATAAGTTTTATTATAGATCTTACTATAGGAAACTGAGCAATTTATAAGTAATCTTTTACTAAGCATCTTATTGGATCTGTCAACAGCTCTGGGGAGTGATAGAAAATACTTTTTGTTAGATTTTGTCTTGTTTTGACAGGCATATTCAAGGATCCACAATATAAGTCCCAAGAATTTAAGGCTCTAAGCTGTGGTTTTCTTCCACCATGCAAGCTGGGGACTGCCTCAGCTCAGAGCATCACCCCACCATGCACAGTTCCACCCACCATGCACAGTACCACTCCTCCATGCACAGTACTACCCCTCCATGCACAGTACTACCCCTCCATGCAGTACCACCCACCACACACAGTACCACCCACCATGCACAGTACCACCCCTCCATGCACAACAAAATTCCTCCACCTACAGTACATATAGCTCCAGACATTGTCAGCAGTATTTTTTACACTTATTTATTTATTTTATCTATTTCTTCATATCTATTTATTTGTTCTGCAGTACTGGGAATAGAAACTGGGCCTTGTACATGATAGGCACGCACTCCATCACTGAGCTGTGTACTCTGTCCTGCTTTCTATGTGCACCAAGCTCTTGGGAACTAAGACTTTAGAAGTTTACATTATCTTAGGGGGAAATTGATACAGAAAAAAAGTTTCTTTTTTATAATTACAGTAAGAAAGACAATGTGACACACTTCAAACTGTTTACATGTCCCACAAGGGCTTGCACGGATATTTGTGGTAGTGGAAATAAGTATAGTGAGCTTACTTCACTTTACAATTAATCATTTTTACTCAGAAAAGCAAATACTTCATTTCTCAAGTTTTAAAGTCATCAGCATTGTGGACCACCTTTATTCACTGATACCTGTTAGAAATAGAACATTGGGGCCAACTCTGGACCTATGTAATGAGGCAGGACCCAGTAATTTGTATTTTACAGACTTGGATATTTAATGGAGCGATGCTAGCTGCAAAGGTAGTGAGTGATCTTAGCTGTCATTCCATTGCTCCAGAAATACACAAGAAAATAAGGCATAGAAAGATTAAGTGGCCACCTTGAATTTGCTCTATGTACTTAAAGCAGGAATTGCATGAGATCTGGGGTCTCTCAGCTTTCAAGAATGAAAAATAGCACCAGTCTATGGCACATGTCACCTAGGAGCTGGTCCAGTTAACCATGAGCAGAAAGATGTTGACTTTGGATCCAATGCCTGTTGGCATCTAATTTCAGTAAATGAATTATAATCCATGCATTTAATTTAGTCTCTGGACAGGATAATGTCACCATGAGTTTTCTAAATTCAATTAATGGGGCCCAGTAGTCGCCTGATGAGAGCCCATCCCCAGTGCTCGGGGCTCCATCGGGCAATCTGGAGTCCTAGCACATCGAGCAGCTGAAGAAAGTGAAGATGTGTGACTTACATGTCATATGGGAATTTGCCGACTCTGTTTTAAATTTCATGACATGCACAATATCACATTGCGCTTTAAGATCTTTTCCATTACAGCTCATGGTGGTTTTACCAACACACTTTAAACATGATTGCTTAATTTCTATATGTAGTTTTTCTTTCAAGCACATACACACAAATTTTTACCATAACAAACACACTGTTAATTTGTTTGCTTTAACAGTGTATTTATTTTTGACACTGTCTCCCATCCCCTTTTAACCCAATGTCTTATCTTCTCTCTCTTTCCAACTTTACAATCAAGCATACTTCCCGCCAGGTTCTCTTTGCACTAAATTCCTCTTTGTAATTATCACCCCACATTAAGCCAGTGAACCGACCCCAGGGCCTTAGCTACCCCTGGTGGTTGACATTTGTAAAGAGGCTTCTGCCAATAGCAATGAGACTCTCACAGGAGACTCTCTTGCTCACATGGGCAGCCTGGGGAAACTCAGCTTTGGAAAGAAACCAGATCTAGCCCAACAGGCAACATAAACTGTCCCCCAGGGGCTTGGGGATGGATGCTGTGGAATGAGGTTTGAGTCTCACTTGAAAAATCTCACATGAAGAGCTGAGGTAGGTGCTCTGAGGGGGTCTTTTATCAATCACATAAACTAGGTACTTATTGCTTTCCCTACTTTGGAGATATCAGAACCTATATGCAGTGAGTGATCAATAAGGCACGTGAGAAAGATGGCCCTTTCTACACCTCTTCTCAAAGGTCAGCTACCCTTCTTAAGCCAGTTGGGGAGAGGGTGGCTAAAGTCACATGTTAAATCAAATTGAAATTATGCATTAGGACATGAGATTGGAGGTGCTCATTACTGACACTGCTGGCAACTTACATACCTCAGGTTTTTATCTACCAGTGGGCAAGGCATAGCATCAGGAAAAAATTGTCACCAGAATATAAAGCATTTAATACACTCCTGCATTTTCACTTTGGGGACAGCAAGGAATAGAGGCGCAGTCCAGAGAGCTCAAGAGACAGCCGATCTACTTTAGGGATGCACAGGAGCCCAGGGGTGGCAGAACCCACAGGTCATGGATGGCCTAGTGCTTTAGTTTCTGTCTCCTGTGCCAGATGGTTGTCTCACAAACCTTCAGTTCACCGTAGTTTACCTGGCTCTAAATATACTCAAGTCATCTTTTGCTTTAGCCTTTTTGACTTTTGTTTCTGCTACTAATAACAGTATTTCCGAATTCAGTGTCTCAAGAGGAATGTGTAATTTAGCCTCATTCACCATTTTTAATCCAGTCTCCATACTGTGGGTCAGGATACATATCAGGTATCTTTGAGTTTTCTGGGGTGTTTTGTTTGTTTATTACTTTTATTTTTTTTACCATCCAGTTGTTGTCCCTTTCCAGTCTGCCCTTCCACAGTTCCTCATCCCATTCCTCCTCCCCCTGTCTCCAAGATGTCCTCCACCCCACTCCCACCCAGGCCTCCCCACTCCCCGGGGCCTCAAGAGAGCAATAGGGAAAAAACAGCAGTTGACTTGGACCTTGAATGGGACTCAGGAAGTTCAAGTACATACAATACACAAGCACAGCATAGGAGCTAGGAGTCTCTAGATACATGCAGGAGGGTATGACATTGATTTAAAATTTTTTGAATCATTTTATATACACTTTTATGCATCTTCACACAATGAGAAAAAAAATGCCTCTTAGGAAATCCTCACATCTGAACAGGAAGAGCACTAATTTATCCTTTTAATGGCTCCATGAAGTTCTATAGAAGTCTGACAATTTCTTCAATCTGTCCTCTTGAGAATGTTGTAATAAACATCCTTGTTCACAAACCATTAAAAGCTAGTGATTTTTTTTTTAACTTGTATGGATTAGACATCCAAAAATCACCTTGCTGGGTCCGGAGGGCCTATGTGTTTGAAGGTGTAATAAATGGTGCTATTTGCTTTCCAAAAGTCTCTTAATGATTTGCATTTCCAATGGAAATGTATAGAAGTTCAGTTTTCCTGCATCCCTACCAATAGCAACTGTTAGCACTGTAACTGCTGCCAAACACTGGAGGATGAAATGACAGGCTGTTGTTTTATTGTACATTTCTATGTACAATAGAATAGACTTCCCTTGAACCTGAACAACTTCTCATGTTTGTGGCCAAGTAGGTTTGATCCTTTACAGATTGCCTGGTTCTAGTCTGGGCCGGTGTTTCTGTTACTTATTGCCAGGTTATCACTGCAGACAGAGCGAGCAGTGAGCCAGCATTTGCATGTAAAGGACTTCTCTCAATATGCTGCCTGTCCACTGATTTTGTTTATAATATCATTCCCCATTTGATGATTTTTTTCTTTTCAAATAGATATTTTTAGAAATTATCTTTCCATTTTTATGATGGCCAATTTATATGCATAATTTATCAAGATGTAATTTATAAATTTCTGTGACGTTTTTACTTGATCATTATCTTTTAATTCAAGTAATTTTAATAAATACCACCTTCTAAACGTATAGCTAATAAGCTGTGCAAGTTGTATTTAGTTAATCTATCATGTTTTCATTTCTTTCAAATTCTCATTTATTCTGGGCTATGTTTCTTAATTTTTTTCTATTCTGGGCCATTGCCATTTTGATTGACTATAATGAATCTTTCTGATATTATTATATCTGGTTAGGCAAGTCCTCTTTTGCTTTTATTTGACATCACAAACCTTCAGATCATTTTATCTGAAAGTACTATATTTTCCTTGGAAGTATATTAATTTGGGAAAATGTGACATTTTATGTAACTTATTAGAATATGCTACAAGCTTATGCCCAAAATGATGGAAGTCTATAGAGAACTGGGAAAAAACAAATAACAATAACAGCAAAAGTCATGAGAAGTCTTAGGAAGAAGAAAGCCATTTGGATTTCCTGTACATAAATAGCAGGTGACTGGATGTAGGAAGAAGCGGGTAGAGAAAAGAAAGACCAAGAAACACAAACACCTAAGCTCACTGAATTTCACATTTGTGAGTTGCATTTCTTTGGAACAATCATTGCTTGGCTCTCTGTCCTGTAAAGCCTGCACAGTTAGCTAGGCACTTGGGCAAATGGTCAAGGGGCTCAGATCAGAGCATCACAACAAATTTTGGAGTTTAAATAATAGACTTGGAAAACTCCTTTACAAATCCTGGGTCAGCAGATTGCAATGCTGTTTTGCTCTAAGGTCTAAACCTTGTGCTAGACAGTTAGCTGGCATATGGCTTCTCAGCCATGGGACTGATGACCATTACACCAGGGAAGTATCTATTATGGGCTGCTGTCCTCTGTGTCATCAAAGCTTAGCAGCACCCCTGCCTCTCAATGTCAGATACCTACCCACCCCTCTTAAGAGGAGAAAAAACAAAACAAAACAAAACAAAACAAAAGACTGATCACTGTGGCTAATGGCTCCTGAAAGTAATTTATCCCAGGTAACTGGGCTAGAAAAATGTTAGCAAGTGAAAGTGATTAGCTGTAGTCATGTTGGCGATGACAGGCTGCAATGCCTAATGTCTAATTGTTGATGTTTCCAAAGGAGCTATGAGAGTTATAACACAGAAAAGCAACAAGCAGAAACAGTAGTAGTTATTTCAGAGTTTTATTATTAAATTATTATTAAATTATTAAATTTATTATTGAATTATTATTAAATAATATTATTGATTAATAATAAAGAGAACTAAAAATAAATGAAAGGAAATGTAAGGGACAAAAATTGCACTGTTGACAAGATGGAGCAGTCAGCAAAGGCACCTATCACTAGAGTTCAGTTCCTGAGATTCACAAAGGAGTAAGACAGCTCCTGTAAGTTGTCCCCTAACCTCAACATGTGTACTGTGGTATACATGCTCAGGCACACACACACACACACCATCGTCGTAGTCGTCGTCGTCATCGTTGTTGTTGTCGTCGTCGTCGTCATCCCACATCACATAACACCAGTGTCAAACAAAATTAGGAGTTAGAACAAAAAACACTGCAGAAACTAGGATGGTGTAGGAAGGGGGATCCCTGGTTACAGCTGAAGAAGCGAACCAGGTGAATGGGAAATTCAGCAGTGGAGCTCTACCAGATGGAAGAAGGAAGATTTAAAACACGAGAATACATTTAAAAATATTGAGAGACAGGAGGCAAGAAATAGGGGCATGACATCTGGATAATGGGAGTCACAGATGCAAATTAAACCCAGAATGCAAAGAGATACATACTTAAACTTCAAATATTTCAATATTTAAAGCAATAGGGGGGAAAAGTAAGTTTGAATGCACAATTTTGTATCTAAATAAATTGCTCTAATAATATGATGATATAAGTAAAATATATCCAGGCATACAAGGTTTCAAAATTTGTTATCCAAAAGCAGACATTAGCATGTTTGGAAAGAGACATCAAAAGTATCAGCACTGACATAGCTTGCTAAGGATCTTGCTATTTGAAAGCAGCCTTAAAAACATCTAGTAGCAAGTGAAAGAGAGAGTCCCTAATTAAAACTTTGTATTGTAGGATTGCCCTCTTCATTTGTTTACAGTGACAGTTACACTTTTTGATATTAAAACTAAATCCAAGTATCTGCAGATTTTGTAGATCTTGTATTCACCTTCTAGATATTATGTGGCTATTGTGGGAGGCAGTTCTTGGGCTTGAACCTGGAGCTTCATGCACACTAGGCAAGCGTTATATCTTCAGCACTGTTCATTTTTCATTTGGAGATGGTGTCTCACCAAGGTGCACAAGTTGGTCTTGAGCTCCCTTTGTGGGCCAGGCTGGCCTTAAATTTGTGAGCCATCTTCTTTAGCCTCCAGTGTAGGTGGGATGACAGGCTTCTATCATCAGGCCCAGCTAAAAAAATATTTAATGCTAGCAGGTGTTGCATATTTATCTTATATCCAAGCATCTTACAAATTGTTATATTTAAGGTAATAGTTGTTTTATATAGTAAAATGTTAACAAAAAATGGTAGCGTTTTTTTTTTTTCTTGACTTCTACTATACATGACTTTTGCCCTATACCTCTCCCCCATTTCAATCTTTGGACCACTATGCCAGGATTTTATATCTGTCCCTCCAGATCCTAATGCATATCTATCTATCTATCTATCTATCTATCTATCTATCTATCTATCACTTTGCTCTCTGCCAGAGAACACTGACCACGTGATGACAACTGTAAGTCTCCTGGCTCTGGTTTCCCATTGTCTGTCCAATGGGGAGTCTACAGAAAGGTCAAAGGGAAGGTAGAAAGGGAGACATTGATGTTACGTTTTGATTTTCACTGCAGTATTACTTGGAGCTAACAGTATCATGGGTAGAAGTTTCCACTACAGTAATAAGACTCCACAAGCTTCCTCCCATTTGGCTCACTGGGTCACTTTCTCCTCTAGCCATGGACCCAGGAGTAAGAGCTGTTGATAATCCAACGCATTAGAGTTCTATCTTGTTCCTTATATTTCTTTTATTTCCCATTGCTTTCAAGAAAGTTGGCTGCACATAGAGCTTGGAATTACCCAGTTTCAAGCAGTTAAGATGATTATATCTAGTATTAGATTGTGGTAAATGCTTTGAGTTACAATAAAATTATTTTAATTCATGTTTTAAACCTCTAATTCATCTTTAATGTTGCTGCATGGTTTCAAATGCCTTTATCTCATTAATAGGCACAATAATGTGTCTTGTTTACTACTGAAGTTGGTAGATTTTATAAGGACTGCCACTCTTATATCCATAGAGTATTAATCTTAGTTAATGAGTTTTGTGGATCTGGAGACTGAACCCAGGGCCTTGCTCGTGATGGGCAAGTGTTTTATCTCTGAACCGTATATCCAGTCCACTTAACATTATGTAGTAGTTGCCTTGGAATTTTTACTACTAACATTCTAGCTTTTATTTTCAAATGTTTTATTTTGAGCTCTAGTATTTTCAAGTCTGAGTAGGGTGGGTGGCAACTTTCTGCTGTGGCTCTTTTTCAGTCGTTTGATTTCAGCACCATGCCATCTTTAAATAAACCAGAGGCTTTCACGTTTCCACACAGCTCATGATAGTTAAGTCTTGTTCGAGTTCTTTGTTTTTAAATTGAGCTGTAGTTCAGCTATGAAACCACAGTACCACAGTACCTTTTCAATGGTAGGTATTTCACCATCTTCCAAGCCTTTTGTTCCAGAGTTTTACTTGTTACCAGAGAAATTTATTGTAATTATGATCATAGTTAAAGTTTTTTCCACATTGCCTGGAATATTATTTTGAACGTTGTGCTGTCTGAAGTTCTGACTCCTGCACACTAGGTGATGCTTGTTACCCATCTATTCTGTGTCTCTGGAGATGCCCACACATTACATCTCTCCTTACAGCTGCTCACTGAGTTAGTTCATCTTGGACATCATCAATGTTTGTTTTCTATTGCTTTTTTTATTTTCTTATTTCATTATTTATTGTTCATCTGTCTTTATTAATTACCCCCTTTCTGTAAATTACTTAGTTTGATTTTTCTTTATCTAGTCTCCTATGTTAAGTTCTATATTTCTTTATAGTTGCAGTTTCTTCTTCAATAACAAATATATTTCATGCCACAAAATTTCATCCGAGTGTCTATTGGGTATGGCTCCAATGCTCCCTTTGCTTTATATCCTAGACATGAAATACTTCCCTCTTGATTTCTTCTAATGCGTCAAAAGAATTCTATTATCTCTTTTGAGTTTTAGGCAACTTGATGAGAGAGTATTGCTAGCAAATTCTTTATTCTTGTTAGAATCTGCTGATGTTCCTTTGTGGCAAAATACACAGCCAAGTTTTGAAATTTTTTGTTGATTAACAAAAAAGCAGTTTTTCATTAGGGAGGTAGAGACCTATTAAATATCTCATATATCATGTTGATTAGTTACATTATTCAATCCATTACTTTTTATTTCTCTATTATAGTTAATTCTAAAAGAGTTTATTGAGGGCACCCAGCATAATTACCCTTTAATCAAATTCTTCCTGCTTTCCTGAATTTGTAAACATATATTTAGCAACTACCATACCACATGCTTTTTTCTTCTAATACCAAAATGTTATACCAAATATTATATAAAAGAAGATCAGTGCTGTCCTGGCTTCATTTTCCTTGAGGTGGTAACATATCCAGACAAAATGTACCTTCAGGCAGAGGACTAAATTTTAGCTCACAATTCCAGGTATGTAGTGCATTACTGTGGGGAAGTCTAAGTCCAAGAACTGGAGGCATCTGGTCACGTCACACACACACACACACACACACACACACACACACACAAAGAACAGTTATCGACTGCCTGGGTGGATTGTAGGTTATGTCAAATTGACAATTAAAGGTACTCATTACAAATGACTTTTTTTTTTCTTTTATATTTGTATGTGGTTGCTTTACCTAGTGTTCTCTTCTTTGTAATTTTGGATTGCTGCCTGGATATGCAGTTTAGGATTTCTCATCAATACTGCCTGAAACTGGATGGGTTCAAATGGATTTAATTGGATGGTTTGAGTCTTTAATGAGCACAGAAAAATAATACTTAATTTGTTTGATTAAAAAAAAAACCAAACACTACTCTGTCTCTCACATTTCTTATATGTGATATCTCTTGACTTAGTCATCCAGTTTCTGGTTTTATCTTCCTGATATAAATACTTTAAAATGTTATTTTATGGGGTTATGGCTCAAGGGTTAAGAGTGCTTGCTTCACTCTTCAGCAAGCCTGAGGCTACTTCAACACACTTATAATGGACACATCACAACTGCCTGTAATTCCAACCCCATTGGATCTGATGCTCTCTTCTGGAAGAAGCACAGTAGGCATTGCTTAAGCAGTGTGGCTAGCTCTCAGGCACCAGATGGAAGCCACCAGCCTACGAGGTCAAGTTCACTAACATCGGATCAACATCAACCTCTGCCCTCTTCCTATCATGGAGGTCCAAAGTGCACAGGTTTACAACACACATTTTTTTCTTACATTTATGACTTTCTAGTTCCCATGGGAAACCTCTTGTACAGCAACTATAGATATCTACATCTTCACACTATTCACAATACAGAAAGCTCCTTGTGTAGGAACAACATAGAGCTCATGCTTTTGCTAAAACTCAGGGACATCCTAGGAACCAAGAGCTTAGAAAAGTCAGACAAATAACAAACGGAGCAACAGAATGTAGAGGAAGCAGACTAAGGTTGCTGTTCTCCCAGAACCCACTGTCTACCCCCCAGGAACCCTCTAAACTAATCACGATACTGTTTTAGTTATTTTTCTTTTACCTGGGACAACATATGTCACACAACCAACATTTTGTTGTCTACTTAGGCTCACAGTTCAAGGCTCAATCTATCATGGCAGGGAAGTCATGATGGCAGAAGCATGAAGCAGCTGGTGACATCGTATACAGTCAAGGAGTGGAGAAAGGCAGATGCCGATGCTTGGCTGGCCCTCTCTTTATTCAGTCTAGGATCCATGGAGGTGTCACACAATCAAGAAAGTCTTCCCAGTCCAGCTGGAAACACCCTCCAACTCAAAGGTACACACAAAGGTATTTTCAAGGTGATTCTACATTTTCTTATAAATATGAACAATGTTTTAAATACAGGCTCTCATGTGGTAGCCCAGGTCACACTGGGGACTTGCTAAGTAGTCCAGGTTGCTCATGGATCCTCAGACCATCCTGTCTCTTGGCCCCCAAGTGATAGATTATTCTGCTCTTCCAGTTAGTAATGCTAACTTGGCAAATGATTGTTGTAGAGCCAAATTACCCATCTTTAAACCTTTGTGTGTTCTCTGTAAGTAAAAATGCGAGATTACACCATTCTTGAAATCTCTTTTTTAGAAAAGCATCCTATAATAAAATAATAATTTTATTATTTTAAATTATTTCTAAAAGCAATGAGCACATATTGTCTGGATTCTTGATCAAAGAAAGCAGCAATAGTAAGCTATATGAGGCAGTTTGGGACATTTTAACCTAATTGCATATTGCTGATATTTAAGAATTGCATTAGTATTAAATTATTACCACAGCAAACTGAAACTTTAGTATCCTAAAAGAACACAAAGTTAGCATCTTATAACTCAATACAAATCACAGTAGGATAAAATTAAAGCAGGGCTGCAATCCTGCTGGTGTTTTGAATGTAAATTGTCTTTTATAATCTTGGGGATTTGAACCCTAGGTCTCTACCTCACGGTACTGTGTGGAAGACTGTTGTGGGAGACAGAGCCTCCCTGATGGAAGCAGATAACCTGAGCAGGGCTTCAGAGTTTATAGCAAGGCCCCACTTCCAGTCCCATAGGATTGATGATATGTGACCTCACACTCCTGCTTCCCTACCATGACAGAGTATGAGACAAAATAAGTCCAAGCTTCCTTCAGATGTCTTTGCCAGGTGTTTCATCAGAGTCACAGAAAAGTAACACAAGGCTTCAGGAGACAATCAGCTTCCTTGACCATTCCAGCTGGCAGTACCCACCTACATCCCTTGGATGGCCACACCCTTCCTCCAACTTCAGTAGCCACATTGTATCTTCCTAGGCCTTCTTTTCACACTCATCTTCTCCAATCAAAGCCAGGGAGGGGGCTCCAATTTGTAAAGTCCCACGTCTTGAGACAGGATAATTTCCTCAACTTAACTTCATCATATATTCAAAGTCTCTTGAGTCAAGAAAGTTAATGCAATTGTGTTAATAGGTGTTAGTAGTTACTAGGGCTTTGCAGGGCCATTACTTCACCTACCACAAGCATTGCTGTTAGTATTTTAGGTGCAATGGTGTCTGTGTAGTTAAATTTAATACATGTTTACAATAGAAGTTTGTTTATGGATTGTTCATTTGAACAAGAAGCCAGATGATGTTTGTATAATCCTTTTTGATATATAAGGAATGACTTGGAATAAGTACAGAACATAGATTCGTTGTAGGAATAATTATAGATAAAGATTTTGAAGAAAAGGTAGAATACACACACACACACACACACACATATATATATACCATTGTGTCAGTCCTAACGTACCCAGACCATAAGGAACTGTGGGAGATAAGCCTGTGGGGGAAGCTAGCCATCACTTAGAGAACTGCATATTGAGAGAAACAGTAGTACAGCAGGGAGCACACTGTCCAGCCCAGAATGAACTTCCTCCTATAGAAGTGACCTCATCTCTTCAACAGCTCAAAAGACACAGTGTCAGGGGGCATGGCTCTGTATTAACAAAGAAGGTGGGGGGTATGCCACCTGTGGATCGCACTTGGGTTCTGATTACAGACAGAACAAACAATCTGATTATCTATCTGAACGTGAACAGATTACTTGGCGATAGTAGTGGCTCCTCAATCTCTTGGGAAGTTTCTGTGAGGTTTTGAAAGTTCTTGCAAGATAAAGGCTCTTGCTCATGCTTGCAGATGATTCTAGATCCTTAGGGGTAAAATGATACTATCTAATTTTAATGACAAGGCCTAAATTTAATTTTAAGAACCATTATCTTCTATCTATCTGAAGGAACAGAAGTAAAAGTGTTCTTTGTTCCTTAAAGTAAAATCAACACATTTTACACATAACGCTTCCTACTTCAACCATGCAGTCCTCAAAGGAAAGCAGCCATCCAGGGTACAGCCCACTAAGGATGAAGAATTCAGCACTAATGCCAGAAAGCCAAACACAAACGTGCACATCTTATTACAGTGACGGAAACATGACATCTGCATTCAGTGTCACTGTAAGATAATGACACCTATTAAAACATGTATCAGTGGGGCTGGAGAGATGACTCAGTGGTTAAAAGCACTGACTGCTCTTCCAGAGGTCCTGACTTCAATTCCCAGCAACCACATGGTGGCTTACAAACACCTGTAATGGGATCGTGTGCCCTTTTCTGGTGTGCCTGAAGACAGAGATAAATATATATCGATGATAAAAAAATAAATCTTTAAAAACAAAACAACAAAAACACAAAACATGCATCAGATCATTTACTCACAAAGACAAGCCTTTAAATAAATCTTATCCCCATTGTATAAATGGAGAAACTGAGGCCCCCGTAGCTCAGGTAGAGTGCAGGCTTCAGCATGGGCCCATCCCACCGAGCAGACTGCTCTTAAACAAGAATCAACATTTTTTTTTTTATTTATTTGCCACCTGTGTATTATGCAGTCCATAGCAGCAAGCCCTTTGTATTCCGAGGCATCTGTAGGTACTTTCTTACACATAGTCACTAAATGTCATTTAGCGATGACAATGACAAATAATGAATCATATTGTATTCTGTATGTTTCCTTGCTTAATTGGAGAACTGAACCAATAATGTACATCAGCTATAAACCCTAATCTTCATGGGAAGAGTTATGGTCTATATTTTTCCAACTGACTACATGAGTGGTCTTTATTGACTTCTTTTACGTAAACATTTATTTCTGGTATTGAGTTTATCCAATTCAGGAACAACAAATGTCTCAATACACTTTGAAATGGGACTAATATAGATTGTCAGATTTGCTGGTTTTGTGACAAACTGTATATTTAAAACAAGTAATAGTTATTTAACACACACACACACACTCACACACACACACAGAGTGATCTGAGTCTGTTAGGCCTTTTCTTTATGTTCTGCTAAGGAGAGGATCAGTTGAGACCCTCGGGTTGGAGATTACTGAAGCTGCCTTTCCCCAGGTCAGAGGCTGCAGTGTTTACAGGTTAGAAGGCACATCTATGGTATTTAAGTCAACCCTTTTTTCTCTGCTTTGCTTCTGAAGCATGGATGTAAACCCAGTGGGGGGAAAAAAAACGAGACTGGAAAGGGAATTTTGGAAAGAAAAGTCCAAACATATTAGTTCAATTTTATTAAATGTAATCATCTGTATTTCAGCAAATGTCATAATCTACCAAGTGGCCAGTTGTCTTAGTCAATGGTTTTAGTGTGTGTGTGTGTGTGTGTGTGTGTGCCCACGCGTGCACAGTGAAGAGACACCATGACCATAGCAACGCTTAACTGAGGCTGGCTTACATTCAGAGGTGTAGTCCATTATCCTATTTTTTTAAATAATTTTTTATTGGATATATTCTTTACTTACATTTCAAATGTTGTCCGCTTTCCTGGTTTCCCCCTGCAAAATCCCCTAACTCATCCCCCTCCCCCTGCATACCAATCCACCCATTCCTTTTTCCTTGTCCTGGCATTCCCCTATACTGGGGCATCAAGCCTTCTCAGGACCAAGGGCCTCTCCTCCCTTTGATGTCCAACAAGACCATCCTCTGCTGCATATGCATCTGGAGACATGGGTCCCTCCATGTGCACTCTCTGGTTGATGGTTTTGTCCCCGGGAACTCTGGGGGTACTGGGTGGCTCATATTGTTGTTCCTCCTATGGTGCTGCAAACCCCTTCAGCGCCTTGGGTCTTTTCTCTAGCTCTTCCACTGGGGACACTGTTCTCAGTTCAATGGTTGGCTGAGAGTGCCCCCCTCTGTATTTGTCATGCACTGGCCAGGTGACAGCTTTATCAGGCACCTGTCATCAAGCACTTGTTGGCATCCACAATAGTATCTGGGTTTTGTAACTGTATATGGGATGGATCCCTAGGTGCGGCAGTCTCTGGATGGTCTTTCCCTCAGTCTCTGCTCCACACTTTGTCTCTGTATCTCCTTCTGTGGGTATTTTGTTCCCCTTTCTAAGAAGGACCAGAGTATCCATACTTTGTTCTTCTGTCTTCTTGGGCATCATTTGATCTATGAATTGTGTCTTGGGTATCCCAAGCCTCTGAGCTAATATTAACTTATCAGTGAGTGCATACCATGTGTGTTCTTTTGTGATTGGGTTACCTCACTCAGGATGATATCCTATTCTTCTAGTTCCATCTATTTGCCTAAGAATTTCACGGATTCATTTTTTTTATTAGCTGAGTAGTGTGTTAAACGTTGTTAAATTGTGTTAAATGTACCACATTTTAGTCCATTATCCTAATTGCAGAAAGCATGACACCACACAGGCAGACATGGTGCTGGAGAAGAATTTTACATCCAGATTCTCAAGCAACAGGAAGAGAGAAAGCCATTGGGTCTTTAAATGCAAAAGCCTACCCCCAGTGTCACACTTCCTCCTATAAGATCACACCTCCACTAACAAGGCCATACTTCCTAATCTACTAATCTAAGTAGAACTACTTCCTAATAACCAAGCATTCAAATCTATGAGCCTATGAGGGCCACTCCTATTCAAACCACCATATCCTATAAGCATACCTATTCTTTTATTTAATTTTAAATTGTTGTGCTAGTTTTATTAAGGATCATATATTTGTCTTACAACATTACCCATTGGCATTGCTCTACTGAAGCACTGTCCAGCAGGGTAATGGAAACCACACTCATAATTTTACAATTTTTAGTAGTCATATTTTAAAAAATAAGTAAAGATAAACAGGTAAAATTAATTTTAATAGCAATTTGATTAACTCAATATTAAATGAGTAATATTTTAAACATGTAATTAATGTTTAAAACTATTTCTCATGTGTATATTCATGGGCATAACAGCAGTTTAGCATGCTTAAAGCCCTGGGTTCATTCTTTAGCACCACAGAAACAACTTCATTATTATTTTAAAAATTACTAATGAGATGCTTTTCATGTGCTAAGCCTTTGAAACAAAGGGACATATTTATGCTTGTAGTACATATTGGCTGAGCTTGTCATATTCTAAGTGCTTAGTAGTCCTGTGTATAACAGGCAAGACTGTGGACCCCACCTTAGCCAATTTGACTCAAATCCAAGACAGCCTGAAGTGTTTCTCCTGGGAGAAACAGGGAGCCCATGAAGTCACCCACCCTCCAGCTTTGAGTCCTGAACTAAAACTTCTGAATCGCCAAGTGCGGCGGCAGCTGTATTTGGGTCTTAGTACAGCTGCAGCTTAGAAAATGAAGACATTTAAATCCAAAAAAGAAATAGAGAAATTGATGGAGTGCGAAAACCCGCACAGCTCACACGTGCTCGAATGAGAAGCTTTCTATGGACCTTGCAGGAAGGATCAGTCTTGTCAAATGCCGGGATGAGTTTCTAGAATTCTCTGGGCAATTATTTAATACATGGTGTAGTGTTTGGAATCCTTCCTTTTCCTAAAGGAAGCTATTACTTGGAATAATGTCCAGTCTAAAATAACTACATCATTATGACATTTTCTACAAGTTTCATAAACCATGGCTTGTTGTTCTCAGGAAAGAAGGGAGAAAGAAGTTCTGCCTTGAGGTTGATCTGTACCTTGTGTCCCTGTCCCTTCTGGGGCCATGAGATATCTGATTATTGACAGTGACCTGTATGTCCAACTGCTTCCCATTTCAAATTCAGAGGAGATTCTTTTCAATGTTCCAGACTTGGCTCTTACAGTTTCTTCCACAAACATATCCATTAATGCACCAAAAACCTTATTAACTTTAAAAGACAGGTAAAAAGCTCTCCTACAAAGGCATCAGGCCAAAATAAATAGATCAATCAAAATGACTGAGCTGATTGTTAGTGGTCAGTGCTGCTGACAGACGGAAGGACCAGCATCTGGAGGTGATTAGGGAGAGAGGCTGGGCCCAGCTAACCCTGCCTCAGAGGTGACACTTGAGCAGAGACCCTGAAGAAGGTGGAGTGGAAACAGTCACATACAAGGCCTGTGGCTCGGCTGGGGACTCCATGTCTCTTCAGTCTTTAAAGGCCCCTCTTGTATCTTACCTACCTGCCCATAAGCGCATTTACATCTTCTTAATCAAAATCCTTATCTTGGGTATTCTAAATTTATCAAAGTGTCCCAAGTCAGTGAAGAATGAGCCAGGAAGAGAGAGAACAGTGGAAGGCTCCCTCCCAGGCCTCACAACCTGAAGGCCCGAAAGCAGAATTATTAAGGCAGATCTTCATTCCCCGTGTTGTGGCTTTGTGTTACTGCATTGAAATTTCTTTGTCTTTGCCCCATCTTTTTGATCCCCTTATTCTGAACTTTCCTGGAGGTAAGCTGACTCACAGATTGAGTGGATGCCCCTGGACCCTCTGCCTTGCCTGTACTGTCTCAGGGTCTGACCCTAGTTATACACTCACTGTCCCAGCAGCAGCAAGTGTCTCATTGGTGGCATGAAATTAATCAAATTATGGTCAAATTCTCCTGGCTAAACTAGGAGATTCACTAACTGGTGCACACCAAACTAGCTGGAGAGAGTCTGCAATGGCAGGAAGATGTAAAGCCAGAACGTGTTTCTCTAACAGATACATATGGGTAGGTAATGCCCCCTGGCTTGGCTGCAGCTAACCGGGAAAGGATTCATTTAAAGAGGGCCAAGAAGCGCCAATCCTGGAGAGCACAGGTTCTCTTTCATAAATTAGTGAGTCATGAGAATTTAGGCAATAAATGAATAATTGTGGGGTAAGATTAACTAAGTGTTTTAAGGTTATTGAAGACCTTAAATTACACCAATTTAGCAGAGAGTGGGTTCAATGTGTTTTAATATAACAATTAACTCTCAGTAAAGGAAGGGAACCCAGGGCTACAGGCTTCTGCTATCTGAAATCATGGCAGCATTTGCTGAGTGGGGCTAGAACCTCAACCTCTCCAGCCAGCTGGCTTGTAGGTTAATTTTCTAGTTTCTTTAAAACTAAAGTTTATTTTAAAAGAAATCTCACGGAAATAAGAATCCCATGCCATCAGAACTGGAAGGGCATGAAAGTCAGAGTCATAACTTTCCGTTTTACAGATGAAGAAGCAGTGTCCCCATCTGAGGCGGGAAGGCAGAAGATTGCATATCTTCCACCTGCAGGAACCTGTGAAATCTAAGGAACTGAAGTGGCTGTACAACGTCGCAGAGCTGTGCATGCCAGACACAGAAGGTGGACTCCGTGCCCTGGGCTCTCCTCCTGGCTGCAAGCCAATGTTCTATTTTAAAGGACTGGTCCACTTAGCCACTTGACACAAGGCAGGTAAATAGCCATTTACTAGCTGGATCCCCCCCAACCCCATTTCAGTCAGTTTTCTATGTTGTTAAAACATAACCTCGGACAACCACTCTGGAAATCAGTCTGGCGGTTCCTCCGAAAACTGGGCACCTCACTTCCAGAAGATCCTGCTATACCACTCCTGGGCATATACCCAGAGGATTCCCCACCATGTAATAAGGATACATGCTCTACTATGTTCATAGCAGCCCTATTTATAATTGCCAGAAGCTGGAAAGAACCAAGGTATCCCTCAACAGAAGAGTGGATGCAAAAAATGTGGTATATCTACACAATGGAGTACTATTCAGCCATTAGAAACAATGAATTCATGAAATTCTTAGGCAAATGGATGGAGCTGGAGAACATCATACTAAGTGAGGTAACCCAGACTCAAAAGGTGAATCATGGTATGCACTCACTAATAAGTGGATACTAACCTAGAAAACTGGAATACCCAAAACATAACCCACACATCAAATGAGGTACAAGAAGAAAGGAGGAGTGGCCCCTGGTTCTGGAAAGACTCAGTGAAGCAGTATTCGGCAAAACCAGAACGGGGAAGTGGGAAGGAGTGGGTGGGAGGACAGGGGGGGAGAAAGGGGCTTATGGGACTTTCGGGGAGTCGGGGGGCTAGAAAAAGGGAAATCATTTGAAATGTAAATAAAAAATATATCGAATAAAAAAAAACATAACCTCGGGAATATCACCAGTAAAGAAGGAACCCACTCAGTCACACTGATGCTTGAAGACAGCTGAGTCTGTCAGAATTCAGCATATTCAGGCTGTAGCAATAAAGCCAGAGTTGAGATACAATGGACAAGGTGTTTTCTTACATACGCATATAGGTAAAGGTGACCTGGAATTTGACCCAACACTAAAAGGTAGAGTATTCCTATTTAGCTGAAGGCTATAGCCCTAACTAGCTCGAAAATCACTAAGGAAGAAATCTTTTCCTTGGAGCTTAGCTTCTAGCTGTTGCCAAGCCACCTCTGCAGTGGGAGACATGTGATATAGTGTGGAATTATTGAGAGACGCAGTGTAAATCTCCCAGCAACAGATGGAGGTGTGAGATGGAATAGCCAAGTTATCCCTCTTCCAGGGGTTGGAGCAGTCTATCTCTTTACACTACATGGATCTCTGACTCTCTCCTCTACACCATGGGCTCCCAACCAGAGGTTGGGGGGAAAACCCTTCTTCTATCCTCTTAAGATGTAAGTAAATGTTACAGCCTTATCCATAATAAGAGAGATGCTTGGGCAGACCACAGGGAAATTCCCTAACCTACAGGGGTGGGGGATGGGGGTGGGGGGTGGGGAGTGGGTAGGTAGGGGATCCTAAGTTTGCTTGACGTGTCTTTGAGGAAAATAAACCTCCATAGATCACATGCCGAATACAGACTGGAAGACAGTTCAGGGAGAATTTTAGTATCTAGGAATAGCTATTTCTAGGAATCAATCTCAAAGACACACTGGAAACACATGAAAAGCTACTAATTTGAGAGCTGCTAATTGCAGCACTATTACTAATTTAAAGGCACAAGAAAACACCTTCAAATGCCCATCAATAGCAGATTGGCTAAAGAGTGGCCTATTCTGTAGCTTTAAAAGGGAGCAAGGGAAATCTTTAGATGCTGCCAATGTCTAAAAACATGTCACTAATTAAACAAAACTAACAGGTCCAGTATAACAGTGTATACTAAAGGGTGGTTATGTTTGCATGTGAACCTAAATTTAAGAATAGAAATTTAACCCAACAACTACCAAAATGTCTCAAAAGTTAGGGCAGAACAGACAGGGATAGCAGCTAGACTCTCTACCCCAATCCCAGTAGGGTCTTTTTTGTTTTGAATCCTTGAGACATTTAATTTAATTTTAAAACAAAACTAAACTAAAACACAGTGGACTGGAAGAACCTTATTGTGATGGACTTGGGACTTAACCACACACTGGAATTATTTCAGTGATTTAAAAATAGAAAAACTTTTTACTTAAAGACTAAAAATAACCACATGAAATTTTAAGCCATTTTTAATTGTTATATATTTAGCAATAATATGTATATGAGATAATTTTGAGAATGTATGTTTTAAGCAAGTAAAAATTATATTATGCAGTAGGAGGCAGAAAAACTGCAAATGTACATTAAAATTCAAGCCATCATAATAAAATCTCTATAATCCTAAAACTGAGCTGAAAATATTAAAATGAATTTATGGTATAATTTAATCAATTTATGGTATAGTTTTAATGAATTTATGATATAGCTGCCTAAACACAGATGTTCTAAAAAGGGTGACACCTATCCAATGGCAATGAAAACACTTAGTAGCAAAACTGGTCCTTAAGGAAATTTTCTTCTTGAAAGAATGGAGACTCTTTGGAGAGTTGGCTAATATTTAAACTGAAGGACAGAAGTCATAGATAATAAGTCTGGAACATTAGACCTACTCAAATGCAAGAAGTTTATCAAAGATCACTAGGGTCATGTCAAAAGGATACAGGAGAAACATGAAGAACTTCCTTGTTTTTTAAAAAAAGGAGTCTAGCCAGCATAGACTGAAACATAACAATTACATTAAAATCCATGCATTCAGAAAGATGTATTTTAAAAACCTGTTTTGGTGGCAACATGTAGAGGATGGCATGGAAACAACGCATTATTTTTGAAATTAGTAAGTTGGAGGGAATTCTCAGTTATTTGTCTTGCTTGGCTCTTGTTTGTTGATATTACACTGTGCTCAAATAGTTGAACTGGGAACCTTTTTTGAAGAGACTATACTAGGTTAAATAGTAACCATCAATGCGACCTGGAGCAGCCCATGGTAGATAGGGAATTGCAATAGAACTTGTCAAACTGTGCCTATGAGTTAGCTATGTTCACTGTTAGATTCTGGGGTCTGAGGTTGAGCCTGAGAATATGCCCATTTGAGGGCAGCACTACTGGTCAGGAGGTGTTGGCTGCTCCCATCCACTGGGTCTACTGTTCCCCTGTTGGACATTAAACAGTTCCACGGAACAACCTCAGGCAAGGTCACTCTGTAACCAGGATGGAGCAGAACACAAACAAGAGAGCTACATCATCATCCCTAAACACAATGAGTATCATCCAAGCCAAATGACGAACATCCCCTATTCTAACCACGAAGAGGGAAATGGCTTCTTTATCAATTATAGATTGTCTGGTCTGGTCTTAAGTCTTTTAAGATAAGACACAATCAAGTGGATAATTATGGTTACTTCCTGACACATCTAATCCAAAGTAAAGTCCTTACCCCTTAAACCTTCTCTAAATATCACAAATGGAAACCCACGACCCATCACAAGCCCTTCGCTTATCACACCCTCTGGGACATCCCATTGCTCCCTGCTGTCAGCGTTGCTACTGCTGTGGTGAAACACCAGGAGCAAAGTAACTTGAGGAGGAAAAGGTTTGTTTGACTCATGTTTCCACATCACCATTCATCATCAAAAGACCTCAGGGAAGGAACGCAGACAGGAGGGAGGAGTGCTTCATACTGGCTTGCTCCCCATGGCTTTCTTGGCCTGTTTTCTTATAGAACCCAGGACCACCAGCCTAGGAGCAGGCCCCCACCAGCTATGTGCCAGGCCCTCCCCATCAATCAGTAATTAAGAAAATATCCTACAGGCTTGCCTACCTACAGCCCAATCTCATGGAGACTTTTTTCTTTTTCTCCGTTTGGGCTGTCTCCTCTCTGATGACTCCTCCTTATGTCAAGTTGGCATGAAGCTGGCAAGAGCACCTCCCCCAGTGAGCATTCTCTTCCATTGTATTACGTAAGAAACCCGTTTCGTTCACCCTCAAGTACATTCTGGTAGTCGTTGCTAGAGTGCCAATTCATGAGTGTGATGGCTAAGCTGACAGCAGAATCACCAGTCACCACTTGCCTTCTGATGGGGTATCCCCAGCCTCATTTGTAAAGGAATCATGCTAGAAAGAAATTGACGGTGATTCTGATTGAGCCTCTAGCTTTAACCATAAAGATCACTGGGCACACAGGGACATTTTAAGGAACCATATTCAGTTTACTCATGAAACTATCACTGATTCTCTAAACAGCAAATAAACAGCATAGCAGACAGAGGAGATCTTAAGTTTAAACGCAGCTCAGGAGACCGAACAGGGTATTATGTGTTGTCCTTGGATATGATTTGTATAGACTACTAACAAACCAGTAATGGCAATAACAACTGAACTAAGGATATTTAAACAGTGGCTGGAGATTTCATATTATTAAATCATGGCCTCGAATAGTTGTCCTTTCTATAGTGACAATGGAAGTCACTTTCAGGGTACTTACCTACCAAATATGGTACTTGAAATTCACGTTAATGCAACACAGTCATAATAAACTGGATCGGATGGAGACCACGTGCTCATTTGGGGGCAACTAAAAGCTAGATAACAGTCCTCTTTACTATGATCCCTATCTTTGATGAACTTTAAGAGTTCCATAGTAAACAATTTTTAAAAAATGTTTAAACTATTTAATTTAACAGATAATTTTTGAAAGAAGATATGTTGAATAGAGACAAACTTAAGGACAGCAGCTCAGAATGGCTCTAAATTTGAGAGAAGCAAGAATGGCTTTAAAAAGTCCCTTCCACCATGGAGATTGCTTTCTGACCAATTTCTCGGGAGCTGTCTGATATTGCCTATTTCTTTCTTAACCTTTTATTTAATTCACTTACAGATGTGTCAACAGCCTATGATGAGGAATGAAGAATTATTACCAGGGAGACAAAAATGACGGCCTGTGGAGAAACCATCAATTTAAATGTTTGACTCTTCAAAGAAAGAAATGCATTATTTGAACAGTTACCTGGATCTGTAGCAGACATCAGTGAACCAAAAAATAAACAGTCAGTGAAGTGGAAGTCTCCGCTCTTCAGCTGGCCAGCATGTACCATGGCTTTCACAAAGCCATACATAATTAACCTGTAAAAGAGAAACCGAAGGCCTTTGAACATGGAGCTGGATTCTGTGCAAATCCATGCTGTCTCAGAGAACATCCTAAATGTACCATGCATAGACCACCACCATGAGTGGCCTACTCACGGCCTCTGGGTTCTCTCAGCTCTGAATGATATTTTCACTGAATATCACAATTCATTTACCTAGCAAATGGTTAACAGAGCATTTGCTAGCATATGCTCTGCAAAGTAAGGTAAGCTTCAAGGATGTATAAAAAATTGTCAAACCATATCTATTTTATTTCCCTTTCTGAAAAAGATTCAACCAGAGTCCCTTGGGCCCTCCTTGTTATTTGGCTTTTTGGGCCTGTGGATTTTACTGTGGTTATCCTATACTTTATAGCTAATATCCACTTATAAGTGTCTACTTACCATGCATATCCTTTTGGGTCTGGGTTACCTCACTCAGAATGATATTTAGAGTGGATGGAGGGAGGAAACTGGGTAGCAGAGGAGAGGGGGAGGGGAACAGGGGAGCCGGGTATAAGAAGAGCAGGGAAGGGAGAAGAGAAATCAGAGGTGGGTGGTTGGGGGCATCTCTACAACATACCAAAGATTTGGGAAGGGGGCAGGGGAGGAAGAGGCCGCAGGGTGCTATGGGGGTGTCTTTAGCTGAGACCCCCTAGCAGTGGGGGAGATGAATCCTGAAGTAGCCACTTTCTGTAGCAAAGCAGGACTCCCAAAGGAGGCATAAGAACAGCAACTCACCCATAAAACCTTCCACCCAAAATGTTTCCTGCCAACAAGATGTGCAGGGGTAAGTATAAAAAAGAGATGGAGGGAATGGCCGACCAATGTCTGGCCAAAATCAAGACCCACCCCATGGGCAAAAAACCATCCCTGACACTATTAATGATACTGTTATGCTTGCAGACAGGAACCTAGCATAACTGTCCTCTGAGAGGCTCCGCCCAGTAGCCAAAGGCAACAGATACAGAAACCCATAGCCATTCATTAGATGGGAAGCTTATGGAAGAGTTGGGAGAAGAACTGAGTAACCCAAAGAGGACAGAGATTTTACAGAAAGAACAAGAGTCAGTTAAACTGGATCCTTGGGGAGTCCCAAAGATTAGATCACCAACCCAAGAATGAGCATGGGCTGGACCTAAGCCTCTGCACATATGTAGCAGAAATGCAGTTTGGTCTTCATGTGGGTCCCCCAACAACTGAAAGGGGGCTGACCCTGAATCTGTTGCTTGCCTGTGGGTCCCGCGCGCGCGCGCGCGCGCGCGCGCGCCTAGCTGGACCACCTTGTCTGACCTGAGTGGGGGAGTATGTGCCTAGCCCTGCAGTAAATTGATGTGCTGGAGTTGGGGGTGGGGATTGGAGGAAGGGACTATGTGGCAACTATGCAGGATATGCCAGGGGGCTCCCCCTTCTAAGAGTAGGGGAAGGGGTGGGGAAGGATCTGTGTGAAAGGGTACTAGAAGGAGAGGGGGGCTGATAGTGGGATGTAAAGTGAATAAATAAATTAACTGATGAAAAATTATCAAATGTAGCAGAGCAAATCATGTCTACAAGCCAGTATAATCTAGAATCAGCAGTAGTGTTTAGAAACTGCAGACCATCAATCTCCAGATTTTGAAATCTTCGCATGCACTTGCAGTTAAGTGTTTAAAAGGTGCTGAGCCACTGAGTATGGCTTAAAAAAAAAAAGGCTAAATATCAGCTATTAGGATGTAAGGATCTGGATCTCGTGCACTCTCTCATCGCACTCTCACCTCTCTGCCCTTTGGGCTCTCCTCCTCTCCCCCCTTTCTCCACCTGGTCATGGCTGGCCTTCACTTATCTACTCTCTTCTCTCTCTCTCTCTCTCTCTCCTCTCTCTCTCTCTCTCTCTCTCTCTCTCTCTCTCTCTCTCTCTCTCTCTCTCTCTGCCTCCCTAACTCCCATCCTCTGGCCTGAATAAACTCTATTCTATACCAAAAAAAAAAAAAAAAGGATGTAAAGATCTCAACAGTCAAACAGCAGACACTTTTAATTCTCTTAGAAGAACTACTTCATTGAGGGAATAGTTCAGACAGAGCTCCATTTAAACAGTCACTTTCACATTCAAGATATACATACACACACACACACACACACACACACACATAACATCCATATATGATTTCAGGGTATCATTAAAACTGTCTAACCCTCAGAACATTGTTCATCAGCTAGGGTAACAACAATGGCCCATGGAGACTTTGGAAGACAAAGAAAACAAGAAATGTCTGGTGTTCCATGCTCTTGGCACTCTCCGGGAGCTGCTTACTATTTCTCATGAAGGCAGAGATGGAAAACATTTGTTTACAGTTTCTGCCTCTTCACATGCTTTAATTAACTTTATCCGAAGTCGATCCTGTAAGGTTGACACTATCTATTTACACCTGAGAAAAGCGAGCACACTGTGATGCAGAGACCTGCTTAACATGGCAAATTAAGCAGGATGCTTAAGCGTGAATTGAGACAGCCTGGTTCCAATGCTGGGGATTTTGCCACCATAATGTGCTGCCGGAAGAATGGCTTTAGTGTTTTCCACTATACTGATAAGCTGCCTGCAATGGACCCTGAGACAAGCCATCAAATAATTACTCTAAAGAAGTGGTTCTCAACTGGTTGCTACTTCATAACTGTAACTTTGCTACTGTTAGGAATTGTAATGTGTATATCTGATATGCCCAGTATTTGACATGAAACCCTGTGAAAGGGCCATTCGACTCCCAAAGGTGTTGCAACCCACAAGTTGAGATCCACTGCTCTAGACAGTCCAAGGGGTAGTACTAGAGCATCACTAAAAACTGGAGGCCACCTGGTTCTGGAAAGACTCAGTAAAGCAGTATTCGGCAAAACCAGAACGGGGAAGTGGGAAGGGGTGGGTGGGAGGACAGGGGAAGAGAAGGGGGCTTACGGGACTTTCGGGGAGTGGGGGGCTAGAAAAGGGGAAATCATTTGAAATGTAAATAAATTATATCGAATAAAAAAAATTAAAAAAAAAAAACTGGAGGCCAACAGCATCCTCTGGATTGAACTACTGAGTGGCTCTACAGTGAACTACAGCTAAGACACTCAACATGGCTTTGCAGAGTATGGATTCCATGGTAGGAGTTGAATCTTAACCAGACTGAATGTCTTTAATATTAGTAAGTTTGCGCCAGTAGAGCATGACCATAGGAGCTGTAAAGAGGCAAGTCCAAGGGCCTTGTTCTAGACAATTTCCTCAGGGGCCCAATTAGGAAAACTTTCTCCAGATCCAGGGAATCTGCAGTCAACTTATTTGTTATTGTTGTTGCTGTTGTTGTTCAATATATGTATTTTATTGAATTCCTACTACATCAGGATCTCTACTAAGAATTAATGGACCAAGACCTGTGCCTTCATTGAGCATATAGGATGAACAAAAAGGAAAACAATCAGAAATGTAAATAATATCTGTTGTCCATATCATTCCCTTGGGTAGAATCTGCAAGTACAGCCAGCCCAGTGACGTTCAGGACAGTTCTAACTTGGGGAGCGGAAGGGTCTTCAATATTCTTCCTTTTGGGTCTTTTTTACATCCCAGCTTCACAGAGGTGTTTCCTTGTTTGAACTATAGTTTAGACACTGAGCACAATCAGGCTGCAGAGCCATGATAAATATTACAAACTATGATCATATCCCTAACTTCTGTATCTACTGGTTAACTTCATAGGAAACAGAAAATAAGCACTGAAATATACTTATTGTATTTTTTTCACAAGCGATTAATTTGAAAAAAGAAAACTGCACACACACCTGCTGCCTAAGTTTAAGGAAGTCAAGAGAAAGCTAAAAGCCATGTTTATACATTTGCTATAAACAAAACTGATGTCCTTATATGAATATAGCAATTCACCTTAAAACTAACGGTAAGGTAGCCTGTCCTTCATCAAAATTTTCTAACAATTAGTATCAATAAATTAATCAAATCTGTTCTGAAACATATGCATTCAGTTTGTTTCAGATCACAAGTATCTATTACAGCAAAAAATTCAAAGAAAATTACAGTATATATGACTAACCAGTAAAACAACTATTAAAAACCATTAACATTGTGTACAAGAATGTGTTGGGTACAGAAAATTTATTATTAAAATTTAATAAATAACACATTTAAGAACTGTGAAGTTGAGCAAATTTAGGCATCAGTTCAAGCAGAAAAACTAAAAACCTGCATCCTGGCTAGGACACAGGCCAGGATCATGTGGGAAGAAGACACTTCAATTGAGAGATCTTTCCATTGTATTGGCTTCTAAGCAAGTAGTCTGTGGGAGAATTTTTTTGATTACTAATTGATGTGGGGACCCCAGATTACTATTAGAGGTGCCACCCTTGGTCATGTGGTTCTGGGTAATATAAGAAAGCAAACTGAGCAGGCCATGGAAAGCGAGTGAGTGAACACCATTCCTCTATGGTTTCTGCATCAATTCCTGCCCCCAGGTTCCTGCTCCGACTCCCCTCACTAATGAAATATGCCATGGGCATACAAGCCAAAGACACCCTTATCGTCTATGGTGATTAGTTCTTAGGTCAACTTGCCACAAATTAAAATCCCCTTAATAGGGAACCTCCCCTGAGGAATCGCCTTGATTGATGTGCGACAGCTCACACCCTGATAAGAAAGGGCACATCAGAAGGAAGATCATCCTCTGTTGCCATGACTCCCTTCCTTCCTGCCATTGAACTGAGCCACTCCACTGTTGCCAGCACTGCTTGTGCCTTCCCTGACAACAGAACCCGCACAAGTTCAAGCTTTCATCTTGGAAGAGGGACCAGTGGCTCTTCAGGAACTTCCCAGGCTTCTAGCTCCAGATTGGGAATACCAAGTCCTTGTGGACTGAGTAAGTGCTGGCCATCTCTCCAGGAAGAGACAGCTATGCTGGGACTTGTCTGAATGTTGAGGTGGCTATCCTCAAGCACAGAGTGCCGGTGCTTATAGTCTCAGGTGTGGCCTGGCTATTGTTATTGGTGAGGAGTGAACGAAGCCCTGAGTGTAGGAGGTTGTTGTATGTACAATGTGTAAGATGTGTGTTGTTGATATAGGTACAGCCATAGCAAGGACCTCAACCCCTTGGGAATGGCCAAGCTTTCCGCAGATAAGACTTAGAATGAAGTGATGAAGCCTTCCATGGGTAGAGGGGTGTATCTGACTGTGGGTATTGATAGTGCGTGCAGAGAATGCTCACCATAATTTTGTACTGGGTGTTTACACCCTGAACACCACTCCCCTGTTCAGTGCTGTGCTTCTTGGAGTTGGAGTTTCTCTGAGAGCCCAACCATCTGATCTCAGCTTTCTATCCCTGTGGCCATCTGTCTGTCTTTTTTTTTTCCACTCTCTCCCTGGTCCTTCATTCCAGTAAGACTGAAGTACTCACACCCTACTCCCTAACCACTCTACACCCTAACATTCACCTCTACCACCCCGCTCGAACCCTACACCTCCCAAAGTTGCTTTTTGGTTATGGTCTATCACACAGCAATAGAAAGCAAGCTAGAACAGTATAGGATCCATTATGACTGTTCATAGCAGTTACGTAAAAGGAATTAAATGTGAACTTCTCTTCTGATTCACTGCGTTCCCCCAGTTCTTCAATATAATAACCACAGTAGAAACAAACAATTATGGACATGAGCGAGTTCTGTTACAGACAATAGGCAGTCACTGTGCTATTTAATCCTCATGGTTCTCTGAGGAAGGTATTATAATTATCCCCTTCACAAATGAGACAATCAAGAGTCACAGAGGTTAAACAGTCACACAGCTAGTGTCTGCTGAATTGAATCCGGGTGGACAAGCGCTAACACTTTGCACAGCTTTTCAATGGCTTTGAAACACTTTTGAAATCTGTGTGTGGGGGGGGGGGTACACACACATTTCCTTGGAAAATGTGAATAACAAATTTACTCCAGCTGAACTACTGGACATAAAGTAATTAAACTCATAGTTACTTCCTTGAGTTAACATCAATTAATTAATTAAAACAATCGAAAAAAGAAAATCCTCAAAAACGGAACCCAGCACAGTCTTGTGCCCATTTTCACTCTTACTGATCTAAATCACTATCACTGCTAACTGTAATAAGTTATTGTTACATTGCTATTTGTATATCAGCACATTATTGTCGATGCTACGTTATTAATAAGACAATTAGTTATGAATATTTTAACTGGGAGGCTAAAAAGTTAACTCATTGGCAGCCACATATTTCCATAGAATTCCCCAGTCTGCCCTTCACAGAAAGCTTTTCGGGTGCCTCAGAATGGCCAACTAGGGGCAGAGGTTGCCAGGGGTGACTGAAATTAGTAGCTGACAATGACAGGCGAGGGCTGGACAATGACAGGAGTTGCCCCATCAGACACACAGCTGTTGATAACACTGATTTCAACTAGAGTTCTCACAGGAAGTGTTATGCCCACTTAGTGCTGGTCTTTGGATAGTGTCGCATAGGTGCTATGGAGACCACAAGGCTGGGAATCTATGACACTCAGTAGAGTAACAAAAGGCAGTGTGCCACTTGCTCTGAGGGAAGGCACAGGGCAAGAGAATGTAGGGAAATGCTCAATAATCTCACTTTACTGGGTGTTCACGATGCAGTTATTGATTTTAAATTCCTTCGGCTTATCTTATACTCTCTAACCTGCATACCTAAAGGCATGTTGAGAGAATGTTTTAAAACAAAAAGTTCCAAAATGTTCAGTTGCTTGGATAATTTCAAAATATCTCCTTTTAATCTCTGTATTTTTTTTTAAAAAAATGTTCTCTTTTTCTTTTTATTAAAAAATAACCACCAGGCAGTGGTGGCACACGCCTATAATCCCAGCACTTGGGAGGCAGAGGCAGGTGGATTTCTGAGTTTGAGGCCAGCCTGGTCTACAGAGTGAGTTCCAGGACAGCCAGGGCTACACAGAGAAACCCTGTCTCGAAAAACCAAAAACCAGGGCGGCGGCAGCGCGGCAGCGGCAGCAGCGGCAGCGGCAGCAGTGGCTGCTCCAGCTGAAGGGCCATCAGCAGTGGAACCAAGGCGTCACAGGGACCAGTTAGGCCCTGCGCCCACGACCACTGACCTTCGCTGACCAGCCGGGCAGCAAGCAGCTGCAGTTGTGCGGCGCCTTTCCTGCACGGAGGCCACTTCAGAACTCGGCCTCCCACCAGTCAGGAGAGGTGCATCCATCTTGGTTCCGTACTCCAGGGATCGGACAGACTGAGGTACACAAACATAATCCGAGGCCAACACCGCGGTGGTCTGAGCCCGACGGGCGTTGGCCTGCACCCAGGCCCTGGGCGGGTCGGGGGGCCATCGGGGTGCCAACCCAGCCAGGAGGTTTTTTGCCCAGGCCTGCGTGCGCTCCGACGCCATTTTGCCTGCAGGACGACAGAGAGCTCTGGCGGGCAGACCTGTAACAGGCATAGCCTAAGGCTAACAAAGCGGGGGTCCAGGCCCCAAAAGGCACAGGACTGACCCCAAGAACTGGGCGGCTTGGTGGGCCATCTGTGAGTCATCCCGCCCAGGTGATTGTTAGCAAAGCAGACTCTCCCGGCGCTTTCAGGGAGCACGGCGCGCACGCCCGCCATCCTAGTCACCTGGCGGACCCAATTAACAGTCATAGCACTAGGGGAACTTTGCTCGGACCTTGGCCTCCCAGGCTTTTGCCTGGACTCAGGGACTGGGCGGCCAGGCTAACCTTGTGTGCGACAGCCCGGTTGGCGGATCGGCTGCCCAGCGGAGTGAGCGGAACACAGGGGAGGTCACAGTAGCATACACCGTCGGCACTCCCTGGGAGTGCACACAGGCTCCATCTGCTCCACAGACACAATCTGGGGCAAGGCCTCAGGCGGAAGCCCTCAGCTCTACTCTCTCCGCTTCCGGATCCAGATCAGTCTGGGCGGCAGCATCACATCTCCAAGTCCTGCAAGTGGCTAGCTGGGCTTCCGGGCGGCCAGCTGGGAGAAGTCAGTGTGCTCCAGTGAATCCAGCGGGCCCCAGCGGGAGCCTTCGGGTGCTTGCTTTGGGATCTGAACAGCCTGGGCAGCAGCACACTGTCTACAAGCAGTGCAGGAGGTAAGCTGTGCACCAGAGGCCAACTGGGAAGGGGCAGCTTGCACTGGTGAGTCCAGCACTGACAAGATAAACTAACACCAGTGAGAACTAGATGGCAAAAGGCAAACGCAGGAACGTCACTAACAGAAATCAAGGCAATATGGCAACATCTGAACCCAATTCTCCTCTACCAACATGTCCTGGATACCCCATCACACCAGTAAAACAAGATTTGGATTTAAAATCACTGGTCATGATGCTGGTACAGGAACACATGAAGGACATACATAAAGAAATTCAGGAGAAAATGGATCAAAAGTTAGAAGCCCTTGCAAGGTAAACACAAAAATCATTGAAAGAAATCCAGGAGAATACAAAAGCCAACAAGGAGGAAATGCAAAAAACACTTAAAGAAATACAGGAGAACTTTGGTCAACAGGCTGAGGTCATGAAAGACGAAACACAAAAATCTCTTAAAGAAATACAGGAGAACTTTGGTCAACAGGCTGAGGTCATGAAAGACGAAACACAAAAATCTCTTAAAGAATTACAGGAAAACACAAACATGCAAGTGAATGAGCTAAGCAAAACCATCCAGGATCTAAAATCAGAACTAGAAACAACTAAGAAAACTCAAAGGGAGACAACTTTGGAGATAGAAAGCCTTGGGAAGAAATCAGGGGACAGAGATGCAAATATCAACAACAGAATACAAGAGATAGAAGAAAGAATCTCAGATGCTGAAGATTCCATAGAAACCATGGACTCAACAGTTAAAGAAAATGCAAAATGCAAAAAGCTTGTAACCCAAAATATCCAGGAAATCCAGGACACAATGAGAAGACCAAACCTAAGGATTATAGGCATAGATGAGAGTGAAGATTTACAACTTAAAGGGCCAGCAAACATCTTCAATAAAATTATGGAAGAAAACTTCCCTAACCTAAAGAGAGAGATGCCCATGAATATACAAGAAGCCTACAGAACTCCAAACAGACTGGACCAGAACAGAAATACTTCCTGTCACATAATAATCAAAACACCAAATGTTCTAAACAAAGAAAGAATACTAAAGGCAGTAAGAGAAAAAGGCCAAGTAACATATAAAGGAAGACCTATCAGAATCACAGCAGACTTTTCACCTGAGACTATGAAGGCTAGAAGGTCCTGGGCAGATCTCATGCAGACTCTAAGAGAACACAAATGCCAACCAAAACTACTATATCCAGCAAAACTCTCAATCACCACAGATGGAGAAACTAAGATATTTCATGACAAAACCAAGTTTACCCAATATCTATCCACAAACCCGGCCCTAAAAAGGATAATAGGAGGACAACACCAATACAAGGAGGGAAACTTCACCCTGGAAAAAGCAAGATAGTAACCTTTCATCAAACCCAAAAGAAGTTAAGCATTCAAATTTAAAAAATAACATCAAAAATGATAGGAAGTAACAATCACTATTCCTTAATATCTCTTAACATCAATGGACTTAATGCCCCAATAAAAAGACACAGACTAACTGAATGGATACGTAAACAGGACCCTACATTTTGCTGCTTACAGGAAACACACCTCAGGGTCAAAGACAAACACTACCTTAGAGTAAAAGGCTGGAAGACAATTTTACAAGCAAATGGTCTCAGGAAACAAGCTGGAGTAGCCATTTTAATATCAGATAAAATTGACTTTCAACCCAAAGTCATCAAAAGAGACCCTGAGGGACACTTCTTGCTGGTCAAAGGAAAAATACAAAAAGAAGAACTGTCAATCCTGAACATCTATGCTCCAAATGCAAGGGCACCCTCTTTCATAAAAGAAATTTTATTAAAACTAAAAGCACACATTGCACCTAACACAATAATTGTGGGTGACTTCAACACTGCACTTTCCTCAATGGACCGATCAGGAAAACAGAAACTAAACAGGGACACAATGAAACTAATTGAAGCTTTGGACCAATTAGATTTAACAGATATATATAGAACATTCTATCCTAAAACAAAAGAATATATACCTTTTTCTCAGCACCTCATGGTACCTTCTCCAAAATCGACCATATAATTGGTCACAAGACAGACCTCAACAAATATAAGAAGATCGAACTAATCCCATGCCTCCTATCTGATCACTATGGAGTAAAAGTGGTCTTCAATAGCAACAGAAACAACAGAAAGCCCACATACACGTGGAAACTGAACAATACTCTACTCAATGATACCTTGGTCAAGGAAGAAATAAAGAAAGAAATTAAAGACTTTTTAGAACACAATGAAAATGAAAACACAACATACCCAAATCTATGGGACACAATGAAAGCAGTGCTAAGAGGAAAACTCATAGCCCTGAGTGCCTCCAAAAAGAAAATGGAGAGAGCATACATTACCAGCTTAATGACACACCTGAAAGCCCTAGAACAAAAAGAAGCTATTTCGCCCAGGAGGAGTAGAAGGCAGGAAATCATCAAACTCAGGGCCGAAATCAATCAAGTAGAAACAAAGAGAACCATACAAAAAATCAACAATACCAGGAGCTGGTTCTTTGAGAAAATCAACAAGATAGATAAATCCTTAGCCAGACTGACCAAAGGGCACAGAGAAAGTATCCAAATTAACAAACTTAGAAATGAAAAGGGAGATATAACAACGGAAACTGAGGAAATCCAAAAAATCATCAGATCCTACTACAAGAGCCTATACTCAACACAACTGGAGAATCTGGAGGAAATGGACAATTTCCTTGACAGATACCAAATACCAAAATTAAATCAGGACCAACTAGACCATCTAAACAGTCCCATAATGCCTAAAGAAATAGAAGGAGTCATAGAAAGTCTTCCAACCAAAAAAAGCACAGGACCAGATGGCTTCAGTGCAGAATTCTACCAGACCTTCAAAGAAGAGTTAACACCAATACTCTTCAAACTATTCCACAAAATAGAAACAGAAGGAACACTACCCAATTCCTTCTACGAAGCTACAATTACGCTGATAACAAAGCCACACAAAGATCCAACAAAGAAAGAGAACTTCAGACCAATTTCCCTTATGAAGATCGATGCAAAAATACTCAATAAAATTCTTGCCAACAGAATCCAAGAACACATCAAACGATCATCCACCATGATCAAGTAGGCTTTATCCCGGGAATGCAGGGTTGGTTCAATATATGGAAATCCATCAATACAATCCACTACATAAACAAACTCAAAGAACAAAACCACATGGTCATTTCATTGGATGCTGAAAAAGCATTTGACAAAATTCAGCATCCCTTCATGCTTAAAGTCTTGGAGAGAACAGGAATTCAAGGCCCATACCTAAACATAGTAAAAGCAATATACAGCAAACCGGTAGCCAGCATCAAACTAAATGGAGAGAAACTTGAAGCAATCCCACTGAAATCAGGGACCAGACAAGGCTGCCCCCTTTCTCCTTATCTTTTCAATATTGTACTTGAGGTACTAGCTCGGGCAATTCGACAACATAAGGAGGTCAAAGGGATACAAATTGGAAAGGAAGAAGTCAAACTATCATTATTTGCAGACGACATGATCGTCTACCTAAGTGACCCAAAGAACTCCACTAGAGAGCTCCTACAGCTGATAAACAACTTCAGCAAAGTGGCAGGTTATAAAATCAACTCAAGCAAATCAGTGGCCTTCCTATACTCAAAGGATAAGCAGGCTGAGAAAGAAATTAGGGAAATGACCCCCTTCACAATAGCCACAAACAGTATAAAGTATCTTGGGGTGACTCTTACCAAACATGTGAAAGATCTGTATGACAAGAACTTCAAGACTCTGAAGAAGGAAATGGAAGAAGACCTCAAAAAATGGGAAAACCTCCCATGCTCATGGATCGGTAGAATCAATATAGTTAAAATGGCCATTTTGCCTAAAGCACTATACAGATTCAATGCAATACCCATCAAAATCCCAACTCAATTCTTTACAGAGTTAGAAAGAGCAATTATCAAATTCATCTGGAACAACAAAAAACCCAGGATAGCTAAAACTATTCTCAGCAACAAAAGGAAATCTGGGGGAATCAGTATCCCTGACCTCAAGCAATACTACAGAGCAATAGTATTAAAAACTGCATGGTATTGGTACAGTGACAGGCAGGAGGATCAATGGAACAGGATTGAAGATCCAGAAATGAACCCACACACCTATGGCCACTTGATCCTCGACAAAGAGGCTGAAAACATCCAATGGAAAAAAGATAGCCTTTTCAACAAATGGTGCTGGTTCAACTGGAGGTCAGCATGCAGAAGAATGCGAATTGATCCATCCTTGTCTCCTTGTACTAAGCTCAAATCCAAATGGATCAAGGACCTCCACATAAAGCCAGACACTCTGAAGCTAATAGAAAAGAAACTGGGGAAGACCCTTGAGGACATCGGTACAGGGAGAAAGTTTCTGAACAGAACACCAATAGCGTATGCTCTAAGAGCAAGAATTGACAAATGGGACCTCATAAAATTACAAAGTTTCTGTAAGGCAAAGGACACCATCAAGAGGACAAATCGGCAACCAACAAATTGGGAAAAGATCTTCACCAATCCTACATCAGATAGAGGGCTAATATCCAATATATATAAAGAACTCAAGAAGTTAGACTCCAGAAAACCAAACAACCCTATTAAAAAATGGGGTACAGAGTTAAACAAAGAATTCTCACCTGAAGAACTTCGGATGGCGGAGAAGCATCTTAAAAAATGCTCAACTTCATTAGTCATTAGGGAAATGCAAATCAAAACAACCCTAAGATTTCATCTTACACCAGTCAGAATGGCTAAGATTAAAAATTCAGGAGACAGCAGGTGTTGGAGAGGGTGTGGAGAAAGAGGAACACTCCTCCACTGCTGGTGGGGTTGCAAATTGGTACAACCACTCTGGAAATCAGTCTGGCGGTTCCTCCGAAAACTGGGCACCTCACTTCCAGAAGATCCTGCTATACCACTCCTGGGCATATACCCAGAAGACTCCCCACCATGTAATAAGGATACATGTTCTACTATGTTCATAGCAGCCCTATTTGTAATTGCCAGATGCTGGAAAGAACCCAGGTATCCCTCAACAGAAGAGTGGATGCAAAAAATGTGGTATATCTACACAATGGAGTACTATTCAGCCATTAGAAACAATGAATTCATGAAATTCTTAGGCAAATGGATGGAGCTAGAGAATATCATACTAAGTGAGGTAACCCAGACTCAAAAGGTGAATCATGGTATGCACTCACTAATAAGTGGATATTAACCTAGAAAACTGGAATACCCAAAACATAATCCACACATCAAATGAGGTACAAGAAGAAAGGAGGAGTGGCCCCTGGTTCTGGAAAGACTCAGTGAAACAGTATTCAGCAAAACCAGAACGGGGAAGTGGGAAAGGGTGGGTGGGAGGACAGGGGAAGAGAAGGGGGCTTGCGGGACTTTCGGGGAGTGGGGGGGCTAGAAAAGGGGAAATCATTTGAAATGTAAATAAATTATATCGAATAATAAAAAAATACAGACAAATGAAAAACAAACAAAAAAAAAAAAAAAAAAAAAGAAAAACCAAAAACCAAAAACCAAAAAAAAAAAAAAAAAAAAGGCAGATTTGCATTGAATTCTTAATGGCTAAGGAAGGGAAGTACGGGTTATTTGCATTAGTCCCCTGAAGGATCTCATGTTTACCTGAACACAAGAAATAGGTAACTCTGTGGAATTCACTCTCTAGTGAGGAAACTTTGGTCCCACATACTCCAGAATCAATGTGTGCCCTGAAATTTCTGGAATTTTTATTAAAGATTTATTTATAATTGTGTGTGTGTGTGTGTGTGTGCACATGACACAGGGACCTACTCCAATTGAGTCCAGGAGATGTTGGGCCCCCTGGATCTGGAGTTACAGACAGTTGTGAGCACTTTATGTGGGTGCCGGGAACCCAACTCAGGTTGTCCGGAAGAGCGGTACCCACTCTTAACCCCTCAGCTGTGTCTTCAGCCCATGCCGTTCTGAATTCTGTGCCTAAATGTTTCCCTTTGAATAAACATCTTTTCCTGTGTATTTGTTTGTGTGCTGTAGAGGTTTCAGCCTCACCCTTTGTTTTTACTGGTGTATTCTTTCCTTTTAATGCCCCGCTGGAGAATTCACAAATCTAATAGTCTTATGTTGCATGGGATTGGGTCGCGTAGCCAAGTTCATTCACCTCATCACTCAGAAATTCATAATTTGAACACTAAACTTCTTCATTCAACAAATAATTATCAGTAGATTATTACTGCTCTCAAGGAGATTACACTTTGAGTGTAACAGTTCATTAACTCATTTTATTCACATTGTGGCTAAGAGCTCTACAGGGAAATAAAGATAGCCCACAGGCCCAACTCTGAGTTCTAGAGAAAGCTGAGGCACCTCTATCTTACAAAGTTCAGCTTTAGGAATGTTGGGTCTGAGGTAGTGAGAGAGACTGTTGGGTATCTGAAATAGATCAGTGAGAAGTTTGCTTAAGACTCAAAGCAAACTTCTAAGGTTTGCTTAAAACCTTAGAGCAGATATTTAAGGTGCATTAGTATAACCCTGGCTATAGATAAAAATATAGAAAGTATACACAGTAGAAGAAGGCCTATGACTGGGGCTTGGGGACCCTGTGACTTCAAGGAAGTTAAAGGAGGATGAAGAAAACAGATAGGCCAGGAATCTGTCAACAGAGATGTGTGTGTGTGTGTGTGTGTGTGTGTGTGTGTGTCTGTGTGTGTGTGTGTGTGTGTGACAAGAGGGAACGGGAGATGCTTTAATAAGGTCACAGAAGCTGACCAGTGTCAAGAGGACCAATTAATTTAGGGCCACTAGAGTGTAAAGTGAGATCACAGTGGGTGGGAAAGAACCTGGAAAATGGAAATGAGACAAACAGCTCTTAGGCATCTGTCTAGCAGGGGACTCAAGTCTTTCTCCAGACAGTGAGCTGGAGTGGAACCTGAATTGATCTCAAATGAGTAAGAAGCTATGAAGATGTGTATGTCTTAGTGGGACTCACAAAGAAAGGTTGAAAATGGCAATTGTGCTTCATCATGATTAGGAGCTTAAGATGGAACAGTGGGCACTGGATGGCTGTATTATAGTATCTGGCTATCCAATTAGATGTACAAATGATGGCTTTGAGTATTCGTAGGACCCCCTGGCTCCTATGAGTGTCAAACTCACAATCCAGCCCCTTTGTCTCTGTTTCTCGTATCCCATGGAGCTAGTAAGCATTTAATATTATCCAAGTCTCTGCTGAGTTCTGGAAAAAAAAAAAAAAACACAACCTAGTCCAGCACATGATGTCTATCCTCAGGAAGGGAGAAGTTGCCTGAAACAGAAAACTGAAAAGCAAGTGTTGTGTCTGTGAGAGGTACAGTTCAAGTTAACAGAGCAGCAGGTGTCTTTGAGAGCTCTGGGCGGGCTGTGAGCATCAGCCGCCATTCTGTGAACCTAAATGGTGTATCCAGGTAAGGATGCTGTTCACAGAGTTCCTGTGCTCTGTGGGCTGCCCAACTTCTGATCGCTTTTCTGAACTGTAATCCTTTTCTTTTCAAGGCAGTCTCCTCTTGACATAGGAAAACAAACAAAACAAAACAACAACAAATAAACAAAACAAAAGAAACTCATGGACAAACAAATAAAACCCAACCATTGGTAATCTTAGAACCATCACTCTCTGCCACTCACTACTGGGACACTAGAGAGGCTTGTTCTGTGTTGACTTCCACTCACAAATTCTCTTTATTATTTTTCTTTAATTAAAATATAATTGCATCATATTTTTTCTCCTACTGCTAACCCTCTCTGCTCCCCAAGCTTGTGGGCCCTTCTTTAACCATTATTGTTATAGATACATGTAAATGAATAAACATATTAATATAGCCTGCTGGGTTCATTTAGTATTACCAGCATGTTTATGGGTTAGGGGCTGACTATTTGGTATTGGATAACCAATCAGGAGACTCATCCATAGGAAAAACTAATTTCCTTCTCTCAGCAGTTAACTACTTATAACACTTCATCTAAGGGTAGGGGTATGTGCATCCCCACCCTCCATCTATGTTGGGATTCCAGCTGATGTCTGAATTGCTCGGGTCTTGTTTAGTCAGCCATGTTGTTGAGATGTGTGGATGCAGCTTCTCTTCCCTGTCATGCACAGAAGGCACAAGCTCCTATCAACTCCCTGGTCCTCTAGCACTTACTTACAATCTTTCCATTCTCTCACGCTCTTCATGCAGTGTTCCCTAAGTCTTAGGCCTCATACCATTTTGTAGGTGTATCAATTAGGGCTGAACACTCTACCATCAGGAGTTGCTATACATTTTTATTAGTTGTACTTTTTTGTAATGGTCTCCTGCTGCTGAAAAAAAAAGTTTCTTTGTTGAAGTGGTGTGAGATCTACACTTACCTGCACTATGAGTATAGGTGTTTTGAATACAGTTAAGAACAATGCTGGTTGAGGATTCTCCTGTAAAATCCATGACCACATTAACCACAATGCAATGTGGTTGGCTAGATTTCCAATACCAAACATGCTTTTCCTACCATTAAGTGGGGCTTTGGTCCAATGATTTGTTGGTTACAGCTAAGACACTGTTGTATCTTTAGGGATCTCTCGCCATGCTGGCCACTGTTGTAGTTCACAGGCATTGTAGCTCAGTAGGACTACTGAGTGCCTCCCTCTTCCTTAGCATATCATCTTCTGTAATGATGAAAACAAGCCTTCATGGAGGAAGATTTCCAGTCAGCTCCAGTTCAAATCATCAGAACCCAGTGCCTGAAGTATGAAATCAACTTATCTTCAACTTCTGCAAAATGGCCAAGGGAAAGAGCATTGACCTATCCAGTTCTGGGAGTTTCTTGGACTCCTCTAGACAATAATGCAAAGGAGGATTCTCATACTTGTGGTTTTGTTAGATAAGCTTTGGCTTTTAGGGGAATATATCACCACAAATGTTGTAATTTCATTGAAACCTCTCTCTCTCTCTCTCTCTCTCTCTCTCTCTCTCTCTCTCTCTCTCTCTCTGTGTGTGTGTATGTGTGTGTGTGTGAGAGAGAGAGAGAGACAGAGACAGAGACAGAGAGACAGACAGAGAGACAGACAGACAAGAGGGGAGAGAAAAGATAATACTCAGTTGGACAGCCATCATGATTCAGGTAAAACTAACAATATAAATTAGATTTTAAAGCATTTCTAGTTTTTTACTATTTAGTACTAAGAAGACGGTTTAAAATAGCTGCCTTAGTTTCCACGTTTATAAAGTCCATCACTGTATCTTTTGTTTCTGTTGGAGAACATCTTATCTACTTTAGGGTTAAGTATGGTCCATAAGATGCTCCCTCTGGGCACTGACTGCAGTTGTCGTCCATGATTTCCTTCTAGCCAGTTCCACATTTAGCTTCCTATCAACCTATCATTATCAACGATGGTTTTTCAAGAGTGGAAAATACTGAAGACAGCAAGTTGTGATAAGACACATTTTTGTTTAATCCTGAATGGGATCCCAGTCTTTGACCTTGGGACCACTGGAAGAAAGCTGAATCCATTCTTCTTATGTCTACCTCTATCCCGTCACCTTTCTGGCATCCTCCAGAAGCTTCGCTCATCCTTGCATTTTTGTGCTAGTTCCTTCTGAAATATTGAATGTAGAAGAGAAAAAGAATCTGGCCAAAAAATAAACCACATGTAGGGCAGAACCTGACCAGGCATCCTGATTTTATGCTTACCACATCCACTGTTTAGCAGAGTACGGGCCATTAAAATATGAAAAAGAGCTGCGTCCAGCACAGAGCCCATCCGCCACTCCGTGCCAATGATGGAAAATAAGTTTGTACAATGCCGAGAGAAAGCACAAGTCTAGTCACATTCCTTAAAGGGCCACACACATAGTCAGGAGGAAGAAGGCATTAGGCTGCCCAGGATCAGACATAATTATGGGTGAAAAAACAATAGAGAGTCACAACATAGGAAGGAAAAATGGCTACCACAAGTGAAGTAATGCATGTACTGTGGACAGACAAAGTTTTAGGTCACTGAAGATCCCTAACAGATTGCCTAATTTATTGGGTCATAAATTTTGCTGCATATTAGAGTCATAGAAAGGTTACAGTGCTGAATATGAATCAATAGAGGGCTAAGATACGGGCTATATCTCAGACAAAATAAGACAGACTTTCTGTAGGTGGATTCCAGGATCATGTGGTTAAAATTTGTCCATTGTTTTAAAATGTGGTCAGGATCCAGCATAACTTTTCTAAATCGTCACATCTTGTGCTCCAATGTGTAAGCCAAATACATGGAACCAGAGGGCTAATCAGAGTCTGCATTTCTGATATGGTCCCTGTGGTATCATTGATGCTGGCCCCAGGCCACGTTAAGTAAGACACTCTACGTTAGGCTATAGTTCTCAGAATATAATAGTAATAGATGAGAAATTGATTCTTGCATTAGGGAGCATCTGATGCTGCTCACGGCACACTCCAAAGAAGTTTGTAGAAAGTGCCCAAGTAAATACTCAAGATTTTCATTTTACATATTGTTAAAAACCCCAGAATAAGTTTCTGTGTTTACTGAAGGAACAGATAGATGCTAATTAACAGAATAATGTAGGTGGTTTCTCTGCTTTTTGAGCCCAGTTACATCAATTTAGATTATCTGATGTGAAGTATGTGTACATGTATGTGAGTACCATGTGTGAGATACATATACATGCACACGTAACTAAGCACATATGCATATGAATAACAATGGGGGAGCTTCCCAAGACCTCAAGGTGGAGGGAATCAGCAAAATGGATCAGTGAGTAAAGTGCTTGCTCACAGTCCTGGTGAAATGGATTCAGTCCTCAGAAGGTGATAAACGTGAGAGAAAAGAACCAAGTCTATATAGTTGTCCTCTGATTTCTACATGTGTTGCAGAATGTGTGCCCTCACACATATACACCACATACACACATACACACACACACACACACACACATACACACACACACACACATACCACACACACACACATACCACACACACACAGGGACACACATACATAGAACTAATAATTTTAAAAGATATTTAAAAAGGAAATTGTGAAATTCACCCTGGCAAACAAAGAGGCTCAGAGTGCAGAGTGAACCCTGACCGTGTCCCCATGACGTGTCACCTTTGAAAAAGCATGTGTGTGACCATCACCTCTGCTGCTTTCATTCTTCTGGGAGGGGAGAGAATTGTAGTCCTCTATTCCCCTGGCTCAAGTAAGGGACCTGACACAAGATATGCAATTGTTGCCTATCCCTTCTGCCTGTTCTCTGCCATCTTTCTCTAAGTGTGCAAATGAAAACACTCTTTGGAACCACCAGTTGTTTAGATTGAGTGTTGGCGGGAACAGCCTGGCCATTTGGTCCAGAATCCACTCTTGCAGAACTGTGGAGATCAAGACCTGGTCAGGTCAATGACTTAGCTGAAGCCACACTGAAGCCGTTTGGCAGCAGAACCAGGGGTATGATTTTTATTTTTCCTAAATTCACCTGAACTGGCAATCCATGTCAATCCCTGAAGTCTTTTTCAGCAAAGGAGAAAAAGCCTACGATTTGAATATAATTTGCCTAATATATCACTCATAGGAAAGTTTTCATCTCGTTTCATATTCTCTAAAGCATATTTATCTCTTCCAGCTGTACCATTTGGAACCCTGAAAACAACTGCTGGTTGCAACAGAATATAAATGACAAGAAAATGCAACCCTCTGGTTTTTCCCCAATCAGATCAATATCCCAGCAAGCAGTCAGCTGATAAATAATGTAGATGTTTAAAACATATTTAGTTCAAATTAAGATGTTACATTGGTTGCTGTTTGATTGATGGCCTTAAAATATGTTGTCATTATTAGTGACAAGACAGAATGAACGATTTATCTTGTGAAAGATGAAAATCAAACATTAGTTCTTTGCCCTGACTCATTTTCAACCATGTCAGTGTACTTTGGAAAGCTTTTAAATCTAGAATGGAAAGCTTCAAACAGCTTGTTTTGCTTGTGGTGTGTGTAGCACAACCTGTTATTTGAAATTCCTTTGACGGTGTGGGCTGAAATTCTTTTGTAATAATTCAATTTACTCTTTACAGTGGACAGATTTCTCAGAGGCTTTGCTCTTATAACAAAACTTATCCACTAATCAAATGTAAAAGAAATTGCTGTGATGCTTTAAAGGACAACAGCATATAAAACACCTACTTTCATAGAGAAACGGTTGCCTGATTTATCTGAGCTCCCAGTTACTAGTCTTGTGCTCTATCCCTATCAGCCCAAGTGTCTCTTAAAGAAGATCTGTCTGGAGTTATTCTCAAATGGTCCTGACATAATAAGCAATGAGGCTAGTGTTCGACCTACATGAAAGAAATGCTAATTGATCAGTGAGGGCATGTTTTAACTATCACCCAGTTCTATGGTCTATTCAACACCAGACAATACACATAACTTAGTCTTATCCCTTGACTGTCTGCCCACTACCCCCAAGCCCCATTTTGACAATGACTCTACACTATCAGGCACTGAGGTGAAATATTTTACAAGCCTTCATCTGGCCTGGGTTGAGGAGCCTTTGGATTTAGGCATAATGCAGAGTGGGTTTGCAAGAGCTGTTTGCAGACAGAGTCCAAGAATAAGTAGGCCCATAGTTGATTTGATTATATAACGGCACCTTTGTTTGGAAGAACAAAGAGGCCTGTTATTTACGAAACTTGATCTGATCTTTAAGGATACAACTGAAGAAAATGTTGATGTCTTTCCTTTGTAAAAAATAAATAAAACATATCAAATAAAAAATCCAAAGTTTTAAGGGAAAAGGTAAGAAAGGAACTATTCATATAAAATATATTTTAAATCTGGAGTCCAATATTTATTTGCCCAACACTAGGTGGCCAGGTGCAAAAAAATGAAAGACAGATAATGGGTTGGGATAACAGAAATGGCAGACCGGAACTAGAAAAGCTTGGGTTTCAACCATAGGCAGGTACTCATCTCTTCTTGACGTCCTCGTCATATAACAAACATTATAATAATCCTCCATTCTGTGTGGTTGATCAGGAACCCCTGTTGAATATTTCAAGCCTTTATTTTTGTGTTTCCACTGGCCACTTTTTCTGGGACACACAAAAGACTACTTAGCCTTGTCTCTCTCCAAGAAAAGGGGCTCTGTTATGGAATGTGCCAAGAGTCCTCATTGGGTAGTTGTTTTCTTTCTTTTTTCCCCTATATTCTTTGTTTACATTCCAAATGATTTCCCCTTTCCTGGTTCCCCACCACCACCCCCCACCATCCCCCCACCCCACCCCCACCCCATAAATCCCATAAGCCCTCTTCCCTCTGCCCATTCCCCAGTCAACCCCCTCCCACTTCTCTGTCCTGGTAATCCCCTACAATGCTGCATCAAGCCTTTCCAGGACCAGGGCCCTCTCCTTCCTTCTTCTTGGGAATCATTTGATATGTTAATTGTGTCTTGGTTATTCAGAACTTCTGGGCTAATATCCACTTATCAGTGACTGCATTTGAGGTGTTTTCTTTTGTGACTGGGTTACCTCACTTAGGATGATATTTTCCAGGTCCAACCATTTGCCTAAAAATTTCATGAATTCATTGTTTTTTTATTGCTGAGTAGTATTCCATTGTGTAAAAATATACCACATTTTCTGTATCCATTCCTCTATTGAGGGACATCTGGGTTCTTTCCATCTTCTGGCTATTATAAATAAGGCTCCTATGAACATAGTGGAGCCTGTGTCCTTATTGCATGACGAGGAATCCTCTGGGTATATGCCCAGGAGTGGTATAACAGGGTCCTCTGGAAGTGTCATGCCCAGTTTTCTGAGGAATCGCCAGACTGATTTCCAGAGTGGTTGTGTTTCCAGCTTGCAATCCCACCAGCAGTGGAGGAGTGTTCCTCTTTCTCCACATTTTCGCCAACACCTGCTATCTCCTGAGTTTTTAATCTTAGCCATTCTGACTGGTGGGAGGTGAAATCTCAGGGTTGTTTTGATTTGCATTTCCCTAATGACTAATGATATTGAACATTTCTTAAGGTGCTTCTCAGCCATTCGAAATTCTTCAGGTGAAAATTCTTTGTTTAGTTCTGTACCTCATTTTTTGATAGGGTTATTTGGCTCTCTGGAGTCTAACTTCAAAGTTTCTGTAAGGCAAAGGACACTGTCAATCGGACAAAACAGGTAGTTGTTTTCTACGAGGACATATGTGTTTGTGTCTATGCTCAATCTCCAAAGTCGCCAAGACCTAACTGGGAAGAGATGACTCTTTCATTTGACTGTATTTGGCCCTGGAGAGTAGGAAGTAGTCTTGTGGCAAACATCCATCAAAATGACTGTGGTTTCTAACACCATCACTTCAACTCTTGACCCTTCCTAAATAAGGTGAGCAAGGACACCAGCAAAGGGACAAAAGCAGACTTGCCATGGAGTGACAAGGAGCTTGGTTAACCTAGTCTGTCACATACTAAAAGTTCAAGAAAGTTAGATTAGTTTGGAATATCATGAGAGGTAGTAGCTTCTTTCCATAGATGAATTGAAGTAGCCCTTAACCATTCTACAAACTGTACACTGGGCTATTCTACAGAAATGTATGGTTATAGTTGAGGGAACAAAATAAGGAGGTGGAATAGATGACTTTGAATGTGTCTTCAAACTCTGAAAGTTTATATTTTTATAAAAGTCTGAAGGAAAATAAAAGCAAGGAACAAGAGAGGAAAACAGAAAATGATAACATTTTCTAGGTTTTAGTTGTTTACTAAAGCAAAATAAACACAAGCTTCATTAGACTGAAAACCAAACACAGGCTTTGTTAACCACCGTTCCTTGGTAACCTTGTGGTAGCCCTCGCAAGGGCTCTGAAAGCACAATGAAGATAGATGTAGTAGGTATCTTCCTCTGGGCTGAACACCTGTCTCCCCAGGAGATGGAGGTAACATTCACGACACAACTTGCTTAACTCCATGAGATGGTTGCTTTTTTGTTTGTTTCTGTTAGTTGACAATGACACACATTAGATTCATATGGATAGGAGAAAATACCTCCATCAAATGGCCTTTATTCAAGTTTATGGGGCATTATTTTGATTAATGGTTAATGTGAGAGCACTCAACCCACTACGGGTGCTGCCATCCTTTAAGGGCGATACTGGGTTTTACAGCAAAGCAAAATGAGCAAGCCATGAGAGTAAGCTGTTAAATCAGTGTTCCTCTGTGTTCTTTGTTTTAGTTCCTACTCCAGCTTCCTTCCTTCAGTTTCTGCTTGGATGGTTTCCCTCGGTGATAGACTGTAAGTTACGTTTTAAGATGAAATAAAACTCCTCTTCCTCGAAAAAACAAACAAAAACAAAAACAAACAAACAAAAACTTCTTTTCAAGTTGCTTTTGATCTTTCTGTCATATTTATCAACAGGGCTCTCTCTGGCTTTGAGGAGAATTCGGGGTCACTTACACATAGGTACTTAGCAGTTTTTCACCTAATCAAAGGGATGATAGTGTGGAAAGGAAAAGGCTGATAAATATGGAGACTGAGGCAGCAGTGGCAGTGCCCTGGAGTGACAAGGCCATTATAAATATAGAAATCTCACATTGCTAAGCCAAGAAGTAAAAGCGCCAGGACATCCCCCCTGCCCCCCAATCTCCGTCGTCATAGTAAAGCTAGAGGGAGGGAAATTGACACATTCTCTAGAGATGTTATTTTCAAAGAGGCTATCTTCAATTAAATAGGTCTTCAAAATGTGAGGTCTATACCCAAACAAATAGGTTGTTTTCTATCATGCTGAATACAGAGCCATCACAGTCCATAGCGACTTGGCTGGTTTTGACAGAAGTGTTACCTTGAGCTATTTTCAAAAGAGAAATTATGTTTCTACTTTTGGACTCAAATGTCAATACATCTAACGGAAAGACACACCACACACACACACACACACACACACACACACTTGCTCCTCTATATCTCTGGTTTCTGTATCTGTATATTCAACCAATAAGGAATGGAGAATAGCTGAAAACAACGTATGTGTGATGAATATGGACATGCCATTTTCCTGTCATGGTTATTGCTTAAGCAATATAATAACTATTTACTAGACTAGACAGGAGTTTGGGAGAGCTAAGAGGATGAAGGACCCTCAAAGGACGCTCCATCTCAGCAGAGAACCATCCCAGACTTGGGGCTCTCATTCCAAACATGATGAGCAAAGGACTGAGGCAAAACAAATGAATATTAATTAACAGACACAACTAAAAACCAACAAGCAAGGTGCAGAGTAAGGAAGAGGCAGGCACTGCAGGCAAAGGAAACCAGAGGCATCTGGAGCAAGAGCATTAGCCATTACCAAAGCCCTGCCCTTTCGCTCTACTGCAAGTCCACAGCTCCACACTAACTGACTACAGCTAATGAGAGATGGGGGCAGAAATAGGGTAAAGGAGGGAGGCAAGAGATGGACCACAGTAGAGTGAGGACAGGGTAGGCATGCATTAGGTATGTCCCTACACTACATCCGTGCAGGAATCATCATCATCATAACCGCAGACTGGACACTTAGGACTCTTGACAATTCATTACTATGATGCAAGAAACGTAGGGTGCGGCCTGATGTCCTGGACTCTGACAGAGACCAGCACCAGTGCTGCTGAGTGCTGGGGCGCACTGTAAGTAGTAAAGTCCTGAACTATACAGGGACTTTCCGTTTCCTACCGAATCCTGCTATATTAGAGCTTTTCTCTCTATGCCTCCCCACTGGAAGTTGCAAACTGGCAGCTGAGAACCAGAAGAGGATTTTAATTGTTTTTTTAACAACATTGAAAACGTCATTGACTAACGATAAAAAGGTCATATGTTAAAAGTCAAACTGAATTTCTGTTGGAAAATACAACTGAGACCATGCTGGGCCGTTTCTTCCTGGAAATCACCAGAGCTGATTGGGGCTGTCTGTGTGCTTTTCCTGGGACCCGTGCCATCCTCACCACTGTCTAAACTACTCTTACTTCCCTGGCCCCATGTGCATTTGTGTCTGTGAATTCTGATATATTAGTTTGAACTATTTATTATTGGAACAGTGCTTCGCTTCCAGTAAAGCATGTTTAGCAGTCGCCTCACCTCTCCATTTTGGAGCGCTCCTTCACTGGGACTGGGGGGTGGATGGGAGTTCAGTAAGAAAGTACTTTCTGCTGCAGGGCGCTCTTATTCGCTTGCAGACACGGGGAGGAAAACTGCAGAGTGTTACCAACAGCAGCAGGGTTAGGAGATCCAGGCTTCAAAATGCAGAGGCTACTTTTTCATGTGGCAAAAACTGACAGTTCCGTCCACAAAAGATGAAAGTCAACTGGGTGGTGGAGAGTTGAACAGGAGGAAAAAGAACTACTGAAGTTGTGGGGGAGGGGGAAGGGAGGGGAAGGGAGGGGGAGGGTGGGGAAGAGGGAGGGAAGGGTGGGGAAGAGGGAGGGAAGGGTGGGGAAGAGGGAGGGAAGGGAGGGATGGGGGAGGGAGGGGGAGGGGGGAAGGGGAGGGAGAGCCTCTCAACATTAGCTATATCTTAGGAACTGGCAGCTTTGGAACCTCTGATTTGAAAACATTAAGAGGCAAGAAAACCCTCTGAGAGAGAACACAGGGCTGAAATAACCCAGTGCCCCTCTGAAATCTTTGGGATGTGCAAACTTGCTCTTCTAGCGGGGTGTTGGTTGTTTACTTACATCCCTCTTTCTATTCTTCTCTTTGTTTTCCCCTGCAGTAAGGTTTTGAGACAGAACTCAGGGGAAAAGATTTTCCTTACATAATTCTTTCATGCCTCTGCTGATACAGTATCTGTAACACCAACAGCATCCTCACAGAGAGAACATTTCTGCCTTTGTGAAGAAAGGATTTGAATTAAAGGCATAGGCCTAGAGAGACTAGGCCAGACATAGCTGTGCCCTGGGGTCTTAACACCTCTCACCTGCCTCATAAAATGAAATTCCTGGGTTCCAGTACCTTCCGGAGCCTTCCCACCTGACTGATAGAGGCAGATTTTTCTGTTAGTCCTAGAACCCTTTATGGCACCCTCTGTAGGATGTCGGGCTGAGGTCTGCAGGAGAATATAGATGAGCTGTATTCAAGCTTTCTTTTTGCCTTTCGTCAAAAATTAACAAGAGCTTCTGGAAAGATGGCTCAGCAGGTAGGAGTACTTGCTGCTCTTACCAGAGGACCAGATTTTAGGTGGCAGCGTTCATGTCAGGTAGCTTTCAAGTACCTGTGATCTAACTTCAGGAAACCTGACAGATCTCCACACAACTTATTTCCTGACTCATGGGGCGAACGTTCTATATGACTATAGACGTGACCAACAATTTGAAAAATCAAGACAGATTTTGTGTAGACCTAGGGCTTTTCTCTCTCATTCTGTTCCTGGCACTCAGAGTTAGGACTGGTGCTGTGAGGCCGGGGCCACCTGAGGAGGATACAGTTGGCTGCCAGTGCCTCCAGCTTTGCTTGCTGAGAAAAGAACAAATGGGCAGGTGTAGAATTTTATTTTTTCATTCAATCCAGACATACAGCGATATCAGGAAACAAGGCTCTCTTGCCCATATAAAACACCTTAAATTTCTGTAGGTCTCCTGGCATCCTAGACACCCTGTGTCACTGCAAAGACTGTTCCTCTTCTGCTACCTTCTGGAGTCTCCACTTATCTCCCCCAGCTCAGCCCGAACCCACCTCCACACTCAATCAGCCCTCATTAAAGAGTTGGCAAAGCACAGAAAAGGCTGTCACACCCAGATCTATTTTCTCCGTCCATTTTAAGAAGGAAATCAGATGGGAAGCTTTCTAGACTTAGGAAGAACTAATTGAAGATTTCATACCTATAACATGAAGCATTTTCCTTATGCCTTCTCTTATCTAAATGAGGTCCAGACCATCAGGTTGTGAACTTTATGCCTCTTTATATACCCATTAAATTTACTTCAGACCCTTTCCTTTGTCTCTGACAACTTCAGGTCCTCACAGTGCATAAGAGCCAAGCCAAAGCCATCTTGTGTGAGCAGAGAGGGAACTCTCTTGGGAAGATTCATCTCCATCTTTTTTCTACCACGGTCAAAATAAGTACTTTCTAGCCATTCACGGCTTACAATGTAGGCTCAAGAACAGCTGTGGAGAAGTTGTTGTGGAGGAGCTGGTGAGGAAGCATGGCCCTGGGGGTCAGTCCAGGTAATACTCCATGAGGTGTATGTGGGTGGGGACTGTCCCTTCAGAGCCTTCCTCTTATTGCCACCAGGACTTCAGATTCCTCAAAAAGTAGCTGTGGGTGTAAGAAAGGTAGTGCAAAAGACGGGAGTGATAGACAATTAGGTCTCTACAGTGGTGGAGAGAAGACAAGGAGAAAGGGGAAAGGAAGAACTGAGAAGCACCCGCTTCTCTCTGCTGAAGGAGAGAAATGCTGAGCTCCCTTCTGAAATTTGCTTCAAGTGTCAGGAACTATTCGGTCAATCAGGTCATTTTGTTTGAGGAAGGAAGGCGCCAACCCAGGGCTTAGCACATGTCGGGCAAGTGCCAGGAAGAACCGCTGAGCTCTCGGCTCAATGTTATTTTTTATTTTTAATTAAGGTGTGCTTTTGCATTTTGGCAATCTGACTGACAAGTTGAAGTATAAGAGAAAAAGTGCTGTTTTAAGATGTCCTTTAAGAAACTCTTTTTAAAATAAAGTGCCTTCAAGTGAACAAAAAAAGATAGGCAACTCTAAGCACTCAGAAAGAAGATAGAGGCAGGAAGAGATCTTGAGTTTGAAGTCAGCCTGGATAATGTAGGGAGATTTTTGTCTCCATAAATCAAGGGCTGGAGCTGGCAGAAGCCTCAGCGGTTGGGGCATTGGCTGCTCAATCAGAACTCGAGAGTTCCGTTCATAGCACCAATGTCGAACAGCTCAAACAGCTTGTAGTGATGGAGAGACATACATTTGCACGCATAAAATAAGCTAAATCTTTAAAAAGAAAGCAGGGCTGGGATGTTTCTTAATGGTAGAATATTTGCCTAGAATTTGGGAAGTTCTGGGTTCAATTGTCCTGTCATGTCAAGTATTAAAGAATCTGATGGGCATAGAGGAGCGGCCATTACGTTGCAGTGGTGCCTCAATCCAGCAGGTTTTGTGGCAGATTAAACTAAGTCATAGATAGGCCCCATAGGGATTTGCAATGGTACGCAAGGCAGGACTTGCCAAAGTCTCACCAAATCTGCAGAATTCAGTCTGCTACAGCCTTCCTTCCCATACTGCGAAGGCTAAAAGCCCATTCATTGCCTTAAGAGCTGGGAGAGTTGTTTTCTGCTGCCTCTCTTTCCTAGTGACATATTTTTCTTCCCATTCCCCAATTTCTTTTCAACGTTTTATTTTTAGCCTACTTTAGCTTCAGTGGCCACTAATTGGTCTCAGTACTACTTTTTCAAAGACCGAGTTCTTTCTATTTACCCACTCTCTATTCCTAGGGCTCAATTATTTCGGATAATTGCAATTTTACTATGCACCAAGAGTGCACAGGGCTCAGGATACCCATAATCTGGCCATCTCCTAACTCTCCATTTCATTTAAAATGAGTTTCTATCCAATCTGTATCCCAGATCACCAGTTCCAGCCATTGCTAATGCCATCTAGTCCTTCCTTTCCACATAACTTGCAAGTTGTAATCCCTCCCCTCAGCCTCCCGACTCCAGCACTATGCCTACTCTCCACACCTCTCCTGTCTAGTCAACCCACCAGGCTGATTTAGTTCAGATACCCTACAGATAAATAAACCCAACAACACATAAATCTGCTCCGAGTTTCAGCATCTGCCTTCCTTAGGTGATAAAAATAATATGTCTCCCTGGGTGTGTGATTGATGGAACAAAGATTGCTTTTAGAAATCAACAAACCAATAAATGGGAGAGAAAGTTGGAAAAAAAATAACTTGTTGAAAGGCAAGGTCAGAGAAAAACGTTGTTCTCACCTCTGTATGCACAAAGTTGAGTGTTTCTGGTTCTGTGGAAGAAACTAAGCCACACTACCTTGAGACTGTGTCCTTTCAGAGGCCACACTACCTTGAACTTGTGTCCTTTGAAAAGCCAGTAACAGTGCCGGGGGCACAGACAGCAGCAGCCAGGCAGATTCCCCCAGGACTTGGGGCAGGAGGGAGTTTCACATTTTTCATTTTAATTTGAAGGACAGCAGATTTTCCAGCAAGAAGGCTGGATGACTGGGTTGCTTGCCCTGTTTAACATATGTATTTTAATTTGCAGTACTGTCAGAGCACAAATTTCCACAGGGTGTAAGTCACAGGAGGCCTGTTCCCCAAGCATGTTGAGATTTCTTGGACACATAAAGAACTTGAATGAGTACTCAGTGGTTGTGCGCTCCCAGTTTCACACCCTTACACCACACCCCACCTCCCACAAATCAACGCCCCTACAACCCCACCCCCCCCACACCAGCACACACACCCCTTGCACTGGCCCCCTACAGGTGTGTTCTCTGGTCCAGCTCATCTACCTGGGCACACACCCTAACAGAGACCAAGATTTGCATTTTTTTTGTTTGTTTGCACCTCCCCACACACAGGGATTCTCTGTGTAGCCTTGGCTGTCCTGGAACTCAGTCTGTAGACCAGGCTGGCCTCAAACTAAATAAATCCGCCTGCCTCTGCCTCCCAAGTGCTGGGATTAAAGGCGTGCACCACCACTGCCCAGCAAGCTTTGCATTTTTACATGAGCCCTACTGAAAAAGTCTAACTTGTTAAAGATCAAGTAGTACTGCCTATTGAAGCAAAATAAACAGCTCTGAAAATCAGAGATGTGGCATGCTTAGAAAAGGACCCAGTTCTTCATTTATATCTAGAGAGGGCATTTTGCCCTTCTTGTAATTGAAGCCATTGTAGAGGCCTCTTCTCCCGTGTTTTTGCTTAGCTCTTTTTGCAGAAGAGTGTAACTTTCTGGACAGCTAACTGCAAGGGTAAGGGTCTCTGGCCAGCAGAGAGGATAAGGACCACTGATATGGTCCAAAGAGCATCTTGGAGCTATTTCCTGGCTTGGAAAACATCAATTAGCATATTTCTCAAAACTGAAACAGAAGTAGTTCCTGCAATTTATTTCAAATTATGTAAATATGTTGAAATGACACACTCTAAGGATTGCTTCTGTGAGGAGACTTTAAGGTCTCCTCACTTCATATTAAAATTTTAACATAAATGTCTTTCAGCAAAGACAGATATTGGAGTACAGAATTTCACACAACTTGAACCTCAACCCAAGAGAAACCACTGTCAGGTGCAAAAACGAAGGCTATGATGTCAGAAGGGCTTCTGGAGGCCAGATACTCACACTCATCATTTTATGGGTGGGAAAGCAAAAAAAACAAAACAAAACAAAACAAAAACAAAAACAAAAAACAAAAACAAAAACAAACAAACAAACAAAAAAACCCCACACAATTTAAAATAATGTATGGACAAGACTCAGAGCTCGAGTTGCTTAGACCAGACTTGCTTCTACCCATTACTGTACTGCGAGGCCTCTGGGCACACCCTTCATCAGTGTGCATAGCTCCTTGTTGGTCAGTTTTTTCAGTGGTTATATCTTTAATTATCATGCCATACATTTAAAACATGTGTTGTGTAACAGCTTCCTCCGAGACTGAAAAGTTCCATCCTTCTGGAAGCTCCTTAAACAGAAAGGTAAACAACACAAAAATAGCTCCAGAAAGTCCCTAAAGCTGACTAGATTCACTAGAACCGTCCATGCTGGAATAACCAATAAAATCTAAGAGACCCGTCAGTTGGATGAGAAGAAAGCAGTAAATAAGACTCTTGAGAATGGACCAGCTGCCCGGAAGAAGCAGAATCCAGCTGAGCTGAATGGGAGAGGTTTAGACCAACCATGTCACTTGGAAAGGACACTCTCCAATCTGTTGAGCTGCTTTCAGGCTGTGGAGCGAGCTCCAGGTTCCCAGCTTCTGTGAGCCGGCAGCCATGCTGGGGTGGGCTTTGTGGATACACACATGAGACACATATGCTCTTGTAAGTAACCCTCTAGCCATGCTCTGTAAGTAACACAACAAAGCTCAGTAGTTCACCATGTTAGATTTTGGTGGTATTTATACATTGGTGTGTTATGGGATCTGATGTGTATGTCACATAGGGAAAGCTTTGTCACACAACTGGAGCTGTCTCTTTTCTTGTACTCTAGACAGCAATTTGCATAAAGTTAGAAACTCAGTCCCAGTCAAAGGTTGTTCTGAACTAGGGACAGGGAACTCATTGCCCAGGGAGTCATGGAAACTATTGAGGCGTCTGTAATGCTCTGTTTATTATGATGGCATTAAATTAGATAAGTACTTGCTAACATCCATCTAGTTTTCACACTTGAAATGAGTGCTTGTGTTGTATGAGTATAGCTTAATAAATTTCATTTTAAAAGAAAAATATAAGAATCATTATTATATATTGTTCATTCTTATAATAGATCATTAGATTTGCATTTGTCCCTAATATTCTGAGTAGTTTCCAACACATCTCTAAGCCACTTGTCCACTGAGCTACTAATAAAAGTGTCTGTAAAATGAGGCAGCAAGAGGCAATTACACACATTTTGGCTAGAGATTTTAAATATCTTCATATGTGTGGGATAAGAAATAATCCGCCTGCTTTGTAAAATGCTTAAGGGAAGAAACTGCATTTGAGGAGGTTATGGTTGGTCAGGAAAACTAAGCAAATGGGATCTTTCCTCAGTTTGAAGGAAGTCTTCATTACAAAAGCACCCAGAATGCTGTTTAAAGAACTCTGCCCATAGCCCCTTAGACTGGGACGTTTAATAGTTGCTAGAAGATGAAGGTCACTTACTCAGAAGTTGAGCCCTAAGAATCCCCTCCCTCCATGGAAAGTCATAAGGAACTGAAAGCTAAAATCCTAAGAAAAGGAGTCTCTCCCTAATTATAAGGCAAACAAAGACAGAAGCTAAGCGTTTTAACATGACAAGAGAGAGAAAACTTTAATTAACACTGTCTGGCACATAGCAAGTATTCAATAAATATTTGTTGACTGATAACTAGGGATTCAAAAAATAAATTCCTTTGAGTACCGGCACAGGGGGACTAGAGTGTGAAGCCTTTAAGTTTGCTTCTAATCAGCATAGTTCCAGCACAGACCACTATCAGGTGTACATGAAGAATGCCCTATAAAACGTTTTCTAGAAAGATGCTATTGTGGCAGTAGAGTGACCCACTGCTGCCCTCAGAACACCACGTCTGATCACCTCAGCCACTCCCCTATTTGAACCATATGCATTTAAACACATCCTTTCCCTTATTGTATTAGCCTCTGGGGACCAAACTGTCTCTGTCTGTTCTTTAGTCCCCATTCTTCCTTTCCTTGGTATTATTAGATTAGTCTTTACTGAATTAACCTCTGTGCATTACCAAAGGGAACCGCTTCTGTCTCTCTCCCATCAAAATGTCATGGCAGGCAGGGTTCATCTTCCATAACAAAGTGGATCCTGGCTTCAATTTGGATAGTGAATAAATACAAGGAAGCTGAAAAAACAAAAAACGTTAACTCATAGTGAGCTTTCCCTTCATAGATGAAAAGCACGCTTTGGAGAATGACCCATGTGTATGTAGGCTATTGCTTTTCTTTCCCTGGACATTATGTTATCTGTTATTATTGGAATGTTTATCTACAGACTTCATAAATCATTTAGCTAATATTAATTTATTGGACAAACATTTACCAATGCCCTTTCTTTGGCGGTTACTGTCCAAAGTAGCCCCATACACCATGCCTGCCAAGGCGAAGCCTATTCCCCCGTCTTATACGTGCTTTTCCTGTTCACATTTAGTCTCTTAGCTGTCTTTGCAATTCAATTGTTAGAAGGTGGAACTGATCTTAGACATCTGACAGAAGACAACTACACTTCTAATAACAGTAGCTATTCTGGGATAGTCACTTGGGATTGAATGGGAACAGAAGCAACAAAGTACTTACTGACTCTCTTGTGAGGATATAGAACAAGGGAAGAGACAAACGTGAAGATAACCCAACATGAGGACACTGAAGAAAATGATCATATTAAATATAGACAACAAATTGGAGAGAGGTGACTGGGGACAGGAGAATCAAGTAAAGCACTATTGTAGCAGCAATCTGAAGGAAAAGTCTTGCAAAGTTCTAGACCAGATCATGTTTGGTGACGCTTACTGCATGAACTATGGCTTCCAGAAGAGAAGGAACTGAAAGCCTTCTAGGAGAGAACAGTATAGCCAAGTGGACCAGGTCTAAGAGGGTGGGGAGAACATGGAGAGAAGGGTAAAGGTTCGCCAGCCATAGTAAGATGTTGGGCTGCTGTTCTGAAAATGTAAGCCAAGGAGAATACAGAACAGAGTAGAAGGCCTGAATTCTTTTCAGGAGATGCCCATGGCTTCTGAGTAGAAAACTAGAGCTTCCAAAGAGGACTCTCAGTGTATTCCAGGTATAGGATATCTGTGCCAGCCTTGTGGGGAGAGAGGCCACAGCACAGATGGAGAAGGGACCAGATTACATATATGTCTCAAAGAGAGCATATTCTCTTTGAGTGCTGATTCATTGAACAAGGTGGGGGGCATCAAGGATGACCCTCAAAGTCTGGCAACTAGATGGATGGTGGTCTCAACATGCAGATCTATTATGAGGATAAAGAGTGTGAGCTGAAGTTTTCTGAAATAGCTACAACTACACTGGGGACTGTAGGGTGACTGGCTGACTAGGGATTGTTAATTCTAATGAGCTGGACTATTCCACATAGAAAATCACATCTTTCAGGGCCTATCTTTGATACCTTTTATTAGCCATTTATCACCCATCCTGTATCTGATCTCAACATCTTTTCAACTATCATGTAAAAATATTTGGAATGTATAAAATTAGCAGATCATTCACCTCCATCATGCCCAAAGCTAAGAATGTCATGAGATCATATCTGAAGCCTCTTCAGAGTCTACCTCACTCATCCCTTGCTGCAACCTCTACCTAAATGTCCTCAGCAATGTCTTTGCTGAACACATTGATATATGACTACTGATATATGATATTGTGTGATTTAATACACAATTGACATAACCGATCTCATGGCAGCAGGGTGTGTCATTTGGTGGAAACAGGAATCCATGTTCCTAGGGCATGCTTAATAATATCGGATAAGGAGCTGGAGAACATCATACTAAGTGAGGTAACCCAGTCTCAAAAGATCAATCATGGTATGCACTCACTGATAAGTGGATATTAGCTGTAGTGGCTATTCCTGGTTGTCAACTTGACTATGTCTGGAATGAACTACAATCTAGAATTGGAAGGCTCACCTATGATCCTAATCTGGAGGTTCAGAGATATAAGTTTCTGACCTGGATCTTGGCATGGAGATCTTGAAGCATAGTGGCTATGAATTCCAGAAGATTAAGACAAAGAGATCTCCGAGTTCAAGATCATCTGGAATTAAAGGCACAGAAGTACACACCTTTAATCTGTGCTACACCCTCTGCTGAGACCTACAGCCTTTAATCTGGGCTACCCCCTCTGCCGGATATCTATATAAGGACAATGGAAGAAGGAAGATTGACGCACTCTTCCTTGCCTGCTTGCCTGGTGGGACTGAGCAACTGCTAGATCCTTGGACTTCCATCCACAGCTGCTGCTGTCCATTTTTGGAGAGTTGGACTATAGACTGTAAGTCATCGACAAATTCCCTAACTATATAGAGACTGCCCATATATTCTGTGACTCTAGAGAACCCAAACTAATACATTAGCTTAGAAACTTTGAATACCCAAGACATAATCCACATATTAAATGATGTCCCAGAAGAATGGAGGAGTGGCCTCTGGTTCTAGAAAGACTCAGTGCAGCAGTATAGGGGAATACCAGAACAGGGAAGTGGGAAGGAATAGATGGGGGGACAGGGGGTGGAAAGAGGGCTTATGGGATTTCAGGGAGTAGAGAGCCAGAAAAGGGGAAATCATTTGAAATGTAAATAAAGAATATACTGAATTAAAAAAAACAAAAGAATAAGATATCTCTTACTTCCTTTGGATTAACATCTGTGTTTAACATCAACCAAGGTAGTCGTGACATACTGATGAAATTATACTGATGTCCGTGAAAGAAGCTAGGATAGACAATATCTAGCTTTCTCCTTCAAAAGCAATACACGATCTGATTCCTGCTCCAGGCTCATCTCTGTTTTTCCTTCACTCTATCATAGCAGTGAATAAACCAGTACCGGGCACTGCCATTAGGCAGCTAGCTCCCACCTTTCACAACCCACTCAGGCTGTTCTTACTGCCAACTTACTGCTTCATGTACTCATTTTTAGAATATTGTATGCATCAATTCCCTAAGGAAGTCTTTGTTTACCCCAACTTGAGTTAAATAACGTCCCACTGAAATTTCAGATTTCCATGTTATAGTGATCTTGAAATCCAGCAAGCCAAAATTTGACCTCAGACCCTACTACTTTAAATCTATAAGGTCTTGGGAAAGACACTTAACATGTCTATACTTCAGTCTGTCCTCTGCAAAGCCCACCCCACAGTTTCTGTTTGACTGGGTGTTGTGAGGACTGTAAGACAGACTGGACAATGTTAGCACAGGTAGGGCTCTATGCATGTCAGCACTTCGATGGGTCTCCATGTCTGTCCCCTCCATTGATGCACACTCTGTCCTAAGATGTGATACTTCATTTCATTGTGTGTGGCACATGGTGGAAACTCAGTAAATGTTGGATGAATAATATCCAGGCTCCTGAAAATGGCAAGTGAGACCTTTGCTGACTCACAAGTCATCTCATCTCCCATCGCTCTAGGCTCGGCTTCAATGTTTTCTGCTAGCTCCTCTCATCGGTTCATGATTTCTTCTAACCTTAGAAATTCTCACCTTAGCTATTTTAACTGGGACTCCCTGTCTTTGAGGTTCCTTCTACTTGGAAGGTTTTCCCAGACAGAAAACCCTTGTTACTTGTTCTTCCATAGAAATATAACCTGTTATCTGCTCCTTGCCAACCTCTCCTCCATATCCTTCAATAATTTTTACCTTGATGCATGACTCTTTAGAATATGATTATGTCTGTTTTCCACTATAGCTTAAGTCTAGAATTCATCTCCTCATCTCATCCTCCATCTGGGACATACACGTGACAGATACGTGTTTAAGTAAAGGTTTATGTAACACAAATGCACATTTAGGACCAAGTTAGATAGGAGGAAATATATAATTGATTTTGTCTATCAGAGCCAGAGAGGAGATCATGGAGACTTAGTAAGAGCAGTCACTTCTTTGGTTTTGTGGGAAGGCTCTCGGGGCATGAGCAAGGACTACTTTTCTAGTGGACCTCCAACCCTTCTGCTCAAGTTCACCTTCTTTTTCTTCTAGAGGCTAAATAAACTAGCCTCTTTTCTAGTCCACTTGCCTCTGGGCTTCACCTCTGACAGAGTACATCTACAAATAGCCTGCTCTCTGAATGGATTTGTATCTCAGTTTGCAATGATGGTTTTCCCCCCTGCTACTCTTGCTTCTGCGGTTCTGTCCATTTTTGTTATGTCCTTACTTAACTCTGATCTGGAAATAACTCATTACTCTGAACTGCCAAGGCATTCAGTAGGCTGCGGTTTTACAGGGTTTACTTTTTCATATTATTGTATATCACCAATTATCCAGGCTATGAATGTAGGAAGATTAAGGACTGCTTCTAATTTATTTTCATAACTTTTAACATTCACCAAAATTATTAGCACATTTTAGGCATTTGATTAATGTTGAAAATATACATGCATGGTTACATAGGTGCACGGATGAGTAGATGCATGAATGGATTGATGGACAGGAAGATGAAGCCCTATATACTGACTTATATGCACCCCCAAATCACTACTATATTTTCTGCAAAGTTGGCCCAGCATTTTTTAAAAGCACAATTCAAGATACCTTGGGCTCCCAGTGGCAAACCCCTCATGTATATTGCTAAGTTCTGCCATATTTATCTGCTGAACTAATGATTCAATTCTTTGTGGTCAAAAGATGACTACAGCATCACCCTCTAGTCATTACATATAGACATGAAAACCACCAAAGATGAACAGGCCATTTCATTTTTGACAGAGGAATCTCTCCCCAAAACCTCCCATATACGGCCCAGAGGTCTCATTAGCCAGACCTAGTTTGGCCTCTTCTCAGCAACTTCTAGTAGGAAGCCTGCTCATACTAACAGGAGCTTACTCTCAGACCAGGGAAGAAGCCACCTTCCTTAGGACCCTGTGAGAAGTGAATGCTTGAACAAAATATAGACTCCAGGGATTAGGAAAGGAGAAGTGATGTCAAGTAGGTGATCAACAGTATCATTTCCAAAATTGAAGCTCCCAGTCAATACTCTCAACATAATATTTACTTCTGAACAGCTTTGAATAACACTTTTTCCTCTCGCATATGCCGGATCTATGTAGGATGGAGCATCCCTAAACGTTATCTATTTGGTTCTCAAGGTCACAGCTGTGCCTGCTCATCCTTTGTAAGAGCCTTTGCTCCTCCTTCTGAGGTAGGAAGTACTTGACCACACCTGTCTTCTTCTACTCAAGTATTATTTCTGTTGACATGAATCTTAAGATGTGACAAAATGCCAAAAAGCAAATCAAAATGTACACGCAGACAGCAAAACAAGACAAGAATCATATAATCTGATTTTGTCTTGGCCAAGTATAACCAGGCATGGGGCCTGCCCTGGAGTGTGGTTGATAAACTCAGTGTTAATCATTAACCAAAATGGATTTTCCATTTTCCAGCAGGTATCAGCTGCAAAGAGCTTCTTAGCTAGGGCTGCAAATATGTGTCCACTTTCCCTAGTCTGTGCTGGGATTTTGTCCTGTTTGAACCTGTGCAGGTTGTGTATTTGTTGTCACTGGCTCTGAGTTCATACGTGTATCAGTCTGATTTGTCTGGAAGACACTGTTTCCTTGGAGCAGTGACTCCCAACCTTCCTAATGCTGCGAGCCTTTCATACAGTTCCTCACGCTCCGGTGTTTCTCCAATCCTAAAACTATTTTTGGTCACTACTTCATAGCTATCATTTTTTTTTGGTATATTTATTAAATTCTACTTCTTTTTTTAATTCGATATAATTTTTATTTACATTTCAAATGATTTCCCCTTTTCTAGCCCCCCACTCCCCGAAAGTCCCGTAAGCCCCCTTCTCTTCCCCTGTCCTCCCACCCATCCCTTCCCACTTCCCCGTTCTGGTTTTGCCGAATACTGCTTCACTGAGTCTTTCCAGAACAAGGGGCCACTCCTCCTTTCTTCTTGTACCTCATTTGATGTGTGGATTATGTTTTAGGTATTCCAGTTTTCTAGGTTAATATCCACTTATTAGTGAGTGCATACCATGATTCACCCATTTTGCTATTGCTATGTAGGTTATGTACTGATGTGCAGGATATTTGATATGTGACCCCTGGGAAAGGATCATTGGACCACCCAAATATAGTATATGAAAATTAATAGAAAATTTAAAAAACAAAGAGAATGTTGACAGCATTGAGGAAAGACATAGCAACATGCAAATAAGCTTTGATTCTCCCTTTAATAATGTATAGGACATATAAACAGAGATGTGTAAAGAGGCACGAGACTTAGATAAGACTCAAGCAAATGGACAGCACAGACAGAATATTCCACTCAACCATTTCAGAGTGCACACTTGTTTTGAGCACACACATAATTCTCCTGGAGGGGTCACAAGTTAGGTTTAGAGAAAGGGCATAACAAGTGGCTTGCTACATTTCATCTCTGACCTAGGATACGTCATGAAGGTCACTGTCCTCTTCCTTGGTGCCGGTGCTTCAGTGATCCCTTGTACCCATTACCCTTTTAAAAATGAGAATAGCTCATGTTCTGCTCAGGCCATCTATGAGAATGATCATTCCTTTCTAAGTGTTAACACGCCCCCATGATCTGTTTGCTTCTGACACTCTCCAACTGCCAAAGGATATGAGACATCACTTGGAATTGTGCTCCAATGGCTCCTTTAAGGACTCCTCTTGCTGGCCATCTGTTCAGCTACAGCAGTGTGTTCAGGAACTGTCTTGATGTCTTAGTCTAATTCACTTTCTGCACATGACCTGCCTAGCAGAGTTTATTTACACGGCTTCTGTGCCTGTGGATTGGACCTGCTCCAAGAACCCTGTGTTGGATGGTGACTAGGAGCTGTCACTCGATGTTTATTGGAGCATGTGTCACTGATCCAGAGGATAAACTTGACGACAACAGAAGGCCCAGATCTCACACCTCAAAAGGTAAATATGCTGTGCCATGAATTTAAAATGTTTTGCCTGAACCTTAGTTCCAGTTTATTCCTTTCTGCTAAAAATGCACACGTTCCTTAACTTAACCTCCCAATTCCTTTTAAGTAATGTCTGTGATCTATTTGTGGACAAAGGAGGGCTTACAAAGAAAAGTAGGACAGCTCTTACTGCCCTCATGTCAGGGCAGGGACAGCTTAAATATCATCAATGACCCATATCTCATAAATGAAAGTGTCTGTTTGTGGCACTAACCTCAAAGAAAGCTTCACACGATGTCACCTTCTGGTGCAAGTGTGGCTGTCTCAGTGAGACCCACAAGAATTGTGAATGGGGAATTTAAGGTCAGCCTCTGACTGCTTCGACTTTAACTTCTCATTAACAAAGCCATCACTTAGATGCTTAATGTCCAACTGTACAGGAGACGAAGCCACACTTCAATAGAATCATGCTAAACACTACAATAACCTCCTTTCAGGCTGCACCTTCTGGGAATCCAAGGCACTGCTCTGATGCCTTCTCTAAAGGAACACTGTCTAGCCACAGAAAATAATGATGACCAACCCATGAGCCGCAGAGAAAGAAAACTTGGAGCAGTGAAATAAAAAGGAGTAAAATACATCATGGTTGTTAGTAGAACAAACTCATTCAGAACAGAAAGCTCAGCCACGTATGGTGGCATGTGCCTGTAATCCCAGCAATCAGGAAGCAGAGGCAAGAGGATTTCAAATTCCAGTTTAAATCAAAACGAAACAAAAAAACAATACAACAAAAACAAAAAACAGATGAAAGAAAGGAAGCCAACCCTAAAAGCACACCCTTCTTTGAATGTGACTCAGACTAATACTAAACTTGATATAGACTCAAAGTTTTTCTTTTTCTTTTACTTCTTACTTTTCTTTTCTTTCTTTCTTTTTATTTAAGATGCAGGGCTGGGGAGACGGCTCAGTGGGTGAAAATTACATGCTACTTGCACAGACCTAGTGACCAGAGATGGATCTCTCAAACTCATGTAAAAATCCAGCGGCATGTATCTGTAATTCCAGCATTTCTATGACGAAATGAAAGAAAGGGGAATTGCCTGGAGCTCTACAAGCACAATAGCTAGTCTTGGGCAGCAGCAGAAACCGTGGAGACCTTTACTCAACATGGTAGAGGTGAGAACTGGCTTCCCCGAATCAAATTGTTCTCTGATCACAACATAAACCTGACATGCTCCCCACCCAGTGACTATTTGTAGATAGATGACAGGTGAATACACACGTCCAAACCAAGCGCCGTGCGTAAAGACAGGACTTTGTCTTCCCTTCTGTATCAATAGGTTTTGGTTTCCTTCCTGTCTTAGTTGGGGTCACTATGGCTGCAATGAAACACCAGGTCATGAGGAAAGCAACTTAAGGAGGAAAGGGTTTATTTGTCTTCACTTGCACACTATCTTACTGGCTTATTCCCCATGGCCTGCTCAGCAGGCTTTCTTACAGAACCCAGGACCACCAGCCCAGGGATGACTCCACCCACAATGTTCCGTGTCCTCCCCCCTCAATCACTAATTAAGAAAATGCCATGTAGGCCTGTCTAAAGTCTGATCTTATTGAGGCATTTTCTCAATTGAGGCTCCTACCTCTCCAGTGACTCCAGATTATATCAAGTCCATATAAAACTAGCCAGCACACTCCCAAATAATACCTTTTATGAAGTATTACTTCTTTTTCATCTTACTTCAGCTCAACTTTTGATTTCAAAGTTCTTAGGTTTTGTACTTTAAGATATATAACAGTTAGAGAGAAAATGATTTGGGGTTTTTCTTAAAAGCCTGTGTTTCAAATGTTGAAATCAAAGGTCTAGAAAGACTTAGAATGTAACGAATAGAATTGGACAAAAAGCACTTTAGTCTGAACCAGTTCTTCCAGCCTCACCTTACCCCTAAATCCAGATCAAAGGCAGTTTTCTGGGCCAGAAAGAGAGGAGATTAGGAGGGAAGTAAGGAATCTACACACTGGCATGTTGCTGTTCTGTGGCCTGGGACTCAGAATATAAGGACAGAAGCCACTAGGGTTCACAGAATTGACCAGGGACAATTTCAGAGCATTAAGGCTTAAGAATTGTTTCCTGTGTGGACCCCAGGAAAAGTGATTTCTGGTGCCCACACTGAGACAACTTTCTTGTTCACCTCACTGGTGGCTACTGTTGGAGAGACAAGAAAGGTAGTCCCAAAGGCTCTGCTGTGTAAACCCCGAGGATATGTATTCCAATGCAAAAAGACCATAGGTGAGAAACTACCCTTGAGTTACATCAAGTACGGACTCTGTATAAAGGACAAAGAGGAAGCAGATGCTCCACCTTCCACCATTGCTGGTACTTCTGAAACTTATGGTTCAGCAAGTACATGATGAACTGTATTCGTGTGATTTTCCTTGTAGCTTTGTTACAGTGTGCACGCCTAGAACAATGGATTGTCCAGGATGCTTGATTTCTTTGTCCCCTGTCTTCCATGACTCTATTATCCTGCTTTTATGAACAGCTTGAGGACATAGACCACATGTCATTTGCTTTTTTTACATAGCTAATCCAAGGTTGTGAAAATGTAGGTGGTCAGTGAACTTAAGATAGTGAGAAATTATGCAATTATAAAAGGCTGTGGTGTCTGGATACATGAGCACAATGCAAGAATCTCAAAAGCATAAACATTGGAGGACAAATGTATGGAGAAACATCCAGAATATATAAATTACAGGGATAGAACATTGATTAAAGGCAACAGAGCGATGATAGAAAAAGAGGAAGATTATTGTTTCTACCTGGCTACAGCCTAAGTAGATTCTTTCATGACAAGGAAACCAGTCGTATTCTCAGAATCAAAGATTTGCTTTGAGTACAAGGAGGACTTACCAGCTAGAACAGAAAATGCAATCTTTGACCAATTCAACACCCATGCACACAAGAGTCAGTATCTCCTCTTGGTAAATAATGAAGGTGAACCCTTCCTTTTCTACATTCCCCAAATAATAAGGCTTTGAGAACCAGATCCATAAGAAAAAGTCTTAATGGTGATTGAAACTCTGCAGTCTACAAGATGAAGTAGAAAGTCAGACAGCATACACCTCAAATCTCTAAATAAAAGGTCTCCTACCTTGGGGGAAACTCCAGTATTCTTCAGTAAGTAGTACTTTGTTCGCTTGTGAAGTTCTTGAATTAAAGAGCTATTCTATAAGTAAGATTTGATTTCAATTACCATTTCAATGACCCAGTGGAAAATGAGTTTAGAGATGATGGCTTCTCTCGAGTCCCTCATAGCCCATGCAGAGGGCTATGAGTTAGTGTGTAGCGCAGAGCTTGTCATCTGTAAGCTTGAAGCATGGAATGAATGAATGAATGGGCAAGCAACACAGTGATCTATAAAAACAACAACAACAATATAAGCAACAAAAACTAAAACAAACAAACAATAACCAAGTAGAAGCAAATAGGATTCTGGAAAATCATCCAAATCACGCAGGATCCTTCTGATTTCCTGGTCACAGAAGAAGCCTTTGAAAAGTGAATCGATTCCTTGAGTCTGCTAATTCAGTGAAAGGAAGAGGTGAAGCGGACAGCCCAGACTAGCTGTCACAGCACAGTGTCAGTAGGAAGGCTGACAGCGGTAGGAAAAGGACTCACAAACTCTATCCATGCTCGTCCACAAGACTGAACAACTTGACATCTCTAAACCTCAGTTTCTTCAACATTTCAATTTCTACCCGCTCATATTCTCCTTCCAACTCCAGTCCTTCCCCAAGTTTTCTCATTTTTCCATTTGAAACTATTGATTATGAAATCTCAAAAATGCATGGGTTTTATAAATATTGCTATATTTTAACAGAAAATGTTCTTCCAGAAGTCATCTTTACATATGCCGTGCTTTGGCTTAAAGCCTTCCTTTTGGTTTGTTGACTTCCTGGCAAGTCTATGAAACTTTTGTGACCTCATCTCTAGGAAGATCGCTCTGCTCCAACCCAAGCTGCCAACTTGAGGGAGAACTGTCTTTGTCTTGCACTCTTCCTGTGTCTGCACTTTAATAATTCAGCATATACTAGCTTAGATTTATCTGCTTCTGTGTCTTTTTCTCTCCTAGCTTTGGAGCTGTCTAAACAGAAGAACCACATTCTTTTACTATTGTCTACTAACATCTTAGTAAGTCTTCATTTGTTTGTTAAACAAACATTTATTGATCGCCTACAATATGCCAGACAAAATTGTTGGTATTTGGATTCAGAAGAAAACAAGGTTAAACACTACATTTTAAGAAATTGCACAATAGAGGCCTTTGTTGAAGTAAGATATAATGATTAATATTGATTATCAACTCAACAGGACTAATATTTGGACATTCTATGTCGGAATTTCTAAATAGGGTTCATTGAGGAGGGAAGATCCACTCTGTGGGCAGCAACATTTCCTGGGCTGAGGCTGTGGACTGCCTACAAAGGGGGAAATGAGCTAGGCATCAGCTGACGCCCCTCCCCCACACTCCCTCCATCATGTGCCGCCTCCTACACATGCCCCCGGTGCCCCCTCTGATTTTAACCATCCATGCAATGTGACCAGTTGCCCCTGCCACCAGGTTTTCTCCTTTGTTTTATTTTTTTTCCTAGATTATCTTTACTTGAATTTTTGGGAGGAGAAAAGAGTAGGTAATGCAAAAAAAAAAAAAAAAAAAAAAACATTTTATTTACATTACTCCTGAGCTTCTGGGTGCATCCCTAACCCTGAGTAGGAGAGGACCTTGCATGCTCACACTAACTAACATCATGGCCTCTGCTGCATTGAGAGACGTCTAAAAGCAGCAAAGTCAGTGCTCACTCACTTGGGGAAAGTGCCAGTGACTGGACACCTTAGGGCTTTCTCATCTTACGAGTGTTTTTTATCTTGCTGTTAAAAGACCCGAGTAAATAGGAGCTCAGTGCTTGAGTTGAAAATTGTCCTTCTAAAGTGATTTTTCCTCCATAAGTGTTTTTAACATGCCTAACCGAGGGGCTGACAGGCAGGCTGGACAATATCCTCGGAACCATGTGGACTTCGGTCCATAACACCAGATAAGGAGTTACAAATACACTTTTCAAGGGTGTCATCGAAAATGAAAACCAAACTACTCACCTTCTGCAGTAACAAAAAGGAAGCAAACGCTTAGGAACAGAAGTTTATAGGCGATGGGACCGGCCAGCCATGAAGACAGGCCTGAGAGGCTGGTGGTCACTGAGCACTTAGGAGCTACTGTGTGCTACCGTGTCTGCTTCTTGTGCTACTCGAAGTTTAGAGCTTCTTTGGAGTGAAAGGCCATCTTACTTCCTTCCCAAATCTTGCATAAGCCTCTGTAACTGACCTGTTTCTTTGTTGGTGGTGATGCCTTTCTCTTCTAGAGTAACGGAAGGCAGAAATCTTCTACAGTAACTCAGCAGCATTGAGAGAAAAGATGGGACCAGCGCTCGGAAGCGTGCTGGGAGGCAGACTAGAGCCTGCTGCTGACTTTCTAGCATCGTCTAGGCAGGTAATTCATAAACTCCCACATGGCATGCTGTGGGATTTTATCAACTCTTATAAGAATTTTATCAGCTCTTATAGAATCAATTCCTCCTTATTGTGATTCTATTCTTCATTTGACAAAGCCCTAACATGAGACTCAAATCTACATGACAACCTGTTTGTTCCTTTAGGAAAATACGTATGTTTTTCTGTTTAAAACAAGAATTTAGAGAAATGAATGTCTCACTTCAGATAACTAATGGGAAACACCAGTGGTAAATGATGTTGTACTAGGAAAAAGAACAAAAACAGCAGACACCAATCACTTCCATCTTCCCAGGATTAAATGATTATTTAAAAACCGTGCCACATTGTATAGAAATCAACATTCTCTACTTTAATTCTGTGCATTGGGACTATAGAAATGTCACTGTCCCTGCCCCAAACCTTCAAATTAACATTCTCAGGTCACAGCAGTAAGTCTTCCCACAGGGATCCTTCCGGAAAAACAAGCTATTTCCTTGGTTCATAATTTCTGCTTTTTTTTTTGAGGCATGCACCAGCAACCTATCCAAGTACATATATTAGGGACTAAGGAGAAGATCTACCAGCAAGCCCACAGTTGTTGGCAGCCATAAGATTAGATATAAGCACAAAGGGATATGTTAACATATGCAAAGAATCCTGCGACAGCTTGGGAGTAACTTTTCATTTCATGCATAGTAGAAACCCCATTGTCTAGTAAATAGGTATTGATGAGATAAGCCAGTGAGGTTACACAACCACAAAGAAATGATATCACCTCGGAGGCAAGAAACGAAACCCACAAAAGAAATCCTACAATACCTTCTTCCCCGTAGATGGTTACTATGGAGTCACACAGTTGGCAGTACTTAGATTCTACTGATAAACTGTACCACGGACCTCAGAGTGAGCACGTGGAAGGGATGTGTAATGAGGCAGCAGCAGAATGAGCCTTCATCTCTCGAGCTGTCTCTTTGATAACTCGGTCAAATGGGAATGAACCTTCTTTGTGTACATTTACAGATCCTAAGTCCTCGGGTTTCTCGCATTCCTGGTAATACTGTAAAACTTTACCATGGACCACAGTTCCGAGGACTCCTTAGCACAGTCTTGGAATCAAGACTGTGAACATCCCACGCCTCCCATCGATGCTTGCAATGCGCTGAGCATAGCAAAAGAGGTCAGGAAGCTGACATACTTGTCGCCCAAAAATATTTCATCTTATTGTTGGAGGAAGAGGTTCATATCTCCCCTGGATGAGCATTTTCATGTACATGAGCAGCTGGGGCAGGATGGTGAGACCAGAGCCCAGGAGCACCTGACTGGCCGCGTCCGCCATGATGGCTCCCGCGGGTGGACCAGGCTTTCTCTCCTTTGCGACAGACTGTGCTCTCAAACTGTGAGCCAAAATAAGCTGTTTCTTATTTTGCTTTTGTCAGACATTTTGTTGCAGCATGAGTATTTCCTTTCTCCTTTCGAGTTCATCTAAATCTCAGATATATTTTTAATCAACACTGAGAAGACCAAAGACAGAGAAATCTCTCTCCTTTTTACTCTTAGTTCTGAGGTTCAAAATAGGCGACTGAAACAAAGGATTGAATGGAAGGAGTAGCTCCTCCCCCACCCGAGCTGCGGACCTCTAAGGAGAAGGCTGTTAATTGGCCTGCTAATCAGTTTCTGCAAAAAGGACTAACACAATAACAGACCAATAATGAGACAGCTCTTCTGAGACTGGCTGCAGCTGGTTTATAAAGTATTAATCATCTGTGAGTCAGTGGGTACGGACTATTAAGAACAAGGTTCTCTCCTAAATAAATTATTTCCCACTTACTCTGACAATCATAATTGGTGTATTTGAAAAAAATATTTTAATACACTAAGTAGAACAACACTCAGATTTTTGAGTCATTCTAATAATATCCCTTGATTAAAATATCAAGTTATCATGCTTTATATTCTTTATTAAAGATTTACAGCCAGCAATAATAACTCAATAGACGGCATACCACATTAAAAATGTGCTGGTAGTATGTTACAATTTAAGATTTGTTCTGGAAGGATCATGCTTTCCAAATCTTTTATATATTTTCTTCTTGAAAACATTTTTCTGTCTTGGCATTTTAATCAGTCTTTAACTGGAATTTTTTTCTTTGGGTTTACTGAAAACAATATCTTTTCATTTTCTTATTACTTGCTATATCCCAGTTACAATTAGCGTTCTCTGCTAGTCAATTGCTATTTTCTGCTTTTGCCAAGTTGTTCTGATGAATGGCAGAGGCATTTGCTATTTAGGAAAAACAGCAGGTGCAATGGTGAAGTGTGAAACACAAAAATAAAGACTTGATTCCAAACTCACTCAATGCTGATAATAAGAACTAAAGCTAGTATGAAAAGTGCCCCAGATGGCAGATCTGGGAAGTAATCTGGGGGGTTTCAAATGTTCCATACCTGTTTCAAGCTCTGTGTATTTGGTGCAAAAACACAGTTCACACTCATATCTTACAGTTAAACTTCCATCCAGTGATTGATATTTGGCACTAATATTTGGTACAGAAAGCACGACTTCCCAACATTTATGTTGGGGCTTTGGTTAACTTTCTTCTAAATAAAAAGTATTGTTAATTGCAAAAAAATTGAAAATGTGACTTGACATATAACACAGATACCTAGTCTTATTCCACTAACCTATCAGCTTTGTTACCACTATGACCATCTTTACGAACAATGCTTATATCCACTAACTATATGAAATTACCCAAATGCTCTGTAATCACTGCATATATGTAATGTGTGTGTTTGTATATGTATATGCATTCTGAAAGTTAGTCCTCACAAAACTATTACAAGCTAGTATGAAAGAAGCTTAAAACCAGTGTAAGCAATTCACATCTATTCCTATGTTTCTGTGCTTTATTGGGGGTTGAAGACCAAGGGCTACATTTTCTAGACTCCACAGGTTCTGTGATTCACATTTTCCCACCTAATGACATGTTGTATCTAGACTTTGGAGATAAGTGAGACTCCGAGGTCATTTATTCTCCTGCCACAGTGGGAGATGGACTTAGCAGACGGTTATTCTATGGCTGTCTCTGAATCGCTTTCTAGTCCTCTACTCAAAGCTCAGAGCTAGCTGGGCCAAAGTTTCCTATGATCCTTCACTCTTGTCTCAGATTTCCCAATGGTCTGGGTACAGTTGTAAAATATTTCCTTGACTTTCTTCCTACTGTTTTATAACCTCTAAGATATAATTAAATTCTTTCTATTTTAATACCCAGGATGGATCTGTTTACTGATTAAGCCCTTACTGTGACAGAAAAATATTGTTCCTAAGGTGTTCCCTAATACCAGTTGTTTGATCACCTGTCATTGGTAGGGTGTCCAGAAATTATCTGAAGTTACAATCAGATCTCAACTGGTTAAATGTCTCCTTACCCTAAGGCTGTCCACACTTGAAATGGCAGTTGCAAGAACCAGGCTACTTGTAGTTCTGACTAACTAGCTATACATCAGTGGTCCCCACAAAGTCCCTTAGAATACGTTGTCTATTATTAGAATAGTTTCTAGAGCTCTAGAAAGTACTTTACCTAGTTGTACTAGTTAACTCCAGGGGTGTCGCTCAGGAATAGTCAAATGAAAGAGAGGAGCAGGGTGAGCATGGGGTGAGCATGGCCTCCTAGTGACTTACTGTATTCAACACGGGGCAATATCAGAGCTCTCTGATATTCAGGTTTGACTGAGACTCACTTGTACAGGCATAATAGAGCAAACTATTGGCCACTGATGACTTCATTTACTCTTTGGTTCATGAGGCATGGCAGGGGACTGAGAGTTCAATGTTCTATTGGTGCCTTTGTCTTTGATGAGCAGTCTCTACCCTAAAGCTAGATGGGAGTGGGAGTCAGGCAGCAATAGTCACCTAAAGGGCCTAAACTCAGATCCAGGGAGGGGGACTTGACAGTAATAAGATGATCTCTGCCTCTAGAGAAATTCCAAGGTGTTAAGGCTTCATACAAAATGCTGGAGGAAAGTGTGTGTGTATGTGTGTTTGTGTGTGTGTGTGTGTGTATGAATGTGCATGAATATATATGACTATATAAAAAGATATTTCCCATTATATTATAACTTCTGCATCATAATGGATGATTGGAAGACATTTTATAAAGAGTCATTTGAGGGTCTGTATCTTGGGGCAGAATACAACTTCCATGATAAACTGTATCTCACATTGGAACAGCTTGTGTCAATCTGCATTTATACATTTTTGCCAACCTATGACTCATACTGCTTACAGAGCTTTACAATGGTCTATTGTAAATGATAGTATAAGAATTTTTAAGCATCATTTATAATTTTGACTTGTAAGACTTGAAGAATATCCTGTTGCTAATATTTAGCATATTTTATTTTAATGGCTTCTTAATATTAGACTTTTGGATGAGTTGCAATTTTTACTGTTAAATAATGATAAAAGGGTTGTCTCTGTTCTCAAATTTTGCCTACATTTTCCTACATTTCATTTTGTATCAAAAAGAGATTCCTAAAAATTGAACTATCTTACTTTAAGATTCTGATATTAATATCCATCAAATGGACTAAAACTATACAAAACCAGTTTTATTTGAAAGCAATTCCTTCTTTGAGCTATTCTATTTGAGCTAACTAATCAAGACTCAGCAACAAGGGGCCCCTGACTTCAAAAAGTCTAATTTAATTGCCAAAATATCCCCATCTAGGGATGGAATTCCTGGCCACTTTCATCCTCCATGCTAGGATTTTTGTCTGGTTGACTTTGTGCAGGTCCCAGTTAGGATTTTACTGCTGTGAACAGATATGGTGACCATGGAAAGTCTTATAAAAACAACATTTAATTGGGGCTGGCTTACAGGTTCCTCTGATCAGTCCATTATCATCAAGGTGGAACATGACAACATCTAGGCAGGCATGGTGCAGGAAGAGCTGAGAGTTCTACATCTTCATCTGAAGGCTGCTAGTGGAAGACTGGCTTCCAGGCAGCTAGGGTGAGTCTTAAAGCCCACACCCACAGTGACACAACTACTCCAACAAGGCCACACCTCCAAATAGTGCCACTCCCTGGGCCAAGCATGTACAAAATCATCACAGTGGCCCAGCCACTGTCAGTTCATATGTGCACATGCTCTTTTATGTCTGGAAAACAGTGTTACACTGTAGGCACTCTCTACTTCTGACTCTTACAACCCTTCAGCTCCCTTCCTCCTCCATGATCCCTGAGCCTTGCCCCATTATTTTTTTTAAATTTTCTGAACCTTAATCACTTGTAGGTATCTGTTAATCTATTACAAAAAGAAGCTTCTCTGGTGAATATTGAGACATTAACTAATTGATGGGCATAAAAATTTGTCTTTAGGAGTGAATTAACACCATACCCGTTCTCCAGCCAAGATGTTCCTTTTCATCTGGGTTTCCATGGGTTGAGTTCAAGGACTGGTGTGGACACCAGGACTGTCTTGCTGAAGATGCTGACAACATCCAGCTTCTCCTGCTAGAATATCCTGAAGTTTTCTACTCTCTGACCTATCAAAGAAGCTTTCACCTTGGTGAGAAGTTGGCTGAGTTATAGATTGATTATTGCCCCATGTAGAATACAGTCATATGAGACTAATTTACACAAGATTCTGTACACACATATACAAATATAAATATATGTGGGACACAGATACACTTATGAGCCATTTTATCATTCTGAAATGTCAAGGATGACCTACTTTGGGGATCTAAAGAGAATGTTGGACTTTGAAGGTACAGTGAATAAAAAACAGCAGCGTGTGTATGGCTCTTGTGGGAAAATCTCTCAAACCATAGCCATTCACAATTCCCCATCGGGTTTCCTGAATTGATTTACTTTTTAAAAGACATATATCTTTGTTCTAATTAATAGCATTTATAACACTGTCATTTGGTAGACAATAATGTACTTTTCTAGTAACATTAAATGCATAGTGATTTAAATAAAAACATCTACCTTCAGAAGCATCATGTAAACCATCTTTTAATGAACGTAAGATTAATTTGACTAATAAGCAGTCACATCTTCCCTTTTGGGGAATGCCAGAAACTAATGCAGAGTGACAAGAGAATATACATAATTTATATAAATTAATGGTTGAAAAAAATCTCATGAAAATGGAAAGGAGAAAGGAGCTGACCTTAATATTTCTGGAAATAAACAGGGAGGGTCCATGAGACCAAAGGCAAACTGAGCTATCCAATAGGACTGGACTGTAGTTTTGAACTCAAGTTCTTTTCGATGGAAGCAGAGGTAAAATATTTTGATACATGTACATACATGTACATGTACCATACATGTACATCGAGCAATTAATGAGTTTCCCACTGTAGAATGAAACAGGAGAAAGAGGTTAGACTATAGTAATAAACCAGGATTGGAGACGTAAATAACTCAGGTTTACCTTACTCTAGATACGAATGGTTATATATAGAATATATAGATGTAGATAGATATAGATGTAGATGTAAATGATATAGATATAGATAGATGATATAGATCTAGATGTAGATATAGATATGTAGACATGTTAGTATACAAGTACACATTTCTTTGTTGCCTTGGGGCATCTGAAGGAAACTACCTACTAGTACTAGCAACAAATTTTATTTTCTCATGCCATTATTTAATGAAAAGAACCTTTCCCATGCAGGAGGGAGAGAAAAGAGAATCGTCAATACTAGCCCGCAGCATCTTGTGCTTCCAGGTATGTCAGAAATTTCAGAGTGGTGTCTGTGTGCCAGGCAGGCATGCAGGCCAAATGAGAAAGTGCCCGGTGGCCAAAGGTGACATAATGCCAGTATCGTAATGAAGGATTCTCACAATATTAACTAAAGTATAGAAATAGCCATGGGTCCACACCGACATAAACAAGTGATTGAATAATGCAGCATTTGCAAAGAGTCCAGAGTCCTCTTTACAATGTGTGCCGCTACTCCACCAGAAGTGGAGAAAATGACAGCCTGCAGCCTGTGTGCTCTGCCTGGTGAGCATCTTTCAAATCATGCGGTATGCCAGGGGAGGAAGCAGCTTTACCAGTGAGAAACTGACCATAGCAGCCTCAGGCAGGATGTCAAAGACCACATTAGTTGTCATAAATTATGTTCAGAGGATGTGCCTGTGAGTGATGGGATTAACCTCCATGATATTTCTTTCCCAAACCCAAAGTCCCATCTAATAAGACAAATATCACATAACTTCCAGTACAAGGACATTCTATCCTATACCTGTCTAACTCATATAAAATTGCCAAAGCCATTAAACAAATGCAAGCCTAAGAGATTGTCACAGCCAATGTAGGAAAGACGGCCTAGTAGTTAAAAGCACTGGCTGCTCTTGCAGAGGTCCTGAGTTCAATTCCCAGCAACCATGTAGTACATCTATGTACCTCACAACCATCTATAATGTGATCTGATACCCTCTTCTGGCATGCAGTTGTACATGCAGATAAAGCACTCATATATATAAGATAAAAATAAATCTTACATCAGTGAAGGGGAGATAGAACCTATAGAGACCACCTCTAGTAGATAGGCATGGTCCCTAGTCTAGGGATGGGACTACCCATCCATCTTGAAGTTGTTAATCCAGAAATGTTCCTGTCCAAAGGAAACACAGAGACATAAAATGGAGCAGAGACTGAAGGAAGGACCATCGGGGGACTGCCCCACCTGGGGATCCATCCTGTTTGCAGACACCAAATCCAATACTGTTGCCTATGCCAAAAGGCACTTGCTGACAGGAACCTAGTGTGGCTGTTCTTTGGGACATTCTGCCAACAACTGACCAATGCAGCGGCAGATGCTTGGAGCCAACCATCAGACTGACCTCGGGGACCCTGGGGCTGGGGGGACTGGTGGAAGGACTGGAGAAGTGGAGGAGGATTGCTACCCCAAAGGAATAGCAATGTCAGCTGGCCGGACCACCCAGTGCTCCCAGGAACTAAACCATCAACCCAGGAGTGTATATGGAAAGATCTACGGCTCTAAATACATATGTAGCAGAGGATGGCCTTATCTGACATCAGTGGGAGGAGAGGCCATTGGTTCTGTGAAGGCTTGATGGCCAGTGTACAGAGATGCTGGAGCAGTAGGGCAGGAGTGGGTGGATGGGTGGGTGGGGGGAGCACCCTCATAGAGGCAAAGGGGAGGGAGGATAAAGGGGAAGTGGGAGGGAGGTTTATGGAGGGGTATCCAGGAAGGGGATATCCATTGAGATGTAAATGAATAGAATGATTAATAAAAATAATATTTAAAAAAGAAAAGAAGGAAGGAAGGAAGGAAGAAGGAAGGAAGGAAGGAAGGAAGGAAGGAAGGAAGGAAGGAAGGAAGGAAGGAAGGAAGAAAAGGGAGCAAGTAGTCACAGCCAAAAGGAGGGGACCTCACAGCCAGATGCAATACAGAATACTGGACAGGATCTTAAAACAGGGAAGGGACACTCAAAAAAAAAAAAGCCTATGGTGTCTAATAATAACATACCACACAGAGTTTATTGATTGTGATAAATGAACAATTCTAACAAGTCAGTTCTAAATTAATATGTTAAAACCTAAAATTGTTCCAAAGTACAGAGCCTATTGCTTACCAAAATAAAACACCTCACACTTCTTGAGGACAGTATGTTTTCTGACTCTAGGAGGCCCTCTTCAGATTGTTCCAATAGGGCTGTTGTGGAGGGCAATATATATGGAGCTAATCAGAACCAAAATCCAACTCCTATTCCGCTTGCAGAACCCATGGCCCAGATGACGAGCTGTATTGTACAAGGGGTGCTTTTGTGTTTGTGTATAGCAGGCACCCAGTGCTTGATGTGCTGGGGGCTCCATGGCATTCCTGACTGCTTCAGGAGTGGGGGTATGCAAGCTAGAACACTATCATTTCTGCTGCACGAGGTTTTAGCAGTGAATATAAATGAAAAATTTAATATAATAGGTTCTGACACCTTTCAGCCTCTGAATGTGAATGTTTAGACTATAGGACCATCCAGGCATTAAGATGCAAAGAATGTAATCAAATACTGCTCATGCTAATCCCAGTAGTTAATATCGGTGTAATTCATGGCGTGTCTCAGACACTAGAGATATAGAATTCAACATCATTTTTATCTCTGAGAACTTCAGAATTCTTACTATAGCCTGGCTAATGGCAATTTTCTATTTTGTTTAAAGTTTAGCTGTGTTCCAGTTGTCGTCATAAATTCTGGTGTCCTTGGGCATCCACCAGGCTGCTGGGTATCTGCAGAGTCCCTCTGTACACCTTAGCAACCTGCACATATGGCTGCTTCACTCCAGAGAAGCTGATCATAGGACTGCAGGATGCTATAATCTATGATGACAGTCACCCATACATAGTGGCTTTTATACAGGTGTCCCTGACTCAAAACTCCTTCAGAGCTAAACTACAATGTAGAAACAAAATGTCTCTCTTTCCAGTGCCCTGCGTCCCTTCAGTGACCTGCCTGAACCCTGCATGTCTTATTCTAGTCATAAAAGAACTTCTGGTTCTGTTCCTCCATGTTATTTACATAATAATTATAACCCACTATTTTATGCTCTAATGGTTTAAACAAGCTTCAAACATCTTCACTGCTATTTTTTTTTAGTCAAAAGATTTAAGTGAAAAATAGGTTTAAATGTTTTTCATTCGGCAAGTATGTAACAATTAAGCTTGATTAAGTTGAAGAATCAGAGGGACAAGATTTCAAGCCACATACATCTCTTTATGTAGGTATTCACCATGACAACATCCCGAGGAAGTTTTTAATGAGGAAAGCATAAGGTGGCATTCATCAGAAGTCTGACCACCAAGGGACCCCTCCTCCGACGAGGCAGATACCCCAGTGCAGGGTTAGGCATTATTCTCCACGCTGTCCACACTTAATGGCCAATTAAAGCCATTTGTTCAGCTTCGCCAATCTCTTTTGTTGTTTACTGCTTTGGCTTTGAATGCCAGAAGCTTTTTTCAAAGAAGCCTGGCCTTTGCACAAAGGAGCTTTTGCAGTTTAACCTCTAATTTAATATGACTGGCATACAGAAGATGCTCAGGTGAGAACTCAAAGGCAAAGCGTCTAGGTGCTCAGGCAAAACAGAGCCCGGAGACCAATGAATGGCGAATACTGACCACTGACCATTTTAAGCTACCGAGACCCATTTATTTTACCATGACTTTGCTCTAGTTGCAAAGAAACCACAGGTATTTTGTCTTTGCAGTGCAGAAAAGAGAACCCAGAGAAGGAAGGAAAGGATGTAGCTAAATTCAGATTACCAGTACTCTTCTGGACTGCTATTATTTTAAAGTACTGCTATATTTCATTAAGGTCATTTTTATTCTTTGTGTCATAACTCTAACTCAAGCCCGTGAGTCTGGAAAGAACAGGACACTAAAACTGTCCTTTATAAAACCTTCTACAACTGTGCACAGTGAGCTTGATAGCACTAACTCCCGAGTGTACAAGCTTGGAGGGCAAGGACACCCATGCCTAGGATGCTAGACCGTAGTATAATGGTGGTTATTGTTATTTTAGTTTTGGAAATTCTTTCATCAAGATGCTGACAGAATTTTGAATTTTCATACCATTCCAGGTGCCAAAATGTTCATCTGTTATCTGACAGGCACCAGGGATAAGACGCTGTACACGATTAACAAGGTCCCTGCCTCTAAGAAATTGTATCTCCATGGAGGATAGAAGAAAGCAAACAGAAGACACCATTTTGGAAACTGAGAGGGGCTTTGAGGAGATGGCTGGCTGCATGTGGCCTCTTATAAAGGTAGATTCTCTCCACAGGGACACCAGAGCAGAGACTTGGATGGCGAGAAGACAGGTTAGAGGCACAGAAAGTGTAAAACAAGGGGCCTGGGCCGGGAAAGAACTCAGAGGTGCTGGAGTGGTACAAGCTTATGTGGCTGGATCAAGAACCAAAAGATGGGCAGAGCGGAAAGGGCGTGGTTCAGAATGAGCTCCTGTTTCCAGAGAGCTCAGTCGCAACTAGAGGTTGTAGGCAGAGACGACATGGTCTCCTGTTTGGAGACTGGATTTGTGAGGATAAAAGTGGCACCTGGAAATCATTCCTCAGGATGTCCAATACTTGAGACAAGAGGTAAGAACAGCTTACCCTCCAAATGGTGGTGAGGGAGGGGTGTTTTCCTTTGAGTATGTATTAAATGACCCCTGAATATCAGACACTTTGCTCGGTCTCTCTTTTCCATTCACACCCCTATCTTGGCATTTCTATCACAACCCTCTCCCAGCACACACCGCTGTTTTCTTTTTTCTAATTGTTTATGACCATTCCCTCTCCCAAGCTAAACTGTGAGGTCTCAAAGGACATGCATGGGATATAATTTATCTTTCTATTTGCAAAACGGAGCCCAGTGCCTGGCAGTTACTGGTCTCTCAATAAATGCATTTTGAGTTTAATTGAAAAGTTGAATTGAATTCAAGGCTGCTATCTCCAATTCTCAGAAAAAGAGCTTGTCACCAGAACCTGCCAATGTTCACCTTTTTTGAAACCACTCAAATAATTTCTTCTCTGCATGGTATGATTTGATGCCTGCTCATCACAAATAAAAAATAGCAATTAATAAGAACAAGCATAGAAGCACAGTTGACTGAAAAGGCTTTTTTTTTCAGGTACTTGCTATATAGTTTTACTTCCAAATCATGAAATAAAGTCATGACTTTTTTAAAACGTTATTGTCACTGATAAAGGTCTCTATAACATCCAGCATTGAAATATTTATCTTTCTACGTTAAACCTTCTAACAATTTTATGTGCTCTCTCCATCAAAACTAATACTTTTGAATTTATTATTTTTCCTCACCAAATGCTATCACTCAAATCATGAACATGAGTTGTTTAAGAAAATACTGGTCCCACTAAGAAAGCAGATGCTAGCCCCAGACTGTGTAAATGTGACCTTAAAGCAAAACAGGGGCTTTGAATATGTTATTAAACTACAAATATTGACATGGCCATATCTCAGATTATACGAATAGACCCTAAAGAGAATCACAAGAGTCCTAATGCCTGAGGGTCCGAGACAGATTGACTGTACACACAAGAGGAGACGTGAGCACTGAGTAGACAGAAGCCTCAGACAGTCCTTGAAGGCTGGAATGATGGAACAGTTTGCCAAGGAATAGTGGCAGCCACCAGAAGCATAAAGACTGGAGTGGTGGAGCTTTATACCAAGGAATAGTAGCAGCCACCAGAAACAGAAAGATGAGACAACAGAGACTCCCCTGGAGTGTCTGCAGGGAATGTGGCACTGTCGACCCTTTGCTTTTTATCAGAGATTCTGATTTCAGGCATCCACAACCACCCCCTCTCTGTCTCTGTCTCTGTCTCTGTCTCTGTCTCTGTCTCTGTCTGTCTCTCTCTCTCTCTCTGTCTCTCTCTCTCTGACAACAAAAGCAACACACACACACACACACCATTTCAGAATTTGTCTTATAGGTTCTCTTATGGATGCTCTCCACACACTGGGTAATGTGTAGGCTCACAAATTCCCTAGCTAAGTCATGCTCTGTGTGTCTGAGACCTGAGAGTTCCTTGGCCTCATGGTCTTGAGCCTAGAATGGATCTGAAGTGGAGCAGGGGGAAGGACTGAGTAGAACTTTGTGTGTCAAGAGCTCTAAACTGAGGCAGGTTTGGAGGTCTTTATTCAAGCACTGAAGGCATACTTGTCAAGGCAGAACCATGACACATGTTTATCTAGCAGTCTGGTAACTTGACTTGTAGCATTAATTATCCAGGGATGTGTTTGGGGACTATCAGTGTGCTCTTGCCCTGTGATCCACAAATGTTAGAAGTCAGGCCTTCAAATTGATTCAGGCTGGATCAGGGCTCAGCAAAGTTGACAGGACCAGTTATCACCAAAACCATTCCAGACACAAACTGGAAGTCTGTCAGTTTAGCAATGCTGGGCTTATTCTAGCAACCAAACATTCTTCAAGCATGAGATCCTGGAATCTTCTCAACTGACCATGTTTGGCTTTTGAATGATGGAGCTTTCTGTTTTCACAGAAATCTCCTTATTAAATGCCTGGCTGTATTATTCACATAATATAGCCCGTTCTGCTAGCAATCAGCCTGGCTGACCCTTCAGGGACAAAAGACAATAAAAGAGAGGATTAACATCCAAAGGAATGAAGAAGGCATCTGGTGTTTTCTAGAATTCCTCCAGGAGGGACTGACTAAACTCCACATAGGACCCTTGAGGTCTTAGCTTTGGGTGTCTTTTCAAGAGCAGGCGTCTTGCTAATTCTTCACAAATTCTTCACCTTGGCTTATTCTCAGCAAGAAATCCGTCAAGATTTCCAGCTGACCCAACTCTACCTCTCCCCACTGCCAACCCCCCACCTCCTAGCCCCCTGTATCCATATTTGTCCTAATTGTGTCTGGACCTGAATTCTATGAGAAAGTTCTAGAAGAAGGTTTCCCATCTCACAACAGTTCCTCATTGAAACCCACCTTTATTCATAAAGCCACCATGCATATAAAGAGCTTTCTTTGCTATTCCTCCCCCATGGAAACTCTCAGCATAACCTGGGGTACTTAGAACAAAAGCCACTCTTTCCACTATACTCTGTAGGTGGGCTCCCCTCTGATCTCCTATTCTTCCTATTTCTCCCTTCTGATTCATCTGTGTCCAATCCCTCCCTCCTCTGACTTGCTCCTCCGATATGCTGTGTTGGTTTCTATCCCAGGAGCTCCCAGAACATGCAACTGTTACCTCTCCTGGTTCCAGGGACATCCCAGCTTACCCATTCATTCCACAGTCTCTCTGGCAGGCACACAGGATCTCATCAAGCACAACTTTGGGTCCATTGCTTTCTCACTGACCATCTTTCCTGGTGGAGAGGTTGTCCTGTGGGCTGGGGTCTTAACTGACTAGTTTCTGCCATTTTTTTTTCAGAGTCCAGCATGGGGCTTTTCTGAATGAACTCCTACCTCAGGCTGCTCCAGCAGTTGTAAAGGATGATTGTGCCCCTCAGGTAAGGCCCTCCAGGAATGCTGAAGGCCATGACACCACTGTTTGACAATATGGGCGGTGCAGGACTCTTGGGCCTCTTTGCCTCTTGCTTCAGAAAGGTTCAAGCTCTGCCATTGCTGCTCCATCAGTCCGGAGCGGCTTTAGCAGAGCCCTGCTTACCGCACTCTGGCCACCTTTCAGTTTGCTCCCATGATGACAGAGGGCATCTCTCTCATGAGGTCTCATCCTTTCTAGAGGCCTAAACTGATGCATTTTTAGAAATTATCATACAAAGCAGACTATAGATATATAATCTTCCTTTGCCACTGTCAATCATTTCCTTTTTGTCAGCAAGTAAGAAACATTAAATGCATATGCCTTGACTATGCAATCCCTACCAAGCCCTCCTGCTGATGCTACTCATTTACTAGGCACAGCCCCTCAGGAGGAACAGGGCCATGTGTGTGCCTGCATGTTTGTAAGAATGTGTGTTCATTTGCTGGCTTGAGCCCATCCTCCTCCTCTGACATCCTCAACCACAGATGTTTCCTTCATAAAAAGAAGCATTCCTTCCCAGATGTCTTAAAGTCATGGAAGACTTGCACCAACTACATACAAAACATTAAAAGGGGGGTAATGGATACAGAAGGCTAGAGTTAACTGAAGACAGGTTCAAGCTAAAGTTATAGACTCTATCAACGTGATAAATAAGCACATGAATACAGGGATAGATATTAAAAAGTTGACAGTTAAGCCCAGCAATGTAACTTCATAGGTATTATTAGTAAGGCACAGATATAAACTAAAGAAAGTTTAAAGCCTTAAGTTTTAAGTGTGGTGAAGATATAATATTATGTTTTATCATGCTATCTTCAAAATAGTATTCAAGGAAATTGTATATACATCTCTATCGATGCACGGGGACTGTTGTAGTTTGCAAAACAAAGAACTGTGGTATCCAACTTTCTCATACACAACTAGGACAGTCTTCCTTTTAGACAAAAATGCTAGGAAGAAATCACATTCCACAAACACTCCAGACATTTAAAGAAGTCACAATGGACAAGGAAAGGCTGAGAATCAAAGAATTGGACTGGGAATTTTATCTCTTCCCACTCAGAACAACTCAGAAAGCTTTATAGAGCAAATACCCTACATTATAGAATGAACATTAAATACTGTCTAACTCATTCAAAGAGGCAAAATCAGCTGTACATTTAGTAGTTTTAGCAGCATAATATTTTTATCATACTGGAAAGCCAGAGTTGATGAGAATAGGAGATTGATTTCCTAACTTAAGAGCTCAACAATTGATCTGATTTATACTCTAATTCTCAGATCACCTAAACCCTCCATAAAAATCCCTTAATTGGTCTATAGTGTATGGCTATCCTGGGTCCAGAGTGTATTTCTGTGTGATAATCCTTGTGCATGCTAAAGTCTGAGGACAGCTGGATCACTAAGAACACAAACAAAAGGCGAATCTGTCTGCAGGCAGGTGTGTACACAACAAGTCCCTCTGCCTTTCAGATGCCGTTAAAAGCTGGCTGTGTGTTGGGCTCCCCTGAAAGCATTGCCCCATTCTGTTCTGACTATAAGATTAAGTAAGCCTCCTGAACTGGAATATTTCTTAGTGAGTTTGTTGCTGTTCTTTGTAAAGGAAGCTCCTGGCAGAGGCAGGGAGAGAGAAGAAGATGCCGCCACAGTCAGTTCACCTAGTAGGCCCCTGCTCCTGACAACACAGTGAAAACTGGCCCAGATGAAAAAGAAGAGAAGAATCAATGTCTCAAAGAGGCCCCGCCCACTCAGGCAGCACCATTAGTCCCAACAGTTTATTTTGAACTATGTTCTAGCTTTTCACGGAGCCCTTAATAACTTAAGGAAATGGAAAGGATTTGCATTTTCTCTGATAATTTTCTAATCTTGGGAGCTTCTGGTTGCTCCAGAGAGCCCCAGCCTCCTTGTATTCTATTTTTTTAAATACCTGTAATCAAGGCCTTAACCCAGGTCCTAAGCAAAGCTAACAAGTAATTATCCTGCACAATATAGCTAAAAATGGGAGCCTAATTAATTAAAGAACTAATTGAACTTCCCCATTACTGATACATTAGTTCCTGCTCTGATATAAACATTAATCAAATCCACTGAATAATTCAGTTCTCTACTTCCCTCACCTGTGTAGACAAATCTGCCTGCCGTACTGTCCGGGGAACACAGAAGGAAATGCTATTGCTGCTGCTGCCACTGTGTCTGCTGCTGTTCCATAGGCCTTCGATCAGTACCAATAACCACTGACAGTCCAAGGGAAATGGAAAGAGGGCACAGAAGAGAGCCAGAGCCGGTAGTCTGTATACATGTATGATGCTGTATATAAATCATAACCATCTTCATATGTCACATAAGTGTATGTAAATATATTTAAATTTTAATGTTATATATTTAAGACAAATGTTTCTCCCTCATCTTAACAAATAAAACCATTTGGAGGAGAAAATGGTTTAGTGTTTCACAAGAACTTCTGCATTTTAATGAAGTGGGCTAATTAGATCGGAACTGTAGAGGCCAGTAGATTTTCTCTAATTATGTGATTAGATAAATATTTATGTATTTTTTTCCTCTGTTGAAATCCAAGTTTCCTGGGGCATCTGAATACTGGTGCTGTCTTCTCCAGATGGTAGGCCCCGTTCTCACGTCTGCTAAAGAGAACATACCTTAAATGGCACTTCTCTGAGATCTCAGAGCATTCTCAATTGGCCTTGGCTGGGCATTGCAAAATGAGTCAAGGGTACTGCCCTTACTGCTGCCAGCCTGGTTCTTGGCACACGGGAAGCAGTACACTCTTAGGAAGCTTTGATTTCATTAAAGATTTCATCTTCAAATCAAGAACAGGATGCCGCCAGCAGAGGATATATTTCTGGTACAACTAGGAGATGGTGGTGGATGATGTCGTATGGGTTTCTTCTCCTTTCAGAACATCTGACCTTTCACCCCTGCTGCTAGAAAGACAGCCTGCAGCTGTCAGTCACCACAGGCCTTGCACGGGTTGAAGAAAGCCACCTTGCCCAGAGTTAATTCCTCCTGTAGGCACCCAATGCTAAATGCTAAAAATGTCTAAAGACAGAGGGCACTGGGATCAGACGGCCTGTACCAGTGTATGATAACACTAACAGGCTATCTGATCCCACGCCCCTCTGCCCCGTGAGGTTGGGTTCTCGGGGTAATGAGGTGGATACAGCCTCGGCAGGCAAATCACAGGGAAGCTAAGGAAAGCAAACGCGGCGTGAGGGAGGGAGATGCAGATATCATTGAAGATTAGACAGCATGAGGTCGTGTTTTCCCTTAAATCTGGGTATATTTGTGGGCCATGGTCCGGGCACACTCAGTGGGTCTGACTCGTCAGCCCCGTGGGCAGGTTAGAGCAGGCAGAACAGCCAGGGTTGAGAGGGCAGGGCAGTTCTTCCACTCGGAATCTTTTAATCACCTCTCAGATGCTCATCAAGCGATTCAGGATCCGGTTCAGAGTTGCTTCAAAGCAGCCTTACTTCAAAGCGAGGCTCAGAGGTTTGAAAATAGACTACAGAGTCCTCAGAAATCTCATCGGCGGCTGCAGCTGAGTGGGCACCACCCCTGCCCTTATTGTTGAAGGAAAATGAGATTCCAGAAATTTCTCTCATTATCAGAGAAAGCAGCAGTGGAGCGCTAGTGTTGCTGATAGGAACCCAGCTCTTCAGGCTTCTCGGCCGGCATCTGGTCACCGGTCTGTGGGCTCTGAATTCCCCTTTTCATCACTTCGGGCACATGCAATCTAGCCAGGCTCCAGGCGGGTCGGTCCACATTCGCCATCATCACCCAGTGAGGGCGGGACCTGCATTTGGCTTGGAGAGTCTCCAGTGCTTTACTGATGGATGTATGCTGGAGTCAATGGGAGCACAGTGCACACGAGGCCGAAGGTTGGGGGCCAAACATGGCGGTGCCTTTAAAGTATGTATATGGACTTAAAAACTTGATGGTGGCTTTGTTCCCCAAAAGCCATCTCAGGCTCAGCTGCCTGCACAGAGCCCTAACTCATGAAAGGGCACCAGGAGAGCTATGTGAAAAGATTTCTTTTCTTTAAAAAAAAAAAAAGTTATCTACTAGATGCTCTGAAAAGAGCTTTTTGTGCTGAGCTTAAGGCGGCTCAGTTTAACTAGCAGTAGGCAGGGCATTGTTAAAAAACGGATAGAAATGGGAGATAAGCTTTGCTCCCACAATCTGCTTCCAACGGATACGGAAAGAGAAAAGAAGTGGCTCCTCGGAGGCACATTGTCGCCGCGCTCCTTGAGCTTAAAGGCCTTCCTCTGGAATTAATATTTACCTCCAATTACAGTTTCCTGGGGTGAGGAGTCCCTGCCGATGAACCCACTCTGAAAAGCTTTGATTTACTGAAGGAGCAGGCAAATCCACTCACTCAAGCCCCACCCCCACCTCCACCCCCCACCCCCCACCCCCGCGCAGAAAGGGCCAACGAGAAGATTAAAATCAGAGTGGGAGGCATTTTTAGTTACTATTCTTTGAAGTTCAGACCTCCGCTCCTTCTCTCTTCCCATTCCCTTGGAGCAGAGTAGCGCTGGCAATTTTGCTCGGCTTTTTTCAGAGGCGCACATCTGCCTGCAGGCTGTAGCTATACCTTCCCCCGTGCTTTGCCTCTCTTGGAAGGATTTTCTGCCAAATTAAGATTTGCCTTATGTGGAGAGAGGTGCCGATGCATCACTCTGCTCTCCAGGTGCCTGCATGGTAGAGAGCCTTGAAGGAGCTGCATCCCTCGGATGGATGCTCCCGAGTCTGCGGGATCTGTATCCTCCCTCTGTTAATCTGTAGGGTGTTCCAAGCTCTACGCGAGTCTATGAGAAGATGGAGGAACGAGGTGGGACATTTCCTACAAGACAAGGCCACAGGAACTCTGTCCCCTAGCCCAATGTAGCCCTAGCCTTTGCTCTTCCTTAGTGTCTCAATACATTCACCCGTAACCACACTTCTTTCTATATGGGTTGTCACCCATGGCGACCTCAGAGGGCTTTGTAGAGGTGGATTCGAAGGTGTACTGTGTGCTCCAGCTGCTGCACAGGGACAGCATCTCTGATGCTCACTCCCTGACTATACAAGGACTGAGCACAAGAGAATTAATTAGAGCTCTTCATCTTCCTCCAGGCCATCGCCATCCTGGTCCCACAGGGACTCTGTATAACCAGCTCTACCCAGAAGGACATGTGATAGTAATATGTTTTTGTAAATCTTCAATTTTCCTAATACTTCAGGGAAAGAAGGGGGAGGAAGAGACATGAGAAATGGACTTTTAAGAAGAAAGAAAGAAAGAAAGAAAGAAAGAAAGAAAGAAAGAAAGAAAGAAAGAAAGAAAGAAAGAAAGAATCCATCAAAGTAACTCAGCATATGTCAGAACAGCTTTGAGGTGAACAATCTATCATGTCTGGAGTATCACCAGAGCTCTTTCTACTTTCAGAAGACAGGAGAAAGGTAGGTACGAGGCTGACCCATCCTCCAGAATTTTGACAGAGATCATTGTGGAAGACTCCCAAGAGAAAGACACAAGGAAGGAACGCCATCTTGTAAAAGCTCCTGAATCAGAATGGTAGAGAGCTAAGGGAGGCCGTGTGTGAAGACAGCAGAGATCGTCACTGCGGTGATAAAGCAGAGGTGCTCTGTGCCCTGTCTCTTTCAGGGAGAGTTATCCCCCAATGTCCACACACTAGAAACCACAGGGTTAGGATGTGAAGTCTAACGATGCTCCCCGTTCTTATCCCTCTACACAGGTGATGTGTGTGTGTGCCTGGAAGCCCCCACCACGGGATGTCATCTATTCTTCCTTTGTTCTGCTTTTCTTTTTGAAGCTCCCAACAAGATCTCTCTGCCAGGAGAGTGCTTTCTTGTAAAGGAAAGGATCCCGGGATTGCTTGCTCTGAAGAGCATCTACAGACAATGATTGGGAAATGTGTTAAGCCTGCTGTCAATTTGCCGTATTGATGTGGCAGCCTCAGTGGATCCTGTGCAGAATAGACTTCCCCATGAGAGCAAGCTGCTGAAAGGGCTTCACGACTGAAAAGGATGAGTCTGTCAAAGACGGACACACGAGAGGAAAAGGACAAGGGGGAAAACAGAAGGGTGGACATGGAGCCAGAATTCAAGAGACAAAGCCTGTGATGGAAACAAAGGCTTTTGGAGATGCTGGGGAAAAAACAGCAGTTATTACAGAAGCTTTTCCAGGAGAGGGATTTGCAGTGATTTAACCAGGGCAGCCAATGAGAGGAGAGACCCAGAACCAAAAGGGTCCCATTTGTGTGATGTGATTCCTGCTAAGCTGTTTAGTCTTATTTGGGACTTCTTCCTGACCCCTCCCCAGTGTTGGGTTTTGTTTTGACATAGAGAAATCCAGAGGCACTTGACTTGGTTTATGGCACTGGACAAGTGGTAATTATCTGTCTATAATTCCCTTGAGGGGAGCTGATGTTTCAATAAATTATAGGAGCTGGGCTTGAGTGGTTTACAGCGCCATCAAACTCTTGCTATGGATGTATAATCTTACAGCCACAACTTACTAGGGAATAGATGTTTGCACAATGGGTGATTTAGGAGCCTCAACCCTCTCAGGGAGCACAGAGAGCTGTCAGGCTCTCCCCAGCTGCCACCAAACCATCCCCAAACAACACTGAAGACAGTTGTATCTCAATGAGGTACCAATCTCAATGAGGTACCAAGTTGAACACAATAGATCCCCCTAGTATATATAAATAAAAGACTTGGTGATACCTTCCCCCAAACACTTATGTGGCCACAGGTATGTTCTCACATGTTTCATCTGTTCATAGTATCTCAGAACAGGGGATTTTATTCAGTGCATCCATAGACACAAAGAAAGAAGAACACTCAGATCAGTGGTGCCCCGCCTGTGGGTGGCGATCCTTTGGGGGTCGAAAGACCCTTTCACAGGGGTTGCCTAAGACCACCAGGAAGCACAGATATTTACGTATGATTCATAACTGGAGCAAAATTACAGTTTTGAAGTGGTAACTAAAATAATTTTATGGTTGGGAGTCGCCACAGCATGAGGAGCTATATTAAAGGGTCACAGCAGCAGGAAGGTTGAGAACAGCTGCCTTAGATCATTGTATTACTTTGGTCCTGGTCATTTAATATTGAATTTTATTGTAAGATCTCCAGTTTCACAATGAGTCAAAGCCCTGTTTGAAACAAAGGGGATCTCACACCATCTGAAAAACACTTGTGAAACTATTATGGCCACCTAGAATTAACTGTCCTGTTAAACAGCTACATGCAAGAAAGGGAAATAGAAAAGACTGCTGTAAGGAACTAAAGAGGCTGAGGAGAAGGTTCAGTTGGTAAACTGCTTTCTGTGCAAGCACCAGGTTCTGAGTTTGAGTCTCCAATACCCACACAAAGAGATGGACATCAGTGACCTGGAGCCTCAGAGGTGGGGACATTTGATTCTTCTGTGTTTCAGCCAATCTAGTCACTGTGGTCAACTGCAGGTTCAGGGAGAGACCAAATCCCCAAAATAATGTGAACAATAACTGAGCAAAATCCCAAACATTGAGATTTGGCTTTCACATATACACTTACACATGCATGTGCATGCAAAGCACACATACACATACATAAACACCCCCCCCCACACACACACACACACCCCACAGAACTAAACTAATGACTTTTTATTTACTTAATTCATTTATATTATGCCCCTACCTTTCAAAAAGAATTTGAAGTAACAGACTATAATACTATAATATATTTAAACCCAAACACATTCTAATGTATATATTATGCAAATTGCTATGTATGTGACTTTTCAAATGTACCTGGAAGGAGAATAAAAAAATATTCTTTTATTTAAGGATCAAGAAGTAAGTAAAATCCCTATAATTGGGAGACTAAAGCAGGAGGATTGCCAGGAGTTCAAATTGAGCTTGGCCGATAGTGTGAAAATGTAAAGTAAAGTAAATTGAGGCAAACTACCTCTGACTTCCTCCTCGTTTCTTAGGAAAGAAAGGGGGAGATGATGGATTTCTCATAACTCTTAAGGAAACAAGTTCACTGAGAAACATGTTTAGTGGCATGTCTGTGTGATGCAGTAGTGGCTGGAGGGAAAGTCTCCGGAAGACCATGCCAGGGCAATCACCACTTCGTACCCACCAGATCTTGCTTCTCTCTGCACCGACTGCGCAGTCACAGAAAAGGCATTTCATCCATCACGCTGTCTCATATGGAGAAAGTACCCGGAGGCCTTCCGAACTATAATCCTGTAATAGCGCCAACATTCAGAGAAGGGAGAGTCTTCTCTGGGAGTGGAAATCAGGCTAGATTCACCACTGAAATACAGGAGCTAAAGCTATGGGTGTCTGGGCCAGGGCTCCAGTGCGGAAGGCACAGGCTGGTGGTCTATTTCCTACCTTCCACTGCCCTTTCTTTGCATGCTTCCTTTGTTCTAAACATCTATTTGCCTTGCAACTTCTATCTTCTATGGATGGCAAATGTAGACACCAGCAGTCAAATTTTTCAAAATTGTATGCCGTCAAATCTTCTGGGCTTTATTTTCATGGATTTAACAAATCACAAATCCAAAGTATTTGGAGGTATGTTTTTCACCTGCTCTAAACACATCTAGCTTTTTTCGTCTGTTCATTTCCTCTTAAAGAACAAAACATGATGACCACTTATACCCTACTTTAATTACAGTAAATATTGCCAATAATCTAGGCATGATTTAAAGACATGAGGGTCTGTGAGAGTTACATACAAAAACTTGGTAATTTTATTTGGGGGAATTGAGCACCCTTAAGGCTGGACTATGTGAGGGTCTTGAGGCCAATCTGTCACAGATGTATCATAAGGGATAATGTATTTTCAAGTGCACTTACTGGTCCTCTATAACTTTGCCCATCACAACCCAGGACACTTGGGCATGGCACAGTTTATTAGACAGATAATCCATTTTTGCAGCAGTAAATACATACAGTCTGAAAATGTTAACAGGAATAGTTATGTGAGTCCAGGTAATAGAATACTTTTCTATGTCAATTTCCACATATGAGATCTCTGTCCCTAAATCTGCATGGCTCCTCTCATTTGAACAATGAAAATTTTATAACCCCTTTTTTAACTCATCTGAGGAGGAGACTCAGGGTTAAGTTAAATGTCTAACTGAAGTAACAGATTAACCCCAGTAGTTCTCAACTTAGAACTGATTTATTTTAAATGGCTGGTTCTGTTTCTAATTGTCTTGTTACTACTTCAAGCTGCCTCATGTCTTTTTAGAGCAGGCCAAACCAACACGAACCAACAAATGTAGAAACCAACAAATGTAGAAACCAAAAATGCCTTCTATAGTAGCTTAGGGAAACTGTGGGAAGAACCAACATGTTCATATCCAAGCACAATAGAAGATGGAGAATTAAAGTTTATTTTTTAAAATCATTTATTTATGTTTTTATTTACAGCGCATTGGTGTTTTGCTTGTATATATTATGTCTGTGTGAGTGTGGCAGATCTTGGAATTATAGACAGGTATGAGCTGCCATGTGGGTGCTGGGATTTGAACCTGGGTCCTCTGGAAGAGCAGTCTTAAACCTTAACCACTGAGCCATCTCTCCAGCCCCTTAAGCCTTATTCTTAAATGTTATTTTATCTTTATTATTTATTTCCTTTTCTTCTCTTTGTAGATTTTTATACTGATAATTTCACACTTACATAATTATTTATATTATATGTTTATTATTATAAAATATAGAATGTTATATAACTTCTATATTTAAATATAATTGAATTTACTCCCCACCTCCTCCTGCAACTTCCCTCATGTTCTTCACAACTCCTCCCAACTTCATGCCTTTTTTCTTGCTAAATAAGCACTAGTCCAGCTAACAGAGCCCATGTGTATATGGGTGTGGGGTCAGCCATTGGAGCATGGGAAACCTCCACAACGAATGATTCTCCCTTCCCCTAGCAGTTATCAAGTGTCAAAAGCTCCTCGGGAAGGGATGGGGTCTGGTGATCTATCATCCAACCATCTAAGCTATAGTTCAGGCCCTCTTGATCTTGTGCAGGTTACTCCTGGGGCTGTGAGGTCTCGAGCACCATAGCCCAGTCCTGTAGAGAAGAAGGTCCACTCACTACAGTCCTCCCCATCCTGCTGCCCTGGCACTGGTTGCCTCTCCCCTTAGAGCTCTTTCCTGAGCCTTGGTGGGGGAGGTGAGGGTGGGGTGAGAGTTGCTACTGATGTCACTTTTATACTCAGCACTATGACTAGTTATATGACCTCTCTGTTGACTGCATTCTACTGTTAAAGGAAAAGGTCTCAGGCTTCTTTTGATGACCCAGGGATTCTAAGTTGTAAACAGTGCTAGAGGTGGGCCAAGCAGTTCAGAAATGCTAGCAGGAAGAAAATCAGAGCAAGGTCAGTAAAAAGTTAGAGCTTGCATCACTCTCTGATAATATAGATTTGTAACACCTAAGTGACACAAAGTCATGCTTTTGAGTTCTAGGTAAGTAAAACAAGTGGGTGACTCGGAGAAAACCAAGAGGAGCCAGGCCTTCTGGGAAACAGGAGATAATGGTTCCTATCATACACACATGGAAATTTTATAACGTTTACTTCAGGGCAAACATGATACATCAAAGAGTCATAGTCTTGGCTTAATGTCTGTTTTCTGAGATCCCTTTTTAATTCACAATACACGGGGCATTCCTTCATCTCACTAAAGTTTCTCATGTACAGACATTTCTCACTCTAGAATTCCCTGCATACCATAAGCCAGTGGACAACTGACTGAGTCTTTCAGACAACTAAAATGTCCCCTCTTTGAGAACTCAAACATGTGTCTCTCCCACTGACACTGGTAAAAACCAGTGTGTCCAGTTCCAAAGCTAACTTATTCCCATCTTGTCTTGACATTCTCAATCTTTACATTACATATTTCCTTCGTCTCCATACAAGTCTGCTGTGATCTTCTGATTTAAGGATGTTATGGCTGAAGGTGATTCTCTCCATTATAACCCTGTGCATTCAAAAGGGGACCATGGAGGGAAATATGAAGATGATGAGAGTAGAAGGAGGAGGAGGAGAAGGAGGAGGAGGAGGAGGAGGAGGAGGAGGAGGAGGAGGAGGAGGAGGAGGAGGAGGAGGAAATGATCAAAGGAAAGGCAGTCACCAGGCAGAGGGAACAGCAGGAAAAGTATGCAAACAAGAAGGCGGAGGTAGTCCACTCTGTGGCCACCAACTGCAGGGGTTTCTAAGCCTTCTTCCTTTCATCTTCTTCCATCAGTCTGGACCTTTCCCAGACTGCCTAATTTGAGAAACTCTCTGCTTTTTCTGTCTTGCCCTTAACTAAAAGTAGAATCCTGTCTTAATGACTACCATTTATAATGCCCAGTTCTACATAATGAGGTCATTGCCAACTCACGGTCAACAGCCCTTACCCACAGTGCCGCAGTGTATACAATTAGCCTCCTTAAATGAAAAAAACTCATCTAAGTACCAAGTTATGATTTATGTAAGGCAGTCCTGGTTTATATGTCTATTAAATAGTGTTCTATTGAGAAGCAGAAAGAACTTTTGGATTTTTTTTTTCTGGATTTTTGAGACAGGATCTCACTATGAAGTTGAAGTTGGCCTTGAACACTACTCAGTCTTCCAGTTTCCTGGATTACAGGCATGTCAGCCATACCTGGATAGAAGCTACTTTGGAATGACTATGCTGTGATGGTCTCAATGAATCTGGTGTTGGTTCTCAGAGTATGACATTGCATTTGTTTGCTTCTTCTGAAGAGAGAACCATTACCACTTCTAGGACCCAATGGTTATAGAAAGAGTCCTTGATGATGAGTAACCTTCACAGTTTTGAGAAGATTAAAATAGTATCCCAGAGTATTATAATTTGAATATTAAATGTCTAGTGTGGGGTTATGTGTTTGAACACCTGTTCCTCAATTGGTAGTACCTTTTGGGAGAGTTGTAGAACCTTTAGGAAGTGGAACCTCACTACAGGAAGCAGAAGTGAGTCACGGGGGTAGGTCTTGGGCCTTTATAGTCCAGTCCTAATTCCTGTTCCCAGCCTTATGCTCTGTTGACCTAAAAATTTAGGTTCAGAGTCAGGGAAAGGGCATGGAGTTACCCCTTTGTCATGAGGTTTAGCAAACATCCCATTGATCTGGAATCTAACATTTCCCTGATCGCTTCAGACTCCCAATGCCCTTGAGTCAGCAGACATGAAAGATACAAGATTGAGGGGGTTGTGGCATCTTCTTACATCATTCCTAGGTTATAGAGAGTTACTAAGGTCAAGAAATATGTGACAAGGTCAGAGTACCTGCAAAGATGCTACCATAAGAAACCGAGGCCACTTGAGAAACTATGAAGATGAATCCTGCAGTGGGGTTGCCAGGATACGAGAGAGTCCAGGACCAGCAGGATGCCCATAGATAAAACTTGTGCTCACAGAGCGGACCCAGCCTATGAGGGAAGCTCTGCATGCCACAGCAGCAAGCTGGCAGCAGAGCTGCCCAAGCTGTTTGGAACTGAAATGATTCCCTCATGAGTGTCGAATGCCAGTCATGGAGGGACAGGGTCCCTTTCCTCCATTCTGGGCTCCATCTTTCTTCAGAGCAATCATTTTTTATTATCCTCCATTTCTCCCTTTTCAAACATGATTGCATATCTGCACCATTATATGTCAGAAGCATATACTTCAAAACTTTTATTTACAGAGTCCCAATTAGGAGACTTTTTGAGATTGCCTCAAGTCTCTAAAAAGACTTGGGATTGTTTTAATATTGCTAAGACTATTAAAGACCAAAAGGACTTGCAAAGTTGGGCAGGATATGTTTTATATCAAGACTTGGCCATGGGCCTATGAGGGACAGAGGTAATTTTAATGTACAAGACTTCATAGAGGCTCAGATGTTTCAACCCTTGGTCCATATTTAGTGGTGATGTTTGGAAAGGTTGTGGAACATTTAGGAGGAGGAACCTTGCTGAAGTATTTGCTGGGTTGGGGTCAGGCAGGCGACTTCACATGCCAGCTCTAACTTTTGTTCAGTAGATGCTGATGTAAAGTGAACAGCCTGCCCCAGGTCTTTCTTGTCCACTACCCTGTCTTCCCATTCACAATAGACTACATATCCCTGGAAATGGGAGCCAAAAGAGTCTTCTCTCCATTAAGTTAGTTTTGAGGCTATATTTGTGTCCCAGCAACAAAAAAGTAACCACCACAGACAGGCTTGTAGTTGTTTGGACACGAGATTGCTGACTGAGAATGTGGGCCCAGTAGGGTGATTGGATGATAACATAATCACTAGCAGACAATGTCAGGATTTCAACCTACAGCAGAGTCAGAGCCAAGCAACTCCAGACCTTAAGATGAAATCCGTGCCATTCAATAATTATCTCAACTATCTCAAACTATTTATTAGTTATACTGCAGGCATCCTGTGTTGTCAACTTTACAAGTATTTATTCTTATGTGGGCACTCATTTCCAGCTGAAGAAACTAAGATAGAGAAAGTTAAATAACGTGCCAATTTTGTGTAGGGAAGAGGGAGGATTGGAGATAGCTCTCTGGTCATAATCGCTGTCTATAACCATTTGGCAACGCTATAACTTTCCACATCAAACATGTCATGCCAGTCAGTAGAAGACAGATCATTTGAGAACTGCCAATGTCATCCCCAGAGAGTTCCTCACACCAGAGGTCAGACTTGTCAAATCAAAGTGGGCACATGGCCCAACCACCCACTCGACTCTCCTCCTGGGAACTAAGAGCTTGGATTGAAATGATCTTTTTATGACTGGTCTTTTTCTGCTGAGAAACTGTGCAGTCACTTTAATAGTTGGTTTCCTTCTTACTGGACCTCCAGAGAGAGGAGAGAGAGAGAGAGAGAGAGAGACAGAGAGAGAGAGAGAATGAACAGACCAGACACATAGAGATACGCAGAGATACAAGGGCTTTCTGGAGACCTACTCCTTTAGCAGAAGATCTGATGAGAGCCGAGCTATCGAAACACTTCTGTATTGCTCACTGTCGCATCACCATCCTGACTCAAACACCACAAAGGGTCTGTACGGTCCCTACTTGTCCCTGTTTAATGCACCACCACCTTATGCATTTCTGCCTTCTTTCTGATAAGGCATCCTTCCTTAGGTCTGATCAAGAGTCAGTCTTAGAGAACCCCCAAGAGCATCAGGAAGAAACACATCTCTGTTTTCTACTGGAAAGACTGGCAACAAAACCACCCAGCCAAAGTCAGTGCAGGTCAGATCCCTGAGTGTAGATCTCACACACTGCACTGTGCGTACTGTGGAACGCTTCAGTAGGACCGAGCAAATAGACAGACTCAGAGCCTCAGTCTCACTGTGCACTTCTTGAGTTTCCCCAAATAACCTTCTTTAGACATCATTTCCAGATGAGCTACGTGCTGTCAACATGGAAAAGAGAGGAAACACTGGCTTTATAAAGTTGGCTAAAATAGTAACTACTTACTGTACCTAAAAGCACAAACATTGTTTGTCTTTCTAAAATACCTTCATTGTACTTGAGCTCCTTCAATTTAATTGAAAGCAAATGCCATGAAATTCTTAATAAATAGCAGAATCGGATAGAAGCACAATTTTCATATTCCAAAATAAAACCTGGCAATATGTTGTATCAATTGAATGGTAATCACCAAAGCAACTCCCCGAGATGAACCTCCCCCCCTTCTGTGATTATTTCTTCCATGCTCCCCTGAGCTTCCTAGAGTAATTCAGGTGTCGGTTTATGAAAGTCCCGTTACCTTCCTTCTTTTACAGATGAAAATGCTTAGGCCTAAAGTGAACTACACAATTCATTGGCAGGTTGGCACAGAACCTGATGTGAGTCACTGGTTTCTGATAGCAAGCTCTTAGCATTTTACCTGAGAAGGCTGAGTTTACAGGGTCATGACTGTAGGCGGGGGAGTTCTGACACCAGAACTCAAGTAAGAGGATAGGCAGAAGCTACCAGAAGAATCAGAGGCCCTGATGGAAGCAGCTGGTCCTGGATCTACCCTTTCCCACAAACAAAGAGAACTGCTTAGTAGGTCTCAAGCTTTTTTTTTATATTTGTCCAAGATGTCCTTATATGCTTGGTATAAGATATTAACACTGGGGTTTGGGTGTCAACATATCTCTACAGTGTGAAGAACTGGAAATTCATAAGTTACAACTCACAGTGGCATTTGGATTTGCACATTGGCCACCAAACCAAGAGGTATTTAGTCCACACATCTTAGAATGTGCATCTTTCTCTTTTTTCCCATCGGTGCTTACTTGCTAGAATCTGAACAAAGAGATTTTTTTTTTTAAGTTGCAAGAATCCAGACATTCTGATTTAAAATATCTTCATAAACAAATCAGTCCCAACAGTTGATATGTGGTTTGGTCACTGTGGCTTCACAGAGAGAAACACAACCCTTTCCATTTCTCTTTGATAATAAAATATCAGCTCGGGATGTACGCTCCCACGTCTTCATATCAATTCAGCCTTCTGTGATAGGTGATACTAAAAAATCCTTTGAAGTGCTTGTTTGGACATGCAGGATTTTCTTTAATACACCAACTGATAAATAATTCCTCTCTGCAATCTTTCAAACCGAAGGGGGAAAAAAGTCTTGAAAATTGAAGGGATGGAAAAAAAATGCATTTCACATTTCTTCATGTGTGCCATAAACCATAGATTATGGCTCAGGAGTGCCACCTAGTGGAACTTTAGGGGTAAGGAGTATTGAAAACCCAGAATACGTATTATCTCTTTTCCATATAAAATGTGTGATAAGACAACAGGCACATTTACCTCCTAAATTATTATCTATTGATTTATCTGCTCAGATACACTAAGATGACTTCAGTACTCCCTTTAGAAACATTGTGAGAGGACACCTGTGATCTTTCCTCTTCAGTTTTAAGCCTATATGGAAAATTGTTAGGACAGTCACTTCCCTCTGGTGGCCTCCTCAGTAATATAGAAAGGCTGAGCATTCCTTTCCTAAATTTTCCACATTCTTTTTCATTATTTCCTAGTGTTTTCTTTTAGGACCCCAAGTCCATTCCAGTTAAAACCAGCTTCATGGGACTCAAAGCCCATGGGTGCATCAGATTGTCCGCATGCTACCTAGAAAAGATGGGGCCACTTGGAATCCCACTGGTTTCTTGTTACACTGCTGCTGCTCAGTCCTGACTCGCATGTCAGAGTTGGTAAAGAATTGGTTATTAAACTGCATTAAATAGATTCAACTGTTAGCTGTTCTTCACCACAGAAAGAAGCAGCAGTTGTCATTTGTTCTTGATATTTGTTGCTGACAACTGCGCTTCATGATACACAGAAATTACTGGTCATTGATATAAATCACGATTGTAACCCATTGCCTCCGAGTCAACCTGGGCTCTGTGCAGCCAGATTCAATCAGACTTCAGTTGAGATTTTACTCTGGACATAGAATGAGACGATTTTATTAGTGGTTCCACCTCTCTTTTGCTTTCCTGTGTAACTAACTTCACAGTGTCCTCTCACCTTGGAATATGGCCAAATCACGTGGCTTACTTTGGTCAGTAGGTTGTCTAGAAGAGGCCAGAGCAAAGATTTCTTAACCATTCCTGTTTCCTGAAAGGTGCCAGTCAACTCCACAAAAAAACAGGTCCAGGTAAATCTACTAAACAACGGACAAAAGTGTCACAGCTTGTCACATGCCAGCCCGATGTCACATATAAGAGACCAAGTGACAGGAGCTAGATTGAGTACAGCTTTAAGCTTGGGCCTGCACGGTCCCTGAGCCCTTACTGTCTTAGGCCAGTGGCGGTTCCTACCCTCTCTCAGCAGACAGACATGTGAGGTAGTACCAACCTCTGAACGATTCGCCATGGTTTCCTTGCTGTTTGGGTGAGACAGTGTGTGACTGGTAGAGGATGCACACTGTTTTACAGTGGCCCAGTAGTTAAGCAGAGGAACTTCTGATTGGCAGCTGAACTACATACAAGCATGAAGCTATAGTTTAGATATAGAATAAAGAAAGCCAGAGGACGCAGACATGGGGAAATGACCGCGTTGTGAATAAGTTGACATCTTACGATAGAAAGTTGGAAATGAAACAGTCAGACAGCCGGGCGGTAGTGGCACACGCCTTTAATCCCAGCACTTGCGAAGCAGAGGCAGGTGGATTTCTGAGTTCGAGGCCAGCCTGGTCTACAGAGTGAGTTCCAGGACAGCCAGGGCTACACAAAGAAACCCTGTCTCGAAAAACCAAAAAGAAAAAGAAAAGAAAAGAAACAGACAACAAGCCAGAATGAATCAAACCCTGGGTGGCTGAATGTGTAAACAGAATGAAATTCCAGTGAGAGAGGATTGCTACTGGGTGGCAGCCACTCTCACCAGGGCTTCAAAGTTGCTGATTGACTTGTAAATGTGGGTACTTGTCTAACTGGGTCTTAATTCCTCTTTGGCTTAGGTATAGACAGGAGGAGTTCTAAAGCTTTCATTGTGCCCAGAATTCTATTATTTCAGTATACTAATTTATTCCTTTGCAAAATGATTTTGACAGCTGTGACGGGTCTATGCATAATGGCTGCAAGTCATGAGAAAGCACCTTGGGGAGTGTGTGCACCTGAACTGCTGAGGACTGTGCTTAGGGGTTGACAGAACACACCCCCTCCCCTTTCCCAGGTCTCCCAATTCTGCAGGGAGCACATTAAGGAACCGAGACTTGGCTTCCTCCTGTCATTGGTGCCAAGGTATCTTTGGGTAGCACTGAGCAAACAGAGCTTGGAAGACAAGGAGAACCCCACTTTCTGTCAATTTCCCATGTGTTACCCCTTTCCCTGGCATGCAGACAGAAGAGATAGCACTGGCCTTTGAATTAGCATTGGTTTGGGGTGTGGGGAGGCGGTACAAAGAAGTGAGCTTAAAAGATTACATTAACTGTCACATTTGGAAGGAGAACAGTTTTGAGTAGCAGCTCCTCAGGAATGCTCTCTCTCTTACTCCTTGAGCATGCAAAGCTCTTGTAAGAAACATCGTAGACTTTCTGCAGCCACACGCTCTGTCCTGCTCTTTGCTGTGAAGAACATTTAGAATAGACTTGTTTCTATGGTTGTGAAAAGGGATAGAATTTCAACTGTACATGCAATTCTTCCTCTATTTGTTACAGCATGGATTTTTTCAAATGCCATGCGTTTGGAAAACTAACAGCCCGTTTCCTCACACAAATGGCTGTGTGGATGTCACGCTCCCAACTCTCTGTATCATTTTGTGTGTCTCTGACAGCCTTCCATCTTATAAACTGGTGATTATGCAGGGGAGCCTAATGATTTAGAATTAATGATACAGACAGTAATTACATCCCTCTAGTTCCTACTCCTTCAGAATTTGTTTCGGGATCAAAATATGTTTTATTGAAGCAAGATGTTGCGAATTCTAATGCTGATCTGCTTGTTGTAAATTTTGGACCAGGAAATTGAAGGTAAAGAAATATGACAGCCACATCCCTCCCTTTCTCCCGTCAGTTAGGCATTCCCATCTTTCTTGTTGTCACGGTTTGAATATTTTATGTCCCCCGTGGTCTCGTGGGTTGAAGGCTTGCTTCCCAGACAATGAAGATGAGGACAGCTAAGGAAATGAGTCACTGGGAGTATGTGTTTGAAAGTTGTTCCCAGTTCCTCCTTGTCCCCTTCCCCTCTCCTGTCCACTGTCTGTAAAAATCTTCTTTACCACACGTTCCCACCACCGTGATCCAACTTTCTCCCGTTTCAGTCACTTCCTTTGCTATTTTCGTCCCATCACAGAAATGTGACCAGCTCACTAGACTCTCTCTCCCTCTTCAGCATTAGCGCATCCTCTCAGCTACACTCCACATCCTCTTGCTGACCGCCAGACACTAAAGGGAGTGGACACAGAGGCTCCTCACTCTCACTGAATCTGGGACAGGGCAAATAGCCGAGAAACACTACTACCTAACCACAATCGTGATGCTTATAAGGAGCAACCAGAAGAAAACACTTACCAGGGCGTCTGGGGTTGTTTTAAAACTGTCACTTAATGGAGTTTGTTTGCTTAATATTGACAATAACCTGTACCATGTTTTAGGTCTGTTTAAAAATTCAAGACAAACTGATGTTTGGTTTGGTTTTTAGACGGAGTCTATATACCCTTACTGTCCTGAAACACACTCTACCTGTAAAGTGCTTGGATTACAGCTGACTATCACCCACCTAGCTGGTTGTTTTATATTTTAAGGGAATGAAAGACAATTCTGGGAGGACATTGCAGCAATAACGGAATATTTATTAGAAGACGCTGGAATGTATCCCGTCTAAGCATTGCAGAAACTGCTTTTAGAACCCTGGAAGGCTTTCTTTTGGTTAAAGGAGATCCTAATTATGTATACAACCAGCTTTGGGGATCCTGCACAGAATGGCTACTGAGACCTGAAGCTTTGCTAGCAGGGGCTGCCTTGCGAGTTACTACAGTACAGTGCCTGATGTCAGTGAGTTACTATGTCTGTGGCTGCCTTCATTCTGCAGAATATGGGAACCAGTGAAGAACATGGAATTTCTTAGGAAGAGTTCTAATTCTGATGCTCTTCTGTTTAGACAAGATTAGACACTAAGCATTTTGCCATTCTGATGGAATGCTTTATATTAAGATACAGAGCTAAAAAAATAACAAGATCTTTAGGGCCAGCCTAATGGCTCTGTGGGTAAAGGTACTTGCTGCCAAGACAGAGAATCTGAGTTCAATCCCTGGAACCCACACAGTGAAAGGAAAAGATTAACTCAGACAAGTTGTCTTCTTACCTATAACACTGTACGTATACACACACACACATACACACACACACATACATACACACAAACACAGAGAGTCACAAACATACACGCACACACACAGTGTCACACACACAGAGTCCTCACAGATAAATACACACATGTGTGTGTGCACAAACTTAGTACAGACTCACACACATATACACACAGAGAGAATCACAGACACATGCAGAGACACCAAGTCACAAATAGACAGACACAGGTACACACAGAGATAGACAGACAGACACACACACATACACCAAACACAGAGAATCACAGACACACATGCACACACACACACACACACACACACAGTGTTACACACACAGAGTCCTCACAGATAAATACACACATGTGTGTGTGCACAAACTTAATACAGACTCACACACATATACACACAGAGAGAATCACAGACACATGCAGAGACACTGAGTCACAAATAGACAGACACAGGCACACACAGAAATAGACAGACAGACACACACACACACACACACACACACACACACAATTAGTGTATGAAAATGCTTAAAAAAAAAACCCTTTTAGTCTATCATGAGAGACTCTCCACGGCTCCGTGGCTCAGAGTCCAGGTCCCTTCTCGGGTTTCCCACTTACCATCCACTGAGTTAATTAACATTCTAGGCTCACTTCCGTTGTGTAAGAAGAAACCACATGATAGTGTGATTTGGGTTTGATGAAAACAGACATCATAGAACCTTTAATATTCCACATACTGTGAGTAGTACATGATATTACTAGTAGTTAAGAAGAAAGAAAATGCTAACAAGGTCAGTCAAACTAAAATTCCATTTTATAATCCCGACACTAAATGAATGGCTTCCTCACACCTAACCCTCTGTGTTCCAACTTCTCCCTACCTGAGACCTGCTTCTGTTTATTCCTCTAGATCAGTTCATGCAATCCTTACCTATGTTAACATTAGTGCAAACAAGCTCATATTGAATTCTGTTGTGGATACCAGTCCAGTTCATTTAATGTTTTATTTTTCCTGTCCCTAAGGTATTGCTCTGAAATGAAACAAAAATCAGCAGAAAATATAGAAAAACACGGCCCGTTTCCTTCCTACTCTGTTACTAATTCCTTCTTCTGGCATGTCTGAGAGCAGCAGCCGAGGCCCCAGAGCTCCAAAACTAACTTGTAATTCCATGTGATGTAATAGGTTGAAACCTCCCTACAAACATAATAATATAAGACGCAAGTTAGAGAACGCTGACAGGCAAAGCATGCTGGGAAGAGGCCAGTGAAGGCACGGGGCTGCGTGGTTGGATAAACAAGAGCATGCATAGAGCGTCATCTCCCACACCTCCCAGTGTGCTGTAAGGGTGGTCACCGTCCACATGTAGAACACACTCTCCTCAGTACAGAGATAAGATGGGCTAAGGTAGGAGGTGGAGTTCCTAGGGAACTGACGGTAACTGTAGCCCCCATTAAAGAAATCGGCTGTCAATACAGTAGACATGACTGCTCACAGATATCTTGACAGTCGATACAAATAATCAAACAAGTAAACTCATTCTCACTGATGATTTCTTATTCAAATTTCTTGACCAATAGAATTCAACCTCACAGATAATATAATCCTCCGTCAACTGACTCTGTAAAGTTAATCTCTTGAAATAGATGCCATCAGAGGAAAGACAGAACCTCAAGCTCAGAGGCAGTTAAAAATTGTGAATAGGAGTTTATTATTTATACCAAATCATTCCCTTCCTGACTAACATAATTTAGGCTTTAAGAAACTCCTGAACTATAATGGGATTTCATTGGCCTTTGGACTAGAACTTGTCAAGAAGACTCAGTTTCCCCGACTGTTTCTGCTCATTGCTCTGCTCCCTTCTATGGGAGTGCTGGAGCCTCTCCTTCAGTCCCTGGGAGAGAGGACTTTTCTCTCTTTCTCCTCACTTCTTGGGCTGGAAGACTGACCACATCCTGTTCATCCTGTTCCTGAGGTGATATAGAGGGAGATGTTGTTTCCAGACCACCTGCAGGCTGGGCAGCAGAAGTTAGACGAAATGGCTGGATGGACAGTCAGAGGCACAACTGGCTGGTCCTGGAAGGAGGTATAATTACTGTCATAACATTAAACACAGCTAGGGCTTGTCTAGGCAGGTGGCCCAATAAAGACTCAGAGCTCTGTGTGTGTGTGTGTGTGTGTGTGTGTGTTCTGCACATACGCACTGGGGAACAGACAGCAGCAGACTGGCTCCCATGGGAAACAGAGTGGCATCAACTGTGACCCCTACTGTAACCCATATGGCTTTGTCACCAGGACAAGGATGGTGCAGCGGGGAGGTGTGTGATGAGTAGTCTATGTCATCCCATGTGCCCAGATAACAACCTGGACTGGAGGCTCCCCATCGCCCACGCCTTAGCACATTGAAGCCTCTGACATTTAAAAAAAAAAAAAACTATTTATGACACATTCAGCAGTATGAATTAAAATGTGTCCAAATACTGATATCAGAGAAGGAAAGTTCCAGTTAGAATGGTCTGAAATGCCAGGTTAAGTCATGTGTACTTCATGCTGTAAGCCCTTACTGCCTGGGTTTCTGAGCAGTCTGTCTGCCTCAACGTTGTCTGAAATGAGAACCAGCCCTAGAGGCTGGTGACCACTCTTGTAGCCTGGCAAAGGATTGGCTAAACATTGCACAGGCCTTTTCGCCTGAAGGGAAGAAACTGGACTGTTACCATGAGGTGCTGCTTATCCAGCACAGAGGGCTTAAAAACCAGCCTGTGAAAGATTCATCACTGACTGGAAACTGCCCCCCCAGGTGGTCTCAGCAGCTGCTGCCAGTTTCTGAAGCATCAACTGTATTTCTACATGCAAATTCCATGGACTGTTGACTTCTTGGGGGATATGGAAATAGGGTTGATTTTAATTCCTTTCAAAGGTTAAGTAATATTTTAAATTATCATTGCTAAGAACCACAGTGGGATTTATTGACCGTTCAGCTTTCCTTTCTGTCTTCCAAATTAAAAAAAAAAAAAAAAAAGGTATCGTTCAAATCACTGGCTCTATTAGAAAAATATTTTGAGGCTGCTAGACAGTGCTTATGAACTACCACTGTGGCTGTGGTGTGCTGCTAATGTCTAACAAACTAGTGGTTTGGGAGGAAGAGGCTTGATTTGTAGCATTTGTTGATTTCCACAGAATTAATACTTACAGAATGCCCAATTTCAAGCTAAATATGGGATGCCTCTGAGCTTAGAACTCTGAAGAGATGCTTATTAGCCCATTTTTACAGAGCTTTTATGCCTGAGACATTGGCCATCAATTCTCTCAGATGGTACAAGCCCTTAAACCCATGTCTCCAGGACCATGACAGGCACCCCTGGGTGTTTTCCATGAGGAAGAATAGCAGTCAGGGTTCACCACTATGACAAATATCTAAATCAAACAATGTAAGGATGAAGCTTTGGGGCTCCCAGTGTAGGAGGTTCCAGTCCATGGTGTCAGGAAAGGCATCAGAGAACAGAACAATGCAGTGCACATCAGGGAAGCCAGGAAGCAAAAACAAGAGAATGTGTTCCCTTTTGAGTCTACCAGCTGTCTACACCCTCTTTGGAGGGTGAATGACCCTATCACTGGGCTTAAGACCATCAAAACCCACAGATATTTACAATCTGATTGATAATAGCAAAATTACAGTTATGAAGTAGCAATGAAAATAGTTTTATGGGTGGGGGTCACCACAGCATAAGGAACTGTATTAAAGGGCCACAGCATTAGAAAGATTTAGAACCACTGGTCTATTTAGATCTCACCACCATGGTTCTTCCTCATTGGCTAATTCTCCCTGGAAACACCCAAACAGATGCAGCCAGCAGTGTGTTTTACTAAAGCCTGTGCATCCATATCAATCCAATCAAGCTGACAACAAAGAGGAACCTTCACAAGCGCACGCCTTGTTGTCTGGATATGCAAATATGTCTCTTTAAGTCTTAATGTTGGGTATGGCCAATATGTAAAAGAAAAAGGCACAAAGGCAACACTCCTGGGGGACTAGGCCTCAATAAATTACCAATCACCTAGTAGACTTCTCATTCTTCTTGTGCTCTGATGTTACCACCACTTTGTTAAGGGAGTTGTCAGGGTGAGAGCCTGGACCCTCCTTTCCCTTACAAGCGAGGCTCAGTCACCTGTCCTGACCAGTCAATGAAATGGAGAAGTAATGGTGAAAAGCAGAGAAAGATTTATTCAGTGTGTCCACAATAGGAGGAGTGGTAAATTAACTGCTCAGAGGTTGCCATGACTATCATCCTAGAGTCCTGACAGGAAGTTTTAAGTTTAGATCAAAAGCAAGAGGCATGGCATGCTTAGCTGAGAAGCTCTACCAAGACATGGTCCTACCCACCATAGTCTTTCCTGCAGGGCAGCTGGTGAGTCAGAACTGCGCGGAATTCTCATTGGGAGACAAGTGCCCCATCTGGCTGGTGCCAAGAGCTATCCCTTTTGAGGGGATAGCTCCAGTTCTCAGAATCCATGGTTTCTATGGTCTGTTAGGCAAAGAGTGAGAGAACATACATTTTTAGAGTATCTTCATTTCTTCTAGGATGATCACAATATAAGTCAATATAGTAGTGTCGTGGGTTAAATAAGAAAGCTCTCCATAGACTCTTGTGTTCGAGTGCTTGGTCCATGGGGAGTGGCACTATTAGAAGGTGTGGCCTTGTTGGAATAGGTATGTCTTTGTTGAAGGAAGTAAGTCACTAAGGGGTGGGATTTGAGGTCTCAGAAGCTCAAGCCCAGGACCAGTGACTCCATAACTCTTCTTGCTGCCTGCTGACCAGATTTAGAACTTTTAGGCCCTCTCTAGCACCGTATCTACGGCGATTGTGAAGAGCTGGGATCTATTCTAATAACTGACTTCCCACTGCGCTCATAACCTGGACACAATACAACTTGCAAGTCCCTGGCTCAACTACAAAAAAGAAACTCACCATTGAAGAAGATCTAGGTAGAGCCTTATTGGGAGGAGTGAGCCTTGCGGTTTTATGCCCACTCTCCGACACCTGACTACAGACACGTTGTGACTATTCTCTTCACAGTCCTGCTTCCATTCTCAGTGCTGACTTTGTGTTGGACCCCAGATCTCAGGACCCTATTCTGACAAGAAGGAGCCCAACCCTGATGATACTGTTCCTCAGAGATCTCTCTTTAAAGAGGGATGAGAAAAGATGCACTTAGTGCCTGTGTGCAACTGTCTGCTGTGTGTAGATGGATTTCAGCTCCCCTGGGAAGATGCTAAAGCCACTGGGATAATGAAGGAGAAATGTCTCAGACTAAACTCAGAGTTGATGGAATTTAATGAAATGATGTTTATGTAGTGTCAGCACTTAGTAGGTAGTCAATAATTAATACTTCCCTGAAACACAAGAGAATAATTCACTTGATAATGAATAATTCACTTCTTTCAAGCTCACTGAATCCTCTATCATTTGCAGATGATATTTGGTGGTTGGATTAATTGATACGTGCCAAAAGCTGAAGCTTGATTATACAGAAAGTTTTATCAGATAAATTTGGAACTACTGAGATTGCTATTTATGAAGGTTCCCAGCAGAGGGCAGGATGCAAAAGCTGATGACTGCTCAGTCGTGGAGGTCGTACCATTTTACCTTGCGTGATTGTAGCACTTTGTGTATTTTAGAGCAGAAACCCGGCTTCCCTCATGGTGACAGTTGTCTCTGCCTTCTCAGCATCCATTTTAATATAACCCAAACTCCATCCTTCATGTTTATGGTTTGGCTGACTCTGAAATCCACAAATGATTTTACCAAAATGACATCTCACACCTGCTTGTTAAAACAGGCTTTTAAAAGAGCCACCTCTTCCTCTTCGTCTCAGCAGGCAAAGCAATGAGAACCTTGAAACATTTGTAAGGTCTGAATTTGGAATAACACATGAAGATATCTCTGAGCACATTCAAAATCAGCTCTGACTCTGAGCAGGTTTAGAGACATAAAAGTATATTCTAGATTTACCAACTTACATCTAGTCATATGCAAATCATTGGAATGCTGAGAAAATGTAAAGTTCTTCCATATTCCAAACAAAACCCATCACCCTCAAAATTTAAATATCTGCTCTTTAACTCTGAAGTCTAGGGGCACCAGACCAATTTTCTGTCGCTTTCTACAAATGTATATTGGCAAAGTTAGGGACAGGATTTCTAATACTCTGTCAATTGCATCTGCAGAGTTACTAACATAACTCTCCATCCTTGGGTAAAATCATCACCCATCTCTTCAAATTAAATTTTGTGTAAAACATTTATCTCTAGTATTTGTTCTTGATTCAGATTTAGTAGACTTATACAATGGAGTAGTGACCACTGTACAAAAATCATTAAATCTAAACAAAAAAGGGGAAAGCACTGAAAGCAAGTTCAAAGGCATTATATAATGAACTCTTGAAGTCAAAGGAGTATTATTTGTGATCTCTGTCCTGCTCCCTTAAACAGAGAAATCAGAAAACCTTTCACTTAGTCTAAAAGTTACTTTTCTCAATAAACTTTACAAGCTAGTGGATTTTTAGAAACTGCCTCATTAGTGAAAAAAAAGATTAAACTATAAATCAAAACAGAAGATTCAAATAGTATTTGATGTCAAAAAATCAGAATTTATAAAATGTTTTTTTTCCTAGATCAGAATATTTTTACCCTGTAACATACACAAGCACTACTGTATTTCCCATCCATCAGGAATCCTGGTTTTGTATAACTAAGCTAGAAACATTGTTTCAATGGAGAAGAATGTACCCCCAACACATGCTTCTTATTTGACAAAGGTTGTACAATTTAAGACTTTTTACCATAAGAATTCTGCAAACTCACTTCTTTGTGTGGAAATTATCTTCAGAAAGACAAAAACCTCACCATAGCCAGGGTAAAATATACACAAAATTGAGGCCATGCCGGAAACCTAGCCCTTCTAGCTTTTTCTGGAAAAATAACCTTTTCATTTCAACACAAACAATCAGAGTTTCTTGAAATTCAGCTGCCTCAAGCACACAATCAACTGGAAAAAAAATCAATTTATGGAGGAAATCAGTTAAGTATCCAAAGCCCTCTCTCCTTCTCTGTCCACTAAAAGAAAATTGGAATCAAAAAGTTTATCCAAGAATTTTTTTTTCTTTAGTCAAAACATGTTCTTGGGCTGTAGATGTGGCTCAATGACTAAACGTTTGCTGCTCTCACAGAGGACCAGGGTTCAATTCCCAGTGTCTCCACTATGGCTTATGGCTGAATTCTAGTTCTGAATTCACCAGTTCTAGGAGCTCTAGTGCCCTCTTCTGGTCTTCATGGCTACAAGGTATGCAAGTGGTGCACAGACATACACAGAGGGAAAATACTATCACACAAAATAAAATAATGTTTTAAAAAATATTTTGAAAAATAACATTTCTTTAAGATATATTTTAGGTAATTTTTGATGATGTTTGGTAAAGTTAAAATTTATCTTGAGAAATTAATTATCAATCTCTTGACTATTATTCAGCTTAAAACCAAAAGCTGTATTCTAAACTGTTACCTAAAAAATATTTCTGTATCTTTTTTCCTTCTGTGAATGACCTCAGAAAGAGGAGCCTTTGAGTCATCCTTCCTATACCCTTTCCAAGGCCTGAGAGGGAGGCTTAACTAATTAACTCAGCTAATATTATTTATAAATTATTGCACTAAAATGGCATGCTGATTTAAAGGGAGGCTAGGGGGTGTTTTTTGAGACAGACTCCTGCTGACCTTAAACTCACTATGTAGCCCAGATGGCCTTAAACTCTGAGGGATCCTCCTGTCTCAAATTCACACATTTCTATGACTATAGGTTTAAGGCTATAGTTAACTTTTTTGGATGAAATAAAATGATTCCATTTTTGACACACTTAACAGACAAAAGTTTCTTCTTTCCAAATCTTTGTGAACATTCCTAGATGTTGGTGTTCAGTTTTATAGTGATTCTCCCTTCTCTGGGTGTGAGAGCACTCAGCTCACCCACCAGGCAGATGACACTCAGCTGAGCTCAGCTAAACGCTGGTCCCTTTCCGGTATGATCCTAACACATCCCCTTCCCTTCCGGTTTGATCCTAATACATCCCCTTCCGGTATGATCCTAACATGGCTATGACAAGTGGGCATAATTATATCATATGAAGAATATTAACACTACTCAAAAATTCTTCAACATATTTAAATAACTACGAGCAACTCAACATTAGACTATAATCTCTTTAATTTTATGGAAATTTAAAACAAAAAAATAATGTTTCAATTCTTCCTGAATATAGAAAATTTTTAACATGGAAAGAATGGAATCAGAGCATGTGATTTGGAAGGATATTGTGCTAGTTAAGCATATTCCTTGTAATTTATTCTACTGGAAGCCTGGAAGGGAGGAGGAGAGGGTGGGTGGAAATTATTTGGCAACCATAAAAGCAGATACTTTAAAAGTAGTTGTATTTTTTTAATATGATAGATGGAAAATAAGTTAAATTTAGAAGTAATAGGAGAAAACATTTGGGGTGACTTGTATTTTTTCCAACAGGAAAACCAATTTCTCATTCCTTACAAATTCAATGGAAGTGGCCAAGCTAAACTGCAGGTCAGTGGAAGCAGGAGATGAGTTGAGTCTAAGAAGTATAATGTGGGCTGTAATTGAACGAGTTAATCTTAGCCAACCGGAATGCTCTGTGCATGTAAGTTCCTCTAGAGGACTTAAATTCATTTTTTGAAATATTTGAGAACATGGCGCCATTACCAATGCTAGACTTTTAGTAACACAAAGTTTTACCTCTAGGCCCTGAACAACTACACTGTGTTTATTATCATTTATGGAATCATCTTTGAGGAAAGTTTCAAATCCTAGCTTGCGTGATAGGCAACTGAAAAAAAAAACTGGGTTAAAATCTCGTTGAGATCAAAAGAGCTGTCTGTGTAAAGCTAAACATGGGTGCACGCACTACATATGTGATTGTGTTATTTAATCATGTCTCATATGTCTTCATTTGTGTTTTTGTCGTTGATGTTTTGGTTGACTGATTTGAAGAACAGGTTTCAAGGGTGGGGTAGACCCTTAACCACTTTTGAAAAACATTTACAGAGAACCAGAGATATGAGCAGATAGTTATCCTTTGACAAATATTCACACCATTTGGGGAGGTAACCGAGCCTTGGTGTTTGTATCCATACGGTAGACTAACGCTGTCCCTGACAGTCTCCTTATTGCTAGAAAGTGAAAATATGATGAACTATGTAAAAACACTGTGAGCAGATGGTTATGAAAACAGTACCTTTTACCACATTTCTAACCTTTTACCGAATTGCCTTTCCTTAGACACAGAGAAGCCAGAAGTGAAATTACTCCCTAAGGCCTGAACCAAGCACAGTAAATACTTACACTTTTCCAAATGAGTTTCTCCGTACATTCCTCTCTCCTAGGATAATGTTTTCCTCTTTCTGCATGCCTAATCCCTCTCCACTGGGATAAGGCTGTAATTGTATTTAGCTCTGTGCAGTGCAGTGTGAAATAATCAGGTCATTGGTTTCTGTGGAGGCCTTAAATCTGCAACCTACAATGGCTACTGTTTTGCTGCAAATTAACAGCAACATCTTCACAATCATGTAAGCAATTTATCTTGTTGTGGAAGAAGCCAGAGGTTTGCCTAGGAAGAAGAGTGTTTGGTGATGGAATGCTAAGTTATAAGAAATCAATAGGAACAAGTAAGCTTGGAAGGAGAACTGGCAGGGAAACTTAGAAGCAATTACTAGCAGGCGGTATGGAAGGAAGGGACTGTTGTCACATTACATGGTACAAAAAAATGTAATGAAGATATGACCTGTAAAAAAAAATGGCATGAATTACAGTTAATGGAAGGTCACCAATATAATAGACTAAGTCTCAGGCAAATCTCTTGGTTTTGTCAGTAGCACAATTTGGATAGTTAAAGAGAAGAAGCAAAAGCCTCGAGAGAGCTAGTACTCATTTCTTAACATAGAGGAACTAAAGTTAGGTGTGAGCTATGGGGCAAGCATCATACTCCTAGGAGACATTCTAAGAGACTGAGAAGAGGACCATTACACATGTGAGGCTAATCAGATCAAGACTTTCCCAGCAGCCTTAGAGCCCCACGTCTAGAGCTTGTCTCATAAGGCCAAGTTCCAAGATAAAGAAGTAGGAAAAGACCATTAGACAACTGCTTTTGGCTACAACAAGCCTAATGACTTTGGGGAGTTTATGAACCTAAAAGAGAAGCAATGTTCAACCAAGACAGGACAGGGGGTGACATGGAAAATATCTATTACAGTCTATTTATTATCAATGGGATCATATAGCATATTTATAACGTGGAAATTCTGTTCTAAATTAACAGACATTTTCATGTTTAAAGAAGAGTAGAGCAGGAAGTATTCTAAATATGGTCCCAATCCCTCAGTCTAGTCTCACATCTTGTGCTGCCTGGTCCAGTTGTTATAGATTCTAACCTAAGCTCATAGTTGACATTATGATCTGCTTCTTTCTGTGTGGATATTTCTTCTTTAGATTCCTAAAGTTTCTATTATAAATTAACAAAATGTTTGTTATGGGTCTATACAACAAATTAGAAGATCTCTCAAAAATACTTTGTAAGTTCTTTGCTATTATAATGAAAATTAAAAAACTGATACAGCAAATTTGGGACATTTTATTGAAGTAAGTATACGCAATATTATTTTAAGGGAAATCTGGAGGGATCAAGTGAGTTTACTACATGGAAACTGCAAGACAGTGGTTGACACACACACAAAAGGCTTAATGCTGTGAGCAAGTATCATTTCTGTTCTTCATAATTCATTTTTGTTTGTTTGGGTTTTTTATTTTTGAGACAGGGTCTCAAGTAGCCATGCTGGCCTTTAGCCCATATGTAACTGACGATGACCTTGAACTCCTGGTCCCCACTCTTCACTTCATACGTTCTAGATTACTGGCTACCATACCCAGCTTTATGTTACAGAATTTACTTGGGAGAAAATAAATGACATGGTATCCTTAGTCCACCAAGAAAACCAAATTGATTCATAGTTTCACCAAGTTCTACAACTTGCAAAGAGAACAAAATCAAAGACAACAAAATCACCCTTCCATTTTAAAGGCAGGGTAGGCAACCGTTTAAAGGCAGAGTGGCCAAGAGTCATTTGGAAACACAGACCTGAATAGCTGTCGTGTAGCAGTGACCTCCAAGAGATCACTTGCTCATCAACACTGAGCAATGACATCACCATCAGTAGTCATTATCCAACTGATCATGTGGGGTGCCCGTGGAAAAAGAGCTTTCCACCTGCCTGTCAGGCAGTTAGGATTAGCAAGCAAGAGTGAAATAGGCCAGTAAAACCTCTCAGAGCTGTAGTTAAGATTGACTCCTAGTCCTTTTATTGGGACCATTTTAATTTAATGACATTGGAATGTAATTGCTAAATCAAGTTGAGCACTTCCCACACCTGAAGTGCTAAAATCCTTGGACCAGAACACTGAAGGTTTCTCACTGTGATACTCCTCTGTGGCAAGCTAACAGTGTTCTACCAATTATCTTCTGTATAATACACATAGAGTATTTGGTATAGACATCTGTCATATAAAGCTTGTGACTATCAATCATAAAATTTAGTTGATTTCTGGATAATATAGTTTAAATGTTTGTTAAAATTATTTCCATGACTATAGTCTATATTTGGTAAATTCTGAAAAAAAATATTAACTCTCTCTGCTAATTTGGGAATGTACATTTTAGTGCCAGTGGGAGTTATCTAGGGCTCTGGTTAAGATATAGATATGGGGTCAAGAGGTCTGCAGTACCACCTAAGACTGTACATACCTAACCAACTGCTGATGCTTCCGATGTGTTGGCAGTCTGAGGATTGTTCAGTTGTCAGTGTGGGCTTGGCATACTCTGGAATCAGTGACATTTCATAAAAGTCACTAAACAATTGGAGCCTTAGGTACCTGTCTGTAAAAGGGGAGCTAAGAATAGAAACATCTCTCTGTACTGATTACTGTGAGGTTAAAATGAGACAACAAATACAGAGCAGTCTGGGCTCTCTGTTAAAGCTAAACACTCAGAAGACCCAAGCAAAGCTAGCTGAGGTCACTTCGGTTTCTTATCCTGTTTGACAATGACAGGAAACACAGCTCTCATATTTCAACTACTTTTTCTCTCACTTGGCAATTTAGTTATTGCCTCATGAAAAGCAAGAAGATCAACCCACTAAGGTCAGCCTAGCACAAAGCTTAAGGTGAGGATGAAGAGAACTAGTGTGAGTGGTTCTGACCGGGATGCATTTGACAGTCAAACTCACAGTGAACATAAAGTTGAAGCCAGAATTTGTATTTCCCTTTATCTAAACATCAGCACACCCTATCCACTTCATCACCCACACAGGTCCTAGGCAGGCCCTACTAAACAGCCTCCAGGATCAAAACTCTACTATTTCCTATCTGTTCTTTTTGGCTTTCTTATACTCACCTTCATATTTCTGCCAAAGGGGAAAATGTGACTCCTTAAAAGTGTTACCTGCAGTGCCTGCAGAGTCACATCCAAACTCCAGAATGCAGGTTTCAAGGCCTGGGCTAGCCATACCTCCCCACCATCTTTATCTTTAACTGGTTATGGCATCCTCTAGCCTCCTTGGGCAAAAGGCAGTATGAAAGCTCTGACTTGCTGCTTGCCTCTGCTCTACCATCTTGTCTGATAGGAGATCCACTTCTGGATCTCTCTTTGCCTCTGTCATGACCCTAGATGCCTCTCTAGTCCCCTACATGTTTCTGAAGCCTTACCCAGACCAACCCTTGTGCTCTGAGTCACAACCAGGTCACAATCAATCATCAAACATGGGACCAAGCCAATTTTAACTAGGCCCCTAATTAAAGTTTTCAGAGGGTCAAGGACCCAGGAATTACTTTGTGAGAAATAAAACCTACCAAGTTGAGCCCTACATATATACTAATGATAGCTACTCCAGCCAGCTCAGAATCCAGAGTAAAAGAATGCAGACAGGAAGCCCTGGCCTTCTGGCCTGGCCCAACAGGTCTCCCTGAACTACAGCTTTTGAAGTGCCAGAAGGAAAGAGACTCGTAACAGTACAGGTATCCTCAAGAGATGAAAAAAGTGCTTGGGAAGAAAGGGTCTGGAGAAGGAAAAACTGAGAAGTATGGAAGGAAGAAAGAAGGAAAACATCGGGGCTTGGGGACTTACAGGAATGACTGTAGGACTACTGGTAGACCCGCCCTTGGCACTGTGCCTCTCTACTCCTGCTGAACAGTCAACCTAAACTGTTCTCATTAAAACACACAGAGAAAAACAATGAAAGAAGATTTCTTCAGGATCGAAAATGAACTGCAGGGTAACAAAGCAGAATTCTCTAAAGCTGTTAAATTGTTCCTTCCACTTGCTCTTCTTGTGTTCTTTGTAATGTAATTGATATATGCAAGAGGCTATATTGAAGATAAATGTAAGTTATATGTCATGATAATATACTAGAAATGTACCTCCTAAGGAAATTCTTCCCAGGGAAAATATAAAAACAGGCAGCCTATGAGTTGGTACATTATCTGTGATCCATCTCTCCTGTGTTTCTTTCTGTTTGCTCTCTTCCCTCTCCCCCTAAACACTAATCATGGCACGAATTTCTGTGTCCTCAGTCCCCTTACTTATTACACATTTGCACATGTCTTCATGTACAAATACATGTGTCTTAATAGTATTCAAGTTTGGTCCATTCTGAACAATAATGGTGTAATAGATGAGTTCATTTTATGTTATATCTTTGAGATTTATCTACACTGTCATAGATGATGCTATTGCTTTTCCCTGCTGGGGATTTTTTGTTTTGTGTGAATTTGCTTGCCTATTTTCCTATTGATGGGATCTAAGTTATATCAAAGTTTCCACTGCAGTGACCACTGAAGCTACAAATCCCCTTATGTATGCTCCCTCTTCTTCATGTCCAAGGGATCCCTAAGGAAATCATAAGTATAAGGTACACAATTATAAAAAATACAAAATATGATTTTTACAAACATAAAATATTTGCATATTCATGGATATATTGTAGTAGATTTCTATGAACAAATAAAGAACTAATAATTTCTAAGGAATAATATATCTTGAGTCTTTCCATATAAAACATTAAAACTTAAGAAGCTGTAGCGATTAAGACTAGTTAGTTAGGTGTGTCATCATGGGCATGAATTATAGATCACTCCAAGAGAACTGAGAGCCAAGAAGTAGAAACCACACTACCCAAAGGAAATGTCTGAGGGAACGAAAAGCTAGCAATAAATGGTGTTATCAAAACTGGTTACACATTTGAGATGAAAATTTTAACTGGAAATCTACTGTCCACCAAACCCAAAACTGTTTTCTAAAATAGACTCACTACAAATAGCCAAAGTTTAGAGCAGTTGAGAAGAAGTACTTTTGGTGTTCTAGGACAGAGAAGAACTTATTAAACTAATACAAAACTGTTAACCCCACATGAAGACATTATGCAACCCAAGAGATGGACTTACAAACTACATTGTTAAGTGAATATGGATGGATACGTGCAACATAAAAAGATCTATAAATGTTTGTGGGAAAAGGGACCAAACAACTCAGATGGAAAGGGGGGATTATAAAAGTATAACCAATTCAATAATCGGGAAGACACAAATAGAGATGCACTTTTATTTTTAAGCTACTGGATTGTGGATTGCTAAACAACAACAAAAACCTGGTAAATGTTACTTTGGAAAAACAATTTTGGTATTATTTTGTAAAAACCTGAGTGGCCATTTTAGATTTACATATAGCTCACACTTCCACTCTTCAGTGGATAGGACAGATGGCCAACAAGTCTTGGAAGAAAATGCATGATAACTACCTTATTGTCCCCACCTTACAGCACAATCTAAAATGATACTACACATAGCTCTCTACTTTATATCTACTCTCACGCATTCTAAAGAAGCCTTCAGTCCTAACCTAATACAGAGATACATGAAACCCTCACTATCACAGTGATGGTTTTTGCCCAGGCTTTAAAAAATTCGAGTTTCTTTTTTTTTCTTTCTTTCTTACAGATTGTAGCTCCCTAGAGGTCTGATAAAATGATGAAATCTGTGCAGGCTCTTGCCTATAAAAATCCATGACTAACTTAAAGAGCTTCATTCCTCCCTGAAGTCTTTGAGCATGACCTCAGGGTCTCTGGTTCCCAACTTGAGGGCTCATCTCAATTTCATTCTGTTCTTAGAGCTTAAAAAGATGAACAACCCTCAGTGTCCACCTCTGAGCTGCCAACCACATTTGACTTCTAAATGAACAATATGCCCCTTTTTTTGGGACTAAGGAGTCAGTATTTGGGGGTGGGGCTGCTTGGACTCACCATATCACTATATCTAACGGTCCCAGGGGTGCAGACATGTCTGCTCAGAGGGCAGCAGCAAGCACCCAAGAGCCCCCCTTCTTGTTGCCTCCCAGAATTGAAGGTAAGTTCCTATGGCTGGAGACACCACATACTTCAGATACAGGACTTGGATGATTCTGCTAAATCTGATGTGGAAGTCTTCTTGCTAAGAAATAATTCTCTTAGTCCCAAAAGGTGCTATGCCAAATGCCAAGGGATAAAAGTAATCAATAGCTTCAAATAGCTGTAAAACTTTGACCCACAACAGCAACCAGGATGTTAAGAGAGGCCAAGGCTATAATAGTGGTAACCTGCAATTTTCTCATTGGACTTAAGACACACTCAATTGGAGAGAGTGATTGCTGGGTGGGTACTGTAAACCTACCTGACTCAGCATGGCTGGTGAAGTCATGGTCCTTAAAAGAGAATCCGTTCCTCTTTCCTAAACCACTGTCCCAAACCAGCCTGACTTCTAACTGCATTCTAAATACTTAGAAACACTTATCCTTACACTCATAGGGAAGTGTAGCTCTCGTTCCTCAAAAGAGAAGCCTTTTCTTCTTTTAATAACAGATGGAGACCATTACAGAAATACACAACTGGTCAAAATGCAGAGTATGATTATGAGGTGCTCAGGCCCCCAAAATAAATCTATAACACAGCTTCTGAACTTGAGGCTGAGGAAAGACTGTAGAACATGGGATAGAAAGACGGAAAGACAAGGACTCTTCTGTGTCTCAGGATGAGAAGCCATACTCGTGAAATCTCAAAAATATGGTCACTCAAAAAAAAAAAACCCACACCATGACAATTCTAGTGAAAATAAGTGAAAATCACCATGCCAACAGGAATGGGGGATGTCTCACGGGCCCCACCTCTAGGAAGAAGCTGAAAGCAATTATTAGAGAAGACAGTGATTCCGTCCTCTCTCCAGACAAGCCCCTGATAGGTTATTCAATGACCAGTGGTCAGTCCTAAGCACACACATTTGAGCAACTCTAAGCGGACTCATCAGGCTGCATCTATGTATTTGTATGTACATACATGAAACAATCATTAAGGAGAAAGAGGTCATGAATTTGAGAAGGAGGTAGAAGAGAAGAGGTAGAAAGAAAGAGAGATAAATGATATAAATATAGTACTTGTGAATAAAATCTAAAAATAAGATAAATTTAAAGGAAATCAGCATGAATGATTTTATGGTTCATGTTTTAAACAGTTTAAACAAAGAACATAGTTCTGAAAATTTTTCTCAGAACTTCTCTTTTCCTCAAATCACTATTTAAATTTCTGGTTATATAAGCAACATCAATTAAAAGAAACTACCTGCAGTGATGAACGCCTAAAATCTCAGCTCTTGGAAGGTAAAGACAGTAGGATTATGGCAAGTTTGAGGCAGGGCTGTCTACATAGCAGACTTCAGGCTAACCTTAGATACCCTGTACCTCATAGATACCATTTCCGCACCACCACCGAAAATAAATCCTTAATTCTAACAAGTGAAATTCACCATGTCTCTTAAATCGAAATATTCTGGAAAAGGCTATTCCATATACACCATGTATAGTTCCCTATACTTTTTATTGAATATTTCAAATCTAAGAAACAATACATATTAAGAACTAAAAGTATATAATATAAATATATATAAATATACTTAAAATTAGATGAACAAAGGAAACAAGATAATAATGAATACTAATCATATTGTAATTAAGTACTGTCTAGCTGTCTAAAATTTTATCCATCATAAAATTCAGATCCTCACAGTACAAAGCTGCTAAAATTGGTGTTTGCCATGAGCCAACAAACGCTTGTCAAAAAGCCCTGTACCTCAGAACCCTCTGGGAGTGTGGCATGGCACTCAGAGATGTAGGGCATTGAGAGCAGGATCTACTGGGTCAGAAGCTAAGCTTTTGTTCTGTGTGGTTCTGCTTCTCACCGATGATTACACAAGCCTAATTACCCTTTCAAGACGCCTCCTTTTCAGAACGAACAGGTTTACTGACATAAATCTTTAAGGCCCTTGCCAGGTTCAAAATTTGCATATTGAGCTCCTGCACACACACACAGGTCATGACGGTCTCTCAAAACAGCTTTGTGAAGAACCAGGCATGCTGTATTTGCCAGGTCACACACAGTTCAATAACCACTCAACAGTCTGTGATGAGTTTTCACTCATTCAAGCCCTCACTTGCAGGTGCTAAAATCTTCAGCTGCTTCATCGCCTTAACCATGCAGTACACTTTCACAGACTACAACTCAGTTGTTTTAACCTCTGACTAAACAAGTGCTCCATACAGAATTCCCCCCTCCCCCTGCTTTCAGGTTTGCATAGAGCCCAGACACCACCTCAGCTTTGTCTGGCACACACTAAATACCCCATAAGGGAAGGGCTGGAGGCATGACTGGTGTGTGTGTGCTCAGTGTCACTTTCTTGGTTGGGGTGATGATAGCTGAGGCAGTTAAAAAAAATCACAAGTAGCACTGGCTGTGTCTCACAGTGTAAGACAGATGCATCACGACAGTCACAGCAGCTGCACATCTTTCTGCACTGTGGCTTTCATGCCTTAGTAGATTGAACAATTTTTGCCATATTGGACCTCATTTTGCTTTATGGTGAACTGTGTGCCAGGGTCTCTGCAGTTAATCTTTGGGCCAGCAGCATAACCAATAAATATATTGAGGGAAAAAGCCTCACATTCTACAGTTCATCAACTACAAAGCCACTCAAGCCATATACAATCCTACTGATATTTGAAGCTATCTGTTTCAAACTCCCCACTTATAAATTTTCCTTTAGAAGAAAACCCTCAGCATAGACCTATTATTATATTTGCTATTTTTTTTTCAAATATAGGTAAGGCTCTAAAAAGATGATGGAAAAATACATTGAGACTTTATACATTAGGCAAGCTAAATGAGAATGTGATCTGCTCCTCATAATCAGGCCAAGTGGTCCACATACCCTAAATCAGAAGCTCTAACTCACAGAGAAAATCTAGCCACCCAGTGGCAGTTTGCTTTGCTGAAGCCTTATTGTCAGGAGCCATCTAAGAGAGGCTAAGGCCAGAAGGTGACTTTCCTGGAGGTGGCCCACTGTTTTTGCATGGCCTATGATGGTTGAGCTCTGAGAGGCAAGGCCCCTAGAGACTTCATCTCAGAATTGCTTCTTGCAACTGATATGCCTTCTTTAATTATTACATAGTCTAATGATTCCTGGGCACTAGCCCTTATTGGGCAGATTTTCTTCAGATCAACGAAGACGTATCATCATGTAGCAATGCTGTGTAGACAAGTTGATGGCTTCATCATTCCTGATAATGACTTTACAGAATTCCCGATTTGATTACAATAATTTTAGGAAGAAAATTTTAGGGAATGGTTTTAATTTTTTTGCCAGAAAGATATAATAACGTTAGAATCAAGAATAAAATGTGCCCACTCCTCATAGAATAGTATGGCTGCATAATAAGGAATGCAGTAAGCTTTCACAATTTCACTAAAAAGAGAAGTGGTCTTGGGACAAATTTGTGATCAAGGAAAAACATTCATTCTAGGTCAGGTCCAAGGATGAGGCCACAGTGAGGTCACGTGAAACTGTTGCTCTGAACTTATAATGAGCTTATGGAATAAAACACTGCCATGAACTTAATATTAACATCTTTCTGTAACTGCCCCTTTGTGTAACATTTTATCTATGTGGTAATTTTCTAAAGAACTTTTGCCTAAGAAGGTATAAGAAGGCCAGAGAGAAGGACTAAAGTGTGGCATCTGGGGCTCTGCCCCATCCACCTACCAAAAGCATGTATGTGTGGCTTGGGGGCGTTCTTCCTAAACCACCAAATTTAAATGTATATATGTGTATATGCATATATGTACATATGTGTATATGTATATTTGTGCATATACGTATATATATGTCTATGTGTATATATGTGTGTGTGTGTGTGTGTGTGTGTGTGTATCTGCATATATGTAAATATGCATGAACACTTGTGGAGTTGATGAGACAGGTGGTCAGGCCAGACCATCATGTGTATGTGTGTGTGTGTGTGTGTGTGTAAATTTGTGTGAGTCCATACATAATGCCTGTGTAAAAGATCTTTTCTCTTTGGTTTATAAATGAGTTTAGTTATTGGCATGACTTATGTGAAGCAGCTCACCTTTCTTTTCTCTCTGGTTCATGAAGAGTTAATGAGCTCTAAGCCTCTCTCCCCTGGCCTGAGAGAGGGCCTTGAGCTAGAGAGAAAGGAAGCCAGTGCTTTTCAGCACAAAATAGTAAGTGAGAGTTACAGAGGAAGATACCAGTGCTTATTAAAGCACAAATAGTAAGATTATGAGGCCAGGGAACATCAATCTCTGACCTTTGTCCCATGCTCTGTCCCCTCCTCCATTCCCCTAACGACTGGGGCAGTCTCCTGCACCTTATGTTTGTCATAGGACATAGAAATGTTGGACTAGGGCTGGAAAAATCTATAAAAATGTGATGTGCCTGGTCTTGGGGGTGGTGCTCAGTGGCAGAAGGCTTGCCTGACATGATAGATCCCTGGCATGGTAATACAACCAAACAGCTAAAACTCAAAACAAGCAAAACAAAGCTAAATGTGATGTACTAGGAAAAACTCACACATGTGCATAGATGCATACTTGGTCCAAAGAGTAAGCATCGACAAGTCGGAGATCCCACCTCAGATTGCTCTGCTCCAGCCACTTACAGCGCAGGTTCTGAATGTCACTTACCCTATGACCACACAGGAGATGGCTGTTCCCAAGAAGGCATACGTTAAAATGGATCCCAAGTTTTGAAAAAAGTGTCTCTGAGGAGAAACAGAAAATATTTCATAGAGTACATCTGAATAAGCCAAGCTGCTCCTAGCCTTCCCTTCCCTCATTATTTAGCAAATCTTCTTTGGACCTCGTCCATGGGATTTGGCGCACCTGGGCATGAAGCTTAGCAAGTGATTTTTCCACAAAGGAAGAGGAGGAAAAAAATGAAAAAAAAATCTAGAAGATGAAAGGCAAGGGAAAGATAGCCCACAGGAGCAGCTAGACCCCAGAAGAGGGAACAGGCTGGCCAAAGAGTAATCTGGTCTCTTGGACAACTAATCGAGACACAGTTGTCAAGAAGGGTTTTGCAGACATAACACCTTTAACTTTTCAAATGTTATTCTAAGCAACTTAAATGACATCTGGCTTTCAAGGAGTATTTTGAGTTTTCTTCTTTATGCATCTTCTGAATGTGATGCAATCAAAGATTAAAATCCTGAACTAAATAAATACTTTATGCATGAAACATGAAATGATGCCTACTACTAAGGTAGGCTTGGGGAAGGATGACCTGCAGGAATTTAACCTTCTAAATCCCTTCAAATGATTCTTAGTTAGGAATACTCCCAGAATTTCAGGCAGAGCTGAACAGCTGCCGCTGACAGCAAGAGGGAGCCTGGAGATCACAAAACAAATCAAATCAAAACAAAACAAAACAAAAAAAACAATAAAAACCCCCAAACCACCACCAACAAAACCCTCCAAGTCTGTAATGAAGAATCTACCTGGCTGCTGGATTAGGTGAGTCGAAGGGAAGACAAGGTGATCATTGGCAATTCCCAAGGTGGTACCTGGGCAGCAGAGCAGCATGCTCCCTCTGCCTTGCTCTGTGGCACAGTACTACCCACCCATGTGAGTTATTGACCAGTGGCATTGACCTGAACACTGGCAACAGCTCAGTGGCTGAAAACTGTGGCTCTCGGTATGAAGAATCACAGTCTGCCTGACTTAAGCCCAGTGTGCACTAGTATGAGAACGCTCGGCACACAGTCATCCAGGACAACACTGCTCAATGGTCAGGTAAAACAGGTCACATTTGACATTTACAGACCTCCTAGAGGGCCACATTAAACAAACTTTAAAAGATGAAATGGAGTTTGTTAATGTTTTGTTTGACATAATATATTATCAATTCTATAGTTTTTTAATGAAATCAGTAAAAGGCATTATTGAGATGATTTGCCTACTGTTTTTAAAATGCTGAGATGTTAATATCTAGCATACATGTTACATTTACAGTGCATCTCACTTTAGACAAGTCAGAGTTCACTAGCTGTGTGCCACAAAGCCCTGGGTACAGGTCTAATAGATTTAAAAGAATTCCAAGAAGGTCAGGGTTGAACATTTATTGCATAATCTACACAATGCTGTTCTTACCATGTAGGACATCCCACAAAATGTAACTACTTTTTGTTGGTGTTGGCAACATTAGTATTTTAACATTACTTAATGATAAGAGAGGGGAACGCCCCTTAGCTTTACCTTCTTCAGACTGTATCCCGCATGAAATATGATAGGAGGCAGCAAAACGTTGAAGAAGATTTCTGGGTCAAACGTCATCTGCCAAAGAAGACAAAAGTAAAGTCAGACATGTGTTTACCCAGCAGGTGTAGCACTTTTGTGAATGTCGTGTGAGCATTATCAAATTAGCAAAGAGAAAAATAAGAAAGAGGAAAAAAATAAAGCTAAGAAGTGGTGGCACATACCTTTGACGCCAGCACTCAGGAGGCAGAGGCAAGTGGATCTCTGAGTTGGAGGCCATCTTGGGCTACAGAGGTGCATTCCAGGACAGCCAGGGCTACACAGAGAAACCCTGTCTCAAACAAACAAACAATAACAGCAAAAAATAAAGATAATATAAACTTAGAAATTTGTAAATAGGCCTCCAGTGTGCCAGTGGGGACAGACACTTGGTTTTCATAGTTTTTCTTACTGCTAAAATTTTTATCAGGAAATTTTGTATGATAACTATTCTTGGTTATCCACCTGACTACATCTGGAAATGGAGGGCACATCTGTGAGGAATGTTTGCTTAATTTGAAGTAGGAAGGTCTACTTTTAATCCATATATTGAGGCAGGAGGGCACACCTTTTATCCAGACACTCAGCCTCATGAATAAGCAACTACTCCTGGATTTTTGGACTTTCCGTTCACAGCCAACCTTCCTTGTATTATCCACACTACAGCCTCTTTTATGAAACAGAGAAAGATGGGCCTGAACGATTTTATTCAGAAGATTTCCAGCAGCACCTATGCATGCAAACATGCTGAAGTTCAGTCCATTTTGAAAATGTCCCATCTTCCAGAGCCTGAGCTTCTGAATGCCAATCCTTCTCCTCCTCCAAGTCCCTCTCAACAAATCAACCTGGGTCCATCCTCCAATCCCCGTGCCAAACCCTTTGACTTTAATTTCTTGAAAGTGATCAGAAAGGGCAGATTTAGAAAGGTTCTTCTGGCAAGGCACAAGGCAGAAGAAGCATTCTATGCAATAAAAGTTTTACAGAAGAGAGCTACCTGAAGAAGAAGGAGGAGAAACATATTACGTCAGAGCAGAATGTTCTGTTGAAGACTGTGAAGCACCCTTTCCTGGTGGGCCTTCACCTCTCATTCTAGACCACTGACAAACTCTACTTTGTCCTAGACTACATTAATGGTGGAGAGCTGTTCTACCATCTCCAGAGGGAACTCTGCTTCCTGGAACCACGGGCTCGCTTCTACACAGCTGAAATAGCCAGTGCCTTGGGTTATCTGCACTCCCTAAACATCGTTTATAGAGACTTAAAACCAGAGTCTAATCCCATGCCTCCTATCAGATCACTATGGAGTAAGAGTGGTCTTCAATAGCAACAAAAACAACAGAAAGCCCACATATACATGGAAAATGAGCAATACTCTACTCAATGATACCTTGGTCAAGGAAGAAAAAAGAAAGAAACCAAAGACTTTTTAGAATTTAATGAAAATGAAGGCACAACATACCCAAATTTATGGGACACGGTGAAAGCAGTGCCAAGAGGAAAACTCATAGCCCTGAGTGCCTCCAAAAAGAAACTGGAGAGAGCATGCACTAGCCACTTAATAGCACACCTGAAAGTCCTGGAACAAAAAGAAGCTAATTCACCCAGGAGGAATAGAAGACAGGAAATCATCAGACTCGGGACTGAAATCAATCAAGTAGAAACAAAGAGAACCATATAAAGAATCAACAAAACCAAGAGCTGGTTCTTTGAGAAAATCAACAAGATAGATAAACACTTAGTCAGACTAAACAAAGGGCACAGAGACAGTATCCAAATTAACAAAATTAGAAATGAAAAGGGATATATAACAAAAGAAACTGAGGAAATTCAAAAAAATCATCAGATCCTACTACAAAAGCCTATACACAGCACAACTGGAAAATTTAGAGGAAATGGACAATTTCCTAGACAGATACCAAGTACCAAAATTAAATCAGGATCAAATAGATCATCTACATAGTCCCATAACCCCTAAAGAAATAGAATTCTATCAGACCTTCAAAGAAGACCTAACACCAATACTCTTCAAACTACAAAATAAAAACTCCACAAAACTCCACAAAATAGAAACAGAAGGAACACTACCCAACTCGTTCTATAAAGCCACAATTACGCTGATACCAAAACCACACAAAGATCCAACAAAGAAAGAGAACTTTAGGCCAATTTCCCTTATGAATATCGATGCAAAAATACTAAATAAAATTCTTGCCAACTGAATCCAAGAACAAATCAAAACAATCAATTACTACGATCAAGTAGGCTTCATCCCAGGGATGTAGGGATGGTTCAATATTCGGAAATCCATCTACAATCTACTACATAAACAAACTCAAAGAAAAAAACCTACATGGTCATTTCATTAGAGGCTGAAAAAGCATTTGACAAAATTCAGCATCCTATCATGATAAAAGTCTTGGAACGAACAGGAATTCAAGGTCCATACCTAAACATAGTAAAAGCAATATACAGCAAACCTGTAGCCAACATCAAACTAAATGGAGAAAAACTTGAGGCAATCCCACTAAAATCAGGGACTAGACAAGGCTGCCCTCTCTCTCCATATCTTTTCAATATAGTACTTGAAGTTCTAGCTAGAGCAATTAGACAACATAAGGAGGTCAAAGGGATATAAATTGGAAAGGAAAAAGTCAAACTATCACTATTTGCAGATAATATGATAGTCTACCTAAGTGACCCAACAAAAACTCCACCAGAGAACTCCTACAGCTGATAAACAACTTCAGTAAAGTGGCTTGTTACAAAATCAACTCACGCAAATCAGTAGGCTGCCTATACTCAAAGGATAGGCAGGCTGAGAAAGAAATTAGGGAAATGACACCCTTCACAATAGCCACAAACAATATAAAGTATCTTGGGGTGACTCTAACGAAACAAGTGAAAGATCTGTATGACAAGAACTTCAGGTCTCTGAAGAAGGAAATGGAAGACCTCAGAAAATGGAAAAACCTTCCATGCTCGTGGATTGTCAGGATTAATACAGTTAAAATGGCCATCTTGCCAAGAGCAATCTACAGATTCAACGTGATCCCCATCAAAAACCCAACTCAGTTCTTCATAGAGTTAGAAAGAGCAATTCTCAAATTCATCTGGAATAACAAAAAACCCAGGATAGCTAAAACTATTCTCAACAGTAAAAGAAGTTTTGGGGCAATCAGTATCCCGGACATCAAGCAATACTACAGAGCAATAGTGTTAAAAACTGCATGGTATTGGTACAGTGACAGGCAGGTAGATCAATGGAATAGGACTGAAGACCCAAAAATGAACCCACATACCTATGGTCACTTGATCTTCTACAAAGGGGCTGAAAACATCCAGTGGAAAAAAGACAGCATTTTCAACAAATGGTGCTGGTTCACCTGGAGGTCAGCATGCAGAAAAATGCAAATTTATCCATTCCTATCCCCTTGTACTAAGTTCAACTCCAAGTGGATCAAGGACCTCCATATAAAACCAGACACACTTAAACTAATAGAAAAGAAACTGGGGAAGACCCTTGAGGTCATGAGCACAGGGGAAAAGTTCCTGAACAAAACATCAATAGCTTATGCTCTAAGATGAAGAATTGACAAATGGGACCTCATAAAATTACAAAGTTTCTGTAAGGCAAAGGACACTGTCAAAAGGACAAAATGGCAACCAACAAATTGGGAAAAGATCTTCACCAACCCTACATCCAACAGAGCGCTAATATCCAATATATACAAAGAACTCAAGAAGTTAGACCCCAGAGAACCAAATAACCCTATTTTAAAAAATGGGGTAAAGAGCTAAACAAAGACTTTTCACCTGAAGAATTTCGGATGGCTGAGAAGCACCTTAAGCATCCAGTGGAAAAAAGATGGTCTCTTCAACAAATGGTGCTGGTTCAATTGGAGGTCAGCATGCAGAAAAATGCGAATCGATCCATTCTTATCTCCTTGTACTAAGCTCAACTCCAAACGGATCAAGGACCTCCACATAAAACTGGACACACTGGAACTAATAGAAAAGAAACTGGGGAAGACCCTTAAGGACATGGACACAGGGGAAAAGTTCTTGAATAGAATACCAATAGCTTATGCTCTAAGATCAAGAATTGACAAATGGGACCTCATAAAACTACAAAGTTTCTGTAAGGCAAAGGACACTGTCAAAAGAACAAAATGTCAACCAACAGATTGGGAAAGGATCTTCACCAACCCTAAATCTGACAGAGGGCTAATATCTAATATATACAAAGAACTCAAAAAGGTAGAACCCAGAGAACCAAATAACCCCATTAAAAAGTAGGGTACCAAGCTAAACAAAAAATTTTCACATGAAGAACTTTGGAGAGCTGAGAAACTCCTTAAGAAATGTTCAACATCATTAATCATTAGGGAAATGCAAATCAAAACAACCCTGAGATTTCACCTCACACCAGTCAGAATGGCTAAGGTCAAAAACTCAGGAGACAGCAGGTGTTGGAAAGGATGTGGAGAAAGAGGAACACTCCTCCACTGCTGGTGGGATTGCAAGATAGTACAACTACTCTGGAAATCAGTCTGGCAGTTCCTCAGAAAACTGGAAATGACACTTCTGGAGGACCCTGCTATACCACTCCTGGGCATATACCCAGAGGATTTCCCGGCATGCAATAAGGACATATGCTCCACTATGTTCATAGCAGCCTTATTTAAAATAGCCAGAAGCTGGAAAGAACCCAGATGTCCCTCAATGGAGGAATGGATAACAGAAAATGTGGTATATTTACACAATGGAATTCTACTCAGCAATTAAAACCAATGAATTCATGAAATTCTTAGGCAAATGATTGGATCTGAAAAATATCATCCTAAGTGAGGTAACCCAATCACAAAAGAACACATATGGAATGCAGTCACTGATAAGTGGCTATTAGCCCAGAAGCTCTGAATACCCAAGACACAATTAACATATCAAATGATTTCCAGGAAGGAGAGGGCCCTGGTCCTGGAAAGGCTTGATGCAGCATTGTAGGGGATTACCAGGACAGAGAAGTGGGAAGGGGTTGATTGGGGAACAGGTAGAGGGAAGAGTGCTTATGGGACTTATGGGGAGGAGGGGACTGGGAAAGGGAAAATCATTTGGAATATAAACAAAGAATATAGAAAATAAAAAAATAAAAATGAAAAAATAAAATTTAAAATGTAAATTTAGAACTTCATACATTAAACAAAAAAGAAATTTGTAAATATGGTATCACATAAAAGAAAATTTAAGCTAACAAGAGCAGAAAACAAGAATCTATATGAAGTTTTTCTGGGAAAGGAAATTTTTTCTTTTAACTTGATTAGTAATTCTTTATTTTATTATTCTAACTTTTACTGTCTATTCTCAATGCTCCAGCCTCAGCCTCTCCAGCACTGGGATTATAGGTATGCACCACCATGCATCACAATCCTCTAGCCTCAGCCTCTCCAGTACTGGGATTATAGGTATGCACCACCATGCATCACAATCCTCCAGCCTCAGCCTCTCCCACACTGGGATTATAGGTACGCACCACCATGCATCACAATCCTCCAGCCTCAGCCTCTCCAGCACTGGGATTATAGGTATGCACCACCATGCATCACAATCCTCCAGCCTCAGCCTCTCCCACACTGGGATTATAGGTACGCACCACCATGCATCACAATCCTCCAGCCTCAGCCTCTCCAGCACTGGGATTATAGGTATGCACCACCATGCATCACAATCCTCCAGCCTCAGCCTCTCCAGTACTGGGATTATAGGTACGCACCACCATGCATCACAATCCTCCAGCCTCAGCCTCTCCAGTACTGGGATTATAGGTATGCACCACCATGCATCACAATCCTCCAGCCTCAGCCTCTCCAGCACTGGGATTATAGGTATGCACCACCATGCATCACAATCCTCCAGCCTCAGCCTCTCCCGCACTGGGATTATAGGTATGCACCACCATGCATAGCTCATTCTTCATGGCTCAAGTGTTTTTAATTATGTTTCACTTTTTTCTTGGTTGGAAAGCTGTAATGCTCATGTTTTTACCTGTTGACAAAGATTTAACGAGTTTCCCAAATAAAAAAACATGTAGAGACTTGGTCTTCATTTTCTCTATTGTATTCCACTCCAAAGTTTAAAATATACTTCCAACTGTTGTAAAACACATTTGAAAATGAAAATGCACTTTTCTAGCACTTATCCATTGCTTTTTATTTGTGTTAAAATAAACTTAGCCAAAAAATGAACTGATGTGAAGTATAATAAAATGAGATGTGAGAATTCTTGAATCCAGTATCTGCTGTACACTTGACAATTTGCAAAGAACTCATTTGATTTCTAAATCTTTCCTATAGTAATCCTCATCTTCACCTCTTCTTCTCTCTGTCTCTCTGTCTCTGTCTCTGTCTGTCTCTGTCTCTGACTCTCTGTCTGTCTCTGTCTGCCTCTGTGTGACTCTGTCTCTCTGTCTCTCTCCCTCCCCCCCTCTCTCACACACACATACACACATACCACTCATTTCATACCTAATACCACTCACCATTAGGATGCTTATCCAAAGCCCTCAGATGCAGGGGTTTCACACTATCATTTGAAAATCTCTCTCTTGTGTGGCTTTCCCCTCTCTCCTCTCTGAAGTGGATCTCAGAAGTGGCTCTGCTGTGAGTCTATCTGGCCTCTCCATCCAGAGTGCCTCCTCTGTGCGTTCATAGGTTTTGGCCCCTCTTGGTAGCATGGTTTCTGGCTTACTCTGAGTGATGACTGGCTTGTTCTGCTTTCTCCATTGAATCAGGAGCTTTTACAGGATTACAGGGGTGCCTTATCAATGTGCCTCACCTCCATCCCTCCCCGTGTCTAGATTGTGGCTCAATATATATTTAGTCAATTGAAAAGAAGAGACAAATTCTTTTGGGAATCAAACCTGTTAAAATGGAATGAACTACACTTGGTCTCATCACAGGTGAGGATGTAGGACTCACCTTTCACTTTGGGACAGTGAGGCCACAATCAGTGCCAGAAGCCATTTCTAGTTTTACAAGCAAATGGTCTCAGGAAACAAGCTGGAGTAGCCATTTTAATATCAGATAAAATTGACTTTCAACCCAAAGTCATCAAAAGAGACTCTGAGGGATACTTCTTGCTGGTCAAAGGAAAAATACAACAAGAAGAACTCTCAATCCTGAACATCTATGCTCCAAATGCAAGGGCACCCTCTTTCGTAAAAGAAACTTTATTGAAACTCAAAGCACACATTGCACATAACACATTAATTGTGGGTGACTTCAACACTGCACTTTCCTCAATGGACCGATCAGGAAAACAGGGACAAGTTATTAAAGCTCAAAGGACACATTGCACCTAACACAATAATTGTGGGTGACTTCAACACTGCACTTTCCTCAATGGACCGATCAGGAAAACAGAAACTGAACAGGGACACAGTGAAACTAATTGAAGCTTTGGACCAATTAGATTTAACAGATATATATATATATAACATTCTATCCTAAAGCAAAAGAATATACCTTTTTCTCAGCACCTCATGGTACCTTCTCCAAAATCGACCATATAATTGGTCACAAGACAGACCTCAACAAATATAAGAAGATCGAACTAATCCCATGCCTCCTATCAGATCACTATGGAGTAAAAGTGGTCTTCAATAGCAACAAAAACAACAGAAAACCCACATACACGTGGAAACTGAACAATATTCTACTCAATGATACCTTGGTCAAGGAAGAAATAAGGAAAGAAATTAAAGACTTTTTAGAACACAATGAAAATGAAGACACAACATACCCAAATCTATGTGACACAAAGAAAGCAGTGCTAAGAGGAAAACTCATAGCCCTGAGTGCCTCCAAAAAGAAAATGGAGAGAGCATACATTACCAGCTTAATGACACACCTGAAAGCCCTGGAACAAAAAGAAGCTATTTCACCCAGGAGGAGTAGAAGGCAGGAAATCATCAAACTCAGGGCCGAAATCAATCAAGTAGAAACAAAGAGAACCATACAAAAAATCAACAAAACCAGGAGCTGGTTCTTTGAGAAAATCAACAAGATAGATAAACCCTTAGCCAGACTGACCAAAGGGTACAGAGAAAGTATCCAAATTAACAAACTTAGAAATTTCAACTCTGCTCATCTCATTAATATTTCGGGAGAGAATGCGGAAGCTGCAGAAGCTGCTAACCAAGCCTGGTCTCCTCTCTCAAATCCAATGAGGCACCCACGGATGCCATACTCCTGTACCAGTGAGCATCTAGGCAGGTCACCTACCCCCAGCTCTCACCTGAGCCCTATGGGACATCATTCTAGTTAGGGGAGTCACTGCTGTGATGAAACACCATGGCTAAAACAAGGTGACAAGGGAAAGGTTTATTTGGCTTACACTTCCAGATCACAGTCCATCACTGAAGGAAGTCAAGACAGGAACTCTCAAACAGGGTAGGAACCTTGGAGGCGGGAGCTGATGCAGAGGCCTTAAAGAGGTGCTGCTTACTGCCTTGTTCCTCATACCTTGTTCAGACTGATTTCTTATAGCACCCAGTACCACCAGCCCAGGGATGGTGTCACCTACAATGGTCTGGGCCCTCCCTGATCAGTCACTAGTTAAGAAAATACCCCCTATAGGCTTGTCTACAATCTTATGAAGAAAATTAATTTCTTAACTGAGGTCCCCTGCTCTCAGATAACTTTGGTTTGTGTCACATTGACATAAAACTATTACAGACACCATCTTTCTGCCGGAACCCCACAGCCCTGTGCCCAGGGTATTGTGCGCTGCTAGCTTCCTCCGCGTCAGTTCATCAAGCCCATAAAACCTGTGACAGTTTAGCTTATCTCCCAAGCTCAGGGGTCACTAAAGAATCTAGTCAAGGGTTAGCTGTTTGTATAGGTGCTAATTTCAGGGCCTATCAGGGGTCTTGGACCCCCGTAAGCCCTCCCTCAATCAGGAACGGAGAGCATGGGTGTTTCTTAGCCTAGCTTTCTGTGTGTACCTCCTTCAGAGAGTTTTACATGTAAAGGAGACCAACAAAGCTCCTTCTGGCACAGGAGTGGCCGCAGCCACACCCTCCTGATGTTGCGTCTCCGTCATCATTTCACCCACATAATTCCAGTTTCCAGTACTGAAAGGGAAACGTCTTCAGCTAAGAGAACATCCTTATTTATTGCACTATTGCTCTACATCAAATATAATTTATTCCCAATGAGAGCTGAATACATTTTGCAGGGTTTTTTTTTTTTACACTGAATACCTGAGAGGCCTTCATCAAGCAAACAGCCCTCAGCTCCCTCCCTCCTAGGCGATCTAAACTCAGTACCAGGTTGTAAGTGATCAAACACCCCTTAGAAATATAGAAATCCAGCACAGAATAAAAATGGAAGAGCTGTCTTTTTGGCTTTTGCCATTCATTCCCAGAGACCTGGTGGTGTACTCTGGGTAACATTTCATTGAGCACCCACACGGAAACTGGGATGCCAATCTTACATCGTTGTGACTGACTACGTCACTCATTCTGAGAGATGTATTGGGTTCTAGAGATGAAATGTCAAGCCCTTTTCACAGATGAGAACATGGAGGCTAGGCTATTTTGAGGTGTCTTAGCTTCTCTAGGTCAGGCAGCTGGAGTTCTAGATTCAGGTTTCTACTTCCAAGGCCTTTTTGCTTCTAACCTTCCGCCACACACTGCATGCTAAGAACCTTACCTTCCGATATCATAAATTAGTTAGATTTTACTCTGCCCAATATCATCTGAGGAGACATTGTCAAAAGGTTCTGTTGACTGACTCCAGAACTATGGAAAGTTCTCCTCAGAGTGGCTGTTGTTGAATGAGTGTCTCCTGTCGAATAGGAAGACTCATTTGTCTGCATATGTCTCCTTGTGTACTCCTTTACCAGACAGTGTGACCAAGATCTAGACTCCAGAGCAGTGGTTCTCAGTCCTTGGGTCATAACCCTTCAGGGTATCAGATATTTACATTGACAATTCATAACAGCAGCAAAATTACAACTATGAAGTAACAATGAAATAATTTTATGGTTGGGGTCACCACAATGAGGAACTGTGTTGAAGGGTCGAAGCGTTAGGAAGGTTGAGAACCACTGCTCTGGTGCCTCTGCTGGTTTAAAGGGAGACAAAACTAACTAGACGATTCCCTGTGAATTAGACTAACAAGCTTTCCAAGGGACAGTGAGTTTTGTGTAGAAAATGACCTAGGCTGTGTTGTCCAGCAGGCCCTCATGTTCCACAATCCCAGGGAAAAGAGGGAACACAGGTGAGATAGATCTGACCTAATGCTTTAAGACAGTGGTTCTCAACCTCCTTGATGCTGTGACCCTTTAACACAGTGCATCACATTGTGGTCACACCAACTACAAATCATTACATTGCTATCTCATAACTGTAATTTGATCCTGTTATGAATTGTAATGTAAATATCTGATATTCGATCCCTGTGAAAGGTCATTTGACCCCCAAAGGATCTGACCCAGAAGGGTTCTACCCACAGGTTGAGAACTGTTGCTTTCCGGGAAGCAGTGGGTGACAACTGCAATATCCAGGCTTGGTGTTAGGGAAAAGAGGGGAGCTTCTGGGGTGTAAGGATTCAGCATGGACCACTGGCGGTAAGGAAAATAGGAAAAAAAAAATTCCTTCTAAGACTCTGCACTTCGGGAGCAAAGGAAGCCTTGGGCCTATTTTTGTTCCTCTAAATACATACACACACACACACACACACACAGAAAGAAAGAGAGAGAGAGAGAGAGAGAGAGAGAGAGAGAGAGAGAGAAAGAGAGAGAGAATATCTCACATATGAACACAGTTAAACTCATCATTTTGTTTTGTGCATTGCATTGTTCAAAAAAAAGTCCCTCTGAAGGCAGCAGTCTCCACAGAGCTAAAATTGGTAATGTTCACCCAATGTGTACCCACTATTCTCAAAAACGTCAGCCTAATTCTATCAGGGTTTGTGCTTTATCATGGGTCAAACCCCCAAGTCCCTTATGATCTGGGATCCTCAATACATACATTATCTAGGGAAGTTTTAAGTGTGTGGGCCTGAATCGCCAGCCAAGGAGCATGCATGGGCTGGGCTTGGCCCCTCCACCACACGTGCAGCAGACACACAGCTTGGTCTTCATGCAGATCTCTCAACAACTGGAGCAGGCCTCACCCTGACTCTGTTGCCTGTCTGTGGATCCTGTGCCCCTGACTAGACTGTCTTAGCTGGCCTCAGTGTGAGAGGTGGTGACTTGAGGTGCTAGGGTGATAGAATACTTGGGGGAGGGGTACACCTCACCCTTCTCAGAAATGAAGGAGAGGGAGGGATGGGGGAGGGGATATATGAAGGGGTAGGGGGTGTCTGCAATCAGGATGTAGTGAATAAATTAATGGGAAAATTGTAGAGGAGCAGAGGCTCACTGAGGGAAATGCATTCTCAATAACCGCTGAACACCAAGCTGATAAAGAGAACGAGGCATCTCTAGCAAGATAATATGTATAAAGATTCAATCAGATCAAAAGCATCATTTGAAAGAAAGAAAGAAAGAAAGAAAGAAAGAAAGAAAGAAAGAAAGAAAGAAAGAAAGGAAGGCAGAAAGGCAGAAAGCAAGCAAGCAAGCAAGCAAGCAAGCAAGCAAGAAAGCAAGCAAGAAAGCAAGAAAGCAAGCAAGAAAGAGTGGGCCTAAGAGACATGCTGTCTGGTTTCAAATTCTATCTTCTTAGTCTGTGGCTGTTAATCTTCTATACTTTGATGTCTTCATTGTACAATAAACACAATGAAACTTTGTATACATGTAAGGTCCTTAGAAGGACTAAGTGATAATATCCATAAAGCCCTTCAACATTTCCTGGTGCCTAGTTAGCAGTTCTTAAATGTTTGTTATTAATAAAATTAAGATCTAGGACTGAGTAAGGATTTTCAAGCCGCCTGCAAGAAGAAACCCAGTGGGTTTCTAGGGTTACCAGTTCAGCCCGCTTTCTTACAGAATCCAGGACCACCAAACCAGAGATGTCTCCACCCACAATGGGCTGGGTCCTCCCACATCAATCACTAATTTAGAAAATGCTCTAGCAGCATGATTATGAAGGCATTTTCTTAATTAAGGTTTTGTCCTCTCGGATGACTTTAGCTTGTGCTGAGTTGACATAAAACGATCTGGCACGGTGATTAAAGGTGGGTGGGGCAAAGCCTGAGTACAGTATTTGGGATGCCCATGGTAACCGTTGGGATGCCCATGGTAACCGGAGAAAAATGACTTCCACAGTTGGTCCTCGATCTCTACTTGTGTGCTGTGACATATGCATACACATATACACAGTAAATAAACAAATAATGTAATAACAAAATCTTAGAAAATGTTCAAAACATGCTTTTAAAATTTATTCTTTTTTTGTTAACATATAAAGCATTCGGTTTTATTATGGCATTTTCCAAACAAAAGCTGTTTTTCCCACAGCACAGAGGAATTATTTTCTTTTCAAGATTATAGTAATTACAACATTTCTTCCCCTTTATCCCACCAAGCCCTCCCATATACTGCCTCCCTGATTGTTTTTAAATTCATGGGCTCCTTTTTTCATTGCTCCTTTTTCATGCATATATGTATATACCTATTTATTCCTACATGTAACCTGCTGAGTCTGTATATCTTGCATGCATGTTGTCTGGGATGATCACTTCTTATCAAATAATCAGGTATGCTCTTCCTTGGGGAAGACTATTTTTATACTAAAACACAAAACAAACACGACAACAACCAAAACCGAAACTCTTCTGTTTTCAGGATCTCCTGACTTGTCCAAAGTGTGGGTAGAGATTTTAAAGTTCCCTCTAGGTCAACTCTTCCTGAGATGACCCACTACACCGGCATCGCTCTGGATCTGCAGGACCGCTGTGAGTGTTCCAAGCAGGGAGGAGCATCGCCCAAGCCAGAGGGATGAGCATGCAGTCCCGACCATCTGGAAGGGGGAACACTCAGCGGCAAGACCTCCTCCCAGGAAAACCCTTGCCTCTGCTGCTTTCCTGCAGAAAGAGGGCTAACTCCCAACGCAGAACTTTTCAATAATCAGAACAGCCCACTCCATGCGTGCGGGTTAACTACCTCGCCACCGGATTATAGTTTCTGGAGCAGCGAGATGAGGCTGGCAGGCAGAGAGCGGCGCGCAGCACGGGAGGATTTATTTGTGTATACAAACAGATTTGTGTTCCTTTCAGCCTAGCTCTGGGCTTAGTAGCAGATAAATCAGAGTTCTGGGAATGACTCCAATCCAGACAATTTCTCAGAAATGGCTGGATTTGCCGCTGTCGCAGCCTCCATTGGAAATCCCACATGCCATTTCCCTCAGACTTGTTCTTGTTATTGTTAAAATACTGGGTCCTAAGCAATGGGTGAGGGAGGACAGCAGAGAGGCGAAATGCCCCAGTCAAAGATTTACACATGTCTTTCACGACACAAATTACAGATCAGACCTTCTGAGCCTGCCCATCAGAATGTGGCAGTGAACGGGAGTGTGGCCATGAGCTACGAGGCTCTTGAACTGGAGAACTGAATTCTCACCTCTAACACTGCTGGTGAGTGGAAATCAGGTAGCATATTAATATTTGCATAGTCAGTAAGACTCCACAGTCTCATTATTTGGTTTGCAAACATTCTATTTCACTGTTCAACACGTGCCTGATTTAAAACAACAGACCTGAGACTCTGAAATGCAAGTATTAACTATGTTTTAAGAAAACAGATTTTTAAGCCCTCACATTAAATCTTAAAGACAACATGGGGACAATAGAATATCAGTCTGTTCACGATTGTGCAGTATATTTGAAATGCTATTTTGCATAGGAACCGGTGTTTGACTAAAGTGGCCCACACACATGTTTCCAAAGATAACCACCTAGAAAACTTCCAAGAACAGAAAGAATATTCTGAGCTTAGTTCTCAGGGCTTCAGAAGGTTACAGATCCAAAACTGTGCTTGGGCCTGCTTCTGAGTCGCCCATGCTTCTCTGACAAGACATGCCAATGTTCCACTGACCTACTAAGTCAACAAGCACGAAAGTAACCACATTGGAGAAAGACTATGATTGATATGGCCTAGTCCTTCCAAAGAGGTCTTTTAAAAACAGTATTTCATTGCATCTGACAACATTCCAGAGTGGTAGCTAGCAAATGCAATTATCCCGATTTTCCAGAGACAGGAGAAGAAATTAATGGCATGCCCTGTGTCAGTCAACATGACAGGAATATCACTGGGAATTGAGTGTATATATATGGGCCAACTAAGTGCATACTTTCCAAGGGAACTAAGTTCATATAATTAAGGAAGATTTGGGACTAAGAACTAGGTTTTTGTTATTTGGGGAATAGTTGATTCTTTTGCACAAGTAAAAACAGCCAGTAAAATGGCATGTTCAGTCACCTCCAATGTTTTAGTCATTGAAAACTTAGCGGGCCTCTTGGTACAAAGACTCTGAAGATACATCATGTAACAGGTTGGTACCATAAAAGCTATAAACAAAGAAAGACAACAAACTGCACAACTGTGGCTCATGGCTCCGGGGTAAGCTGTAATTTGGAGTTCTCCAGCACAGAGGCACCACTCTGAGATAGCGTGCCTACGGGAAGTCTTGATATCAAAGCAGCAGATGAGTTGGGAGTTCAGTATGCATGAGACTAGCCCTGGGTCCCTACATGCAGAGCCACGCCCAGTCACCAGCTATCGGCCCCATGGGCCAGGACGTTCCAAGCCGCAAGGGAAGCAAGAAGCTTTCATGAGTTCAGTAACATCTGGTAGCAAGTAACTTAAACTAATTTTAAATACTAAAATGAGTGAAGGTATGTTAAAAAAAAAAAGAAGAATCCATGAACTGCATGCATTCTTAATGCTCTTCGGTTTTAAAGGCGACTTTATGGTACCCTCAGATGACCTGGTGCACACAGCCACAGGACACAGGTGGTGATGACATGTGGATATGCTTGTCTTTCTTCTAGCTTTGGTATGAACTACACTAGTGAGAGAACGGGAAAACTGGACATACTTAATGAGACTATGCCGGGGCACTCATCAAATGAGCTTGGTCTTCGTTTCCAACTTCTCCAAGTTCAGTGTCATTTCCCATGTGTCTTCAGAGGAGTAATGAATTTGGAAGATTCTGACTGCTATAGATCCAGATCCAGATGAAAGAAAATGCTCATTGTCCAGGGGTTGGAGACCTATACTATGACACGGTCAAATCCACTGGTAATAATTTTGAACTCTCTTCACTCAAAGATGAAGAGAAGTCAAGATACCTTTATAAACAGGACCAAACAACAAATGACTACTGGGAATACAAATTTGGATGATCTCCAAGTGGTATAATAATAATGACTACGCAAATATTGTCTATACACACTTGATTTGGCAGCATCTAATCTGAGAATTCTTTTTTCCAAATAGACTTGCATGCCTGGGGCTCCCACAGAGCATAGAAGATGGTGGGATGGACAGTGGTCTGGGTAGTACACTGTCATACAATGCACAGCTGACGCTTAAGTGACTATTAGGAAAGTCCTGTGAATGGATAAAGTTGCAATCATTCATCAACTCCAAAGGATGAGAGACAGAGTCGCATGTCTGGAACATAAAGCTGGACTACCCAGACCTCACACATGCCATCCCCCTCTTTGTCCAGACATGGCGACTGCTTCCTCACTGTCAGGTGGGCTCTGTGTCTGGAAGCCAGCTGAATCCAGTTAGAAGAGATGCCTACTCCTTCCACGTGGATCCTCCATCTTTGCTAACCTCTCTCTCCTGTTTCTTCCCAAATCCCTCCAGTGTAACCTCCCTACCCACCTCGCTTTCCATCTCCACACTTCTGGGCTCCCACCTGCCTCTCTACTGGCTGCACAACGAAGCCCGCAGAAAAGACATTGAATGAAAGCATCGACATCCCAACATATACTTTTGAATCTTTTAAATGCTGAGTCATGTGGCTGTCTCACGTACTCAAAGAATACAGCATTTTATTCTCCCCCCCCCCCCGCTCCCCTTTTAAAAAGCTAAATACCTAGAGATTAGCTTGCAGAGACATCAAAGTTGAGCTAGGTCAAAGGAAAAGATTGTCAGGTTGCAGTTACTAAAGCCAGCTCAAGGGACAGTCGGTCGGTTGGTGCTAAAGGAGGTGGCTCTGACAGAATGAGAAGAAACAAAGCCAAGAGACAGCTCTTCACTCATCAAGGATTTGCTTAAAATAAACCGGGCATATGGCAGAGAGGATTAACAGGGCTTAAGGTTGAAACAGAGAGGTAAAAATGAAAGAAAAGAGAAGAGAGCTATGTTCTCACACCTGGCTGAGTGACAGCGAATGTGGCTGGGAAATGGCTGACTCGGTGGCAGTGAGAAGGTGGGGACCCCCAGGCCTCCTGAGCTCTGGCTCACTGAGCCTGGCTGGCTGTAACACTTGAGTAGTGTGCTTGATAGACAGGTCAGAGCCAAGGAGAAACACTCCAGAATCACCCGAGTGCAGCAGGGTCTCTGGGGAGTGAGTGTCATGGGGAAAAAAGGTGGAGGACAAGGGGGTGTGGGAGAGAGACTGTGAAAGAGAGAGACAGAGACTGACAGACAGAGGGGGGAAGGGTAGAGGACAAGGCTGGGATGAGGGTCTGTGGGGACTAGGATGGTGAGAGAGAGACAGAGACCGACAGACAGAGATACAGAGACAGAATGAGAGAGAGACAGACAGAGGGAGAGATGGACAGAGACAGATAGACAGAGACTGACAGAGACAGAAAAGAGAGACAGACAGAAGGGAAACATAGACAGAGGGACAGTCAGACACAGAGAAGAGAGACAGACAGAAGGAAAGATATACAGAGGGACAGTCAGAGGCAGAGAGAGACTGACAGAGACACAGAAACAGAGAAGAGTGACAGACAGACAGAAAGATACACAAAGGGACAGTCAGACACAGACAGAGAAGAGAGACAGAAGGAAAAAATATAGACAGAGGGACAGAGACAGAGAGAGACTGACAGAGACACAGAGACAGAAAAGAGAGACAGAAGGAAAGATAGACAAAGGGAGAGACAGACAGACAGACACCACGGAGACAGACACAGAGGCAGAGATGAGGGAGAGGCAGACAGACAAGAGCTCAGCTGCAGAAGAGGCCAATTACGCGCTACAGAGTCGCTACAGCTGGATGCAGGTGCCAGCCTCAGTGACAGATGCACAGGGCTTTGTGTGCATAACCTTGTTCTCAGAATAATTGCTTAGCACCACATCTGGGACACATTTTTCCCAGTTATTCACCGTCTATGTGAAATTCAATCACTTCAGACAGGGACAAGAATACAAACCTCCAAAATGAGCTGTGTTTTGCTCGTGGCTGATCCCCCTCGATCCCCTGAGTTGGGCTGGGAAGGGACTAACTCCCTCCACCCTACCCAGGTGTTGGCTACTGAAACAGCAGTCTGAGGACTGGCATTTTGTGGTTTGGAGGCATTGCTGATCATTTTTGGTTGCTTTGCATGGAGAAGTGGGTACAGGGGTTATGGAAGGAGTGCGTGCTGAGAAAGCAGGTACAGTGGACACCCGGTCCCTCTCTCCAGGAGTGCATGTCTTTACGGACCTTGCAAATAGGAACTAGATATAAAGGAGCAGGAAGGGAGGGAAATAAAGGGACAAAGGTGGCAAGCAGAAGAGAGGGAGAAAAATGGAGCCGAGACAGGGGAGTAAAGCAAAGTTAAGAGGTTGACAGAGCTTCGGAAGCAAATTAAATGTCTCAAGCACAGAGCACATAAATGATAAAGGACTGCCTCTAAATCTGTGACATCTTCCTCGGGGCATCGCGACTGTGGCTTGGCCACACTAAGGGATGACTATTCATGCAGAAAACACTCTTACGTTTCTCCAGATCTTTATGCAGCACCCTTAAATCTTAAATGTATTGGTCACTTGTCAGAGAGTAAGGATGTGCTTTGCATAGCCTGGTGGTTTATGGACACAGAACTGTCAGAGGCAGGCGTCTTTAGAGGAGCTATATCATACGGGAGGCAATGGGAGGGGTGTTTACCCTGTGCCTGCTCATCACTGGCCACCGTTCAGCCTCCCTTCCTGCCTGAGCATCGCCTTCACTTGTCCTACACTGTCTGTGATTTTTATTGAGTGTAAAACCTGGGGCAATCAAGTCATATGTGTCAAGTCCTGGTCACTAGGGGGCAGCACTGGGCTGTAGAATCCTAAGCTACAGACCCCGCTCCTTTATTTTATTTCTGGTCTTAATTTTACTTCAAGATTTTTTTATGGGGATGTCACACCCACTTACACTCCCACAGGAGATTCTTAGACTATTTTCTTATATTCTAGCCAACACTTTGTATTGATAATTTCCTAATTTGTTGGCAATCTGGTTGATATTAAACATCACATTGTTACTTTGTTTCCTCTTACTAATGAAGTGTATAGTGTATTCATTTTGCTTGCTGGCCTTTTATCGCATTTCTTAAGGGAAATTCCTGGTCAGACATTTTGTCTGGCTTAGTTTTCCTTATTGATTTGTTAATTCCCAGAATTTGTATCTTATATTTCAGATACATTCTTCTAGTTTTATTACCTCCTTCAATTCTTTTTGTTTTCAACATTATTGGCAGTCTCATAACTTTCATGTGAAATTTGTATATTTCACATGAAATCTCACATTTTTATATTATTTGAGTTATAGCGATTGTTTTATTTTTTTCCATACTACAGCTATATTTTCTCCCCAATTTCACCATTTTTGTATTTTTATTGTAAAATTAGGACTTTAATTCCTATGAAATATGTGTGTTATAGACATGAAATGGAGACTCACTCATTTTCTTTCTGAAATTGTCCCAGGGTTTTAAGTAGTCCTTCCTTTCCCCCCTGATTACTACTGGCTTTGTGGCGACTGTCTAATGCATTTCCAAAGATGGGAGGCATTTATTTTAATAAATATTTTATGCCTGCTATCGGAAAGATGGCCCACTTAGGGCTCCAGAATGCAGGGAAAGTTTTAGAGAGATGCTATCCACTAAAATGTCACTCACATGAGTGACATTTAAAAGGAACACAAATATCAAACACGAGTCTGTTTGCTACACCCAAGTTTTTAAATATCTGAGAAAAGGTATAAGTTTAAGTAAAAATAGGAAGATGCAAAGTTTTAGAGCCTGTCTAAACTACCTAGAAATAAGTACACACAATAATATATCCAGATATCTAGACACTTTTAGGGTGGTTTATAATACTGTAGAATTGTTTGGATTCTTTCTTTTTCAAAATATACTTTTCGGTCCATAAAAAATGGACATTTTGTGACATTACCAGGAAGTTTTAGCATAAATGTAATAAAATTTATATCACAAATAATAAAAACTACACACATTGCAATCCAACTAAAACAACAAAGAAGAGATTACATATATATAAATATATCAGTTCATCATCATAATTAACAAATATGACAAATTATATTTCCATGATGTTATTTTTGTTTTCAAACGTCCTTTCCATGTAGAAACTCAGTTTTTCCTCCTACAGTACATTGCCTCCCACCCCTGATAGATTGTTACTGTCATAGATTGTCACTGTGGGGATGGGGCTTTGAGGTCTCATAAATGCTCAGCTCTGCCCACCGTGCAATCTAGTCTCCTTCAGCTGCCTTTGGATCAAGATATCGGACTCTGGGCTCCTCCAGCACCATGTCTGCCTACATGCTGCCACATGTCTTGCTATCATGATAATGGACTAACCCTCTGAAACTGTAAGCCAGCCCCAGTTAAATGTTTCCCTTTATAGGCAATAAAACATTTTATTGTCATGGTCATGGTGTCTCTTCACAGCAATAAAACCCTAATGTGACACTTCCTCTAACAAGGTCACACCTCCTGATAGTGCCACTCCCCATGGGTCAAGCATTCAAACACATAAATCTACGGGAGCCAATCTAGTCAACATACCACAGGAAGAAAAACTGAGTTGCTATGTGTGTAGAGGAAGTCTGAAAACTAAACATCATGGAAATATAATGTCATATTGTTCATTATTATGATGAACTGACAAACTGGAAATATATCCGTAAGATACTTCCCAACAACCTCTGCAGTTAAATATTGTGAAATGCCCTGTTCTTACAGATGCAGAGGGAGGGGTGGGAAGCCACGGTATGGGATCTGCCCATAGTCACATACCTCGCAAGCAACATGGTCTGAACTCCAACTATAGCTTCGAACTAGTTTATTGACAGCAAAAGTGACTTTGGGAGAAGAAAAATCGGTCAACACAGTGAGCTCTTACGAAGGTCCAAATGTTATTTTAAGTCCTTGGCATGTATTTTCTTGTTTGCAACCATGATGGCCTGCACTGTAATCAGAAATATCTGGATTTTTTAAATGGGGAGATTGGACTTAAGGAGGCTACCTAAAATCATATAGATGTAAAGTAACATTCGAACATAGAGATCAATCAGAGAATGGCCTCTCAGCCGTGGTGTCTCCTCTGCACACAGAGGAAGACTGAGGTCACCCGGTCAGCTGCTGCATCGCCTCTCGTCACCTGCCATGTAACAGGTGTTCCGGATCAGCACTGCAGCACCTTAGGTGACTCTTCACTAAGGTGACCTGTATGGCCTGTGTGCATATAAGACCTCTCGCCCTCTCCTAATCAAACGTAGCCTCTCCCTTCACTCTCAAGTTCCAGCCTGTGAGGCGAACACAGCAGCTGCTTCCTCCTGATCCTAGATGCCAAGACGTCTGACCTTCTTAACCAACTTTACACTGGGAAGACTGCCTCTGATCTTTTCATGAGGTGGTGGCCAGCCCTGCCTCACAGTCTGTAGTTTTGGGGTGACAGGACAAATCAATTAGAAGACTAGCATAGAAAGGATGTAATAAAGGGCTGATGGACAGGGGAAGGACCTGCTCTCCCATCTCTCCAAAGTGACCGTTCCTCAGGACCTATGCGCCCAACACAGTCTTCCATCAAGAGCGACTGCTTTTTCTCCAGTCTGCAGTTGATCTTGGCCAACCTTGATACCGCAGGTCAATGCCACCATGCTTCTATTATTCCACACACAGGGGAGTCTCAGCCCCACTGTTTCTTTCTAGGCCTGGCAACTGTTTTGAGTTTGCCTTCTTCTCCTTACTAGGCTCAGCTATGAATTGTGAGTACAGCTTCTCTGTCTTAAGATCTCACCAGGGAGCAACTGGTCTGGGGAAGCAGAACTGGGAGGGTCTGAGTCAGCAAAAAGCACAGGTCAGAGCAGGCAGGATGGAGGGGGCGCGGGGGAAGGAGTGCACGCTGACATCAGCAGAAAGAAAGTGTGGTTAAAATGAGGCGATGCATTTTTAAATGGTGCAATTGCCTTAAAAAATCGTGCATGAAACAAGCAGCACCTAACTTCCTCCATCGCCCACCTCAGCCCTCTCAGTCTAGGGGAAGTAAATGCCAGTCATGGGTAAATGCTGCAGAGACGGGGAAGGAAAGCAGACGGATATTTGCAATATGTCTGACACGAAATGTGTATTTTTCATATTTAGCTTTAAAAAGCAAACTTCTGCCATAGGTCTCACTAACAGATATGGAAAAATTTGCTCAGAGAAATGAAGTTTAAGGTCCTGTTCCTGGGAGTGGCAAAAAGAGACTCAGTCCTGAGTCTCACTGGAAGGCATAATACACTCTCCCTTGTTGTATTACAGAACATGAAGTTCTACCTACCAATGGGTCTCTACGGCAGCCATTGTGGGAGATGGACATTTTAGGGAGATAAACACTGAGATGTTTGGATACTTCCAATTATCCTAAAAATATAATTACTTAAGCACAGGTTCTCTGTTGGCAAATCATCTCTCCTGAGGGAATACAATCTCATAAGCTTGGTTTAAAACATTTTCTAATATATGTGACATAAATACTTCTCTTGTGGCCCATTCCAGGCTGTCAAAGTCAACAAGTGGCTCACCAGACTCGAAGACTGTACTGACCAATCAGCTCACCAGAGCTGGGAGATGGCTGCTTTCGCTTTGCAGTGGAGTCCCTGAGTCCCACTCTGCAGTAGCTAACAGGTGTGCTTTGGGGACAAAAAAATCTGGCCTGAGGGTGTCAATATTGTAACACTGTGAAGTGCCATCTAGGTTAGAGGTTGCTCTGGTGAAGACTCGATGCTCCTGCTGCCAGGGATGCGATAAGTCTATTCAATGACTGCCAAGGCTACAGAGTCTCTTCTCCCAGGGTCACATCTTTTCCAGAATGTCTCCTATCCAGACATAGAATCAGGTTTGGTGTTGAGGTTCGGCCTGTTGCTATGTATTGTAATACTAACTGTGGGCTCCCCAAGGCCTGGTTGCCCCAGAGACGAGAGTCCACAGGTAGATCCAAGTGCCACTATGTAACCTTACCTCCCAAGTCATCCCTGGTTGGGGAATAAAGCGCCTACATCCAATAGCTGGACAGATTAGAGATTGGGCAGAGTCTTGGGTTCCCGGGCTTGGGTTGGTTGGAGGAGACCATGACATGGGAGAGAGGAAAGTCAGGAATCAAGGAGCCATGGCCACAAGGGCTGGCCAATTGGAGTTGAGAGCACCCCAGATGAAACACAGTAAGTCATAACTTGGGATTATTGATAGAAAATAGATTTTAGTAGTATAGAGGGTAGATACCTGGCCAGCTTTAGTGCTGATAAAGGCTTATTATAAATTAAAGGTCATGTGTGTCTTCTCTGGGAATGGAATTATCAAAGGTGGGGTAGAAGCCCCTGATTGGGATTAAATATTTCTACAATAGTTTGGTCCTTTAGGGGCGGGGCTGAATGGCTGAGACAAGGCTGGCTCTGAGGCCCCACTCACTGAAGAACCAACATCCTCTGCCTATTTCTCCTCTCACATCCTTCCGTTCTCACCCCTCTTTCTCCTCTAGTCAGAAGTGCAATCCCTAGGCTCTGACGTCCTGTTCACCAAATGTTGCCTCTGCCTTGGGCTGCCTGAGGCAGAACTGCATCAATCAGGGCCCAGTAGGCCTAGTGATGAGAAATGAGCTGAGAGGCACTGGGGTGGAACTCAGGAGAAGAACACATGCTTAGCATGGATGAGCCTGTGGGTGCTAGCCCACTGCTATTACTACTACTACTACTAATAATAATAATAATAATAGTTATTATTATTATTATTTCAGAAAATAAATTATATGCAAGGAGCAGTAGAACGTCCCCTCCATCCCAGCTAAGACAAGCCAGCTGCCTGACCAGCACCTTCAGTTCAGCTGGCTCTGTGTCTGCCACCCCAGCTGCTGACACCATTAGGGAGGAGCTTCTGGCAGGTGGCCAAGGAGGAAAGTGGAGAGTGCCATGGGACAGAGCTTTGCAGAACTGCTCCCTGGGGACCAGTGATGACGATATGCAGCACTGTCACTTTCGTGTTGTCAAAGGAGCAAAGCCAAAGCAGAGTCAGGGAAGATCCATCTTCAGCTTCATCTACGGGGCTCAGCCTGCCATGGGAGCCTCCTTCCTCCCCTGTCCTTCTGTGTCCCCCCCATTCTCCACCTTTTACCTGTCAGAATATTCGGAGGTGAGTCTTGTCCAGTCCTTTGAGTGGGGAAAAATCCCTTTCAGAGCCTGTGTGTTTTACCCCAAGGATACACCTATGACATACTTCATTACAAGACAGGCAGTAGTTAAGACAGCAGCACACTGTGGCAGTGACAGACAGCCACTCACTCAGAGCAGAGACTGACAGAAACCTACCTGTACCATCTGTTCATGTGTCAAGATCTACAGAGTATCCACCAGGTGACAGGCACTGGGAGCATGGTGTGACAGACAGCAGACTTAGGCCCTGACTTCCTGGAGGCTTTGCAGGTTTAGCGACATTAATCAAAGCATCATAGATTAAAACTATGAGACTACTGAATATAAGGGGAGAAGGAATGGTGGGCCTGAGGCTGTGTGCTCGTGACACAAAATAACTTGATTCTGGAGCATGGGGTCATTTAAGATAGGGACATGTAGCCAGGCATGGTGGCGCACACCTGTAATCCCAGCACTTGGGAGGCAGAGGTAGGCAGATTTCTGAGTTCGAGGCCAGCCTGGTCTACAGAGTGAGTTCCAGGACAGCCAAGGCTGCACAGAGAAACCCTGTCTCGAAACCCCCCTCCAAAAAAAAATAAAATAAAAAAAGATAGGGCCATATACTCCTCAAAGGTTTATCTGCTCCTAAGAACATCCCATACCAGGCCAAGATCCCCTGACTCTGACTCCACACCATACCATAGATTCCAAAAGAGTAAAACTTCTGAAAAAGTTGCTGTGGTTTTCATATGCCACCGATGTCTCCCAGAGCTTTGAATTAGAAACTTAATTCCCAATACAACTGCGTGACTAGGTAGGACCTTTAGGGGACCTTGGGCCATGAGGGCTCTGCCTGAAGAATGGATTGGTTTTGTTCTCAGGAGTGGATTAATCTAAAGCGTCGTCGCACTGGTTACTTTCTATATCTCTGTTACAATAGCCTCCTAAGAGAACAAGGGTCCACTGTGGTCGCTAAGAGATTTCACCACATCATGGTGTGGAAGGCATGGATATAATGTAGCACCTCAGGGTGCTTCACCTAGGTGCACATGAAGGTGCAGTAAAAGCAGGCTGGGACTGTACCCCTTCCACCTGCCAGGCCCTACCCTCATAAAGTCTCCTCAGCCTTCAAAATAAAGCCAGGAGTTAGGAACTATATATTCACAAGGTGAACCCCCAAGGGACCATTCTAGACTCAAACCCTAACAAATGTGTTCCAGGAAGATGACTGAGTTGCGGTCTCTCTCTCCTTCCTCCTGCTTCTACCACTGGATGGCTTTTATGCTGACACATAGGAAGAGCCCTCACGAGGTGGGTGCCTTGAGCTTTGGTTTCCAACCTGCAGAACGGTGAGCCAAGTTTACGTTCATCTATAAGTTATCTTATCTGGTCATCTGGTTGTGTTCTACTCTCAAGGCTTGGAATGGATCAAGACAGAACTGGTTAAAACAAGAACACAGTTCTCATAAAATATGTGGCATTGCTGATCCCTAAAGCGAGATGTTCCCATGTTTCTATAGAATAGTAGCAAGGAGAAGAGATTTCATATTTTGCTTTTGGCTAATCCTTGAAAAGTTTTACTTTTATATATGTGTTATAATGTAGGGCATTGTTTGCATGGAATTTGTAAACAAAAAGGATTAAAGTAGGTGCACCGGACATTTTAAATAGTTTGTGTTTCCTGTTATGGTTTGGGTATGGTCATATTGTGACTGGAGGTTGTTCCTCAGGGTCACTTCGACAGAATGTGGATCCTTTGGAAAGCAGAGTCTAGGTCCTGAGGTACTTCTCACGCAACCCCTTGAGGTCTTTAGAGATGTCTGTTACGAGAAGAGGAATTCGTGGTCATATGCCCCCATACCCCTGTTTGAGACGTGACCATCTTTTCCTGAACGCTGTGCCACTATGAAGTGATACCATCTGTTGCCCTCACCCCAGACCTTATGCTTTTTTATAACAATTTACAAGCTATACATTTTGTAAATAAACTTCCTTCTTTAGAACAAGTGTTCTCTTAACTAAGGGTTAAACGAAAGCAGCTGAGTGCCCAGGCAGTCTCTCTGCAAGCTTGAGTTGCACTGGGGTCCTCTTATGCCAAGACTGCTCAAGATGGAGAAACAGCTGATTTCTGCAGAATGTGGACGGTGGAGAAAACCTACTGTGCTATGAGTGGCCCACCAAAGTTTCTCCAAGCCCTGATGGTGACTAATCACCCTGGGGGTTCGCTCCCTCCCAGCGCGTCTAGAAAAGCTTTACAGGAGATCTTTCCCCTGCCCCCAGCCTTTCTTTATCCTTCCCAAGAGTGTTCCACTGTTAACCGCACAGATTTATCTCTTGGTCCAGTGAGTTTGCCTGATCAGACTGTTCCTATTGCCAGAAGAGCTCTGGCCCTGGCCTCTGTGCAAGAATATTTGTCACACGAGTGAAGTCCCGGAAGGCTCACAGATAAACGTGTAAGAATCAAAAGGGAAATGCAGACAGTGAGAAAAGCCAACTTCATTAACGGATTTGCTTAGAGGGAAGAGCCGACTTAAAGCCATACAATTAGCTGTGTCCGAAGTCTTGTTCGTGTGTTTGTTTGTAACATTAAGAGTCATAGTTACATTGTAACTCTGTGACCTACTGGGAGAGGGTCAGATTCTCTTTTTTTTTTTTTTTGAAACAATGTGACATTTTTTTTTTTTTTTTTTTTTTTTTTTTGCTCAGCAGTAGACAGAACCCCAAACCACTTCCCTTAACCAACTGATAGTGTCACTTTTCAAACAGGAAGTGAAGACTTAGCAGAATTTTCACTGAGGAGCTTCCTTTGTCGGTTCACTGTAGTCATCTGATTTATGAGGGGTAGAAGTGATAAATTTAACTGTGCTGACAACTTTTGAAAAGGGGCTAGATCTGCACGACATCCCAGTTCAGTGCGCTACACACCCTTGCAGTACAAAATGTGCTAACACCCAAGAGCATATTCATGATGAGATGTGTTAAACCTGTGAGTTTCCCCTGTAATGCAGCTCCTTCCCCATTCTTCCCACGGCCCTTCCTATGAACTCACAGGGGAACACCCAGTAGCTCCTCCCCTTCTTCTGACCCCCACCTGTCCTTCCTTCCCACCTGCCCCTGGGTCACCACCCAAGTGCTGCCTCTGTTTTTGCTTTATTTCCTGCCTCCTGCAGCCAAACTAACCCTTGGCCTCCGTTAACATCCCCCTTCTCTGCTGACTACAAACAAGAGTAACGCAGGCAACCTGGGGTTCAGTGTCTTCCATAGTTGAGATCTGCCCTCACTTCCACCTCTGTGTTTTTCTGGTCTCCCATACATCCAAAAAAAAAATTTTTTTTTTGTTTCCTGGAATATTTATTGCTTTTCCCACTTGTATACCATGCCCCTCCCTCTGGGATGTCTCCCCACCCTCACCCCGTCCTCCTCTCCCACAATTGTATCCACAGTCCATCTGGATGCTTCCCTGTAAGCCTTCCTGACAGCCCTAACACCACAGGACAACAGCACTCTGAGTGCCTGGGGGTCTTGGTACAAATCTTTGGTACCTGCACTTTAGTATTACTTCCCTGGTGTTACTCAGATACTATTTTCCTACAGCTTATTAGTAAGTATCCTCCTAGAAATCATGTCTATTTCAGAAGTATAGCTGTGGGGATTCAGTCTTTTAAGGACAGAGAATAAATGAAAGCTACATTAGCAATAGACAAGGGCTGTTGCTGTTTCTTTGTGTAGTACTGAGAATCACACCCAGGGCTTTCACATGCTGGGTAATCTCTTCATCACCAAACCACCTCCCCACCCCGATGTTTGGGTTGTTTGTTTGTTTTTACTTTTCAAATTTCCATCTCCTCTTCAAAATGAAAAAAAAAATCAACTTTCTATTTATATGAAAGTCAGAAATGTTTACCCCTAAATATTCTGTAACAAATTCACATTTGTAAAGCCAAAATATAATTTATTATAACATAACACAATATTGTCCTCACAGGTTAAAATTAAAGATAGCTTGGATCCACAGAAGAGCTTTGGCAAATGGTGTTGAGAATCAAACGGTTAGTTACAGCGTGGGACAGGACAGCAGCAGCTGACTGCTTTGAGTGCGCCTTTCTCATAACATGGGCCATGTGGGTTTCATTTGTCAGATTCCCATTTTCTGTCCGACATTTTTACCTGTGTTGAGCATAAATAGAACGGGCTAGGCATATGGAACTTCCTGAAGTTTACCTTTGGCAGAAGCGGAAGCCCAGAGCACACCACTGCTGCTCTGAATGCCAGTAACTCTCAACTTTCCAGCTTTATCCTTTCCTATTGGAAGGAGCTCCTGCAGGCACAGAGCAGTGCTCTGTTTCTAAGCACCACCGGGGCCTAACCACCCCAGAAATGCACGTGCTTTCAGAAAACCCTCTAAGAGGTGGTGGCACTGAGTGGGAATTCCTTCCAGACTCCCCAAGTCTTTGGCATTCCATCTAGGCTTCAAACTCAAGTTTTCTAGGAGTAAAACTGATTATCAAGCCCTCATGTGTGGAAACTAAGGCTGGATACTCATTTAACACATGCCGAGAAGGAAGGACATCCGGAGAAGCTCGGTGAGGGCCTCAGTGCCCCTCTGTGTGGGACTTCTCCTGAACTCTTCCCAGAACTACCCACATCCTGAGAAGCTGAAATTCCTCGGGCCTCAGCCCCTTCTTGATGAGCCCTTTGGAGAGCCTGGCTAGTGTGGGGGACAATAAGCCGTCAGGACTCAGGATCAAGGGCTGAGTCCCAGAATAGCTTCTTCCCACCAGCACCGGAGTCTGAACCATTGTATAGTCTCCGTGGGCGCTAATTATTTTTAAATCTTCATATGCACAACTAACACAAGGGGTACTGAATGAAAGGCCATCTGGAGACTGTCCCACCTGGGAATCCATCCTATATGCAGCCACCAAACCCCGACACTATTGCTGATGCCAAGAAGTGCTTGCTGAAGAAGCTTGGCATAGCTGTCCCCTGAAGCCTGACCAATACAGATGAGGATGCTTTCAACCAGCCATCGGACTGAGTATGGGGATCCCAATGGAGGAGTTAGGGGAAGGACTGAAAGAGCTGAAAAAGTTTGCAACCACATAGGAAGAACCACAATAGCAACCAACCAGATCCCCAAGAGCTCCCAGGGACTAAACCAACAACCAAAGAATACATGTGGGTGGAAACCTGTGGCTCCAGCTGCATATGTAGCAGAGGATGGCCTTATCTGGCATCAGTGGGAAGGGAGGCCTTTGGTTCTGTGAAGGCTCAATGCCCCAGTAGGGCAGTGAGGTGGGAATGGGTAGGTGGGAGGGGGAGCCCCTCATAGAAGCAGTAAGCAGGGGTATGGGATAGAGTGTTTGTAGAGGGGAAACTGCGAAGGTGGATAACATTTGAAATGTAAGTAAATAAAATAACCAATAAAAAAATTAAAACATTTAGTATCCAGGAAACCACAACCCTAGCAGATTCAGGATGATAAAATTTTCAAACATTGCATTTTTTCTTCAGTGTTTGCATATTGGAAAATCTTTAGATTTATTCAGTTATTCATTTCTTCACTCACTCACCAGGTATTTATTTAGCATGAGGCACCATGACAGGCTTTAAGGATACACTAGTCAATAGAGGCATGGTCTCTGTCATTGCTGTCATTGCAAAGTTCGCTATCTTTGGATGGTATATCTCTCCCAAGGGATGTTGAACGTATCAATGAAACAGCCTCACAGTTTACTAGCCCTGACAGGTGCTAAGCACCCAGATGTTGCAGTACCAGTGTGGTATCGTTGTTGGAAGAAGTAAACATGGCAGAGATGTTGGAAGTGTGGCCCTGCAGTGTCAACAGCAGTGAGCGATTGGGAGCAGTAGGTGTCAGGCACCATGTTAGCTGGTGCTCTCTGTATGAAAATCTCACTTAAAATAAAACAATCCTAAAGACGTCTCAGTATCTCCACTTAAGAGTAAGAGTTGACCTCATAGAGGTGAGGATAGAACAGACCCTACCAAAAGCTTCAAAGAGTAGGGGGATAGAGAGTGATGGGTGGGTGGGGGGTTGATCAGGGAGAGCTGCTCTTCCTGTTGCTATGATAGAATACCCTAATGAGAGTAGCTTAAGGGGGAAGTGATGTATTCTGGGTACAGTTCAAGGTGACAGTCCATCACAGTGGGGAGGTCATGACAGCAGGAGCAGCTGGTCACATGGAGTCCACAGTCAAGAAGGCGGACAGCGTGGATGCTAAGCTGCCTTTCTCTCCTTTTATATGGTTTGGGACCCAAGACGAGGAAGGATGGGTCTTCCTCCTCAATTAATATAATTGCCCCTTAGAGTCAGACCCAAGGATTAAATCATCCCACAGGGTATGCATATAGCAGTGGTTATATGCGGCGATTTAATACAGTTTCTCATATTGTGGTGATCTCCACAAGCCTAAAATTACTTTGATAGGTATTTCATGCTGCTACTTCAGAACTGTAATTTTGCTGCTGTTATGAATCGTGGTGTAAATATTTTTTGAGATAGAAGTTTGCCAATGGGATTGGGATCAACGAGTTGAGAACCACTGGACTAGAAGCTCCCATCCTAGGTGATTCCAAATCCTGTGAAGCTGACAATGAATGCTGATCACCACAGGTAAGACAGGATTAAGGATTTCTTGGGCTGGGAGGTGTCTCAGTGGTTAAGAGCATCACTGGTCTTTCAGAAGACCTGAGCTTGATTCCTCGCACCCACATCAGGTGGATCACAACTGTAACTCCAGCTTTAGGGGCATCCAGCACCGCTGTCTAACTTCCAAGGGCACTTACGCTCACAGCCACACCCCCATCCACGTAATGAGGTTCTTAAAAAGAATGTCTGTTGTGCTTTGACTCTTTCAGTAGGATAGTTACAGATAACAGTAACATGCCTACTGCAGAGTTTAATCAACTAGAAACAGGGTTATGGTTGTTTCTTCCATGAAGATATATATATGTTTGAGGTGATGGGAATGTTTAGCACTATTTAAGTGTATTATGCAATGTGTATGCATGTGAAAACATCACATGGTACCCCACTGATATGTGCAAGTTTATGTTTTTATGTAGCATTTAGAAACAAAGTGTAGCGATCTGAGGAGCTTGATCTGTAGATCAGAGCAGCTATTGCTCTCACAGAGGACCCAGTTCAGTTCCCAGCACCTATCAACCATCAATCGTATACCTATCAATAACTCCAGTTCCGGAGGATACAACCCCCTCTTCTGATCTCTGTAACACCAGGAACTCATGCAATGCACACACATGTATAAGAGCAAAATGCAGAAAATAGCTATGCCTCTAAATTATTTTTTAAAAGAAAGCAAAGACTACAGTAACTTAAATGAACCTAGGAGAAACGACAAACCATGTGACCCATCTCACCCCCATATACGCCTTCCATGAATGGATCCTTTTATGTGCGTCTCTTTTCATCTAACAGAAAGTAACTGACTGATATAAACAGCTATATACAGTAGAGAACACAAATGGAAGTCAAGCCAATAGCTATACATTTCTACATGTCTGATGGGGTCTGTCCATATTGTCACATGGACAACAAACATACTCCCAGTTATTTAAGAGCAAATTCCTGTCCCCTTACAGTCACCTCATACAGTAAGGACTCTGGGAGATGTCCTGTTCTCCACCAGCAGAGATGGGAATATTTGCCCTGGGCATGGGGTCACTGTCTACAAACTCTAGGCTCTTGGAACACCAAATACTGACCTTGACTCAAGGTTTCATGGCTTAGAAATGTATGTAGATGTTTGAGCTATGCGGTGTTTAAAATCATCCTCAGAACACAGATCATAATCTGACCACTGAAAGAAATATTTTCATCTGTTGCCCTAAGTTTTCAACAGCAAACACTTGGTTGTGGCTGCTGATAAAGAAATTACTGTGTCAGTGCACACTACCAAAATTCCTGGCCAGGTATTTACAGGCATTCATGTTAAGAGAACAAAATTGCTATGGCAACAAAAATAATTCTAACATCCTTGGAGAATCAACTTATCTGGAGTGCTACTGTGTAGAAATACAGACAAAATTGGGTGGGAGCAGAAGGAGAAAAGTAATTTATATCCCAGAAATGCCAAATGTACAACTGCTCAGGTGTGCTGGTATATGTGAGTGAGCCTAGTAGTACTTGGGAGGTTAAGGTAGACTATGAATTCAAGGGTAGCCTGGGCTACATAGAGAGATCTTGAAACATTAGGATACACAGGGAGAACTTGGCTCAAAATAAGTAAACAGATAAAACTGAAGTGTGTTTTAAAACCAACATACTGTATTGTTAACACATTATATAAAATTATTTTTGATAAAGAATTTTCTATTATCCCCATGGATAAAGAGAATAATATGACTGAGATAATTTGAAACATAAGACCTGGAAGTTGCTCCATTTATTACAGAAGTGTGTTATTTAGCTTCCTTGCTGTGTGCTCAAATCTATTCTCCTAGCTAAGTGTGATTTGGCTTAATACTCTAACTTGACTTTGCTGAGCCCTAAGAAGTCCTTTCACATAATTAATCTAGAAATATACTAGCGGAAGACAATGAAGAAAAAAGAATATAAATCAGTCATATTGAAAAAGGACAAATAGAAAACCAAATCTCTCCCCTACCTCTATTAACATTGGAAAACTGGGAATGTGTGTGTGTGTGTGTGTGTGTGTGTGTGTGTACCATAGATTCTGAACAGTGTCTGGGTTTCTGAAGCTGGAGTTACAGGGAGTCATGAGCCATTTCACAAGTGGGAATCAAATTTGGGTCCTTGGAAGAGGAGCAGGCGCTTAATCACTGAGCCATCCTTCCAACCCTCTCTGAAATGTATGTTTTGGTGGTGGTAGTGGTGCTACTGCTGCTGCTGCTACTACTGTTTTGGTTTGGTTTTGGTTTGTGTTTATTGAGACAGAGTTTCTTTGTATAACCCTGGCTGTGCTGGAACTCACTCTGTAGACGAAGCTGACCTTGAACTCAGAAATCCATCTACCTTTGTCTCCAAGTGCTGGGACTAAAGGCTCCACCTCTTGGCAATATGTTTTAATAAGAAAATTAAGTCTGCATTGAACAGAATCGATAAAAATGCATTACTATTCTATCAGAGAGTGCTCACCTCTCTCTCACCCAGAGGCTCTTATGTAATTCTTGCAAGGGTCTGGCTTCTACCACATGTGTTCATCACTAACAGGAACTCACCATCTCAAAGGCGATGTTCAACACACAGGTTGATCCTGACACCTGACTCTTCATGCTGAGTGTTTAGAAGGGGATCCTCTCTTGCTAGTGGCCAAAGTAGTAGCTGAGGTGTTCACAAGTGTGTAGTACTAAGTCTCAGTCTCTCACTCTCTCTCCCTCCTTCCCTCCCTCCCTGCCCCCGTGTGTGTGTGTGTGTGTGTGTGTGTGTGTGTGTGTGAATGTGTTTTACTGGGAATCAAGCCCAGAGCTTCACACACCCCAGACAAATGCTCTATCACTGAACTACATCCAAGCCTGAAATTAGTTTTTAAAATAAGAATCCTTTTGCAAATTTTTAACCTAAATTCCTTAGCCAAGCCACCATGTGAAGATCTCTTGGGTGGACTGTAGGTTAGTGTGTTTATAAACAGCCAGGAGGCAGCCAGAAGCCATGCTAGAGCAAAGTTCACAAGTGGAAAAACTCTCATTCCTCTGTTTTCTCCTTGGCTTGGGGAGATTTGAAGCAAATAACCAGCAGGTAACAGGTACAGCAACACAAAGGCACACTTATGCACACTTGGATACATCTCAAGAAAGGAAAAATGGCTGAAAGGTTTTATCTTTAATACAACATAAATACATCTCTGGCTTGCAGGAAAATTGTATTAAAATCTTTGCCCAAATGTTATGGAAAATATTGACAGCTGGGTTTTCATAGTCAACTAAGTGCCCCAATGCTACAATGTGAAAACAACTGGTGTTGAGATGTATACCTATGTAAAGAATCTTATTAAATGATGCCATCAATTATGGAAGACAAAGCTGTCTGAGCGGACAGGGCCCTTACCTTCTCCAGTATAGCGTTGCCTTGGTGAGGGCTGATGTTGTGCTGGTTGATCTCTCTCTGGTACTTATATTCATAAACTTGGTCAGTGATGTTGACTAGCAGAGTTGATGGGCTGAAGAACAACTTCCCACAATTGTAGACAGTTCCACTATCAATATCAGTTGGTGCTGTGGCATATCGCAAAATCAATCCCATTATGAGGCCTAAAATAAAGAACACATGATTGTACTGAAAGAAAGCATTCTACCTCTCCCATAACTGACTGAATCAAATGTTTGATTTGGAACCTATAGAAGTGACATGAGAAAACACAGGGTTGTTTCTTGGTTTGAAAATTGTTTACTCACAGATACTATCTCATTGGGATGTGTTGTTGGAATAAGTCATGGACATTATTGACTGAATATGGAGGACATATTTTCATGTTTTTATTTCTTCTCCCTTACTCAACTCTCCTATCCATTCAAAGTATTCAAGAGAACCTTTGCTCTGTGGTCAACATAAAATAAACTGCTGTTAAGGAGATGGCATACCAGGAAAGCTGCTTCGCACTGACAGAATCCATTTATATTTCAGACCCAGAGGGAGAGGTGGCCTTGCTCTCTGTCTGGGGGGTGTGACACAGCAATAGCTTCTCCAATTTTAATGATATGTATTGGGGGGGGGGCATCCAGAAGGGAATTTAGTCCAAGGTCAAGCTCACTAGATCAAGCAGCTTCCTCTCCAGCTACCAAAGTCTATGCTTCTTTCCAGGCACCAAGTGCCTTCTCTTAACCTTTCAAACAATTCCCCCTTAAAATTTTACTTGTCCATAGTTGTGTGCATTCTCAAGACACAGAGTCCCTTTATACAAGATCAATCCTTGACTTCAAAGTTTCTAAAACCTATTAAGACAATTGTGGGTGTAGGATCACTATAAACCTTTTTACTACATATTTATTAACAACATTGGAGAAAAGAGCTTTAGAGATTCAAAACAACCCTTGATTCAAAATGTGGGTTCATGTATGTGTTTGGGGAGAAATAATCCAATTTTACCCTTTGGACCTCTATTTTCAGAGGTTTTATCTCTTGCTTGTGAATTTTATAATCTAGTAACAGTTCTCATGTTTTCCTTTTGTCTTTGTTGTTGTTTCATCTTTTAGTTTTTGAAGCAGAGTCACATGAAGTCCAGGCTGGCCTCAGTCTCATGGCCTAGAATTCCTAATCCTCCTGCCTCTGTCTCTTAAATGCTGAGATTACAGGTGTGCACCACCTTACCCAGCTCAACATTTCATATTTTTTGTGAGATATTTTGCATTAAATATTTTATTCCACATATCTATAGGTCTAATATAAAAAATAGAGTTTCAGAACTGGATGGACTTGAGTTTGTTTAAGTTGAAGATTCATAAGCAGAGAATTTGAACCCAGCATGCCATGCGAGAGGGCAGCTGGGAAGCACACTGTTATAGAGGCAAGCTCTGTATGATGTAAAGCTGGAGGAAAAGCTGAAGGCTTGCATGAGCAGATCAGACAATGAGCAGGATCTGGGCTGCACATCTGGGTAGCAGTGGGAATCTCAGTCAGTGGAAAGTGTGTCTGGATCTCTGCTCTATCTACACTACAGCCGTTAGTGAGAGGTGATTGCTCAGCCAAAGACTGTCTCTGGGCTTTCTTGTCTCTGGCCAGATGACTTCAATAGAGTGTAAGCAAAAGTGACCAAAAGTGACGTTTCACTTCTAGTTTGGGGCAGAAAATAATCTAGTGAATTCTTTCTCTTCTTCCTTTTAATGGCTGAATGGGAAGAAATGAAAGGCTCCAAAGATAGACTGGTCAGATGGAGCCTGGGTCCCTGAGGAACCAGGAGTAGAGGGACATCTGCCAGCCAGATGGTAGCACCTGCATTAGGCTGCTTTGTGTAACAACTTCTGTTCTGTAAGTTGCAAATATGTTGGTGTTTCTGTGGACACAATCTCTAGTAATAACCTCCTTAGGACAATGTATCAATGCAAAGGGACTTCAGAGATCCAATAATGGTATGGAAAGAAAATATATGTGGTAGAGGAGAGGAGGAGGGAAAGAATGGAGAGTAGGAATGAAGGGGAAGAGAGAGAGAGAGAGAGAGAGAGAGAGAGAGAGAGAGAGAGAGAGAGAGAGAGAGAGAGAGAGAGAGAGAGAGAGAGGAAGAAGAAGGAGGAGGAGGAGGAAGAAGAGGAGGAAGAGGAGGAGGAAGAAGAGGAGGAGGAGATCAAAGGACACCTCTGAAATGCTAAGAAACTTGTATCTTTCAGTTCTGTGGAGATGAGAACAGGCAAAAGCCTGTAGGCAGGAAGGTAAAATAATTAGATTTTCGTGTAAGAAGTATCACTTAGAGGGAACTGATTAAAGTGAAGAACAGGAAAAATCAAACTAACAAATTTTCTTGATAATTTTTTTAAATCTCACACTTGCTTCAGTTTATTCTACTCTTTTATAATAAAAAAATATTGCACGCAATCTTCATGAACAAGAAAAGACACTTAAGTGTTATGTTTCAGGCATAAAGGGTCTCCCAAACAGGTCCACATATTGAAAGTTTGTCCTTAGGTGCTAGGTTCAATGTTTGAAGCATGATTAGATCAAGGTCATTTCATTAGCCATGAAAACACACCGCTGAGAAGAGGGCAGTTGTCGTGGCCTTAGCTCCTGCACCCCGTGGTCTATCAGCACATTCATTAGATCATGGGGGCATTCCTTAAAACTTTACCAGTGCCCCAGCTCCTTCCTGACTCTCTGTTTCTTCTGAGATGTAAACAGCTCTAGGCAGTAGGCTTATACATCCATGACCTTTATCACCCCAGGTCACAGAGAGGGGACCAAACATTCATAGGCTAAAGTCTCTAAAACCCAAATCAATCCTTTGTGTATTCTCAGCTATGTCAGTGAAGTAATGAAAGGCCGTTTGGGCACACTGACCTTTATTGAGTATATGATCTGCCACAGAACAATGGGAATCTTCCGGCCTAGTGGTGGGTGCTTACAATGAAACCACCTAGACAGTGCAGAGGGCACCTCACTCACACCTCACACTCTTAGGTATAGAAGGACATCACTCTGTCCACTCATTTCCTAAAACTGCATCAATTAGTGCTGTGAACTACAGGACTATTATTGCTCTCTCTACTCAAGTGGGAGACAAAATTAAAAGAAGCACAAGACAGACCCTGCAGGGGTCTAAATGGATAGACCCTAAATTAATGTCCTTTCCAACTCCCAGTAGGTTAGCTACTTAGCTTTGAAAAATGCTCTCAACGAGGCAGCAAGAACTGAACAAGAAGTGTCTGCCCCTAGTCATTTCTCAAGTATGGAAAGCAAGTCCTTGCCTTAACAGCAAATGCATGCTCATTGGTGTGGCTAAGGTCATGTAAGACCTCAAAAACCAGGAGTGGTCCTGCCTGGTCCTGTCCCAGCTTGGGTCTTAGATTTGAAGAAGAAACACCATGAATGGAGGATACATTTGCAGACAGAAAAAAAGCAGACAGATTAGCCATGAAAACACAGCTCTGAGAAGAGGGCGGTGGGTGTGGCCTCAGCTCCTACACCCCATGCAGAGGCATTCTATATTCAGCCAATGTCTGCCCAGCGGGTTCACAAAGGCAGAGACCTGGGGACCACTCTGAAGGCAAACATGGCTAGAATCTCCCCATAACTTTTCCAAACCTTTCTAAAATCGTAATGTGTGCTACAGATGCTCTGTACAACCTTTCTTCCTTTCCTTTCTCCATAAATGCTTGTCTACTATCAAAGACAGTTATTCTGAATTTCTCACACCCTTCCCCATTTTTCCCTCAAAGAAGCTTCCCATAGTAAATTCTTTTCTACAGTTAATCTCTTCCAGCACTTCCTTTTTATAGGAGCCAACTTAACATATGAGGCGAGAGGTTCTGGCCCTTGTTGGCTCCAAACCCCAAGAGCTGGAAGGAATCAGATCTTGGCGGTTTGCAGAGCCATCGTGGCTGGCACACCCAGGCTTCAAGAACAGCAGCTGGACAGTCCTTGCTTGTCAGAGGCCAAGCGCTCCCACACAGCCTCCCACAGTTTTTCACAGGCCAACTCTGTGTGCTGGGCGGATGCTGACATAAAGATGGGGTGGCGAGCTGTCAAACACGCTGTTCGGGCAAGACTGCATGGGAGTGAATGAGAGAGGCAAGCAGGCTGGAGAGGAAGAAAACTCTCGGCAGAAGGGGTTATTTTCATATCCACACAGAGATACAGGATAAGGAAAGTGCCCATCACCCTATTGCATATAAATAGAAGACTGGCCACTGTGGCAGCAGAACACCACTTCCACTGAAAAACAAGAAAATCAGCAAGCCAAGGAGCTATCTTGCCTCAGTAAGGGACCGCCTCCCAGAACACGTGCGCAGAGCTGCAACCTAGGTCTGTCCCAGCTCTCACTCAGAGGTGGCCTCTGAGACCCACTTCTTTGAGAGGATTTGGCATTTCCTTTGCAGATAATCTACAATTAAGAAGCATGAGAGCTTTGTCGGGCCTGAATGTCTGAGTCCCTAGAGTAGGGAGAAGAATCTTGACCTCCCTCAGCTCCACACAAGCCCCTGACAGAGATTTTACTCTCAGAGCAGGACCTGAAAAAGGTCCTTGGGTCTCACCTTGGCAAATATATGCTCTCTCAGAGCCAGTGTACACAGGTCTCGCTCACCTCAGTACAGCTCACACAGTGTGAGTCGCACAGTGTGAGGAGCCAGTCGTGTGACAGCATTCAGGGTCCCCTTGCAGACCTCCGATACACAATGAAGCCATTTAAGGCAGAGGCTCTGTGCTGTATGATTCATCTCCTTCCCTCCAAAAAGGACAAGCACGTTAGGCAGAGTTGTAGTTAGATTGTTTCCAGGGGCAAACTCCCTTAAGTCAGGAGGAAAGGGGTCTGCTGCCTGGTTCACCCGTCACAGGGACTTAAAGTGTCATTGAGAAGGGGGACCTCATGACGTTCCTGTCCATAAGGGCTTTCTGCATAACTGTCGTCCAGCAGATGTCTGGCAGGCAGCTACACCATGTCAGGGCATGAAAGAGCTATAGAGGTAGTGATGCGTAATCCCAGCACTGAGGGATGGAGGCATTCAGATGAGGAGTTCAAGGTGAGAGGAGGCAACATGAGACTCTGACAAAGAGAGGAGTGAGGACAGAAGGAGCAGAGAGCTTCGGGCTGATCCCGCGGAGGGAGGCGCATGCAGAAACAAACGCCAGCCCTGACCCGGGCAGCCTTCGCTCTTACCTCAGTAGCCGCTTGGTCCTATTTGCCTGCCACAAACATGTGAGATGTTCTGAAGCTTGCGCGAGCCAGAAAGAAATGAGTATAAAATGTTCTTATTCTGAGGAACCGCAGAATCCGCCAGCAGCTGACTGGCCTTTTCCTCCCTTGGAATCCTGGCATGCTAATATCCTCTAAGAAGAAGGTACTCTAACTGTCTCACTATAAACCTCATGTCTCAGCCAAGTCTCTTGCATCTTACTGACAGATATTCAATATGGTACAGAAACGTTTCACTAAAAGGGCTTTGCTTAGAGAAATATGGACAGGGCCTTAATATTTTTTTTAAAAAACTTATAAATGGCAGCAGATAGCAAATGGTCTTTAAAATAGACCTATCCCAGACTAATCTGTGTTTTCATGGTCACACACAGTGCCCCACTGGAGGGCAAAGCACAACCCCAGCTCCCTTTTGTAGGAGTCATCCCTGGAGACAAGGGCACAGCCAGCGCAGCTGTGGGTGTGAGTTTGGTGGACTACTGTACAACATCCACTCCAGTGCTCCACGGAGTTTACAAGAACTCGGAAGCCACACACACATATAGCTAATCCAGGGAGACTGCGGGACAGCAGGGTGCTGGGCGGAGCAATGACACTGTCCCCTTCTCTGAACCAAGTAGGTGAATCCCCAAGCTTCTATCTCTACCTGTGATGTGTCTGCTAAAACTATCTTTGCTATTTCTCTCTCTGTGTCCCTTCACTTAACAAAGTTCCATTTGTTTCTTTTGTGACAGGGTCTCAAACTTGTGATCCTCATGTCAGCATCTCACCAGGAGCTGATATATTGCTGGTATATAGACCACACATTTCTCCCCACATGGCAATGTTAATGTCACCTTAGCTCAGCCAATGACATGTGAAGGGATCCTTGACAGGGAGTTTCATAGAAGAAGACACAGGAAAATGGAGAGGTGGGGGGGGGGTGTGTGGTATTCAGGGGTCAAGGTTTTTGTCACTTGTTGTTGAATAGAATCCAGGACCTGTACTTGCCAAGCAAACACGGATACTGACCTGCATGCCCAGCCCTAAAAACAAGACCCAGGGAATCTAAAGGAAGCACCACCTGCCCTATCCTCACAGCACCGGAGGGAGCTTCTCAGAGATGTTTAAGGATATGCAAGAGGTCAGGAGACACACAGCAGTCAGGCAGAAGAAGCATGCACATACAGCACAGCAAGGATTGGGCAATGAGGCAGCAGGGTGAGGTGAGGTCAGTAATGCAGGCTTGAGTGTGGCAGCTGAAGAAAGCCAGCAGTGGACATTTACAAGCACTGGAGTTGAACTGACTGCATCTCTGATACTTTTAACTTCTTATCTGATAAGGTTGGGGTTTTGTTGTTGTTGTTGTTTTTGTTGTTGTTGTTGTTTTGACTTATCAGCATCTTGTGGTTTAAAGAAATGACAAAGATTTGGATATTGATGCCTGAGTGTGTGTGTGTGTGTGTGTGTGTGTGTGTGTGTGTGTGTGTGTGCACACGCTGTTATTTAAGGCTTATGTAGACTCAGTGAAGCAGTATTCGGCAAAACCAGAACGGGGAAGTGGGAAGGGGTGGGTGGGAGGACAGGGGAAGAGAAGGGGGCTTACGGGACTTTCGGGGAGTGGGGGGCTAGAAAAGGGGAAATCATTTGAAATGTAAATAAATTATATCGAATAAAAAAAAATTTAAAAAAAAGGCTTGTGTTTCTTTCCCTGCCCTCCCACCAACCTTCTAAATTTGAAAGCAGAGTACAGAGTGTGGGTGTTGCTAAAAGGAACACAATTTATTGCTTCACACAGCTCACTAAGGACTTGCCCTGGGGGAGAAAACAGTTCTATAATGGTGTCAGCACTAGAGTGGGACAGCGGTCAGCCCGAGCAGCCCCCACATGCACCCAAGTGGAAAGCCACCCATGAAGCTGCCCAGCTGGGGACAACTCCAAAATACTCATCACTGTGTGGAAGAGACTGATGGAAACTATCAGAGGGCCAGCTATCATATTCTCTCCAGTGTAAGCTACCTCGTGTCTACCATGCATCCTTGGTACACATAGGTAACATCCAATATCCCATGCACATGTTTATACATACATGCCTGTAACACAACACTCATATCTCTTGGATTTTGGTGTGTGTCTCGGGGGTGGGGTGAGACAGAGTTTGTTTTTGTAGCCCTGGACATCCTGGAACTCACTCTGTGTAGCAGGCTTGCTTCAAACTCAGAGATCTGCCTGCCTCTGCCTCCCAAGTGATAGAATTAAGGGTGTGTACCACCACTGCCCAGCTTGGGTGCTGGGATTTCTAGCATGTATTATAGATTATTTTTCCTCTGTAAATCACTTCAGGCACCAGCTTTTTTTATAGCTAATATGCTTGTCATCATTCCTAGAAGCCATTAGCAGAACTGTAGACAAGAGGGTCTAACTAGATATATATTGGCTAAACAACGTGGTTTTTTTCTTTATAGTTTTATCCAAAACAATCTACCATTTCCTCTCTAGCAGCAGACTGTTGTAGACAGTGAAAGTGGTTCCCCAGAAGAGAGATGGTTTTCACCCTAATGGGGCGGTAAAGAGGGTAGGAAACAAAAGCAGCACTGCCTGTTGAATTCCTTCCCTTGTGAAGTACTAGACAGCGTGAAGACATGGGCGCCACCTGGAAGGTTGTAGACACACAGCTGGGCTATGGCCGTGGTTTTGATCCTAGCCACTTGCTTCTTCTGGTTATCGATCTTTAGCTGATGATGCTATTCAGGCTGTTAGCAGCACTATACAAACAATAGTAGAGACAGTAGCTCCCTCCAATAGCCAGTAGGATTAAGACTACAGCCTTTGAACTCCATCAAGATCAATAGTGTCAGACTCGCCAGGACGCTTTCAGGGTTCTTAGACCCCAGAGATAAAAATTACCATCTTTCAGACTATTCCAAAAATTAAATTCAGTCAAACTCACATATGAAGAAAGCTCTAGCTCTTTTATGAGTCACATAAGTCCGATCTCCTTTCTCAAGCTCTATAAAGCACCTGCACATCTGTAAAGCATTCTGACCTCTATGGATATTTACAAGCCAAAAGACGAAACTCTCAAGGTAGCTTCCCCCGGGGTATGGGTGGGTGTTTCCAGGAAGCCTTGCCACCTTCCTTGGGATACTTCAGGTCCAGCTACACAGCATGAACGGGAAGTCGCAGTTTTGCTTCCACTGGGTTACACTGGGTAGTCCAGATACTACCACTTCTGGAGGTAAGCCAGGAACCGAACTGCCCCTGCCAACAGCAGTTCCCCTCTAACGGAATGGGGACACTGATACGAGCACAAGGGTGACCCAAATCCAAGACCATAGACTTTGAAAAGTGTCCCCACCAACTCTGCGCAGCGGCTTATGCATTTTCTAATTCTCTCTTTGTCTTTATTTTGTTGACTTCCAAAGGTACTGTCTAAAGTAGGGTTTTTATTGCTATGATGGAAGACCATGACCGAAGTAACTTGGGGATTTGGGCTTTACTTGGCTTACACTTCCATATTGCTGTTTGTTGCTGAAGGATGCCAGGACAGGAACTTGAACAGGCAGGAACTTGGAGGCAGATGCTCCTACAGAGGGCTTACAGCCCGGCTGCTTACTGGCTTTCTAACCATGGCTTGCTCAGCCTGCTGTCTTATAGAACCAAGGGCCAGCCAGCCCAGGGCTGGCACCACCACAATGGGCTGAGCTCTTCTCATCAGACAGTAATTAAGATAATGCCCTGCAGGCTTGCCTACCTTAAGTTGAGGTCCCTTCCTCTCAGAAGACTTTAGCTTGCATCAACATGGCATAAAACTATTCAGCACAGGTACCATTGCCTGGAACAGAATAAACCCTTGCTGACAATAGCAGATGCTCTAGAGTGGATACTTAAGATGATGGAATAGCATAGGTGTCCTGAGTCTGAAACACAGCCCCCCCACCCCCAACAGTTATCAGTGACTTTGTGTCTCTGAGGATCAGATTCCTTATCTGTAGCATGAAAGCAATAATCTCTTCTCTATTCACTTGTGCACACACACACACACACACACACACACACACTACCAAGAAACCACATAGAACTAAACTGGCAAGCTTTGAATCCCACACCTGGACTCTAGCACTTGTGTGACATTAGGAAAGTTACTTGATCCTCTGTTGTTCAATGTTCCTTATCTGAGAAATGACCGTTGTAAGGATTAAGCTGGTCAATATGTGTAAAGTCTAATTTTGCATTCTACATGTTATTTGCTAGTTTTTTATTATGTATCTACTTTTTGAGATAACAAATATTAATATTCCTTGTCACTACCCATATGGATTAATTCAATTAGACTCTAGACAATAGCTCATAAAGCTTGAGTCATTGGTGTGTGCCTTCAGACGCTTCAGAGAGCAGCAATGAAGAGGCACAGGGCAGCCAGACCAAAGCTGCCCAAGTCTAAAGGTCCCACACCCCAGCACAATACTCAGGCTTATTTAGCATCCAGAGGTGATTTTACAAAAAACAAAATTATTCCCCTCTTTGTTTTTCTATGACAGAGCTACACTGCATAGCCTTCACTAGCCAATAACTTACTATGCAAATCAGGATGATATGAAATGAAACTAGGATTGCTCCTCCTGCCTCTGCCTCCCAAGAGCTAGAATTACAGGTGTGCATTGGCATGCCCAACATAACATCTCAGGTAGGAAGAAATGTCCTTGATTCAATTCCTCCACGAATTTACTTAAGCAACTCCATACAGTGTGGGAAAAAAAAAAAAAAAAAAAACTTGGGCACATCCCCAAAGTGCCTAAATTAAGCTTCGTATAGCATGATCAAGAACAAATTGAGTATATTGGACTCTAGAACCTAACTACCCTTGCAGGAGAGCCTTCAGGTTGAGGCAGAGCTGCTGTGGGTGGGTGAGGAAAGATCCCATGGAGATGCACACAGCCATCCCCAGCTACTCTGATGAAATCATGTCATTGCCTCGCTCTTCCAGCGGGAAATCGGTAAGATTGACTGGGCACCCAATCAGAATCAAAACAGACAAACTAACAGTGGTGACCAATGGTAAGTAAAACCATGTCAAGAGAAACTACTCGATTTCATCATTGCCTATTTGATTCCAAACAGGAAGCTACTGGGTTTAAGGGAAGCAGCTCCACGATGTCTGACTGAAGTCTGTCTTGGCTTGAAGTTTGGAGAAGTGTTGAAGGTATAAAGACGTTTATTTCCTGCCCATTTCACAGATAAGAAAACTCAGACCAGAAATTAAGCCATGGAGTAGAGCAATGCATCCTGCTACTGTGGAAAAAAAGAGAATTATTAGCCTTAATTGGGGCTTTCTCTACAGAGTTTGCCAGGTTTCAACAATGTGCCTAAGAAGGACAACTGAGGCAGGTGCAGTAAGAGATGAGCATCCTCTACAGGTCTAGCTGTCAGCTAGGGGTGCAGGCTGAGCTGGGACAGAGCAAACCTAGACCAATAAAGTGGAGGTACACCATGTCCAGCAATCCATTTTCAGCTGGGAACCTCCAAGACAGACTGGGATGAAATCAATGCCTTCACAAGATTTGCGGAAAGATGTTTTTGTAACTATAGTTTCTTTAAACCTGAGGAAGGGGTGACTAGCTGTTGATTAAATTAAATTGCTCTATGAAACTTAGGTAAGAATACTCTTAAAGCCAGGCGGTGGTGGCACACGCCTTTAATCCCAGCACTTGGGAGGCAGAGGCAGGCGGATTTCTGAGTTCAAGGCCAGCCTGGTCTACAGAGTGAGTTCCAGGACAGCCAGGGCTATGCAGAGAAACTCTGTCTTGAAAAAAACAAACAAAAAAGAATACTCTTAGAGGATCAGAAAACATTTGGATGTGACAGAACTTCTGGATAAGCTCAAAAGTCTAACTCTAGAGGCTTGGGATTTTTCTGGTCCCTAATAAGTGATGAACAAATTTCTGCATGAATTCAGGGCAATCTCTATATTAGATGAAGGTTTAAAAAAATCAAAGGTAGAACTCTAAGATGTTTAAATTGTTCTCTCCTTAATCTTAAATCCCAACGCTCAAAGGTATGCCATTACAAATGTCCTACAAGATGTGACAACCCCTAGGGAGTTAAAATGAACTCCTAATGCTATCAGGGACTGAGGAGCAAGCGTTCTGTCAGGAGTACTGAGGAGATGAATCTAAGCCCCAAATTAAGCAGCACTGAGTGTCCCAGCTGCTGTCAATCAATATTTTGACCATTAACGCTCCTTCTGGCTTTTAGTCCAGTTTAAATGATTATGACTGTTGCTTATTCTTCCATTTTGAAATAACCGGAGCCCTAGGAAGTCATGAGGGACAATTACCCTTTACTATGCCTGGTGAAGCAAAAGTATTTCTACAATGACACTGCTAATTTATAAAAAGCACCCATGACCCATAATAATGAGAGAAGGCCTTTTTATATTTTTGTATAAGCAATTACTTGTATTTGGATCTTCAGTTTTATTTCCAATCAGCACAGAGAAACCTTCTTGGCCCCTATAACCCTGAATATGATATTTTAAGGTTAACGACTTGAAAATTGTTTCTAACAGTAATTATGAAAGAACAGTTGAACATTCTGCTTGGTCACCTTGATCCTTGTTTATCCTGTAACTGCTCATTTTCTAAGCCTCTGATCCCTAGAATTTTTTTTAATTGGATTCGCAAGTACACTGATTAAATGTATCAACATCTATTATATCTTCTAAGGGACATTTGGCACAGGTCACCCGAATGCCCTCAGAGGGGCATTCTGGGGACTGGGCTGAGGGAATGCAGACACTGTGGTGCCTGAAGAAAACACTGTTCTCAGGATGAAAGCACATGGTTTGTGCAAGCAGGTGATGATGGCAAGAGGCAAAGGCAGAGAGCCCAGTAGGCTGGCCTCTGAGCCCAAAGAGAAAGGCAACTATCCGAGGTGGCGCGATTGGAAAGAATACACCACAGTAACAATCACTTAAGAGGGACTCAAAGCCAGAACAGACATTAATGGTCAGCATATTGATTAACAGCACGATGGAGAGATCTGCCCCAAGCTACTCTGAGGTGTCTGTCTCCAGAAAACAAGAAAAAGTCTACTTTTGTCTTCCTTTCCATTGGTCTTCATTATGCCTTTACCAGACTACTGGGGAAACAATGGCTTACTTCCTCCGACTGAGAAAGAGTTTACCCTGGGATTTTAGTTTGTCAGACCCCTTGGAAAAGAAACTTGATGGCTAATCCTTCAATGTTTACAACAGGATCATATATTTGGAACACCCTCATTTCTCCACCAGCCCCCTACCCCCTGCTCACACACACATACACACGCTCCCTAGAATATCACTGAAGGAATTTACTTATTACTGTCTTAGCATCCCTAATTAAAAGATATGCTGGACCCCAGCTCAGCACCAACCAACACTATGATCTCGATCTAAGCCCACTTCCTCTGCACAATGAGGATTCCTTTCTCTAAGATTCCTTTCAAGTGTATGGACTTTATATTCATTTACAAAAACTAAACCTTTGAGATGCTGGCCCTGTTACTATTAAAGGAGTTTCTTAGAGTTTCTCTTTTTCCTAGGTTTTAGTTTGACGATTTCATTACATCTCTGACAAAAAGTCTATACTATGCACTTCAGTATAGCATTTTGAAAAGCCATCCTGATGAATTATTTTCAGAGTTTCACCTTGAAAATAAACAAGAACCTTATTAACAGCTTGAAATGTATGAAAACACATGGGGAGGACCACTATACTTGACTATTCAGGTTGGGGAGGACCACCATGCCTGACTGTTCAGCTTAGGGAGGACCACCATGCCTGACTGTTCAGTTTGGGGAGGACCACCATGCCTGACTGTTCAGCTTGGGGAGGACCGCCATGCCTGACTATTCAGCTTGGGGAGGACCACCATGCCTGACTGTTCAGCTTGGGGAGGACCACCATGCCTGACTGTTCAGCTTGGGGAGGACCGCCATGCCTGACTATTCAGCTTGGGGAGGATCACCATACCTGACTGTTCAGCTTGGGGAGGACCACCATACCTGACTGTTCAGCTTGGGGGACAGCTATCATGCCTAACTATTAACCATATCTAATCAAGAATTATTTAAGTCAAAGCTTAATTACTTTTATAAAACAATATTCCTACCACAGAGAAGGACATTGGTAAAAATCATTATAATTCTAGCACATTGGAGGCTATAGAGAAATCTTTCCTTCTAATAAGGACTTAATCTTAACTCTGTTGTATCGCTAAAGTATGCACAGCCCTTTGATCCGATGCTTAGGATGACAGTGTTTCTGGCTTCTCAGATTACATCCTGCATCTTTTTGATTATTTATTACCCAAGACAGAGAAAGCTCCTGGTAAATCGATTATGGAGAAAGGGAGAATGACTCATGTCTAGGGCTCAGCCTCTGCAAGCGCTGTGCCCTTCTCTATTGGCCTGTCTCTTCCACCCTGAAAAGTTTCACTGTGTGTTATATGACTTTCAGTACAGAGGCACTCAGCAGTGCTCAGAACTGGCCGCCTGGAAATGCACTGCACTGCCTGGCCTGAAACGGCTGTCCTATAGCTCAAGTGTCTCAAGGAGTCTAGTCAAAGAGGGGCTATCTCATGCTTTCACTTCAGGGCTATACTTGGTTAACATCAGCCCATCACATGCTCAGCACATAAAAGGTGCCCTCATCTTGTTTGCCTCGACCTCAGACATAGAAAAGGGCCTCAGGGACTTCCAAAAGGAGAGCAAGTCAAAAAGTATGTTCTTTGCTATGTGTTTTGGCAGCCTTTTGACTGTTCCCTTTACGTTCAAAGCTGTTACTTTTTACTAGGTGGGATAAGGGTAGTGAAGCTAGTTGATAGTGAGACAATTTGTCTCAGTACCAACTCAGTGCTGGTGCCTTGTATCTCAATAAATTAGATAACCCAGGCTAGCCTGTATAGACTCCATAATCACATTTCATAATCACAAAGTTTATTAAACTTTCCAGAAAGGATAGATGCTATGCTAACTTGCACAGAAATAACATCACGTTGGGAGGTTAAACCTTAATTTAAAACCTTTTCCCCTCTGTAGTTTGGGTGTGTTTACTTACACCTATTATTCCAGCACCCAAGAGACTGAGGCAGGAGGATCATTGTGAGTTTGAGGCCAGCCTAATGAGTTCTAGAACAACCTTGTTTCTAGAGTGAGACTTGTCTAAAATGAAAGGGGGGGGGGGGCAGAAAGTGTGTGTGTGTGTATGTGTGTGTGTGGTGTGAAAACACAAATAAGTATTATAAACAAGATCATATCAAATCAGGCTAAGCAATGGAAATGTTGCATAGGAAATTCTTGGTTTAACACTTTTATTATCAGAAGCTAAAACAGTGTTCATGGGATGAAAAAGGATTTGGACACAATTATTCCCATTACAAGGGTGGGGTCTGTTTCTACGAGTATTTCTTCTTGAAAATAGTTGAAACGGTATTTCCTCCATGCAGTCTGAAGCTATTTGGTTAACTTTGCCCTGCTCCTCGGGCTGCCTGTGGAAGCGGCTGCTCTGGCTGCATTACCACCACGTCCTACTACCAGGACTAGCGCTCCATGACTCCCCGCATGACAAAGGACTGCAGCTGTCAACAGACTCACAGAAAGTGCTGCCTCAGAGCGTGACTCTGACAGCTGCTCTGTGGCCAGGCGAATTTCTGCTGCTCCTCTGGAAAAAGGCGGCTCCTCTCATTGAGCTAATGACACTTCAATCAGCATGTTCCCCTCACTTTCTGCACTTTGCCATCTGAGCACAAGTCTCTAATTACGCCCAGGCAACAAGTTTCACATCAACCCCACCGTTTACACACTCACCATACACCATCGCCCCTCCAGTCTCGTGTAAGAAGCGGAATCGATGATTTTTAAATAACCAGATTGTTAAAATGGTAAGGATAAGCAAAAAATTAAACGCGAGTAGCTCCACTGCTCCCTGGTGTTGAAAATGATCTTCATCCTTCCCTGACGTAAGCCGAAGCTGCCCCGCCATTCTCCACTCGACCGACGGTGATGCTCAGAGAAATTCCTGGACAAGGGATGTGCACTTTGACGAGGGTTGCCTAGGACAGACTGGCGCCCACAGAATTTCAGAATAAACGCTGCTACTTTGTTGCTACTTCACAAGCAATTCAGATGGCTTAGCATTCAGACCGGCTTCTAGTTACAACTTCCTGTTTCTCTCTTAAAGCAGCCTCGTCTCTTTTCAAACTCTAGAGGGTGGTTTCATCATAGAAGGCTCTGTCTTTAAATGATTCACTCTGGGAAATGAGCTTCCACAGACGTCGGATATGCCAGCAAGATGCTGATGTCCAGACTCGTGGCTCTCCTGTTTCCAACATGATTTCTTAGGCTGTATATATAACTGACATGTTGTACATTGATAATAAGACAGTTCGACTCAGCACATCAATAGTTTCCAGATTCAAAAGGGCGAGTCCAGACCCTTTACCTTCACCTACTCAGGTTTCTCCCCTCCCACCAGTGCCTCCCAGGGGAGGAGGATTGACAGGTATGATTTCACAGAACTATTATTGAGAAGCACGGATCCAGTACACGATTCTCTAACTTTTTATAATTGTTGGTCACTCAATAGAATGTCAACTAAAATAATCAAAAGGAAAATTCTAGCCCTAGTCCTTTAACTGTGGTATTTAAATTGGTTGAAGAACAAAAAGGAAGGGAGGTAGAAAAGGAGGGGGAGGGAGGGAGAAAGGGGAGAGGGAGGAGTTCAAGACTGGCACCTCCTGTTCTTCTGCTTCCTAGGCACACATCAGGGTTTCCTTGCCCTTAGCAATCAGTCACTGTGCTGCCAGATCTGCTGTGGAGACCCCACATCTCAACACATGGTAGAAATGGGCGAGTGTTAATGTCCGATTTCTATTCTGATAGAATTCCATTTCTGTAGTGTGAAGTTAAGTCACTGAGTAAGTAGAATCCAAGGCACCCTGAAAAAAAAAATACATCACTAAAGGCTTTGGGACAAACACATAATAATATTATGGTCTTGTAGACCTGTAATTCTGGCATTCAGGAAGCTGAGGCAGGAGGATCACTGTGAATTCAAGGTCTCCCCAAGCTACATAGACACTGGTAGGTCCCACGGAAAAACGAATTTCCCATTCTGGGAGAGTATCAACCACTCCAGTGCCTCTGCTTCTTTGCAACTCCGGAGCTGGTTTTCTCTGGGCTTGGCTCAGCAGGGGGCGTCTGTGAGCATCGCAGATGTTCTTACCCATGGTGCCTCTTGGCAGCCATCTCTGTGATGACTAATATTGGAGTTGTCTTGAAGCCGGTCAGCTATTGGTTGCAAGCCTTTGCCAGCAGCCTCACCTTCAGTATTTGAAAACCCACAGGTGAGTCGTGAGATTCCCAAGATAATGCAAATTCGAAACGAGAGAACTTCCTGGTTTTTGCTGCTTTTAAGTCAGTCGTGCTCTCATTGTCACCACATCCATTTCCCTCTTTTCTACTCCATGAAGAGACCTGGGAAATGGGTGAGAAGGAGCAGGGGATGTTTGGCTGACTTACAAGCTTTTCAAAAGCTGTAAGTTTGCTGTTGAGAAAAGGCAGTGCAGAAAGAGGAACGGAGCGTGGGTAGAGGAAAGAAGCCCTCGCCTGCAAGCCTGGTCCAAGCCTGTTGCCCGGAGCTCGGAGAATGGCGGTGAAGGCACAGCCGGCAGCAGCTGGCTGAGATGGTTTTGAACAAAGACAATGTCTCTCATCCATGGAGACTGCTTCACTGGGAGCATTAAAATGGAAAGGGGCTGCCCTGAGGCATATGGGCTCAAGGCCTCTCTACTTTTCCAGTTGTGAAAGTCAGGAATCTCAAAACCTCATTTACAAGCAAAAGACTGCTTTTAACTCCCTGATTCAACTCTGTAACTCATTTTTTGTTTGTTTGTTTTTTCATATTATCAGTTCACAATCCCATCCAAGGCACCCCTGGGAAGACATTTGATAAAAGAAGGAAAAGGGCTGACAAGATGGCTTGGCACGGTGCTTGCGGCCAAACCTGATGATTTGAGTTCAATCCCCTGGGTCCACAGGATGGATTCTTGTGGTCCTTCTCCTGATTCTAATGAGAGCTGTCATGAGGCCAGCTGTCAATGTTGACAGCGTCACCCTCAACAATCCTCCCTATGGCTTTGCTTCCATCAGCCTACCTTGCTTCCTTTGTGAGTCTGTGTGAGCCTTGTTTTCAATTCTTTGGCTAAGAAGCCTAATGTAACCACAACTGCCTGATGATCTCAGACCCTAACCGCTAGTGACAGTTCTGTGTCCTAGGAAAACTGGGTTAACTAATGACTGGAATAACCAAGGTCCCCAACATTCCTAAATGCTGTGCTGTCTATATGAAGGAGATAGAAGTTGACAAAAGATTGTCAACTGGAAATGAAGGCACTGTGCTGGCCCCCAATTACTATAACTCTTTTTTTTTTTTTTTTTTTTAATTTTAATACTGTGGTTTTATTTTTTTTTAATTTTTTTTTTATTATTCGATATAATTTATTTACATTTCAAATGATTTCCCCTTTTCTAGCCCCCCCACTCCCCGAAAGTCCCGCAAGCCCCCTTCTCTTCCCCTGTCCTCCCACCCACCCCTTCCCACTTCCCCGTTCTGGTTTTGCTGAATACTGTTTCACTGAGTCTTTCCAGAACCAGGGGCCACTCCTCCTTTCTTCTTGTACCTCATTTGATGTGTGGATTATGTTTTGGGTATTCCAGTTTTCTAGGTTAATATCCACTTATTAGTGAGTGCATACCATGATTCACCTTTTGAGTCTGGGTTACCTCACTTAGTATGATATTCTCTAGCTCCATCCATTTGCCTAAGAATTTCATGAATTCATTGTTTCTAATGGCTGAATAGTACTCCATTGTGTAGATATACCACATTTTTTGCATCCACTCTTCTGTTGAGGGATACCTGGGTTCAAATCAAAACAACCCTAAGATTTCATCTTACACCAGTCAGAATGGCTAAGATTAAAAATTCAGGAGACAGCAGGTGTTGGAGAGGGTGTGGAGAAAGAGGAACACTCCTCCACTGCTGGTGGGGTTGCAAATTGGTACAACCACTCTGGAAATCAGTCTGGCGGTTCCTCCGAAAACTGGGCACCTTACTTCCAAAAGATCCTGCTATACCACTCCTGGGCATATACCCAGAAGACTCCCCACCATGTAATAAGGATACATGCTCTACTATGTTCATAGCAGCCCTATTTGTAATTGCCAGATACTATAACTCTTAATGCCACAATCTCACAGGAACCTGGCTTGGAACCCAAAACAGGGCCCTTGTCTTATTTGGCTTTGTATTGTGATGACCAAAAACAAGTTGGCGAGCAAAGTGTATTTGGTTCATACATCCAGATCATAGTCTCTCACAAAAGGAAGTTGGGACAGGAACCTGAGTAAAAGAACTGATGCAGAGGCTGTTGGTTTCTGCGCTCGCTAGAAGGTCCTGTCTGCTCACTGCGTTGAGGCTGCTCCCTGCTCGATGTTCCCACACTCGCGTACCACGGGCACCGCGCAGCGGGACATGGTGAAACCGTGAGCCGAAATGAGACACGCTAGACCAGATAGTTCCACATGGGGCTTTATTTAAGATAGGGAAGGGGTAGCGGGCGGAAAGGAAGGGGAGAAGAGAAAAGAGAAAGAGGAAAAGAGCGCTGCCCGGTTATATACCGGGGGTGACATAATTTCAGGTAAAGGTGGGCTATGGAATTCTGGGTAAACAGCAGCTGTTGCCTTGGCAACAGACCTATACATTGCTTGTATGGCGTCACAAGCTTTGCAGGCCTCGGGTACCTATAGAGGCCACAGAGGAACTCTCTACCCATTGGTTCACTCAGCCTACTTTCTGATGCCACCCAGGACCATGTGCCCAGGAGTGACACTCCTCTGCCAAGGGCTGGAAATCCCACATCAATCATTAATTGAGAAAATGGCACACAGACTAACCAGCAGGCTTTCTAGTGCAGGCATTTTCTCAGCTGAGTTCCCTCTTCCCAGATGACCCCAGCTTGTATCCAGGTGACAAACCAAAACCAAAACCCAAAACAAACCAAAACAACAACAACAACAACAACTAACCAGCACAACCCTGGAATGCAAAACAAAGACCTGCAAGAGATTACAGAAGCTTTTCAATCCCTTTCTCAAAACCTGTTGTGAACTGAGCTGAAGGTGCTTGTTCCCATGCTGCATGCACTTGAGAAAGAGAAAGGACAGAACTGTCTGACTCACGGCCACCATCAGTGTGTCCTGCCGTAGCATGCCCACAAAACCCAACGGCAAGAAAGAATTACAGAGAGGAACCTGTACCGTCAGGGTAACCTGGGGTGGGGCGGATGGTGTTCGCAGGAGGGACTGTCACCCAGTCAGTGATGCAGACTCTCCAGTCAGTGGTGATCACTGCCGACAGAAGAGCTTGCAGGGGCAGGCTAGGGAAGTAAACCACCTGGATGAAGAGACACTGAGGGATTTCATGTCAGGCTCTATGCAGGATCCAGGCAAACTTGGCATTATGCCTGCCATTAGCCTTGTTATCCCCAAGCCATCCACGGTGTGGTAGCATTCTATCCAAGACCTTAGGAATAAGGAGGGGCCCCTGCAGCTTTAATTTTTTTAAAATCCTATTTTTAATGATGGTTCTCAAACATTTTGACCTCCTGTGTCGCTCACCGGCCACCAGAGGTAGTGAAAAAACAAAGTATATGGGGAAGTGAACTCTTTTAGAAAGTTTCTTTAGAGCAATTCCCATCTGTGTTGTCTGGAAATCGGCAGTTCAGTTCACAGGTCAGCAGCAGCAGCAGCTCGATCCACGCACAGACACTTCATGGATACACCTGTAGTCCAGTTTGGTAGAGTCGGGATAGCAAACACCAATCAGCTGTGGCGGCACTACCTAGCAGAGACAGCCAGGCCTCAGTCTCGGCATGAGTCAGCAGGAGGGACCAGGAGGAACTCCAGAAGTTCTAGGTTGGGCCTCAGTAAAGTGAGGCTCAGCTAAGATAGGAGACCAACAAGAGATCTAGAAGCAAGCCTAGCTCAGCCTCCTTCATTGTCCCTGGAGTCCTATTTATTCCCTCCAGACATCACATGTCCTCCATGGGTCTCGTCTTAGCACATGCCTTGCCTCAGCACATGCATCTGTCTCCCTTGACATCACTCTGCCCATCAGCCAGAGGCCGAGGAAGCAACAAGAAACTACGGCACACCACCAGAAATTTTTTGGTACAGTTCTCACTACGGAGTCTGGACAAATGGAGCTCAACTCCACACTGTAAGGCAGAGCAACACATGCGAGTTGATAGCAAAGAATCCTTCAGCACATGTCCTTTCATGAGCTTGCTTTAGCAGAACATCCTTTCTCCTGCGTCTGCTTCAGCCAAGTGTTCCTTCTTGGGTCTGCCTTAGTCTTTGACCTGTGTCCACTTCAGCTAAATATTCCATCACACATTTGCCCTAGCAAAACACCATCCAATATATTTTCCAAAGAACTCTGAAGTTTCCACTTCTGGCCCCTACAGGTACCCGTTGATTGCCATCTTGTCAATTCTCACCTTGTTTCCTGCAGTCAGCTCTCTTTTGGCTAAATGTCTGGAGGGCCCCTCCTCAGTAGAAACAGCAACCTTTGGCCCATTGGTTCCTCTTGTCCTGCATGTTGAGAGAACAGTCCTAAGGGAAAATGGAGTCACTGACTTATTTTGTTTGGTCTCCACAGGCAAGTCAGAGAGGGTGTAACTGGCCCCCAGCTCTGAATGCAGGCTTCCAGGTTGGGATGAAGCAGGAACTCTGTAGCCAGGGGCAGGGAGGAGACAGAGGTGCCACACGGAACTATACTACAAGAACCTGTCCAGCCAGGTTAACCCTGGAACCAGAAGCCTGAGAACTTCCCTTTCTCTCTTCTCCTTTCACTTGTCCACATGATAAATATAGTTAACCTCTTTCTGCAAAGCCTAAACCCTGTCTTCTCCACCAACTATGCCAATTCCCTTCCCTAAAAGCCACTGCCCTGTGATTTCTCTGGATTATATCCTCATATGGCTGGGAGCAGTGGCCTGGAGTCCTATACGTGGTGTCTTAGTCAGGGTTTCTATTCCTGCACAAACATCATGACCAAGAAGCAAGTTGGGGAGGAAAGGGTTTATTCAGCTTACACTTCCACATTGCAGTTCATCACTAAAGGAAGTCAGGACTTGAACTCAAGCAGGTCAGGAAGCAGGAGCTGATGCAGAGGCCATGGAGGGATGTTTCTTACTGGCTTGCTTCCCCTGGCTTGCTCAGCCTGCTCTCTTATAGAACCCATGAGCACCAGCCCAAAGGTGGAACCACCCACAAGGGGCCCTCCCCACTTGATCACTAATCGAGAAAATGCCCCACAGCTGGATCGCATGGAGGCACTTCCCCAACTGAAGCTCCTTTCTCTGTGATAACTCCAGCCTGTGTCAAGTTGACACACAAAACCAGCCAGTACACTTGGGAAGATAAATGCTGTGAATATGAGGGCTATGAGTAAGTTCCAGGTCATTCTGAGCTACTGATAGACTCTCAACAAAACAAAACAAAAACCTCAATACGGAAAGAAAAGAGGTGGGGGGGGGAGGAAGGAAAAGAAGGAAGGAAGTTAACTTGCTTTTGTAGAAACTAACAAAGAACTGTACCAGGCTTCTCTCTCTCTCTCTCTCTCTCTCTCTCTCTCTCTCTCTCTCTCTCTCTCTCTCTCTCTCTCTCTCTCTCTTTCTCTCTCTATCTCCCATGCCTTCTCTCCAGGAAAGAATAGAAGATGGAGTTCCAGATAAGGATGTATGGACAGTGTCTGAAAATGAGGTGTAAATCAAAGTAGACTGTTAGAGACTTGCTTCTTTGTCTCACCTAGGTCAATTCAAACTCATACTTTTGAGACAGCCATATCCTAGGTGTGGGAAAGAATTGTCAGATCATAACCAGGACCTGAACGTCTTAATTAAAACTGCTGCTGAGATATGCGGCTGTCATAGCAACTCAAGGCCCTTGTGGGTCCCTAACCCCACCCATCACTGAAATGATAGACAGTTATGAATATTTGTCTTCCCTTTGTGTCCTTTAAAATAAAATCTAAATAGCCTTCCTTCAGTAATATGGGCTTCAAACTTAAGTCTGTAAAGTAAGAATGTTAAATAAGGAATCTTTTGAAAGCAAACATTTATTCCAAACTCTATTTTGAAATTACTTCAACCTTGCCTATGAAGATACTATCACTTTGAGAACCCTTGAATTTGAAAAAAAAAAAAAAAGCAGAACCAAATAATTATCAGCAATTTAAGATTCAAACAATGTTAGATGCCCAGAGGCCAAGTCTTTAAGCCGGATTTCTCTCTATGTGAGAAACAGACTTGCCTTGTTAGATCCTGAGCAGGTCAAAACTCTCACCTCTCTGGCTGCTGTCTTAACTGAAGAAATGTCAGACTTTCTGTGAGCTCTAAGAATGTAGTTTAGAACAGAGAACTTCTCATCTCACTGCAGCTCCAGCAGGAGGCTGAGGACCAGACCCTCTGAGATGACGCACCTCCTCTGGGAAGTCTGGTCTGCAGAGCAGGACCCACCATGATCTGAGGTCCCCTGGAGACCTGTGTCTATGTGAAAGATCGTGCAAACTGCCTGTCCAGGGCTGGGAAGATCTCTGAGACTGGATGGGACATTGTGAGTCAACTGAGAGGATTATCTTCTGCTCTTTAGCCCTTTCTTATAGATTATTGTCCCTTTTAGCCAGCTCCTGCCTCTGACTTACTTTCAGATGAAAACTCTTGGGTTTTGCCATTTAACTTAAAGAAGCTATATTTTTCCTCCAATCTTAAAGCTAAACTGTGCTCAAAGAGACTGTCCTACCTTGCTGCTGTGTTCTTGCTACCATGTTGACCCACTCAATGACCCACACGTGCATCCTTTAGGTTCATGAATTTGTGACTTGCTTTTATTCTGTGATCACATCAGCTCATGCAGTCTCTTCTATGGTGGGATATGACTTTCAAGGAAACTTAAATCCAGGTCCCCAAACCATGGTCAATTATATCATCTGGACCAGTATAAACTTCTCTTCTATATCATCTGGACCAGTATGACTTCTCTTTCATACCTGGCCGTTGCCTAGAAGGAATGCTAACATGTGCAATATTCTGTCGGGCAGGCCTTTAGCTAGTTTTCTATTTCTTTGAAGCATGGTTGTCATTTTATGCCAGTAACATTTATATACTCAGCCTATTTTAAAAGGGAACCTCGAGGCTGGAGAGATGGCTCTGTGGTTAAGAGCTCTGACTTCCAGAGGTCCTAATTTCACCAGTAAACACATGGTGGCTCACAACCATCTGTAATGAGATCTGATGACCTCTTCTGGTGTGTCTGAAGACAGCTACAGTGTACTCATATACATTAAATAAATAAATAAATAAAATCTTTTTAAAAAATAATAAAGGGGGGAACCTCCTGAAAAGACAATACAGGAAAGAGAAAGAACTTAAGGGCTCCACCCATTATGCCTGAGAATCATAAGCTCACTGACTATTGTCCCAATAAGGAGAGGAACGGAATGTGTCAGCCTCTGATTGCGAGCTTAGGAAATTCACTTCTGTCAAAGATTGTTCCATCAGGTTGGTCCCTTCGGACAAGTCCTAGTACAAAAAATCAAGGGTAGAAGCCAGAACAGTTAAGGTCACTTCCAACAGGTCATGCGTACAGGTCCTGCATGGACCACTATGAAATGTGAGGATAGGAACCCAAAGGTTCTCAATGATTTGTTCTTAAGCCTTTGTGCTTTGGTACGAGTTGGTCAGAATCATTGTAATAGTGAAGGGAACCAACCTCTCTGTCCTTTGAAGTTTAGTAATTGATCCCACAGGAATCGCACTGACAGAAGGGGCTTGCAAATGTACTCTGTGCAACTGCATTGGAGGGGCATCACAGGAATGCAAAGTGCGTGCTTAGTGATGTAAATGAGATTTAGCTTAAGTGCCCTCTTCTTCACAAGAGGCAACTAGGTTTGGAGATGGGGCTGTGAGCACATCTGGAGCAACAGTAATAGATCTCCCTCCCTCCCCTGTCTGTTAAACTTACTTGAAATCAAACAATAGGCTAGAACAAAGTAAGCCCTAGGAGATAGGTGACCAGGTATGGAAAGTAGGGGATCCGAGGAGGCCCAGAGGGGTGAAAGTACAAAGGTCACCTTTGCCACAGAAAGTCTCTCCAGGAAGAGATGTCCCGAGAATGAACGTATGTCTATCAGGACAGGCATGAGATGGTGAAAGCATTGAGTTTCTTGGATGGTGATTAATCTTCCCTGTTTAGGGAACTATTGCTTTTCTTCTGAAGGAAAGACCTCTGTAATTGCAGATGCAGAAGCTCAGGGCTTCAGGGGGAGAGGGTAGTGGAGATGGGGCCACCAGAAAAATCCTAAGGCTGCTTCTTACACTGACATTAAGCAGTGCACACTGGGGACCATTTCCAGAATTCCAACAGTGCCATCCATACCTGGAAACTGGTATCACACCTGAGCTAGCTGCTCTTGTACTCATGAAAACTCTTTCTGTACCCTATTGAGACCTTTGCCTTCTGTGCTCTAAATCAAATCTTAGATGTGTGAGAAATTTCCTTAACTCCATCCACATCAAAAGGGAACCACAGGCCAGTCCAGTGGATCTTTTTAAACTTCTAAGTGATGCTAATGACCAGTTGAAGTGAGTTTTTGCATAAGTAGCTCAAACTATATCACATTAATGCCAGCCTAAATGGACTTAAAAAGCATATCATGAAACAATATTGAGTACTTAAAGCATTGATCTCAATTATATGAGATTCTTGTTCTTTGTTTAGTTTTACTCTTGAGAGACAACGTATTGCTATGTAGCTCTGGCTGGGCTGGAACTCACTATATAGCCCAGGCTAGCCTTGAATTCATGGCAATTCCCCTGCCACTGTAACTCAAGAGCGGAGATTGCAGGCATGAGCCACCATACCTGTAGGATAGTGGAAACAAAAACACAAATCTAACTTCCCCCACCCCCTTGTAAACTTAGGTTTCTTTTATCTTTTGTCTCTACTGTCCAGGCTCTAATGTGTCTTGATTGAGATGGAGCCAGTCTGGGCTATGTACGGAGATCCTTATCTCAAAAAACACAAAGCAGACAAAAGTTGGCTCACACAACTTACTTGTTTGAGATAATACAGATGAAACCACAAGATGTCTACAGTGTCTGGAAGTAATGTCAGCATTCTCCAACAGGTGCTTGCAGGAGGGAGAGAGGATTCAGAAAGTGCTTAGAGGGGGGAGGGGAAGCCCAGCAGGTGCTTAGAGGGGGTGGAGAATCCGGCAGGGGCTTGCTTTGCTTGTAAGTAGAGCTGGTGGCTGGATCAGAGTTCCCACTTGCCTCTTGCTTTTCCTTTTGAAATCACTCAGTTTCCCCGAGTCCTCCAGTTCAAACCCATGACTTGTAAGTCAGACAAATGCTTGCTTTGTCCAAGACACATCCAGCCACCTTCACCACCCTAAGCTGCCCGGTTCTACACTGGGGATGGCTTCCAGCCACTCTCTGGTTTGGATCTGTTGCTGGTTTTGCTTGCTTGCTTGCTTGCTTGCTTCTTGTCTTTTTTTTCTTTTTAACCCAGCTGGTGCCCTTTCACTGTGAGTTTGCATCACATTACTGAAATGAGGCCATGTGAGTTTGGCCTGCGATCAGTGAACCACCTTCCGCCTTACCTAGCAATCTTAATGTGTGCTCTGTGGCTCTTCCTGGTGCTTCCCACATAGATGATGGTCAGATTGTTGAAACTGCCATGGGCAATGACTTTTAGAAGTTTCCCAGCCCCTCCCTTATTGAAACCCAAGACGGCAGCGCTCAAATTGCAAGATTCAAAGAAGCAATAGCGTCTTGGACAAACAAATAGACAAAATAGGGTGAGGCTGTTAGATACAAAGCAATACAGTGGGCATAGATGAACACTTTCCTGATACAAACCAGTCTAATTATATGTATGTATTGAGGCATACATATGTGCTATTTATAAAACTAGAGACATTAAAAAATGTAGGCATTATATACCATGACTGAGTATTAATATTTTAAGTATGCAATGATATTATAGTGTGCTTTTTCTTTAAATTCTTCTTTCTTTAGTTGGCTGTGCTGTGTATGTCTGGAACAGGAACATTTGGGTAGCAGGAGGATTGAGATGAAGCCAGTCTGGGCTATGTACTGAGATCCTTATCTAAAAAAAACACAAAGCAAACAAAAATTGGCTCACACAACTTACTTGTTTGAGATAATACAGAAACCACGTGAGGTCTGCAATGTCTGGAAGTAATGTCAGAGTTCTCCAACAGGTGCTTGCAGGAGGGAGAGGGAATCCAGAAGTGCGAGGAGGGAGGGGAAGTCCAGCAGGTGCTTAGAGGGATGGAGAATCCGGCAGGTGCTTAGGGGCAGAGTCCAGCAGGTGCTTACAATAGGAGTCCAATAGAGGAGAGGAGTCCAGCAGGTGCTTAGAGGAGGAGGAGGAATCTAGCAGGTGCTTAGAAGGGGAGGAGTTTAGCAGGTGTTTAGATATTTGGGCAGGTGGGGCAGTGGGGAGGAATCCATCAGGTGTTTAGAGGAGAGGAGTCCAGCTGGTGTTTAGAGGAAAGAGGAGTTCAGCAGGTGTTTGGATGAGTCCAGCAGGTGCTTAGAGGAGTAGAGCAGGTGCTTAGGCGAAGGAGGCGGAGTCCAGCAGGTCTTTAGAAGACAGGAGTTCACCAGGTGCTTAGAGAAGTAAGGCAGGTGCTTAGGGGTGGAGTCCAGCAGGTGCTTAGGGGCGGAGTCCAGCAGGTGCTGGAGGAGTGCAGAGGCATAAACAGTTGTGTTGACAATTGCTGAAACTAAGAGACAGACACATGGAAGTTCAAGGTCTTTCTTTTTTTTACGCACTCTTTGAATCTTTCCATCAGTAACCGTTTAAAATAAGATCACCGTACAAGGTAAGTTCTTTCTCCAAGATTTCTTTGGTCTGGCCTTTCACTAAAGGAGTTGGTTCATCTAGCTCTCCCAGCCCCACCTTCTTTATTTGGTTTTTGGAGTCCCCTTCTCCCAACAGACAGCGGCAACCAGAACAATTCCTTTCTTTCTAGTTTATCTGTTTTTAAGAATACAACATTTCGGACTCACTTTCCCACAATCCCTAGCGCCCTTCCTTTCCACCTTGGGCCCAACTGAATGGCTCTCACAAAAACAAACAAACAAACAAAGAGGCGAGAAGAAGGGCCTTTCTGCTATCACTGAGGTTGTGACCTGAGAATATGTCATCAACATTCACAAGCACATCCATGGAGTGGGCTTCAAGAAGTGTGCTCCTCAGGCACTCAAAGAAATTCGGAAGTTTGCCATGAAGGAAATGGGGACACTAGATGTGCGCATTGACACCAGGCTCAATAGAGCCGTCTGGACCAAGGGAATAAAGAATGTTCCGTATCACAGCTGAGTTTGTCCAGAAAATGTAAAGAGGATGACGATTCAATAAACAAGCTCTACACATTAGTAACTTAGGTGCCTGTTACCACATTCAAAAATCTCAATGTGGATGACAACTAACCTGCTGAATGTCATAAAGTTGCAGAACTGCCAAAAAAGAAAAAAGAAAGAAAGAATGAAAGAAAAAAGAAAAGAAAGAAAAGAAAAAGGAAAAGAAAAATGAATTCAACATTTCAGTCTTTCCTGGCCACCCTCTCAGTCTTCCCATCTAGCGCAGATCCATTCCTTTCTATCAATCACCGATATGCAGAAACTACCTTCTATCAGCAGCTCCCAGTGGCCAAACTGGGCTGAGACACAGATCAATGCCTCAGTCAAACTCACATCAGAGAAGCTTCTTCTTGCTTCATTAGATTGGAATTAACTCAGAGATTCACAACTGGACAAAGGGCAGAGAGTAAGAGACTTAGGAGCAGTCAGCCCTAAATGAGAGCCACCCTGCCCCCTCCGAAATGCTCAAGGATCTATGTAGACGGCAGAAGAAGAGGCAAAAAAACTGGAGGAGACAAAGAGATGGTAAATAACTCCAAGGAACCAGTGCTTCCTGGAGACAACAGAATTGATACACATAGGATTTCACAGAGATTTCGGCAGTATACCCAAGACTTGCCCAGGCTCAACCATCATGATCATGTTCCCTCACCTACATTTTATAAGTATTAAAACTCCATTTCCTTCCAGTATGCTAATGAGGGCCCACTTGTGGGTATCAGGGAGACATCAACCCACACACCTGTTGTCAAGGCAACAGCCACCATATTCCCAGAAACCACATGGCTGACTACCACCTTTACCCTTCTCCCCTATAATAAATAAACCTCACGTGGAACTGTTTGGCCTGGTGTGATCTGTCTGGAGCCACCTGTCAAAGACAACACCACTCACAGGACATACAGGCAAGTGCATTGGCAGACTAGCAGGGCAATGCAGCTTACTTTCTTGAAGCTTTCTTTGATATGGAATCTGCACGTTTATGTTGAGGATATGTGGTGGATTGAATAGGAGTGGCACTATTTGGAGGTGTGACCTTGTTGGAGGAAGTATGTCACTGTGGGTGTGGGCTTTAAGACCCTTGTCCTAGTTGCCTGGAAGCCAGTCTTCTCCTAGCTGCCTTTGGAAGAAGAGGAGGAACTCTCAGCTTCTCCAGACCCATGTCTGCCTGGATGCTGCCTTGCTGCCATCTTGATGATAATGTACTGAACCTCTGAATCTGTAAGCTAGCCCCAGTTAAATGTCATCCTTTGGGCTGGCTTACAGAAATGGCTCAGGGGTTAAGAGCAGGGACTGCTCTTCCAGAGGTCCTGAGTTCAAATCCCAGCAACCACATGGTGGCTCACAACCATCCATAATGAGATCCATCGCCCTCTTCTGGTGTGTCTGAAGACAACTACAGTGTAGTTACATATAATAATAAATAAATCTTTTTTTAAAATGTTGTCCTTTATAACAGTTGCCTTGGTTATGACTATTCACAGCAGTAAAACCCTAAGACAGGATACATCCAAGCCTGTGTCTAAGACTCAGGAACCTGGCTGCAAAGGCAAGTCCTGTGTTGTATAGCTAGTATGGACATTGCCTATGGAAAGATGTTGCTAAGTTAAACCCCCTACATCCTGGTGACATGGAGAAGTCAGGAAACAAGCCAGAAAATGTGAGAGAGAGGGAGAGAGAGCGAGAGCGAGAGCGAGAGAGAGAGAGAGAGAGAGAGAGAGAGAGAGAGAGAGAGAATGAGAATGGTCCAAGGGTACCAGGGCCATATTCTGTCCATAGGAGACAGATAGGGCTGCAGGGCCACAGGCTTCCTTGTGAGGACTATGTAGAGTAGGTAAATGTGTTCTTTCTGTGCTGAACCAAACCCATGTGGACACAAGGATCTTTTTGGAGCTCCTAAATTTGAGGTTTTAAAGCTGAAGAGGGTGAGTTGGGAAGGTTGACTTCAAGGGGTTCATCTCCTTAGCCAGTTCTGAGTTTCAGATGTTTTCCCAACTCTTTGCAATCAGGGTTCAAACTCAGCTCTGTCAGACCCTAGCATAGGCCTGAACCCATCTGCACTACAAAAACCACAAAACAGTGGCAGGCCCCTCCTTCCTGCCCCAGTAAGCTCTCTGCAGGAGCTGTCAAAAATGGTGACTCCTGTCAAAATGGGCAGCACCACACCATGTTTCAGCCAGCAGCTGCTTCAGGAGCTGTAGGAGCTGTCCAAGGTGGTCCATCTCCTTTCCCTTCTCAGCCTACAGAAATGCCAAGGCAAGAGCTGTCCCACAGATGCTGGCCACAGTGGCAGCACCTCCTCCAGCCACCACCCCTGCCACCCCCAGCATCCCCACATAGATGATGCCTCAGCAAAAGCTGTAGCCTGAAAGGACTTCCCATCCTAACCTATGGGCCTGGAAAAAAAAGCCACCAATCCCTGAGCTCCCCAAGCTCAGGACATGAAATTCCACCAATCCTCACTCTGGAAATCTCTGCTCTGAGAAGCTCCACCCCCCTCAGAAAGCCCATATAAGCATTACCCCTTTCTCCAATTCCCTGATGTCCACTCCTGGGAGCAGAGGGCAGTTATCCTTGGGTTCGGCCCTTCATACCCTGGACCCTCCAATACATCTCTTTCATGAGATTTTCTGCCTGGTGTGGCTTTGTCCTTGGAAGAAGCCAAGGAGAAAAGAAGCAATGAAGAGAAGGAGCAGGGCTGAGGCTCTTGAGCTCCTCAGCTCAACTGGGGAGACCCTCCTCTGGGAGCTGCAACACCTCTGCTGAGGAGGCTTTCTCTCAGAGCTGTGTGGTTCCTGGGCTCCTATGTCTCAAGATGCCCTTCCGCTGGAACATTGTCCCACCTTAGAGTTGTGTGGTTCTTGGACTCCCATGTCTTGGGCTGTCCTTCTACTGGTATACCTTTTCCCTTCAGAGCTATATGGTTCCTGGACTTCCTGAGTCCTAGGATACGCTTCCATCCAATACTTATTCAACTTCCTTATTTCGAGTTCCAGTATAGGGTGGGATACAGACCTATAGATCTTAGTGTTAGGTGAATGGTGTCCCCATGTGCTTTCTATTGTTGTAATAAGCACCACAAACCAAAGTATTTATGTGAAGAAAGGGTTTATTTGGCTTATGCACCATAATCACAGTCCATCACTGAGGGAAGTCAAGGCAGGAACTGAAGCAGAGCAGGAACCTGGAGGCAGGAACTGAAGCAGAGACCGTGAAGGGATGCTGCTTACTGGCTTGCTCCTCATGGCTTGCTCAACCTGCTTTCACAAAGAGCCTAGGCCGACCTTCCTAGGGTTGGTACCACCCACAGTGGGCTTGGCTCTCCCATATCAATCATTAATCAAGAAAATGCTCTACACAATTACAGGGCCTACAGGCCTGCCTACAGATCAATCTGATAGAAGCATTTTTCCAATTTAGGTTCCCTCTACCCAGATGATGGTAGCTTGTGTCAAGCTGACAAAAACTAGCCAGTACAAATGGTCCCCTGTCTACACATTTAGCAATATAAGGCGTCAACAACTCATGGGGACAGTACCCAGTGTTGGTCCCAGAAGCCATGACCAGAAACATTCGACAAACCACAAGAAATTGCAGAAATCACTCAATTCAGTTAGCTCTGATCTCTCTATCCCTCTCCACCCCCATTCCCAACTAGCAGAATTATTCATATTTTCTCATATAAGTTAAATCTTTCCTACCTGGCTTTGTCACAGGCGGGGGCCAAACAAAAGAACAAAATTTGTCCCCTGGGCATTGCAATCAAAAATATTATTTGGGCACAGAGGGAGTAGTGAGGGGATTGTATGATTGATTGCTTCTTACTTCCCAGATGTGCATGAGAAGCCCGTGTGATCTGGTGGGGTGTGGGGATCCCATGAGATGGTTTTGATGTAAGTGGAAGTTGGACCAGCTCTGTTGTAAGAGATAATGATGGCGATGGATGGATAGATGATGCCTTCACAGAGCAGTGTGAACTACATAGTGCATGGAGCCCGAATGCCAACAAGTCAGTTTATTCAATAATTAATCCTGTTAAGAGATAAACTTAGCTCCACTGACACTTTAAAGAATTTCTTTGATCTGACAAGGGTTCAGGTGCTGGGCAGCCCCAAAGCATAAACAATTTAGGCTCTGCCAAGAGGCACAAGAGAGGAAAACTTTTATAGGGTGTTTGCAGAAGCAGAAAGTACTTGATTATATAAGCTGTAAAGTTGCAAGAGGTTAGTTGGCTGCTGGTTTCTGCTTGGTTAGCCTCAAATTAAATTATGTTGTGTACATAGAGACAGCTTCAGTATGTATGTGTAGGAATCCCCGGTTGCTGAAGTTGTCTCTGCCTGATGATTTCCCCATTAGAAAAAGAGACAAAGAAATGATACACAGAAATCACAGGCAGCCAAGTGAGGCCTCAAGACATCAGTTACTAACGAGTACAGCTAGATGGAGTTCTCTCAAGAGAGTTTGGGTGTGGAGTGCCACAACCCCTCCTGCTTCCCTCCTTGTCTTCCTCTTCTATCTCCCTCCCATATCTTCTTCCTCTTTATGTCCTCCTTCATCTCCTTTCTCCTTCATCTTCTCTCTCTTTCCCTTCCCTTTCTTCCATTCCTGTGCTGAATAAGATAAAATAAAGTAAAATAAAATAAAGTAAAATAAAATAAAGTAAAATAAAATAAAATAAAATAAAAATAAACACTAGGTGGTGGCTGTAATTTCTTCTTCTTCTTCTTCTTCTTCTTCTTCTTCTTCTTCTTCTTCTTCTTCCTCTTCCTCTTCCTCTTCCTCTTCCTCTTCCTCTTCCTCTTCCTCTTCCTCCTCCTCCTCTTCTTTTTCCTCCTCCTCTTTCTCCTCCTCTTCTTCTCCTTTCTCGGACATTCTGCATTGGTTGTTCTCTGAAGCATCCCACCCACTGGGCTCAAATTTTTCTCCCCTCCTCATTTATATGTTTATCCTTCATCCAAAGCCCATTGCTGTTTTGGAGTATGATTCAGCATGGTTCTGACCCATAAACAATGAAAGCTTTGATACGGACACGATGAGTTACTTCAGCGATCTAGAACAACAAATAACACACTTTCCTTTCTCTGTCCCACTCCTGCGGAAAGGACAACCTCCCTTCCTTCCCTCTGTGTGAGCTTTTAGACAGTCCAGCATCAGGCACTAAGTGGAGTCCTTGTGATTCTGTGCTAGCCCCTCACAGTACACGGCTTCCTGTTTTCTTGGTTCTCTCCTTTTGCTATCCTCTTCCTCTTGAGTTCTTGCCCTCTTCTGCAGATGGCCTTTGATCCCTAGTATCTCTTCTTTACCTGTCCCTTTTCTCATTTCTCTTTCATCTACTTGTAATGGAGAGAAGCTAGCCTCCTGAGGGGCCACTGAGAGGCAGATTCATGTATTAGGAAGGACTTTGGGCTCTGAAAAAAAAAATCCAACACTTTGCTAAGCCTTCTGGGTAGTAAGAGTTATTTAGAAGGCAAGATGAGAGCCCTGTTGTAGTTGTACCCACAGTCGGTTCTTACCAGCATAAATCTAACTCAAAAGGGATTAGACAATGAACACACACACCATTATGCCTCCAGCCCTCGGAGACTGAAAAGTCTAACAAAGTTCCCATCCTATCAAGAGTACACTATTCCCACAAGTTCCATAAGGAAATGCGGAGTTCTATCTGCTTTCTGGAAGACACACTTCTGGTCAGCTGCCTGCCTTCGTGGCAGGTAGCATTTCTATATCACACGCTATCATTTTCTCATGCTAGCAGATTTCTGCTCAGAGATACACTTCTTCTGCTTGCTACACACCAGCCTCTTCATTCCCCCAAACTCTTCCAGCTGTGTCTCCTTTACAAGATCCGGTGACCACCACAGCCCTCCATGACAGGGTGAACCAACTGTCCTCCCTCTCTTCTCCAGGATCTGTCTCTAATTTTTTTTTTTAATGTATTCAGGACAGGCCCTGCCAGGCACTAGCAAGCCAAGAAGAAGTGCCTAAACAACAGTTTAAACCCGACAGGTTTGGATGAAACAGTGTGCTCCCAGCCCACCTTTGCTGCCTGCCACCTAGAGCAGGCCAAGCCAAAGCTTCTGGAGCAGGTGTCTAGCCGGTCCTTGCTTACCTGTGTGATTGCTTTGAGACCCTTTGGGCAGTGAGCATAACTAATGTTACTGCTGCTGTTCATCTCATTTAACCACACTCAGGAACACCCTTGTCCTTGCGCCCAGTACAGTCATTGAATGTGGAAAGGAAGGGATGTCTTCAAGCTCTCATACCCAGGAGGCAGCAGGGCTGGGACACGGGGATCCTCGCCTCAGGTATCCATTTGGAAACAAAGATGGCGAGGAGGCATGCTTAATTAGGACCCCTTTGTGTTTCCATCTGAGCTTCCCCCACCCCCATTTTCCCTTTTGAACTCATATCACATAAATCTTAATAATGTGAAGTTTTGATAAAATGCTTTGAAATGAATGAGTTAATTCTTGAAACTAGAATAATTAATTAAAGGCCACATTTCTGTTTCATCAAACAGAGCATTATTGAACTTCCAGAACATTTTCTTGAGTTTCAGAAGGCAGAGGAGTATTCTGAGCTCTGTACTTCTGAATGAGTATTTTTTTAAAAAATAACTCTTTGAGGATCTTACCCCAGGATCCTCTTTCTTCAGTCCCCCAAGTATCGAAACTTCAGGTGTGGTATGAAAACTAATTCTGTAATTTGTTGTTTGTTTGTGTAAAAAGTAATAAAAAACTTCACTCTATTCTGACAATGAGCTGTTTTCTTCATTCTTCATTTTGTTTTTTGTTTTTTTAGAAAGAGCAACCCTTCATTTCTTATTACTTGGTGTATCCAGAAAGCAGGAAATATGACATCACTTCCTGCATGGCAATATTAGGCAGACTTAATCTGCATATTAAGAAGCCATTTTTCCCTTCCTTTGCCATCTTTTACAGCCATTTTATATATAATGATGGGTTTATCATAACATTTTCATACATGTATATGAACTTTATTTTAAATACACATGGGAGATAAAATATTTTCTAAATATGGCTCTTCCTTGGGCTGTGTCAGATTGCACTTACCAGAGAAGACCAACCACAGAGCATGCTAAGTTCTTTGAATGCCACAGGCCCTTGGCATTCCTGAGAGAGCCTTTGAAAAGTCTTGCTTTAAGTTCTTCTATTGTTAGATGAGATTTACAATCTGCTACAGCGATCCCGGGGATGAAACATGGAAGGATGGTCAAGCACTTTGAAAGCACTAACTGGTTATTAATGATTGGGGACACACCAGCCTTTGTGTGCTGCAGAGAGGAGCATGTGACACATTCCATTTTATCATGGAGCATGCCTGTGAAATGTCTCCTACCCAAGCTTCTCAGAAAACCATCTGATTCCTTTAAAAGGAGACTTTAAAATCAGTTCTCATTTTATAATGCTCAATGTACTCTTGTGGCAGTTGTCGTGTCGTGTTCCTAAGAAAAAACCCTGGGTGGTATAAATAATACACAGCCAGCCCTCCCAGTGTGTGGGCTGTATGACTGTGGATTCAAGCACCCTAAGATTGAAATACTCTTTTTTTAGAAAAGCATCTGCACTGAAGATGTATAGGCTTTTTTCTTTGTCGTTGTGCCCTAAGAATTCAGCCTAACTACTAACAGACATTTTACATTGCATTAGCTACTATATGCAATCCAGAGATGATTTGTATATAGGAATATAAGCACAAGTTATATCATGCCATCAAATGACCCAGTCTAACCAGAGTCTTGAGCATGCAAAGATTTTGCTATCTGTGTGGCTGGGCAGGGCAGGATTTTAGAATCAATTCAGGGAGATTCCAAGGCACAACTGTATTTTTCTTGAAATGAGTCTACAAGAAATAGTATACCCTACAAATACTTCTTGTTTATACAAACAAGTGTTTATCAATATTCTCATGTAAGGAAAAGTCTAGGGTAAGGTACCAAGGGAAGATGTTAGTTCCATAGCAATATCAAATATCCAGTGTCACTGTATGCCTTTATAATCCTTGATAAATTGGTTTGTCACTTCCTTTTCTCAAAATGGCTGCTACAGCTCCTCAAGATATGAGGTTTGAGATGCAAAGGAAGGAATCTCCACTAACTATATTTATTCCTTTTTTGTTTGTTTTGATTTTTTTAACAAAATTTACCTCACAAACCATTCTTCTAGACCTGAATCACATTACCAGTGATAAGGCAAGAAAATTAGAAAGTGTATGAGTTACCTTTATGTTGCTGTGATAACACCAAGACAGAGCAATCTATTGAGGGAAGAGTTTATTTGGGCTGCAGTCTTAGAGGGTCAGAGTTCAGGATGGCAGATGGGAGCCAGTGGTGGTGAGCCTAATGGCTAGAGCAGCAGGCAGAAGACTCATTTTTGAACTTCAAAAACCAAACAGAAAGTGAACTAGGCATGGCGAGAGTCTTTAAACTCCCAAATTCCACCTCTACTGTCACATTTCCTCCAATAAATCCTAAATGCCTCCTAAACCTCTCAAACAACACCATGAATTGGGGACCAGATGTTCAAATGCTTGAGACTGTGGGGGACCTCTCATTCAAACTACCACAGAAAGCAGTGTGAGTATTTCATTGTTGCTGAGGTTTTGTTTCTTCCCCAGTGTGTCCTTCTGATTTGAGAGGAGGAAAGCCACAAGGACAGGGGGGCTAAGGTCAGTGGAGAGTCTCTGGGATGGCCTCTGTGCTTTGGTGAAGAAAGTCCTTTTGACAAATGATAGCTATTCAAAGGCCAGTTTCTCAGAGCTGTGGAAATAGGTGTCAATAGCTTATAAACTTAACTAGTATTTTAAGATGGGTGAAGGCCACCCCCGAACGGTCTCGCTTCCCAGAGTGCCGCCCATTTCAGGATGCTACAGGATGCTAGTGTGTCTGAGCAATTGTCTTTAATCTGTTTTCAAAAACCCCTGCCTGCTTTTTGCTTTCCTTGTTTTACTAACTATCAAGAGAGGCACAGTAAGGTCACGATGACTACGTTAGAAGAATGAGTCACTTAACAGAGACGGCTGTGGGAAAGACAAATGTGTGGGTCCTGTTGGGGTTTCTTCAGAACAAAAAACAGTTGGTGGTACACAATGTAGCGAAGGGAGCACTTGCTCTATGGGAGGAGGGGAGCAACTGGGTTAAGGGAAGGCACTGTCAGTGCTGCATGCCAAGGGCCAGGAGTGGCAGGCACAGTTTCCCCAGCTGCCTCTCACCCCGAGAAAACACTGAATATCTCCAGAGAAACTCCAGAGGCCCCTGCCACAGTTGCCTGTAGAAAGACAGTGCCCAGCATAAACAGAGCCTGCATACTAGTTGTTTACATTATGGTTTATGACAGCGTCAGGATTACAGTTATAAAGTAGAAACAAAATAATTTTGCAGTTGGGAATCACTACAACATGAAAAACTGTATTAAAGGGTCGCAGCTGACAGGCAGTGGTGGCCCACACCTTTAATCCCGGCACTTGGGAGGCAGAGGCAAGCAGATTTCTGAATTTGAGGCCAACCTGGTCTACAGAGTGAGTTCCAGGACAGCCAGGGCTACACAGAGAAACCCTGTCTCAAAGAAAAAAAAAAGGGTCGCAGCCGCAGCATTGGGGAGGTTGAGAACCACTGCCTCAAAAACTTTAAATGAGTACAATTTGTATGGTATTTGGGAATTTGGAAAAGGCAGAGTTTGGTTCCCCTTCCTTGCAAAATTCTCATTACTAGAGTTGTTACAGCTGCTACTGAGCCCCAGTCAACCATACCCATAGCTATCGAATGTGAGCAAAGGCTCCTACAGCAAAAGAAGTTTCCCTTATGTGCAGACTTAAATGGACTCCATCCGTGTCTAAATTCAATGAACAAAGGCTTAATTTAGGATAAATCACACGGACGGCAGATCTGGTGTCTGGAATATAAAACTAACAGTCATTGTTCCCCCAGGACCTAGTGGGTGCTAGGCTCTGCTGTTAGCACCTGTCTGTCTCTGAATCTCACAGCAACCCTTAAGTGGCAGGAAGTGTTCGGCGAGCCAGCACTGAGCTGAGGAACCTGAGGTGCGGAAAGATTAGTTAGTTGCACAACATAGGAAAGGCAGGAGGAGCAGAGCCAGGTTTCACAGCATGGCTCCTGAGTTTGGTTCCTCACAGCTAGAGCGCAGTACTGGGCCTTCACCATCTTCCCTGACATGCAGGGAAGTGCTGAGGGAACAGGCCCCTGGCAGTCTCTTAACTGTTAAGTTAGGGTTCACTGCTCACCCCTAAGCTATGAAGGCATTCGGGACTGGATGCCTCTTCCGGCAATAATTAAAGATGGCACCATTAAGGGACTGTCTGTTCTGCCTCTCCATTTGCTACTTATCTCTGTCAGATTTAAAGTGGCATTTTGCCTGAGAGTCTCCTCGAGATTTCCATTCACATCAAATGTGACTTCTTTTTGTAAGGAATCCTCCAAAGTCAAAGATGCGTTAGTTGTTTTTCAGTGTCCCAACCTGAACAGTGTCTAAACCCCAGCGTCAAAAGAGAGAAACTGACAGAGGGGGGTAACAAACCCCGAGAGAGACCAACCCAGATTTGAGCTGCGCAGGAGGCACCTGTGTCCCTGGCACTTCAGGAATCCTCTCAAAACCTGCCCAGCACTGTCCCTGTGTTCTGGCTATTTGCCACCATGAACTCATAAATCATCCCAACACTCCTTGGCCTAAAATAATCTTTTATTTATTTTTCTTGTGAATCTGCAGTTCGGCAGCTGGAAGAGAGCAGGTGTCCTGTTTAGCTGGAGAAGCTTGAAGACTGAGGCTGCCTGAACATCAGAGTTCCTAGTTCCTACTCACTCACCAGCTTAAGGTTGGGATGCGTGTGTGCGCGAGCGCGCACGCGCACATGCGTCACCCGAGACACCAAAATCTTTCAGTGGTGTGACTTGCTTTCCTTACAACACGGCACCTTGGCAAGGATCTCGGGAGGAGAGGACCAATGGGCAGATATAGTGTCTTTTAGTACTTTGCCTTGAATTAAGACAATCTCTTCCAAAAGTCCCAGGAACCAGATTCAAAGCAAGTGTCAAGGACACCTTGGTAAGAGCAGAAGGCTGTTGAAGGCTAGCTCGATGAAGACTGCTATTCTGGAATTTTCTCCTTGGGGGAAGGACACAGTGAGGTAAAGGGGGTGGTCCCTTTCAGATTGACCACTGCAAAACAAAGCAGTGGCTGCCCAGAATTTCAGCTTGCATGTTAATCCAACTTTTGGGGAAAGCTTATTCAATTAAAATTATTTTCATAATTCTACCTGAGTAAAAAAATGTTTGTTTTTTTCTGGTTCAGGCCTTTTCTAGCATATGTATACTCTGAGGATACTTTCTATTTTTTAAATTATTTCATGTGTGTGTGTGTGTGTGTGTGTGTGTGTGTGTGTGTGTGTGTGTGTATGTGTGCGCGTGCATGCGTGCATGTGTGTGTGTGTTTTATTGTGGGTTTTGCCTACATACATGTCTGTGCAACTCTTCCATGCCTGATACCTGCAGGGCCAGAAGAGGGTGTGGGAACACCAGGACCTGGCCTTACAGATATTCATGAGCTGTGGTGAGGGCAGTCAAACCCTGGACCTCAGAAAGAGCAGTACTCTTAACCACTGAGCCATGTTCCCAGGCCCCTTTAGGTTCAGCTTTATCCATCACAGAAAGTTTCGAGAGATAGCTTCTCTGGGTCTTTGATTGCCAACAGTAAAGCCACCTTGGGCATAGGAATCCTTTTTAGTGACAGTTTGGGACACTTGGAGTCAGTGGTCTTGAGCATGGGTTAGGCAAGAAAGGTGAATGGAACAAAACCAAAGCCACACAGCTGCTCTGGACGTGGGAGCTTTCCAGTGACACTGGGGACAGCAGGGCAGACTAGGGAAACAATTACGTAAAAAATACAAAGAAACAGACATTTTCCCACTATCTCAGGCTTTTCCTGGAGACCTTATAAATAGCACAAGTGACTAACCAGTCCCTTCCTTTCCCTCCTCTGCCACATACTGGGTGACAAGACAGGAAAAAAAAAAGATAAGCACCAGTCTAGAGTGGCTGAAATTGTTCTTGTTTGTCCATGTTAACACTTGCTGATCCAACTGGCTTGGGGAATGAGTAGTCAAACTTACAGTACAGATTTCATATTCTCTCTCTCTCTCTCTCTCTCTCTCTCTCTCTCTCTCTCTCTCTCTCTGTGTGTGTGTGTGTGTGTGTGTGTGTGTGTGTGTGTTGATCTGTCTCTGTAGATGTGTGGTCAATGAAGACATCAACCAAGTCTCTTTCTTTGGCTTCCTGACTCTCATAGATCACACAAACGTCGTTCCGTGTATGTGACCAAACCCTCACTTACACCATAAGAGCAATCACTAGAAAGTAGCGGGCTATTCCGGCCAGGATGCCGATTCCATCCTGCTTTTGTTGCTTCCTCTCTTACTTGCAACATAGCAGCTACTAAGGGTCCAGGCCCCCTTAGGTGCTTCAGGCTTTTCTTCCACCAGCCTGGAGTTGACCGATTGGGTCCGTGGAAAGAGAAGAACCTTCCAGATGCCAAGTTTGAACATCAGAACTTGGGATACTAATCATTCTTGTTCCAGTGTGATGGCAGGGTGGGGAGAGGAGCATCTTTGTGAGAAGGAGGTGATGCAGGTGGGGTTGGCCAGGAGGTGTGAATCAGTCAGAATCATGTTTTGAAATGCTGGCCAGAGTTGTTCCTGTGTTATGTGCACCTTTAATTATTCTTTGTTTTCCCTCTTTACACCATAATGTCCAATCCAGAAAGTCAATGAAGTGTAACACAGGAAATTAAGAGTGGTTTGGACATTTCCCCCGAGCCCATAGCACAATTCCCTCCCCCCCCAACATACAATTTGGTCACAGTTCTTTAAAATATTCCTAAACTGGGTTTTCTTACATTAAGTTGAAAGTTTAGAGTCAAAACAGGACATTAAAAGAAGAGTATCATGTGAAATAGAAGTCTGTCTTTCTCTTCGTGTAAGAATAATAACTCTCAAGGCCCATGTGATCAAAAACCAGTATATTTAATTCCTAAGACTCTACTCCAAACATTGTCACACTGAAGCTAGGACTTCATCATCTAATTATTGGAGGATATAAGAATTCAGCCGATAGTGGCAGGTTCTGGAGTGTTGTAGTCTTTGTGACAAGCCCTCTCTCTTTTCCCTAGGAAGAACCTGCAAGACCCTCATTCCTGTTGCCCACCAAGCTTGGGGGATAGAAGACAGCACTGGCTGAGGAGCCTCAGAGCAGAATCTAAGGCAGTGCTCACAAGATCTGGCCGGTCCTGCTGCCTGCGGAGAAGCACCAATGATTCCTCTAAAGGAAGGGCTCAGGAAAACCCCAGGGTCAAATGAGAAGGCTCAATGTAGCGGCCCCAACAGCCAAGGGTGGTGCTCACATTCTGGTACATTCTTACCTTGACCTTTACAGGCTGTGAGCAAGAGAATGTTTTGTTTTTCCTTTTAAATAGGGTATCAAGGCCACAATAGCCTTGATTTCACTACGTATGTAGTCAAGGAAGGCCTGAACTTCTCTTCCTCCTGCCTCTGCCTCCCACGTACTAGGAATATAGGTGTGGACCACACAGTCCGGACACACCACACTTCGTGACCTTGCATTTCCTCGTTGCCCAGGGACCATGCTAATATCCGTACTTTTCCAGTTTTAGTAGATAGGGTAGCCAGTGGAGTACAAGGCATACTTTTATGCTAGAAAACAGTGACTACTGCAGCCTAAATTTATCTCTATCTCCTTTGAAATAATATACATTTAAACACCTTGTGCTATTTATAGTTTTCACTTTTCCATTTTTAAAAATTATGGTTGGCATAACTCTGGGGCATGTGACTCATAGTTTGTCTGGTTCTGGTTATAGTATTTCATGTCATTTGGCCATCTGTAGTGTCTCTAAGACTCTTTACCTTTGTGTTCCTGCTCTGTCTGGTCTCGGCTGGCATCTGGGCAGTTTGCAGGTATAATTGTGAATAGTTCCTGAACTAGTCATTTCACCTCTACCACATTCAACATACTTTTTATATAAGTTTTTTGGGCAGGTTATAGCAGTGTGCACATGTAACTCTGATACTTGGAAGTTGGAAGCAGGAGGATCAGGAGCTCAAAGCTGTCACTGGCTACCTTGTATTCTTAAGGTACACTAGACTACATAAAACTTTGTCTCTAAAACCCAAACCAAGGGCTGGAGACACGGTTTTGTGGTTAAAAGTGTATTCTGTTCCTTCAGAGGAAGCAAGCTCAGTTTCCAACACCCACATTGGGCGGCTCACAAATGCCTGTAACTCTAGGTCCTTGGAATCTGACTCCCTCTTCTGGCTCCTGGGGTACCTGGACTCAGCTACGCTCATATGAGTATAATTTTTAAAAATAAAGATAATTTTTTAGAAGATCCAAAACAAACAAATGAATGACATGGGAAAGAGGAGAGTAAAATAGGATGGCTCATGAAATAAAGGAAATTCATTTTTACACAGCCTTGAACCGTAGAGTGAATTTAGAAATTCCTCAGTGAATATCTAGCACTGTTTTCTAAAGCGTGTACATGCCAGTGACGACCACCACCATAAACCCATTAGTGATTTCTCTATAAATGTGATGATTTTAATAAATATTTATTTTAATGTAGCGATTCTTTTGGCAATGTAAAGAAGAAAATTAAAAGCATTATTGCTCTATGAGTCAGAATTTTCCCTGTGGCTACCATTGTAAGGATTTATTTCACATTGTTATGGATGTCTACTTGAACATCTTTTGATAACTAAAGCTTGGAATTTTCTATTGCATTTGGATTAACCCTTATGCCATGCAAATGCTCTTAGGAATAGAAATGTGCTTTCAAATCATTTCAATGCTTAAAGAATATTCTACCATGTGAGCAAATGAGGATGTATTAAACCTTTTCCTATTAAAATGTTTCTCCTGTTCCTCAACCAGTGGACATGTCCACTGTTCTGTTTCTCATTATGATTAATGAGCTGTAATTGAACTTGATGAACTTGAACCATCAGACATGCCATATTCTGTATTTTGAGTATTAAAAACATTAGCTCTCAAAAAAGATATCACCTTCACGTGTTTTACATTATTATTTTCTGCTTCCCAAAATTACCATCTAAATTTAAACTTTTGAAAAATTATTTTTTGTTGTTTGAGATAGGACCAAATGGACTTAAATTTTTTCATGTAGGTAAAGCTACTTGAACTCTTAACTGTGCTGCCTCTACTTCCAAATTCTGAGATTATAGATTTGTGCCACCATGACCTTTCTGATTTGAACTTTTACAATTTATATGATCCTTACATAGCTGTGGGTAGCTGACAAGTATCTTTAGAAACATTGCTTATTATTTCATTGTTTAAAAGTTTTACATTTATACGATGTGTATATGTGTGTGTGTGCGCGCGCAAGTGTGAGTCCCCAGTCCATGGTTATGTAGAAGCCATAGTAGGAAAGCAAGTATCTACCTCTTGCTTTCTACCTTTCTACCTTATTCCCTTAAGGTTTATTTATTTATTTATCTATCTATTTGTTTTAGGTATAAGTGCTCTTTCTGCATTTGCACCAGCATGCCAGAAGATGGCATCAGATCCCATTATAGATGGTGGTGAGCCACCAAATGGTTGCTGGGGTTGAACTCAGGACCTCTGAAAGAGCAGCCAGTGCTCTTTACCACAGAACCATCTCTCCAGCTCTTGTCCTGAGCCAGAGTCTCATGAAGTTCAATGTTTGGCCAGACTGGCAGGCCAGTCACCTGTAGGAATACACTTGTGTTACCCTTCAATGCTACAAGTTTTACATGGATGCTGGGAATTTGAACCCAGGTCCTCATGCTTGTGTGGTAAGTGCACGTACTCATGGAACAATCTCCCCAGCCCTCCCTAACTAATTAACTCAACCAAAAAGGGAATGTGTTTTCTCCGTGCCAGGAGCTCTTCTGGAAAGAGCAGAGTAATCCAGAATGTACAGAAATATAGTCAACATCCGATAGCACAACCTAGTGGATGAAAACTGGGTTTTGTTCTACATGTAACATAAAGTTATACAGAAGTTGAGACAGAGAGATGGTGACATGATCTTGTTTACAGATTTAAAAACTCTTTGTCACTGATGGACAGTGAATGGAAGGGGCCGGGGCAAGAGGTGCATCCACTGGCCTCCACTGATGCTTCTGGGCCAGAACATTGATAATAGCTGACCAGAGAGGTGTAGGTGCAACTGCTGAGAGGGAGATTCCATTCTTATCATTTGCCAACATTTTAAAATACATAACTGTGTTGTTTTAGTCTCTTGTCATTTTGTTGGAAATACATTCTAAATATTGCTATTTGTCTTCTCTATTTGAGCACAATGTTTGATATATCAAATGTAACGTTTCAGTAGGTCTGGAGGTGCAAGTCTGTATTCCCAGAGCTCAGCAGACAGAGAGGCAGGATGATCTTTGTAACTTCAAGGCCAGCCTGGACTACACAGAAAGTCTGAGGCCAGGTGGTCTGGAGAGACCCTAAAACCAAAGCTAAAACAAATTTACTTTTCTCTGTAACAAGTCTTTCCTTGCTTCATAATTTTCTCTTGCTGTGGTGTGGGATGCCTGAGGAAATGTGCAAGGAGAGGAAGTCCAGGGTGAATTGTGTATTGTTGACATAAGCACAGCCATGTCAAATATCCCTGTGTCTCAGACCCACAGGAGAGGCAAAGCCTTCCCTGGGAGAGGCTCAGTGGTATCAAAGCATACCTCTGCTCCCAACATGAATGTCTGAAAACTGCCAGTGCGTGACCTAAGTATCAGGCCCAACTTCCTCCTCCAGGATGACTGCAGTGCCCCCTACAGAGATGAGCGAGCAGAACCTGCCTACAGAGTCCATTGTAAACAATAAGCTTATCCTGCATTTAGATACATGAAATGACTAAGCTGAGGATATGGGCACAGTCGGTGCCCACCATCAGAGAAAGCACGTTCCATCTGACTCCAAGTGTACACCACACCTGTCTGTGTGTCTGACCTTTCTTCATTCCCTTGTGGGAATGAAGTTAGGTTGTAAGACCCCAAAAACCGGGGGTGCCCCAGCAACCCACATCCCGGAAGGCGACACCCAAATCACTCGCGAGAAACCGTCTCGATGCAATAAAATAAGGATTTCTTTATTTCCAGAATTCTGGGTTCCATAGCCGTGCACCACGCAGGGTCAGATGACTATGGCCCCCGAGTGCCGAATTGCGACAGCTTTTATACGTTTATGACAAAGCCCTCGAATCACAAACCAATCATTTCTTAGCATGGAGAGCCCGCGAAATGCGAGCCAATCAGTTTAAATTACCGGAGCCCGCGCTCAGTGAACCAATTAGTTTTCTATAATGTCTACAGCTGCGTGAACTCCTACTTAGGGGTAATGGCGTAAGTTTACAGAAGATAAGCTTTCCCCATTTCCAGTTACCCTATGGGGCCAGGATCACCTATTCAAGGCCTTTCTGGCTAGGTCTAAACAAAGGACGGGCTCTAGAATGTGACCTTTTACCTAGTTTTTTTAAACAAAGCGAGATAGCATTTTAAACTACCGATTTCTTGGGGTCATTAGAATTAGGATGTATTATTTTCTATCCTTTCAAGGTCACTCCCTGAAGCCACACAGGGCACAACACTCAGAAATATTCTTCTATTGTTGTTATTAATGGCATTAAAATTCCAAAAGTTTCTGTCCGATTGCTTTCTTTTCTTTCTTTTTTATTTATTTATTTATTTATTTTCTATATCCTTTGTTTACATTCCAAGTGATTTCCCCTTTTCCGGTTCCCCCTCTCATAAGTCCCATACGCCCTCTTCCCTCCTCCCATCCCCCAATCAACCCCTCCCTTCTCTGTCCTGATAATCTCCTACAATGCTGCATCAAGCCTTTCCAGGACCTGGTCCCTCTCCTTCCTTCTTCTTGGAAGTCATCTGATATGCTAATTGTGTCTTGGGTATTCAGAGCTTCTGGGCTAATTAGTATCTACTTATCAGTGACTGCATTCCATGTGTATTCTTTTGTGATTGGGTTACCTCACTTAGGATGATATTTTCCAGTTCCAACCATTTATCTAAAAATTTCATGAATTCATTGTTTTTAATTGCTGAGTAGTATTCCATTGTTTAAATATACTACATTTTCTGTTATCCATTCCTCCAACGAGGGACATCTAGATTCTTTCCAGCTTCTGGCTATTAAAAATAAGGCTGCTATGAACATAGTGGAGCATGTGTCCTTATTGCATGCCGGGGAATCCTCTGGGTATATGCCCAGGAGTGGTATAGCAGAGTCCTCCAGAAGTGTCGTCCCAAGTTTTCGGAGGAACCGCCAGACTGATTTCCAGAGTGGTTTGTACAGAGCCATATTGGGGCAGTCTTGCACTTGGTCAGAGTTTGACTTTGGTCAAGGTTAACTTCTCCCAGTTAGCCAGGATCCTGCTCCACCTAGGGTGGAGTGCACGTAGTAAAGGTTAAGTTCATTGTTCTTCCTGGTATAGGGATTCCTGAATTAAACAGGTGACCCACCCAGCTGCCGGAGCAGTCAAGACGAAGACCTCCAAGAGAAGCTAGACAACTTCCACCTGAACTCAGCCTGGAGTCTGGGGGGAAGGGTTTGCCCGAACTGTTATAAGGTCTGGCGCCATTAAAGTTTACAGCTTTGATCAGTGAACATTGACTTAGCCGTACTTTCTTTTCGCCGCTCTTCCCTATGACCCCAAAGTTCTCTCAACAGGTAACCCAGTTCACATGTAGCCGCTGGCGGCTACATAGTGGCGCCTGAACGTGGGACGACCTGGCACGAGAGAATTTCTTGAGGTAGCCCTATCCAGCGAAGCTTCGCGGAAAAGGTGAAAATTAATGGTGTCCGCACGGTAAGCAACATAGAGGGCAAAACTAGCGCTAGTGAATTCGTGTCTATGGTTGTGAGTGCAAGGAATGGATACAGTTTTTCAAGCATACTGCGTGGACCCAGCGCAGGACTGCTTGGGTTGATAAGATAGGGAAATATGGGGAAGGAATTTGGTAGGCATTTGCCCAAAGCTCGTAAGAGCTGATTTCGGCGAAAAGAAAGGGGTTTTTAAAAATAGGCATATGTCCACAGCTTCTAAGAGCTGTTTAAAGAGGAAAATGGATGCAATTGCTTAACAAGCACGCTTAACTTTCTGTGTATCTTTCCGTGTTTGTCCCGGTGCACCGACTGTCTATGTGTATGTTTATGTCCTCTCTGTGTCTTTGTGTGAATGACTGTTTCATGTTAAAAAGAAAAAATTGGTAAAGATTACATCTGCTGGTAACCTCTTGAGCTAGCCACAGTTTGTGTGGGGATTGATTCAAAGCCACGCTGCAACAGCGTAGCTCACTCACCCAAGACAGAAACATGACTGGGGAAAAAGCCGCTCTTAAAGCCCAGAAACCTCGAGATTTGGGAAGACTTTGGTTTGGCTTGTGAAATTCATGTAGTCGCTTTATACATGTTTCTAATTGGTTTTAATGATATAAGGCTTTACATTTCTTGACTAAAGAGTTATAAATTAATTGGTTATTATGTAAAAGGTATAGTGTTATTAAGAAAAGGTTAGTTTAAAACTGGTGATTCAGTGTTAGAGCTATCTTAACTAACTACACGTGGCCTAACGCCACTCATGCCTTGTTCTTGTTTATAATTGGATTTAAAGGTATATTTTGCATGTCTTGACTATAGAGTATTGGCTTAAGTCACTGCACATGATTTAAAAGGTATAATGTTATTAACAAAAGTTAGGTTAAGGCTGGTAGTTTAGGGTAGTCGCCATTTTGAACACGTGGCATGATGGTTAAGGCTGGTAGTTTAGGGTAGTCGCCATTTTGAACACGTGGCATGATGGTTAAGGCTGGTAGTTTAGGGTAGTCGCCATTTTGAACACCACGTGGCATGACGCAATCCAGGAAATACAGGCCTTTGGGACGCTCCTAAATTGGCATGGTGTTTCATGTGAATCTTGGCCTGGAGATTAGACTTAATGAAGATTAAGATTTAAAATATTGTCTCTTTAATAAGTTACACTGTTATACACTTGAACATAAGAACTGGCAGACAAACCTTGTGCTGTAAATATGTGTTTGCCATTAATTTTAAAGAAAATAGATTGTTTAAAATTGAGATTTGCTTCCAAAATTACAATTGTGCTCTAATATTGCAAGAAAACATTGAGTTACAATAAAAATCAGTGTGTCATTGGCTACAGTTTTCAGTTTGCAGGCTCGTAATTGTTAACATTTTGTAATTAAGATAATTTTGAGAGTGATACAGCTATGGGTTTTAGAGGCCCATTGCCTCTTTTCCACAAGTTTATAGGCTACAATGGTAGGAGCAAAATTTAACCCTCCAAGATTAAAAAGGATATCTCTGTAGAAATGTATTTGATATCAAGTAGGTTCCTTTGACCATGAAATTACAGGTTTCTTTTGTTTAATCCTTAAATTGTCCTTGTAGGTTTGGGTCTGGTCTTAGATAAAAGGCTCAGATTAGAAGATATTTACATTTGAGGAATCTCATACAATGTCCTTGCCAAGGACTCAAGGTGGATCCTAGGGCAGATAAAAAAATTTACATTTGAGTTAATGCAAAGCTTAGAGCTGCCTCAGGGGAAGCTAGTGAGGAAGTTTTGAGAAATTGTTTCTGCCTTACAGGCCCCACCTAGGGAGTGTTTGGCTTTAAAAAAAAAAAAAAAAAAAAAAAAAGGTTTTTGACTTATCCAGGTGTGGGTTAAAATGCAGTTCAAATCTATGAAAGGTCAAGGAGGCTATAAAAGCATTAACATTTGGCCTGTCTACTCCCTATAAAATTATTGTAAATTTAAAGGGTTGGTTTTTTACTTTACATTCTGATAATTATAAAAGCATTTGCTTCTAATTTTAAAGAAACAACAAAACAATTTCATTAGAAAGTTTTTGCCTCAAGGAATGGCTAACAGCCTTACGTCCTGTGAGGAAAAAATGTTTGTCTCTCTTTCAATACAGAAGTTAAGATCTTAAAAATTTCAGTGTATAATGTTCATAGAATGTTTGTTACAGGCCCTTGCTCCTATAGACTTTTAGAATTTTTAGGTAAATGGCTTTCAAAGGTTGTTAGGATATATTAATTGGCTTTATCTTATTTACCTCATTTTAAGCTTGCCACAGAAGGTCTTAAACCTCTGTTTTCAAGGTAGGAAACGTTTGTTCCTTGCTTCAAGCAACAATCAAATTTATTATTAATGGTTGATCTATTACATGGCAAGCATTTTTAGGCAAAATTAATAACTGTTATCCAAAAGATAATTTGTACTATCAGATCACATGTTTATTCCTTTAAGTTTCTCCCTGCTTCAACACAGATACCTGAATTGGGTGCTATAGCAGCTATTTTTAAGATGTTAAAGGTCAAGCTTTTAATAATAGTAGATATACATAGCTCATGGTCTATAATTGCTTAAAATTGGTCCATTTTTAATACTGCTAATTCTTAATTTCTACAGTTTATACAAATGTGATTCAAATTTCTAAGAACAAAGGATATGTTCTCTAAATGACTGTCCTTTAGGTATTTGAAATAATTTTATATTTTGTACACATCAAATTATAAAGATTTGTTCTTGATGTCCTCAATTTCTACCTCTACCACGTAATGGTGTTAATCCTAGAGGACTTAGTTATTACAGATAAATGATATTCATATTTCTAATTTAAAGGATTAAAAAAATATGTACATGTGACTAATGATTCATTTTTAGGCTGTCTAGTTGCAACTGCTCTAACAGAAAAAGCAACTATATTTTATATAATTACATAGTTATTGCCTATGTTATGGTTTATACTTTGTGTTCCAACTTAAATTAATAAAACAATATCTTGGAAGAAAGAAGAGAGGGGAAATCGTGTCCCTGTACATATCATTTATATTATGCTTGCATGTTTTTAAGAAAATTTTAAAATTTAGATGCCAAGAAACTCCTTGCTAAATGTATATGACATCTTGTAATTAGACATATTGATGTCTAGGTGAAATGAAGGAATTCACTTACTAACATATGCCATGATCCTGATTTAATATTGGGGGAGAAGGCATGTCCTCTGTTTTTTCCACAGAATGCTGCAGAAGATATGCTGATTGTGCTTGCTGAATGCCCAGACCATGGTAACATAAGAGCTATATTGGGTATATGTTCTTGACTTACCTCAATTGTCAAATGTCCCAGGTTAGATAAATTGCCTAGCTTCAAGCTTTTAGACTTTGTGGGACAGAACATGGAGACTGTTATGCTAGCTTAGGAAAAATTAATAAGAAGAGTTAAAATGACTCTTCTCCTTATTGTGCTCAGCTGACTCAACCATAGACTGGTCTAGAAATAATTCCAATATTGAAGATTCCAATTTTGAAGATGGCTAACAATCTTCAGCCAGCTGTGTTAATTTAACATATAGTCTCCACTTTTCCTGAGAAGTAACAGCTTAATTCTTGATTCACAAGGCTACCTCTCCCACCTCAGAGGCCAAGCCTTGGGTCCTCAAAGTTGTTAATTTACAACTGAATTGGATACTTCTGGGACAAGTTAATCCTATTCCACCTTTAACTCTTGACCTTGTCTGTTAAGCAGACTGGCTGTCTCCACCCAGGCTCACCTGGATGGAGAGATTACATGTCTGTTAAAGACACTTGCAGACCCCCCTGGCTTCAAAACTTACACAAGTGGATCTCCAAAGAGGGAGCCACATAGAACTCAGATCTATGTGTGTTTGTTTTTGAACAAACATGGGTACCAGCGAGACGTGCGAGGCAAAGCACTGCATGGGGAGGTGAATTTCTGCTTCTGAGTCCCCAGGAAGTACACCTAATTGCATAGGGGTTAACGTCGAGAGGCTGTCCTTAAAATAATAAGGGAGCCTATTACCCCTCCTCTGAAAAAGACGTTATACAATATTTAAGAGGAATTACGGTCAATGCTTCCCCTCCTGGTTAAGGCCCGCCTTCTTATGAAGGATATTTATCCACTTGTTTTCTACCTCCTCGTGTTCAAATTAATAAAAAAAGGGAGGACATGTACAGAGCCATATTGGGGCAGTCTTGCACTTGGTCAGAGTTTGACTTTGGTCAAGGTTAACTTCTCCCAGTTAGCCAGGATCCTGCTCCACCTAGGGTGGAGTGCACGTAGTAAAGGTTAAGTTCATTGTTCTTCCTGGTATAGGGATTCCTGAATTAAACAGGTGACCCACCCAGCTGCCGGAGCAGTCAAGACGAAGACCTCCAAGAGAAGCTAGACAACTTCCACCTGAACTCAGCCTGGAGTCTGGGGGGAAGGGTTTGCCCGAACTGTTATAAGGTCTGGCGCCATTAAAGTTTACGGCTTTGATCAGTGAACATTGACTTAGCCGTACTTTCTTTTCGCCGCTCTTCCCTATGACCCCAAAGTTCTCTCAACAGGTAACCCAGTTCACATGTAGCCGCTGGCGGCTACAGTGGTTATACCAGCTTGCAATCCCACCAGCAGTGGAGGAGTGTTCCTCTTTCTCCACATCCTTGCCAACACCTGCTATCTCCTGAGTTTTTAAGGACACTGTCAATAGGACAAAACGGCAACCAACAAATTGGGAAAAGATCTTCACAACCCTACATCTGACAGGACAGAGGGCCAATATCCAATATATACAAAGAAGTCAAGAAGGTAGACTCCAGAGAGCCAAATAACCCTATTAAAAAATGGGGTACAGAGCCAAACAAAGAATTTTCACCTGAAGAATTTTGAATGGCTGAGAAGCACCTTAAGAAATGTTCAACATCATTAATCATTAGGAAAATGCAAATCAAAACAACCCTGAGATTTCACCTCACACCAATTGTTTTCTAAGGTCCAGATATGCCAGAAATTCGAAGGTGCTTCCACGTTCTACAATGGGTGTGTCTTCACAACTCTGATGAAGGATTGGCAAGCACCAATGTGACCATTGGCTAAACCCAGAAACAGATGTAAGATGGAAAGCCACCTGGACTACTGATAATACCCCTCACAAGCCTTGTGCAAATACCTGGTGTTCAGGATGGTGGGATTGGCAGAGTGATGTGAAAGGTGAGGCTCTGGGGGAGAATGTTAGATCACTGAGGGTGTGTCCTTAGAAAACACTCTGGTAGGACTCTGGTCTCTTGGTCTTTTGCACTGTTTACTGTCTGGAAATTAATATGTTTATTTTCACCAACACCATCCTTACTAAAAGCTCAAAGCAATGCAGCTGACCAACTTGGGCTTAAGCCATAAACACTTTCAGGAATCTTATCATGGAAACACAAAGCTAATTAATTGTTGTTGGGGTACATCCCATACCAACCCTAAACGGAATGGGAGAGGGGCCCTACCTTTCATCTTTAGCCCAATTTTGAGAACTTCCAACTGCCACTCAAGGAGTTTAGTGTGTGGCTTCTTTCCACTGGGGATATAGAGGACCAGAAGCTAATCTGAGCTGTTCCCCTACCATCACAGAGTTATAGGGACATAGGTAGACAAGGCAGATAAGAGTGGGCTCCTTAGACCGTGGCTTCTTATTCCTATAAGAAATTTGTGATAGGTTATTTCTCTGCCACTGGTGAATGAGCCAATTCAGGCCAGATTAGATTATATTAAAGGAAGGTTTTTTGGGAAGCTGCCCCAAGGACTGAAGCCAGGGAAATCACCATGGAGGCAGGGAGAGAGAAAGAGAGACGGGGCGTGGTGCAGAGAGAAGAGGAGAGAGACCAAAATGTTTGGATTATGTTGGGAGGAGCTTCTGGGGGAAGGGCAGCCCAGCCCCTGGACTGGAAAGTTTAAGGTTGGGGGCAGGGTAAGCCAGGTAGAGCCTGAGGGATGCCAGTCAAAACTGGAGGCCAGGTCTGCTTTGTTATGTAAACTATGCACCTCAGCCCCTTGTCCCAAGGTCTGAAACCAAAGGGTTTGGAATGAAGGTGACAGGGGCAGGTATCTAACTAGGTGCAATGGAGGAAAAGGGAATACCCAGAACCCCACAAAATGCCCAGCCCTTGAGATACACTGACTCCATATCTGGCTTCAAATTGGCAGTTCAGGAGACTAGGCCTCAATCTCTGTTTCCAAGAACTGGGCAGGTCCAGGCAAGTCCAGGCCTAAGAAGCCACCCTACCACCTGGCCTGAGGTGAGGACAATGGGCCAGCAGCTGTTTCCAGACTTCCCCAGCAACAGTTTCCAGCTCCCCACACCCCAGCAAAGGTTCGGGAATGTTTCTAGAGATAGAGCCAACAGATTAACATAGAGGTCACCTACCCCTCCCATGAATTTCTCTAATGTGATTTAAATCGGGCCTATGAGCTCACTTTGGGGTCTCCATCTTTATAGCCGGTAGACCCAGCATGCTGGATTCCTGCAAAATAAAACACTCTTTGTGTTTTTATACTATTTTATACTTATTTGAGTCTGGGGTATTATTCTTTGGTGGATCATGGGCCCTTTCACCCTGAGTTGCTTTAGTAGACGCCCATGTTCTGATTCTCTTCCATCTGAAAGGGAGCTATTTACTTGCTTTAATAAAATGGTTACTTTTGCTTTTTCTGTGGATTGGTCTTCTGTCATTCCTGTATGTTCAACTATTTTTGTGTTCCATAGAAGGAGCTCAGTGATCTTCTAGACCAGTGGTTCTCAACTGTCCTAACGCTGTGACCCTTTAATACAGTTCTTCATGTTGTAGTGACTCCCAACCATAAAATTATATTTGTTGCTACTTCATAACTGCAATTTTGCTAGTTATGAATTGTAATGTAAATATTCTTGGAGGTAGAGGTTTGCTAAAAGGTTTGCTAAAAGTGTTGCAATCCATAGGTTGAGACCCACTACATGAAACATATGTTAAATGATTAGTTTTCAGCTAGCTTAGCTGAAATGACCTCAGGAAGCACAGAGCTATGTTAGGGAAGTGATACTTAGTCATTGGTACTTCTTGCTCAGCCCTCAGAACAGGAGAGATGGGGAGTAAGTTCTACTGGTGCTGCCTAAAGGCATCTACTATGTTGACCAGCCATCCAGGTTTCCCCAGGATTAAGTTTCAGCACTGAAAGTCTTATCATGGACCATCTTACCCCTACTCCCCAATCTAGGACAAGGTGTGAGAGTGCCCCATCCTACGTTCTGTCTGAAAGTCACATACAATCAGAAGCTGAGCCAAAAGGCAAGGAACCTGAAGACTTAAGTGGTGGGTGAGGCCTTTGAATGGACTCTTTGTGTCCACCTCCCTGCAAATTCCTGCATGATAAAGAGAACCACTTAAGCATTTGCCCCTAGTTAGACATTTGTTTTCCTGAAATTCCTCATCTACTTTCATGACTACATGTGACAGAAGAGACTTTACTATCAAGAAATGGATGGATAAGTCATGGGACCTCTCATGACAAACTATGAGATAAGTTAACATCGTGTGACTAGTGCCAATGTCACAGTCACACTGTCATGCTTGAGGGACAGGATCTCATCGGATTCTTTTCCGGCCATTTTTTCACAGGCTATTGGTAGAGTTCTGTTTTAATCTGTTTGATGTGCACTGCAGCTCTGTTTATGGCAGTCTTGCATGCTTTGCTGATCCCTATAGGCAGAGACTTCAGTTCCTGAAGTTTTATAGCAAGATGCCCTTTAGAAAGTTTTTAAATATTCTCAGCATTCAGTCCATGAGGATATTAATTGTGATTATATTACAATATATTATTCTGGGGAGACCTGGCATTTTAAAGCCTTTCCAGAATGCTTGGGTTTATGGCATGGCTTTGCTATTTGTCACCCATGTGATCACAGGCAAGCTGTGTAACCTGAGGGTTATTTCCTCATTTAAAAACAAGATGAATAACAAGACTTCATTCAGAACATTGTTGCAAGGATTATAGTGGACTAGTTAGTGCTAAACACCCAGACGAGTCTTACAGGGTCTGTATGGTTGCTTTACATGGGGTCAGCTTAGTTAGGCTAGAACTGTAAGACCCCCAAAAACCGAGGGTGCCCCCAGCACCCCACGCCTTGGAAGGCGACACCCAAATCACTCGCAAGAAACAGTCTCGAGGCAATAACATGGAGATTTATTCCAGAATTATAGGTTCCACAGCCATATACCAAGGAGGACTAGAGGACTGTGGACCCCGAGTGCCAAATTGCAACAGCTTTTATAAGTTCACAGCAAAGCCAACGAATCACCAACCAATCATTCCTTAGCATCAAGAGTCTGCGAATCACCAACCAATCATTCCTTAGGATTGAGAGCCCGAAAATCACCAACCAATCGATTTGTACCACTCCATAGTTTTTAGGCCAATCAGTTTAAATTATCCGAGCCTGCACTCAGTGGACCAATTATTTTCCTATTTTCTTGGAATCTATAGCTGCGTAAACTCCTGGATAGGAAATGGTGTAAGCAGTTTACGGAAGCAAGATAAGCTTAGCTCATTTCCAGTAACCTTGTAGGGCCAGGATCACCTATTCAAGGCCTTTTTGCCTAGGTCTTAAAGGGAAGACTCTGGAACGTGACCTTTTACCTAGTTTCTAACAAAAAGCATAAAGAGTGGACTCTGGAATATGAAGTGTTTGGGGCTCCTTAGAAGGCTGAAGTTAGGCTATATTTTCTATTCTTTCAGAACCATGCTTCCCACACACATACACACACACACACACACCTTCATCTTTCTGGTTGGGTCAACCATAAGAGAACTGTGTACTTGACTTTTCAGTAGGAAAAATGAAGCAGGAGCCAGGTCCACAGCATTTCTAGTTTAAGCAGGATCTTTTCTCCCATATTTACAGAGCTGGGGCCAAGCCCAGGGAGTATATATTGGTTACTTTTCTATTGCTGTGATAAAACACCATGGTCAAAAGCAATTTATGGAAGGAAGAGTTTATTTTGGCTCATGGTTCTCGGGGAGAAGAGTCTAGTAAGGAAGCACTGCAGCAAGCAGTAGGCACGGCTGTTGGAGCAGGAAGCTGAGAGCTCACATCCTCAGTGGTAAGCATCAAGTAAGGAGAAAAGACTGGGAAGAGGGCAGGGCATATACTTTCAAATCCCTGCAGTGATCTACGACCTGATATTCAAATACCCGAACCAATGGGGAAACATTTCTCACTTAAACCTTATTCCTCATAACAATTTGTGTTCTCCTAGTTTGCTTTCTGTTGTGTGTTAAAGACCAAGATCAAAAACAACATAGAGAAAGATAATCACTCAGCTGTCTATGCCCTATCTGACTCCATCATTGAGGGAAGCCAAATTAGGGACTTTGGCAGGAACCTGGAGGCAGGACCTGAAGCAGAGGCCATAGAGGAGAAACACTGCTCACCACATTACTCACCCCACCTCACTTATTTTGCTTTTGTATATAATTTAGGACCGCCTGCCCCGGGCTGGCAAGCCTTCCCCAGTGAGCTAGGTCCTCCCCCACACACCAGACATTAATCAAGAAAATGCCCCGCTCACTTGCTTATAAGCCAATCTTTTTTTTTTCCGATGTATTTTTATTTTATTCAATATATTTTTTATTTACATTTCAAATGATTTCCCCTTTTCTGGTCCCCCCACTCCCCAAAAGTCACATAAGCCCCCTTCCCTCCCCCTGTTCTCCCACCCACCCCTTCCCTCTTCCCTGTTCTGGTTTTGTCTTATACTGCTACACTGAGTCTTTCCAGAACAAGGGGCCACTCCTCCTTTCTTCTTGTACCTCATTTGATGTGTGGATTATGTTTTGGGTATTCCAGTTTTCCAGGCTAATATCCACTTATTAGTGAGTACATACCATGATTGATCTTTTGAGACTGGGTTACCTCACTTAGTAGGATGTTCTCCGGCTCCATCCATTTGCCTAAGAATTTCATGAATTCATTGTTTCTAATGGCTGAATAGTACTCCATTGTGTAGATATACCACATTTTTTGCATCCATTCTTCTATTGAGGGATTCCTGGGTTCTTTCCAGCATCTGGCTATTATAAATAGGGCTGCTATGAACATAGTGGAGCATATATCCTTATTACATGCTGGGGAATCCTCTGGGTATATGCCCAGGAGTGGTATAGCAGGATCTTTCAGAAGTGAGGTGCCCAGTTTTCTGAGGAACCGCTTATAGGCCAATCTTATGAAGGCCTTTTCTCAACTGAGGCTTTTTCTTCCCAGGAGAGTTCAGCTTGTATCAAGTTGACAAAAACTTAGCAGATCATGGTGGGTTCACAAAGAAGAGCAGGAGCTTGACATGTAGGTCATCCACGTCATTCAAGTTGGAGATGAAAATTTGTTGATTCCTATGGCCTCTACCTCAGGACCATTTTGTTTGTAGACATTGGGGCATTTGTTTGCTGACATTGGGGCAGCCCCTCTGCAGAAACAATGGCATCGCACTGGCTTCTCACCTGTGTCTCCTGTCCTCGGGGCCACTCAGTGGCTTTGCTTCACCGGTTAGAGCCTGGACTAATGTCACGCCTTGCCTTTGTTCAGTCTTTGTCTTACAGCTCTCAGGTGCTATGTTTTGCATTGTGTGTGTTCAGACATTTCTTGATGGGATGATTCCTGGGTGATATGGGGCAAAAGGTCTTTTGGCTTCCTTACTATCATATCTTCCAATAAATAAACATAAAGAAATTTTTTAGGTTTTTGTATCTTTCATATTGAATTGCTATTCAAGCCATTTTCTTACTGGTTCTGTAACCGTTGGTGAGCCCTGTTCCCCCAGTAAGGAGAAAGTGCTGGGATTATGACAGGACATCCCACTCTCCCTCACCTTAGCTCAGCCTACCCATCATGGGTCCTTTTGCTCCCCTCCACTTAGCCCCTCCTTTCCACTCTGGCAGCTCTGGGGGAGGCTGTGTGTTGCTCCCTCTTGGTTCCTCTGCAATAGCAGGAGCTTTTCTTAGCTGTCGCTTAGAAAATGGCACTTGTCAAACTGTTGGCACTTCTGAGAATTACAAAGAAAGCAACACCTTTCTGGGTTCCCAGTTTCACTCTTCTCCCTGAGCTCGGTTATCCAGTTCAGTCCACAAAATAAAGTTCTTAGTTTTCTTTCCAACTGGTGATAATCAGATCAAATTGCAGACCTGAAATGTAAATGAGCCAGAATCTGAATAAACTTGCCCCTGGTGAAATTTCAGCCCCACAGAAAATTGGGTCTGGCTTCACTCTGAAAAAATGTAGCAGTGTGAGTCAACAGAAGCTCAGAAAGTGAGAGAGAAAGCCCGGAGATTAAACAAGCATATCATAAACACTTAGCGAAAAGAGCCATTTCTCCAGCGGTTATTAAAGAGTCATTTTTTAATGACCAGAACATAACATCATTGCTTACATAAAAGGACCATTCTTCATCCACAGTGCTTAGCTGAATCACTGGTATTTAACACACAAAGTACAAATCATACTTTAAAAGGCTATAAGTGAAAAAAAAACCAAAGAATGAATAAATAGTTTTGCCAAATGAAAACACTATGTTTCCTCAAGATCAGACAGAAACCAATGTTTTTCATGTGATGGAGCCTCAGATGTTTTCATGACCACTGTCTGTTCTATGCTCTCTAGACTAGGGAAGCTTTTATAGCTTTATTGCTTTCAAATCATCAAACGAACCATAGTTTTTAGATATGAAATCTAAGTATACTTCCAATGTCAGTGTCTACAAATGACATTTTCTCAGAGTGTAGCTGTAGGCATGTGTTCAGCCCCTGTACAGACCTTGTGTAGCAGAATAGGTTGGGTACTTTGTTGCTGTCCTCACGCCCACTCTTAGGAGAGAGCGGTATCCAGCTACAGTGGGAATGTCTCAATCTTGGCATGCACTCACTACTAGTGTCGTTTTGTAACATTCTTCTCCTACTTGATGCCACCAACCCTTTCAAGAATGACTTCAGCCATTGTCATCTCCTGGGGAGCAGTCCCCTGATGAGGCTTGGCCAAGGAAGGACCTAGGTTGCTGCAGGATAAGAAGGGTGAGGAGCAGAAAAAAGAAGAGGCATGGAAAACTGGCAGAATGGGTTTTCCGAGTTTTAAAGATACCACTTTTGATTTTAAACATGCATGAAGCTCAGAATGGCACCAGTCTTAAAACACACCTGGGTTCCAAGGGTAAAAGGACTCTAAGGGGACTTGATTCATATATCTGTCTTCTTGAAGCAGCCCATCATGAAATGCAACAGCTTCTTTTAAATTTACTTATTAGTTAATTAATTAATTTAAAGTCTGTGAATTTTCTGACAAACTCTCAGTAGTATTCTGAGGAGGTATATATTTAGTATGTTACAGGTCCTATACCTCATTTGTTTAGGTTCTAGAATACTCTGTTCTGAAAGGGGGCAGAAGGTTCACCATGAGGGACCCTTTGCTCTAAGAGTCCTTTGTATGTATGTATGTATGTATATATATATATATATATATATATGTGAATATATATGTATTGCTAATTCTTTGACAGTCTCATACATATATACAGTATATCTTGATCTTATCCTCCTCCAACTCCCACTCTCCCTAGACATCTTCTCACATGGTCCCTCTCCTACCTTCATGTCTTTTCCATTTTAAATTCTCTAGGAGTTCTTGGTTTAGTCTTGTTGAATATTTCCTGACTCACCTCTGACCCCAAGGACTGCCTGTCTACCAGGCTCTTGGTATCCCAGCTTGGGTTCTGGCTAGGAGTCAGAAAAATCTGGTATTTCTGGAAGCTGTGGGTGGTGTAGGCTCAGGAGTTCTTCGGCCTGACGAGGTCCATGAAGGAAACAGACGCAGACAAACAGGCTTGGGCCCCACCTATGGGAGAGAAAGCCCTGAGTACTGTAAGCAGAAACTTCCAGGCCTAGCTCCCATTAAGTGAGTCAGGCCACTAATATAAACCTGGAAGAGAAATTGCCTCGCAACACTGTGAGCCATGGGACACTTGCCTGTCTAAGTCACAAATATTAATGCCTGATAAGATTCTTCTATTTTGATTGTCCAAAAGTTAAAAACATAACTGTCACTTTCAAATATAGTGATCATGTATCCAATGTTTATCTGATTTAGTACCGAAAGAATCAATCAGATGAGACAGGTTAAAAAACCAAATGAGCTGGGTAAGTTGTCAGTTTTCCATGCCTGTGTTGTGTTGTAGTTTCCTCTGGGACTGAAACATTCCATCCTGCCTGAAGCCCCTGAAGTATGAAGGTAAAGGCTCAAAATAGCTCCAGGAAGTCCCTGAAAACTAACCAGATTCACTAGACACCTCCATGTCAGAGTAAACAATAAAAGCTGAGACTCCTTCTCAGGCGACCCAAACTGCAGCAAAGACGCTCAAAGCAGCAAAGAAAGCTCTGAGACCACACCAGCTAGCTGCCTGGGAGAGGTTAGAACCAATACCACTGGTTTTCAACCTGTGGGTCTTGACCCCTTTGAGATCGAATGACCCTTTCACGGGGTTCATATATCAGATAGCCTGCATATTAGATATCTATATTATGATTTATAACAGTAGCAAAATTGCAGTTATGAAGTAGCAACAACTAGTCTTATGGCTGAGGGGGTCGCCACAACATGAGGGACTGTATTGAAGGGTCACAGCACTGGGAAGCTTGAGAACCACTGATCTATGTGGTAACTGACCATTATCTGTCCAATTTTTCAATTTCAAGAATTTTTGGGGGGCTGGAGAGACCTTCTTCCAGAGGTCCTGAGTACAATCCCAGCAACTACATGGTGACTCACAACCACCTATAATGGAATCCAATGCGCTACTCTGGTGTGTTTGAAGACAGCTACAGTGTACTCACATACATAAAATAAAAATAAATAATTCTTTATAAAAAGAATTATTCATTTTCTGAAAAAATAATGTATTAGCTGACACTCACTATTCTAGACAGTTATGTTATATAAATGCATAAAATTAAGAATATTTAGTTGACCGATGTTAAATTATTTCTTGTGATTTTCATGCTGCCTCTCCTCCACCTCCATCAGACTCCTAAACCATACAGACAGGAGGATGTTCTCTGAGAGAGGCTTTACCCAGCAGCTGACTCACTCGGACAGATACAGACACCCACAGACAAGCAGTGGATGGAGCTTGGGGACTCTTATGAAGGAAGAGGGGAAATGATAGGTTTGAGGGCCCAAAGGGGGTAGGAACTTCACAGGAAGATTAGCAGAGCCAACTAACCTGGACCTTTGGGGCTCTCAGAGTCTGAACCTCCAAACAAAGAATATGGACTCTACCTAGGATTCCATGTTCATATGTAGCAGATGTGCAGTTTGGTCTTCATGTGGGTCCTGAATAATTGAAATGAGGGTTATCCCAAAAGCTGCTTCCTGAACTTGGGATATGTCCTACTAGCTGGGCTGCCCCTTGCTTCAGTGGGAGAGGAAGCACCTAGCCGAGCAGGCAGAAACTTGAAGTGCCAAGGTAGGGGTGGGGGGAAACCCAGGGCTCCCTCATCCACCCAGAGGAGAAGGGGAGAGGAAATGATTATAGAGGGGAGACAAGGAGGAGGACAGTGAGCAGAATGTAAAGTGAATAAGTAAAAAAATAAATTAATTTAAAAAATTATTTCTTTTACAAAAAATAGAAATAATTCTTACATACTTCTGGTTTAATGTTTTGTCAGCTGATCAATATATAGCCTTGTTTTATGTGTGTTTTCACTTAAGCACACCATATTTAGCTTATCCTGTTGATTTACTGATATTAAACTTATGGCCAACAACATCATAACTCAAGGCTGAATAAAGCTTTTTAAACAAATATATGATTGTCATAAACCACAGCACAGCCTTAGGAACTTGAGCTAGCTCTCCAAAACCATTCTGAGGAATCATTCTGCACAATTAAACAACCAAAGAAAAACCCACAAAATATGAAAACACGATGCTAAATAGACTACAAAAAGACACTTGCTCATGGTCTGAGGGTGGGAAAAGCCAAGAATCAGAAACCTCCTCTTTCTGTGGGAGCTCAGCAAACAACCATGAGAGGGCCATGTGTGCTGACCATGGGATTACATATGTTCACAAGTAGACATGGCTATGAGGTGCATTCTAAAGTGAATGATGAAGATGGAGGCGTTCATTCAGTATCTCTCAACCTTCCTCATGCAGAGACCCTTTAATACAGTTCCTTATGCTGTGATGATTCCCTCCCCACCCCACACCGTAAAAGGTTTTCATTGCCACTTTATGACTGCAATTTTGCTACTGTTGTGAATCCTAATGTAAAATCGGTGTTTTCTGATGATCTCAGGCCACCCCTGTGAAAGGGTCTCTTGATCCCCAAAGGGTCATCACCCCCAGGTTGAGAACCACTGATACAGATACTAAAAATTTATACTAGCCAGAAGCCATTTGCTGCTTCTCAGTCCTCTACAAGTTAACATCTAAGATCTAATCAATGGAAAGCCCAAATCACAGTCAGACAGGTCTTGATTAGGTTTAGTAGATACGGATTTAGCATTCATCTTCTCAACCTTGATATTTTAGATGAGGTGATCTGGGTCTGGAGGTCTGACCCCATGCGTTATTTGCTGTTACGTTGCCTTTCCTCACTTGATATAAGTGACATCTCCTGTCTTGACTGTAACCACTAAATGTGTCCTCAGATACTGTCAAAGATCCCTAGGGAACAGAAACACCCTATTGGATGGCCTTTCTCCGTGTGTCATGGTCTAAGTTCATTTAGTCCACTATAACAAACAGCTATCTTGGATAGTTTATAAACAGTAGACATGTCTTCCTTACAGTTTTTGAGTTTAGGAAGTCTAAGATTGATGTCTCAATAGGTTTGTTTTCTAGTTAGGGTCTGTTTTACTGATGGTACCTGGTAGCTGTGTCCTCATGTGATGAAAGGGCAGAGCAGCTTTCTCAGGCCTGGTGTGTAAAGGACTTTCAACATCATAATTTTATCATCTACCACCAGCACACTGGTTTCTAGCATATGAGCCTGTGGTGGAGTCCAAATCTTCAGACTGTAACAATTGGAAAAAAAGATGTAAGTATCTGTTGACCAACTATGCAACCACACAAATTTGACCCTTTAAAGCTTGTATTATAATGTGCAGTCAAATGTATCTATATTATAATATATAGTATATAATAATAACTATATATATATTCACTATATAACTATACACACACACATACGCACACACATTATTCTGTTTATATTTTGTTTTGTCATTACTTGGAGAACAAAAACCACAACGTGGTGCTGAAAACTCAGAAGACACTTGATAAATATTTCTAGTTGGAAATGATAATCTTTGACAGGTCTAAGGTCTGAGTCAAGAGTAATAACTGGGGATTGGTAAGGGCAGGGTTATACGGAGATACCTCTGCTCATTGAAGATTCTTCCCCAACATCTACCAGAAGGCCTGAGGGAGGGCTGCAGGAAGAAAGAGAGGGCCATGAGGGATCAGAAAAGGAAGGCTCTTGATGGAATTGTTTCTGTCTGCACACACATCTGCCCAGGCCTGGTGATATTAGGTGATACTGATGAAGGACCTTTGGAAGATTCCACCAGAGAAAGGTCATGGAGCACTTAGCCACCCCTCTCCTCTGGAAGGGAGAGGCTAATTACTTTCCTCGGACCACGGAGGTGGGGAGGGGGTGAGGGAAGGTGGGGTGGGGTGGGGACTGACCACTGGCCACCTGTGGGTTGGGGAGGCCCAGAGCATGTAGACACATTCCACAGGGCTGACAATGTCTATTCTGCACAAAACCTGCACCCAATGGTGCTTTTATAACTGCAAAGCTGTTATTTTTTTCACTCATTTATTTTGTAATTATAAATGTAAATCAATACCAATCCCTAATGTGTAGTTATATTTACACATTTGATTACTTTTTAAAATTAAAACTGTTTATCTGAGATACTGTTTAAACAGATTCTTACTCAAATCCCTCCTCCCCACCCTACCACCTTTTTAAAAACAAATCTGGTCCCTTATGATGAGCTGCCCCAAGTGAGGCACATTTCATACTATTGACTATGTGCTCAAGGTGGAGAAACTCTGTCTTCCATTCCCAGCAAAAGGTGCTTGAGTTTCAGTGAACATCATCCTAAGTGAGGTAACCCAGTCTCAAAAGAACACTCATGGTATGCACTCACTGATAAACAGATATTAGCCTAGAAGCTTAGAATACCCAAGACACAAAGCACATATCAAATGATGCCCAAGAAGAAGGAAGGAGTGGCCCCTGGTCCTGGAAAGGCTCAGTGCAGCAGTGTCGGGGAATATCAGGACAGAGAAGTGGGAAAGGGTGGATTGGGGGACAGGGGGAGGGAAGAGGGCTTATGGGACTTTTGGGGAGGGGGGATCCAGGAAAGGGAAAATTACTTGAAATGTAAATAAAGAATATACTGAATAAAAAAAAAGTTTCAGTGGTAAAACTTGACGTTTCAGGCTTGAAGGGTATCAGCTTCCAAGGACAAGGGGTGGATCCTTCCTTGATAAGCAATGCAGAGAGAGTTTGAACTCCTCCCTGACAGTTGAGTTCTCCGTCCTTACCTTCACTTGAGCCATTCTGTTTTCTTCAAAGGAGAAATGCACTTTCGAGGGGAATTGTTCTTCTGTTTGTTTTTCTGAGACAGTGTCTTTAAAAATCTGTACTTAGGTCAGCCCGGAATTTATTATGTATGTAGCTCATGCTGGCCTCGAACTCACAGTGGCATTCTTGCATCTTACTGATGTGACAGAGCATAGCTGGTAAAAAATACAAAAACAAAAACAAAATCAAAAACCTTTTCTGGCTGAATCCCTGAATCAGACAAAGCCATTCACAACCCAATGGAATTTTCCCTAAGTCTTTTATCTGTTGCTTCTCTTCAGTATCACGCTCTTGGCTCTTGACACATATATCATGCAATGCAGGTGCTTCCTGGTTTTCCTCTGTAATTTTGTGGTCCATGCTTCCGATTCTGCCTCCAGGTTCCGGCCTTGAGCTTCTGTCTTGGCTTCCCTTGTTGTGGTGGTTTGTACATGCTCAGTCCAGAGAGAGGCACTATTAGAAGTTGTGGCCTTGTTGGAGTAGGTGTGTCACTGTGGTTATCGGATTTAAGACCCTCATCCTAGCTGCCTAGAAGCCAGTATTCTGCTAGCAGCCTTCAGATGAAGATGTAAAATGCCAAGCTCCTCCTGCACCATGCCTGCCTGGGTGCTGCCATGTTCCCGCCTTGATGATAATGGACTGAACTTCTGAATCTGTAAGCGAGCCCCAATTAAATGCTGTTCTTATAAGTGTTGACTTGGTCATAGTGTCTGTTCACCACAGTAAAACCCTAAGACAGTTGGCGATGGAGCATAACCTATCAACTGAGTCCTCCCCCCATTTACATCAAAGTTCTATCCCAGCAACAGAAGAATCCTAACTAGAACAGGTTTTGTTTTTTGTTTTTTGTTTGTTTGTTTGTTTTTATTAATGTCCACTCTTTCCTTTTCCCTAAAAAAACAAGGCTGTGTCTGGACATTTGTAGTTAGGGAATACGATTTATCAAGTCTGCTGCATCTGAGTACAACAAGTGAATTGTGAACAGAAGTTCAGTTCTTAAAGTACTGCCCATCAGTCTCCTCCTTGCTTCCTCCCTCTTCTCCCCCCCTCCCCCATACCCACATGCCCTCAGCCCCATGAACTGAAGCAGGACAATCCTGTCTGTTATCTTGAAGGTCAGGAGCCAGGACAGAGTACATACAAGGCAGAAGGAGAGAAGCTGAGTGTATGAATGTCCACACGAAGCAGAAAAGCTCGCCTCTCTGTTCTGGACCATGAGACGAGAGAAAGAATCTTCCTTGGTCTTCCTTACAATCATGCAGATTTTCATACAAGTAATCCAAACCCCATGGGCTCATGTGAAGAGTCAAGGGAATTCTTCTAATTGGCTGATTCCCAGTTGACTCCTAAGCCCCACAGTGCTTGGAATATAGTAAGGCTCAATACATCTGTTAGTGTGCATCACTAAGAGCTGTCAAGACATGAGGTCCCCCGGCTGGCACATACATAAAACACAGTCTGAACAAACCTTTCTAAATGGCAGGTTACAAATGATGAAGAGAGGCGCAAGCCACAGACAAATGGTAACAAGCGGTTAAGCTTAGGTGGGAACCTTTGTGGGTGCAGTGTAGAAATGACAGTTAATTATATGCCGTCACTTGAGTGATTTGCAGATAGTAATCACAGTCGCTGTCATTTTCCAAAACAAAAGACTTATGCAGGCACAGACTATGCAGACAGGTAATTTCTTCTTTTAACAAGTTTGATGAGACATCAAGATTGCTATGCTGTAAAGGTCCAGAAGAAAATGAAAATCCATTGCTACAATGTGCAGAGTGAATGCAAAGTAGCTGCTTAATTAGGCAGCCTGGCCTTTTTTTTTTTTTTTTTTTTTTTTTTTGTAACAAATGGAGAGACACCAGCTACTTTTGCTGAACATACCCAACATCATTTCTCACTCTGTGTGAAACGCTGCATTAAATACAAGGAGGAATGCATAGATAACAGAATAGGATACATAAAGATACAGGAGTTGGAGAGGGGGGATGCTACAAAAACAGATGTTTAGATTTCCTTGAAGCTTCAATGAATCATTGCCTTGGTCCTGTTGCAAGTTTCTGAGCAGCCTTTTATCACACCTGACTTGGGTTTAAAGAGAAAGAACAAAACCAAATTGTAAACACAGTGAGCTCCAGCAAACACTACCAGGTTCTTATCTTCTACTCTACAATATAGGATTTTAAAATTTTTGAAAGGCTGTGTGTGATGCTTATTTTGGATTGTCAACCTGACTACACCCGGAATTAACTAAAACCCAAGCAGTTGGGTACACCTGTGAAGAATTTTTTTTTTTCTTAATTAAATCATCTGCAGTAGGGAGACCCATGTTTAATCCAGATTTTTAAGGTGGGAAGATATACCTTTAGTCTGGGCCAACCTTCTGCTGGCAGCTTTTATAAATGACATGGAAGAAGGAAGCTTGTTCTATTTGTCTGCTTGCCCTCACTCTGGCTGGCAAGTCCATTCCTTCACTGGCATTAGGGCCTCCTTCTTTAGGATTCTGTTATATAGTAAGACCAGCTGACACATCCAGCTCCATGGACTGAGCAGCTACTGGATTTTCAGACTTGCCTTTGGTAGGCAGCCATTGTTGGACTAGCAGGACCACAGCCTATAAGCCACTTTAATAAATCCCTTTTCCATTGGATTTATTCTAGAGTCATAAAAATATTTTTGCTTATGTCAAGGGCCTTTGTGTATCTGTGTATTTGCACACTCCCTGATCTGGAGCAAATGAAGAAATAATGGATCATGATAGACATCAGTGGTGTCAGGTGCAGGCAAGAAAATTCCTTCCTAGTTATTTAAGACTTTTCATCCTGAAAGATAATCCAATGGCTTACATCATACACTGAGGGTTAAAGAAACAATTGCTCATTGTGTTTCTAGCTAAGGGGACAATTATTACACTGTCACTGCTGGCAGAGCCAACCTGAACACTAAGATCTGTCCTTAAGTAATTCCCTAGGTCTCCTTTACAACTTATTGGGTAAAGACCCAGTTTTAATAGCCCCTCAAAACTGTGGGGTCCCATGCTCTCAGACCTTGGCCACTTACAAAGTGGCTTCCCAGTCACAGTTCTGTGGAAGATTCTATGGTTTTACTGCGACTGAAATGCTGCTGTAAACCTCCTCATGTCACCTACTTTACCTCCTACTTTATGATGTAAGTTTATTCACTGTATCAAAGCTCACTGGAATGGGGTTGGCTGGGCTTTGTATGGTGAATATTGAGGTTTAAAAGTAAATCGTCACTGGAGGCTCCTGGTGTTCACCAAGCTGGTGGCACTTGTTGAGAAGGTTGTGCAAACTGTACTAGGTGGCACCTTGCACATCACTTTGTGACTGTGAATGCAGTGTGGCCAGCAGTCTCCTGCTCCTGCTACTGTACTTCCCCTCCCTGGTGTATCATCTCAAAATGTAAGCTCTATAGTGTAGCATTTTCTACCAAGATTGAACCTTACGTCTTGAACAGAAACTTGCTATTCTAAGGGATGATGGGAGCTCATGAGGATGTGGGATGTTAAAAGGGAGGTGTCAAAACAACAGAATGTTTTCCATCAGACAGGGAAGCTCTTTAAACCCAGAAGAAAACAACTCAGAGATTTCAGGAAGTCCCTAAAACAAACCAGACTAGAACTCTTCCTCCCCAGGCATATATATGCCATGTGAAATACTAAGGGATATGCTCAGACAGGCTAAGCTGTCTTAGATTTTCATACTGCTGAGTGCCTAGAAGAATCAGAGATAAGCAGAACTACCTGAAGAGGCTCAGCTCAACTGAGTTATCTGGAAAGGAGTCCCTCGGGTCCATCAAGCTGCCTGTGGGTTATACAGTGCACTCCAGCTTAGCAGCCTTCATGAGCTGTGGTGAGCTCATGGAGATGCAGCTGTCTTTGAGTTATTTCTGCTCCTGTAAGTAACCCCCAATAAAACTCACTGGCTCATCAGGTTGGCCTTTGGTGGTATCCTTTTCTCTCTGTCTGTTCTCAGTTCTGTATCTGGGGTGAATATGTGTTTGCTCATGTCTCCGCAGAAATTTTCTGTTTCACATCCTTCTTTAGGTTGTTTTGTACCAGCTATTTTATTGCAGCAATAAGAAAAGTAGTTAATATAGCTAATGTCTTGCCATTGTGCGCCTAAGAAGTTCCAGGCTACTGTAGACTGTGTACACAGCAGCGCCTGCTTGCAAGCTACCTGACCCTGTTCCTGTACCTGCTGTTGATAAAGTGCACTCACTGTGTGTCTTCTTGAGGAGCTGTGGCCAGCTCGCAAATACTCACTTCATACTCTTACTGTTCCTCTTACTCCTGTTCCTCAGGCTATTACTACCCCATAGACCCGTGACGTCTTAGTTTCTATCTCCTCGTCTCTGTTTCTCTGGGAAATGTGTGTGAAGTTAACATCACAGCCCTTAAATTTTAAACTTTGGAGCTGAAACAGCTGGCTGATCCTGGGATCCTTGCCATGTCCTTGCTGCCAGAGAGGTGGGAAAAGCAACATCTGTCTCCCTTGTGATATTGGGGTAAGAGGCAGAGTTTCTTCCACAGAACAAACTCTGAATAGAAAGTGTTCAGATTCTGAATGCAAGGTGACAAGTGACCTTGCTTAGCCCTTACAGTCCCCTTACTACCCATGAATTCTTCCACATGGGTGGTCACCCTCTGTGCAGCCTGTCTCAGGATTCTGTCCTCTTCCATCTCCTAACACTGCCAATCTGTCTGTGTTAGCATTTGCTTCTAATATACTTGGTTCCTGTTTATCCTATTAGACCAGTTGCCCCAGGTCAACTCACCCTTCCTATCCTCAAAGTCCCTGACAGAGTTCAATTCGCCTTCGTGTTGTGTTTCTGTCCACAGGTCAACAGGCAGTTCTCATGCTGGTCCGTCCTTAACATTCCAGTTCTTTGCTGCCTTCAAAGTCGAAGAAACTAGTTTCCAATACAAATAGTGAACACTAGCTATCTCACGTCTTTCAGAGCAGAGGGGCACCAAGTCAGTTAGCTAGGATCTGATTCTATGGAACAGCCAGGAGATAGGGTTTCCAACCTTTTAATGCAGGGTCTGGGGAAAGTCTTGGGCTGGCCTCAAAGGGGAATATAACTAGATATCCTGTATTGTAGCTGTAGTCCATTTTGTAGCATAGTCTGCTGCAAATGGACTCGTTGAATAATTGTTGGGCAACATCTTTTAGGCAAACAGAAATGATAATGCTCCCTGCAGTTCCCTGTCTCCTGCCCACATTCGGCAGTTCTCACTCAAATATTGGGGGGTTCCCATGGCATCTGGCCCTTCCCCGATGCAGAAGTCTAGTACAGCTATGTAGGTTTTCATGATGTAAGAGAAAACCATTCCTATTTGCTGTCACAACTTTTCTGGCAAGTCAAAGTGAAGGGTTTTGTCTTTATAAGCTCAATTTAGTAAGTCAGCTTCCTTGCAAATGCAAGTAAAGGGTACTGGAGAATGGACAGTTCAGTTTTTACACAGATGCTGTAAGATCTAACAGCAGGTCTGTCTGTTCCTCACTTATGCCCAGATAAGTGGTGAAAAAAGCTAATTATCCTGACCTGAGGATTATGTGTTGTGTGCATCAAAACATCATGCTTTAACCATGGATATGTAGAACTCTACTTTTAAGTTTTTATTAGATGTATGTGTGCGTGTGTGCCTGTGTGTGTGTGTGTGTATGTTATGCATGTGTGTGTGTGTGTGTGTGTATGTGTATGCCTGTGTGTGTGTGTGTGTGTGTGTTGGAAGGGGATATGTGCACATGAGTTCAGGGAACCTCAGAGGCCTGAGACATTGAATTCCTCTGAAGCTGGAGTTCCAGGCAGTTGTGAGCCACCTGTCAGGGGAGCTGAGAACTGAACTCGGTCTTGTACAAGAGCAGTTGGACTCTTAACTGTTGAGCCATTTCTCCAGACTTGGAATTCTTATATATTAATTAAAAAAAAAAGGCATGCACAGATCTCAGATCTCTCACGTCATAGGGCCTGGATTGCAGCATAGAAGAGAAAAGGGAAGGTTTTTTGCACCATTATTCTCTCCTTTCCTTGGATCATATCTCGGAGGCAACTCTGCTGCCCGAGCTAAGTACCTCTGACCGTGTTGAAGGAACAGACCTCTAATTCCTTAGCTTAATCTACCTCCAACCCAGTTCCCCTGGGAACGCTGGGATACTCTCTGTAAAATCACAATTCTGCCTGAAATAAAGACCACCTTTTCCGTACAGAAGTTCAACTCAGTTTGGTTCTATGGGGTCCAGCTTCAACATGATGGACCCAGATTACTCTTCACCTTTGCATAAACAGTTGGTGTACTGATACAGCTTTTTAATTCACTCTGTCTGGTACCTGAAACAGCAGGTTATCTACATTGCCAATAATTGCTTTTTCTGAGTCATTAGGATTCAGTCTTAAAGACCCTGACTACACATTTAGCAACTATTTAAGGTGCAATTGATGGAAGTTAAGTCCTGGGCAAAGCAACACTATAGAGGAAAATTAACAGAGACTTTTCAGCCTGGAGAAGGTGGAAGGTAAACCACAAGGCCTCCTAAAATTACAAATCGATGGTAATAAAGTCATACGCCAGGTAGAATTACAATGTAAAAATGAGCATGGGGTTTTTCACCTGGGGTTGGATGGTCAGGACTAGAAAAAAGAGACCGAAAAAGAGTGAGTTACGACTGTTGTCAGCATCAGACAATGTGTATTCCTATTGAAATCCACAAACAACCTCAACAGCTGTGAAGATCAGGGCCAACAGAAAGTAAAGAATCAGTTACCTCAAGAGGGAACTAGAAAGCCAAGAAGTATTTAGAATATGAGGAAGGGCCTTCTGTGCTATTTTTGGAATTCCAGCCTCAAGTATATCAACCACGGACATGGAATAGTTTCGTGCTAGATATGGCAATCCTTAGATAAGTGCAGTTGTCTAGTGGAAAGTTTTGGCAGCCATCACTGGGCACCCTCAACATACTCCGGAAGCTAGGAAGGACGAACACACAGCATGCCATGAAACAAGGGCAGGGTGAGGAATGGAGACAGGGAGGGTAACCCGGAGTACCCGGGCACGGAAGGGAGAGAGAATGCTAGAGTCCTATTGCACAGTAGGGTAAATATAGTATAACTTTCAAAGTAGCTAGAAAAGAGGACTTTGGATCTTGACAGCACAAAGAAATAATAAATGTCCAAAGTGATAGAAATATGATTATACCTGTCATTATAGTTTGAATGCACGTATCAAAATATCACACTGTATCTCTCATATCTGTAGACTTGTATTATATCAAAAAACATAAGCAAGAAAATGAAGAACTCACAAGGATATAAAAACAGAACACCCGTCATTAGTAGAACCTAGTGATTTAAGTGTGGTTCAAGGGAAGACGGGAGGAATGCGAACATGTAGCATTCTGGGTAAGGGAAAAGAGGACTTTTTTTTTTTTTTTTAACTTGGAAACAGAAAGCACAGGGATAGAGGCAAGTCAAATTACATTCCAATGTGGTGTGCATGTATCTTAGTGTGCATGTCTTCTGCCTAAGGAATCCTATGGGAACATTTTACCAAAGCTGGAAAGCCCGAGCAGGAACTGGTCTAGCTTCACTTCCCGCTACATGCTGGGTAAGAGTCTGTTCAGTCAGTGTTTTGGTAAGGGGCTCTTTATTCCAGGGCCCACTTGTCCGGAAACTCAGCTCTCATAATGTGTAACCCCAAATCCCAGCAATATCACTCTCAGTAAGAACAGGTGGAGAATATGGACCTCTAGAATTCATTAAGTTTCAGGATGGCAAATGTGGGTAAGTGACACTAGTCCACAGCGGAGTCCATAGCCACCTCCAGAGACATACTCCCACACAGAGTGGAAGAATAGCCAAGCTTGACAAAAGTGCCTAAGAAGTGCAGGGGAGGGGCCGTGGCATCCCACCAGGCTGATGCTTCCAGAGCGGATGGGATTAACTCAGGAGCAGCAGAGAAATGGACATTCAGGCTGGCAAGTTAAAGTCACATCCTTTTGTTTTGTTTCTCGAGCTTGGAGATCAAAAACGGAAATAAAAAAACAAAAACTGAAATCTCTAAATCCTGCCTTGTTAAAGGTGTGTGTGTGTGTGTGTGTGTGTGTGTGTGTGTGTGTGAGTGAAGTTAAATATTTTCTATCCTGGGACAAAACATGTTCAAACTTAAAATCTGCAGAGTCATGGTTATCTCTTATATCCTACAGTTTCCCTGGGTTGATTTAGACATTCTCAGTTACAGGGATAAAAATGGTCCAGCAGGGGTCTCTCTCTGCACGTGGTACCAAGCAAGCCTGGCGTCTGCATTCTGTCTCTTATCCTCAGTGCCATGTAAAGAGATGCCTGAGCAGAGGATGCCAACATTCCTCTCTCACAGAATTAGGAAGCCACGGGAAAGACAGGATGCCACGTCACCGTCACGATCCTGCTGGTAAGCATGTTTGTTCACTGTGTGCTGTTCCTCAGGTAAAACGCTTAGAATCCATACAGTTCCGTCCTAGCACACTGAGTATAACACCTGACTTGACTTCTAAACATGTTTCTTTAACTTCCTTTGTTTACCTCCTTTATTTACCTGGGATACTGGATATTTTGGCAGATTGATATGTATTTCATTAACTATTATTATTATTATGATTTGATCTTACTAGTGAAAGGATAGAAAATAATATAGCCTAACTCTAATGACCCCAAGAAGTCAGAAGTTTAAAATGCTATCTCGCTGCTTTGTTAGAAACTAGGTAAAAGGTCACATTCCAGAGCCTGCATTTTGTTGAGACCTAGCAGAAAGGCCTTGAATAGGTGATCCTGGCCCCACCAGGTAACTGGAAATGGGCTAAGCTTATCTTGCTTCTTTAAACTTCCGCCATTACCCCATGCAGGAGTTCATGCAGCTATAGACATTTAAGAAAATAGGAAACTAATTGGTCCACTGAGCACGGGCTCTGATAATTTAAACTGATTGGCCTAAAAAATGATGGAGTGGTACAAATCAATTGGCTCGAGTTTTGCGGGCTCTCCATGCTAAGAAATGATTGGTTTGTGATTCGAGGGCTTTGTTGTAAACTTATAAAAGCTGTCGCAATTCGGCACTCCTGGTCCTCTAACCTTGCGCGGGGTACAGCTGCGGAACCCAGAATTCTGGAATAAAGAAACCCTCATGTTATTGCATCGAGACCATTTCTCGAGAGTGATTTGGGTGTCGCCTTCCGGGGTGTGGGGTGCTGGGGCACCCTCGGTTTTTGGGGTCTTACACTATAAAGATCAAGCTGGCCTTGAACCGTAGATGCTCTTGCCTCTACTTACAAGTTCTAGGACTACAGTCATGGAACAATATACCTGGATTTTATTTTATTTTATTTTATTTTATTTTATTTTATTTTATTTTATTTTATTTTGAGATAGGATCCAATGTAGCTCAATATGGTTTCAGAATCGCCATGTAGGTGAGGATGACCCTGAACTCCCAATTCTCTGTATAAACGCTGGGATTACTGGCACGCAACACCATGCCCAGCTTGGTGTTGGTGTTTTCACAGATGTTCATGTATGTTTTCCAACTGCTTCAGCTTCTTTTCTATTCTTGTGATACAACACCGTGACAAATGCAACTTTAAAAAAAAAGTATTTAATTTTGGCTTAAGGTTTCAGAGAGTTAGAGTCTATGACGGTGGAGCAAAGAAACAACTGAGAGCTACTTACTATCTTGAATAACAACAATAACAAGGATGAGGAAGAAGAGCATGCACTCTGGGAATGGTGCAAGTCCTTTGGGAACCTCAAAGCCCCCAGTGACATACCCTCTCTAACCATGACACACCTATAATCCTTTCCAAGCAGCCCCACCAAGCAGGTACCAACTATTCAAATATATGAGCCTGTAAGTACCATTCTTATTCAAACTGCCACCAAGCCAACTAGTGCTTGATGTCTGTGTATGCAGGGAGACAGGCAAAATTGGAACCTTGGCACACTATCCAACAGAAGCCTGGCCTTGTTTGAAGTGAAGATTGGGTAGCAAGAACCTTTGCATGGCTATTTGCTTATGAGCTTGAAGAAAGAGGAATAGTGATTGATGGTGTCCCTACCTATGAGAGGGATCCTGAAGGGGGACAGACGACCTATAATTCTGGTGGTAACAGTGGGCGGGGCCTTGGGGCAAAGCCCATGTTTGCCTTCCTATAGAGGTTTATCCTTGCTGTCAACTGATTGATTTACTCAACCCCTAAAGGTCAAGGTTCAAGGTCATCTTTAGCTATGTAGTAAGTGTAAGGTCAACCCCTTAGAATATTATCAACTAAAATGCACTGCTGAGGTGAAACAGACATCGTTTACGAAAGGTCTGTTAAAATTCTTACGATCGTATTTCTGCAAAAACCAAGACTGCAGGGTTGATTTCTGTACTTTCATCTCAAGCTTTTGTTATTCTTCTTTTGCTCTGTTTCTTTATGATAGCCACCATTGTGTATACCCTTTTCTGCTTCCATTTCTCAGTCTCTATTCTCTTATGTCTGAAAAAAAATCATTTAATTCTAGAAAAAAATGGACATCTTAGTGGCCCCTTTTTATAATATATATTTTTTTCCTTCACAAAAAGTTAATATTGGACCATAAAAACTTCAATCCTGATTGATAATAGAACACAGAAAATATTAAGTGAAAATGCCACTTACTTTTTAAGAGTATTAAAGAATTACCTTAATTCCTTCATGGGGGGGGAGGCCATTAAGCTTCTGTAATGAAGGAAATATATATTTATAATGGAGCAAATGGCACTGTGCCTTTGTCTGAAACAATCTCAATGTCCAATAAAGAAGAGCCGTATTCAAATGTGGTGCCTCCGAACGCCAGATATTATAAGAATTCCTAGTCAGCAGGATGTCTTGCCAAAAGCACTCCACAAATTGATTTAGGCTGTCTCAGTAACTTGTGGCTCGTTTGAAATATTCCTCCAGTATGAAAATCAGCACCTGGTCAATTCCAGTACAGACCTTGGCATCCTGTCATGTCTACCCCAGGGTGCTACAATGCATGCTGAGCATGTGCTACTTCTGGGAGCGTGCCCACTGCTGGGGCTCATGTGCTCCTCCCTGCCCCCCGCTTTCCTGGGCGAGCCATAGCTTCACCCTCTGTTTGCTTCCTGTTTTCTTTCTCCCTTGCTTGTTCAGTTTCTGTATAATCCTTCTTCTTTGCTCTGACCCTTCATTTCCACCTCCACCTATTTTCCCCCAGGTAACCCTCTTTGATACCAATTGACAGTCTAAGTTTTTTTTTTTCTTTTACTTTCCAGAGGTTTCTGTTGCCATAGTGATGTTTCATGATTATCATGCCCATGACAACTTCCCCTAGCACTCTGGTTGCTATAACAATACCAGTCAGTAGAGAAATCTGTGGGAACTTGTGACAAAGATGCTAGTTCACACCTCTGTGTGAGGCAGTTTGCTGGGAGATGCTTCATATTTGATAGTTGTTCATAGCACCAAATAAAAAAAATGAGTACGCAAATAATGGCGACTCATTTTTCCTGGATTAAAACATTATGATACTAATGTCTGTGTTTCAAATCTTGAAAAGAATTCCTCCCTTTGTCTAGGCTTTTGTCTGGTCTTTCTTCCTGCTTAAAATTGTTGATAAAAAGCATAATCTATAATTTAAGAAAGATAGCTGTTATAGGTGTAACTCATCTCCAAATTCATATACCAAAATCCCAAACCGCAACATGACTGCTTCAGGAAATAATGTTTTTGAAATGTAATCACAGTGAATGAGCTTGTGAGTATGAGGTCCTAATCCTATAGGATTAGTGTCCTTATAAGAGGACATAGCAAGAAGAAGGGGACCAGTGGGAGAGGAGAATTTAAAGTACATTATACACATCTGTTAAAACTGCAGAGCAAAACTTATTATTTTGTATCATTAATCTATATGCCAATAAAAACATTTTAATATGACAGAGCAGGAAGGTAAGTGAGGGGGAATAATGCCCTCACCAGGAAATGCACCATTTCGCACCTTAATCATCTACTTCCACTCCTCCAGAGCTTCAAGAAAATTAACTTGCCCCATGTAAGCCACTTGGGCGATGGCATTTGTTATAATAGCACAAGGTGATTGCCACAAATCTCAATACTACTTAACATTCATAACGTCTGCTAGATCCTTTTGATTTTAAAGATGTCAATTTCTAGAGATTATAGCCAAATGAAATCACAGTCTTACACTTGTGAGTCTCTGTCTCTGAACGCTAGTTGGACCAGGAAGGACAGTGTGATAGCACATACTGCATGTTGTGAGTCTTTCGTTGTTACAGCTTACTTAGTCTAGAGAGACTATTACATACTACCTTTATTATAGAACTTTGTTGCTAAGTAAGACTTTTAGTATAGGACTTTGTTGCTAAGTAAGACTTTTAGTATAGGAGTTTGTTGTTGTTGTTGTTGTTGATGATGATGATGATGTCATTATTGCTGTGTCATCTGCTAAGATTGTAAAGTATGGTGAATTACAGCTATCCACTTCCCCTCGCAAGGGACTGGGAAGAGGAAGGAACAGCCACAACATCAAAGCTTACTCAGGACTAATGACAAAAGTACCTCATGGTGACACAGGATCTATGTACAAAAAACCAGATGAAGGTCAGCGTCTGACAAAGGGGGAAGAAAGTTTACTACATCTCAACATGTTTCCTTAAAGATACCGAAATACAGTTTTGCTAATGAAAAATTTATGGATTGTGTCATTCTTTGGTTTCTACATTTGCTTCCACCCATGGTGCCAATCAAAATAGCATTATTTGGGCACCACAATGGTATGAAAGCCAGTATCAGAATACTATATTGTCAGTACATAATGGATGTGAAAGTCATAGTATAAATAGTCTGAAATTGAAAGTTCCCTAGGGGATCTCAAGAGCCACTGTGCTACATATATATTGATATAGAAATTAGTTTCTGTTATTTTATTGTGACTGTCCTAATTTTGTTTAAATAACCTGAATTTGCTAATTATCATAGTAAGAGGATCCCTGCTTTGTTTTTTTCATTAGTGACAATGGTAATAACGTTCTATGTGTGCCCGGCCCAATGTAAATAAGCAGGTCTATTGAGGTTTGGTCTTTTGCTGTGTATTGTAATGCTAAGCGTAGACCCTGCAGGACCTAGTCGCCTCATGAGGAGAGAATCCACATGAAGACTCAGTGATGTTTTGTAACCTTGCCCTCAAGTTATTTCTGATTGGTAAATAAAGACGCCATCAGCCAATAGCCAGTCAGAAGATACATAGGGGTGGTTTAGGATTCCTGATCTGGAGGTTGGAGGAGAAACAAGAGGGAGAAGAAAGAAGCCACGGGTTAGGTGAGCCGTGAACACGTGGCCCTGAGGGCTGGCCAATCGGAGTTCAGAGCAGCCCAGATGGAGCAGAGGAAGTAACATCTGCCCAGCTCTTGTGCTGTTTAAAACTTATTGTAAATGTAAAGGTTATGTGTGTCTTTTGTCCAGGAACTAAATGGTCGAAAGTGGAGTAGAACACCCGCATTGATATTACAAATTTCTACGACACAAGTCAAATCTACAGTTTCCAATTTTCACCATAAATGTAACAATTAGACTGGTAGAGCCAACAGGTCAGATGATTTGTAGAGAGGTTAAGATTGACATTTCCCGAATTTCTCACACAGCTTGAGAATAGACACTGCTACTCCACCCCAAACTGTTGTCAACCAAAGGAACAGGCTAAAACCTATTGGGCTGTCCTTGGGGACAGTTGCTTACATTCCATAGTCACATCTGAGTCAAAGTAGTTGAAGAGCTGCTGGCACAGTGAACCTCACTTTGGCTTGTTAGTTTATCCTTTGTGCCAGTGGGACAGGGCAAGAGTGGGCAGAGGTTCCTACATCTTCTATTCCTGCCGAGGCGATTGTAGGTTTAACTAGAATTTGATGATTCCTTGATGGAGAATTCTATGGAAAATTACCCAGCTCTCTTCTAGGATCAGAAGTCAGGGTGCTGGAGTCAACTTAGCTTCCCTTAAACTGCCTGCTCCCCCTCCAACTCACTGTTTATCTTAGCTTCTACTAAATGGATTGCTTGTGCAAAATCTCCCCCTGCAGCTACAGAGTGAGATGCCAGGATGTGGTTTTTGCCTTAAAAAAAAAAATCTCTTACCCTAATCATTTGCTGTTACACGTGGGTCTTAAATACCTGAGTGTATTTAAGGGTGGGGGGAGGGAGGGAGGAAGACTCTCAATTGTCTACAGGTCATATCTGGGTGTTCTTTGTACCAACAGTAAGACATTAGACAAAGCCCTGCCCCTCACCATCTTCCCCTAGTGAGTCAAGTAGACTATGGCTTTAAAAAGAAAATGAGATTTCAAAAAAGATAAGAAGCTTCAGGCTAGGTTTACTCACTTAAGAAAAGTTGTAATTTGTAAAAATAAAGAAACTTTGATCTTTACCCTCCTCCAGGTTGTAGTGACTAAGTTGTTGAAAAGGAGTCTTTGTGTGTAAGTGTGTGCGTGTGCGCCTATGTGTGACTCGATAGGAGAAATGAGCAAGTAGGCCTGTCTGAGAACAGACTGGCCAAGAAGAAGCCTGGTGGCTGTATTTTAAACCTTCATTAGTCAGTTTGTGAGTCATGATTAGAAAAGAAATTGTTGCAGTATATAGCTATCCCCAGTTTTAGGACATCTTCACGTTACTAATTGATACACGATTATAAATAAATTGCTTTGAGGGTGTGTGACTTCTCACACACTTTGCTTTCTGGGAATCCCAAAGTAGAAGTAATCCTGTCTAATACCTGGGCTCTCACAATAAGCCTTTTATGTTCCTTATGTGGAAAAATTCCATCAATAAGATGTGCTTCAAATAACTATCTTCTCTTTGAAACGTTTGTGTCACACTGAGATTCTCCACAGAAATATGAGGATTCTCATATTTCTAAGAGACTATCCCATGAAAGGACAGGAGAAACAGGAAATTTTCACACAGCATGGAAGGGGGCGGGACTAACCCAGTGGGCAGAGAGACAAAGGCCAGTAGCTTACCCAGCTTTTTCACACCTAGACATTTTATGGCCTCTCTGCTCTGAACTACATTTATGAGCTAACCCAGGAAGTGTGTTAGACTGGAGACTGGAGATTTTTTTCTAGTTAAATGTTGGCTCATGTACAGCACACCCCTCGGGCCATTTTCTGGACTGTAACTGGGTATGAGAAGTAATAACTACCTTGAATGGCCCCTAGAATCGAGCCAAGAGGCGAGCAGAGTAAGTGTGGCATGGTTCAAAAGCCCTGACTGAACAATCAAAGGGCCTGCTTCTTAACATCCTTTTTATTCTCAGAATACCTTTGAGACAGTTACATAATGTTTCTAGGTTTCTGTTGCTCCTAAAACTTTAGAGGTGTTTCAGATATAATGATAATGGCTCTATGGTTAATATTATTGGCAATTAAATGAGAGCTAACATATAGGAGCTTCTCCTCTGCAGACAAGGAGGGGAGAAGCAACAGAATACTGGGCCCTGATTTCCTGTGTGCTGGATACCACAATTTTAAACTATGAAAGATCTTACTTATTAACTTACATAAGCCACTTGGTGAAGAGCATATGAATTGGTTTTGTGTAGAGAAAGCACCTTGAAAGAACGTTTTGAAGTAATAGTTCTAACCTTCCCAGTAGCTGAATTAAACAGGAAAAGTAGATCAAGTACAGAACTTACTGTGTGCTTAAGTCCTGGATGGTGGTTGGAAAGAGCTGTGTGGGATTTTCTTTGGTCAGTTTCTACCAGGGCAAAGGTGACAGAAGTCTTTCACACAGTTTCTTTTAGAGCAGGACTTTACGATGGGCAATGCTGATTTTCAGCTGGTACAGTCAACAGAAGATGCCCTGTTCCCTCAGAGTTCCATGCTAAGGAATAATCCCACACCTCAAGCCCAATGTTACAGTTCAGCTGTTTGGCATCTGCGCGTTTGAAAGGAACTGCCGGTGTTCATGATGTGGTCAAGGTGATGAGCATACTTTTGGGATGAGTCCTTCCATCATGAAGATGAGTTTCGATGGCTGTTTCCTTTTTTTTCAGAAGGAGCAAACTGCAGAGCAATGAAGCAGAGCAAAGTGAAACAAAGATCGTGTTTGAATGTATGTCAGCATTTGAAACACCAGTAAGATTCAAATGTTGGTGACATCTCACTTAGTGGACAGAAGTCCACTCGTCATGAAGAGGTTGGTGGCAGACAGCTGGCCTGTCCCCCTGACCGGCACAGGAGCCTGGGCGCTGGAATATCATTGTCTTTCTCTTCCTTTGGTTCAGATGGAGTACTCTAGACCCCAAACACTTCACAGTGGAACTGAGGGTACACAGGTGGCTTCTTGACTCTTATTTGTTGTAATTCCTTGAAAATATGAAGGAAAAGCTTGGAACCATGAAGACATACCCATGTAGACCCTCCTTAGAGGCTGGAGGTTGGCCAAGAGACCTTCCTTTCCCCTTTGCTTCTCTTCCTCCCATTCTTCTTCTTCCATGCAACCACTTGATCATGTGATCATTTGGGTTCTTGCTTTTCTCAACTTGCCTTCTGTAACCAATTTTATTAAAGCATGATTTTGCGGTGGTGGAAAGTGGAACTGACTTTAGACCATGTATTTTCACCATTCCTCTTCCCACCTCTTTCTCCTCTCTGCCATCCCCACCCTCATCTTCTTCTTCTCCTCCTTCTTGGTGCTACTAAAAGGAGGTCTTACAATGTAGCCTAGGCCTACGTTGGTTTCTCTATGTAACACAGACTGGCCTTCAACTCATTGAGTCCTCTCAAGGGCTTCACTTATGAGCATGAGCTACTATGCCTACCTTAGAATAGAGCCTAAGATGTTAATATATCCAAATTTGTGCCATTATCAGCCTAATTTTAGAAATTTTTCATTGGCTCCCTTCCCCTAAACCCTACACATCCTCAGCTGTCACTGTTGGTTAACTTCTTTCTTGCAGCCCTCCCCCCCCCAACTTAAAAGGTCTGCCCACTTTCCAAGTTCACCATTTCTGTATACTGTATATAAACAGAACCCTGAAGAACAGGTTTTGCTCTCTCTTCTATTCCTGGTTTAGTCTCCAGTGGTAGACTGCCCTTTGCTAGACAGGAATCTTTTTATGACTTCTTTTCTTTGATGATAATAAGTTTTGTTCATTTGTTTTTTACACATAATATATCCTGATTGAGGTTTCCTTTTCTTTCCCTCTAGTCCCCTCAGCTCCTTCCCACTTCCCCTCAGCACGCCTCCTCTCCAGAGCCACCCCCTTTCGGTCTCTCATTAGAAAACAGGCTTCTAAGGGATAATAGTAAATAAACAAGGAGACAGAAGGAGAAGCTACCCCAAAAAGGCACAAGAAACAGATATACATTCAGAGATCCACTCATTTGCATAGTCAGGAATCCCATAAATATACTAAATTGTGTAGATATGTGTATGTATGTATATTTAATTTTTCAGAAGCCCTGACAAGACCTTATAATACAAAGATCCTTCAATGATGTTGTTGAGTTCATTTCCTGTTGGCCGTCTACTGCTGGGCATGCAGCCTACTCTTAAGAGTAGTTTGTTTTTTTAGTGAGACTCCCCTGAAGAAAACTAAATTTCATTTCAACTGCAGATGGCTTCTGGGTTAGGGATGGAGACTTGTATCGACTCCTCCTGTCAGCTACAGAACCCCATCTGGTAGAGACCCATGCAGGCCCCGGGCATGCTGCCTCAGTTCATCTTCCCAGAAATCTTGTTGATTTAGAGAGACTTGTTTTCTGGTGGCCTCCATCCTCACTGAATCTTTCCACCTTCTCTTCTGCAGGGTTCCCTGAGCCCCAAGAGAAGGGATTTGATACAGACATCCCATGTAGGCGCTAGTCTTTTATTACCATGTAGACTCTAGCCTCTTATTTCCTGTGCAATGTCTGGCTGTGTTCTCTGTGTTTGTTCCTTCTGCTGCAGGAGGATGCTTCCCTGATGACGGCTGAGCGAGGCACTGATCTACAAGTTTGGCAGAATGACACAGGACTCTTGATGGAAGAGCATCTGACCCAATGTGAGGTGACTGAGAGATAGCCATGATCTGACTGTGACTTTTTTGGGGTATCTCTTTCAGTTTGTTGTCGTAAAGACCTCTCTTGCAATCATCACCTCAGGAGTTAACTGGCCTCAGGGAAGGCAAAGGAAGGAGAAGAGGTAAAAGCAAAACATTTGCTACTGAAATATTTTTAGTTACTACATTTCATTTTAAATGCAGTTTAAATTTATAGAAGGATTGAACAGTAGGCATAGAGCTTCCGTACATTTTCGGTCCCAGCATTCCTTACTCATACACCCCTTGTCCCATCATTCCCCACTTTCATATACTCCCTGTTCCAGCATCCTCTTCTCTTATATACTCCATGTCCCAGCATTCCTCACTTTCATATACTTCCTGTCCCAACAGACTCTCCTCTCATAGAGTTTCTGTCCTAGCACCCTTGCTCTCATATACCCTCTATCCCAGCATCCTCTGCCATCATACAACCCCCTTCCCCCAGCATCCCTCCTCTCCTACACACCTGCCTTAGTCATGGTGCTTTACCACAGGAATAGAAAATTAACTCATATAACATCTCTCTTCAGAGTTTTGTAGATTTTCTCATATAAATCTTTTATTACTTTGTTGGATTAAAATCTAAGTCGAAGTTGCTTAGGAAATTAATGTAAATGGAAATGGGTTTTTAATTTTAAATTCGACTTGTTCTTTGCTGTTATATAGGAAAACAATTAATTTATGTTAAAATTATGCCCTGCAATCTTACTATAATTGCTAATTAGTTCCAATTTTCTTTCTATGATTCTGCTATATTTAGACAATCTTATCACTCGAAAATGAATTTTTTCTCCTCTCAAACTTTTGTTTTGCCTTCCTTCACTTTCTTCCTTCTCTTCCTTTTCCTTCTCCTCTTCTTTAATCTTGCTGAGTTAGCTAGGACTCCAAATATAATTAATGTATAAATACTGGTAAAAAGAAAATACTATTGCCATGGTCAGGAAAGTTGCAGCTTTCTCATTATTAGGCAGTTTGGTTGTTGTTGTTATTGTTATTGCTGTTGTTGCTTTGACCTCTGGTAGCAAGTGGAGAAAGTTCCTTTTTCTGACTTGATGCTAGCGTTCGGCGTAGGTCAACCGCTTTTTCTGTATCTATTGATATTGGCATACACTTTCTCTAGACTGTTAATATGGTGAATGTGTATTAAGTTATTCTTAAATGTTGAACCAAGCTTGCAACCTGGGCAAGTATACTTAGTTATCACATGTAATTCTTCATATTTATTTTGTGTTATGTTTACTAAAAATTTGATGACAATTTTTTTCACTTCTGTTCATGAAAATCATTGCACTGTAGTTTGCTCATAATGCCTTATTTAATATTTAATATTATAAAATACTCAGATAAAATATGAGATCTGTTTCCATTTGCTTCTATAGTCTGAAGAGACTGTAGAAAATTGGTGGAATTCCTACTTTTTTTTTTTAGAAATTTCTATAAAATTACTTTAGTCAGGTGCTTTCTGTTTGGAAAGCGGTTGAGTATGGGCTGTGTTTCTGGGTGTTAGCCTGGTTACGTATCTCTTTCTTCTGTGTCCTCTGGCACATTGCTCTTGTAAGGACTGGTGTGCTTCAGCTGAGTTGTCAAGTTTGTGGTTTGTGGAGCTGTTTGTGTTATTCATATACGTCTTTTCACTGTTCCAGAGGTCTGCAGTGGAACGTCCTCTTTCGCTTCTGAGCTTGGGGATGTGTGTCTTTTCTCTTTACTTACCCTGTCTGCGTGCGTATTGATTGTATTGAAATTTTAATAAGTCAGTGCTTTGTTTTGCTGGCAGTTTCTCTGGATCCCCCTTTCAAGCTTTCACTGATTCTTCCTCTAATGTTTATTTCTTCTCTTTTTGCTCTTAGTTTGACTTAATTTACTCTTCTTTGCCCCCATCTTTTTTTTTTTTTTTTTTTTTTTTTTTTAGTTTCCTAATGGAAAAATGTGGTGACTGATTTTAGATTTTTCTTCTTTAACATACACATTTAAAGCTTTGGCTTCTATGCAAGAACAAGGTTTATTGACAATGCTTCCTCACCACCACCCCTCATCCCCACCCGTGATCTTTGATAAGGTTCATTCTCCTTTAGGTCAAGACAATTTACATTTTCTCTTCATGAAGAGAAGATTACTTATTTTTTGGGTTCTTTTAGACTATTCCATATAGTATTCTGTTATTGATTTTTGGTTTAATTTCACTGCTAAGAGCCAATATTACATGATTTCTCTTCCTTTACTTGATTAAAGATGTTTATGGGCCACAGTGTGGTCTATTTAGGAGAAAGTTCCATGTAAACTTGAGAAGAGCATGTAATTTTCTTCTTGAGGATGAATTCTAAATAATATCAACTATGTCTAGTTGACATATGTCGCTGTTCTGTTCAACCATGTCCATATTAAAACTTTGCTTGAAGAATCATTCCATTTATTTTTTAAAATTACATTTGTTTGTTTGTTTATATTTGTGTGTGCTATAGCATGTATGTGTAGGTCAGAGAACAACTTTCCAGAGTTGATTATCTTTTTCCAGCATGTGAATCCCAGCAATCCAACTTAGATTGCACATGTGGCAGCAGGCGCTTTTCTCCATGAAGCCATCTTGCCAGCCCAGGAGGTGTCTTTTTCTGATAGAGAGCCATTGGTCTCATCTTTACTAGTGGCTTTATTCATTTTGTCCTTGCAGACCTGTTGGTTTTTGCTGCATGAATCTTGATACTCAGTTATTTCCCCAAGCACATTAAAGATGCTATGTCTTCTTTCAGTCTTGATACACGATGCCACCATTACCCCTAATGCCTCAAATCAGCATTGTCTTGCTGCCATGACATAAATCTCACCCTTTTAATTTAATCAGTGCACATCTTCATATTTAAAGTGGAATTCTTATAGAGAGCATACAGTTGCTATATTCTTCATTCACCTTGTAAAACTTTTTTTTAATTGATGTATTTAGATCAGTGGTATTTAAGGTCACTATTGATGCAGTTTGATCGATTTCTATATTTAGTTTTGCTGGTTTCTACTAGTTACCCTTGTTTTTGTTCCTACTTTTCTTCTTCAGTCTTTACCTTTCGAGGTCCTTACTAAGCACTGTAGGATTTCAAGCTTTATTCTTTGCTAACATTTCAACTTAGAGATCTCATTAGCAATCAATTTTAGTGATTACTCTATGGTTTGTGATTTATCTTTAAGATATCCACTTTCAAATAACACTGCCATGCTTCAGTCAGTGCAAGTCCCTCAGAATTACAGAGTATTCCTAGTTCCTCCTGTTGTCTCCTCGATTGTTGGTAACGTTCATCTGGGTGATACACATCACACATAATTGAACACATTGCTAAAACTTCTGTCTCATTCGATCATTTAAGAATCAGCCAAATTTACTTTAATGTGTTCTCCCTTGTTCCATCTCCTGTGCTCTTCTGTCTCTAGATTTGAGTTTTCGGTCATTATTATTTTCCATCGCTCCGAAGAACTTGCCTCACTATCTTTTTTTTTTCTTCCAAGTTATATCTAAATACAACAAATCCCTTTCCATTTTTGTCTTTTAAGAAGGCTTTATTTCTTCTTCACTTTTGAGGGGGTATTTCTCAGCTGGGGACTATGTTGGTGTCTATTTTTCACATTAGTCATTGCAATCTGATTTTGTTTATGTGTCCTCTGAGAAGTGAATACAGCTGCTCCCTCCTGTCCTCTGTAGGTAAGGGACACCCGTTACTTTTCTACTTCTGGGATAAAGCACGGCAGCAGGCATGGCGGCGGCGCTGGCAGCAGGCATGGCGGCGGCGCTGGTGCTGGCAGTAGGCATGGCGGCGGCACTGGCAGCAGGTATGGCGGCTGCAGCAGTAGCTGAAGGCTCACACCCCGAGCCTTACACATGAAGCAGAGAATGGACTTTCAAAGCTCACCTCTAGTGATGCAGATCTTCCAGAAAAGCTATACTTCCAAAACTGCAAACAGCAGCACCAACTAAGGTTCAGACATTCAAATGCCCAAGACTATGGGAGTCATCTCATTCAAACCAGCACAGAAGGCGTATTTTCCCCCACTGGCTTTTTTCGGGATATTTATTTAGCTTTGACTTTCTTGAATTTGAATGTTACACCATTATACTGTCTGGGCTTTGCCCCAGATGCCATAAAAGCTTAGTCTTCAGTCTGGTACTATTGGGAGTGAGTGGAATTTTAAGAGACAGGAATCTTATAAGATGCCTTCTAGTCTTTGAGGGACAGTTTCTAAGGGAATTATGGGACTTCCTCCCCCCCCCCTTTTTTTTTCGAGACAGGGTTTCTCTGTATAGCCCTGGCTGTACTGGAACTCACTCTGTACACCGGGCTGGCTCGAACTCAGAACTCCACCTGCCTCTGTTTCCCAAGTGCCGGGATTTAAGACATGTGCCACCACTGCTCTGGGAATCATGGGACTTTTGTCTCTTTCTTTCTCTCTTTACCTCATGCCTGCCTAAGATTCACAAGTTTCCTTGGATACCCACTCCATCTATGATGGATTGCTTCATATGCTCCAAAGCCATAGGATAGAAACTTCCAAGACTGTGAGGTAAAATCAAATCAACTTCCTCTTTTTCAGTTGATTACTTTAGGTGTCTTGTTACACTAACAAGAAGCTGACTAGTATGTAAGATTTTTGTTTTGTTTTTGTTTAGTAACAGGTCCTCACCCTGTATTTCAGGCTGGTATTTTGTGATTGAGAAGTACAGGCATCCTTCAACCTCTCAGTCCCCTCTCTTCAGCTTCCTGAGTGCAAGGGTTACAGGTGTATGTGTCAGCGTGCCCGACTCTCTTTCTTTGGTTTCATTTACTCATTTTCTGTGGGATTTCTGGAAGCGTGACTTCCAGGTTGAAAGTCTTAGCCACTCTTTCAGAATCTTGCTTCTCAGCCTCCCCTTCTCTTTCCTGAGACCCTGTCACACGCAGGTCCTGCCTTTGGTAGGTGTACAGCATACAGACATCTTTACATTCTCTGCTGCTTTTATTTTTCAGACATTTTCTCTGTTTTTTGTTTTTTCATTTTGGGAAGTTACTGATTATGTACATTTAGGTTTAGGGAGTCTTCCTTCACCATGACTAAGTTACTAATGAGGCTAGTAAAGACAGTCTTTGTCATTTCTCTCTCGATGGTTTGGTCTCTGGCCCTTCCTTTGGAGTTTGTGGTAGACCTTCTTCCCCTGCTCACATTGTTCACCTACTCTTTGGTTTCCTACACTTTCCTCAGAAACTCTCTCAGGGTATAGGTCACAAGGATTTCAAAATTCTTCATCTCCAGAAGGATTTGATAAATTCTTGAGGTGATACAGATACCAATTATCTTAATCTACTAATTAGTATACTTGAATTGAAACAGTTCACACTGCATCCATAAATATACAAAACTACACTGTTTCTGTTAAAATATTACAAGAAACATGGCTGATGTGATAATTCCAGATACCACTGTGGTGTCTGATTGCTACTCTTATGTTGGGAGAGAGGAACTGAACTGGTAAGCAGTCCCTTAGCAGCAAGGCAGTGAGATGGTATAGAATGGGAATCTTCTGTATTCCTGTTGTATTATGAACTTTCTGGAAGTGTGTGTCCCTGGATTATGAACTCCACCAGTGCTTCTCAGGTCCTGTTCTCAGGTGAGGTAGGATGGCTAGAAGAGATTGGGGGGGGGGGCAGGGTTCCTTTTTTCCTTCCCTAAGATAGGTTATAGTCTGATCAAACCAATCCATTTAGCTTCTGGGAAAATCGATTCTCCTAACTGCTGATCTTGGCAGGAACAGACAGCTCTGGCAGACATCAAGAGTTCTGTCTCCCCTCCTTCCACCAAAGCATGGAGTGTGAAAATGCTCTAGGAAACCTGGAAATAAAACTCACAAAGTGTAGGATGCCTGATGACTGACCGAGAACCCTGCAGTTTTTCAACATGTCCAAGCTCTGAGTCCCCAGCAATTCACCAGTAACAGTCCAGGTTTTCCCACTCTGTAGTCCACCTCAGGGAGGTTTTCCCACTCTGTAGTCCACCTCGGGGAGGTTTTCCCACTCTGCAGTCCACCTCGGGGAGGTTTTCCCACTCTGCAGTCCACCTCGGGGAGGTTTTCCCACTCTGTAGTCCACCCCGGGGAGGTTTTCCCACTCTGCAGTCCACCTCGGGGAGGTTTTCCTACTCTTTAGTTCACCTCGGGGAGGTTTTCCCACTCTGTAGTCCACCTCAGGGAGGTTTTCCCACTCTGTAGTCCACCTCAGGGAGGTTTTCCCACTCTGCAGTCCACCTCGGGGAGGTTTTCCCACTCTGCAGTCCACCCCGGGGAGGTTTTCCCACTCTGCAGTCCACCCCGGGGAGGTTTTCCCACTCTGCAGTCCACCTCGGGGAGGTTTTCCCACTCTGCAGTCCACCTCAGGGAGGTTTTCCCACTCTGTAGTCCACCTGAGGGAGGTTTTCCCACTCTGCAGTCCACCTCGGGGAGGTTTTCCCACTCTGTAGTCCACCCCGGGGAGGTTTTCCCACTCTGCAGTCCACCTGAGGGAGGTTTTCCCACTCTGCAGTCCACCTCGGGGAGGATTTCCCACTCTGCAGTCCACCTCAGGGAGGTTTTCCTACTCTGTAGTCCACCTCAGGGAGGTTTTCCTACTCTGTAGTCCACCTCAGGAAGGTTTTCCCACTCTGCAGTCCACCTCGGGGAGGTTTTCCCACTCTGTAGTCCACCTCAGGGAGGATTTCCCACTCTGCAGTCCACCTCAGGGAGGATTTCCCACTCTGCAGTCCACCTCAGGGAGGTTTTCCTACTCTGTAGTCCACCTCAGGGAGGCTTTCCCACTCTGTAGTCCACCTCAGGGAGGTTTTCCCACTCTGTAGTCCACCTCAGGGAGGTTTCTGCTTGAGCTTTCACTCCAGGAGGATGGAATTCTCACAGTCTGATTGTTTATCTTTCTAATTTGGGGAGCTGCAGTCTGTCCTGGGACCTCATTTCTCTGAAAATAAGAAAAGTTGTTGATTTTTTTTAGTTTGACCAGATTCTTACTTCTTTTTAAAAAATATATTATTTTTTTAAATCAGTATGTATGTATGAATATATGTGTATATGTATGTTTGTATGTATGTATGCTTATATGTGTGTATTTATGTATGTGTGTGTATGTATGTATGTTCGTATACATATGGGTTCACTCATACCGAGTTTGTTACTCTACCATTCTCCTTGTTCTTCCAGTTTCCCATGGTTCTCTTTTTCAGATGCAGGCTCCCTCCCCCCCTTTTTTTTAATCTTTCTTTTTTCAGAGGATCATCTTTGTGTGGCAGAGGATACATGTCACGTAGGTCTATGTGACCATAGGTTTGGTGATGTGACCTTAGAGCTTTGTTCACTTGGATGTGTTCAGTGATCAGGGCGTCTATGTCTAAAGCCTTAAATTCAATATTCCTTCCTCCATTTTCAAGCCTATGTAGCAAAAATTCACATTCTTTCTGGTTCACTAACACTTTGTCCATCCCCATTTGGTCTGGACACACCTATCAAGTCTGCCATTGTACCAACAGATTGGGATACATTACTTCTTTAAAGTGATATGTTCAGATAGACTCTCAGATGTGTAGAATCCCAACAGCCTCGGGAATTTTACAAATGTTAGAGTGAACACTAAGAACGAGTGATTTGTGTTGTTTGTGAGGTTCTCTGAATCAAAAGAACATCAAGCTGCCTTCACGGGTCACTTCAGGCCACTTAGAGGAAAAGAGTCCATTCTCCTTTTTCGTTACTTTAAACTTTTTATTTTATTATATTGTGAATTTTACATCATGCACCCCAATTCCACTCATCTCTTTGTCCCCTCATACTTGCCTTCTACTTTGCAACCTCCCCCAAAAACCAGGGTAACAAAGATCTCATTGTGGAAGCTGCAGTGTGTCCCATTGTGTCCCACAGTGAATCCTTTGGGCCACACTTCTTTGCTTGCAAACGTTCATTGCCCTGGCTCCTGGGTCTGGTTCAAGGCTGCTGGCTTCTGCTAGTCTACTCATATTGGATCCTCACTAGGACTCCTCGGACATCCTGTTCCCTGTGTGGTGGAGATCCAGCAGCTTTGGATCTGTAGGTGCAGCCCCTTCACATCCTCCAGCAGCTTATCAATGGGGTAGATGTTGGTGTGAGCCAACTCATAGCCCTGGACCTGAGTCTGGGAAGTATGTGAGCTGGTCAGTCTGTCAGCTCTCCTGCACTCCCCATATCACCAGGGTGAGCTCTCCAGCACTGCCCTAGTTAGCCCATCCAGTGCCTCAGCCAGCAAGGGGCTGGGACAACTCTCCTGTTCTCCTATCACCACAGCCAGTTCTACTGTGCTGCCTAGGTGAGGTGCACCACTGGTGAGGGATGGGGCCAGCTCTCCTGTTCTCATGACCTCAAGGCTAGCTCTCCCACCTGCCATATGCGAGGAGGAGGGCATCAGAGCCCATTCCTTACACCTTCAATCAAAGAAGACTCTTTAGACTGACCTACTCTCTCACAGGCCTGCTCCTCAGAGCAAAACTTAATAAAATGTTAATGCATAATGAAATTGGCAGGAAATCTGTCTTAAGTATGGCAATTTGAAATTACTAATATTTGGATATACTTATTAATTTTTACTTAAAGAATTAAATCTTGGCTGAGTATTTGATGCTCCAGGATAGAAAGCATTTTCCACATTCTTCAGAGCTGACTGATGCTTGAATTTGGTGATCATCAATGCTGAGAACACTATTTCACATAAAGACATAGGGCAGAAGGCATAAGTCTTTAGGGCCATTTCAGACTATCCAAGCTAAGTCCATTGAATGATTTTTTTTTAAATGATAGTCAGCAACAGCTATTTTTAAAGATTTATTTTTAGCCTTAAAATTATGTGTACACATGTGTATCTGTGTGCAGATGTATTTACATGTGAGTGCATGTACCCTCTGAGTCCGGAAGAGGGTATCAGATCCCCGGTAGCTGGAGTTACGGTTGGTTGTGAATCATGGTATGAGTTTCCTGGATGTCTAACTCCAGTGCTCGGATGATCAGTAAACACTCCTAACTAGCAAATGCTCCACCTCCGTAAATAGCAGTTTTTAAAATCACAATATTCTAACCCCCTAACCCAATTCAGGGATATAACAATTTTATGCTTACACATTGATGAATGGCAATAAAAGTGGTTATGTTTTCCTTAATTAAATTATTGTATTTTTATAAGAGCTGGAGTCTTTGGGCTTATAGTGAAAATCCTGCAACTCACACCATATAGTACTCCCGAGCTGGAGAGAGGTGGTTCAGGCTAATTGCCTTTGTTATAGCTGCCTGATGTGTGGGCTGGTGCCATGTGAAGTGCGCATGCTCTGTGTTCTGAACCGAGGCTGAATGGATGTCAGGGGAGGTAACACAGGTGAGCGCCGCCAGAAACACCTTGGATTCACTATGCACTACTGATTTTGAATTAATTTTGAGCAGCTGTCCGTTCATAAATCTTTTATGTTGTGCTAGCCTTTCATGATCCCACATTCAATTATGACCTTATGACCCCCCCTGAGAGGTCTTGACTCACAGTTTAAGTTACAGTCTGAGTAGAACAAAGGGCAGTGAGGGTGAAGATGGGAAGAGTCTGACAGTAGCAAGGAGAAGGGCCCTAAAAAGCAGAAACAGTGTCCCCAGCAGCTGCCACTGTCCCTGTTCCTGGGTCACGGTGATATTCTATCTCCAGGATGCTCTTACCTGCCCGCATCTGCTCTGTACCTGAGGTCTTTCCATTAGATGGCCAGAAGATCATGCCTCCTCCCTGTGAACATGACATGGGAGGAATAGCACTCCAAATAGCCCTCAGCAAGTAACTGGCACAGTTGGTGTGTAAACAGCGCAGCTGTTTCTGCCCACAGTCTGGACAAACGGGTTTTGTTTCTCAGAATTTCTCCCACAGGGCTCAGCTTTAGCCACTCACTGCCGGCAATGCTGAACTTCCTCTTTCTTTCCCAATATTTTCAAAGTAGCCAAATTAAATTGCTTGGACTTGGGTTCATATTGCAAAGTCTGCTGTGGGGATCAAGGGTTAGTAACCGATTTGGGAGGAAGTAAGCGGGAATGAGAACTTCAAAAAACACAACAAAAACAAACAAACAACAAGAACAAAACAACAAACAACAACAACAAAACCACCGCCCCAAAAAACTCAAAAAATAAAGTTGGGTTATAATACTTAGGGCCTTTATTAGACAGACTGAAAACATACAAATATTCATCGATGCATTTAAACTTTGAACTGACTATGAGGAAATATTGGAACTGCGGCAGGTTGGTCTGCCTTGAGGAAGTGGTTGGGGGCTGTATCTTGCCCTGGTTGGCCTGTTCCTCTGCTTCCTGCCTGTCAGAATGCAGGCTGTTCTGCCGTGCTGCTCGCCATGATGAAATGATGCCTCTAAACCCATGAGCGAAATGAAGCGTTGATCTTTGCTTGAAGCATCAAGTGTCTCGTCGCAGGGGTGATAACCATGGTTACATACTTTAAGACATTGCCATTAGTCTAAGCTTAAAATTCAACCGGGCCCCTGTATTTTATCTGGCAAAGTCTGTGATTTGGAAAGGATCTAGAACATTTCTGGACTTGAGCAAAACTGAGGAGACCCATGAATATGTTTTCCAGGGCCAGACCTTGGCCTCAGTCTCAGCAGGTAGATTAACAAGCAAATTCCTGAAGTTAGCTGAAGAACAGCAGAATTACCTTAAACGGAAGGAAAGAGACCTCCAAACACAGTTAAGATGTCCTCAAAATGTCCTACAACTAACTGATCAGCAAAAGTATCCTTAAGCCTGTCATGAAGGGACTCCCTTCCCACCTGTGTGATGTGCTCCTGCTCATCCCAGGACACATCTGGGTAAACCTCTGCTCCCAGTGTAGCCTCAGCAGCTACCACTCTCAACCCTTTTCCCTGACAGGCCTCTGTGAAGGACAGAATCATCAGCTCTGGCAGCCAAGGAGCAAGAAGGAAAAGCAGCTTCTTTCTGAGCACATTTCCTCTCTGTTTCCCTGAGATGAAATCTTCCCTTGGAGATAACCCTCATCACAGTGCTCGCAGACCTATGTCAGGTCAGCAAAAACCCATTCTGTTCATGGAGATGAGATTGGAAATGTGTTTGTGAGCCTCTCTGTGTGGAGAATTCTTCCCTTTCATTTCAGCTTTCGTGAAGGAACTTCTATTCCCATGAGAAAGCACTTCAAAACATTAGATTAAAAAAGAAGAAGAAAAATGAAGCCCATTATAGCAATGGCTTCTCTCTTCTGTTTTGTTCTTTCTTCAATTTGTAAAATGCACACCAAAGACCATTAGGGAACATAATTTGAATCGCTTCACTCTAAAATTAAAGTGTTGAAAGGGGAAAAAAAATACTGCAGCAAAATGAAAACCAGCCTTCTCCCATTTTCTAATACCTGAACTTATTATAACTTTCGTTTTTGAATTTGTACAGAGTACTTCCCCCAGACTAAAATTCCACATATAGATTCTATGAAAAGGAATATTCATAAACTATTACTTAAAATGCCACATTCTTTTCTTCCTTGCTGTTGTTTAATGTTAACCTGCATTCGTATGTCCACATAGATTTGGTAGAGTGGCTGGGTAAACCAAGCTACAATTTATATCCATGTTTGGCAGCCTTGCAAGAGTCAGGCTGGGACCTCAGAACTCAAGGATCTTTGGGTTATTCATAAGCAATATATGTTGAAATGTTCTCACTCACCTTATTGGGCAGGTATTTCTCTTTCCATTTCATAATTGCAGAAATGGAGGCTCAGAAAGATTAACTTTTGCCAGTCAAAGAGTCAGTAAGTGACTGCTAGAAGCTAAACTATATTTCCTCAGAATTTGTATACTGACACTGAAACTCTAGTCCCTTGAGTGGTAAATGTATTTGGAGATAGTGAAATGGTTAGACTGGATCCTAACCGGATACAACAGGTGTCCTCATAAGAAAAGAAATAGTTTAAGGATCTTAGTGCATGGAGAGAAACCATGTAAGGGCTAAGGTAGCCATCTACAAGCTGGGCAGTGGGGCCTGGAGGAAAAAACCAACCCTCAGATATATTGATCTTAGATTCCTAGTTCCAGAGTTGTGAAAAAGAAATTGATGTTGACATGACAGCCAGGCTGTGGTGCTTTGCCAGGGAAGCCTTGGAACATTAATTACAGTGACCAGATCCAGAAGGGTGGGTAGCCAAATCATTCTAGGTGGGCAGTTTGCTGGCATCAGACCTCAGGCCATGGCTGGAGTCTCAGAGCCAGGAACCCTCTCCGCATTGCAGCGTGGGATCTGGAAAAAACACAGTGTGAGCCCGCACCTTGTTTCAATGTACTCCCAACCACTTTTGTCGACATTGGCCGAGGGACAAGATGGCTAAAGGGTCAGCACCCTCTGATCTGTGCAGGTCTGCTGGCATGGCAAGAGAAAGAGGATGAACCAGACGTTGGCTCAGTGACCTGGATAAGCTCCATCCCAAATGTGAACACACCGTCTCTCCTGTAGGGGAGGCTCTCTTGTTTAGAGGCTGAATCCATTCTGTGGTCATCTTCCTGGTGTGAACACTCTCCTCTGTAGGAAAGGCACCCTAGGTGAAAAGCTGCATTGGTCCATTGGTCATATTGAAGGGAGCATCTTCCCGTTCTCAAAATGCCCAATGCCTCTAAAACAAAGAAACGAAGTGGTTATCTTTCTTCACCTATCTGCCTGTCCTCCAACACCACCTTTTTCGTAGGCAAGAGTTCTCAGCTCTGCATCCCCTCTGGCTTGGGTGGAGTCCCATCTTAGCTCATGAGACCCTCATACAACTCTCACTTGCTCTATGAGTTAGGAAATATCTGAATCTCTGTAACCTGATATATGTGATAGGCAGGTTTTCCAAGCCCAACAGTCAGAGCAGGGGCCTTTTCTGTACAGCTCGCAGGGCCATTTGGAAAGATCTGTTTCTCCAGAGAACTCTAGTACTTCATAAAAAATTTGAGAATGTCCTCAGGCCAGGATTTGGTGTCAAGGCAGGCTGTAGCATTCAGAGCATAAAGATGCCAGAGCTTGTTAACTGTTGAACCTAAAAATAAATCCAACCCCAAATCTACCCAACTCCGTCTCATTCCTGGCAAAATGAAAGCACCAAACACTTCATTCTGTCCTTGGTGCGTGATCGCTGGACACAAGAGAACTCAGAAAATCTCAGTGGAGGCCTCCATATCTCTGAATGGGGCAAGCAGCTTGCCCTGGCAGATATAGTATCTGAGCATCCATCCCTCCCTTGCCTGAAGAGGCCAACCAGGAATAATGGACTCTGGAGGGACACCACAGTAGTATTGACCTTGTTACCTCAAAACTGCTGAGTGCTGTGAGATGAAGAATGAACAATATAAACACATGGTATTAAAATAATAGAGCTCAACCAAGGAGCCTCTTCTTACCCTTGTACTTGCTGTGGATCGCCCATGAAGAACTGTCTCATTCATGTTGTGCGCTATTCACACACATGCATGTGCATGTGCATTTCTTAGAGACGGAGCAAAATGCCCAGCACTGGCTTCTCACCTAGAGAACACTCATCTTCCACATGTGAGTGTTCTCTCCCCTTTGCCGGTGAGGAGCTGCGTGCATCCCTTGGTCATCTTCCAGATGGGAGTCCTTTTCCCTGTGCCATCAAGTCATTTCGTTAGAGTCGAATGGGACCTCCAGTGTCTGGCCAGTCTCAGCACTTAAGCCTGGGAACTTTGCAATAATATGGAAGAGAGGCAGAGAGGGAGAGGGAAAGGGAGGGAGGGGGAAACAGAGAGGGAGGGAGGAGGGTGGATGGGGGAGCAAAATAAGAAAAGTACACAAATTATGTTACAAAATTGTCAAAATGAAATCCATCATTTTGCACAATGAATAGACATTAATAAAAACAAAACAAACATGAATCCTACAGTAGAAGCCGCATCATTCCAACCTAGCGTCTGCACTCTTTGACAAATGCTCCTTTCTGCAGTCATGTCTTCTAGGAATGATCTTTTCATCCTTGCTAATATCAGTCATATGCAAATTAGTCTGACCCAAGATGCTAATACTGGGAAGCTGTGGTCTCCCTCACTGACAGGAGGCAGGCAGCTGGGATGAAGCTGCTATGCTCAGACCAGCACCTACAGTCAGACCTCATAAACTCTTAGACTCTCATTTCAACACTAGTTTTCCTCAAGTAATTCTCTATTTTGGTATCTTTGTCTGCAATGATGCTATACAGAACCAGAGACGCTGCAGTATTCCAGTAACGATGAACAGCCAATGGGATCTGAGCCAGGCTGGATAAGAGAAAGAGTTCTGCTCTGTTGCTACAAAGTGTCCACTTCTTCAGTGCTGATAATGGTCAGGAAGTTTTTTGCTCTGCAAAGGAACTCATTTTATTTTACACATCTCTGAGCAAGGCTTTTTTATTTCTGCTGAAATCAGAGCTATAGCATAGGGGCTTTCTTGTTAGCTCCCCCATTTAGAAAAGGACTCGGTGATTTTATTATGAGTCCATTTCCCAAGTCCAGGACCCTCAAATTTCACCTCTCATCACCAAAGCCTCATCCCATCCCAAACTCTCCACTCTCTTCTTTTATCTGATCTCTTCATCCTCCCTCCTGAGATCCTAGATGAGGCCTGACTTTCAGAATATGCTGCTCTTTCCCATTCAAAGACACTCATGGTGACTCCTGTAGAACAAAGCAGGGTAGCAGCAGCCTGTGCAGTCCGCTATGCCTTACATCTGTTCCTCCCATGAACTTTGACATGTGAGCCGGGTCTAGGCTCTAACATGCACTAGTTTATATAAGCCCCATCAAGGAAAACTGAAACACATAAAAATGCCCCAAATTGTGCGTGTGTGTATGCATGTATGTGTGTGTGTGTGTCTATCTGTCTCTTTCTCTCTCTCTTTCCCTCTTTCTGTATATCTGTCTCTTTCTATGTCTCTGTGTGTCTTTCTCTCTGTTTCTCTCTGTGTGTTTATCTGTCTCTCTGTGTGTCTGTCTCTCTCTTTCTGTTTCTCTCTGTGTGTGTCTGTCTCTCTTTGTGTGAGTGTGTGTGTGTCTGTCTGTCTTCCTCCCTCCCCTCTGTGTGTTTGTGTGTGCTCTTGAAAAGGTGGTGAGGTTTGTGTTAGGTCATTCTCCACATTATTATTTGAGAGACTGTCTCTCACACATCTATCCAGCCACACTGGCAGTGCAGGGAGCTTTGGGGTCTTCCTGCCTCAATGGACCAGTCCTGAGATTAGAGGAACATGCTATCAAACCTGGCTTTCTTTGTGGATGTCAGGGATCCAGCACTTTACCCACTGAATCATCTCTCTACCCCTCTCTCAATCCTGGGCAAAGGATTTGCCTAAGTGATTCAGGAAGAAGGAAAGGAAACTGGGAAGGCAGAGTGAGGAAGCAAGGAAGACAGAGAAGAGGGTTTGAGAGGGTGAGGTGGGGGATGGACTAAACTTCAGCTGCATGTGAAGGCAGCTGTGCTATACAGCCAATCTGCACAATGATCAGACACCCAGAGCCAATCCTTCTGTAGAGTTTGGAGTCTACATTCTGAGGCTTTAACGTCACTGGGAAAGGGCTCTCCAGGGCTAAGGGCTCTCCAGGGCTAAGGGCTCTCCAGGACTCATGGACTTCCATTGTAGGATTCCCAAGGCAGCCTCCTGAGGAAGTGACTCAGAGCAAAATCCTCATTTGTCCTCAGGCAGCTTTCGAAACCGGATTCCTCATCTTTCTTTGCACTTCTAACTGAACACCATTCTTCTGGCATTCCGTGGCTCAGAATCTGCCATGGGTCCTCTCAGGATTGTCAGATCTACACTTGTCTGACCTGGTCCTCCCTGGCCTACAACTCTTTGGATCAGCTAGCACAATAAGAACATGCTGTTCCGCGGTGTTCAGGCTGAGATTTTCTAGAATGCCAGTCCTTCCTGGACCAGAGGGTTCAAGATGCACGTTATGTTTTGAACTGGCTGTGCCCCTCCACCTGGTATATTTAGGTTTAATCTCTAACCGTATGTGACTTCCTTTGGAGACTGAGTTGTTTTGTCATTTTCCATCATGTGGGGCACACAGTAAGAAGGTGGCCCTCTGCCAGATCCTATCTTAGACCTTCTAGTCTTAGAGCCATGATAAAATAAGTCATGTTCTGTGCTATTTGGTCATGGTGGTATAAGCAGACTAAAGTAACAGATGGATAAACATTTCCTTGTCTTGGTTATCCAATGAGATGTAAAAGGAAGGCTGCTTTTGTGGGTGCATTACTGGATATGTACGAAGGGTCAGCATGTAAATTACTGGACCAAGCTGAAGACCAACGTATATACTAAAATAATCATTACGTCAAAAGCACAGTAAGGGGAAGGCAATTTATGTGGTGTCACACCGAGACTGACCGGGCCAGCTAGCTACATCCTCTATAGGCACAGGAAATGGGTATCATGGGGGTGCTGTATGCCAGTCTGTGCTCCCAATTCTTCTCAATTCCAAGGACGAAACAGCATCTTCACATAGAGGCCTTGTGTGTAAAGAGAGCACCCAGCTATGCATAAGAGGCTTACAAATCAAGCTGGCTGACGACAATTCTTTTTCCTTACAATTCTTTTTTTTAAAAAAACATCAATTCTCTTGTCATTTCCCTCCAAGTTCTTACTTTTCTCTGTTGATGTGGAAAGCTGAAGTCTCACGTCTACGTTCTGAGATAAATGACTTATATGTGACTCTTTATGTAGAGGGTAATGAGTATTCAAAGGGTAAAGTCCTCAAGATTTTACAATAAATGCTGAAGGCTGATTTCACAAAGGGCTGAGGACAAGGGGAAATTGCTTCTCGAGAACGTTGCTTGCGACTGCTTCAAGGCCGAGAACAACTGGACATATAATCAGAGAGAATCCAGCCTTGATTATAGTGGATTATAGCACGGGTTGTCATCATACCGCAGTAATTATGTGTCAGCAGTTAGGCCCTCACATTCTTTTTTTAGAAAATTACTACAAGCCTTACAGGAATAGATCCAAGATAACAAGAGACATGAGGCTCTCAGCAAGAATCCTTTGTGACTAAGGAAGAGGCACTGTGCCCTCCTCCAGTCCTCCACTGCTAAACTCTCCCAAATTAAACCCTTGCTGCCTGGGACAGCAAACTGCAAAGCATTGAATAATTTTTCTTCTTTATTGTCCATTCCCATGTAAACTAGATACATTCCTTCAGAGCATACACATGTTAAAAAATTTTAAAACAGCAAAGGGGCCAAACGGTACTTGCCGACTTATCATTGCAAACATACTTAGGGCTGCCTGTCTTGCCTAAAACTTAGAATGTCAGTATCATTTACCAACAATAATGAAAGTATTTTGCTTTGGACGCCATAAGTATTTAAAAATGAAACCAAAAAATGTTCTACTATTCTGTGGTTTTTAAGAAGATATGATTTCTTAAAAGTGAGTGCCCGCTCCATTAACTTCTAAAATGGTTTTCTTAAAAATGTCACCTGATTCTCCTGTGTCCGAGTGGTATGAGCCAGGGATCCGCCATTCCTGTGTTTGCATTTCAGAGAAAGGCTCACTGATTAAACACAAAATTCAGTTACAGTTTCGGCATGGCTTTTTGTAAAGGATGGGACATGACTACATTATCAGTGGTACACAGATAATTGAATAACTGTGTCTTCAGCAAAGCACTTGCTGTCCCTGTTAAAAAACACATGAGAAAGATGCAAGCTCACTGTAAATTCTTGGATAAGTTTGTTTTCAATGAAAATGTGACTGTGTATCTTAGTTTCACAAAGTGCTCATTTCCAAAGCAGCAATCAGTTAGTTATTCACACATCTCCATGTGAAAATAGAGCTGGAGAGATGGCTCAGCAGTTAAGAGCACTGACTGCTCTTTCAGAGGTCCTGAGTTCGATTCCCAGCAACCACGTGGTGGCTCATAGCCATCTGTAGTGGGATCTTAGAATAGTATAGTGTACTCATATACATAAAATAAATAAAATCTTTAAAAAAGAAAATAGAGCTCAAGGGACTATATCCCATGGATTAGTCTGAGTTAAAGGCATACACAGGTCTCCAAAACAAACTTTTAAATGTCATAGAATAGAGTTAGACACAGAATGCACCATGGTAGTGAAACTAGACGGATCTCCAAATTATTAGAGAAAGGGTAGAAGTATCCTAGTTTCTCTGAGTGCTTGGGATTCCCACCCTGTCTGCTTCTGTCCCACTGATCATCTTGTCCCTTCCTAGTGGGATTTGGGAGAGACTGGCCTGAACTGTGCTTTGTGAAAGCCACAAGCTAGTCTCAAATTTTCCATATGAACAGAGAGGATGGGAAAATACTACATTGTTAATGCCATTTTGGTGTCTCATATGTTCCTCTTTCTTTCTTTCTTCCTTCCTCCCTCCCTCCTCTCTCTCTCTCTCTCTCTCTCTCTCTCTCTCTCTCTCTCTTTCTTTCTTTCTTTCTTTCTTTCAAATTTTGCCTCATTTTTAATGTTTTAGATTCATATCAACTCTTCTAGCAAATCTTCTGTGGAGCTTTGCAGGAGATGGCAGACCTGCGAGGGGCTTACATTGCAGTATACAGGTAACCATGGTGACTGCTACTCAAGGGCATTGTTTCCCCATCCTTGGGGTTCTCCCTAGTACATTCCTTTGTAACTGACTTGAAGCATAGCATTTTTAAACCAGGCTATTTTTATCAATATTTTATTCCACAGCATGCAAACATTTGTTATTTGTTCTCTGTTAGACACCCATTAAGTTCACTAATTTTAAAGTGTCCTCTAAGCCTTATTTACAATGGCATTCAACTGTTGCAATTTCAAGTTTATACTGGGGAATGAAGACTGCAGCTGGGATAAATCCCTTTCTCTCCATTTTTTTTTAATGTCTGATTCTTTTGAGTGGCTTTTATACACAGCCAAGATTAGCATTGTTTGGGGTTTCCTTAGGAATCATTCCCAAACAGTTTTCTGTTTTCCAACAGGCAAACAGGCATCTACTGAGAAAAAAAAAAAAGTCTTACCACATGAAAGTTGAATTGAAAATTGCTATAATAACTGGAGAAAAAACAACTAAGTTCTCACTTTATATTTTCTTATGCAAGTGAGTGTCGCTTAACTTTCCTAGATTATGGAGTTTAACATTCTTATTATGTATCTATAACTTACATCCAGATCTGTATGTCCTCAGGTTCAAAGAACTAAGGATCAAAGATATTTGAAGAAAGAAAGTTTTTGACTCTCACTAGTACCTTTACCTCTGCACCCCAGTGTTCTTCTTTCAGGAAAGACTTCTATGGATCTAGATGTAGCAGCATGTACCTTCAATCCCAGCATTTGAGAAGCAGAGGCAGAGGCAGAGGCAGAGGCAGAGGCAGAGGCAGAGGCAGAGAGGCAGAGGCAGAGAGGCAGAGAGGCAGAGGCAGAGGCAGAGGCAGAGGTAGGTAGATGTCTAGCCTGGTTTACAAAGTATATTCCAGGATAGCCAGGGCTATGGAGAGAGAGAGAGAGAGAGAGAGAGAGAGAGACAGAGAGAGAGAGAGAGAGAGACAGAGAGAGAGAGAGAGAGAGAGACAGAGAGACAGAGACAGAGACAAAGAGACAGAGAGAGAGTTCAAAAGCAAAGCAAAACAAAACAAAAAACAAAAACAAAAACCCCAACCTGCACCCCCCCCCAAAGAAAAGAAAAAACCCAATCTCCTAAGGGAGGGAGTACACAGTGTAAAATTATGCAGAAACTTCTAGAGAACCTTTGCTCTTGCTGAAAGAACCACTGCTTGCTAGCAAGCTGTATGACTATGATTCTTACCAGGTTTTGCAGAGTTTAGAGCATGGCCCAGAGACTCTGGAGTTTTCATTATTAAAATGATCCTCAAAAAAATTTTTTTTGGTTATTGTTCTTAAATGATTTTATGAGATTCAAGCAAGAAAAGTATGTTCTTCTATCTACCATCTACTTAAGTGGTATTGCTATTATAAGTAATTTAATGATTTATAGAGGGGTGCACAGGTTATATGCAAATACTAAGTTGTTTTATAGAAGGGTCTTGGCATCTATGAGCATTCTGAAACCAGTCCCCATGAGTACTGAGGGGATGACTCTATATCATTTAATCTTTATTACAGGACAAATATTAACCCCATGTTACAGATAAAAAACTGAAGTTCTGAGAAATGAAATAAGTTTCCTTAGCATCAGATCACCAATGGGTAAGAAAACTGGCGAAGTCAAGAGGCCAGGTTTTCCCTAGGCTATCATTCAGGCAAACACATTAACATGGAGCAGGACGGAGACTAAGAAGAGTGGGATTCCAACTTGGTTTGATAGTGTTAATGATACAGCTCTAAACATGCTTTCATTAGTAAAAACAGTTCAAAAATTCTCTTGAAATTCTTGTCACATCCTTTCCTTACATTACCAGCCTAAAGTTCTTCCCCTTTTACCTGTGAGAGGATCATTTATTACCAAGCTCAGGGATTCAGATACTGGTTTTCTCACACTATATAATTTTTACATTTTAAAAGGATTTGTGCTTATGCTAAAATAAGAAACAGCCCATTTGATACTGGCTTATTTTCAGAATAAAAATGATGTATCATCTCAGAGGCTGTCTTAACAAGGCAGTTTTTGTTCCCGCTGCTTCTAGAAGAAAGAAGATTTTATTTTCCAGAACCTTGAGGACTAGTCAGCAGGTGACCACTCAGAGACACCTGATCCAGGTTGGGGGTGCAGGGGTGGGGTGGTGGTGGTGGTGGTGGGTGTTTGAGCTAAGGATCAAACTAAGCTGAGGAGAAATTCTGGGAGGACACTTGAGAGGCTGGCTCCTGTGAGAGACTGGTTTATACCAACTGCTCTGGGAATGAAAACACCTGCTAATGGAGCAGTGGGGAGCTTAGCTCAGCCATACACAGCTCAAAATGACTGTGCTGTCCCTTAGGAAAACATAACAACCTTCTTAGTGTTCTTTAAGAATTTATGCTTTATGTAAATGTCTGTTTTGGGGTAAGATGGTAGAGAGGGGACAGGCTTAGAGTTGAGTTCTTTAAATGGAAGCAGAATGGAGTTCCCCGAAGTGCTGGATCTTGGATTTAGACCAGATTTTAACCTTGAAAAAAATGGTCATGACTTTGCTTTGTACTTCATTCATGACTGATAAGACAGAGCTTGGTGCTCGGATCCTAAAATAAACCTGATCTGCAGGGAGAAAGTCACCAAAATGCCAGCTTGCTCAGATGTAACAAGAACTCCTGTCTTAGGCTTTGCAGTGCCACAGCTGATCTGAACCTGATCAGGGTCCAGCTGCTGTAAGTTACGAGGCAGCTGAGAAGGTTTGGGATACCAGGAATCCAGGCACTCCGAGGCTGAGGCAGGAGGCTTGCTGTAACTTCAAGGGTAGCCTGGGCTGTCTACTGAGTTTAAATTGTCCTGTAAATGAGTTCACATGAGACCAGATCAGACAGCTTCTTATTGAATTTCTTCTTAATGATACATAATTTTTATTGTGAAAATAAGCCAATATCAAATAGGGGTTTCCTTGTTTTAGCATAAGCCCAAACCCTTTAAAAATATAAAACATGACATACTGTGAGAAATAAGTTATCTAAACTCTTGAGCTCGGAAATAAATGATCCTATTGCTGCTTTGAAAAAAAAAATCATCACAAGAATTCTCAGCAGAAAACTCAACTTGAACTTCTGGACTGTAGTGGCTTTAGTTTAATTAAATTAATTATTTAACGAAACAAAACTTCCTAAATCCAGCTGATTCATCAGAGGTGGCAGCCCCGTGGCAAGCCAATCCCCCATAACAACAAAGGGTTAACTGTGGCAGTGGGGAAGCCCAGTCTAGAGGTTGTCTCCAGAGGGACACTAGCATTCTCCTGTGACCAGACTCTGAAGTATAGCAGAAAACTAGCTATAACTTGACTGACCAAGAGGTTGATTCAGTCAGTCAGAAAGCTATCAGATGATATTCTCCCCAGTGATTTTGCTGACCTATAACTAGACCTTTGTCTCTGATCTGCAACTTGGTTATAACAGCAATCACGTTCCTCAGAAAACAATCCTATACTCCAAAATAGCTATAATTTCTATTAAACAATTCATACAATCATTTGCTTTTAAAAAAATAATAATAACAACAACAATTCTGTCCCTGGAGATGACTCAGTTGTTTAATATTCTTACTACTCTTCCAGGAGATCAGGGTTCAGTCCTCAGCATCGACATCAAAAAACTGACAACCACCTGTAACTCCAGTTTGACTGGATGGGAAATTCTCTCCTGGCTTCTGTGGACTTTTGCATGCAAATGATATATATAAAGCCATAAGATATATATTTTTTAAAATGTTTAGAAATGGTTAAATTCTTCCTTAAACCTCTTGATTTTTATGACGATTTTAAGGAGCCTTCTTGTTAGTGCCCTGTGTAGGTCAACAAGATTGAATAGTAGGGAGTTTCCTCTCTAATCTCTTCTTCCCAGTGAGTTTATGGAACCCCACATATCCCTTATCTCTGCTTTTTGCTTATTCATTTTACCTTAAATCTGCTTAGCAAATGCTCTATTACTGTGTTACTTTCCCTGTCTTTGGCTTTTTGAAATTATGTAGCCCAGGCTAGCCTCAAAGTTATGACATCACCAAACATTGTGATTATAGGCATTTGCCATCACATATAACTTTATACATTTTCATTTTGTCGGTTTACAGTTCGTGTCGTTTTTGTTTTTGCAGCAAAGCAGTAATACATAGATGAATTTAATTGAGGGATATATTTCAGAAAACTGTGCTTCCTTGGAAAGTTCAGGGCCCCAAAAGTCACTAAACCATGAAGCCTGGGGCCTGAGAGAAGCAAAACAGAACACAGCAGAAAGAGTCCCAGGAAACACTGACTCTGCCTACTCGAGAATTGGGCCCATTTCTACAGCATTCCAGGATTTAAATAATGCATAAGCCCTTCTTCATCCATTCTCATTAATTATTCATCCAGAAATTCTACTGAGCATCTCTACTCAGTGTCAAACAGTGTCACAGGAGCAGCCGTATAGAGAGAACAATGAAGTTCAGAGTTAGAGCTCATGGCTACAGGTCTACAAATGTTTTTCTTGACACGATAATCAAGGTTACTGTATTTGGAAGGTAAAGTAATCAAATATTGTTCATATTTTTAAACATATTATTTTATGTCTTACAATAGTTACCAATTATTTTCTATAAATAAATACTTCATCACTTCCTGGTCAATGCCAGAACCTTGTTTCTTTGAATTTCTACCAGCAAAGGATTCATTAGTGTTTATGAGGTGCTGAGCAGTAACTAAAATGTTGTTGGAAAGAAATAAACAATCCATGCCCTCAAGGAAGTTACAGGAAGCAGTAAGCCAAGGAGAATTAAATAGGACAGTCTAAATGTGTGTAATTTTTTGAAGAAAAAAAAATCACTCTTTGTTGAAAGATAGAGAGACGGTAATGGTGAGGTGGCCCAGTGGGTAAGGACACTTAGATCCAAAGCAGGCCACCCTAGTCTGTTTGATCCTCTGGTAGAGGAGAAAACTTCTATAATTTGTTCTCTGACCTCTGGATGCATGTGGTGGCACGTGTGTTTGTCTCACTCTCTTAAAAAATAAATCACTTAAAAACAGAGAAACCGAAGAGATGCTTATCATCAATGAGAAGATAGTAATTCTCCCCAAGTTGCTACATTGTTTCCAAAAGTTTCTATAAATTCTAATAAAGGCTTATTGCTTTAATTTTTCCAGCTGTACTGAGGAACACAATGTGGTGTATGGATAAATGGGTACACTGTTAAGTGATCATCAGTCAGGCTGAGTAACAGCTCTCCTGCCTCAGATATTGGTAACACACTTCAGCTGGCTTTACTAAAAATAGAGAGGAGAGGGAATAAATGCAGACATGAAAGAGGAGACAACACAACAGATACCTCAGGATTAGCAAAGGGATCTTTCTGTCTCTCATGTCATACAAAGTGTCAATTCAAAATGAATGGAAGACTTTAAAGTAAGATTTGAAACATAGACAAGACACACCAAGATGCAGACAAGGACTAGAGAAGAAGTCTAAGAGCTCAGGAAACAATACTAAGAGTGATACATAGGTTGGAGGAGGAAGTGCAGGAGAGAGGTAAATAAGAACAGAATACAAGGGCCTATGTATTACATAATGCAATTCACCATTGTCTATGCTAGCTTAAATATTAAGTACAAATTAATAAACATAAAAATTGAATTAAACTTTTAAGAGGATTGTGAGAATTACTTGAACATTTATATGCTAATAGTTTGAGTAACCTAAGAATAATTAAAGGTTGAAGAGATGGCTCAGTAGCTAAGAATGCTTGCTGATCAAGCATGAATTCAAACCCCTAGAACCCAGGTAAAAAGCAAGGTGTGGCTGTAACCTCAGAACTATGGTAGATAGAGACAGGAAGGTTGCTGGGGTAACAATGTCCTGGCATCCAACCTAGCTCCATGGACCTGTCTCATGGCAATAATGTGGAAAATAATACAACTCCAGACCCCCTCGCCTGGTTTCCATGATCATGCACAGGTACATGCATGCTCTCTCCTATATGAACATATACCACAGATGTGTATTCTCTCACTGATAAAAAGATTTAAGTGTAAACAAACTTACATATATGTAAAGAAATTAATAAATTTCTAGAAATATATACTTTACATAAAAGATAAAAAAATAGATAGCCCAAACAGACCAATAATAAATAAAGGGGATGGATTGATAATCACAAAGCTCCTTTTAAGTCTGAGGATAGGGCACATGCCTACAGCCCCAGTACTCAGGAAGCTGGTGTGGAAGAACTGTGAGTTTGAAGGCAGTGTGCGCTAGTTAATAAGATCTTTTCTCAAAACAAACAAACAGTCTTCAACATTTACAATAAAAGAACTTTCAGAACCAAATGGAATTTTATCAAATATTCAAGGAAGAAGCAATCTCAATCTTTGCTAAAATCACCAACTCCTTTGGAAAATAGAAGGCAGAAGAATATTGTTGTACTCTGTAAAAGCAATGTTTCCAAGATAGCAGTAACACAACAGGAAACAGTACCACAGAGCATCTCCAGTGACACAGATATAAACAATGAATGGAACTCTAGCAAAACTGAAATTGAAAGCATATAAAAAAAAATACCCTATGGCTAAGCAATTTATCTCCAGTGTCAGGATGTTTCAAATTATGCAGATCAGTGCATGTGGTGCCCAAGTAAGCCAAAAGGAAATGAAGACCCAGGGATGTAACTTTTACCAAAATGTAGCATCCATTCAGAATCAGATTCTTAATGAAATATATATGACTTACACAACACCCAGGTAACATAAAAATAAGTGGAAGAAAGCAACTTGGTGGATTTTTCCTTTGGTGAGTATGAAGCATCCTTCTCCATCTCCTTTGATTAATTTTCATTGAATGTCTATTTTATTGGATATTAGAATGGTCATTCCAGCTGGTTTCTTGGGACTGCTTGCTCAAAAGACCTTTTTCCAGCCTTTTACTCTGAGGTAATGTTTATCTTTGTTGCTGAGATGTGTTTTTCTGTGCAGCAGAATGATGGAGCCTGTTTTCATGTTCATTCTGTTGGCCTATGTCTCTTGACTGGGGAATTGAATTTATTGATGTTGAGAGATATTAAAGACCAATGATTATTAATTCTTATTTTTCTGGTGTTGGTGGTATGAATATGTGTGTGTGTGTATGTGTGTGTGTGTGTGTGTGTGTGTGTGTTTTCCTTATTTTATTTTTGCTGGTATGGAATTATTTATTTCCTGTATTTTCTTGGGTATAGTTATCCTTCTTGGGTTGGTGTTTTCTGTCTAGTATTTTCTGTAGGGCTGGATTTATGGATACATATTGTTTAAATTTAATTTTGTCTTGGATTATCTTGCTTTCTCCATCTATTGTGATTGCAAGTTTTGCTGGGTATAATTGTCTAGGTATACTTCCGTGGTTTCTTAGAGGCTACAAGGCATCTATCCAGGGCCTTCTAGCTTTCAGACTCTCAGTTGAGAAGTACAGTGTAATTCTGATAGTTCTGCCTTTGTATGTTACTTGGCCTTTTTCCCTTGTAGCTTTTAACATTCTTTGTTCAGTAGAATTAGTGTTTTGATTATCATGTGGTAGGAGGATTTTCTTTTCTATTCCAATCTAATTGGTGTTCTATAAGCTTCTTTTATGTTTATATGCAGCTTTCTTTAGGTTGTAGAAATTTTCTTCTATGATTTTGTTGAAAATATTTTCTTGTCCTTGGAGCTGGGATACTGTCTTAGTGTTTTACTGCTGTGAACAGACACCATGACCAATGCAAGTTTTATAAAAGTCAACATTTAATTGGGGTTGACTTACAGGCGCAGAGGTTCAGTCCATTGTCAAGGCAGAAACATGGTAACATCCAGGCAGATATGGTGCAGAAAGAGTTGAGAGTTTTACATCTTCATCTGAAGCATGCTAGTAGAAGACTGACTTCCAGGCAACTAGGGTCTTAAGCCCACACCCACAGTGACACACCTACGCCAACAAGGCCACACCTCCTAATAGGGTCACTCCCTGGGCCAATCATATACAAACCATCACAGATACTTAACCCTCTTCTATTCCTACTATTCTTTGGTTAGGCCTTTTCAGAGTATCCCAGATTTTCTGCATGTTTTGTGTCAGGAATTTTTTAGATTTACTATTTTCTTTGACTGATGTATCAATATCTTCTGTTGCATCTTATGCCTAAGATCCTCTCTTCCATCTCTTGTGTTTGCTTGTATCTGTTGTGCTTGTTCTCTCCCCTAGGCTTTCTATCTGCAGGATTGTCTCAGGTTGTTTTCTTTATTCTTCTATTTTCATTTTCAGTTCTTGAAGAATTTTATTCATTTCCTTCACCAGTTTAATTGTAATTTTCTGTATTTCTTTTGTAGTATTATTAAATTGTTTTATTTATTTACATTCTGAATGTTGCTGCTCTTCCTGGCCTCCATTCCCAGAGTTCTTTACTCATCCCACCTCCCCTGTGCCTCTGAGAGGGTGCTCTCCCCTCCTTTGGCATCCTCCTTCTCTAGGGCATAAAGTCTCTACGGGATTAAGCATATCTTCTTCCACTGAAGCCAGACAAGGCAGTCCTCTGCCACATATGTGCCAGGGGCCATGAACCATGCCATGTATGCTCTTTGGTTGATAGCTTATTCTCTGGGAGCTCTGAAGGGTTGATACTGTTGAACTGTTTTTCTTTCATAGTATTCTGTATTTCTTTTAAGGATTTATTCATTTCCTCTTTAAAGGCCTTTATCATCTTATAAGATTGGATTTAAGGTCATTTTCTTGTGCTTCATTTGTGTTAGGATATCCAGGGCTTGCTCTAGTAGGATAGCTATGCACTAAAGGTGCCATAATTGCTTCTGCTTTTTTTGATTGTGTTCCTTTGCTGGCTGTTAGCCATCTGTTTGTCCCTGAATGTTACTGGTGCAGCAGGCATCCTGTGGGCAGCCTTGGGTTGGACAATAGAGGAAGTTGGATTTGTCCTGGGAAATCAGCTAGCAGGGGAATAAGGAGAGGGGAGGGATATAACCTGTATGTACTTGGAGGGATACCATGACACTCACAGTGTTACCCAGGGAACTAGACAGGCAGGGAAATAAGGAGGAGCTAACCTGTATGCTCCTGGTCCTGCAGGCCTAGTGAAGGCAGGTAGAGAGGTGGCCAGACAACGGAGCTTGGGCATTTGGAGGGCAACATGCAAATGGATGGAACTAGAAAATATGAACTGAGTGAGATAATCCAGACCCACAAAAATGTATATAGTACATATTCATTCATAAGTAGACATTAGCTAAGAAGTACACAATAACCACGCTACAATCCACAGAGCCAAAGAAACTAAGTAATAAGTAGGGTACAAGGGAGGATTCAAGAATCTCACCCAGAGAGGAAACAAAATAGTCATCCGAGGCAGACAGAGAGAGGGAACGGTATGGGGGAAGGAATGAGGAGGGGGAAGGGGATAATGATCAGATGTGGAGAAAGGGAGTTGGGAGAGGGCTCTAAGTGAGAATGCAAATCAGGCTGTGCATCTCTGAGACTAGCTGGAGACCTGGGACTGGGAGGTCCCAGGAAGTCTATGTGGGTGACCCTAGATGAGATTCCTACCAGTGAGGGATATGAAGATTGAAGTATTCAACTCCTGTAGCCAGGTTGGACTTCCAGTGGAGGGAGGGGAACTTCAACCCACTCACAAAATTTCCAACCCAACATTTGTCCTTCCTATATGATGTACAGGGATGAAGATGGAGCAGAGACTAGGGGAACCGCCAACCAATGGCTTCCCCAACTTAAGATCCATTCACATGAGAGAACCAACCCATGACATTTTTAATGATGCTCTGCTATGCTTACAGACAGAAATCTAGCATAACTAACTCCTGTGAGGCTTCATCTAGCATCAGATGCAAACAGATGAGGAGACCCACAGCAAAACATTAGGCAGAGCTTGGGGGAAGTATTGTGGAAGAGTAGGAGATAGAACTGAGCAAGCCAGAGAGGTCAAGGACACCACAAGAAAACCTACAGAATCAATTACCTGGCCTCATGGGGGCTCACAGAGACTGAACCACCAATGAAAAAGCATGCAGGGCTGGACCTAGGCCCCCTACACATTTGGAGGAGATGTGCAGCTTGGTCTTCATGTGAGCCCCCTAATAATTGGTCCAGGGGCTGTCTCTGAATATGTTGCCTGCCATTGGATCCTTCTCCTATCTGGACTTCCTGGCTGGACCTCAGTGGGTAAAGATGTGCTCAGTTCTGCTGGGACTGGATGTCTAAGGAGCCAATAGTACCCAAAGGGGGAGGGGGTGCTTCCCCTTCTCTAAGTAGAGGGGAGAGTGTAATGGGGAGGAATTTGTAAAGGGTGGGACTGGGAGGAAAGGAGGGAAGGGGCTGTGATCAGGATGTAAAATGAATAAATAAATAAATTAATGAAAAAAATAAGGTAGAGAATAATTAAGGAAGATGCCCAGTGTCAACCTCTGTCTTCCATGTATACTCACATCCATATCTGCACACACTTACATAAATACACATACACACAGAGCTATATAAATACACACATATACATAGCTATATAAACACACACACATACAACATGCTACATAAACACACACACACACACGCGCACGCCTACATAAACACACACACGCCTACATAAACACATACATACACACATACCTACATATACATATACCTATATAAACACACAAACACACACACCTACATAAACACACACACACTTGGGGGAGGGGCAAGACAGAGAGACAGACAGACAGACAGACACACACACACACACACACAGAGAGAGAGAGAGAGAGAGAGAGAGTAGTCAGAAGTTCAGGTGAACTTCTTTGATAAGGGTGAGAAGAATACATAATTGGAAAGGACAGTGTGTCTTCTAAATGGCTCCAGGAAATCTCAATATGCAAATGTTTAAAACATTGGTTCCTCAGCCTATATAAACTCATTGCAAAACCAATTAAAAATTTAGATGTAAGACCTAAAATAATATAGAAGACTAAAGGATTAGTCTCTGCAATGACTTCTTCTTCTTCTTCTTCTTCTTTTTTTTTTTTTTTGGCTATGATACCATAAACAAACTACAAAACAAAAATAGACAAGTAGGTTGCTGAGGAGATGGCACACTGGATAAAACATAAGGACAAGTGTTCTAATCCCCAACACCCACATACAAGCCAAAGAATGGCTTTGGGCTGGGTAATCCTAGCACAATGAAGCTAGAGACCCGATCCCTGGGACAAGCTGGCAGGCTAAACAAGCCAAATTAGTGAGCTCCACGTCCAGCAAGAGAGTCTGTCGCAGTAAATAAAGTGTGCAGACATGGCACACCTATACACATGCACACAAAGACACACACATGTAGACAAAAATTAGACTAGTGGGCAGAATGAAAAGGGACAGGGGGTGAGAAAGGAGGGGGGGTGTTCTATTTGTATCCTAAATTCACAAGGGACTCAAACAGTTCAATAGCAAAGCAAAACTAAAAATGACCCAATAAGAAGATTAAACATGGACAAAGGTCCTAAAAAAACATTTTTAAAGGTATACACGTGGCTAACAGGTGTCTGAAAATGTGTCCAATCTACCAACCATCAGGGAATTAAAATGAAAACCCTCGTGATAGTCAACCTCACCTCTCCTAGAACATCTAGTGTCAGAAACAAAAGATAACAACTGTCAGGTGAACAGGGGCCCTTGCACACTGTGGGTAGGAATATAAATCAGAGCAGTGCAACTCTGATATAAATGAGCACAGGGAAACTTCAAAACCTGCGCCACAGCTCATAAACATTGCAAATGATGTGACGCTACAGAAAATGCCAAGATGCACCAGCACACCCAGGAAATAGGTTTATTTATAAAACCCTTACATGGTATTCTTATACTATCACCTTATATGTTATAGGAGTTTACGAAGACAGTCATTTCGAATGAACAGAAGTGTATGAAGTTAACAGAGTCTCATATTTTTCTTAAAAGAGTCTCATTTTCTTCTCACACTCCATTGGGTCCATTTGCACAGACACCAAAGACTGCTGAGCCTGCGGGCCAACATTTAAGACAGTTAACAGTATTTAAATGGTAAATTCAGAGTTGGAAGTGTTCCTTGATCTATTTTGCCAATGAACAAATCTTTTTTTCAAAAGGTATCCTAATTTAAGAAGTCCTTGTCAATGTATAAAAACAACCGAGAAGATGTGTTTGTGTGTGTGTGTGTGTACAAACACACATGTGTGGTGTGTTTATATGTTTATGCACATACATAAACTTCCACAACTACCCAGCAATACATTGTTATTATATTATTGGTAAGTTACATAATATATAGTATGCAATTAGTGTATATACTTGGAATTTTAATAGAGGATATAAACAATTTATCTATTCTAGATCTTTTCCTTTGTACTAATCAATACAACTTAGTGATAGGGTATGTGTGTTTGTCATTAAATAGTGTCTGTTGTCCACATGGAAGAACATCAACTGACTGTGATTACTCTTTTTTAATGAAGGAAGCATTGTTGTTTATTGTTACAATCCATCTTATTGACAAAATAATAGCTCTTTACAAAAAGCCTTCTGGACAGTGAATAAGAAGGTATCAATAGCAGACATGTCTGCTAAAGACGTGCTAGATTAAAGGAAATGTTCTAACATTTTAAGAACTCAAGAATTGTATATTTGTATATTGTGTATATGCTTGTAACTGCAAACTTCAAGGTTTGAAAACCAGGAGTAATGTTGCACAGTCCCTAAGTAGGAGAACAAATCTTTAATGATGGAAATAAAACATTGGAGTTGGAAGAGACAGCAGCTACTTGAGAATGGCATACTTCTGATGTCACTCCCTGGAGCCTTCAAAAGCTGCACTTTAGATCTTATGCAGAACAAGAATATTTTAAACAGAAAAGAGGAAATTATCGCAAGCAAAAATCATCAGCTGGGCTATATTTTAATCAGAGAGATGGCTATATTTGAGATCTCTTAGAGAATGCTGATCTCATTTTTATGAAGGAAGAGAAATGATATAAAGGAGTATCTCTTTGATGTTTATGTAAATGATTATTGTTCTGATCAGAAGGGGTGGACATTTCTATGAAGCTTTTTCAACAAACTATTTGTGTCACTATCAACCAGAAACCTTTTTTCCTCAAGATTCTCTCTCTCTCTCTCCCTTCCCTCTACTATCCCTTCCTATTTCCCCCCCAACCACCATTGTCCCCAGGAAAGGACGCACACTGCTGACTGGCCCTCAAGCACAGTAGAAGAAAAAACTTGGGTTAAAAAACCCTCTGATTCTGGAGGGTTTGAAACAAAGACAACTGACAAAGTCTAAGAAGTCAAAGTTCCGTTATGGACCCATTCCTGGTCCAGGCTGTCTCAGTGACAAGCTCTGGCTAACACATTTCCAATCCTGTTTCTATATATGCAATTAGCTACTTGGCAGATGAGTAGACTCAGAGCACTGTTTGGTTCCTTCTTCCCTTTTCCACCCTGCTGTCCCAGCCATAGTATGTTTTTATGAAAGGACTTCAGGCAGTGTAAATCACAATAGACTCAGAAGCTGGAGAACCAGTTGTTTCTAGGCAACTTGTCTCTGCCTTTGTCCGTGTTTCCTATTATGCCGTCTGTTCTTGTGTTTTTTGTTTTTTGTTTTTCTATTCTATATATTTCCATTTCTAGAAATGATTTGTTTTAGACTTGAAGGTGATGTTTGAAAGTGACTGTGTGGGCGGTTAGTGGCTTGTGGACATTATAAATTTAGAGGAGTTGGCTAAAAGTCAATTTTTCTATGCAGTTGTCGTGACCACCTGTGGCGGTTTGTACTAAGTCAGCTGCCGCTCTCTTCGAGCAACTTCTCATAACTGCTCCTCATCCACCACTTAGCCCTATAGTTCTGACAAATGCTTCTATGTTCCAAGATAACCGTGTCTTCCTGACCACATTAGAGTGCCCAGAGGCGAGGGAAGGCTCCCTTCTGATTGATGCTGAGATGTGTGATCTGGGACTTCCTCAGCAGCTGGGCATTCTGCGAGGACAGACACAAAGTCAAAGAGTGAATGAGTCACAGGACAGTCAGTAGCAGCTGTCTCACTCATTCCTGAGGTCTCTGTGGCTGTATTGTCCTGGGATTTGGGCTTAGGTATATTCGAGCCCACACAACAGTGCTGGGCATGGAAGGTGATTTGAACTGGGTTTCTGTCTACTGAAGCATTTCTCATGAATTCATACTGAGGACAGCAGCATAGACCTTCCTAAGTCCTCTGATAAACATGCTCTTTCTAGGGTCCTATGCTCAGATTTAATATGTAAGAACACGGGCAAGTCTGTAGATGAATCTATCGTACTGATGGTTAATGACCTAAAGAGCAAGAGTCCTCAGGACAGGGAGTTTATTTAGAACAGCCACGGCCACAGTGTTTCTCCTGTGTTTGAACTGCATCAGAATATTTTTCCCATCAGTTTCTTGTCTGTCTGTCTAGTAACCTGGGTAGTGAGTTTGAAAGTTAGGGACAGGGAATGGCCTGTCCATACCTATACTATTTGGTTTCCTTATTGGCAACGAATCTGAGCTCTAAATATTTATATAAAACATATGTAATGAAGAGTTTTATCTTCAAATTGTAAGAGTGCTTTCTCAGGGTTTTAACTAAAACATTCCATCATTGTAAGTTTTTACAGGAACCATATGGCTAAAATGAGTTACTTGCAGCTAGATCACCCAGCGAGCGTAATCAATATTGACCAAGTGTTGGTTGTGTGAAGGCCTTTTCTGTAAATGCCAGTGCCTGCTCCCGCACCCATGCTTGAACAAGTTCAAGTAAACATTAACTAGGACATGTTTTAGTTCTGCATGTGCTGTGAAAATTAATGATTCAACATATTCAATAAAAGAGCATTTGGGGGGCGGCATCCCTTCGAGAAGAACAGGAAATGGAATGAAAATCAGATAGTAGGTAGAGTTCGAGGGGTGACAATGGCTGAAGGGAAGCTACTAGCGTCCTCAGGACCCTCTGAATGGCTCCAAGATGCCTACCAATGACGAAATAGTGTTCTGGGATACATGCTCAATGCTTGAGGCAGCCTGTCAGGGGGAAATGCCTTACTCTTTAACCATTATTACATACAAATGTTATTTGATGGTTCTAAAAATTGATTTAGTTATTTATCGAGTTGATCTGTACCCTAGTACAAATGCCTCCCTTTCAAACAGCATCTGATGCTCAGAGTGACAGGAAAGAAGGAGGTCTTGTGGCCCATTGTCAGCTCCCACCTCAGATCAATTTTCTCCTTCTTTGTTAGGAATCAGGTTTGGACTGGGCAGAACTAGAGAATGCATTCCCTGGTGTGCCTTCTTGTTTGCTGTGGTCAGGTGATGAAATTTAAGCTAATGACCTCTAAATAGAAGTAATGCCTCACATCACTCAACTTTGGCCTGCAAACCCTAGGGTGACGTTCTTCTCACGTTGCTCTTTCCTGATTTCCTGTGGCTGAGGCACTGACACAAAAAGAGAGGTCACTGCAGTACTAGCAGAAGAACAAGACAGAGGACTGCTATTTTCAGCATGACTTCCCGGGATAGAAAATAACTTTGTAGGTTAGGAAGATTATTCCGGATAGTTTATGCCAACTCAAGAAAAACTAGAGTCATCTGGGAAGAAAGAACCTCGGTTGAGGAATTGCATCCACCAGATTGGCTTGGGTGCATGTCTGTGGAGGCATTTTCATGATTACAGATTCTTGTGAAAAGGTCCAGCCCACTGCAGGAAGTGTCACCCCTAGGGAGGTTGTCCTGGGACATGTAAGAAAGCAGGCTAAGAAAGCCATAGGAGCAAGCCAGTAAGCAGTATTCAGGCATGATATCTATTTCAGTTCCTGCCTCCTGGTTCCTGCTTTGATCTTCTCTCTTGGTTTCCTTCACGGATGCGTGGTGATATACAAGTGTAATATAAATTTCTTTCTACACAGTGCTTTTGTCATTGATGGACTGTGATTCGTAAGCTAAAATAAACTCATTCCTTTCCAAATGGTCACCATTTCACGGTGGGAACAGAAATCAAACTAGGACTGAAGTTGATGCCCAAGAGTGGGTGTTACTGTAATGGACCTGACTATGCTGTTTTGGGGAGAATCGTGAAGCATTTGGAACTTTGGGCTTTGTATATTGGCAATGAGTATGTTGGCAATGGAAGTGGGGCTGCCCAAGCTCTTTGGAGTACGGAAAAGAGTCCCAGATACCAGTCACAGAGCTAAAGGATTTGGAACTACAGTGCTAGATTTTGGTTTGGTTTAAATGTGACTTTTTTTAATGCCCTATTTTTCCCCCTTCAGAGTAAAATGTTTAACACTTTTGTTGTTTGCTTTTATTTTACATGTATCTATGTTAAGAATCTTTGGATATTTTAAAGAGACTTTGAACTTTCAAAGTGTTCAAAGATTTTAAAGATTGGGACTTTTAAAGTTATGTTATAGTTTGTATTGTGATATTAACATGCGATCTTGGATAAACAAGAAAGGAAAGGTTATGTTTAATAGTAGTATGTTTGTGTGTCTTTTTGACAAGGGATCGATTATTCTGGTTAGTTTCTGTTGATTTGATACAAACTAGAGTCACCTGGGAAGAGGGTACTTCCATCAAAATGGCCTGTGAGCATGTGTGAGGGCTCATTTTCTTGATTGACGATTGATGTGGGAGGGCCCATCACACTGTGCTAGTGCCACCCCTGGGTCCTAGTTATATAAGAAAAGCAAACAGAGCAAACCATAGGTAGTACACCAGTAAGCAGCCTTCCTCTGTGGTTGCTGCTTCAGTTCCTGCCTCCAGGTTCTTTTTGGATTCCTGCACTGACTTCCTTTGGTGATGACTTTGATAAGAAAGTGTAAGGTAAAATAAGTCCTTTCCTCCACATGCTGCTTATGACCGTGATTTGTATCACAAGGGAAGGCAAACTAGAGCAATACATATGGCTCTTGAATTACCCCATGGCAAGCAAAACACAAACAGCATCCTGGTAACTTGCAACTCTTGGGAAACCTCCACATTGTAGACTGTGAGTGCCTTCTTTGGTGACACTTATTCTTTATGATGTGTTCCAGGCACATGGACACTATAAAACATTTAATTGAGTTTATTTAAAATGAATTTCAAAAGAATAGCAGAGAAGAAAGATCATACTTAGGCAAACTTTCAGCTGTAAAACTTTTACTTCAATGTTAAGCTTAGAAAATTGGGAGGAATGCATTGAATAAAATGTCTTTGAAAGAAAATCTTCTTTAAAAGGATGGAGTAATTTATTGAACAAAATTATTAAGAATAAGATACTGAAGTCATTGAGGCTTTCATCTGTGAAGGTTTTATACATTCCATTAAGGGACAGGGAGGGTGAGATCAGGAAGGGATGCTGACAGCCAAGAGTACCAGGCAGGATGCAGTATAGGGCAATAGAATTACAGTTCAAATGTCATTAAATCATGAACCATGTGATGTCATCTATACAGGGAAGAAAGCAGAGAGAAAGTAGACAGGTGTAGCTGGGTATTAATCTAGGCAAGGCAGAGAGGTTAGGCAGAAGGGAAGGAAACTAGACAACACGCCATCTTGAAACAGCCCCATGGAGAGTGTGTTTAGCTGAAGCTTTGGTTTCTGGTGTGATTTTTGTTAAGTTGAGCCCCTTAGGCCTGGAAAAGGCTCTTCAAACTCTCCTTCCCATTCCTCTTTGCTCACACTGGGCAACGTCTTACATCTACATGGAATGTTTCATTCCTAACCAAGTCCTGGGCCTCCATGAAACTGTGGTGGGCAGGATGTACATTTTCTTGCTCTCTTACTGATGGTCTAGGAGAAAACCCAGCAATGCCAAGAGAAACAATCTTATAGAATGCACATTACACATAATGCTCACATTTGTGTTTGTGATGATGTGTAGAATTTCCTTATGTTTGAATTACCAGTTGGAAAGTTATGCTTGCTTCCTAAGTAGGCAGTGAGCCTACAGCGTGCCCTTTGCTATTACTCTTCATTAAGTATCTAGGTTGCTCACCAGCAGCGACCCTTGTATGAATTACAGACTGAGGCATTAACAGAGTTGGGGAGCAAACCTGGAAGGCAGCACTCTGAGAGTACTCTCTTGGGGAGCTTATTTCATTAAAATTTCCTTCTCATCTAAAAAACAACTTTGGAAACCAGAGCACCCTATTCTGTCAGAGAACCTCTCTCATTTCTGCCTCTGAAGTCTATCTCATCTGCACAGATACACCATAGAAAAACAGCCTTTCAGGTCTTTCCCAGAAACCCTCTCTTCAGAACCTACAAAGTCCCATTTGAACAAAACATTGGCTTTGTGGTTACATCTTTATGGCCCATGGTGAAAGAAAACTTAAAAAAAAAAAAAAAAAACTAGGCTGAGCTAACGATGTTTTAAGGGTTATGAAGAACTACTTTCTAATTGTAGGCTGGCTTTCCACACTGTGTTAGGACTGGAGCGTACACAGCAAAGCACACTGTATGAAAGATGAAAGGCATAGGACCCCATAGCTCTTAGTCTGTGAGCTCCTCCAGAGAATAGCATTTTATTTATAGCTTTACTGTAGATAAAGGGTAAATAATGTCCAATGGCTGCTGATTATTCCTCAAGGATCAGAATATATTGCCAGGGGCTGAGAAACAAACACCTGTTATTTTAATTAAGTCTAATATAAATAAATTTATATTTATCTCAGTCTCCAAATAGAAATTGTATCTTGTTTGTTTTAAATAAGGAAAAAAACCCACATTGTTAATGATCCATCCTTTACAAGTCGGTCTCCTAGAAGTTGAGAGGAATGAGGGTTCCTGGAGGCGAGGTGCTGCAGGAGGGAGGTGGAGCGGATCTGAGAGGCTGACAGTGAGGTATCAGAAAGTCCTCGTGTTTGTACCACAGTAGTGTGGCCCTGGATGACAGCCATGCATTCTAAAAGGTTATAAGCAAGGCTTCTGAGCAGTTTTACTATGAAGAAATAATAAAAATTTGAGAAGACAGACATGTTTAACCTATTGAATATTACACAGTGTATACAGTTGAAACTACCCCCATTAACACACTCAGTTTTTAATGAGCCATTTTAAAGTGGGTTAAAATATATCTTTTACAAACAAACTAATCAATGGTAGGAGGCTCATGATAATGAGAAGAATAGGACTGAGAAAGAAGGGCAGAAAAGAGGTTTGTTTATAGAGTTGACATGTACAAAAAAATCCACCAAACAACACTCTTCAATTCTGTTTATTGTACTGTATGTTGAGTATATCTTAATTAAAAATAATTTAAAATAAATATTATATTATATGTAGCAGTATTAGATTTTAGCATTTGATTTCAAAAATTCATTTTGTTTGTGGCAACAGGATCAAACTGCTTGGAACATCCTGCATGTAACGTTTTGTGTGTGCTCAAATTTGCATTGAGAGACTGAGCTTGGTTTGTGCAGTGCTTGCACAGCATGCACAGAGCCCAGGGTTTGGTCCCTAGAGTGAGTCTGTGGGCACACATCTGTAATCCTAGATTTGAAGTTCAAGGTCATTCTTAGCCCAACAGTATGTAGTTCAAGGGCAAAACTACAGGAGACCCTTGTCCAAAACAAGCAAGCAAACAAGGAAGTAACAACATCGTTCACTGACATTCCACAGTCACCTCACATTTCATAAATCAGTATACTGGTGTGCATAAGGCAACTGATGCTCTTAAAAATGGATAACTTTGAATGTAAGATGTTTAGAACACAGTAGGGCACTTTCAAGCCCAACTCACTTTCCTACAGTTTTGAAGCAGAGGAAGTTTGTTTCTGCCATTTAGTATCCCTAAATCATGTATTTTTAAGCTGTGATTATGTCCTTGTTTTGAATGGAACTTTTTTTTAATAATTTGTATTCTGAGAATACAAAATCAGAAGCAAAAATATTGCTTTAATAAAAGTTACAAATACAAAACTCTGTTAGATTTATCTTTAAGCCTTTTACTCTAGTTCCCATCCATTTCTTTCCAACGTTTACCTCCCATTCCAAGGCCCACTGCTTAAAAGATAAAGTCTGCTTAGGACATCGATTTCTCCCCACCACCCATGTAATTACTGAGTGCCTATAAATTTTGAGGCACTCAGACAGTAAATGAAAAACCTGTACATTCTGTATACTTTGCAATCTAAATGGGGAGATAAGGCTACTCGTTTAAAAATTATTTTCAAACATTTACAAATTATTTTAAACATCTAAAAATTATTTCATCCTATTAAAAGCTAATGGAGGTGAACAGATCCAATTACATTATATACATGTATAACAGTGTCAAGTGAAACCCATTATTCTGTCCATTTAATATATGCTAAGAAGAGTAGGTACTACATATTAGATCTCCAGATTATAGGTGTGTATATATATATGCACATGTAGAATGGGTAGATACATATACATTCTAACCATATCTGGTATTGTGCTGGTGATGTTTAACAACTGGCTTTCTATGATCATGTAGCCTCAACTATATCATTCATCAGTTTCCTTAGGGCAAACATTTCCATCATAACACAATGTCAAGTACTATCACAAAATCAACTGGCTTCAATTCCTGAAATGTAAACAGCCTGTTCTTATGAGTGTCTGTTCACAGCTTCCAGAACTTCACTGCTGAAATACCTAGGGAGAGTGCAACTTAATTGAATACAATTCACGAAAGAATCCTCTTTATCAAGCTGCTACTAAAAGTCAGATATTAGATATTAGGAACATGAAGATGATTAATTATAGTGTCACTCCTCTTGGATTTTACAAGTAGGAGTGAAACTAGATAAGTAAGTAACTGACTTTGAATACTATTGGTAGATGTTGCGGAAATTCACAAGGGATAATAAAGTAACCAAGAATGGATTGTGACAAGTTGGGTTTGGTGTTGAAGCACTTATTCCCAAATGTATTAGAGATCTGCCTTCAGCTGGCCTCACATGTAGGCTCAGATGAAAGCTGCACCCAGAGACCCTTGGAGATGTCTTGCACTTACTCTTTTCTTTCTAAACACTTTTAAAGACAAGAATTTTAAGCAGCAAAATTTCAAATCAACAAATAGTCAACCATAACTACATGAAATAGTAGCAGTGTTGTTGGTGACTAAAGTCTACATCATTCTCCATAAATGGTGGTAAATCATGTTCAGAGTAAGATTTCAGGGCTACGAGACCTAAAACTACTCACTGTAGCTCTTCTTAGAAACTTTAATCAGCTCCTGTGCCTTGGGGTATTTTTTTAAGCAGGCTCTGCTATTATATCCAGTGCTTTTTCCGGAGACTTTTAGAGTTAGTTCTACAAGAAGCACACTTCTGGAAATCCAAAAAAGCACAATGGTTCACCAAGAGTTTTCAAAGGGTTCTTCCAGAAATAGAGATAGTCAAAGTAGTAGTATCTCTGTCATAAAGACAACATGAAAATAGACCCACCCTTCTTGAAATGTATTTTTTCATTACTATTATATCATGGGCAGTGTGATACCTAATGATCCTTCTCTGGAATGCTAGGGTATCATCAAATATAAATAGATACCACCTACCTGATGAGGTAATGCTTGCAATATGTACCCCAAATCTTCTGTTCATTACCAGGATCAAGGTTACACTTATGGTCACTTATCTCCATGGCAATAGCTACCAGATTGACTCCCTTGTCTTTGTTTCTACAGGGCATTTGTTGTGTATATATTTCTTCATAGATAAAAAATTCTAGCCTAACTTGTGAGATAAAGAAATTTCCTAGTACAGAAAGTTATAAAGATTCATGTGTCTCTTCTCCCAAGGTAATAAAAGCAGAAACACTTTCTTAGGAGAGGAAGCCTTTGACCAGTCAACTGATTAGCCTGCAATTGGACACAGAACTCCAGAGATGCAGCCCTCTGGACCAAACTATCTGATACTAGAGTATACTTCAGTGCAATTCCAAGATGAGTATCCTTCTGAATACATACATGTATTCATTCTGGCATACAGCGGCATACCTCACAGTGAATGGTGCTGTCTACTATGCAAGTATCCAGATACTCCCCAACTGCTAATGGATTATAGAATGTATTTAAATCTCTGGAAGTAGCCATGCAAGATGTGATAATAAAGAGGTTGTGGCTTCAGGGTGTGCCATAGTTGTGGTCAATAAGACGTGTAAAGGAAGCTCAGCTATCTTTCCAGAAAGAACTTGACAGGAATTTCAATGGGAGGAAGGCATGCAGATGCTATACTTTTTGCTGTGTCTACTTTATGATTTGGCAGGAAAATTGGGTAAAAGAAAAGATGAAATTGCAGTGTTGGCTTGCCATTTCCTAGAGCTGGCAAGATACAAGAGAAAGAGTGCAGATTAGGTCTTGCTAGGGATCCCTTCTCAGGAGCCCTTGGGACTCATAGAAAAATTGGATAGTGCAGAGACTGTGGTAGTAATGTGAGAGAAATTAGGTCTCACCGTTAACAAAGGAGAAGGGGAAATCTATGGCTCAACATGTAGATAATGTTCTACTTCCTAATGACCTGTACAGGAAACTTTGGAAATCCAAAAATATTCTGCCTTTAAACTGCCCAAACTGAGGAAGAATTTTAAACAGGGAATGGAAGCGCATCTCAGAACCTGGCTCCTGAGGAGGTGGGAAATGGGGTAGACATGATCCGTCTGAATGCCATAAAAGCAGAGAAACTGGATAATCTAACTGCCTATCTCTCATTGAGATGAAGGGTCGCAGTCTGAAATGACAGACAGTAAGTTAGAGAGCTCCTGATGTATTGGCTCCTGGGGACCATTGGGGTCACTTGCTCATCGCTAGCTGAGGTACCTACAAGACAAGAGAAAAAGGACAGACATTAACAAAGGAAAATGGGCATGAGAGACAGTATATGATGCCCACCCAGTTCACTGGGCACATAGGCATGTGTTCACAGAAGATTTAAGGGAAGAGTTGATCAAGCTGATACCACAAGAGAGCTTTGCTAAACCCTATGATGGTTGATGTGTGTGAGACAGGAGAAGCTTTGGTAAATCAGAATGGGTTGGAATGGCGTGTAGATCCTGTTTGAGAAGTACTGATGTGACCAAGAGGGAATGAGAAGCCAGACAAAGAGATCTGAGCCACTTGAAGGCAAATGTGACAACATTTATGCTGAGCCAGAGTTCCCAGAGAGAAAATTAGGAGAAAGCTGAATGTGATGCTAGTGAGCTTCTAAAAGGTTTTTAAAGCCCACACCACAGATCACAGAAGACAAAAATGATAAAATGGTGCAAGAAAAAAAGATTGACTGTCTAGGAGCAGGCAGGCAGTCCCCTAAAGTAGGCTATTAACATTCTCCCCTGCAAGAAAGCTGGCAGGGAGTGAAATGTGGTCCGCCAGCCCAGGGTCCTCAGCAGCCAGCTGTAGCTGTTGCAGGGCAAGGCCAGGCTGCTGGCCTGGAAAATGTCAACACTGGAATGATGGCTTCAGGAGGGAAATAGTATCTCCTACTTACAAACAAGGGTTAAATAGTTTGCTAAGTGTTGTGTAGCTCATAAGAGCCAAAGCTAAGGGTCAGAACCCAGGAAGACAAACCCGAAGCCCTTGCCCCTACTGTGCTCTGACATTTACTATACTCACCAAAGACAACATGTAACTACAATTGGCACTAATTAAAAATATAAGATGAATACACTAAAAACACCTTTAAATGTGACTTATGTAATTAGGATACAAGTAATCATAAGCCCAACTGCAAGGATGCCCCCTCTTGTTCTAAATTTAAAGGTAGATGAATATAACTCCTGGCAGTCCAAAGAGAGCCAGGTGCTGCAGGCACAAACCACTTCCTTAGGTTAATCACCAGAAGAACAAAATCTGAATTGTATTCCATAATAACATTCACAGTCGTATCTGATGCCATGGCGTGCTGAGAACTCCCAGGGCCTCTAAGTGTCATCTCAGGCTCTGACAATGTTGGGCATGTAGTACTTATAAAACAATGTGGTGTCATATAAACCTCTTGTCAGAAAAAAATGACCCTTGTTATGGACTGCCAGCCTATGCTCTATGGTTTGTGTGACTGACTGTGCCTTTGCTCAGATTGTTTCAGTGTGATGGGATACATTAGACAGCTCCATTTGATTAGATCTTTTTTTCTTGCTTATCAATCATCAAAATTACACATGACTGAAACTTGCAAAAAATACATTTAACAAGAAAAGACAAATACAAACACCTTTAATAATTTGTTTTTGTTTTTGGATTTGGTTTTTTTGAGACAGGGTTTCTTTGTGTAGCCCTGGCTGTCCTGGAACTCACTCTGTAGACCAGGCTGGCCTCAAACTCAGAAATCTGCCTGCCTCTGCCTCCCAGAGTGCTGGGATTACAGGCGTGCGCCACCACCACCTGGCCACCTTTAGTAATTTTTGTTATACTATTTAGACAAGTTTTGAAGAGAACCATTATCTTTAAGTGACAAAAGATACTGTTCCTATAAGCCTGTATCTGTGAATAACCTTACTTAGCAGATTAGTCTGAGAAATTCGACTGAGAAGTTAGAAATGTGAAGTCAATGGCTAGTTTTCTCTGGTTTGCAGTTTGAATATTCCGTTCTTTATGCAAGATCTCCAGTTGCTCCATCCTTGGATCCCTTCTGCTCACTAGTGAACTTCAGAACACACGAACTCCGAACCCAGCTGTTGAAGGACATTTGCTTGGTGTTTGCAAAGGCTCGAGGAGCACTTGTATGGGATCTTTAAGCAGAGGTTCAGATCCATACAGCTTCTACTTGCACGCAATTCTAGTTTGGTTCTGTTGTTGTGAGAAAAATGCTGCTGAAAAGTGACTGGAAAGATTTTTCTTGGCTTATGAATGAGGCCATAATTTATCACTGAGCAAAGTCAGAGCAGGAACTTGGAGAAATGAACCATGGAGGAAGGGCTTGAACATCAGTTTTGGGTTCCCTCAGCTAACTTTCCTTATATAGCCCAGGACCATCTACCCAGGACAGAGGACCACCCACAGTGGGCTGGGCCTTCCTACATCAAGTATCAACAAGGCAACTCCTCACAGGCAGGCCTACAGATCAAACTGAAGAACACAACTACTCAATCATGCCTTTTCATGTGATTCTAGGCTGTGTCAACTTACCAGTTACTGACAGCTAGGACACATAACCAGTTATCTGACAGAATTGTTCAATATTTTTATTGGGCATTAATGATTGGCCATATTCATTACAGCTACAGAAATTTTGTTTTATCTGGCCAATATGGGTAGAAAATAGCTAAGGAGAAATAAAGGCTCATATTCTGAAGGTCTGTAATCTTTCTCATACACACTTCCTAGGGATGGGGTGAGAATTCAAAAAGATATAGCCCCTGATCCAAAGGCTAGGATTACGGTACTTTTAAGTCTTTTACAAAATAGTTGTTTGTTTTTCATTCTTTGACAGTTTCATACATGCATATTCTGAATTTTAGTCCCCTTTACCTCTCATCACCATTTCATGTCCCCCTTCTCCTACTTAGTCCCTTCTTCCCACTAAATCCCCTTTCTACTTTCAAGTCTTTAATGTAGGTTGCTTGGCTGAGCATGGGTGGGAATTTATATATTGGAACATGAACAGCTTGTCTGAAGTCACACCATTAAAGAAAGTGATACTCTTTCCCTCAGGCATCATTAAAGGCGTCAATAATCCTTCAGGGAAGGATGAGAACAAGTGAGCCCTTCCCCATTTCCCAGTAAATATCAGCAGGCTCGGTCTTATGTGGTAATTGTGCAGATAACAATAGTTTCAGGGAGTTCATGAGTATATCAGCCTTGGCATAACCACAAGGCATTTTCACTGCAGTTCTCCCCGACCTCTGGCTAGTACCATCGCCACCCCTGCCTCCTTGATGGTCCTTAAAGCCTTAATGGTCATGTTGGGGTAAGACAGATGGTCCTTTGGAGGCTAAGCATATCATAATCATACTCTGTGCATGTCAGCCAGCTGGGAATCTCTGCATTAACTTTTCTACCGCAAAAAGCTTCTCTAAAGAGGACTGAGGGCTGCATTAATCTATGGGCACAAAGACACATCTTTAGATGGTAGTTTGACATCTGTCCATTTAACATACTCTACATACATGTCTCTCAGCCTTCCTAATGCTGTGACTGTTTAATAAAGTTCCTCATGTTGTGGTGACCCCCCCAACCATAAAATAATTTTCGATGCTGTTTTATAACTGGAATTTTGCTACTGTTATGAATTGCAAGATAAATATCTGATGTGCAGGATATCTGATATGACCCAAGGGAGGGTCATGACAAACAACCTGAGAACTATTGCCCTAGAGAATACAATTTGATGCCTGAAAAACAGATACTGAAGATTTAATATTCTATATTCACTTAGAACACCTATACCATGTAAGAAATCATTTTATTTTTATGATTCCTTTATTAAAAGCTTAAAAAGGGGAAATTAATTTCATTCCCAAGGATAATAGACTGTTTTATGGTAGCTTTGCATAGCAGAAGATAGAAGAGATTAAATTACCATTTCTCAGTGAATTGTTTAACATATTTAATAACATGCTGATTTTTATAAGGAAATCTTAACAGTCCCCCTCATCACTAGTTAGTGATGCCAGATAAAATACAGGTCACTTGCTTAAATTTGAATTAAACACAAAAATGAATATATTTTAGTATAATTATGTCCCATGCAATATTTGATACTTTTTTAAAAAAACCGAATAAGCTGCGTTTCTACTAGTTAGTGATGCCATCACTAGTTAGTGATGCCAGATAAATTCAGGTCACTTAGTTAAATTTGAATTAAATACAAAAAAATGAATATATTTTCGTATAATTATGTCCCATGCAATATTTGATACTTTTTTAAAAAACTGAATAAACTGTGTTTCTACATCTCAAGTTTTTCTGGGAATCTGTCATTTGCTAAATCTGGCAACCTCATTAGTAAACTACACTTTTAAAATGTTTTCCAAATAGTTTTCAGTTGCTATGAATACATCCCTTTTTATTCAGTGTTGTGGGTTGAACCCAGGATCTTACAAGTGTTAGCCAAGCTCTCTACCACTGGGCTCAATGTTCATTCATTCATTTACCTACTAGTTAATCTAATGAGTATTTTGTTACATCTCAACTGTTTAGCATTGTGATTTACTTTTGAAAGCAAAACAAACTCCCCCCCCACACACACACACACAGACACAAACAAAAACCTACCTTCTGCATCAGTAGATCCCAGCCTTTGTTGACATTATATTTGGTGGGGAAAGATTTTAAATAATGGTGAGCTCCAAATTCAATCCCCAAAGGTTCTGTAGTTCAGATGTCTATAACTCCTCCTTGTGATTCTAGTGTTGCCAAGGTTGAGAACTACAGCTGCAGATGAAAATGAATTCTGCTTTCTTAGGCTTTATGTCTTTGATTTTCTCAGCAGATCTTAAATTGGCAACTAGCCAACTGATTTTCTTCTTTTACAAAGCAAAATAATTTCATTAAGCTAGCATTAGATGTATTAAACTATTTTGCTACATTTTAGAATGGTGAATATTTAAATAAATAAATACATTCACTGAATCACTCAAAAAAGATGCTTATTTCTACCTTTGCTGGAAACTGTACCAGACACTAGGGATAGAACCATTGAAAGGACAAAACTAGTCCTCCAAAAGGGACAATAACTATGGACAATTGATAACAAGTGGTATCAAGAAATAAGTCAATGGCTTGAAAATGAATTAGATAGTGGGGAACAATTTATTTGAGGTGGCATAATCAAAGAGACCTCCTTTTGGCACATCTGGCCATCCCTGAACGAAGATCAGAATTATGCAATGCTCTCCAGAGAAAGGCAAAAGAGAGAGCAAATGCAAAGTCTGTGGAGCTAAAGCAATAAGTTCAGTGCATTCCTACTAAAAGCTGGAAGCAAGGCATACCTAGGGTAATGCTGGAGGGACAGTCATATTAGTTGTGACAAACAAAAGGGTATGACAAACCAAGAGCAAGCTACAGACACGGGTCCAGCTGCAATGTGTGTATAATTACCATTCAAGCACTTTAGGCTGCAGGGCAGTACACAGGGTCTGGTTTATTATATTATAAAACATATGACTCCAGCTTCCACATAGACTGGTTCAATAATGGTGGAGTAGAATTAGTCAAACATAAACTACTAGAAGTGAGATGATGATTTTGTCCTACGATGGTAATAGTCATGGTTTTAAGAGATAAGACTCAGAAAATGAACCCAGCAGTACTTGCTAACAGAAGGAAAGAGTACACAAGAGTGCTTTGGAACTTAATGGGGAAAGGGAGGTGTCACCAGAGTTCTAATAGGGCCCCAGTAACCTTGAAATGCCTAACATTCATCCTAGAAACAAGTCAATATGGCTGATGTGCAAGCCTGGAGCTTACGGAAGCAATCAGGGCTTCAGAAATCTATTGAGCTAATTAGCTATTTGCAGCAGGACTCTTTTTTTTTCTCTAAAGTTTAACATACTGAATTGTTTTTAAATAAAGTAAGGATGGTCATTTATTTCAAGGTGAGTTGTTTGCAGTTAAACTTGTAACCTTCTAAACTATTCCAGCACCTGACTGTTTAGAATCCTCCACTACAGAAACATAGAAGAGGAACTGTTCCCTTCATGATTTTAAAATGTTTATGGGACATATTGAAGAGGTAATTGTGAAAATTATACAGGATAATATATATCCTATATAGGAAGAACATCTTATATAGGAGAATCATCCTATATAGAAGGCATCTTAGGACCATTACCCAAACAAGCTTGTTATGACTAAAAGTGTTTTATTTAGTTATGGGCACATTTTCTTTAGAATGAATAAAATAAAAATACAATTTAGTTTGAGAAGGAGGAGAGGCTTATCAGTCCCTGGCCATCGTGAGGCTCTATGGACAATTTCTGGTTTGTCCTTAAGGGAAGGAGAGTCATTTTTCCCCCAGTGGTATATCCATTGGTAACTTGGCCACGCTCTTGTAAATAACTCCTTACCAACATTCCTTTAAACAATCTAATTAAACTCACTTGGTCACACAAAAACTAGTTATCATGGTTTTTAGAATGAGCTTTACATATGACCATTTTTTGATAGCTTAAAGGGAGAATTTTAATAGATCAAGCAAATTGCATTCAAATAGTCACTATAGTTTGTAAGTATCAGAAATTGTGTTTTGAAATTGGTCAATTAATTAGTTGTGTGACTAAAAACCAAATCATTTAGCCCCCCATTCCCCCCCAACCCGAGCCCAAATCCCAGTTTTCTTTATTTGTAAAGATGGTAAGTCTACTTCCAAGGTCTTTGTGATATGAGAAATAGCACATGCACAAGTGTTTGGTTAGTGATACATTCATTTGGGAAAGGGAGGTGATCACAGATCTGGAGATCTTTTCTATTAGCAAGCCCCAGGTAATCAAGGACCCAAAGGAAACCGCAATGAGCTAACTTCTCTATGGAAGACTAGTGGGAAAAGCATGTTACACAAAAGAACATAACGTTTAAAGGTGCCTTTCCCCTGGTTTTCCACTGGTTTCTCCTGTAATTATCTTCCTGCGGCTGGTGGTGTGCTTTAGTTCATTCCTTTCCTCTGAGGGCTCCTTTTCTCCTCCATTTTTGTGCATGGCTTCTTCCAGCAGCATGAAAGCTAGCCAGAAGACATGAAAGTCCAGTTAGTACCTGCTTAATGTCTGTGTTGTGGATCTTACAGTCATGTTCCGTGGTATGAACACTGGCAATAGTCTGTAATGATTGGGGGGTCTCTGAGACCTCACTGGCTAACAACTCCCAAAGAGGTAACCTATTCCTGGAATGGGTTTTATAAATTGTTTTAGCCTGTGCTGTACAGTAGGGACACTGTAAGCCCATTATAAGGTGTTCTAGTTTGCTTTTTGTTGCGGTGATAAAGGACATGATTATTCTAACTTGCTTTTTACTGCTGTGAGACTTGGTGAGGAAAAGGTTTATTTCAGTTTAGAGATGTAGTCCATCATGAGAAGTCAGGGAAGTAACTCAAAGCAAGAACTTGGAGACAGAACTCAGAGGCAGGAACCAAAGCAGAAGCCATGGAGGAATGCTGCTTAGTGGCTTCAGCACATACTTGCTCTGTATGATTGCTTATACTACCCAGGACCACCTATTTGTGGATGGCACTTTCCCCAGTGGGCTGGGACCTCCCATGTTAATTATTAATAAGAAAATGACCTATAGACTGGTCTACATGCAATGCCATGAAGGACTTTCTCAGCTGAGGTTCCCCCTTCTTAGATAGCTTTCGTTTGAATCTAGTTGACAAAATACTAACCAGGGTAGCTGACTGTTAACTTAATACAACGATACATTATTAATCCACAACCTTTTGTTTCATGCTTATTCCCAAGATTTCATATTAATAAAACATAGTATACTTTAAAGGTCCCACAGTCTTTAAAAGTTTACTATCTAAAAGTCTGAAGTTCCGTAACTGTAGGCTTCTTTAAATTAAAAAGTAAGTTATATACCTCTTATTCTAAGAGGCAAGAAGCAGGACACTGTCATACTCAAATGGGCAAACCCCACCCCAGCAGTGTAAGCCATCCTGCGGCTCAATGTCCCGCACCTGGGATTCACTCAGTCTTCTGAGCTCCAAAAGGCCTGTGCAGCGCCATCTCTCTGACTTTGCCGTCTGTAACCAAACAGCTTGTCCCCTAGGTTCAGGCCTGCTCTGTGCCACACCTGCCACTGTCCTTGGTGATCATCTCACAAGCCTGGTATTTCCAATATGCTGGGGTCCCCACAGGCTTCGCATTCACTAATAGCTTCCTGGCCTCTCTTTAGGGACTATAACCCTGCCACATGGTGCCAAGCCTTGGCTTCTCTCCACGGCCCTTTCAATCCTGGGGGTTTCCACTGCAACTAAGGTTGCCCCTTCACCAATGGCCTCTCAGGGTGCCAAGCCTCAGCTCCTCGTTACCACTTTAACCCTACAGCTCTCATGCTACCCAACTAAGTGCAATCTGGGGATTCTTACACATTACCAAGTTTGCCTGCCAACATGAGATGCTGCATTGTGCCCCTCTGAACCACAGCTTCTCGGTACTGACCTTGAGAAAATAATTCCCAGGAGACTTCAACTCAGTGATGCTGGCTTCTTCTTAATCACAGTTGATTTCTCAGCCCTGACCAGAAACCACAGATTCTTCATTTAAATATAGCACACCAACATCCCCAGTAGAGTCTTAGAGGAAGTCTCAAACTTCCCTCTGAGGTACTACTACATAATCTCTATTGCTCTCAGCATTTTTTTTCTTCCAAGCTCCCACAGAAAAGCTCATTATGCTTTGATCACTAATTTTCCATCCCAAAGTCCCAAACCCTTCCACAATCCTCCCCAAAGCAACATGGTCAGGTTGGTTACAGCAATAACCTAGGGATCTTGGTATCAATTTCTATTTCAGTTTGCTTTCTGTTGCTGTGATAAAGTTTAGGACTAGATTCCAGAAACTTGGGGAGGAAAGGGTTTATCAGGCTCACATATCCCAATCACAGTCCATCATTAGGGAATCCAAGGCGGCAACTCAGGACAGGAACTTGGAGGCAGGAACCACAAAGTGCTGCCAATAGGTTTGTTCCCCATGGCTCTCCCAGATTGCCTTTTTATAAAGCTCATGATGTGGGGTGGTACCACCACGATGTGCTGGGCCCTCCCACGTCTCAATCATAAATTAAAAAAAATGCCCCACAGACTTGCTTACAAGACAATATGGTGGATGTCCTTTCTCAGTTGAGGTTCCCTCTTCCCAGACATCCCTAATTTGTATCATGTTGACAAAAAAACTGACTAGAACATAGGGCGACTCCATTCCAACTCTTTTTATATGTATGTATATGTTCCCTATTTGGTATGAGTAGATATTTGCTCATGTTTCTCCAAGAATAGTATTGAACAACTCCAGCTTTTTGGATAGCTATTATAGATTTCCTAAGATTACTCCCTGGAGATCCTGGCAGACTGCACCTGCATCCCATCTTGTATCACCTTATATTTGTTTAAGTAGATGTGGTAGTCTGAATAAAAATGGTCCCCACAGGCTCATAGAGAATGGTATTGTTAGGAGGTGTGCCTTGTTGGAGTAGGTGTGGCCTTGTTAGAGGAAGTGTGTCACTGGGAATGGGATACTCAAGCCTTCCCAGTGTCACTCTTTCTTCCTACTGCCTGTAGATGCAGATGTAGAATTCTCAACTATCTCTCCAGTACCATGTCTGTCTGTGTACTACCACGCTTCCTACCATAAGGATGATGGACTAAGCATCTGAACTGTAAGCCAACCCCAGTGAAATATAATCCTTCATAAGAGTTGCTGTGGTCATGGTGTCTCTTCACAGCATTAGAAACCCTAAGCGATACAGGAGAGTTACTTTTAACTTGTCAGAAAACACTATGACTAGACAAGCTTCAGGATAAAGAGGCAGTTAAACATAACAGGATTCCTTCCCATTTCTATCTATCTAGCTTTGTTTCTTGGATCTCTGAACCTTGCTTATAGGAGAATCATTACCATATATTGTATATAGATTTGGATGTAATCTAAATCTCAACTTCATAGAGAACTTGGGAATGACATCTTTCGCTATTAAGCCTAGTGATCTACTAGTAAAGGTTTTGCTCCCATCTCTTCCAGTCTGTTTCTGTGCTTTCATAGAATACCACACACTGGGAAATTCATAAACAATGGAAGTCTATTTCATGACAATTCTGAAGGCTGGAGACTGTAAGATCAAATCACTATCAGGTTTAGTACTCGATTGTTCTTTGCTCTATACCATGGATTAGAGATGTTAGTTCCTCACAGAGTAAGACACAGAAAGGCAAGAGATGAACTCCCTCTAATAAGTTGTTTTCAATTAGCTCATAATCCCATTCGCAAAGTGAGGGCTTTATATCCAAGTCTTCCTTTAAAGGCCCCTTCTTTTAATGTTGTCCTATTGCCAGTAGCTGTAAATGAGAGCACACAATGAATTCCTTGCTGTTTCTGTCCGTTGTACTCTACTAGTCTAGAGTTCTCATTTTCAAAATGAGAAATGCTTTCAACAGGAACAAGGAGAACACCATGTGAAGCCAGAGTCACAAAGTCAGTCTACAACCTACAGAGTGAAAAAGATTACTGGCTAGCACCAGAAGGCTGAAAGATGCAAGGGACGATTTGCCCAGACTTCAAGTGGAGAGGGATGAAACTGTTAGCATATTTACTATAGACTTGTAATCTCTAGAACTGTGACACAACAGATTTCAGGGTATTTTTAAAGCCATCTAGTTAGTTGTACAGCATCTTAAGACAACCCCAGGAAAACAAAACAGTCACTATTTTGATAAACTTTCCCCATATAAAGGACCATACCATTTTAAGGAAGAGGTCTTTTATAGGGAAAGGGGCTGTGTCTTCCATCTGTCACAAACAGTTAATGAGACACAGAAGAATAATGTGACATACATAGGCTGTATATTCTTTAAGTTAAAAAAAAATGCTTTCACCAGAAAAAACATTTTTCTTTCCCCTTTAAGGGAATGATTGAGCCTGGATATGGAATCAAACTGGCAAGGAGACCTGGAGAATACGAGCCAGGGTTATAATAATGGGTGATGACTTAACATTTAACAAGGTCCCTTCAAAGTTTGCCAGAGCCAAAGCCTAAAAGACAAGGTAGGTCATTACATTGTCCGAATGCCTAAAGCAATATTTTATTTGGGTTAAGGCAATAGAGACACTCCAAATGGATGGGGGAGGGAGAATTTTAAATAATCCCATAAGGAAACTCTTAGAGAAGTACAACATCCATCATTTTGTCAACAGTGATTTGGTTAAGGCTGAGATTTTTAGAGCAGGTCAATTGAACTTTGATATACAAAATGTGATGTTATTTTTCTACCCAATATCATTGTAGTACTGACATGCCATTGTAGTACATAGATATGACATAGTACATTGAGATAGTTTGGCTATCAATAGTCACTACCACCAATCAGAAAAAAATTCTATAAATTCCATTATCACAAATTCTTTAATCTTTAAGAGAGGGAAATAACAACAAACACTTCCATCCTATTCTACAAGAAAGAAACCTACAACTTTTCATGTGGGTTAAAGAAATTATTTGAAAAACAGTTTCAAGAGAGTCCCAAGCGAGATACATTTAGTAATAAAAATGACAGAAATGCTACCAAGAAATAAGCTTGAACGTAAAATATAACCAGGCAGAGATCAGGTCGGGTTCTATCCAGAACCAGAAGTGTTATATCAAGAGATGTAGAATGGGGCAAAGGGTGACAAAGAAATGTAATTAGAATATGATTATTTTCATTAAATGCCTGGGTGACTCCCAAAATATTAATAGTTGGAAAGAACTGAATCTGAAGTAAATGAGGGCCAGGGGATGACTAAAAAATGATTCCTATTTTGCACTACCCAGGAGACAACATTGAAAGGAGAACCTTTCGCCTGAAGTTTAAAGGTTTCTGATATGTGGTATTTGAGCCTATGCAGGAAATAGCCATTGAAGACACTATTTTCTAGCGAAAAGATCATATCTTATAAATGTAGAAATATAAGCTACTAAATGGTGTCGTGAAATATTTATATTATAGTAGATGTGTGGATTCCTGTAGAGTCCAGAGAAAGATATCAGACATCTTAGCCCTAGAATCAGAGGCAGTTGTGAGCTAACGTAGGTGCTGGCACACAACCCTAGTCTTCTGCCAGAGCAGAAAGTGCTCTCATCCATGGACCTATTCCTCCTATCCTAAAGATATATTCTTACTGCAGTGTTGGAAGAAATGGTTACTGTTTGAGGCTAGCTGCTTGTTTTAAGAAAGAGATTACAAATTCAGAACTACAGTGTCCTTTACCTTCTTTTAGTATCTATATCTTTGCCTTCCACATTAAGAGTCTTGGTTCTTAAGGACATAGGAACTACAGTCAAAGCTTAAGAAAAATTTTCACTTGTTTTACTTCATTTTATTATACAATTACTAATTAACAGTTTGGAACTACCTTTTATAAATTTGAGATTAGTTTTGCTCGGTATAAAATCTTTATCTTACATTTTCTTTCCCTGAGTTCTGTGATACTTCTGGTGGCATTATTATTTTTACAAATCTTTTTTAAAAATTTTCTATATTCTTTGTTTACATTCCAAATGCTTTCCCCTTTCCTGGTTCCCCCCTCCCCATATGTCCTATAAGCTCTCTTCTCTCCACCCATTCCCCAATCACACCCCTCCCATTTCTCTGTCCCAGTACTCCCCTACAATGCTGGATCAAGCCTTTCCAGGGCCAGGGCCCTCTCCTTACTTCTTCATGAGAGTCATTTAATATGCTAATTGTGTCTTGGGTACTCAGAGCTTCTGGGCTAATTAATATCTACTTATCAGTGATTGCATTTCATGCATATTCTTTTGTGATTAGGTTACCTCACTTAGGATGATATTTTCCAGTTCCAACCATTTGCCTAAAAATTTCATGAATTCATTATTTTTAATTGCTGAATAGTATTCTATTGTGTAAATATATATTTTCTGAATCCATTCCTCCATTGAGGGACATCTGGGTTCTTTCTAGCTTCTGGCTATTATAAATAAAGCTATTAACATAGTGGAACATGTGTCCTTATTGCATGCCGGTAATCTTCTGGGTATATGCCCAGGAGTGGTACAGCAGGGTCCTCCGGAAGTGTCATGCCCAGTTTTCTGAGGACCCGCCGGACTGATTTCCAGAGTGGTTGTGTCTGGTGGCATTGTTAAAGCCTGTGTTCTTTATTCCTTGATTCCCAAAGGCTGTTTTTTAAGTCCAGTAACATTATAAGACTATGTTTTAGTTACTTTGAGTTGATATTCCCAGGTTACAGTGTACTTTTAATATGCATTTCACATTATTTTTGTCTGGTTTTACATATTTATTCTATTTCCTAAAGTCCCCTTTTAGAAAGTCCTATATTTTAAATCTTATCTTCAATATATGCCATTTTTTCACCTATGTGCCTTCATTCATATTGTTCTTGTGTGTTTTAAATTCCTGGAGAATTAGGAATTAACTTTCCTTTTGTCAAGAGTTCTTTAGCCAATATGTTTTTGGGTGAAACCTAGATTCTCCTGACACTCACAACATCCTTCCATAACTCTCTGCACTTAATATCTTTCAAAAGGAAGGAATCTGAAACATCATTAGTTTCTCAAGTCTGTTTATATCCCATTCCCATCAGAGCACTGTGCACATCATCTCTTTCTATATAACATTCATGTGACCTTGTACCAGTCCTTAGAAGTTGCCTTACCCAGTGCACTGCTATGACATATTTTAGGCCATATATTGTGATGATTTTATGGTTATTCTGTTTCACTGCTTTATTCTTTTACTTTGTATAAATATCTATTTTAATTAATGTTTGTTACAATTCCAAATGTATTGCTTTTTTTCTCCTCTAGCTTTGTTTTCCCTTCATAATTGGCTTGAGTGCTTTTGACTCTTGATATAGCTGTTTGCATTTCCAGTTTGTCAACTTACTCAAAGCCTTGCTCAGATTCAGATGGGGTTAACTATAAACTAGCATCTTTAAGTGTGACATCTTTATACTATTAACTGTGGAAATCCTCAAACACTGTATGTCTTATCATGAACCATCTTATCCTGAACAGGACAATCTTATCCTTATTCAGATCTTTAGCTGTTATCTATAAATTACTCTGTACCTGGGCTACTGAGGAATCTTAATTTCCTAAAAGTACTTCCATATGAGAGTGTATGGTATTTCCAGCGTATATAATTTTGAGCATTAAATAGGTATTTGATACTCAAGTAGAAAAAATCAGCTGGCTACCTCAGTATTGAGTGGCTGATATTTGACACTGGCTGACATAAGGTTGAAGACAGAATATCTCTCACCTGTCCATGTGTTTTCCATGATTCTTCTAGAGACACCATACACGGATGTCAGCTGCTCAGCAGGAAGCTCTTCTCCTAGCTTTCTGGTATACTTCGAACACTGTAGTCTATTTTTGCTATTACCCAAGAGACATGGCAAGAACGCCACCCTAACCAGCCAGAGAATAACAAGAGGTAGGAAAATTAGGAGGAGCTTTAAAAGAAAGACACACTGGCAGAGTGTGTGAAATACTATTTTCCTGGTGTGCATGACTCTCTCTCCTAAGCGGAGTCCTATTAATACAAAGGCGTCTGTAACTGTAGGAATGACTGGTTTATTCTCATTTAGTTTTTTGCTTATATATCAATATTTTCACAGCATTTGTGACTCTGAGAATCCACACCCTCACATTCTTCTATTTCCCATCTTCTATTTGGCTTGAACTAATGGGCCTTTTCAGTATATATGCCAACCTGTAAAACAGATAATGATGTTAATGTATGCAGGTAAATATATTTTAGGTGAACTTCTCAAAAGGTCTTACTTAACAAGTAGGTACATAAGCAACTGCTCAGTGAAATGCCAGGTTTACATGCATTATTTTCTCTGCAACACAAACTAGAAAAACATTAAAAAAAAAAAAATCACTCCCTGGATTAACTTGGTCAAAGTGGGGAATTAGGTAACACTGCGTGGATTGTAACATTGCACTTGCATTTTGACTCATTTGCATTATTTTTACTTGACTGGCAAGCAATATGACTCAGTTGTTTTGTTAGGAGCACGACAACCCTATTTTTACACCCAACAGAGTCAACTGTGGGATACCAGAAAATGGAGCTGTATGTGTACGGAGCTGTCGATTTAAAATGTATTTAAAATTCTGTTAAATATTGATTGAACTTAAAAGACTTCAACAGAACCCATTCTGGTTTTTGTTGTTGTTGTTGTTGTTGGTTTTTTTTTTTTTTTTGGTTTTTTAGATTTGGTTTTTTCGAGACAGGGTTTCTCTGTGTAGCCCTGGCTGTCCTGGAACTCACTCTGTAGAACAGGCTGGCCTTGAACTCAGAAATCCGCCTGCCTCTGCCTCCCAGAGTGCTGGGATTACAGGTGTGCGCCACCACCATCTGGCAACAGAACCTATTCTTGAGGTTAAGTCTAATAGATAAAAATCACATAATTAATAATGCTTGGTAGAACAGTTATAGTGTTAAAAAGTTTTAAATCTTAGGCACTTAGGTAGAAACAAGAGAACCATTTGCCATTTTAATAAAAATGACTGTATAGATGTTTTGGACTAACAATAATATATAATTTATTTTGATAGGTAAATATAGGTTTCAACTGCCAAGTTTAGAAATGGAAATGCAGCACTGAAGAAAATGCATAGAATCATGCTTGCACTTTTCTCTTCAAATTGTCTCCCATCTAAGTAAATGACATTATGCCCCATGTGTCCTCATAATTAGTACCCTGATGCCTAATCCCCTATTTTTGGAGTTATTGGTGTCTTTAGAGAGAGATTTCAGAAAAACTTCACTTTCGGCCATGTAAAGATATGACAGTGTGTGTGTGTGTGTGTGTGTGAATGTTATAACAAAACCATTATTTTGGATAAAGGACTATGCACATTCATGATTCAGAAGAGTCCAGACATCAAACTTGTAAGCACTTTTCAGAATAGACTCTCCAGCCTCCAGAATTCTAACTAACAAATATATCTGAGTTAGAAGCCAGCCAGTTTGTGACTCTTTTGTTAGTGACCCTGACACGTGACTACTTCCCATGCAGGTATCCTTGATGCTTGTCTGTCTTCTCTCTCTTGCTTTTGTTCTTTCTTTCTTACTTTTTCTTTCTTTCTTTCCTTTTTTGTACCTTAAACTATTAATTGCACTAATTTCTCCATTCCTATTCTTTCCCATTCGGCCCTCCCCATTCTCATTCAAATTCACAGCCTCTTTTCTAATTGTTATTTCATGTATATATGCTTATGTAAAATATATACATTCCTAAATATAACCTGTTCAGTCTATATCATGTTACTTGGATGTATGTTTTCAGGATTGATAGTCTGGCATTGGACCACCAATTGGTGTGTTCTTCCCTGAGGAAACCATCTGCACTGCTCTCAGCTTTCTTCCGTTGCCTCTATCAGGCTGAGCCCTTGTGGGCTTTTCCCCACTCCCTTTGCCATGTCCATTGGTATTGTCCTTGTTCAGCTCATGTTTGAGCAGTCACACTGATGAGACTTTATGGGAGTGGCTTCTGATATTACTAAGAGACACAATCGCTGATGCTTGTCTTTCACATTCAGAGAATTGGCATATTCTGGTTATAGATCTCAGCATCATTGCTAACACCTTTCCTAGCTTCAACTATTACATTATTTCTAAAGAGTTTATTCCTTCAATAAGATATTCCTTATTGAACAACCACTAACAGGAAAATCACTTGTTTCTGTTACTGTTCTAGATACTGAGGCACACACAAATTGCCTTTATACTTTTTACAACAGGAATATCTTTAACCTATATTGAATCATGATGGGCACATTGTTCCAGGATATAAATGTCAGGGCACTTAATAGAAAAATAATGAGAAAATAATTCCAATTATTAGGTGAGGAAGTATTTCCCCAATTTTATTAAGAAATATATCCAATAACATATTTCAATTATTTCAAATTGGGTATTTATATTATAAATCAGCGATATATACTAATAACAGTGAAGTGATTCCTCCAAATTGACTTCACATTTTGAACATCGCAACCAGAAGATATGCACAGATTTAAATTTATACTTTCTCCATTAATATTATAACTAATAAGTGTTCATGCTTGAAACCACACTATATAATAGAATTCTGTTGGTATTTTTTAACTGCTCAGTAACTTTTGGGGTGCATTAAATCTCTGGTGGAAAGTTTTGTGTAATGCATCATCCTTCTAGAAAGCAATAGCATTTCATTCCCAATTATGATAACAAAAATGTCTCAAGACAATGCAATAGATCACAAAAGTGACTGGGAGGTCGAGATTCAGAGCCCTTACTGCTCTTGCAGAGGACTCTTGCAGGCATGGCCCCAGTGGGGACAAAAAGACTTGGTTCCTGCCACAGAGACAGGGCTAGAGGAAATGGGCGTAAGGCTTGTTTGTATCATAATGCACACATTTTGCATTCTTATAAGGAATATCCTCCCTGTTAATGTTAATGACTCATGATAATCTGAGACAGCAGGAGTCCAGGAAGCAAAGGCGTGGCTAGTATTTTAGCAGATCGGTAAACACTTGAACCTTCAGGACAGCCCTTAAGACTGTGGAAAAGAACTATAAAAACATGAGTTTAAAAATATATAATTTCTCAGTATGAAAAAAAAGGATGCAATATGAATTATGAAAGGCTTCCTGAATCTAAAGAAACAAAGGCAGCTGCAGTAATGAGCCAGCTTTTCAGAAAGATAGAAAGGCAGGCAGATTCCTTAGTTCAAGGTTAGCCTGGGACACAGTAAGGTTAGGCCCAGGTTAGAAATGGTAATTTCAGGACCAGGTCCCACCGAGCTAGTTTAACACCTGTGTTTAACAGAAGCAGGCAGATCTCTCTGTTTGCAATTTTGAAAGAAAATGTGTGAAAGAAAAATCTCCTAAGAATTAAGGGGCTGGGGGACACAGTATGCTGATTCATAGGATAATCAAAAGGGAACCTAGAGTAAATGATTGGATTGATATGGAAAATAAAAGACTAGATTTATGGTATGCAATCCAGAAATTTTTTAGAATAGCAAGGGAGAACTGTCTCACGCAAAACACACACATACACACACACACACACACACACAGATGCGGAGTGGGGACTGGGGGTGGTGAGTACTGATTGGAGATCTCCAGAGAGAGCAGATCATAGAGAAAGCAAGCTGGAAAGCTGTATCCAGCAGAGCATAGGTCACCAGTTTGAACCCACAAGATTTGACTTGGATTTGTCCCCCCCCCCCCCACACACACCCCTTTCTCAGAACCCCTCTCCAAGCTGAGGCTCCTCCTTGGCAGAGTACTAGGGCTTGGTTCTAAGCGCCCACATGGGGACTCTCATAAAGCTCTGTAACTTCAGTTTCAGGGAGCTATGATGACTCTTCTGACCTTCCAGGCTTCCTGTATTCACATGGTTCATATAGATCCACCGACATTCATGCACACACACATAATATTAAATACTTTTAAATTAAAAGACTAATATCAAAGCACTGTGGTCTTGGACTGGTGAGATGACTCAGCAAGTTTTTGCAGCCAAGAGTGGCTATCTGAATTCCTAATAGCCATGAACCCACATTGTAGAGGGAGAAAACTGACTTCTGAAGATCGTCCTCTGACCTCTACCTCAACCCCATTAACACCCCTGGGTGTGTGTGTGTGTGTGTGTGTATACATGTACCCGAGCATATATATAAATGAAATATAAATGAAAAATTATTTAAACCACTGTGGTCTTTAATTGTACTAGATACATTTGTAATAACGGCAATCACACTGGAAATTACATTGTTCTTATTTAAAATAATGATCAAGAACTTTGGCTTGCAGTTTACCATCCATTAGCTAGAAGCATCCTGTATGTGGAAAAAAGTACATTAATTACTTACTGATCTTTTCCAATCCCCGAGTTTATCTCATGTGTCTCCAAAATGTTTTATTTTTGCAAAAGTTATCAAATTCTTGAAGACTCTCTTAATATCTAGACGTTTTAACTGCAAAAACTCCAGACAACTGAGTATGATGTGTCATGTCTCTAAATCCTCACTTCACTCACAGGAGAGAGGCTGAGGCAGAAAGATCACCAACTTCCTAAATTCAGAGCTGTTAAACAAAATATAAACTAATTTTAAGCAAAGAGTCCCCTCAAGCAACTTGTATTGCATAAAACAACCTTGTTTGTTCACACTGATAAAATGCCAATAGATTTTGGTTTTGTTTTAAAATCGATCCCATACCTTGTCTAGTATTAAACCGATCTCTGAAGCACAAAGACAGGGCCTTGAAGACAAAACACACACACACACACACAGACACACACACACACACACACAGAGGTTAGTAATTATTCGCTTCGTTTACAACTCTGCCTCAGCAGCACAAATGAACCATACAATTCTGGTCTCCAGTCGCTCCAGACTCTTCAGGGGAAACTTCATTTGAGCCTTTGCTGACATAACCTTGTATGGATTTGGGAGATGCTTGATGGGCAAGTTAAATCAAATTCCTGCCAAAGGAAACATGGGATGTTCTTCTCTATCAAGTCAGATTTCTCAGTCATTTTGTGTAAGCTTTTGCAGGCTAACATCCTAAAATTTGTATTCTGTAGTAGTCTGTAAAAATCACCACCACGCTGAAGAATTCTTCCAAAGTCTGAACTCCTGTATCACAAAGCACAAAACGTTAACCTTACCAGTATTCTTCCAGAAGCGATTCTTCAAGCTACCATCAAAGACATACTCTGGAAAGTGATTCAGAATCTAGTACAGATAACTCTGATTGTTTCAGTAGTTTATCTTTACATACCCGCTACTAGTTACTATGATTTTCCTGCTTGACCTCTAAAATCAACGCAGTGAAAGTATACTTAACAGCGACCAGGAATTATCTAGCTATCCATCAGACCAACAATCTCAGGAGTGCTAAAAGTTAAAAAAAGTATTATAACTGAACAAATTTTGAAGTTACTACTTAAGATCCCAGACCTTCTAAAACTTAAACCCACGCGCTGTAGGCCACGATATATCCGCAGTCTGGTGTCAGAATGAGGTAACTAGACAGCACGGGCGCTGCACCTGACGGCCCGGCTCCCTAGGGTCATCGCCACAGCAACGCGTCCTGGCCGCAAGGCAGGCCAGGGCCCAGCCGGTGAAGCAAGCGTGGGGGAACCCGGCTCCTCGGGGACCTGCCGGGCGGCGCCGATGAGGAAGGACCTCATCCTGCCAGTGCTCACTCAGCGAAACTGTGAAAAGCCTCCGCAGAGACGACGCCAGTCCTGCAGCGGCATTCCGGCCCCTAACCGCTTCCCCACTGTCTGCCCACAAGCCCCGCCGCGGTACAAAGCGCGCGACCGGGAGATCCCGCCAGTCAAAAGAACAAGCGCGCGCCCGCACCATATAAGGCCCGGAGCCGGCGGCCCGGCCCCGCCCCCAGGACCTGGCCCGGCCCCACTCCAGCCCCGCCCCCAGGCTTCGGTCCAACCCCCTCCCGCTCCTGGGATGGGCCGCTCTGCTCCCGCAACACACTTCCCTCCGCCCTCTACCTTCTGATGACCTTTCCACAGAGGCCTCCAGCACGCCTGTGTAGCCCGACAGTCACACCAGAGTAACCGTTACTGAAGGTCTCCGGTGGCGGAGCTGGCGAGCTCCGCCCTCCGGGGCGCGCCCTCCACCCACCCTCTCCACCGCCTCCCCCGCGAGCTCGCGCTGACGCGTCCCGGGGACGCGCTCGCCCCGCCCCCGGCCCCGCCCCTCGCTCTCGGGCGTGCCCGCGCGTGGGGCCCCGCCGCATCCTCTCCTCCCCCTCTTCACACGGCGTCTTCTCGAGTGTGAGGCGTGCGGACTTCTCAGTCGCCCCCGCGCGCGCTGCTCGCCCGGGACCAGCGGGCACAGCTCAAGCGTCCCGGGCGGGAGTGCGCGTGCGCGCGGCCGCGGATCCCGCGCTCCCTCCCTCCCCCCTCCCCTCTGCGCCTCTATAACTTGGCGGGCAAGGAGGCGGCGCCCGCGGAGTCGGAGGGCGGGGAGCTCGGAGGAGGGCGCCGGGAGTTGTGGAGACAGCCGATCGGGAAGTCGCCGCGCTTGGCCGGCGCAGCCCGTTCTCGGGCTTCTTGGCTGCCGCCCTCCGTCTGCTCTGCGCCGCGGGCCTCGGCGCCGTGGGGCGGCCCGGGGTGCGCTCGCCCGCCCCGACCCCGGCCGCTGCCGCGCGCGGGCGGGATGTGGCGCCTGGTGCCCCTGAAGCTGGGCCGCCTGTCCCGTGCACTGAAGCTGGCGGCGCTCGGCAGCCTGTTGGTGCTGATGCTGCTGCACTCGCCGTCGCTGCTCGCCTCCTGGCAGCGCAACGAGCTCGCCGATCGGCGCTTCCTGCAGCTCAATAAGTGCCCGGCGTGCTTCGGCACGAGCTGGTGCCGCCGATTCCTCAACGGCCAGGTGGGCTTCGAGACGTGGGGCCGCCTGCGCCTGCTGGACTTCCTCAACGTGAAGAACGTGTACTTCGCGCAGTACGGCGAGCCCCGCGAGGGCGGCCGCCGGCGCGTGGTGCTCAAGCGCCTGGGTTCGCAGCGCGAGCTGGCGCAGCTCGACCAGAGCATCTGCAAGCGGGCCACCGGCCGGCCGCGCTGCGACCTGCTCCAGGCCATGCCCCGCACCGAGTTCGCGCGTCTCAACGGCGACGTGCGGCTGCTCACGCCGGAGGCGGTGGAGGGTTGGTCGGACCTGGTGCACTGCCCCTCGCAGCGCCTGCTGGACCGCCTGGTACGCCGCTACGCCGAGACCAAGGACTCGGGCAGTTTCCTGCTGCGCAACCTCAAGGACTCGGAGCGCATGCAGCTGCTGCTCACCCTGGCCTTCAACCCCGAGCCGCTGGTGCTACAGGTAGGCGCGGGCGCGGGGCTCTTCGACGCCAGAGGGAGTGCGTCCCCAACTCTCCCCAAATGCCTCTTCGCGAGTTTCCTTCCGCCCTCTCGCTTGTCCCAGTCCGGATGCCAGTGCCAGTGAGATCGCGAGCCCTTGTACCCCTTTCTGAGGGCTGGGGCACCGCGGGTACACTTCCCTTTGCTATCCCATCTGGCTAGCCTAACTTTCCCAAGTCTGTCTTTGTTTTATTTCTTAGATCATCTCCCTGTTAGTCAGCTAGTTCTGGGGCCAGGTGGGAAAGATGAGATCAGAGAGTGGGGTGGTGGTATGTGAAGGGAGCTAAATCGTGACTCGTGCATTGCGTGGAATTAGAAGCTGGGAAATGGGGAAAAGTGTTGGATTTGGGCTGGGAAGGCTAAAGGCCAAGGCGGACTTTTGCATCCTGATCCTGTGACCTGCCTTAGTCGTATGGTAATCCGGTTAAGAAAGGAATTAAGTTTTTTTTTTTTTTTTTTTTTTTTTTTTAGGTCGGAGCTAGGATCAAAAAAGTTCTGGCCTCTAGCCCAACTGACTTATTTGCTCTCTTTTGACTTAATTTCGAAAATAAACGTGCCTTTTAGAATGGAATAGAATCGTTTTACTGGTGGCGGCCGAAGAAAAAAGATAAGAGGGAAAAAAAAAATCCGGTTTATCTTTGGAGCAACTTGTGTTTCTACCCACCCACCCCCAGCCCTTCTGGCTAAAGTGCTGTGCCCTTGGGCAGAGATTGTCCCGTAGAGGTGTTTGTCTCTTGACTGCAAGAAAAGTTACCAGTTCTAAACGTCAAGTGCTAGGGAAAGTGATTTTAAATTAACCACAAGTAATTGATTGTATAGTTCACGCCCTTTCTCCGCTAAGAATGTCACTAATGGCTAGAGGGTTTGGACCTTGTTTCTGTTGTAGATTAAACTATGAATAGGAATGTACTCTATTTATGGCTTTTTTTTCTTTTCAAGTTTTCTGCGTCTTAGTCAAGAGAAATCAGCCTTGCTTAGTTCAGCCAAGCATTCTTAACATGAATATTTGATCAGATGAAGTTCTATTGTGAGCCTTAGCAAAATTTCAAGTTGCTGTTAAGATATATGTGATGGTTTAATTTTAAAGTTCCGATGGTTTATTACTGTTTTATCTCTGATCAGTGTAAAATTCAGTTAATCTAGCTTGGAGGATTATTTTATTCATTAGTTTCCAGATTAGTGAGTCTCTAAAGGTTGAGTCCTTAAGTATTATTCCCAGCCCCCAGCCACCACCCCTCCAAGCTGTATTTATATCAGCAAAGTTGGTCCCCGGGCAGCACATAACAGTGCAGTTGACTGTAGTCTGTAGTCAAAATCTCTGGGGTCCCAAAATTTAGTACTGAACTTAAGGTATATACAGTTTTTACATTTAAAATACTGAGTACCTATTGAATGATTTTTATAGGGTTGATTCTAGGTATATTAGGAACAATTAATATTATGATTAAACATTGTGTTTGCTTCTTTAAACACATAGGCTTTCTGAACTTGAGAAACTTTGGTATGTAGTTTCCACACCACAAAGCCATCTCTTACTGGGAGCTTTTGTGTCTCGACACTCTTGGCAGTTTCAGCCTGTTGTGCAGTTGAGATAGTCAAATGTGTTTGTGACTTTATATTTTTCTCACTTTATTTGAAGCCTAATGCCAAAATTGCTCTGGGTGGATGATTACACTGAGTACAGGATAAATGTATGTGAGAAAATGTCTAAGACTGTGGCATTCATAAATTGCATCTTTAGTTTAGACAGCATAGCTCCCAGGGGTGGTACTGATACTTCATTATGCTACATAATCGTTAAAGACACACTTTGGAGTTTTTACTACCAGTGGAACAGTGCTTTTTTTTCAACCTGACGAGGCGGAGCTTAACCTAAGATCCTCTTGGAGTAGCTGCTTCCCTTACAGAAACACTTGATCTTTAGTAGTGAGTTTGAAAGTATATGTGGTGTGATTGAGAATCAGTTGAAAATATACCCACATTTGTGGTCAAGAATACTGTTTTATATGGTAAATCAGATCATCATGTACATTACGTGTTAGCTGTGCAAACTGCATATTTAGTACTACAGTTTCTAGAAAGCCAGCAGCTGTCTTGGTACTAATAGTACCATTTGCTTCTTTACTTCAACTTCATATAGTTTTACTGTAACAGCTTCATATAGTTTTAAAGTGTTTTTAAGGAACTAGTGCTTTACAACTTAAAGCTGGACTCACCTCTCACTTTTTTCCAGGAGAGGGAGCCACCTAATGAATTTTTGGATGCTGGATGATGACAAACTAGATTTTTAAATTTTCTATTGTCTAAAATTTTAGGGGAAAAAAAAAACCTTTGAACTTGCATTAGCAAACTATTCTTCACAAAAGTGACATAGTAATGATGCTTTTAAGTCATTTATCTAATGACTCTGAGAATCCCCTTTTGTTTAAGGTATTAGTGAAACAAATGAAAATACAGATCAGTTTAATTCATTCGCTCTTAGATTTTAGGAAACAGTGAAAAATGAAGTCCCTGTTATGGCCTGAACAGGGAAGTGGAAGATGTTGTCTGTAAGACACACACACACACACACACACACACACACACACACACACACCTGTGTTAAACTCTACTTGTGCTGTCACTGTTCCAATGTGAAGCTGAAAGTCAGTCCTTTCTGTTGCTTGATGGTCTTACAGGTTATGGGGCGCGGCCATGTCTGGCTTCTAGGAAAGCTGTTCTGCAATGGACAAGACAGTTCTCAGGATCTTTATCATGTCAGAAACCTTATTTCTTTACGGTTCTACTCATTCTCATACCTAGCAGGCCCTCATCCTGTGGAGGGAGGAGTACCCACAGTGGCTTTTGTTGGTTCTTGTGTGTGTGTGTGTGTGTGATAACAATCTTGGGTCATTAAAAGGGGAAGTAGAATATTGGGAGGTAACTTCTCTGCTGGTGTTGGTTCTTGCTACCTGTTCTTGCACATGGGATGAGGTCAGGGTGGGGAGTATCTGAATCTCAGCCACTGTGACTGACCTAGGAGCACCAACAAGTTGAGAAAGCCCTTGGTTGTTTTAGGGAGAAGAGCCAAGAATTTGTTTAACTATGTTTTATTGGTAGAACTATGTTTGCCTTACATTTTCTGAATCATGGATTTAATGGGACTTAATTTTTATAGTATTCAATTATCATGGTTCAAGCTGTGGCTTTTAAGCTTTCCTTTTACTTGTGAAAAGCAAAATATTATGGATGGGGAGTTGTGTGTAGGGTTTGGTGCGTGGTTAACAGAGAGTAAATGCTAGCACACGGAAAGAAGGGGGACTGTAATCACCTAGTACACTTGGTCAGCTTCCGGAAACACAGAGTGTGGCTGCTGACAGGCTAAACTGAACCTCAGCCATACTGAGCTCATCCCCTCTGACAGACCCAATGGAAGTCTGCAGAGAGCGCTGAGTAGTGCTTTTGCCCTCTCAGCAGCCTGAGTTCAGGACGATGTACTTCTTGGTGCCTTGTTAAAAAGAACTTTCTGAAATAGACAAAGAGGATTATGACCATTGAGGTGAATGTTGGGATAAGTTGACAAACACTTTTTTAATGGAGTAACTTTCTTTTCTCCTAAATAGGCCTCTTGAATTAGTTCCTTTGATTCTGCCCTATTGGGGGGCTCTCAAATTCTTGATTTGAGAAACCTGTTTTTTTTTATTGCTATTGTTTGTTTTCTAAGTTTAGCTTTAACTAATGGATTTAATTAATCTCTTCTAAAAGAGGACTGGACTGGGGTGCTAGGTCTCTGCTAGGGTGTGAATTTGAGGCCAGATCAAACAATCTTTCAAGCTTTTCTTATATCTAAATTTTACGCATATGTACTCAGATTTCAAAACTAAAGTCCTGTTAAGGAAGAGAAAAATAATGAGCCAAGCATCTTGTTTAGCAGTAGTTTCCAGAATGGGTGTTTTCTCCTTGGAAGGTTTAGACGGCGGGCTGTGGCTCCTTCATTTTCTCCCTCTGGCAGCTGATTTAATAACTGCATTCCTGTGTTTAGGCTTCAAAACACATTAGAGGTTGGTGCGTGGTTTTCTCTTGGTGTTCAGCATTCTCTGCCTACTTCAGCCTCCAGTGCTAGGGCTGCAGCTGTGCATCCCACACCCTGCAGGGCAGAGGAGAACACTTTTTAATCTTAAATTCATAAACGCTGTGTGAGTGTGTGTGTGTGTGTTTATATTTGAGGTTTCATTAACATGTTTAACACTTGACTAAACCTCATGAAAATACAAATGAACATAACAAAACCAGTTTTGTATACCTCGGGTCCAAAAATGAAGGGGCATTTTATTTATTTATTTGTTTGTTTGTTTGTTTAGGAAAACCAATAAACAGACATCCTTAAGGAAGCATGCTTCCATATTTCCACTGGCTGGGGTATGGGGGGGAGGGGCTAGTCTGCCTTACAGTTGGTCCTTACACTTGTTGCTGGAAATAGTGATCTTTTTGTCTTAGTTGCTGGTTATTCTGTTTCCTGTGGGCTGGACTTGGGTAGCGAGTTAGTTGTCCAGAAGATTGTAAGATTGGTTTTTGTTCAACCTTTTTTTTTTTTTTTTTTTTTACCTTGTGGCTGCTTTGGCCTGTATCTGTCATTGATTGCTACTGAGTTTTCCCAGACTGCTGACATTTATCCCTGTCCCTTCCACTCATCTATGTAGTAAACTGATAATGGACTTCAGGATGTAAAGACTTGCATTTCTTATAGGTACAGTGATTTTTTTTTTTAAACTATTGTGAAATGAGTCTACCGTGGGGGTAATTATCCATCCTAATTATGAACCCTGTAAAGTTTTAGTGTTAGCCAGGAACTGTTGATCTTCCTGTCCTACTTCCCAAGTGCTAGGGTTATAGGCATGTGTTACCAAGCCTGGCCTTTGGAAAGTTATAAGGGGGGGGGGTATTCATTTGAAATGTAAATGAATATGATGAACAAAAAAGGAAAAAAATATATATTAAAATCATTTATCCAACATATAATTTTCAAAGAAGTTATCTGTGAAATACTAAAGAGCTTATTAGACTTGCAGTCAAAATAATTGAATTTTGTATGTTCTTCAAATTGTCTTGTAAGACATTTGCACAAAGAAGTTAGGGAGAATACCCTTGGCCACAAGTATAGCTTAGTGTATAGGACACTTCCCCCCCCCCCCCACACACACCAGTTTATTATAACATTAGATGTTCCCTTGGTTCCAAACACAACCCTTCTTAAGGACAGTAAAACATCTGCCTACAGCAGTGTCTATACAATGAAAGTTTATTATACACATTAGATGTCTCATTGAGGGATTGAATATTGAAGGGGAGAGATTTTGCCAGTTTGGTGATGTAAAAGTGAAGTCTTTGCTCAAATTGTGCCCATTATAGTCTGTAATAACATGATGTTATTCGATGACATGTGGGCAAATCACTCAAATGTTTCAGCCCTGATGTTTAATTAATAGAATGAGGATATTAGTGCTTACCAAACAGGATTGCTTTAATGATTAAAGGAGATCGAACATACTCAAGTAATATGTGTAAAAGATTTGTAATTTATAAGCATGAAATCTTTCCAATATATTCTTTGAAAACTTTAGTTTTCAAACAGCTATAGTAGTTGAAAGATTATTTACCTTTAGTGTATTATACTGATATATATGCCTGAATACATTGGATTTACCCTGGCAGATATTCAGATATTCATATGCCACCTTCCTTATACACACACACACACACACACACATATCCTACATAGCTGTTACTTCAGGTTCTGGTTTACTAGGGACAATCATTTAAAGGGGGGTTAGACATTTGTCCCATATGAGGTAAGTGGAGTATCATAAATACAAAACAAATTCTTTTTCTTGGTAAACCATTAGTTACAATTTTATTCATTACATTGACATCACTGAATGATAGAGGTGACATCAGAGTCTTGATGCCGTTGCTGAATACTGCCAGCCACTGTTGTATACACCTTTGGATTACAGCGGAGGTGACAGTGGGATACAGTTTGCATGGCTTCAGCTTTGAGATTGGGCAGCACACAAAAAAAAACCTAATTTTGAATTTTAACATTTGATGAAGAAGACAAGGAAGCTCCCTGGTGGTAAAAATTCAGGGAGGGTCTCTGGTGGAAGGCTTGTTGCATGGGCCTAGGGAAGGCTAGTTGAGCGTAAGATAGAGGGTACTCAGATTGGGTGAGCTCAGTTTATTTTCAAAGCAGTGGAGAATTAAAAGTAGTTTTGGAAAATGAATTTAAGGAAAGTAGCTCCAAAGACTTGTTGGGTTAAAGCTGTAAAAAGAAGTAAAAGAAATCTTAGAGTCTACTCTTAGACTTTATCGTAAGAAGGCACACAGAAGAAATGGGCAGGGGAAATTGGGTTTCATTTCATCTTAAATTTAAGACAATGAGAATACTAATCTCTGTAAACCAGCGCCTGGCATTTATGTAATGATGGAAGACACTGCTGTTCGCAGATGTTTTACTGTCCTTAATTAAGAAGGGCTGTGTTTGGAACCAAGGTAACCAGTACTGTGTTGACTGAAGAAAATAAGATCACATTCTTAGGTTATCGGGTCCTAAGAATGTGCTCTTATTTCTTTTAATGTTTTTTTAATTGGTAGCAAATGTTTGTACTTAAACATTCAAGTTAGAAATGTGGGTAACAGTTGCTGTTTGTAGAGTAGGTAAGAAAGGATCTGTTGAGATTAGTACATTTTTGCATAAAGCTTTGCCAAGTGAGTTTTGGCAGAGTGTGTGTGTGTGTGTGTGTGTGTGTGTGTGTGTGTGTAAAAGCTGTTCTACAAGATGACTTATTTCTGTTTAATTTAGGTAGGTTTTTGTTAGTATATGTGACATTGGTTTTCAATTTTGCATACAGCCATTTGACAGGATGTTCAGTTAACACAACCTTGCTATTTTCAGAGCATTGGTTAATGGTGGAACTTGAGGCAGGTGGAAAATGACATTCAAAAGATGATTTCATGATAAATGAGGCATATCCTGAGACTTAAAATAACTTGAGTTTTTAGGTGTTTGCTATATTTGTGATAAATTTTTAGCCATTACTTTCCAATTTAATTAAGAAGCTAAGATCTCATAGAAATTCTAGTAAAGAATTTCTAGTAAAGAATAGTAACTATTAAATTTTCCTAGTAACTTTACTGTATTCCCCCTCTAGACAGTTCACAAAACTGTGAGCACATTAGTCTGTCACCAGCACAGCACAGTTGACTAATCTGTATGAACAGCTGTTACAACATGTATTGCCACACTGGGATTTCATTCAGATATGGGCTTTTAAAATAATTCTACTATTGAAATTAAGCCTTTAAACATTTCTGTACTCCTTATAACACTTGGCTTTCTTCAAATTTTCCCAAGTTCGAAGTTTGTATATTTTTGTGCAGAAATGCTAGTTAGAGGAAAACTGATGGACATTTTAGGTTGTATATTTTGTTAAGTGATAGGCTTTTGAAGTTAGTTTATTAGGAATCTTCTTTTAAAAAAAAACATAAATGGTAACACATTTCTCATGTGTTTATTTGATATTTTCTCATGAATTGAAGTTATATACTTTTCAATAGAATGCTAGTATTCTGTGAAAAATATTTGGTTACTTAAATTTTTGTATATAAAACTAATATTGCTTACATAGGAGTAAAAGACAATAGAGTACTAGTGTTTATAAGTTGACTTTATTTTAATCTGTTAGTCATATGTCATTTATAGGGAACTAGTAAGTCCTTTGAGATCTGTTTTCCTCTGTAAAACTGGAATGATTTTTATACCATTGTTTTCGTTAGGCAGGGTTTTTGAAAAGCCTATGCACTCTGATTTTAATGAACTTTCTAAAGATCTGCTTCTCCAAATCTACATATTCATCCAAAATGTGCTTATTTTCCTGAAGAACCACTAAATCTATTCATTGTTCTCTAGGAGTTTTAATTCCTAGTGGGTTGTACAAGTTTGTTAGCTGTTATCCTAAAAAAATAAAATAAAATGTGATGGTTATAAAAATGTATAATGTATTCATAATAATGCAAAACTTTTAAAATGTGATAATGCATACAAAACAAATTCCAAATGCTTCATTAACTGATTACTACCAAAAATCAAAAACAAAATCATTGTGTTTAATAGAAAGAAAGACGGATTCAAATATGTTGAGTTGGTTATGTGGATTATAAACCATTATAATTGTGGATTATTAGCACAGTGTTAATTGCATAAAGCCCAGAAGTAATGAAAGGCAAAGTCAGACCAGCTATAGTTCTTTTGCAATAGTCAAGATAGATTCAAAGAAGGCTACTATCAGTTTTCAATCCAGTGTTCCACTATTTAAGAATTTTCTCTGATTTTATAAAGGCAAGTACATAACCTGTGCTGTTAACATACAGCAGCATTCTTCAAGCAGATATTATGATACAGAATGGTGTAGGGCTATTCCCCTCCATGTTCTCTATTTAAGCCAACCCGAAGTGTGTTTATTAGACTGACTGACTGTAGATGTGATAAGAATATCCCAGGTGTGCTAACATATGAAATCGTATTCTTAGTGAAACCAAACCGTGAAACTGCTGTAGCACATGAGAGATGTAGTTTGGCTGAGAGTTTGGAGGGGGCTGGGTCGGTGGGGATTATGTTCAGGTAATGAGATGTAGAGATTGAGGTGGGCATTTGAGTCCTTGCTTTATAATTTCAAACCCAGTATTCTTATATACACTGTAATACTTTCCTTTTAGTGTAGAAATTCTCTTCAGACTATCTTATAGAAAGTGTAACAACTGAGTTAGTCTTTTCCCTTAATCTTTATGTGTAAATCATGTATGAGCTCCATGTTTTTTGCCTCCTGTTTGGTTTTGGTTTTGTATAATAGAAGATGGCCTTTGTAAATTTCCGGTTTTTAGATAGTGTCAGTGCGCCTATGGTTTTATTGTCCAAGAATAAACAAAATGCTGACATGTGATAATCTGTATTGTATTTCAAGACCAAAACATTTTATTTCTCAGGTTAATACTGAAGGCATGTATAATATTTAGATCCTAGCAGTTTAATCACGCTTAGATTAACTATTTTAACTCATCTCTCTGTGTCTTTGTGGACCCCAGTCATTTCCATGTGGACCCCAGGGCTCATACATAATGTGTAAGTGTTCTGTCACTCTGCCACATGCTTCCTACTTTATGTAGTTTACATTAATACTCTAGAGTTGTCTTTGTGTTGTCACTAATTTAATTTTTAAAGTACATTAATGGAAAAGCAAATATATAGTTTTACAACTGTCTTGTACCTTTATGCAGTCTTCACTTTTATAACATTCATAGTCTATATTTTGTACATGCAATAATTCACAAACATTTATATAAAAAGTTGAGAGGCCACGCTACATCTGCCCTTGGTACTATTCTAAGTCTGAAAATTCATCTTCGTTTGGGAAGCACTTGCACATTTTTCAATTGTAAATAGTAAATAATTAAAATAATTGCATATTTCAGATGAAATGGGACTCTCTGGTTTCAGATAATTTGAATATCAGATTTTTGTTTTAAGTAAGGAAATCTAGGCCTCCATAATAAACTTTTTAATCTCAGCTACTGTGATTTATATCCATAGGAGTTTGCTATTTAGAAAAAAACAAGAAACAAAACAAAACAAAACAAAAAAAAGTCTCATTTTCTATATTACTTGATATTTAACAAATCCAAAATCTAATGAATTCAAATGTCTTTCAAATTCTGCTTGGCTATGGTAATTTGGTTGTAAGCCAGGGTTGTTTTAAACTTGGCTTCCAACCCCCGAGCCGTTTTTTTGTTTTTTAATTTTTTTTTAACTACAGCACATTTAATAAAGATCAGTTCTCATTAATGAAGAGTGCTTTGATTATACAATGAAATAGTACTGTCTTATAAGCAAATGGTGTGACTTCAGTGATTAAAGCTCTTCTAAAGGAGTAGGTAGCAAGCTACATGAAAGAATTGTCCCTTAAAATGAGGCATGTCAGTTAAAAATCATGAGCAGTCACAATGCTAATATAAAAGTTGTTCAATATGGCATTTGTTCATATATTTTACCCTCCTCTATGAGGGCGCGGTTAATGAAGTGTACATTTGACTGTTGCTTGCCAGTTGGAAAGGCTCCAAAAACAAGGAGGCATTTGTACCTGTGCAGATGTTGGCAGGGATCCCTTTTCTCTTGTTGTCAAAGACCATTTTATTTTCACAAAGATGCTTGTGTCTGTTCTACAATATGGCGCGTGAATAATACACTGTATGGAGGTGGTTTTGTTTTACTTTTTACATGATAAAATAATGTAATTCCACATACTTATTAAACTTTTAGTGTTCCATTTTTGTGTCAGGATCTTTATGCATTCACACTTCTTATAAATAGGCAAGTCTGCTGTAGCCATTTGTCTAACAAAAATGTCAAGGTCATGAGATATTTTAAATTGAGAGGAAAGTTGAAACAGCGTGTGGTTTGTGAACAGTGTCTGCACTGCACATTTCTCCTGAGTGATCTGTCACTTTTCTCAGTGACCAAGAGAAAGAAAAATATTGTTAAGGATTAAAAGACACATTTACCTCTAATTCCTAAGGACTAAGTAGCTGTTGTCTCTGCCCTCAGAGTGAATCCATTAATTTACTATATTTAAGATCCATGATATCTTTTCATATAATTATTGTATTTTGTCATAGAATACTTAAAAGTAAAAGTTGTATATGCAAAGTATGGTTGTTGTATATATTTAGACTTAAATGGGGTGCAAAGTGAGAATGTAGTTTTAAAGAAGAAAGGCCATACCTCTGGCTCTTCAAGTGTATGTAGGTTATCCAGAGTTTGACAATAGAAGTTGGTTCTCTGGGAGCTTTTAAGGTTGTACTTGCTGTCTTCTTGGTTTTACCCCTCTCCTTTAATGCTGGTTTAAGCATCATTTCATTTTTTTTTTTCCAGCTAAGAACAAGACTGACACAAACCTGGCCTTGTATAACCTTACACATGAAACTAATAATTAACTCTTAACCATCTTTTGTCTTTCTCCAGTATTCACTTTGGTTGCAGCATAATTAGTGGTAGGAAGTATCTTTGCTGGGGCCAGGGAGGCTGCTCCTTTGTAAGGCCTGGTATGCACAGGGCCTTAATTTGGATTCCCAGCATGGGATCATGGGCAGATCTAGGTGATAATTCAGTTAAAAATGACTTGTTTATGGTTTTAAAGACACTACTTTTGATTTAGAACTAGAATCTTCCTTGTAGTTAAAAAGTTCATTAGAAAACTTCAATAATGTGAAAAGAAATAATTTTGAGATGTTGAAACAAGACTAACCCAAGTCCATGGGTGGTCGGAATGGAAGCCATGTTGAGACTAGTGTATTCTTTCCCAGGCCTGGATATTGTTAAACATCCAGTAATCCTTCCCAGCATTGTCCTGACTGCTTCTGGATTGGTTAGAGCCTCTAGAAGTGTACAGACTTTAGTATAGTTACTAACACCATTGGATTTATTCAGTGTCTGTTCTAAAATAAAAGCCTGTAGCTAAACAAAGTCTCTGTAGTTCATCTTTATGGCCTACATTAGCAAGGTGCTTAACCAGGTAAATAACTACTGGTTGGTGTATTTTTCAGGACTATTCATTCAAAGGAAACCATTGATTGCTTATATATGTATAAAAAAATCAAAAAGATAGAGAAAAGTATAAATGATTTTAGAATTGATAACAAAGACAGTGTCTCTTGCCTTGTATTGGTAAATTTGTTTCTGAGATATTGAAAAGTAGTACTTGTCACAGATTTCAAATACAAAGTTTTTCACATGCTTTCAGGTCTATGGTAATGGTTGAGTGAGGAGGGAAGGTGAGGTTTATACTGGTGAACTGTACCTGGTAGGAATCCCCACTGACAGCATCTGGGGAGAGACACCTAAGGTAACTTCATCAGACTGTATTATAATATTGAGATAATTCTTTTGTAGAGTTTTCCGTCTGATGAAGGTTGGCCATTTGCAAAATATCTCGGAGCCTGTGGAAGGATGGTGGCTGTAAACTATGTTGGAGAAGAACTGTGGAGTTATTTCAATGCACCGTGGGAGAAAAGAGTTGACCTTGCTTGGCAGCTAATGGAGATAGCAGAGCAGCTTACAAACAATGACTTTGAGTTTGCACTCTACCTCCTGGATGTCAGCTTTGACAACTTTGCAGTTGGTCCAAGAGATGGGAAGGTAATCATTGTGGATGCTGAGAATGTTTTAGTTGCTGACAAAAGATTAATTAGACAAAGTAAGTATATAATTTTCTATTTTATCTTTTAAATGTTCTATTTGTAATAAAATCACAATCTTTTTAAGATGACAACCTTAGATCTTTTTTAAAAATTTTGTATGACCAGGATCATTCTTTATATATCTTCTTTATATCTAGTAAAATATCTGTGTTTAAATGAATACAGCCCACCCATTCCTTGTGTATGCATGGAGTCTGTGGAAGTATGTGTATGTGTATACATCTTTTGCCATACTGTGTTCTGTAGTATAGGACACAGATTGATAAACTGGGTCACAACATTAGAAAGGGTTATATAACCAAATGTGGGGGCTGTGGAAAAATTTGATAATAGTCAAAGAATTCTAAATTGTGCAACTAACAAAAATTAATTCATAATCAAGTAAATAAAGAATCTGAGATATTTATGCAAGTGATTGCTTGTGTTGTATCATGTAACTTCACTGCAGCCTAGATTTTGAACTGTGTGCTGTGCAAAGCACAGAGCTCACTGTCACCCCATACACCATCAGTCACTGCTGCCTGGATCACCTTGACACAGATTGGAGGCTGCTGGGTCTCATGAATTGCAAACAATTTATATAAGCTATAGAAATGTTGGACCATAAAAAACTATATTTTCTTACAATCATTCCTTGGCATGTAAATTTCAAATAAGTGGGTTTTTAGATTGTATTATGTCAGGATATTTGATATTAAAAATTCCTATTTTAGTTGCTGGCTTAAGTTTTCAGTTAAAAAAATCAATTTTTGTTTGGGATTAGAACAGACTGACTAGTAATTTCTGAAATGGCTCTAAAGAGAATTCTGCTAGTTTCTGGTAGGTACCTGTACACAGGAGCATTCTCAGCACTGACCATTACAAATTCAAACTATTGAACTCTGAAAAAAATGATTCTTTGTTTTGCAGTATTAGTTACTCAACTGAGAGTTAATTTTTGCATAAAGTTAATACACATTCATCTCCTTGGTATGAATTTTTCCTTTCTTTAATAAACGATGCAACCATATATCAAATAATTGTTTTAAAATTGTTTTATGGTTTCTTGTCAAATATTTGATTTATATTCCTATGTATTCAGAATTGAAGAAGCGTTTCTTTAGCAGAAGGAGGCTGTGCATGGAAAAAGTTGAGACGCCCTTGTTTAATTTAATGCAAAAGGAAGTTCATGCTGTTGCAAAGTGTAGCTGCTCTTGTGGAGGGTTCATTTCTCTGCAGGGTTTTTAAGGGGTGTTCTATTCTCTCCTGGGGTCTCCATTGTGGTGGTTTTATCTCATTTTAACTTGGGTAATTTCTAGCACTGCAGATCTGACTTTAGTTTAACAGTAATGAGTATATCTTCATCCAGACTTTGCAGTCTATTTATTTGTGAGCTCTCTGCATGATTGGTAGGCAAAGTGTCGGAAATGTTTTGAAATTCAAATGCTGTAGGAACTTCAAAGTGTCAAGGATAAGTAAGCTATATTGTGCAGTAATTTGGCTAACAAAAGCAATGTTAGGGAAACCAGCTCTCATTCTCAACCCTCAAGCAGGTAACCCAGGAGTATCACAAGTTTTAAACCAGTTTAGGGTATATACTGAGTTAGAAGCCAGTTAGGGCTATGCACTAAGACCTTTCTTTACCCAAGAATTGTTGCTCCTTGGTGAGAATCTTACTTTAGCTGTCTCAGCCCTGGACATAAGGGATAAGAGCAGTTTTAGGTTACCTATAAGCATTTCCAAGTTGTGGTGCCTGGTCCATGTGGCTGGATAGTCACTGTAGAGTATAGTCACTGCATTCTCTATGATCATTGCAATCCTGCCCAGGGCTTATTTTTTCTTAACACCATGTTCAGATTCTGTGCTCACCAAACACGTTTCTGATTTCTTGACTTGTCATAGATCCTCCCACAGGGAGGGTACTACTTGAGGGTCCTGCTCCCTTCTTCCTTTCTGTGGCTATTGTAGGGTTATATGTCATGCTTTCCATTTGAAAAGTTGTAGCTTACTTTCTCTTAGTTAACGCCAACAGTTTTCCCTTGCTTAAATGGTTCTGATGACCTCTCTTAAATGGTTCTGATGACCTCTCATTGTTCTGGTGGAATCCAGATTTCTTACAGGGTACGGTGTGTGGTGTGTGTGACTTGGTCTTATTTTGCTTTCTTTTCAGTATCTGTCTATCCATTATCCTTGATGTCTCAGGAATAATGGTCTTTTGTTTTCCTGGAAGACTCTTTTGCTTCTGGGCTTTTCTGAGTGCAGAAGGGACTCATCTGTTTTGTGTGCACTAGCTACCTGCTCTTAAAGCCTGGACTCCACCAAGCACTTGTATGCTTTTGGATTTTCAATATGGGTGTTACTCTTCTGAATTTAAACTTAGAACTTCAAATCTAATTCTGTTCACATATATAACAGGCCTACCTGAATGTCTTATTTTATATTATAAAATATTCACTCCATTATGTGACTATTTCCTGCCTTGCCATCCAGTCAGAACCTTAAACTTTGTTTTTGTTTCAAATGTTTCTTTGATTTGGTTTTTCTTTCTAGACCTACTTTAATTGCTGAGGTAACTTTTTAAAAAGTTCTGTTTATTTGTGTGTCTGTGGGTATATGTATATGGATGTGGGTATGCCATGGTATATGCATGGAGCCAGAGGATAACTTTGGAGAATCTTGTGTCACCTTCCATCGTGTGGGTCATCAGGTTCAGCTTTATCTGCTAAGCCATCTCAGGGGCCTGCCATGATCATCCTTCCCCTTCCTGGCTTTAACCCAAAGTTACCTTTCTGAGCAGTAAATGCCCAGGCAAGTGACACCTTGCTTTGTTGTGATGTTTTATTTTGTTTTGTTTTAGATTCATCTGTGCCTATTTCTTGGTATGTGTCTCATACTCTGCTGTTTCCTCAGCTGGGTGGACTAGTGTCCCCATGTGCATCCCATTGTGCAATGTCTTATGGGCGGCCATGCTGTTTTCTCTTATTTCTTGACCTGCTATCTTTTTTTTTTTTTTTTTTTACCTGCTATCTTTTAAGATCTAAGATAAGGTGTTTTTATGTAACCGCCTGACACGCTAGGCAGAAATCTAGATCTAGATCATTCCATTATGTGATACTCTATGATCCTAAGTTAGAGGAAATTCTAGATGAACCTGAAAAATTGGACCTTATTTGATCCTTCTACCTGAGATCCTGCTAAATGATTTTATGAATTAGTATATTGAAATACTTAATTCTTACCATTATATTTTATACATAAGGGTAGAGAACAAAGGTCTATTAATTAACAGAATGCTTTATCTGAGAACCATAGGAAGTTGTTTTTCAAATAAACATTTCTGATTTTTCTTTCACAGATAAGCCTGAGAATTGGGACGTGTGGTATGAGAGCAAGTTCGATGACTGTGACAAGGAAGCTTGCTTATCATTTTCAAAGGAAATTCTCTGTGCTCGAGTCACTGTGGACCACAATTACTATGCTGTTTGTCAGAACCTCTTATCTAGACATGCCACCTGGCGTGGCACCTCTGGAGGACTCCTTCACGATCCACCAAGTGAAATTGCCAAAGATGGTCGACTAGAGGCCTTGCTGGATGAGTGCACCAACCCCAAGAAACGTTATGGCCGGTTCCAGGCTGCAAAAGAACTGCGTGGCTATCTAGCACAGTTGAGTCACAATGTGAGGTAGTCGGCAGCGATCTTTTCCATTTCTTTGCTGAAATAGCACTGGCAAAACTAAACCACCAAAAAACTGCCTAGAATAAACAAAGTGTGGACGTATGGCATCGGAGGATGATGAACTTTTTCTGATAGATCTTACATTAACACCCATCAAAATAAGACATTACTGCACATCAAAGTTCTCATGATGCTTCTGCAAGTCTGTTCTTCACTTTGGAGATTGAGTTACCATTGACTGCTTTTCCCGTTCCCATACCCGAGTGGATGATATTGTTAAGCTATTGGAAAGGAGTCTGATAGTTACATGGCTTGTGTATCAAAGGGTACTTGGTACTTAGATTGCATTTCTATCATGATTTTGTGAATCTCTTGCATTTACTTTGAATGTCAAGCTAGATTGGCCTGTTTTATAGGCCACATTTTCCTTCTGATGTGTAAAATCATCTTCCATTTTTTAAAAGTTTTACACACCCGGGTTATTATAGGTATTCATTTAAATTTTAATATAAGTAGTTTTCATTCAGTGCTATGCGGTACATACTTAACTGTTAGGGCAGGACTCCCAGGTTTACTGTTTTTACAGAGATCTTAGTATTTCATCATGTAAATAATTTACCTCTCCCCAACCTTCTATGCTTTACCGTTGCATGATAAGATCATTTCAGGTTATTTAAGAGTTAAATCCCTCAATGCCAGTAATTATAGGTGTACACTGAACATGATGTTCAGCATATGCTACAAAACGTCACTGCATCATAAAAGGCTTCAAGAATAATACACTAGCTGTCTATACTTCGATAACTTTGACTGAAGAAACAATAAAAGTCAATGTTTCTAAATGCTAACTAGTCCAAGATAGTAATGCATATGCCAAAGAAATATTAGACACATTCCTATGTTTAGAACTGAAAATAGAATTGGTCACCTTCTTATCCCACTTCAGTATTTTAGCTGTCACTCGTAAATTAAGATCTACCTGTCCCTTTAATGCTGACAGTTGAGCTACTACTTATAAAAAAAATGTATATCATAAAGACCTACCTTTTATTCATTGGTAGTTTCTCCAAAATGAACATGGTAATCATTGTTGGAATTCAATTAGGCATCAGAACCTTTTGCTTACTGATACACTAATAATTTTTACTGTAAAGCTTGTCTGCCCATTGTGATCTATCTTCTTTACCCAGTTGCTAAATATCAGAACATCAAATTTAAATATGTGAGTAGAAAAATTAACAACTGTGTAAAAATTTTGTCTACTTAAAAATTGTTCTTTGTAAAAGTTGGCTCTCACTTAGCACAAGTAATATTTTTCTGTTTGAAGTAGTTTCTTTTGTTTTCAGTAAAGTTTGGGGTAGTGGGTTCTGGACTGACTTACTGAAATCAGAAAGTGATTAAAACATGCACAACCAAAGCCAAGTTTGTCCTTCTCATTCATTTAGCAACTATTTATTGATTCTCAAGCCCATGCCAGGTGCATTTGTAGCTGCTATCTACCATCTGAACATGATGTGGTCAAGTAACTTTATCAGATATATTAGCATTGATACTTCTTAAGTTGAAATGTCATTATTTAGAATGACACTTTCATGTTATTTGATTATTATGATGGAAATTCTCTTTGTACCATCTTAAATTAGTTTGTTAATCCAAAGTGGAGGAAGACAGCAATAAAGTTAATCCAAGTTTAAAACTGGGAAGATATAGGGTAAGGGATCTATTATAAAACAGATTGCATTGTGTTTCTTCTTAAACATCAGTATAGTGCATAGCTCTCAATGAAACACTGAAGATCTTGCTAGGCTAACTTTTTACAAATTCAAAAAACTTTTGAAGGAGGAGGAAAAATCATTCAAATCTGTTGTGTCCTTAGAGCTACATTAAAGTACAGAATTTCAAAACAGAACACCATTATATTTTCCACCTATTCATAACATGGAGGCTGGAATTCACAGGAGAGTGAGCCTTCTGTGGTTTCACAAACAGCATCATATTTTTGGTGCATGACTGTGGTTGTGATTACAGAATGAGAAGTAAAGAAGCCCTCGAGGCAGTGATGGCTACTTCAGGTATAACTACCATTAGAGATGATGTGGAATTTCTTTTATCTTTGGAGAAGTTTGAGAAGAGAGTAAAAGAATTAGGAATTTAAAATTACAGGGAAAAATATGTATGTGAAAAGCAATAAATATTTTGTTCTCTTTGCTATCAAGATGTTCACACTCAGATATTTATTATACAGCAGCAATTTATATTTTTAATCATTGCCCATTAATAGACGCAGTAAAATATTTTTGAATCAAACATTTGGGGTTTGTATGTGCATTTAAATTGTCTTTTGTACTGTACGTTACTGTTTCATTTGAGTATTTTATCAGAACTGTCTCCCTGTGCCTTTATAATATAAAGTTGTTTCTGCAACTTTTAATGATCTTAATAAAGAATACTTTAAGAACCATACTTTGTCTACTCTGTCTTCAAGTATGCAAGTTTTTCTTGAGCCAAAAAGCAAAACAGCCAGCAAATAAATAAATAAATAGATAGATAGATAGATAGATAGATAGATACATACATACATACATACATACATACATACATAAATAAAATAGATATTTCACTTTTGTTACAGTTTTTGGAAATTGTCTCAGTTGGATGGAAACTGGGTTTAAGGAATGTCTTATTTTTCTGTGATAGTGACTTTTTAAATTTACTACTAAGAACTGAAAAAAAGAGCTTAGAAAAATTCAAATATGCATAAGAGAATTACATGATGTTCATAGCTATTACAGTAACTTCCAAAGTTACCAAGCATGTTTTAGCTTCATCAAAATCTGCTTGCCTAAGCTTTCTTTAGCAAATTCAGGAGTAAGCATTAGGTGTGTTCTCTTCCAACAAAACTACAGTGTAACCAATCAAAAATAAATAGTAACAGCCAATGCAGAAAGTTTTTCATAAACCCTCCAATTTCAAGAATTCTGAACCACGGGCTGATTAGATGGAGCAACTTCATGACCGAGCAGGATGCTAACCACAGTGGACTGAAACATGTTCAGTATGTAAATCTCTGTATTCAAGTGATACTGAAAACAGCAACCCAAGTAGCACATCAGTTATGCCACCTTTGAGAGGATATTAAAAGACTTGCTGGGAAAACTAGTAGATAGCATAAAAAGCACCGTATTTTTCCACTTTATCTCTGGAAAACTCAAATGATACCAGGAAGTGTTTTGCAGAACACTTAGAATTCTAATTAATAAATACAGGAGCATTAGCACAAGGTTGCAATTCACCTACCAATTGTAAGTAGTAGTCACACTGAAGCTATTCATTGAAAAGCTGATAGACATATGGATCAGGATGGCATCCTGCAGTCTAGCCTCATGATGTGGTCATCTGGGCTAGAAGTACCCAGTACCACCTACAAAATGTCTTGCCACATGCCAGTAATATCGCTACACCCGTAATTGATTAGTGGAAAGTACACAGAAGAGGAAATTTCTTAAAGCATAGCATTAGCTATAGTCAAGATTCAGATTCTGAGTCTCACACATGGTTTTCTTCCATAAGCTGCAGGAAAAAGAAACAGCACCAGAAGAAATTTAAGTGAAAGAAACATCTCTGCAGGTTGAGAAAATTCCCTTTCTTTAAAAATTGGAAATTTGAATAAGTGGATGACGTGAATAGCCTCATCAACTTCACTTTCCCACTCGAACACTTCGAGGAGGTCAAAAATACCCATTATGGTAATTTATGCTAAGCAAGCTGTAAATTACTAATATATAGTGTTAAACTGTCAGTCCAAGATTTAAACAAGAATATTTTCCTTTTATAAGATTACTTACCTAGGTTACAAAAATAGGTAGTGGAAGAGCTGGACCCAGTTTTCTGGCTGACCTGAACATGATTGGCCTGAACATTTTTTTCCCTATTTTTCCATGCTCTGTAATTTTAAGAAGCATGTAGCAGAATGTGAATTCATTATAAAAGGACAAATTTTTGTGCATCTTCCCAATTATGAATTTGGGGAAGGGAACATTGAATAGGACAAGTAGGGGGAGAAGGGTCCCAAAGGTAACAAAGTCGAGGGAAGGTGAAGGGAGAAGACCATAGAGCTGTCAGTTCTGAAAGAATGGGTGGGGCTTTGTTCCCTTTGACCTCCAAACCTGAGCTTCTCAGATTTCTAGGTAGGTCTGTGCTCAAGCATTTGCCAGAAGAAATTCTCTAGAATTTCTTTCCTTTCATATGGTGCAACTATAGGCCATATCTTGACAACAGTCTAAACCGTATAGACTTAAGATTAAGTCTGCCGTTTAGGGAACACATTGCAAATTCTTCATAGTCAATTAGTCTTAGGTTTGTGCTATTTAAGCTCTTTGTGCATCTTATGATTGAAAAGGGAACAAAACCAATGGCAACTGCAGGGTCACTACGGAGTGTGCTCATTTCTTTGTATCCAAAGGCACTGCTATTAGGTGCAGTTTCTTATAACATGCCTTTACCCATATTTCTAGGGCTTTTTCCTTATTTTAAAATTGTATTTTATGGATTTTATGAATGGTTTGCTTACATGTGCCTAGGGGTCTGGCATGCATACCAGAAAGAGGGGTTATATTCCCTGGAACTGGTGTCAAATGGTTGTGAGCTACTGGCAACTGAACTTGGGCCTTCTGCAGAGCAACAAGTGCTCTTATCTACAAACCATCTCTCCAACTCCCTCCATATATCGTCTGGTATTGTAACCAGGTGATTATACTCAGACTCCTTTGGATTTGGGTTATCTTTCCATTTGCAAAGAATGACTTAGTAATCATGGGTGGATATGAAGTGAAAAACAATGAAAATATCTGCCCACAATAGTTTATTTCCTGAGATTTGGCCTATAGTGTATATTTCCATTGTCTCAGTACCAATCCTTGAAGGCTACCTTTTAGAACTTTAAACAGTACTTATAGTTTTCTAGTAATACAGCAGATTTGGGTTTCTTTGATTTCCCCATTTTTAACTAGGAAACATTGTGGTCCTAGTATGATTTTTTTTCAGGTATTTTCAAATATTTTTAGAAGTATAATCCAATAAGGATCAGAAGTTATAGGCAGCTTTGTTTTAGGAAATGAGAAACATCATTGTTATTTTAGTGAGATGTAATTAAGTTTTTTGGGTAGTTTTTACCCTTCTTTAGCACTAATAATTTTCATTGAAAAGGCCTTGGTAATCGGGACAGGGGAGAGACTTCTGTTGGTACAGAAGTTACCCAACAAGCATCAGGACCTAAGTGTGATCCCATGTGACAAAAAAACCAGGGATGGTGGCAGGTATGTGTAATCCCAGTGCTGAGGAAGCACGGACAGGTGGATTCCTGGGGGCTCTGTGGACAGCCAGCCTTGCTTATGGGAAAATCCCAAATCACTGAGAGACCCTGTCTGAAAGAAATAGAGTGACAGAGATAGAAATGACACCAAAGAACAGGCCATGGCTTCCACACACATTCCCTAACCCCCATCCTGTTGTTAAAACTATAAATAGAAATCACAAGCACTTGATAGCCATTTGCTCCCAAGGGAAAGATACTTCTGTGCCACTGAAGAAAAGACAACTTTTAAAGATAACGTTTCTTTGAAATCTTTCTTTCTTTCTTTCTTTCTTTCTTTCTTTCTTTCTTTCTTTCTTTCTTTCTTTCTTTCTTTCTCTCTCTCTCTCTCTCTCTCTCTCTCTCTCTCTCTCTCTCTCTCTCTCTCTCTCATTTTTTTTTACTTTTGTCCAGTTGTGACTTGTAGATGAATTATCGGATGTCTGTGAGATAAATACCCACACTTTGAAGATGACAAATGCCTGCTTTGACTTATTATGAGATTATTGGACAGGATCAGGAAGTGTATGGAAAAACACTTTGGAAGCTGAAAAGTGCTATACTGTGTTGTAGTAACAAGCAAGCAAGTGTTGTTTTTCTCAGAAAGGAACAAGGAGCTTCATTCAGAATTAAGTAACTGTCTCCTTGCTCGCTGGTGCATGGGGCCCAGGTCCAGCCCGTGTATGCTCCTTGGGTGGTGGTTCAGTGTCTGGGAGCCCTCAAGGGTCCAGGTTAGTTTACTCTGTTGATCTTCCTGTGGAGTTCCTATCCCTCCAGGTCCCTTCATTCTTTCCCCAAACTTTTCCACAAGACTCCCTGAGCTCTTGTCTAATGTTTGGCCCTGGGTCTCTGCATCTATTTCGGTCAGCTGCTGGGTGGAGCTTCTCAGAGGACAGTTATGCTAGGATCCTCTCTGCAACATAGCAGAGTATCATTAATAGTGTCAGGGACTGGTTCTTGCCCATGGGATGATAATTTAAGTCTTAGGGGTTTCTAAAAGAAACTGGATAATTATATGAGTAAATTTGCAAATTTCATCGAAGTCAGATAACACTACCCTATTTCCACGCTCCTCTCTGAGAGAAACAAAGAAAATGCAGAGGGATAAACAATGAGGTTGAAGCCGGGCGGCAGCGGCAGCGGTGGCGATGGCGGTGGCAGCGGCGGCGGCAGTGCACGCCTTTAATCCCAGCACTTGGGAGGCAGAGGCAGGCAGATTTCTGAGTTCAAGGCCAGCCTGGTCTACAGAGTGAGTTCCAGGACAGCCAGGGCTATACAGAGAAACCCTGTCTCGAAACACACACACACACATACAAAATAATGAGGTTGAGTTCTCCTGTCAAGGTAGAATACTAGTCTTAGGTGAAGATGTAGTGAGGGAGGTGCTGACTGACGGTTGAGCAGAAACACTTAGGTGACTCTAGAGAGACAGGTGCCTCTTTGCCCCCACTTTTTTTTTTTTCAACATTTTCTGGGAATTTCATATTATGCACCCAGGTCACATTCACTTCCCAGTCCTTCAATGTCTGCCCCCACTCCTTGTGCCCCCCAAAGTAAAATAATAATAATAATATTAACAACAACAATAATAGTAACACTAATAATAGTAGTAGTAGTAATAAACAGGTCCCATTTGTATCATCTACTTACTCACTGGAGCATGGTCCAATTCTCAGCAGCCTGCCCCTTAAGCAGAACTGATTTCCTCCCCTCCTGCCCTTCCGTCAGAAGCCATCCATCGTGGACAGCTACTCTTCAGCCTTCCTATTGCCCTTTTTCATGTGTCCTATGTCACACAAACTACTGTAGCCACACAGGTAGGAGTCAGGCCATGAGCCATAGTGAAACTCCATTCTAAGCCATTGCAAACTATTTATGCTAAAATTATACTGTGTTTTTCTTAGCCATCTGTCTAGCTTATCATATCCAAGATTTCATCATTAAACATGCGGTTTGAAATAGCCTTCCACAAACAACCCATCCATGGACCAGTACCACTGTAATTGTGGAATTGCTAATTCAGAGGCACTTGAACAGAGAGGCTCTCATTGGTTCTTCAAGTTAGCTTCCAAATTGTCTTCTGGAGAGCTTCATCTCACTTAACCCCCCCCCCCAAATAGTATATGAAAAAGGGGGGGCTTCTTATTCTCCAAAACTAGATTATCATTTATTCACTTACATTTAATTTTTACTGATATTAATGCATTTTAAAATCCCTTTTCCAGCCGGGCGGTGGTGGCACACGCCTGTAATCCCAGCACTCTGGGAGGCAGAGGCAGGAGGATTTCTGTGTTCGAGGCCAGCCTGGCCTACAGAGTGAGTTCCAGGATAGCCAGGACTATACAGAGAAACCCTGTCTTGAAAAAACCAAATCCAAAAAACCAAAAAACAACAACAAAACCCTTTTCCATGCTTTTATTTGCAGCTTCTTAGTAACTAGTTGGTGAGACTTGAGAAAACTGGTACCACTTTACTTTCCTGTGTGATTTAGAATAAGAGGAGAGATGCAAGAACTAAAAGGGACAGAGGGGATGCCTTCCTTGTGGTTGGCAAAGAGGTCATAATGAGAGCTTTCCTGGTACTACATGTTAGTTAGCATCAACTTTCACTTGTCACAGGCCCAGAGTTCTTTCGTCAGCACATGCACAGAGCTTCTCTTGGGCCACACAGACAGCTGAGCGCTTTTGATTCAGGAGACAGGCACTTTCTGGAAGGAGAGAGAAAGTGGAAAAACCACGCTGTTGTTTTCCCCTTAGTCACCAGTGAGTCACTGGCAAAGAGGACAGGAGGGAAGGTAGGAATGCCACTCACACTTTCACTACAGGCTGGAGAACTGGGAAGTCATGTCTGTCCCATGCACTGGCTCCAACCTTAGGCTCCTTGCTTTCTAGGAAGTTCAATAGCTATTTAGTAATTTTGCATCTGAATTATCTGTTTTGGTTCCTTTGCCTGTACTAAATGCAGACACAATACATCGTTAAGACTTATAATGTTGACGTTTTGTGTATTTTGAGAGAGTCTTGTTTAGGCTTTTGTTCATATACAAAGGGGGAAATCATAAGAAAACTAGACTAGCTACAGTGTGTACAAAGCCTTCCCTATTCTGTGCTCTCCAGCCCTGTATGTGTGTTTCCACACTGGATCATTCCAGGCCATTAAGAAGAAATAGTGCAGTTCCCAAAAGTGCCCCAGTCTTGTCTTTCTAGCCCATACTTGAATGAGAATTTGGTTTCTTAAAACAAACAAACAAACAAAAAAACCAAAAAAAAACCACAGAAATATCATAAGAATGTGTTTGGATTTTAATCTCAGGTGTGGGATACGGGGCTGCTTCAGATTATCTGTATGATTTGCCTCCTGCTTTAGCAGAGGTGTGGGTTTGCCAGCTGCAGAGACTGTCTGTGATTGTGTAATGTTTGGAATTCTTTTTAGAGGATATATAAATGCTAGGACCCTGAAAAGGGGTGGGTTGGTTGGTTGCTGTTGGTTATTGTTGGTCATGGTTTATTAAATGGTTGGTCAGGTGCAAAGAAGAAACAACAAGAAGAAATTACATATCCTGACTGCGAAGATCAAACTTAAAGCAAGGAACTCAATGCCTCTAATTAATAGGAAGTAGTCTAACAATATCATTGCTGCCCCATTTCCAACTCCTGAAATTCTTCAGGTATCGCTTTCCTCGCCTCTCTCTATTTTTTTTCTAGTGTTAGGGCGTTGAAAGGGTGGAAGAAAAACAGTGGAGAAAGGTAGAAGGAAGAAGAACCCACCAAATAGCAAAAGACCAGATATACCATACGATCAATTTTGTGACTCTGGCGCTTTCTCAGTCATATCCATACATACACTGGTTTCTTTTTTTCTTTTTTTCTTTTTGGCGGGGGGGTTAAAAGGTTTTTTTAATTGAGATTGTATTATTTATATTTATTTATTTTTAAATTGTCAATACTATACACTTCTTAAAAATTTTCTATATTCTTTGTTTACATTCTGAATGCTTTCCCCTTTCCCAGTTCCCCACTCCCCATCAGTCTCATAAGCCCTCTTCCCTCCGCCCATTTCCCAATCACCCCCCTCCCATTTCCCTGTCCTGGTAGTCCCCTATAATGCTGGGTCAAGTCTTTTCTGAACCAGGGTCCTCACCTTCCTTCTTTTTGGGTATCATTTGATATGCTAATTGTGCCTTGAGAATTCAGAGCTTCTGGGCTAATTAATATCCACTTATCAGTGATTGCATTCCATGTGTATTCTTTTGTGATTGGGTTACCTCACTTAGGATGATAGTTTCCAGTTCCAACCATTTGCCTGAGAATTTCAAGAATTCATTGTTTTAAATTGCTCAGTAGTATTCCATTGTGGGAATATACCACATTTTCTGTATCCATTCCTCCATTGAGGGACATCTGGGTTCTTTCCAGCTTCTGGCTATTATAAATAAGGCTGTTATGAACATAGTGGAACATGTGTCCTTATTGCTTGCCGGGGAATCCTCTGGCTATATGCCCAGGAGAGGTATAGCAGGGTCCTCCAGAAGTGTCATGTCCAGTTTTCTGAGGAACTGCCAGACTGATTTCCAGAGTAGTACTATCTTGCAATCCCACCAGCAGTGGAGGGGTGTTCCTCTTTCTCCACATCCTCGCCAACACCTGCTGTCTCCTGAGTTTTTGACCTTAGCCATTCTGACTGGTGTGAGGTGAAATCTCAGGGTTGTTTTGATTTGCATTTCCCTAATGACTAATGATGTTGAACATTTCTTAAGGTACTTCTCAGCCATTCAAAGTTCTTCAGGTGAAAATTCTTTGTTTAGCTCTGTACCCCATTTTTAATAGGGTTATTTGGTTCTCTGGGGCCTAACTTGTTGAGTTCTTTGTATATATTGGTTATTAGCCCTCTGTTGGATGTAGGGTTGGTGAAGATCCTTTCCCAGCTTGTTGGTTGCTGTTTTGTCCTTTTGACAGTGTCCTTTGCCTTACAGAAACTTTGTAATTTTATGAGGTCCCATTTGTCAATTCTTGATCTTAGAGTGTAAGCTATTGGTGTTCTGTTCAGGAACTTTTCCCCTGTACACATGTCTTCAAAGGTCTTCCCTAGTTTCTTTTCTATTAGTTTCAGTGTGTCAGATTTTATGTGGAGGATATACTGGTTTCATCCCAAACTTTCAGACAAGAACATATGAACTAGGATCTCTATTTGTCTTCAGTTGGTTCTTGATAGTTATTTGTTTGTTTTGACTCAGAGTGTCCTTATATAACCTGGCTATCCTGGAAATTGCTACATAAACCAGGCTGGCCCTGCAATCAGAGATCCATCTGCCTTTGCCTTATGAATGCTGAGATTAATGAATGACTTGTTGACTGAAGTGTTTAGAGGATTATACTATATCCAGTAACTACAAGAATAACAAATTTGACCACATACTGCCAATGGTGCCACTCCACAGGTACTGCTTAGCCCACAGCCTGTGTTAGACACTGACTTGCAAAACAAACCCTATAATTTTAGATATCTAAAACAATTGGTTACAGCTGATAAACTGTGGTGGTGGTGGTGGTGGGGGGATTTTCTCTGGTGTGATATTTTTTTTTAAGTTTTTTTTTTCAAAATATACAAAACAAAATTAGCAATTTCCACCATTTAAAATTTTGTCACAGTAGCATTGATTATATTTGCAGTGTTGTTTCTAATCACTGTCACTGTTTCCAAAGTGTTTCATCATCTCAAACAAGTTTTCAATTTACTAAGAAATAACTGTTCATTTCCATTTTTTCTCAGGTGCTGGTCATCTCAAGTGTGTGCTGGCTTGCTGTAGATACTTTATTGTGGCCCACAGGACAGTATTTGCCCTTTGTACTCAGCGCCTTTCGCCTAGCATGCTGTTTTCATGTGTCACCCGTGCTGTCTTGTGCACCAGCATTTCCTTATTTTGGCTCACACCCCAGTGTATACATAGATCATGTGTGTTCATCCATTAATCCACGGGTGTATACTTGAACTGTTTGCAACTTTTATGAATAATGCTGCAATGGATGCTGTGGTACATTTGGATATCAGTTGGAGTCCCTGCTTTTAATTCTTTGGCATTCGTGTCCAGGACTAACATTGTTAGTTCTATAATTCAATGTTTGACTTTTGAAGCACCATTAAACCATTAAGCTGCCATACATCTTTCAACACATCTGGCTGGTGCCTCGGGGGCGAGTACACAGTTGTCTATTCTTGTTTCAGAACCAGGAGGGGGGTGACAGTGACTCCAAGCAAACTGGGCGTTGCCCTTGAGCCGTGTCCACATAGGTTTAAATCGCAGAAGTGAAAAAAAAAAAAAGCAGCCTGGCTTCTTTGGTGGAGTTGTTAATAACGAAGAGATTACTGTAAATGAATTCAAAGAACCAGTCCAAGCCTGGGGATGCTGAATGTCATCCTTGTGTGGTTTGGGATAGAACATGGAACAGCTTAACAATGTTGGGGAAAGGGGAAGAGAGTGAGGAACTGCAGGGGCCAGTTGCTGCTTGGAAAGGGAAGGTGCTGGGACGAGGAGACGGAAAACAGGAAAGACTAATTTTGTTTTGCTAACATAATTTTAAATAGCATCACTCCCCATGTGCACACTAGAGTGATAGGCATTGTGCCAAACACTGCACAGCTACTCTTTAAAGCAGGCTGGTGTGTTACTGACTTGCCCAAGGCTGCAGAACTGGGAAGATGCCAGGATAGTGTCTGATTCCTGCCTCTGGCACTTTGTGTCCATACATGTATCCCTATACATTCCAGCCCTATTCACACGCCATACTAGCCCTACAAGTTCCATAAGTAATGCTTCTCCTCCTTCTTTAACTCTCCATTCTTTGTGTCCACAGTAGTGACTGTTAACTATTCTACATTGAGGTTGCACAGCTTTATAGTTTCCAGTCCAGTTCATGAGGCAAAAAGCTTCATTCTCAAATTCCAAGTCTGTCTGTCTATCTATCTGTCTGTCTGTCTATCATCTATCTATTATCTATCTATTATCTATCATCTGTCTCTATAGATATGAACATGGATAGATATCGATCGATCCATCGATCAATAGATAGATAGATGTATAGATCATATAGACATATAGATTCTACAGATTTGTGAGTTTCGTTGTGGCACTTTATAAACACACACACACACACACACACACACACACACACACGCACACACACGCACACACGCACGCACACCAAACTTTGATCATTCCCAAACTGTTAACAGCCTTTTGTGCAGTTCGAATTACTTTTCTTTCTCCCAACACTCTGCCCACTTCCTGTGTATATCACTGCATGACTTGTGTCTACTGAGCTCGGACTGGGCCCTCCTCGGGAATAGCACTACTCTCTGCTCAGACAGAAACCGGTTTTCACAGGAAAGGGAAAAAGCAGCCACCTCCTGTTGATACCTTTTTAAAATATGCCTGCCAATGTCCCGCTTGGACTGTTTTATTTTAAAATTATGTTTATATTTTTTTCTCATTTCAGAGCAGTTGTTTCTCCTGAATTCCACCCCAAGGGCTCTTCTACCTCTGAGGTTCCTGCTTCCATTCCAGTCCATTGCTTCTGTTCTTTCCCCTGCTTCTGTGAGAGTTCCTTTCTCTTGTTCAGTGCAGACACTCTCTACTGACTGTTGACAGACTGATTTTAACTGTGCTGTTCTCTGATCCACAGCGTGCTCATAGTTTCTCCTCAGGAGCCTGCACTTACTTCTTCCTGCCCCACACTGTCCCTTGTTTTCCATCAGAGGTCAGGGGCACCACTGTGAAAAGAGGTTCAGAGGTGCGTGGTTGAGGCGGGGGCTCTGGTGGTCAAAAAAAAATGCCTCAGCATGATGCTGTCTTAGTCTGGTTTGTGTTGTTCGTTTAAAAAGCACCAAGGGCTGATGGGGCATATCAGCAGGTAAAGGCACTATGTGTCAAGTCTCACCACCTGAGTTTAGTTCCCAGCACCTACATGGTACAAGGAGAGAACAGACTCTCACAAAGCATCCTCTGATTTCTACCCTGACACATTTCTCTCTCTTTCTTTCACACAAATAAACACGTAGGGAAAAAAACCAGAAGCAGGGCAATTTAGGAATAAAAGAAGACAATTTTATCTTATGGCTTTAACAGAGACATCTCAAATTAGGCATTGGGCGTCCTTTTCTAAAGAAGGCCATGTACTGCACTGGCACAGTGTTTGATGCCATAGATGGGAGTGGAGAGGGTACACAGTATGTATAGAAGAGCCCAACCATGGGGCACTCTTTTCCTCAGTCTGACTTCCAGGAGGACCAAAGGAAGGAACTAGGGAGTGGCAGGGCATGAATATGATCATAGTACACTTTAATACATATATAAAAATGATGAGACCTATAATTTTATAGGATTTATGCATGCTTGTTTAAAAAAAATTAAAATAAACCTGCTCCTGTGATAGAACTGACCCCAGACCAAAGACAGCAGCAGTAACTAACCCAGTCTTAAGGGATGGGCACTAACTTTCCGTGACCAGTTCTCTCTGACTTCTGACCTCTCTGTTTCCAACAGCCTCTACCTGTTCAGAGTTTCTGCCTCCTGTCTGCACTGTTACACCCTGCTTCCAGCCTTTGAAGAGCAGACCACACTCAGACTCCTACTTAGTATTTTAATGAGTAATAATCCAAATAATAAGAAAACTAGGTATCCTTCAAAAGGATCAAATAGAAGAAATCTTCAGGCAGCAAAGTTCCCCTGCACTTAGAAAGATATTGTAGATATATTTTCATTCACTTGAATCCAGGTACTGTGAGCCCTGTGTGTTCTGTAACTGAGGGACCATCTTTGAGAGAAAAGTGGATTCAAGTACTTTAAAGGTGCCTGTGTGGGACTTTGAAACATAAGCTTCAGTGATATGTTTTATGAAGAATGAGGGTTTTAAAAAACCTTATAAAACTTTCATTTTAGTTTTACAAAATAATACATGCATAATGTATAAAGCATATCCATATATTCATATCACAGCCAGCCTAATGAGCTGTGCAGAGAACTGTTACCTGCTGCATTTTTATTTTTGATGTATTCATCTTCATTTTACATTTCTGTAATGCAGTGATTATGTGTGGGTGCCGCTCAGTTTTTGTCAACTTGACACAAACAAGAGACCCTTGGGAAGCAGATGCCAATTGAAGTAATGCCTCTACCAGAGTGGCCTGTGGGCATGTCTGTGGGACATTTTCTTAGCTGCTAATTAATAGAGGATGGTCCATCCACTGTAGTCAGTCCTACCCCTGGGAAGGTGGTCCTGGGTTCTCTCTCTCTCTTTCTCTCTCTCTTTTTTTTTTTTTTTTGATTTTTTTTTATTTTTCGAGACAGGGTTTCTCTGTATAGTCCTGGCTGTCCTGGAACTCACTCTGTAGACCAGGCTGGCCTTGAACTCAGAAATCCACCTGCCTCTGCCTCCCAGAGTGCTGGGATTACAGGCGTGCACCAACACCGCCCGGCTTGGGTTCTATTTTTTTAAAGGCAGTTTTGAATATGAGCCTGGAAGCAAGCTGGTAGGCTGTGCCTTCCATGGGCTTTCAGCTTCAGTTGATGCCTCCAGAATGCTGCTGTGAGCTCCTGCTCTGGCTTTTTTCAAGAATGAACTAGAACCCGTAAGCCAAAAATAAATAAATAAATAAATAAAAACTCCTCCCTCCCCGGAAATTGGTTTCAGTCAGTGTCTTATAGCAATTGAGAAAGAAGCTAGCGCAGTATTTGTCATGGTTTGAGGGTATGAGTGTGAAATGTCCCTCCATAGCTTTATGTGTTTGGTCTCTTAGCTACTGGTGCTCTTTTTGGAAGTTGTGGAACCTGTTAGCCACAGCTGGCAGGCCTAGAGCAGTAGGAAGGGGGCCTGAGGGATATAGGTTACTACACTCCTGGCTAAGCTGTCAATATTCTGATCAGAGATCTACCAAGTACTGCTGGGAGGGTCCCTTCATCATGGACAGAACCACCATGTGCCTTCTCAAGCCGTGAACCAAAATGAATACTTCTATGAAATTGCTTCTGTTGGGTATTTGGTCATGGTGGCAATATATATATATATATATATAAGTATATATAGACCCAGGTAATTGTGTGGCTCTTCCTGCCTTTGGGGATCCTTGGCCAATATTAGTCTTCAAAGGCAAAGGGAGCAGAGATGCAGAGATGATAGATGATAGACTCAGGGGGGTGGGACGGGGGAGAGAGGGAGTCCAAAGCCCTGTGAAAACCTATGGTGAAGAAGACACACTTGCACTAGCTGAAGGGAGGGAGATTAACTTTACTTAGGGTGACTCATGGCTTATATAATTTGGGGGGCTGGGGCTAAGAGCATCCAGGATGGGAAAAGGTCGCTGGCTGAGGGCTCAGGGTCCTGAAATGCCTCATTAGCTCAGGAAGCTTTTCAGTAATCTCAGGTGTTAGATGAATGGATTCTTATCATAAGAAAGGAAATTGAACCTGTAATCTAACTAAGGCTAGGTGACATTCTGCGTGTAGAGGCTTGGGGGCAGGGGGGGTGGGTTGGAAGGGGTAGGTTTGAACTCCTCTGTCAAGGACAGGGAAAGGGAAGCCCTGCCAATGAAGGACATCCTCCATTATGTGCTAGGCTCCAGAAGGTAATCTGGTAGACTTTGACTTTAGTTAGCAGAGTCTTTTCACGTACCTGCATTGCATGGTGTGCCTTCCCTTTAGCCTTGTGTTTCTTGTCAGAACACTATCTTCTAACGAGACTTAGGGCCGTGCTGTTCTCTTTAAATGCTGTGTTATTCTATTCAATAGCTTATATTTTAAATGTGAGGAGTAATGGACAAATTATGAAGACATAGTCCTCGTTATCTGCTATCCAAAATGGTTGGCAATGAGACATTTCTTCTCTGATGACGTAGATTCAGTCCCCTCACTCTTGGATCTGAGACTGGCACTGGCTTGGACTGGTAGAATACCATAGGATGCTGTTACTTCTAAACGGCATGAAAGGGTGTGGAAGCATTTAGTGTTGCCCTCTTCCCAAGTAGGGCTTCCTAGTAAAGCATCTGAGGCCATTGTAGGCCCTGCCACGAATTATTTTTCCACACAGTGTCTATAACTACATGTGACATCCAACAAAATTCAGTATACTGTAATAGCTAACCAAATTATTATTATTGTGAAGTTATTATCATGAAGGTTTGTGGACAGCTTATTAGCAGCAGTGTATAAATGATTCTGGCCCTGCCCCAACCTGCTCCATCCCTTTTGTTTATTTATTTATTTGTTTGTTTTTCATTTAAGGAGGAAACTTAAAAGGAATGGTTTAAAAACAATTCATGGAATTTATTTTATTCAACAAGCATAGGATAAAATCTATGGAGAGAGGTTAAAATTAATGTAAATCAGATAAAGACAGGTTAAAATTAGGTAGTTGATGGTAGTAGGTAGAATCTGGGATTCCTGTCCAGTTTTGAGACTTCCTTTGTTATAGATTTGCTCTTCTTCAGTGTCCTCTTGGTAAGGTTCTATAACTCACCTACTTATGTATGGCCAGTATTACAGGATCTTTTTTTGTGTTCATCTTACAGTTTACTTAAGGTATTTATGCTCTTTCTATCCATCCTGGTAGAGAGACAGATGTTTGAAAAGAAGAATTAAATCTAATGGATGTGCGAGGAAATACTTAAACCAAGACAAGAGACGCATTTGTAATGTTAACCACAATGAAATTCTAAGATGGAAGATAAACATCTTTGGTTCTCTCAGGATTCTAATTTCCCTTTGAGAATCCCAGATCTCTGCAGCACAGGGGCGGCAGTCTTGGTTTTGAGAAAATCCTTTGTCTGCTCTTAATTCACAAAACTGAGAATCCTAAGTAAGCCGTTGCCATCTCGACCATCTAGATGGATCTTGGCAATCATGAGGAAAATTGTCAAGCTTTCCACAACCTCACCAGTGCTTTTGTCATCCCGACAAGCTGCCCAGGATGTCAAAAACACAGCTAGGTGATTTGGTCCCTGAAGAGAAAATAATTCATGTCATATCTTTGAGAGAAGAAATCTTTTTCTCTGCTTTTAAGTAAATAGTTCACTAGCTTGAATTCCATTTGAGATCTCCCTTTTCTTCCACCAAAGTATTTTTATAAAACGAATTCTGTCTTAATTAAGAAACATTACCTGACCACCTTGCTTGGTGCAGTTTGTGATACTAAAATGAAAACACAAAAAGTATGAATTCAAACCGTTAGGTTTTAAGCTTGTCTTTATGGATGGTTTTAATAAAATGCCTAACTTGGAATTTGATGAAAGATAAAGGTAATATTCATATCTGTTTTCTACTTCCTTTTAAAAAATACACCTTAAGTCACATTTTAGGAAATGGCCCATTGATGAGGTTAGCTGTTTTTCAGTTCATATGCCACCTTAGGTTATATTTGGGGCTACTGGCAAAAGAGTTTGTGGGTCTGCATGTCTTTTAACTTTGTTCAACTTTTGGAAAGATTTTTTTTCTCTGTGATATTTATTTCCTCTTGGCAAGTTTATAACAACTCTATGTTCTAAAGAATATGTCCTTGATGGTGATCTTTCCTACTTGCCTTGTCCCATTTTGTTTTTTGACACTTGTAATTTAGCTTCTTGCAGACCTTGAGGTGAGCAAAATGCATTGTTGTGTGTTCCCTCTTTGTGCAGAGAATTTCTACTTATGGCTGACTGTACCTAGAGTCATATAGGTGGGGCCACTGGCTGTGAAGAAGGGTCCTAGCAACAAACTATTCCTTTACATATTCACCACCAGTGTTCACCAGAACCAGGGAGAAATCCTGGACCAGATTTTCAACATTTTCCTAAATGAGAGTGTTTTGAAGAATCATTCTACGTGTATGTTTGTGTGTGTGTGTGTGTGTGTGTGTGTATGTATGTATGTGTGTATATGTGTGTATGTGTGTATGTATGTGTGTGTATATATGTATGTATGTGTATGTGTGTGTGTATGTGTGTATGTGTGTATGTATGTATGTATTTGTGTTTGTATGTGTGTGTATGTATGTATGTGTGTGTGTATGTGTGTGTGTAGCAAGCATGTCTGGGGGAAATATGCACATGCGTATGCATGGAGATCAGAGGCTGATAACAGATGATTATCAGTAAATTTTCTATTTACTGATGCAGGCCTAGCTTTGACCGTGGAACTTGGCTATTGAGTCTGCTGTCATCATGTCCCTGGGATCACTGGTCTCTGCCTCCCACGTACTGGCATTGTAGATGGGCTACCTTAGACACATGGCATTTATGTGAGTTTCTGGATGCCACACTCCAGTCCTCATTCTTGCCCACCAAGCGCTTCTCAAGGAGCCTTCTCTGTTCCCTTGAGAAATCATTCCTAAAGGAATAAAAAGACCAATATTAAAACAATAAAAACCTTCAGAGGGCCATTCATTTCTTTTTCCCTGTGTTTTTATTTATCAAATCATTTGGAAAGCAAGTTTATTTTACCACTTTGAAGTGATATAAAAACATATTAAGCATGGGTTTTCTCACCATAGTAACCATTAGTGCATTGGTGACTGCACATTCCGAGTGGAAGTTTCAGATTGTTGAACTGCTCCCTTGGGAGGCAGGAGCATGGTCTGCGCTGCCCAGCACCTTCACATTGGCATCTAGAGTTAGTCGATTACATTTAGAATGATGGTGTTGCACAGTGTGGCAATCACTGGTGATATGTCGTAGGAGGCTAATTAATTAAATAACTGTGAAACCCAGTACCTCATTTACACTACACATAATCTCAGTACCTGGTGGTTCTTGGCTTTCTCTACATTGGATATCATAAATGTAAATCATATATCTGTATTGTGGTAGCTTACTTTTTTGACATGATGGATTAGGTACAATATGACTCAAGCACTGTATGACCCATTAAAGATAACATGCTTGAATCTCATTCTGGTCTTTCTTTGTAACATGATAAATTACTCAAGTGTAGCTAAGCCTTTCATAGAATTTTACCTTTTACTCCCTTTGATTTGCTATTGAAAATATTTTTCCCTATCTCAAATACTGTTTTAGTTCATTATTAAAACTTTTGGGAAGCTTTGTTTCCCATCCTTTCCCTCTGCACATCTGCCTTGTAAATCAGTGTGTGTGCTTTGTCAGTAGTAAAGTGAGCTGAATGAAAGAGAATGTTTAGGACATTCATATCATCTCTACTAAGAAAATCATTCTGATTGTGTGCTTTCTACGATGCAAGGAAATGATTCTTAACAAAAATCTTCACCATAATTTCCATGTGGACTCAAGGCTTTAAAAGAAGTGCCAGGAAATGCATTTGTTCTATATTGAAGTTCCTTCTGCATCCACTGCCAGCATCTCTGCTGTCTTTCCAGAGCTGAGTTATCTTTCTGTTACCCTCCTAGGGCTGACTTATCACCATCTCTGTGTTCTACGGGGTATGGAGTGGATGTGGATGGGTGTGGGATGGTCTCTTGCAAAAATAAATGTTCTTCTGTAATATCTGCAAAGCTTTTTGTTTATAGGCTATTCATAAAGCTTTAAGAAACCGCCCTCCTTTGTGAACGTTCTAAGTCTTTATAGCTTTCATTCTACTGAATCTCAAATCCATTGTTTCTGTCACATTTCCTTTACAATTTGTAGAACAAAATCGTCTTCTCATTTGAAATTGGACATCAGTGCTCCTCTGTGGGACTTAAGCACAAGTCTTCACCTTCTCCATGGTGAGTTTTGTATGCTCTGTGTTTTAGCTGTTGGTTTACAGTTGCTTCCTGACTCTCCTCCGTCTGTGACACCCATGAGGCAGATTGCTTTCTACACTATTGTAACCTGGTGCTAACAATATTGCTTGGCAATGACATGGAAGTGCTATTGAATAGATGGATGTGATCAAATTATAGAATCTCAAATGATTTATTCTTTTTATTTAACAACTAAACAAGTAAGCTCTGAACATAGAACAATTCACTTTATCCAGCATGCAAATAACCAGACATTTCAACCCAAGAAATGTGTATCTAATTGCATCTTAGTTTTAGGAAATTAGAGTTTCCATTAGAAGATGCTTGCATAAAGGTACCTTATTTATTTTTAATTAAAAATATTTATTAGCAAAAGTAAATTAATGTGGATGGATGATTAAATCATCTTAGAGATAAGAACAAAGGATTATTTATTCATACTGAGAAACATATTTATATTCATCTTCTTACTTCTATCAAGTGACTGATTCACTCAAAACTTTCTTCTCCTGAAATTGTCCTGTAGAATAGCAGTAATGACAGTCCCTATTAAAGCAAAACGCATCATGTAAGAAGCCTCTTCTCTCTCAGAGCATACTCTAAATTAATTCTGTGAAACAGTTTCCAGTGGCACTTTCTTACAAAGTTTTAGTGACTGCCCTGACTTGCTTTCATCGTGAGATTATTTGTACAGGATGTTAAAGTCGGTGTCTCCTGCAATATTCTACGGAATGTACTGAACCAAATTAACAGGTAGGAAGGAATGTGTGTCATGTCTTCCACATACTATTACTGATCAAAGACTAGAACAAGGCTGTTTTGCTTCAGTGGAGCCCAGTGGAGCTTTTAATTATATCAACTCATGTATTATAAGCAGGCTTGTCAGAATGCCGAATGTCCAAGTGAATATTAAGAAAACATGTAAGCATGACAAGACCAGGAGAATGAACAAGAGGTTTTTATCGGGTTAGTTATTGAATGAGAGATGTGAGAAAAATGTCATGTGCACAATTTAGAGACTGAATGCTACCTATGTGCTTTTGGGAACATAGTACAAGCCATTCATATTTAAGAAAGAAGACTATCCAACCAAGCTCCCCCACCTTTAGGAAGAACTGCACATGAAAGCCACACACGCATGGCCCCTTCTTGTCATAGGAAGTTGTGAGATACAGTCTGCAAGTGACACTGAACACAATACATAGCAGATAGAAAATGGAACTGCCATTATGGATAATTTTCCTTAATTTTGAATTGACAGAAAGTCAACGAGAGTGCATTTTAAAGTTACTGCTATAACCCTTGCATGGTCCCGGAGCTGGAGGGTGACCAGTCTTTGGGACAGGAAAGCCAAGAGTCGGGAAGCACTGATTTTTGTATGTCAGCTTTGCTCACAGAGCACTGTCCAACAGTTTGGGATGGGAAGGGACTTTATATAGGGATTTGTAAGAGAAAGCTCACGACCTGTGAGTGGTGTTGGTCATAGCAAAAGGCTAGCATGCTGCATAGGCTCTTGGATACTCCGGTTGCCCTCCATACCATGTTCATATGCGTCTACCTAGGGTTTTCTTCCTGGAAGCTCATGACTTGTTATCATATTGTCTTTCTTCCCTGTAGATGCAGAGACAAAGCTCATCTGGATCCTGACTCAACAGCTGGACATCCGGCAGGATAAGCACCCAGTAGCCAGCTCCTTTGGACTATGGCAGAGTGCTCCCTTTCTTCTTGATCTTTCTGTCATCCATTTGACCCTTGTGACCCTAGTCTTCAGGAGTGAGTTTGACTTCCATGCCTGCTCCTTGAGTTTGCTTCACTAGATTTAGAGGGAGGGAAATCACTTTACCAAGGTAATGGACTGATATGTAAAGAACCTGACATTTCTCTTCCAGATACACTTTTTTCCTTTAGCTACTTTGGCTCTTATGCAAAGAGACTTGGGGACTGAAAGTGGCTTCTCTGATTTTGATACTCTCAGAGGCGTCTGAATATCTCAATACACAGATAACTCAATTTGAGTGTTGAATTTGATAATTTATTTTTTGACAACTATTTCATTGTCAGCTATTCCATATTAAGGTGAGATATCTCAAAATTAAGGAAAGATGGAAGGATTCATTCTAAATACTCATGAGAAGATGGCACAACTCTGGGGTTTCTGAAAATTGGAGAACAGAATCCCTAAGTCTAACTACACTTGCACCCGACATTCTTTATGTCCCTGAGAGTCTCCTCTGAGAATTCAGGCACAGGGACTTAGGGGCTATGATTGATTCCTCAAGGTAAGTAGGAATTTCTGCTGCCCTCTGAGCATCCTTTCCTAGGATGAGAACTCTGTGAGTGAGCCTGAGCACAGGCAGGTAGGGGCCCATTCCTCAAGGGGGTGTTCATTGTATCTTCATTTTGAATATGGTTTCATAGCTGCATAAATATTAGAACTTAACACATCATAGACTGTGACTATATGCAAGTACGTATTTCAACTAAAAGGAGAGAGATCTCATTATTGAGTTTCAGGGATACCTTTTTCTTCTTTGTCTTATCAGAATTAGTCTGTAATCCTTGCATTAGTAAGGTGTACATAGTCATTGTAAAATGATACCACAGGAAGGGGATCTAACATGTTGGTTGATTAGTCCTTTAGAATTTTAAGTAGTGTGACCTTGCACAAAAATTTCATTGTTCTACATGCCTATGAAGCAGGATCAAATCTGACCATTATGTGTGGCCACACTTGCCTAGGGCAGAGCACTAGCTACCACCTTCAGTTGCTCACTTTACCTGCCTGACCCTTGTAAGGGATTCAGTGACGTGACTGATTTTCACTCCAAGTCCACGAGAACAGTCAAACTTTCCCAGAGACTTTTGCTGTTGCTTTCTTTTATTTCATGTTGTGTGAAATAATGCAGATTTCCCTCTCTCCCTTCAAGCCTGCCCCTCAGCTGGGCTTTCACACCATCCCTTGTCACAGTCACAGCGCTGCTGATGTCATCGGGGTTGATTAAATACTTCTTTTCCTGCAGACTATTTTTATCGCCATCTCTGCTGGTTACAGGGAAAAGAATGATCTGAAGAAACACTTAGTGCATAAATAAAAATTCATATAAATGTTAAACATGATTCATGTGATTCAAAATAAACTTCCCAAGCTGTGAACAATGGAACTTATTTTATGTGTCCATGTTTTAAAATAGATGTCTTGGCCCATACTGGACATTACGTCTTCAGGAAATTTATGTCTGGGAATTAAGTGTGCTGCTTTCTAGTTCTGCATCCGTCAAACCTTGGCCTTCATGTGAGAGTGCAGGACCTCACACCCATGAGGTTCATGTGCTTGTCTGCATGGCCTGCTTCTTTGCTTAACTGTTCACACTAAGATACATACCTGAAATGGATAGATTCTGTTTGCTGCTGCTGAGAGACTCAGAAAATATATCCTGCCCTCATCTCATTTTCATTTGCATTGAATTTTTTATTTCTTATTAACCTCAGAATAGTGAAACTAATCTTGATTTACACTACTCCAATTGTGTTTTTATCATGCTTTGAGAGTTTCCTTTGTGCCAAGATATCCAATATTAAGCAGTTGTATAAAATTTATATAAACTTTGTAATAAAATATTAACGGTGAGTCCATATTTCTTAGATATCCCCTCTCTATTTTGGGGAAGTCTTTATGTCCTTTGGGAAACTCCATTTGGAAGAAGCCCTGACAATAAACCTTTGGGTTACTTTGTAATTTCATAAAACTTATGGGGTTGAAAGTCATGGGAGATTAGGGTGACTTTAAAAACACAGATCCACAGAACTACTTACATGAATAATTATAGAATTTTTATTCACAAATTAACAAACTTCAGGAGAAACAAAGATGTCCCCCAGTGCCGAATAGATAAACCATGAAAGACATAGAGGATGTAGATTAGTGATTACCAAGAAAAAAAGCTTCCTGGGAAAAGTTACATAATCCTGGCTGTGGTGGCACCCACCTATAATTCTAGCACCCACTGAGGAGTGCAGGAGGATGGCCAGAGGCCAGTCTGTGCCAAATAGTAATACTCCTATAAAACACAACAATGACCAGCTGTATGCTGAATGATTACAGCTGTGTGGCATTTTGGAAAAGGCCAAACTGTAGTGATAGCTTTAAAACAGTGTGTGAGAAGTTAGGGAGGAGGAAGAGATAAACAGGCAGAGGCTAGAAGGCTTTTAGGATAATATGAAAGTGTATAAGATAGTACAATGGCGGATCGATATCTTTTACGCTCATCGCACTGAGAGTGCACAAGAGTGAGCCCTGTTATAAACTGTGGGTTTGCGTGATGCTGCTGCTCGCGTCAGTTCATCTCTCGTAATGAATACATCACTGTGTGGTGGGACACTGAGAGTTAAGAGAGACTGTGTGGATAAGAACACGGGATGTGAGCGTGCTTCATTCTTCATAGTCAGCTGACTGTCGCTGTGCCATAGCTTCAAAACTAGAACGTATTAGGAAAACACATTTGTTGATGGACACTTGAAATTGGAAAATGGTTTGGCATATTGAAAATAGTATGACTTTTGGAATAGGAAAGATGTTTGTATATTGACTACACCTATTTGCTGTCACTAAACTTTTTCAGTGGTTGGGTGAATAATACAGTGAACAATAGTTACTTCTTAAGACTCTTAAGAGGAATAAAAATGAAGTAACCCAATCTCAAAAGATCAATCATGGTATGCACTCACTAATAAGTGGATATTAGCCTGGACAACTGGAATACCCAAAACATAATCCAAACATCAAATGAGGTACAAGAACGGAGGAGTGGCCCCTTGTTCTGGAAAGACTCAGTGAAGCAGTATAGGGCAAAACCAGAACAGGGAATTGGGAAGGGGTGGGTGGGAGAACAGGGGGAGGGAAGGGGGCTTATGGGGCTTTCGGGGAGTGGGGGGCCAGAAAAGGGGAAATCATTTGAAATGTAAATAAAAAATATATCGAATACAAAAAAAAAGAAATAAGAAAAAAAATACCACAACCAAGACTACTCATTTAAAAAAAAAAAGCTAATGTTTAAAAAGGTTAGTAAATAGCTCAGTGCTGCTCCCCCACCCCCAGGCAGAAATAGAAGCAGCATCTATTCCTCTTCCTCTTCAGGCCCCAAAAAGAAACTGAAGTGCAGGTCCAGTGATGTTCACTCTGTGGAAACTATGACATTAGTGAGCTTTACAGGCCATAGGTGAGGGGTTACTTACTGAAGTGAGGACTTTATGCAGCATTGATTTTTGGCTTTCTGATAGCCCTACCCCTAGTCTTTACTAGCATATAGTGGTCTATTTACTCGAGCCTCTCTCAGAGGCCATGTATAGGTAGGGCAGAGTGGCATACAATAGGTGGTATTGAGTACCTGGACACTCAGGTGAGGGATCTTGACCCTCTCTCTACACACACTCCTTTATAGGGACATGTAAAGACAAAAGCCTCAGCCAGGATGATCATGTCTAAGCGTCACAGCTGAATTCCCAAAGATGGCAGTTGTTTTGCTTGGGAGGAGAGTCCTGTAATAACACTCTGTAACTTTCAATAATTGCTCAGTTGTTATTACTTGTTCCAGGTTTCTGGAATGAATTGGTCCTTTATACCAGTGAGGGCAGAAGACAGGCCCATTACTGGTAGACTCCCAAGGGCCGGTGTCACTTTGGTGTTGACAGATAAGCAGTAAAAGGCCTGAGATCCAATTTGACCAATTCCAAGTACACAGTGTTATGAAAATGTTGCCTATTTCCCTGGCACTAAAAGTATGATGGATGTAATTTAAAAGTACCTCACATAAGTTTATCCTTGACAAAATGTAGACATGGTCTTCAGAGACCTCTATTTCTTGATGGATTTTCCTACTAAAATATGTATGTGAAAACAACTGACTAGGAAGATGTAAGCTGCTGCCATAGTTAATAATCTTATGAGAAATGAAACTTTCTTTGGTGGAAAACAGTGACAAAGGTATCTTGAGATGCATAAAAGAAGTGGACGGACACAGAGCATCAAACAGCTTCTCTTCCCTTTCCTCCTTTCCTGTGCGCTAAGGACACCCCCGCTCCCCTTAAAAAGTAATCTGATGTCAAATGATAGGGCCTCTTGATCTACATAGTACCCATTCCTCCTGCCTGTTACCCCGCCCATCCCTTTCTGGTCCTGTGGCTTTTCTCCTCTCCAAGCTGATGGGCTTCTGATAAAGATGACCTCTCTGCCCATTTTAAAAGGGACTGGGGTCACAGAAGTAAGATAATCCTCTTTTATTGCCACAGAAAATGCTTCCAGGGCATGGCAAAGGTGACATATATAAGGAGGTTTGTTGCTACAGGATTCTGGGACAGAAATGTCTTTGCTCCAAGGGAAATGCCACTGAAAAGTCCACTCTCTGTCCTTGTCCATCTGGTCTTTGTGGAGATGCAGATGCGAAGCTCAAAACTACCACAGTTCTCTTCCTGTTGGATGGAGGCAACACCAAGGACTCATTGAAAGTCCTTCCAGAGAAACAGAGCTGCCATGGTCACCTTGTTCGGAGCCCAAGGAAAGTGACACACTTCAGCCCAAGCTACATGAGCCAATGCACACCCTCTTCTGAGTGTTCTTGGTTTCTTCTCTCTTCTTCTTCTTCTTCTTCTTCTTCTTCTTCTTCTTCTTCTTCTTCTTCTTCTTCTCCTTCTCCTTCTCCTTCTCCTTCTCCTTCTCCTTCTCCTTCTCCTTCTCCTTCTCCTTCTCCTTCTCCTTCTCCTTCTCCTTCTCCTTCTCCTTCTCCTTCTCCTTCTCCTTCTCCTTCTCCTTCTTCTCCTCCTCCTCCTCCTCCTCCTCCTCCTCCCCCTCCCCCTCCTCCTCCTCCTCCTCCTCCTCCTCCTCCTTCTTCTTCTTCTTTTCTTTCCCAGCAGAAAGTGTTCTAGCTTATATCAGCTGACTAAGGAACCATTAAAAAGTAGTTATTTCTGTCATGTTGGCTTCTCCTGACATTGTGTACAAAAATGTTAACAAAGATATGGTAAGACATTTATGATCCTGGCACAGGATAAAAGGAAAGCAGGAATTTGAAACCCTGGGAAAATAGCTCTGCAAAGGCCACTGACTTGTCTTCTGAAGTGCATCCTTCTGCTGACATCTTTTGATGCTTTTATTTTTTTGACAGTTTTGTGAGTTGTCATGTGACTTTATGTCAATCTAATTAGAGATGTAGCAGAAACAACTTTGCATTACGTATAGGAGACAGCTGGAGCAAACTCGTGAACTTAATCATACTGTGGCAGAGGGGAGGGGCACTGGGCAGTGGGGGCTTACACTTGGGTTTAGTGCAATTAAATCTAGATGCAGCAGCCTTTAGAGAACATTAAATCTGTTTCGTTTAAAAAAAAGTTCACAGTCACTTATTCTCAGAACTTTGAACAGTAACCTATCTATGCACTAACCATCACCCACCAAAAAAAAGCTTCTTTGCCCAAAGCTGGAAGCAGCACAAACCTATGGATATAGTCATAACAATTCAGAAGGTGTTTGGCGTGACTGTTTTGGAAAACGATGTCAGTAAATTCTCCCCAAGACCTATGATGTCACTGGTCATGGGAATGAACATTTTTTTTTCTTAAGTCTTCAATATGCTGTCAGACAGTGGAGACAGAAATACATTAATACTTTAAATGATGTTTAAACGACCTGTCTTGATTTTCCCAGAGAAGTAATGTCCTACATGCATAGCACAAATCCTTCAGTTATCCCAAACTGACTTTCATGCTCTTTGAGTTTGACTTGTAAATCTTCTTAATGAAGATGACATGAGAACGCCATTGGTAGAGAGGAAGTGTAGGATGTCAGTCAGTGTGAACATAAATGTGTACCTGTGGAAGAGACAGAGATGACACCCACCCTCCTCTCAGAGGACACTTAGGCAGTTGTCCCACATAATGTGTATCTGTCAGTTAGGGCATGGATTCTACAGCTACTTACAGAGTCCTGCATGGACTCTCTCTTGTCAGATTTCATTGAGTACTTTTTTACCAAGCGCCTCTTTGCAGATGTCTATGGAAGGCCCCCACCTGCTCACTAAGCCCCTCTTATCTGGACTTCCCCCACCACATTTCCTCATCTTTCTTTCGACTTTCTTTCTCATTTTTCTTCTTGCCACGAGAAGAAAACTTGCTTATTTCCTGTTGGCATTTCTCCCCTGTCTTGTCTCTCAAGACATTCTCTGTGGACTTCTCTTTACTCTTCTTTTGTGTCTGATGATAAAGAACTCAGCTTAGAACTCAACATTTGTGCTTAGAGATAAGTAACCTTTTTTTTTGAGATTTTTCACATATTAAATAAAATAATATTTTATTTTATATTTCAAACAATAAGACATACATGTGTTAAAAATAATGTCTTCATTATATTAGTTTCACTTGAAAACTCACACCATCATGTGTAAGGTTTGAAATTCATTGGAATTTGACTGTCTTTTCATAATCTTTCAGCATTTGTGGTATGCGCCTTATAAAAATGGTGTGTGTGTGTGTGTGTGTGTGTGTGGTGTGGTGAGTGCTTGTGGTATCTATGCATCTGTTTAGGAAACTAGACGTGCACTGAGCCATAGTTCAGTGTTGGGTCTCTTTACCTAGACCTCTCTGAGTCAGCTAGACTGGCTGCCAGTGAGGCTTCATACTGAGTTTTTTTTTTTTTTTATTATTTTGAAGGTTATAATATGTTATCGGACTTAATGCCCTACATACTGGGATTCACAGGGGTGTGCTGTTGTGATGGCTTTGTATGTGGGCACCAGGGATCTTAACCCAGGCCCTTACGTTTATGTGGCAAGCACACTTTAACAAATGAGCCATATCCTCAGCCTTAAAATTGTCTTTTAAACCTACCCAGAATAACCTTTTACTATTCTACATTAGTCTGTGCTGCTGTGTACCAGACACATTCCCATTTCCAGATCCTCCTCGCCTCAGTCCTTCCAATTACATTTGTATCTTCCTCCCAACTCTCAACCCAGTATCCCTGCCTTATCTCCTTCCAGAAGATAATCCTCATCTTCGGGATAATCCTTAACCCAAGGTGCACAGCCAACTCCCTCACTTCAGGCATTTACTTGGCCCAGAATTTTAAACCACATAGGCAAGCACCAAGGTTTTCCTCTCTACTTGGTCAGACACAAGACAAAAGTTTTGCTACTTCCCCAGCGCAGTGAAGTTATAAAATGCATTATGTAGGTTGGAACCTGGGTTCTTGTTGCTGTTTTTGTCTAGGCCAGGGCCCCAGGGAGTACTGGGGTCAGGTATCCAGTCATACAACTGCTTGCTGACTCTCTACTAAATATGTATTCCCTCTTTGTGGCTTCTCAACCAGGACTTTACCTAATGAAAAGAAAAAAAAAAGGTAACTGGGTATTACTTGAAATTTTTCTTATTCTCAAATTCATGATATTTGTTTAAACTATCTTGTTTTTGGAAAAAATAGAACAATATTGCTATTTAGAAAGAAACTATAGCATCTGGGTTCTGTTAGAGAAAAGAGAAGAAATCTGCATATAAAATGCCTTATGTGCATTAAGTTGTATATTTCCAGTTGAAATAAGGAAAGGCAGTGGATACTGGTGGTCATTTTCGGTGGTGATAACCTAAGTGTCTTGCTGTCTTCATGATATATTACAGTGCTCTTCAAAACAGCTGTCATGAGCACAGTTTATATTTATAATGAGGATGAAAAGAAAACAATTTCAAAATATATTCTTTTAATTCTCTTCCTGCTTTTAGGCCATTGCCAGGGTCAGGGACACAAGGAGACCTACTGATAAGACTAGTAATAATCTTCAGTTGTTGAATGTTGGGAAAATGCCTACACATATGTGTACACAACAACTTCAGGATATATTGCTCAATATAAGAAGGAGAAGGCATGCAAATAAAACCATACTTAATACCCATTATTTAAAACATTAAAACATCTGTAAAGGAAATTTAGGTCATGTGATAAATTTGAAAATCAGTGAAGGAGAAAACAAATTCCCGAATGTTCTATAAAACTAAATTAAGGCTGAATCAAGGTAGATATAGGTTACCTTTAGAAAAACATAAAAATTAAGTGTAATCAGGGCCAGTGTAGAGGTCAAATGATACTTTGCTTGCCTAGAAAGTGTGAAGTCTTGGTTACAGCCCACCCCTGTAATCTCATTAGGTGGGAGGCACAGGCAGGAGGGTCAGACATTTAAGGTAATCCTTATTTACATTTCCAGTACTAGGCCAGCCTGGGCTACAAGAGACTAGCTCTAAAAGTAAAAAAAAAAAAAAAAAAAAAGAGTATAAGTATGAAGCCAATAGTCCTTCTTGACTCATCAGACAGGAAAAGAAGAACATATAATACAGAACTTCTTTTTCTATGAATAAGTAAAATATAATAGAATCAATTTAAGAATTTTAGTAGATTTTTCTTATTTGCTTATAATCAGTATATCAAAAATGAAGTGAATACTGTGCTGTCCACTCATATACTCAGTATTTATAATTTACAATGGCTAACCTCTTTCATATATTCATCTCGTCTATTTTTTTCTGAAGTTTTAAAAATAAATTATTATACTGTAACTTATACTTCAGAGTACTCTTATATAATAAGGGCAATTTTTCTACATAACAATAGTTTTACTATCAAAACTAAAAACACAATAAAAGTTGTCTTATTCTATCTACTACTAAACCCACATTTAAATTTTGTGTTATTTCCTAAGTGTGTGTGTGTGTGTGTGTGTTTGAGGCTCCTAATGGGGGATGATGCATACAGATTGCATACTATTGTGCTGTTACCTCTTTGCTTCAATCTAGAGCCACCCCACACCCAAATTCCCCTGGCTGGGGTTGTCACTCAGCCTCTGGTGCATGCTAGGCAAGGGCTCTGCTTGCTCAGCCTTCCCAGACTCTGCTTCCCTCTTATGGATACTAATTCATTGATGTGACATCTTCGTTTCCTGGCGAGGCTGCTTTTCTATGCTCCTGCATCCTGTTTACTATAAAAGGGACATTTGCTCTTTGGGATGTTAAGTTCCAGTTGAATATTTTGGGAGTGACTAGAGAGTAGAGCCACCTGCTTGGGAATTGTTTATTACGTCCCCTCCCAGGATGTTCATGGTTTCTAGTGCTCCCTGCCCGAGCATGAGAACACTCCCAGGAAGCACAAGTGGCTCCGCTGGGTCTTTCTCCAAGCTCCGAACTCCCACCAGCCATCTCTGTAGGAATGTGGCTCTGCCAACCAGAAGCTCAAGTGTTCCAACAATCATTCTTTTGACTTCACTCTAACTTTAAATTTAAACACACGTATACAGAGACACACACAGACATACACAGACACACACATACAGACACACACACAGACAAACACACAGACATACACAGACACACACATACAGACACACACACAGACAAACACACAGACATACACAGACACACACACACACACAGACACACACAGACCCACAGTTTTCAAAATTCCTCACATAGCTAAGGGTTCCCTTGATTTTGGAATATGACTGCCTAAAATAAACACCCTCTAATGAGCAACAGAAACACCATATCAAATCAAGCTGCTTTAACTGATTATTTTTTTTCCTCAAGTATGAGCTTTTAAAACATTCATGTTCTGATAAATTCAAATATCAGCATAGTTCATTCATGCTGCAGAGCTTTGATGGTTTTGCTGTGTAAGCACCCGGGGACTCTCACACTGCCTCTTTTCTGGGGCTCTCGAGACACAGAAGACAAGTGTGCCTTTGTGTGCTTTGCTGTGCCTCCCAAACTGTGCTTTCTGCCAATCAAAACTGACCAGTCATGCTGTGCCAGGCTCCTGCATCAGTCTTTGGGCCTCTGCCAGTTCCTAAACCAGGCAGTAGGATTAGTGCTGTGTAGATACACATCCCACTCAGTTGAAATTCTGGCAAGAATAGGACGTTTTAATGGTACTTTGGGAAGGTACTTAAATGTTCCATTCAAACTTTGGTCTCTGGACACATCAACTTTTTGATATATTTATAAAAACAACAGTCATAATTTATGTAATTTAAGTAAAGATTTAAAGGAATGTCTTTATATTAGACTGAGCATTTGCTGTGGTTATTATTGGGTAATTGGATATCTCTACCCTAATTAATGGAGTGCACACCCACCTCTTTGGCATTTTATTGATGTTTCGACATGGAATCTAGAATGTGGCTTTTGTGTTATGTAATGCTCTTCCTGACATTATATTTGGACATTGTTATGTACTTAGAATAAGTAGGGAGTGTGGATTGATCATTACTTACCATTTAACTGAGTAGATTTAAGGCTCAGGATGACTCCTTGGACTGCTTTTGCAGTTAAGTGAATAGACTCTTTTGCATTATTGAAAAAAGATGCAAGAGCTCAAAATATTGGGCAGGTAGACAAAGACAGAGGCTGAAATGGAAAGTGACTTGTTTCCAGTGTTATTAGCAATCTGCTTTCCTTTTCAGAACTGCCTCTGGCTGGAAAGAATTATATAGTATATGTTCTCCAAGCCGTTACGTAAAATTTTTATTTTTTTTCCATGAGTTCTTAAGCAAGAAGCCAAAACGGTGTTTTTTGGTTTTGTTTTGTTTTGTTTTGTTTTTTTCTTAGCCTAAGTGCATTGCTTGGTCTTTAGCAGCCTATTTCATGGTCTGCTAGATTCTAGTGAAGATGGTTGGTAATGAGATAATATTTATTTATATGGAAAATAAATTTACAACAGAGTGCAAAAAGCATATAAGCAAGCATTAGCTGCTTTAAAAATTCACAGTGAAACCATAGGAATGCGTCCTGTTTCTCCAGGAAAACACTTTATTTATACACTAAAATCCTCATGCATGTGCCTAGAAACATACACACACACACACACACACACACACACACACACTTTTATGGACAGGTCCATGAGCCCTTTGAAATGTCATAGTGGCTGTTTCTTGCCATCTAATGAATGTTGGAAAAATCTTACTATCTGCAAAATGCTGGTCTCTTGAAATCAATTGATAGCAACTGTTAATTTTATGTTTTCTTACAATCACTGAGTGATTTATGGTTTTCCCTACCAAGGAACAGTGAAAGGAACTTCTGGAGTGTCTTCTGGTGACCTTGACAGCTGATGTGTTCATAACATTTCAGACTGACAGCTTTCAGGAGGCTTCTGGCAGGAGCAGCGCAGTAAATTGTGGCTGTGTTGCAGGCGACAGCTTAGTTCCTTACAGAAGCACCAGTATTCTCAGGTTCTTGTTGATGTTGGGGCTGTAGACTCCAAAACCACATTCAGTCTGCCACGTCTCGGAAGCATCATCGGCGTTGTCAGAACTTAATGTGATTTATAAACATGCTTTGCTCCAAAAAACACATTGTGTGATACCTTGACGGTGACAACTATGACAACTTTTTATGATGAAGTCGGCTGTGTTGAGACCACAGGAAGTAAAGCTTCGTCTGCGGTCAGGCTTAAGTCTCCACAAAGCTTCTCCATGCCTTGTCTAAATAATGGTAGACATTACTTAGCAAAATGTGAAGCCTTCAAGATACCCCTCACCTTTTTTTGGCCTTTACTTCCCTTAAGCCAGTGCCTTCTCTTTCTCTTTACTCTCAGCTTTGCAGGAACAGAGGAGGCCCTGACGGTGTCTACTGACTGAACGCCTTTTGTGGAACTTCTAAGATACTGGTCTGTGTAGAGTTTTAATGGCAAAACTGCTTTGTTTGTTCTCACAGTTCCCTTCTGTTTGCTTTACTAATTACTAACATTTAAAAACATGTTTTCATATGTAAGAACCAGGTTTTGTGTGCCCCTTGAAATACAAGAAGCACCTCCAGCATTCTTGAACGCTCAGGTTTTTCCTCAGGCGAAGCTGGTGATGGCCAGACTCTCCGCAAACAAGGTCTGCATATCCTCTGTAGTCAGTGAGATTTCACTCCCCTTCTCCATGGCTTTCCTAATCCTCGCTGACTCCCGTGGTCTTTGAGTTCTTAGCTCTTGTTTGAGCTTTAGCCTCTTGAGTGTGTTGAATGACTGTCATGCCAACACAATACTTTGGTCTACAACTGCACATTCTCTCCATAACCCTGTGTTCTAATAGTGGAGGGAAATATTTGCTTTCCTCTTGAACCACTATCAGACCTTGGACAGGTATATAAGAAACTCAAGCCATTACCCACAAGGCCATGAGAGTTAAGTAAAATCACTCCTATCAGAAGGAGGAGAGAGGAGAGAGGAGTGGGTGTGTCACTAGGTAGCAGAGCCCAGCTCCCGGCCTGTATAAGGCTCTGCAATCTGTCCTGAGGAGGGATGAAAAGGAGACTGGATGATTCTTTTTCTCAAGAACACTCCCCACAACCCATCTGATGCTCATTCCAGGTCCACTATGGTAGCAGCTACAGCCATGGCTGGAGTGTCGGGAACCATCAAGGGTCTCACTGGAGCCCATGCTACCCTTTGCGTGGGGTCAGCAGTGAGCCTTCCCAACCAACAACCTGCAAACTCCCACATCTCTTGATGGCAGGGGATGAGTCTTGTTTGTCTTCTATAACATCATTTAGTATGATTTCTTCTCATTTGCATTCATGATAATTTTTCAGAGTCCTATTGTTTAATCTTATGGAAGAGCTGGCCTTACCCTCCCTGGTATTTTGCCACTGTTTTACACCGTATGTCACGTTTTATACCATCTTGTATGAAATCCTGGAGCCAGCACCTCTGTATTTTTCGCCCTTGCTTATGAGAATCTGATGAATACGTGTGTCACAGGCACACATTCTCTTCATTAATAGGGGCATTATTGCAAGCCCATGGTAATGTCCCGCTGGAAACAGGCCTGTAGGAATGTTCATATTTTCAACAGGTTTTATTTGCTGAATCGCTCCCTGGTGCATTCTTTCAGAGTAAAGTAAGAAAAATGCATTTCTTATGCCTGACATTTGGGTTTTATTTTAAAACTGTCCATCGTTTTTATTCACAGTTCCCTGCACTGCTGCCTCAGGCTGCTTTGTAGAAGAGCCTGTGTGGGAAACATGTTGGCCATCAAATTCTCACGTCGTGCATTTAAGTTGAGCCCCAGGTTGGGTCTGTGGACTGAGCAATGGGTACAGCAGCCAGCAAGCAGCCCATGGCTTGCTTCCAGTCCACTCCAGACACGGTGTGCCGCCTGTCTCCCCTGGACATTGTGATCACCGGTCCCGACAAACCTAGTGATTGTCAGGTGAACTGGAATACAAGAGGTATGTCCACAGAAAAGGAAGATTTCCTTTTCATGTGAATGTGTAGACAAAGGCTTTGTTATTAATATGTATTGGGATATAGTTTTTCCAGAGTGAAGCTAGAAGACCTAGTTTCACTAGTGTAGAGGCTGCAGTATAGATAAAGCACTGTGGGCTGAGAAGTCAGGGAAGCAAGTGCCAATACAGAAACCAACCAAATGTCAGCCCAGCTGGGCAGTGAAAGCCTCCAGTCACGGTTGCTCAAGAGACTGAGGCAAGAGGGTAATGTTCACAGCCATTCTGGGCAAGCCAGTGAAAGCTTTTAGTGAGAGGCTTGTAGTTGAGTGGCAGAGTTCTTGCCTAGTGTGTGCAAGGCTCTGGCTTCCGTCCCCAACTGAAAATATAAAGAAAGAGAAAAGGAAGACTTGGGCTCAAGAGGCCACTTTTGCAGAGATAGCTTGGAAAAGAATGTGCTGTGTGAAGGGGTGAGAAGCCTGTCAGTCCTGAGGAGAGCTCCCAGGGGGGGTTGAGGGATTGTTCCGTTACTGGATCTTCACCCTTCCTTTCACTTCAGCTACTCCCTGGATATGTAGACACATTCACACCTTCTAATGACAGCCACCATCTCAGTGAAACATGTCCTTTCAGGATACCGGGCCGCCTTACCAGGATGTCTAAAGGACTCACTGCAGTAACATTTTTTGTTGTATTCTGTAGCTGGATTGCTGGAACAGAAGCTGAGGGATAGATGGGGAAGGGGCGAAAAGAAAGAAGGCCAGGACAATATTTTACTGATCGAGGCCCCAACTTTAAAGGCGATCAGACCTTTTAACAGTTTGGGCAAGCTCTTCCCCCCCCCCCCCCAACTCCAGGCGGAATTCTGGCGGAAGTCTTCTGGTGGTCCTTGTCTCAACTGCTCAGGCAGCTGGGTGGGTCACCTGCTTAATTCAGGAATTCGTAGACCTGGAGGAACAATGAGCTTAACCTTCACTCAGCTTCTCCACCCTAGTATAAAAATTCCTGCTGTAACCTACTTCCCTATTGTCTTAGATTCCTGCCCGAAGCCATGGATTGTCCTTGGGCAATGTCAAGTTCCTACCAGTGTTACGACTCCCCAAAATGGCTCTGTACAATTTTTATATAATTAATTGTAGCCATTCAGCAGACACTTCATGAGAAATTGTCATGTCCTTAAACTGTGTGTATAGTATTATGTTCCTGGTGCACATTCAATATTGCATCTGACAGGGAACTTATGTTCTAAAATCAGCAAGGAGGTAAAATTTCAGTTAAAATTGCCCTTTTAATATTTTAATGGCCTATATAAAGGAGCATATGTGCCGTAATATGTATGGGACTGTACACTAATTCTTAAGTACATTACGAGTGAAAACTCTTTGAGGCAGACCAAATGAAAAGAGCGAAACAGGGAAACAGGGGAACAGATGATGCCTGAACCTTCAGACTCCTTATTAGTATCCTCTTTGTTGTGATATCACCATGACCCAAAAGCAACCTGGAGAGTAAAAGTTTATTTAATCTTGTAGGTTAAGGTCTGTTATAAAGCTTATCAAAGCAGGAACTCAAGACAGAGACTGAAGCCAAGGTCATGGAAGAACTCTGCTCACTGGCTTAGCTGACATTCTTACACAACCCAGGACCACCTGCCTGGGGGGTGGGTAGCCTCATCTACAGTGGGCTGGGCCTTCCCTCATCAATCATTAATCCAGAAAATGCTCCCCCAGACTTGTCTACAAGTCAATCTTATGGAAGCAGAACTTGAGGTTCCCTCTTCCTAGATGAATAACTTGTGTCAGGAATCTAATTTTCTGCCTTAGTTAGACTTTTATTGCCTCGAAGAGACACCATGACCAAGGCAACTCTTATTTTTTTTTTTTTTTTTTTTTTTTTTTTTTTTTTTTTTTTTTTTTTTTTTGTCTTTTTTTTTTTATTTGATATAATTTATTTAGATTTCAAATGATTTCCCCTTTTCTAGCCCCCCCCCCACTCCCCGAAAGTCCCGTAAGCCCCCTTCTCTTCCCCTGTCCTCCCTCCCACCCCTTCCCAGTTCCCCGTTCTGGTTTTGCCAAATACTGTTTCACTGAGTCTTTCCAGAACCAGGGACCACTCCTGCTTTCTTCTTGTATCTCATTTGATGTGTGGATTATGTTTTGGGTATTCCAGTTTTCTAGGTTAATAACCACTTATTAGTGAGTGCATACCATGATTCACCTTTTGAGTCTGGGTTACCTCACTTAGTATGATGTTCTCTAGCTCCATCCATTTGCCTAAGAATTTCATGAATTCATTGTTTCTAATGGCTGAATAGTACTCCATTGTGTAGATATACCACATTTTTTGTATCCACTCTTCTGTTGAGGGATACCTGGGTTCTTTCCAGCATCTGGCAATTATAAATAGGGCTGCTATGAACATAGTAGAGCATGTATCCTTATTACATGGTGGGGAATCCTCTGGGTATATGCCCAGGAGTGGTATAGCAGGATCTTCTGGAAGTGAGGTGCCCAGTTTTCGGAGGAACCGCCAGACTGCTTTCCAGAGTGGTTGTACCAATTTGCAACCCCACCAGCAGTGGAGGAGTGTTCCTCTTTCTCCGCACCCTCTCCAACACCTGCTGTCTCCTGAATTTTTAATCTTAGCCATTCTGACTGGTGTAAGATGAAATCTTAGGGTTGTTTTGATTTGCATTTCCCTAATGACTAATGAAGTGGAGCATTTTTTAAGATGCTTCTCCGCCATCCGAAGTTCTTCAGGTGAGAATTCTTTGTTTAACTCTGTACCCCATTTTTTAATAGGGTTGTTCGGTTTTCTGGAGTCTAACTTCTTGAGTTCTTTATATATATTGGATATTAGCCCTCTATCTGATGTAGGATTGGTGAAGATCTTTTCCCAATTTGTTGGTTGCCGATCTGTCCTCTTGATGGTGTCCTTTGCCTTACAGAAACTCTGTAACCTTATGAGGTCCCATTTGTCAATTCTTGCTCTTAGAGCATACGCTATTGGTGTTCTGTTCAGAAACTTTCTCCCTGTACCGATGTCCTCAAGGGTCTTCCCCAGTTTCTTTTCTATTAGCTTCAGAGTGTCTGGCTTTATGTGGAGGTCCTTGATCCATTTGGATTTGAGCTTAGTACAAGGAGACAAGGATGGATCAATTCGCATTCTTCTGCATGCTGACCTCCAGTTGAACCAGCACCATTTGTTGAAAAGGCTATCTTTTTTCCATTGGATGTTTTCAGCCTCTTTGTCGAGGATCAAGTGGCCATAGGTGTGTGGGTTCATTTCTGGATCTTCAATCCTGTTCCATTGATCCTCCTGCCTGTCACTGTACCAATACCATGCAGTTTTTAACACTATTGCTCTGTAGTATTGCTTGAGGTCAGGGATACTGATTCCCCCAGATTTTCTTTTGTTGCTGAGAATAGTTTTAGCTATCCTGGGTTTTTTGTTGTTCCAGATGAATTTGATAATTGCTCTTTCTAACTCTGTGAAGAATTGAGTTGGGATTTTGATGGGTATTGCATTGAATCTGTATAGTGCTTTAGGCAAAATGGCCATTTTAACTATATTGATTCTACCGATCCATGAGCATGGGAGGTTTTCCCATTTTTTGAGGTCTTCTTCCATTTCCTTCTTCAGAGTCTTGAAGTTCTTGCCATACAGATCTTTCGCATGTTTGGTAAGAGTCACCCCAAGATACTTTATACTGTTTGTGGCTATTGTGAAGGGGGTCATTTCCCTAATTTCTTTCTCAGCCTGCTTATCCTTTGAGTATAGGAAGGCCACTGATTTGCTTGAGTTGATTTTGTAACCTGCCACTTTGCTGAAGTTGTTTATCAGCTGTAGGAGCTCTCTAGTGGAGTTCTTTGGGTCACTTAGGTAGACGATCATGTCGTCTGCAAATAATGATAGTTTGACTTCCTCCTTTCCAATTTGTATCCCTTTGACCTCCTTATGTTGTCGAATTGCCCGAGCTAGTACCTCAAGTACAATATTGAAAAGATAAGGAGAAAGGGGGCAGCCTTGTCTGGTCCCTGATTTCAGTGGGATTGCTTCAAGTTTCTCTCCGTTTAGTTTGATGCTGGCTACCGGTTTGCTGTATATTGCTTTTACTATGTTTAGGTATGGAAAGGCAACTCTTATAAAGGACAACATTTGATTGGGGCTGGTTTACTGGTTCTGAGGTTCAGTCCATTACCATCAGGGCAGGAAGTATAGCAACATCCAGGCAGACATGGTGCTGGAAGAATTCAGAGTTCTACATCTTGTCCTAAAGGCAAACAGGAGAAGACTGGCTTCCAGGCATCTATGAGAAGGATTTCAAAGCCCACCCCCAAAGTGATTCACTTTCTCCAACAAGGCCACACCTACTCCAACAAGGCCACACCTCCTAATAGTTCCACTCCCTAGGCCAAGCATATTCAAACCACCACACTAACCCATTAGTCATTCACTAACTTCTAAGTGGAGAGAGAGGTTTAAGGAACAGTTCCTGGCTGTCCTCCTTCAGGCTTGCTCCGTTTGGTTTTAATATCGAATCTATGTAATAGGTAATGTTTAAAAATATTTGTCCACATGTGTGAGACTTAAATGAATCGTGCATGTACACACAGTTCTCTGTGAATCCCACATCTTTCTCAGATTTCTCAGTCATATCTGAATTTTCATCTTGGCTTCCAGCACAGTGCTGGTTCTGAATCAACACATCAAATACTGGTGTGTACCTCGTGGTTCCCTAGGGCACCCTCCAGTTCCCACACTCATCTTATTTCCTGCCTTGTATAACTGCTATGCCAAGAAATGGTGATATCACACTCTTGGGCCACCCATGACTTGTCTCCTAGAATAGTGGGAAAGGGCTTTCTTGTATCTTCTCTCTCATCTTTTCTGACATGGTATTAGTCATTAGGTGTTTGGAATAATTGCTTAATTGGTCTTGGTAAAATTCGACATTTCCCCTCAGTCCAATTATATGGCTGCTAGAATTCAGGCAAGCTTCTGCTTAGAAGCCCTTGATTAAATGTTATCATTACCCTTGGCATCTTAGGTACCTAAGGTGCTCCCAATTTGTTGCTCCTGGCTTAGCCCTCTTTGAAGACTCTAATAAACTATTATGGTTGGGTTTTTTTCTCACACTTCTCTTTGATTAAGGAGAGAACAGCCTCAGCGTCCCTTTAGATATTCTATGCTTCCTATCTTTGAAGGCCTATCTCACATACCACCACCTTCATAAAACCTCCACAAGAGCTTCATACGGAGCATTGGTTCCTCTACTGTCTCTGTATTTTAGCATATCTTGTGTACATTCAAATTGCATTGTTTCTAGTTACTTCTGTTCTATTGTTATTCTCAAGAAATTGTGTGTTCTATACATTTTCATTGGATAAAAAAATAAAACATATATATACAGACTCTCACAAAACATTTTTGTGTGTTTGTAGAGGGAAAGAAGGAGATGTACTGGTCTTTCTATTTTCTTGTGTTACTCAGAAAGTATTTAAAGTGGAGTAGGTGCTCAGTAAACTCGGTTAAAGTTCTACACCTATGGAACTGCACTTGATTGAAGGAATGGGAAGTGGGAAGCAAAAATGGACTGAAATTTTAAAGTGAAATTTTCAGAAGTTATTAGTTTAGAGTAAATAATGGAGAATTCCCAAGCTTAAAGGTAATTGTAATAATGATACCATGTTCAGTGTAATGGGGAATATGGAAAAATGGGTAGGAAGCAGTTTGATTGCTCAGTAATTCTCAATGTATGTGTTTCAGTTCAGAGAAAGCTACTGACTCATCTGGTATAATTTAAGCACCAGGATCATTTCAGAAATGACGGGTGGAGCATTCGTGCAAAAGGAAATAGGATATGGCATGTGAGTCCTGTTCTCTAGGGGTCAGCCATCCACAGCCCTGACTCATAGGTGCTACTTTGTTTCTAACAGTATTTTCCTCTCTCTCTCTCTCTCTCTCTCTCTCTCTCTCTCTCTCTCTCACACACACACACACACACACACACACACAGTGAGAGGGGTGGAGAGAGAGGAGAGGAGAATTTGGCCTTATACTCTACTTTTTAAAGATAATCAAGAAAAAAAAGATAATCAAGGATTAGAAAGTTCAAGCACTGAAATATCTTACTAACCAAAAATTATTATTTGTGATTATTTGTGTGTGTGTGTGTGTGTGTGTGTGTGTGTGTGTGAATAAGGGCCTATGCTATGTAGCAGGGCAGGGCATGTGTGGAGATCAGAGAACAACTGTCAGGAGTTGATTCTTTCCTTTCCCTGTGGGTCCCAGGTACTGGACTCAGGATTCTAGCCTTGTGCAGATTTGTTAGCTGAGTCATCTCACCAGATTCCTATTCCTGTTTTTCTTAAAATGCATACAGTAATCTCAACAGTAACCATCTTTTGACCAGCTATACCTTACCTATTTTTCTCTTGTTTTATTCTGAAGAAATTCATGTATATTATGTGCATCTCTAAATGGTGAGGATTTTTCTTAAAACATAACCAAAAATAATTATCCAATGTTAATACAATAGGCAATTTTCTTTTTAAAATAAAATCCAACCAGCATATAAGTTGTCTTATAACTCTAATACCAATTTGCATTTACTGGAATTTTGCTTACATACACTTACTCTTTTAAAAGTAAATCACATATCATGAACGGTGTGAGATTTGGCCCACTTCAGTTTGTGGTGGATACTGTGCCCTTTCTTATTTCCTTGTGTTACTTACTCAAGAAGCCATGACATCTGCTCTGTATTGCTCTATATCAAGTCCTTTGTTAACCTAAATTCAAATAAAGCCTCAGGGACTCCAGCTACTTGTGACCGAATACAGGAAGAAAAGGCAGCAGAATTTATGGAAAGATAGAATGAGCAAGCCCTGTACAGTCTGACGGGTAGCTTTTGCATATGGAAATTTCTTTGGCATTAAACATATATTTATATGCTCATGAAATTTCCAAGACAAGTGCATGAGCTGCTTCAGAAATTAATTTTTAAGAAGTCCCCAGCACTTGGGTGACAGAACATATAGAATGTCAAGTCTTTTGGGGGGCACTGGGAGAATAAATTCAAAGCCATGTGGTGAAGGTAAAAATATTACATGTCTTTACTCATGATAAATCTCAAGTTTCAATAACAAGCAAATAAAGTAGTAAAATATAACACATTTAAAATGCTAAAAATGAAAGAAACAAGTTTCTACTCCAATAAAGGGAAAAAGAGAGGAGCAGAGAGCTCTTTGCAGTCCTGGGAGAACTGGAGGGAGGAGATGGGGATCCACTGGCCTTAGGAAGCTGGGCTCTTAGAGGGGCATCCTGCCTCTGCAAAGCTTCTGTTTAGCCTCTCCCGTAGTAGGAGCACCTTGTCTGCTCTCATGGTTCTCATCTCTCCATGTTTATTTCTCTGAGCCCTTCTTTCCACCTCCTACTGTTTAATGCCCTGTGGTAAAGGCCCCATGGTAAAGCCACATGGCATTGTAGATCCATGCTTGTTAGTTGTTGTACTGACTGGTTTTGTGTGTCAACTTGACACAGGCTGGAGTTATCACAGAGAAAGGAGCTTCAGTTGGGGAAGGGCCTCCATGAGATCCAGCTGTGGGGCATTTTCTCACTTAGTGATCAAGCTGGAAGGGCCCCTTGTGGGTGGTGCCATCCCTGGGCTGGTGGTCTTGAGTTCTATTAGAGAGCAGGCTGAGCAAGCCAAGGGAAGCAAGCCAGTAAGAAACATCCCTCCATGGCCTCTGCATCAGTTCCTGCTTCCTGACCTGCTTTAGTTCCAGTCCTGACTTCCTTTAGTGATGAACAGCAGTGTGAAAGTCTAAGCTCAATAAACTCTTTCCTCCCCAACTTGTTTCTTGCTCATGATGTTTGTGCAGGAATAGAAACCCTGACTAAGACAAATTGGTACTAACATAGTGGGGTATTCCTGTGACAACCTGACCATGTTTTGGGGGACTGTGGAAGGACTTTGGAACTTTGAGCTAGAAGAGCCATTAAGATTAATGTTAAGAGCTCTGTGGAAAGTTCTGTAGGAGCTTGGAAGATAATGTTAAGAACAGTGCAGAAGATGGAGGCCTGACTTGTGAAATTTCAGAGGGAAGATTAAAGACTCTTATCAGGGCCATGTTTTGATTGTGAAGATTCTGTGGTTTTGGTTAGCTGGGGCTGAAGAATCAGCTGTGATTAACAAGATACCAGAACCACTAAAGTAAACCTTTGTGTTATGCTGGTTAACTGGAGCTAAGAAGTTAGCGGTGATTAAGAAGAGACCAGTATCACTGAGATAAAATCTTCTGGGAAGTGTTTGCTGAGAGCACAGACGCTGTGTTCCAGAGATAGCCAAGATTGTATTTTGTGCTGTGACTGGACTTGGTACTGTGTAAGAGTCATCCAGGTGGTACTGGTTTTGAAGGCTTAAAGGGGTCATGAAGAGCAGCTGAGGCACTGTGAGATGCCGAAGAAGGCCATTGGTAAAGGTGCAGCCTCAGTTGCAATTGATGGCCCAGGACTGAAGGGGTAGTGCATAGGACTTGAGGTTTGGCCACATGAAAAGAGCCTATGAGAGGCTATTGGTGAAGCCTAGTTACAGCAGAAGTCAACAGTGTTTTGGAGTTGCCAGTGCCATGTGATGACCACTAAGAACAGCAGCAGCAGTGGAGTACAGGCAGCTGGAGCCTAGAAGACAAGATGTGTGCTACAAAGGGCAGAGCTGGAGAAGTGACCCAAGCCCTTGGAGTAGCCTGGAAGATAGTGAGTTGGATCCCAGACATCGAATCACTTTTGGTTGTGACTGTGCCCTGATATGTTTCCCTCTTGAAGGAAGAAAGTATTTCAGTGGAGCCCACAGTTAAGAGACTTTGAATTTTTAAAAGACTGAATTTTAAAGGATATTGGACATTTTAAAGAGATTGGACTTTTAATATGTAAAGACTGTGGGACTTTTAAAGATATTTAGATCTTGGGGATGAAAAAGTAAGGGTTGAGGCTGAATAGTGATGCGTTTGTGTGTCAAGTTGATAAGGGGTCAATTGTACTGGCTGGTTTTGTGTGTCAACTTGACACAGGCTGGAGTTATCACAGGGAAAGAAGTTTCAGTTGGGGAAGTGCCTCCATGAGATCCAGCTGTGGGGCATTTTCTCAATTAGTGATCAAGTGGGGAGGGCCCCTTGTGGGTGGTTCCACCTTTGGGCTGGCGCTCTTGGGTTCTATAAGAGAGCAGGCTGAGCAAGCCAGAGGAAGCAAGCCAGTAAGAAACGTGGCCTCTGCATCAGCTCCTGCTTCCTGACCTGCTTGAGTTCCAGCCCTGACTTCCTTTAGTTATGAACAACAGTGTGGAAGTGTAAGCTCCATAAACCCGTTCCTCCCCAACTTGCTTCTTGGTCATGATGTGTGTGCAGGAATAGAAACCCTGACTAAGACAGTTGTTCTCCTTTTAGGCATCATTTCATCTGACTCTGCTGCCCACTGCTGTCTCTCTGTGTTCTGTGCTTTCAACCACACTCGTCAGACTTAAGTGCCCCGCCCCCCACCTCCATGCTTGTGGTCTTCTTGAAGAACAAGAGCCCTCTGTCTGGTGTGTTCAGTGTGTGTTTATTATTATTTATTTATTCATCACTCGCTGTGTCTACTCTTTGCCCAGGTGGTACCATTAGTTACCAAGATTCCAAACCTGTGAGTTACCCTTTCCTCTCAACACCTACTGGCCCCAACTCCCTCGTGAAAGAGTCATAAAGGGCTCCAAATGTCTCCCACGGCCTGGTCTCCACAGCTTCTCCTTTATCTGGAATGACTCTAGTACTTTATCAGCAATTCCTCCTCCCTCTGATTTCTTCCTTTATCTTGACTTCCACACTCTAACCCCAGTGGCTTCTGCTATTGGTTAACTTCTTTGTTTGAGACTCAAACCAGAAACATAGGGCGGGACTGTGCTTGATCTTTTAATCCTGGCCTTGCCTGGCCTTCCAACTGCTGCGATTTCAGTCATAAACTGAGCCTCTTAGATGTATTTGGGAGTTTTAAGAAAAACAAACAACACTTAAAGAATCTACTTTGCCTTGCTTTTAACAAAAGCAATCAGAAATCAAAAAATTTAAAACCAAAAACCAAAAAGCAAAAAGCAAAAACAAAACAAAACACCTGAAAAAAAAAAAAAAACCCGAAATAAAGACCGACGTTCTTTTTACCCGTGGGATAAGAATCTGAATTGGTTAAAATGCTGACCAAGTTTGGCAGGAGCTGTCTCCGTTCTTCCACTGGCTCGTTTCTCACCAGGCTTCTCCCGTGGGGGCTTCAGACACGAGGTCCCACAAACAAATTATTGCCTCTCATTCATCTGTGCCCTTTCTCCTGATGTTCCTCCTCTTTGAAATATTGACACCTTCTGTCTCCCTTCTCCCACCCTTTACGATTCTACTGCCCTTCGAGGCAAAACTAAAGGTCATCTCATTAACTGGTCCCCAGGATGATGGAGCTGTTCACCTGCAGTTTCCACGGAGTTCCAAATGCCCTTGTCAGCCCAGGAAGTACACTGTTAGTCCCATGGCTGCTTCCACACTATACGTCCTCTCTTACATCGGGGTCCTTTGGTTTCTTCTGATGAGCACAGGGTCAGGCACGCAGCGAACACGTGCATACTGTGATGTAGCTGAAATTACGCCTCGCTACTACCGTGTTCAAGGCATCCCTTCTGAAGATTACCTTGCTAAAATATATGTAACATGAAATTGCTGCCAGAAGCAGCCAGCTGGGGAGCAGATTCATTGTTAGCAAAAGGCTGCAGTAAACACCCGAGGAACAGGTCCCCTCAGGGCTGCTGTGTCGAGAGAGAGAGGCATCTTTTCATTCTGTGGGAAGGGAAGCTACCACTTTGTGATTAAGAAAAAAGAAGAAGACGATAGGTTCGCTAGCCCGCATCATCTGGGAGGCATCGTTTTGCTTCCTGCTCATTTTCTCTTCTCTCATGCGGAACAGATAAATGAAGCTTTGGGGACCCGTATTGCTAGGAAGTGATGCGGCGGCTGGAATGAGGGAGTCCCAGAAATCATTCTTTGACCTCAATACTCAGGATTCCCAATGACAAGATGCTTTCAAGAACTTCCTGTTGAAAGATTGTGGAGTCTAACTCCAGAGCCTTCGGTCTGTACTCCTGGACTTTATCCCTTTTAGCATTACCTCCGGGGCTTGGGATAGAACCTTGAGATTTTGTTCATGGTTTTAGGATTTTAAATACTGACTTTATCTTTTCATGAGAGACAGTAGAGAGCTTAAGATTGCCGATGCCGTCACTCATGGGGCCTTATTTCCAGCTGCTAAAAATAGAAACAAACTATAAAGCAGAGGATTCACCAAGATTCACTTTACTTCATGAGTGACTCCACTCTGTGGTAGGGACTGAGCTGTGCTGTACTGACAGACTTCCTTTAAATTCTGCCACTCCACTTCTTCTGTGGCTGTGGACGAATTCTGTGGCCTTGGCCTTTGTCTTGCCTCCGGTAAAGCAGGAAATGCAATGACTTTTTACTTTGTAGGAAGTTGTGAATTAAAGTTATTTTTAAATTTCCAAGAATATAGACAAGCGTTGGGTGCTTATAAACATGCGATATTCCTCAAGGAGCCTCATATCTGAGTCACATGGTGCAACTTTCGTAGAAAAAAAAAGGGTTGAGAACTCTAGCCTTGTCATTTTTTTTAATTTTTAATTTTTTGAAGCATTGCTATATATTGTTTGATACTCTGATGGTGTTGGGTTTGGGGTGGAACCTGAGAAAACTCACTTTAGGGATGGAAGCCATAAACTTAGAATTGAAGGCTTTGTTTTCTGAGCCCTCAGGGAGCCAGCCAGTTTGGGATTTGAACCATGTCTGCAATGGAAGATTAGACACCCTTTTTTATAGGATGGGACCACAAAGCAAGGGGATCAGTATGGGCTGTTGCATTGACCAATCATATTTTGACAAAAGGAGTTGTGAAAGGAGGTTAGCTTTGGTGACTGGGCCTTCTCCGGGTCACCTGGTTTCAGGGTCCTTGAGTCAGCTTTTGCAGCCAGCCTCCCTCTGGACTCTGACCTGGACTGTTAGAACGATAAGGGAGTAAAGGACTGGGCAAGCTGCCCGCAGTCAATCAAGTCAAGACAGGCAGCATTTGTGACTTGTGAGCCTTAGTTTAGATAATGGATAACAGCATCTTCCCTCTCTACAACCTTTCCAGGTTAACAGACAAACAGGAATCTCGATCTGAGACCTGAAGGTAGCATCATGATGATCACAGCCCTCTGAAGCTGTGAGCAGGCGCCCACTTAGTTTCCTTTCTTAAGTTTCTTTGGCCATGGTGTCTTGTCAAGGCAACAGAACACTAACTTAAGGAGCATCACAAGCAGAATAAATATGCTTCTGAAAAAGTCAGGTGTACACTGAGAGAAATGGGGCGCGATGATGTCATTGTATTTTCGAAGAACAAAGGACAATGTGACATTGATGGTACATGACATTCATTCCAGAGAATGAAACTTAGGGGCTCTAAAAAGTCATTGAGATTTAAATTTGTGATGAGTGTACTATTAAATTTTGTTGGTTATTGAGAAACTGATGTTATTATTCTTTGGATATTAAAACCCACATAGTTATACACAGATGGATGTATATAATTTTGTTCTTGGCTCTGCCTTTCTAAACATTACTGCTGAACACTGAGACGTACCTGAGAAGTGGGTAAGGATTTTCGGTCTGAGCAACAGGCTGCATATATCCAAGAAGTCAGGATAGGGCAGAGCCTATGGCTACCATAGTCCTGTGGCTTTTCTGGCTTGTCTTGTAAGTTACTTGATAGTCTCTAGCTGTTCTTCTAGATATTAACCCCCATTTAATTGGATTCTGTATAATTTTGAGGTAAAACTAAAAATCCAAAGCTTTCTTGGTTTTTGGTATACAGAGTACCTATAATTGCCTTCTACTATTTTGCCCGTAATCCTGCACAATTTCTCCAAGCCCAGGGAACCAGACCCTTGTGTTTCGTGGTGAAATAGTTCTGAGAATGAACACGGTCCTATGAATTTGGTGTATAAAGTGAGATCTAGCCACTCATTTGGATCCTAGGACTCAAGTAGTAGACAGTGAGAACTCATTGTCAGGTGTGCTATCACACTCCCTTCCACACATTGTATACACACAAGTAAAACAAACAAAATATATGTAATAAAAAAGAAAACATGTCTCTTGCTTGTTTGTGTTGTTCCATTGTTAAATTTTTAAATAAGACTGTACACTCATTTTACTTCAGTGGAATACTTTCCATGTAAAATTCCTAATGCATGCCTGTTAGTGAGGTGTCCAAAATTTAATTTAAAACATGATCACCTGAGCCAGGAATAATTGGTACTTGTTATTTCAGTTCTCTGGATACCAAGGCAGGAGAATCTAGAGTCTGAGTTACCCTGGGATATACATCACAACCCTGTCTCAAAACCAAACCAAAATCAACCAACCAACCAACCAACCAACCACACAAGCATGCCTTCTTTTTTCTACTATAATACAAATTATAGTAGAAACTTAATTTTTTTGGTAGGAATGTCAGTTCCCATCTCAACCAATGTAACAACTTATATACTTCAGTAACAATATCATGGTGTCAAGATTAAAAAAAAAGACATTAATGCAAACAACAAAACTGCTAGTTTAGCATCCAAATGGTTCTGTGGATTTCTTCTCATTTTCAAACTGTGTCCCTATGAGGATTTGCAAGTGACTTTGTTCTAGAAACCCTGTAGCTGTTGTGTGGCTGAGTAACTGCTTAGTGATGGAGTGTGGTTAGATTGTTTTCATTAGCTTTCAGTTTGAGGGCTTGGCATCCATCAGCTGATAATTTAAGTTCATAAGAGAGCAATCTTGTAACTATTAGCTTTTCTTGGTGGCTACCATCAATTGCCAAAAGAAAAAAACCTGTTTGTTCAGAGATTAAAGTAAAAAGCAAATGACCCAGTCCTCAAAATTCTTCACATTACTTATAAAAACCATCATCTCTAATAATGCCATGGATTATGACACTAACTATGTATATTTATATATAGTTATTATTATAACTACATATAGTTAGTTATAATTATAACCATATATTTATATATGAATATATATATGTGTGTGTAATCCTATATATTAACACCATTCTAATACCAGAACCTCAATATTTTATAAATTTCATTATGTGTGTACTTGATAATGAGTTAAATCATCTTTCAATCTTTGAAACTTTTGAGTTTATTTTGATATATTTTCTAATTACAAACCATTTTAAAAATTATAATATATAGCATTTTCTTAAGAATTTCAGCATCTACTCAAGCCTGCTTGGGAGGCTGAAGCAGGAGCATCACAAGGCCTGCACAGTGAGTGTAACCCAGTGAGTGTAAACACAGTTTATAATAGAAATGATAGTGACAAATGGTCATCTCCAGCACTTTTTGAGAGTGTACTGTAAGACCAAGATAGGTCCCTCTTATTTTAAACCCAATCATGTTTATATCAAGTGTCTTCCAAGAAGGGTCTCCATATCTTGGGGCAGGAGACCCCCTGGCTCTTTCAGTGAGGAGAGAAACAAGCATGCAATTTGATGATATTTTGTGTTAATCTGTTGCTCATGTGTTCATTCACATGACAACCCTATGAGAAAGGAAAACAATTCCCTGCACCCTGGACTCAATTCTAGCTACTTGCCTCAACTAAGCTCTACGAGATGTCATAAGCTCCAAATTTATTATCATCTGCTACTTTTAATTTGTTCATTTACTCTTGCTTGCTCCATGATTAATTCACATATTTGAAACCAGAAGTACACCACCGAGTTCAAGAGCAGCCTAGACAACTTAGTGAGATCCTGTCTCAAATTAATAATAATAATAATAATAAGGCTTAGTGACTTACAGCACCCACAGAATATAACAGTTGCCAAGCATACATAAGACCTAGCACCCGTGTACTCTTAAAGAAAAATAAACAAAATAACTCAACATGTCCGGACTTACATTCTTGAATAGTATGAAGTATGTAGAGCCACAGCCAGCTTCTCTAGTATTGCCTAGGGATTCATTGCCAATGTCTTTAAATCTGCTTCAGGGTCTGCAGGGCAATTCTCTTGTATGTTACCATTTGTATGATTAAGAATAAAGCCTGTGGTGAATGCATGTAATTGAAACTTCATTGGAATACTGGGTCAGTGTAGACTTATTTTCTACACATAATTAGAATCTTTAGTTTAATGAAAAGTCTAATGAACAAATCCCCATTTCAGAGATTTTTGAATAATTTCAAATGAATGTTACCTAACAACTTAAAAATTCCGACTCATTTTCTTCCCCCCCCCTCTCTCTCTCTCTGTTTTTGAGACAAGGTCTCATGTAGCTTCGAACTCATTATGCAGTCAAATATAACTGAGTTCCTGACCCTCCTGCCTCTACCATGAAGGTTCTGGGGCTCCAGGCATCTACCACCATGTCCAACAATGAATTCTGACCTATAAATTCCACTAATAATTTATAAAATTTCTGGAATGTGGATAATTTTATACTCTGATCAGATGAAATGACTCAGTTGTTTTGGACTTGGATTCTGCATTGAGCTCTAAGATACCAGACTAAGAGTTGACATAGAGTGAGCTACACTGAAATTGCAAGTCACCAACTGGAGATAAATGATGTGACCTTCCCAGAATTAGGAGAATTGAGAAATAGCTGGGCTTTCCAAACAGGCCAGGAGGCTAATTAAGGGCAAAGGTTTTTAACCTGGAGTAAACTAATGCTAGCTAAGCAATCAGCTCTTTTTCTGATATTCTGGCTGTCTGACATTATCTTTGCAAAGAAAGTTTTTCTTTTGTTTATTCATTTGTTTGTTTTGGTGAAATGACCAATCTGCTTTATATCTCTCTTTTGGCTTTCTTTGGGCCTTTTCAATCTTTAAAAAACCAGTCTCTGTTCTGCCAGTTTGAGCACTATTCTGTTTTACAGAATGAAATATTACCTATTCTAGAAATGAAAATAAAGCCAATTAAGGTCGTTAAATTAAACTGTTGTAATTTTGCCCCCTGACACCTGAGAAATCAAATGGGCACTTTTCTATGGATGCATGTAATTTTCAGATTATGAGAGTCATGTTAGAATGATATTCACAAAGGACACCCAGGTTTACAATTACAACACATTTCAATTGCAATTCATTTCAAATGAAAGGAAATGTCATGTTCTACGTGACATTTACATAAAGTGTTAGCTCTTTAGTTTTAGAGCAGAAATTCAAATCTTGACGGGAAACAAATAGGCTGCACTTGAGATTTCCATTTCATGTCCCATAGTAATTACAGAACACAGTTAGAGAGTGCAATATGAGATTGAAGAGTAGCTGAAAGAAAGAATTTGGAGCATTGTCACTATAAAAAGGTATTAAATGTCTGTGGTAATACTCTAAATAGTCCAACTCACACTTCCTACCATGTGTTCATATATGGGAACAGCATAATATACTTCATGTATATGTCTTCTTATTGCCTCACAATTAAAAGCAATGCAAAGCCAATATGATGGCTCACTCCTGAATCTCAGCTTTTGGGAGGCTGATACAGGAGGACTTTTATATTTGAGACTATCCTGGTCTACATGCAGAATTTCTGGACACTCTGGACTACAGAGTGAGATTCTATCCCCCAAAGAGAAAACAACCTGTCCCCCCAAAAACTTGTAATCTTGTTCTTATTTATTGTTTAATTATTATTTGAAATTTAATGACATCAAAACTTGAGACTCAAATCATTAAAACCCATGTAAATATATTATGCAAATATATGAGGCAGAGATTTACTTAATTCATTATTAAAAGAGTCACCAAGAGAACATATTGGGTTGAAAGTAGATTCTAAAACGAAGGCTGAATATAGGATGGTACTTTAGGTACAAAACAGGAAACTAAAGTCTTATTCTTGGTGATTATAATATGTTTATATTATTTTGCTTGTGTGTGATTGCCTGAATGCATGTGCATGCATATCTTCCCTGTCTGATATCTTTGGAGGTGAGAAGAGGGTCTTGGATACCTGGAACTGGAGTTATAGATGGTTGTGGACCTCCTGACATGGGGTGCTGGGAGCTGAACCTGCATCCCCTGCAAGGGCAGCAGATGCTCTTAACTGCTTACTCACTTCTCTAGGTCTGTTTATCTTTTTCTATGGGGAGGAAGTTCTTTATAACTCTACCAGGTCAAAGTGACTTTTTAATTGTCAATATTCTGCAAGCTAATAACTAAGATCTCAGAGTCATAACTCTAATCAGCGGTAAACTGTCAAAGATGTATGTCTTAGTTGACCATTAGCAGTGTTCCCATAAGGCAGCAGACAGGTTACGAAGGGAATCCTCAGTCAACTTTACCTGTTTAGTGATTTGAAAGTCAAAAATTATGTTCCCACTAGCTTTGTTGCATGAGCACCATGGCCATTTGTGTTATGATAGCAATTGCCTATTTGCTTTGTATGGGTTTGAGCAATACTCTGTTGTAGACATAGACTCATTTGGGCCTGACGATGCCTGGTAGGTACCTAGAGTTGGATGAAAAGGCCTGGCATTTTGGCCTTCCTATTGAGTCTGTCCCTTTTGATGTCCAAATCTTTCAGACATGTCTACTCAGTTTTGCATTTTACCAGTTGAACAACTGAGAAATGTTTTGTCTGCCACTATATTAGAAGGTTAACTTGACTTAAACTTAAATTTCTCTCAAATGCCCTTCAAGTCAAAGACAGCTAGCAGCTACCATATTCAGAAATACGAGGCCACAAAAACTGTGTGAAGAAGGGGTGTTTGACTTCCTAGAAAGATCTTTTGTTCGTCATCAGAAAAGACAGAAATGTCTTCTTGATTATTACCCACTCCCCCTCTTCCTGATAATTCCAGCCCTGTACCTATAACCCTTCAAGCCTCTGGAGGAGAGGCTGTGTTACAACAAAGCTAACCCCTCACCATCTTGTGGCTATGCATTTACCCTGCAATGCCCTTCTCAGATTTTGCCCAATTGGATGTACTTCCAGATCTAGACACGTGGACATATAGGTATCCCATCACGTTGTAGCTCAGAACAAAGGGTCTTCCCGAGGTGCAACAGTCAGTTCTACAGCTTCAGCCAAGTTCAGATTAAAATTGTTTGACCCTAAACATTTGAAAACCACCCATACAACAATTAAACGTAAACACTTAAAACACATAATACAAACAACTTAAAAACACAACAGCTCTCATGTGGCACCTGTCTTGTCTTAGTTATAGGAATTCTGGAGCTAACACAATGAAAGAGAGGGAGAGAGAGGCTTTTTTTTTTAAATTGGATTTTTCAAATTTACATTTCAAATGTTATCCCCCCTTTCCAGTTCTCCACCTCCCAGAAACCCGCTCTCCCATCCTCCCTCCCCCTGCTTCTATTCCACCCACCCCACTCCCTACCACCCTCAATTCCCCTATAGTAGGACGTCAATCAAGCATTAACTTGAGCTCTTTTCTGTTCTATAAACATCTGCAAATTTTTGTATGAGAGGGGACATAGAGCTAAACTTCTGTGGATAAGATTTATTTATTTTTCCCAACAAAGGTGTTTTAACTAGAAACAAGAGAGTATCTTTAAACTTGAATTGAGTATTTTGGAAATAAAAAGTGAGATATAAAATGAATGCCTAATTAAGAAAAAAAGAGGTGCCAGGTGGTGGTGGTACATGCTTTTAATCCCAGCAGGCAGGAGGCAGAGGCAGGCAGATCTTTTGAGTTCAATGCCAGACTGGCCAGTACAAGGCTCCATGGAGAAACCTTGGAAAAAAATCAAGAGAGAGAGAGGTGTGGGGCATAGGGGATAGAGCAAAGAGATAACTGTATTCCTCAGTTTTTTAGAATTAAAATGTTTATATTTGCAGATTTCAAACTGATATCATTTCTTATTTCCCACCATTTCCTCTGACTCATTTTCTAAGCCTGGCCTGGAGCTGAGGCCTGTCATCATTTTCTCGCCTACAGATGGCCTTCAGCAGACGAGGGGACTTCAATTCCTTGCACTTCTGACCCTGAATTGTCACAAATAAATTACTTATTTATTTAATTTTTTAAAGTTAATATACAGACTTTCAGCAATATCTCAAATGTCTGTTGAAAACAATGTTGGGTGGCAAAGTTTGGTTCCATTTATCAGGGATGATGGGACAGGAGGGTCCCATGGGATCAGGAGCCTGAGGTCAATCGTCACCACACAATGGGAACTTTTCTCAAATTGAATAAATAAGAGCAAGTAATATAGACTTGACATACTGTATACTTCTTAGCCATATATATTTAAAGATGTAGATTTTGTGTGGAAAACATATTAGCGAGTACCTCTCAGAGCAGCAGTTCCTAAGATACTAAAGGGATTTTTCGGCACTGTTTGTTGCTCAGTAGGATTACGGTATTTTTGTACTTATCCAAGCTGGTTCTTATTTCGCTTTTTAGGATAACAAGTTCTTTAATGTGTGAAAGAAAGATTGCCTTAAAGCCCGAGGCAGCAAACCTCACACTTGGGCCTGTTTCCCATTTCAGCATCAGCTCTACTTTCTGCTAGGTTACCTCTTCTCCTATTTTGATCCACTCCTTACTGATCTGCTGCCCACCATGGCCATTGTTTCTAAGATATGACCTGCCCAAAATTGCATACCTCTAGGAATTTTTGAGATGCTTAGTACATTGGAATAATTTCACAAAAAACTTTCCTGACATACCTGAAGAGGGGAAGCTAGAAACCTGTCAGGATCCAAGGTTGTCAGTCTAGTGTGAAGGCTAAGGAAGTTTTTTACTGGTACTGAGTGCTCCTGTAAGGTTTGTTCTTAAATATCACCTCCACCCACCCTCTCTCCCTCTACCCCCTCCCCTTCCCTCCCTTCCTCTCAGGTCTCCCCTCCCAGACTGGGAGGTGAGATTTCACACTATCCCAGGCATTTGAGAGAAGTCAGTAAAGGTTGGGCTCTTTCGGCTCCTCCCCACCCACATTCCATTGATACCAGAGTCCATCTGGCCACCATGGGACTTCTTTCCTAGAAAAACATAGTTTGGTTTTCTTCTTAGTTGTCTATGATGTCCTAGAAGCCCTCGGTTGCTCAGAGTGGGACTCTTTACTTGACTAGGGAACAATGATGTGATTATTTTCCTGGTTCTTGACAGAAGACTACAGTGGAGGGGAGGGGGGTGGAGGAGGGAAGGGGGGGGGGCACTGGAGCTGCACAGGAATGAAAATGGCATAGTATTATTAATGGAATCTTTATGGAAAATACATTAGTTGGGAGAGGGAAAGTAAGAGGACAAAGAGAAGAATACGTAGTCACAGAAGAGAGGCTCACTTCATGTATTCCTAAATAAAATGATGAAAATACACGGACAGAAACCTGCTCTAGAAAGACATTCTGGACAATATTGTGAGGCTTTCTTAGTGTTAGCGGAAGACCTCCACTGTCTGTAACAAGTTAGCTGTTTTTCCTTCCTCTCCCCTCCCCTCCTCTCCCCTCCCCTCCTCTTCTCTCTTCTCCCCTTGTCCATTCTCTCTTTCCCTCCTGATACTTACCTTTCTCTCCCCTCTCCTCCCCTCTGTCTACCTCTTTCCCCCTCCTCTCCCTTCCCCTCCCTTCCTCTCCTCCTGACTTCCTTTCCTTCCCTTGCTACACTTACCTCCCCCTCCCCTCCCTTCTCCCCCCTCCCCCCTTTTTTTTCTGTTTCTGGGACTGTTCTGTTCCAACTCATGCTGATACCTCATCACTTCATGCTGGTTTGGGGGTGGTAGTGGCAGGCATGATACTGGTCACTTTAGGGGCTAAAATGTCAGAGTTGACTACTAGTTTTCAACCTGTTGATTCAAGTGCCTTAAGTTGTTTATTTTGAAAATATGGTGAAATAAAAAAAAATAAACATAGAAATTGTAAAAGAGGTCTTACACTTGTGGAAAGAGATTGAACCCTCCACTGAAAAATGAAGACACCAAAAATCAAATAAACATTTTGTCTTAGGGTTTTACTTCTGTGAACAGACACCATGACCAAGCCAACTCTTATCAAGACAATATTTAATTGGAGCTGGCTTACAGGTTCACAGGTTCAGCTCATTATCACCAAGGCGGGAGCAAGGCAGCGTCCAGGCAGACATGGTACAGGAGGAGACTTCTACATCTTCATCTGAAGGCTGCTAGCAGAATATTGACTTCCAGGCAGCTGGGATGAGAGTCTTAAAGCCCATGTCCACAGTAATACACTTCCTCTAATAAGGCCCCACCCACTCCAACAAGACCACACCTCCAAATTGTGCCACTCCCTGGGCCAAGCACATTTAAAGTGAAGCACAAATTCATATAATCACACAGTTTAAGCATAAATGAGTTAAATGTTCCTTCCTGAGAAAGGAGAGTGGGGTGTTGGAGAAATAGCCACGCCAAGGCAATTATTCCAGGCACTGAATCTTAGGATAATTTTGTTATAGAGTCTCTGATTTTGGAATGCTTAGCACGTATAGCAAAAGTTCTGTGAGTTAAGGAGGACGCCTCTTACTAGCATCACCTGGCAGTGAGGTCTTTAGCCACCCACATCACCTTTCTATGCCATTTCTTGATATGTGATACCTCGGTCTGTACACCTTGGCTATAGGGAAGCTACATGTACGGGAAGCTCAGAATAGACACAGAGCCATGATCATCAAATTGTTAGTTCTTTCCATCTTGAAGGGTCATTTTGCTTTGTTTTGTTTTGTTTTGATACATCCTTGATACAAAATCCAAGCTGGTATTAAACTTGCTGTGTAGTCCAATCTGGCCTAAACTTCAGGATCCTCCTGCCTCTGTTCTTCAATTATAAGAAGACTGAAAGGCTTGCCTTTAACATTCTACTTGGCTTTAGCATTCTACTTTGCTAAGGACACAAATCATGCTCCCCCATCCTACAGGACTGATGCCCTGAGATGAGGGACAGCTGGAAAGTGTGGGATTATATGAATTTAGAGAGCAATGGGTTTACTAGATACCTAGCGGAATTCCTGCATCAGCGAATCTACAGTGTGTATAATACTTCTGAGAAATCTTCATTTAGCACATTTTATTTCACCAATGAAAGCTATTTTCTAAACATCATTTATGATAGAGACTATTCAGGGATGATTCCTATAGAGATCTGAGGGGTTTCTCAGACCCTGAATCCAACGTAGATTCCAACTGGAGTCTCCTAATACTAATTAGCATCTTTGGACATAGACTAAAGTTATGGCATGTGCACACCACAGTGTTTATCCTTAAATGAGTGTGGAGATAACAAGACCATTTAGCAAGTGTGGACTGATGTTTATGACATAAATGAACTCTGATCCCAGAGATTCCTGCTAAGCTCAGCTTTCACACCAGACCCAACTGGCATGTTTATAAATCAGGGTCTATGCTTAATATTTTTTCAATTTTTCTCATTACCAATCAAGCTGCATTGAGTTAACTTGGGCATTGCACTAGTATTCATACAGTAAGATATTATTACAGAAGATAGTTTATATGATAAGAAATCCATCATGTGAGTCCCACAAAAAATTTTAAATCTCATGAAATCGAAGTTACAATTTTTCACATTCATGCAGAGAATTCTCTTAAAGGGAAATGTTAAGAGCAGATTGGAGAGAGCTGTGGTGTGATTCATAAACATGCACACTTCTGAGAAAGAAGAAATGAAGATTTGAAAGGTGGCTTTCACAACATAGGAACATAAATCCACAGGCTTTGGTGTCTTCACATAAAATACTCTATGAGGGCAAAGCATAAGTGTGTGAAAACGTTAAAGAAATCAAAGCCAATGGATTAAAAATGTAGAATGAAAAGCCAGAATTTCATAAACATTTTATTTATGTTTAAATAACGATAGATTCCTATGAAAAGCACAAAGCTCTCACAGTTTCAAGATGCCAGTAGCTCATTTCCTTATTACTAACATCTTATAGAACCCTGGTGGTGCATTTTTTATGATTCAGCAATTAGTTTTAATAGAATATCAGCAACTAAATCTGGACTCCATTCCAGTTTCCCTAGCTTTTATTGTAGTGCCTTTCCTCTGTCTCAGAACATATATTACACACTTCTCTCAGATGCAAGGGGTTTTTATACCTGACTTTGTTTTGGATGACCATGACTGGTTGTATATTAGGTGTCTTGTAACTTCCTCTCACTGGGAGTCACTTCATGTTTTCCTCATGATCAGACTGGACTCTTGGGTTCGGCAGGGAAACCTCAGATATCAAGTGCTACCTCGTCAAGCCCTGTCTAGGACAGACGGCAGACACACTATGGACACAGGTCCTCAGTGTCATGTTGGCCTTAGTCTTCTGACTGAGATGGTGTTTGCCAGGTTTCTCCTCTCCTCTTTTCCAATACCATCTTTTTTGGAAGACTGTCAGTGTATGCAGCCTATATTTAAGGAATGGGGAGAGACTCTTAATCCTTAACAACTATAAAGTATAAATGCATGAAAATTTACATACCAAAAGGAATATTTTTTTTTCACTTAAGTATGGAGTGTGAAAACATTTTCATGCCAGTAAATGTATTTCTACAAGACGGCAACAGCTGTAGTAATTCTAGGGAGCTAATTCATTGCCATCCACTCAGCTGTCCAAAGCTGGCTCTGTGGATACGGGCACTCAGAGCACTAAACCCTAGTGCACAGAGGTGCACTGTTTGGAACCACAGGTCCAGTACGAAAATTTCAGTGCAAAGCAGTGAACCTCATTTTGAGTCTCTAATAGGATGCGGTGCAGACAGAGTAATTCATTTCTTAGTTCTATCATCTACTTTTATAGTAAAAATCAAGACACCATGCTAATATTTAGTTATTCCAAACACCTTTAAAGCATGGTCTAGATTCAAAAGAGACACTGAATAGTATCCAATATTTTCAGAAATCAATACTTTAGAAAGAAGCCAGCCCTGGGAATGCTGAGTGTTCTTGCAGGACTGGGTTTCTGCTGACTGAGCAATTTACAACATAGTAGAACAGAGGTTATCTTGAAGTCTCTTGCTGAGTAGATGTGCAATCGTTTCTGTACAAAGAACAGATAACCTCATTTTATGACTCTGTTGGGCATTAACTAGTTTTAAATCTAACCCAGTAATCTCATCCTAAGATTTCTTTGACAAGTTGCCTACTTTGTCAAACGCTCTTTGGACCAGTTTTGAGGAGTTGGGGTTTATTCATTAAATGACACATCCAAATCTTTAACACATGTTCAATTCATATTTGCTCAAGAGATGTGATTCATCTTTATGGCAACTGTCCGTCAATAATAGCATATCATGAATGTTATTTGTACTGATACATTAGTTCTACCCTAAGACCCTGAAACATGTAGGATATCCTAGCACAGCATCCCTTGCTCTTGCTTGGGTTTTCTGTGCCACCTAATAGTACATTATCCTGTATCATAATCTTTAATGAATATGCCCTGTAAAAGTGCTAACTCAATTACATGCTTAAGTTAGACTTTCCATTTTCTATCTTTTTCAGAAAATTGTGAATGCAACTGAAAAAAATGCTATTGTAATAACCTATAAAACTAATGTTATCAGGCAAATATGGAAAATGTTACTGGATCTGATTTCTGTCCTAGGGTTTGGCTTTACACAGAGGTTGGAAATCATAGCTCATGGTCCAGTCTGGCTTGTCAACTGCATTAGTTGATAAAGTTTGATTGGCTTATAGCTATGTTTGTTTGCTATTTGTTGCTTCTAACTGCTTTGGGCTATAACTATAGAGCTGAATGGTTGCAACAGAAGCCTTCTTACAAGGCCTAAAATATTTAGCATTTGTTTTCTAACAGAAAAAAATTGTAAACGCTTATTTTGTCTACAGTTTTTCATATCTTTGGTTAATATTTTATTACTAGACAGAAGGCATTAGGCAGCAAGTACCTCTCAGGAGCAACAGCTATCCTTTTGTCTTATCATGAGGATGCTTTTAAAATAAGCCCTATCTACCTCTATTATTTTATTGCTCAACATTAGTATTTATCAAATGGGATATTCTTTGAGCAAGTCATTCATCAGCTAGTCTTATATAATCAAACTTTCTAAACTATTTAAATTATACTGTTGACAATGGGCTCTGAGTCATAACATATTTCACTAGGTCAGTTTGGCAAAAAGTAGCCAGCCTTAGGCATGTAACGACTTTGCTGAGTGAGGAGCTAAGGAAGCTTTTGTCATTTTGCTCTCTGCCTCTTCTCTGATGAAGCAATGGCATAAAGAGATGTGTTCCACGTAGGATTTATGAAGTGCACTTTGCTAAGTGAGTTTTTGGACAGAAGAGACAGATTTCATATTAATGCGAGGATAGAGAAGAAATGCAAGTTTTCAGTAATCTTTTATTTTCATGAATCAGTGATTATTGGAAAGGGGAAACACTATTACACATTGTCATGTATTTCCTGCCTTTGAAACTCAGCTCAGACTGATGGTTGCTTGATCAGTTCTAAATTCATTAAACCATATTCTATCTACAATTCTTTTACTTATTAAAAAAAAGGCATAAATAATTCCGTTGGCTCTTGCCTCTACTGAAAAGCTTTCATTCTTTGTTCTGGGCTATGTGCCTTCTGGACAGATGCTATCCAAGGGCTTCTTCGGGGCCAAAGGGTTGAGTGATATTTATGGATAAAGTGAACATGAGGATGACATGGAGAAAATGGCCTTGTACTCTCCTTTCTTTCTGTCTGACAATAGACCTGAATGTGAAGAAAATAAGCGTACACACTTACTAGAGATGATGCAGGGCATCTGCACGCAACTCATGCCTGTGAGAAACAAGTCCTGAACTACATACAGGACTATGGTTATAAGCTTCAGGGCAGTCACCAGTGGACCTGAGGCTTCTCAACAACCTTGCCTCTCTAGTGTTCCCAGTGGATTTCTTATCCACAGTGACCCCATGCTTCCTTATTTTCATGCCTAAGGAAGAAATCTGGGTTGGGGCTACCTGGCATCTGAGACTTAAATCTGGAAGTCAGAGTCAGTTGGATTTATATAAGTTCCTAGCACATTTTGATAATTATCATTGATTCCAATCATCATTCATATCTGTGGAGCCTTGTTCCTGAACTCAGATATGCTCAAGTTGAAAATGTCTAGGAAATGCAGTTTTCAACTGCATCTGCATTGAGCCTATACAGATATTTCTCCCCCTCCATGACTCCCTAAACAGTAGAGTGTAGCATCTACTTACATTGTATTTATGTGGCTCTGAGTATGACAAGCTCCTTAGAGTTGATTTAAAGTACACAGAAGGATACCCATGCATTCTGTGCAAACACCCAATTTGATATATGGGACTAGAGCATCTGTGGATATTTTTGTCTCCCACAAACATACTAAAGATGGTCTATAATCCTAGTTTGTTCCTTCCATGTCAGAGCTTTGGCATCTGCAGGGAAATATCTTAATAATTCAAAGTCACCAAAGTGACTGGCTTTTTGTGCGAACTGGTATGTTATCTTTTAAGATTTGTCAATTTAAGGCTCACTCTGGAAACCAGGGACCTTGTAGTAGTCTGCCTTGCCCACTGCCTGCCATTTGAGACAGAGGCTTCAAATCCAGCTGAAGAGTTTTAGTCCCCAAGTCCCCTTTTCACTCAGAGAGGAAATGGTGAAGCTAGGCAATACTCTGTGGACTTTTGAGCCTTGAAGAGAAGCATGTGTCCGGTGCTTGCCAACACGCTCTGATGCCAATCCAGTGGCGGGGCTGAGTTCACCCTGTCAGTCTTGCAAAATCAGACTATTTATTTGCTTAATTGGGAGAGTGAGGTAATGCCTTCCTAAGTAATAGTTACAAAACTCATTTGGGTAATTAAGATAGTCTTTGTTTAAAGAGGCAAATGCAGGAGCTATAATCAGAACGGTGCTGGTGCAAAGAGGGGAATTCTGGGCAAATCGTCTCCTCTTCTCTCATTTCTATTCCACTAATTCCCTCATTTTTCATTGCCTAATGATGCAGCTTAGGTTCTGTTGACTTGACCCTTTCCTTCTGTTTCTATTAAAGTTTAACCTGGAGAAGAGTACTTTCTATTCAGCTCACAGAATGTACACTTTCAATTGGGCTTCAACATATTTTTCAGGAGCACACACACTCAGCTTTGGGAACAAGTCATTCTTGCATGTTGGAGAAAAGACAATCAAGCAGTCTTTGTCAACTCAAAATCTCTTTTTCATCCATGCAGTGCTATGCTTAGGAGATTAAGATAATGCTCTTCTATAGGAGAGTCCTAATGTTAGGTCATAAAGGATACTTGAACTTGACAATAAAAAAACGTAAATTATACAAGAAACAAAAAAAGGAATGACAGGTAATTTTCTAAAGTCAATGATATGGACCAGCTCGAAAATGAAGGTTATTCAGATAAAGACAGCTTGGCCAGCTTTCAGACACAATGTTTGAATTTTGTCCTGTCAGGGAACTCTCTGAAAGGTGCCAGGTCTAATGGAATTTAGATAAAGACATTCTCATTTCAGCTGAATTTCAACATTCCTCGGTGTCTGATTCATTCCTGTAATATCATCAAGCTGATAGAATTTCTGAAGTGCTTCAACATTTTTAACTGTCTCTGTTCCCGGGGAAACTGTCACAGCTTCTCAACCTGGGGGTGAACAGAAAAGAGGGAGAATCAGAGTCACTCTAGGCAGGTGAACTTGAGAGGCACCACACAATGGAAATTTCTAGTGCAATTACATTCAGAGCCAACGTGAATCAGCTGAACTCACTGAACTCCCTTCAATGTGTGGAACTGACGCAGCCCAGAGAAAGCTTCCGCTTTAGCCTCAGAATCTTTCTCTCACTGCCAGTATAGTAATTAGGGAGCTCTGTTGAAGAGCATGGCTCAAATAAATAAATAAATAAGTAAATAAATAAATAATAAATAAAAACAGCTAAGACTTTTGGTGAGATGATCAACTAGCCTTTTTTTTTCCCACTGTGGTACAGAGTGCAGAGGGCATGGTAGGAATCGTAGGATGGACAGAGAATGATGAAAGACCAAGCCAGACAAAGCAAGAACGGCAGGCAAGCTGGGGTAGTTCACTGCAGCATGGCCAGGGGTAGCAAATGGATGGATGCTATGCTACTTACTTTACTATCGCCATGATAAAATACTATAGCCAAGACAAGTTGTAGGAAAAAGACTTTGTTTGGGCTTAAGGGATGCAAAGTTCTAGATGACGCAGCGAAGGCATAGTGGCTGGAACCAGAAGTTGGGAGCTCACATTTTCAAAACACAAGCACAAAGCAGAGAACAAACTGGATATAAGGATTTATTTCTTCCAACAAGGCCACACCTCTTAAGTCCCCCAAAATACTATCACCAACTGGGGACCAAATGTTCAAATGCCTGAGACTATGGGGGACATCACCCTCAAAGCATTACAGATGCAGTTGAGGAAAAGACTAAGTGAGTATCAGGAGAGCTCCAAGGACATGACGTCTGTAGTCTTCATACTTACAACATAGCATGGACCAGCAATAGTAGAATCTGGAGGTATCACTTTAGCAACAGTAGCATCCGGAGGTATCACTCCAGCAACAGTAGCATCCGGAGGTATCACTCCAGCAAAATTAGCATCTGGAGGTATCACTCTTGCAAGACCAAGAGCCACCAAGGCAACATGACCATTTCAAAAGGTCCCAAGGGACTTGGCTGCACATGGAGGTTGCAAAGCACTACCCTTGTGAGACAAGATCTCACTAGGTAGGCCTGGCTAGCCTTCATCTTCAAACCTGTTTCCACTTTCCCAGGGTTAAAACGACCCAGCTGGTGCTCTTTTTTTCAGTAAGGGTCAGCTGCAAAGCGCTGTATTCTCTGGAGGTCATTTGATACATACTCTAGGGTACCCTCAGCAGCACACATTCACTAGCCAAATAGAGAACTGAATTAAGAGCTAAGGAATATCATGTCACTTAGTGGCTATTTTAGCAGAGAGAAAAGGAAAACAAGTCTGATCTATTGCTGTTGGTGAGAGTGTCTATCTTAGTTAGGGTTTCTATTGCTGTGATAAAACATCATGATGTAAAGTAGCTCAAAGAGGAAAGGATTTGTTTCAGCTTACAACTATCAGGTCACACTCCATCACTGAGGGAAGTTAGGGTAGATACTCAAGGCTGGAACCTAGAGGCAGGAACTAATGCCGAGGCCATGGAGAAGTGCCGTTTTTAGTGGCTTGTTCTCTGTGGCTTTCTTGACCTGCTTTATTATATATTCCAAGTCCTCACTGTGGAGGCAACATCCTCACTGGTCTGGTCTTTCCCCCATCAATTATTAATCAAAAAAGTGCCCCACAGATATTCCCACAGGCCAATCTAGTGTGAGCATTTTTCTCAACTGAGTTTCACTCTTCCCAGATAACTACAGTTTGTGTCATGGATAAAACTAACCAGCACAGTGTCTTGATTAGAAATGAAGAGTATCTGTTAGCAATAGTTAAGCGAGGGTTTTGAACAGGTAGGAGCATGCAACACTAGGAAACTTAGAAGCAAATTTTAAATTTTAAATTGGTTATGTTAGGACAGCAAATTGTGTCTTAGGTTTTATAGTAGATGGAGAGAACTTAGAATTAGGGAAGGAACAGCTAGTTCATACAAGAACATATTGAATGCCAACACAAGTTACAGACAGACTAAGCATGGAAAGTAAACCTGATAAGTAGTTTCTGGATGGTGGATTCTGATGGGAAAAGCCTTTGACTTGGTTGGAAGTCAATCTTGGGATTCCACCCCTGGTGGGCACATATGCGTTCTACCACTGGACAGCATCCCAGCCCTTAGGTTCTTCATGATCCGGCTGGAGCTGAGCCAGGGAAGGGAAGGCAGATGTTCCCTTACACCTACTGAAGATGTTATCACAGTGAGTGTTGGGGAAACACCCATTCACGGTGACTCTCTACAGAGTGTGTCGGCTGCTTTGGTAGACAATGGCAAGAGCACAATTCTTTCCTCCTCTCCAGTTCAGGAGAAGGCAATTAGCAATGGGACAAGGCAGCTTGTGGCCAGTCTGTGATGAAAGAGTCTAAGAACTCCAGTTTACCAGCAGAAATGAAACAAGTGAAAGCCAATAGGTAAAATCCATCCAGGCCATGAGGGAGGGTTGGGGAAGACTTTGTTTAGTCTTAGGATACATAGGATATATGTTTTAAAAAGCTGGTTTTGTATTTGACTGTCTCTGGCACTCATGAACCTTCAAGTTTGTACTTCGGCACCTGTAAACAATTGGCTTGCAGAAAACACCAGCTGTACTATTAAAAATCTCTTCTGCTTACATTCCTGATGGTGTCCTAGTTGCCAGGCCTTCCTGTCCATTTAGCACTATGATTCTGAAGTAGTTGAAGGGTTTTCCTGCTGTTTGATTTCAGCATTAGTGATGAAAATAACAGTCTTCTCTGTATTGTGCTTAGTTTATTGGCTAATGGACGGGGCTTGCTACACCAGGCTGCCGGTAGCAGCATTTGAGTCAAGCTGGCCTCAGTCAGCCTTTAGAAGTAGACAGACAGCTTTGTGTGTTTTTCACCTTTATTATTGGAAAGTGTGGGTCCTCAAAGCTTTCCATACTACTGTGAGAAAAGCCCCAGTGAGTGCTCTGTTCACATCTAGACTTGTTGACATTACACAATGTGCTACAGTTTTTCTTTAAAAATGAGTAATATTTATTTATTTTTTGCTTATTGTGTGTTTGCTTCTATACTTTATTGTATAAGTGTTTGCCTACATGTATGTATGTGTACCAGGTGCATATCTGGTACCCACAAGGTCCCTAGAATTGGACTTACTGGTGGTTATGAGCTGCCATGTAGATTCTGGGAAATCAGGCCCTCCAGAGAACATTCGGTGCTCTTAATAGCTGAGTCATCTCTCCACCCTGCTGCAATTTTCTTAAACAAGCTTTCTTCTTTGTCTCTAGTCTCAAAACCTGTGTCTGGCTAATTTCTGTTAGTTTAAGGCTATTTTGGGGTACACAAAGTATGTACGGATGAGTGTATGAGGATGAGTGTAGAGGAATGAGGACCTTGTACTCACAGAGAAGCACCAGAGAAGTGGGAATGTCAACTGTGAAGTGGAGGAGATAAATCAAATACCTGCATTCGATACAGAAAGCTGAGAGTGGAGCTGGCTAATGACCTGATGACCTTTTTGCTATCTAAATGGACAGACATCACCCACGTTTTGCTATACAAAAGACCTCCCCCTAATTCCCCAGAGTGATCATTCCAGACTCTTCCTCCCATTGGCCATTACTCATCCTTAGTGGAGATGTCCCGTGTACTTTATAGCCTGCTGACTTCTACATCAGAGACCACATTAGATTTTAGAGAACCTACCCTCCCACTCATACGTATGTTATGTTTTAAGAGTTTCTTTGTAATCACAACTTAAGCTTTATTGAGCACCTGGGATTGGAATTATAGAAATTATTGTTGCCTGGAGACCTGTTTTCAAATTCTATTGTGTTTAAATATGCCTACAATAAACCTCCAGGTATTAGATTCTAGGAAGAAGTCTGATTGGTATTGGCCAAGTCAATCTGCTTAGGTTATCATTCTTTTTTTTTTCTTTTTATTAGATATATTCTTTATTTACATTTCAAATGATTTCCCTTTTCCTGTCTCCCCCTCCCGAAAGTCCCATAAGCCATCTCCCTTCCCCCTGTTCCCCAATCAACCCCCTTCTGCTTCCCTGTCCTGATATTCCCCTATACTGCAGCATCTAGACTTTCCAGGATGAGGGGCCTCTTCTCCCTTTAATGTCCAACAATGCTATCTTCTGCTGCCTATGCTTCTGGAGTGATAGGTAACACCATGTGTACTATCTGGTTGATGTTTTTGTCCCTGGGAGCTCTGGGAGTACTGGGTGGCTCATATTGTTGTTCCTCCTATGGCTCTGCAAACCCCTTCAGCTCCTTGGGTCCTTTCTCTAGCTCCTCCATTGGGGACCCTGTGCTAAGTTCCATGGCTGGCTGAGAGTGTCCACTTCTGTATTTGTCATGCACTACCAGAGCCTCCCAGGTGACAGCTATATCTGGCTCCAGTCAGCAAGTACTGGGCATAGATAATAGGTTATCATTCTTATTTCTCCTGCAGAGACTCCATCAGATGAGGGCAGCTATATGTTGTTGTTGTTGTTGTTGTTGTTGTTGTTTTCCCCAGTCAGATGCCAGACTTCTCTTAGGGAGCAAGGGTGTGGGAATTTCAGGAGAGCAGAGGCAGAGGAGCCCTTAGCAAGCAAGCTACTTCTCACGGTGGTCTCCTGTGGCTTCATTTAAATCTCCAAGGTTTTAATGTAAATATTGTAATTCATACATAAATTTGAGAAATTACATATAAAAGCCAGTGGGATTTTCTTTTTTTGTTTTGCTTTTGAGTCAGAGTCCTGGTTTCACACTTCATTTTCTCTGGGATGTCTGATACAGACACCTAGAAGCAGCTTCCTCCTTTAAAGAGGCCCAACATCTCAGGCTGCATAGCAAAGCGATTCTTATTCCTAGCAGTCTTAACACTGAGGATGTTTGCTCTTGGGAATCCTGGTCCAGTTGTCACAAATGAAATATTCTCCCCCTTTGACATCAACTAAAAAATGTAAAATACTGATTAACTCTTCAATAACATTTAAAGAGAAGTTGTGGCTTTAAAAACAATGCAAGTCTGAAAACTCACTGACTAGTCTTGTAAGACTGAGCTCAGAAGGCGCCATTACCAGAGAATGAGCGAACACGTGCATGGGGAAGGGATTTCAGACTTGGCAGATATATTTCTGAGGCCTGTTGACAGTCTAACCAATAGAAAAACAAAAGTGTGGAAAGTATCCATTAACGGTTCTATTAACTGTCCACTCCAGTAAAGACGTCTGGAAATCTGAATGTAGGGACAGAGGCAGAAGTCCAGCATAATGGAAAGTTGGCTTTTTATAAAGGAGGGGCTAAGATTTCTAAGTTGACTATTTTAGCACATTACAAGCTCAGCTGTGCTTTTGGTTTTGTTACGGAGGTGCAGATACGTCCATGTGATGGACGTGGTCCTTCCTTCGGCTTCACGGCTACAGTTATAAAGCATATGAAGCCAAAACTACTACGAGTTGTTTTTAACTTCATATTTCATTGTGGCTCTTCTTAACTTTACAAGTTTCATTAAACTGGGCTGTTCAAGTTCATTTCCACGCAAGCATAGAGTGAGTGTGATTTGAGCATATTCTCCCCCAATTGGTTAATTTTCTTCCCTTTCCTTTTTCTCTCCCCTACTTGGTAGCCTCTTTTATTCCACTGGAATAGACAGTGTCTCTTGTACTTTTATGTCAGTAGATAAAAGATTGAAAAGCATAAGCTAGCCGAATAATAGCTGGTGTGTGCCTGTAATCCAGCACTCCAGAGCTTGAGGAAGGACAATTAGAGCATTTGAGGTCAGCCTGGGCTACATAGCCAGACTCTGTCTCCAAAAGTCTCCAAAAGACAACAACAAAACAAATACAACAACAACAACAACAAAGCAGAGATCACAACAGGGTCATCCTAGCTGACACCAATTACTTTTCTTGCTGCCATGACAACATTTCCAACGCAAGCAATGTTTTTAAGGGAGGAAAAAAATTGACTTTAGCACACTGTCGCACTGTCTGGGAGCTTGTGTCCCTTATGGCTGGGAGGGAATGGTGGATAGCTGAGTGGATCCATGGTGTGGGAGTCTGCTGTAGGCAGGGAACCGCTTGTTACGTAGTATGTACCAAGAAGCAAAGTGATCCCAGGATGAAGCAGAACTAGACAACAACCCCGTCCCCCCCACACTTGCTCTCCCCCTTCAGGTTCTCCCCCCCCACTCCCTCTAGGTGGGTTCCTATTCCTTCACCTGTTTGGTTGTGCTTTCTTGTAATTCTTTAAGGGCTTCTACCTGTTTACCTGTGTTCGCCTGTATTTCTTTAAGGGAGTTATTTATGTCCTTGAAGCCCTCAGCATCATGGGCTGTGATTTTAAATCCAAATCTTGCTTTTACAGGAGTTTCCAGGACATGTTTTTGTGGGAGAATTGGATTCTGATGGTGCCATGTTGCCTTGATTTATGTTGATAACATTCCTACATTTGCCTTTCGCCATCAGGTTATCTCTGGTGTTAGTTGGTCCTGCTGTCTCTGGCTGGCCCTTCTCCCTCCTGTGGGCCTGCAAGCCTGTCTCAGCACACCTGGGTGACCAACTCTCCCTTGGCACAGAGTGTTATGGCTCAGCCCTGCTCCTGGGTGCAGATGGAGCTCTGAAGGACCCTGTCCCAGGTGCTCTGCTGTGTTCCCTGTGCTCCTGGCTATATTTGCCTGCTCAGTAGCTGGAGAGAAAATGGCAGTCTCACCTTCAAACCAGGGAGTCAAAGAACTCCCTGCTGACTAGTTCTTCCCTGCCCAGCTCCTGCAGATGGAGCAGGGACAGACCATGTTCCAGCTGCTCTGCCACTCCTGTGTTCCCTGTGCTCCTGGCTGTACCTGCCTACTCGGTTGCTGGAGAGAAAATGGCCCAAGTCTTAATTTTTATAGACAGTGGATTTGGACATTTGGATTTTAAAACCAGGAGCCTGCATCCATTTTTGTTCTTTTATTTTGGAAATTATTAGAAAGTGAGACCCAACCCTTACCTCTGGGGTTAATTGTGAAGTGTCTACTTTATCCGGCTAGACTTTCCACCACAGAATGAACAGAATGTCTGGAAAGGAGGTTGAGTGGACTTGAACAGGCAATAATCCATTCCACAACAATCCCCCAAAGAGTCACAGCCAAGGCACAGCATCCCTGTAGCTAGGCTTAGCTCAACAGAAATTTTAGAAACATTTTTTCCTAATCTATGGTTATTTTATGTAAAAAATAACTTCCCCTCATATTTGTCATTAAAATCAATCTTAGATTGTCCAAACAAGTTATTTGAAATATATTTGAATTGTGAAATTGGCTTTAATATTATTAAAAGTGCTAGTGTTGATGGGCAGTTTATGGCTAACATATGTATAACATTTATGGTTTTTTCTATTAAAGTAATATATATACATGGTAGAAATATTGAAAAACTTTAATAAAAACATAATAGAAATTGTATCTTTACATGCAAAAGTTTAAGACAGTTTCTTCAAAATTATATGGCCTTTTCTATTTTTAAATTCTATAAAAATTTAAATTATACTACATAGTTTTATATTTTTCTTTTTTTTTAAAGTCAACATATTAGCCAAGAGTGGTGGCACATACTTATACGCCTAGCGCTTGGTTGGCAGAGGCAAGAGGCAGGAGGGTCACTGTAAGTTTGACGCTGGTTGTGTTACAGAGTGAGCCATAATCCCAAATGAGCAGAAACAACAGAAAGAAAAACAAAAACATTTTATAGGAAATCCTTCAGATTTCCACATTATGGATGGACTGGCAATGAAGTTCAGTTGTCAAATGCTTGCCTAGCATCTGGGTTAAACCCACAACACTGAAAGAAAAAAAAAAAACCATCCAGCCAACCCTCCAAACAAAAAGACCATTATACACAAATGGATAGCATTCTAAGTAGGACAACGTATCATTTAATTAACCACTGATTTCAGTCGTTTTCAGGGTTTCCATTGTCCTCCTGTCACAATTCTGTGGGATCTTTTCATCTGATATGTTCAGTGTCTTCCCAATATTTGCTTAGAATGTATTCCCAGAAGTGAAGTGCAGTGATCAGGCTGTGTCCTGCTCTAAGTTACTCCACTGATGGTCTACATGAGTGGTTAAGAGGTCTACGACTTGCCCTAGGCGATTTCATTTTACAAGCAGCTTTTGAGTTCATTTTGGGTACAAACGCAGAGGCAGGATGGCTTTGCTCCTTGTTAGTGCTTATAAATAATGCCGTGCATCTGTCACCATCCCAGACATGCAGACTGAAATGTATTTCTAAAGGTAAGATGCATACTGTCATATAGGTTATTTCAAAGTCAGTTGGGACCAACGAGCACATGGATGTATTAAAGTCTTATCAGAAAACAAGCCTCGAAGTTTACTGAACACATTGGAATGAAAAAGAATGCATGAACCCCCACCTGAACCCCCTTAAGGGGTAGAAACCTAACATAGTGATGGTGATGCCCTCTATTAACTTGGTGACCCAGAATGACCACCAAGGAACCAGCAGGCAGAAAACTCCCAATTATCCCAGGAACTTAAACTTGGCTGCTACTACTGTTGACACAATCTACTCCAAAGGCTGTCTGCTTGACCGTCTGTTTGCCAGTGTATCTGTCTGGAACCAGTCCTGCCCTTTGCCTCTATGGTTCCACACCCTGCCTAGACAAGTAGATTAGACACTGATGCTCAATTCAACTTTGATTCTCCAGCGTGGTTTGCTTTGACCTGGTGAATCAGACTGATGACTAATGCCTCCAACTGGGTCCCTTAACCTGTAGCAGCCTCCTGTTTCCACTAAGGTATCTTTGGAACCCCCAGAGCTGGCCAATTTATCCTTTCTGTAGCCACGGAGTAGCCTTCCAATTTGCATATACGGTGGCACGTTTACTGTGTGAAGTAAAGTATAAAGTGTTATCTGAGAGGTAACATTAGTAATTAAAATAGGAATTTGAGACCTTCTCCTTGACTCAGCAAACTTTCACGGGAACCAGGGCGGCTTCATTAATTGCAGCCAGCCAACAGAAACTAGGAAGCTTGTGCAATTATTGTTATTTAATACATTCTGACATTGTAGAAAGACACAAATGTATGTTTCTGATGCAGTGTGCTGGCAACATGGGATTGAAACTGTTCTCAGGCACTTGTGTTATCTGACTTCCTAGAAGTCAGCAAATATAGGACATGTTTCTTATCAAATAATTCAGCAATTTCAATAGGAACACCATTTTCTGTTATGCTATTATACTGATGTCACAAGATCAGACTTTTGTTGTGCACTAAATCTAATGTCTATTCCTATCCATGTTTCCTTTTTATTTCTCTTCTTTTCTGTGTAGTACTGGGCACTAAACTGAGGACCCCATGCATGCTAATAAGCGCTCTGCCACTGGTAAGGATTCCAGCACCCATCTGTTCTTCCTGGTCTTTTGTTGAAGTTCTTTTTACTTTTCTATCTTGTAATGTTTGCAGGCATGTCACACCATGCATCTTCCAACCTGATCTCTCTGCTCGCTTCCACTTCTGGAGGTGAGCTTGTTAGAGAATGCCCCTCTCACTTCAGTTGCTCAGGTACTTAATTTTATATTCAAAATGGCTCTGAAGTTTCTCTTTTCTTTACATCTCATTCTGGGCTCACCTTCATTGTACCAAAGAGGAAAGGGACAGGAGAGGAGACTGAACTTGGAATGAAAGTACCAATGTGACAGTGTCTAGACAGGGTTGTTTTGTCTTAGATGTCTTATAGGAATAGATAATCTACATTTGAGATTGTCCTAATCAAAGAGTCCTAATTAGCTGAATCAGTATGTTTTCCTCAGTGCCTAGCTAGTTTCAGAGTGACAAATACTTCTAAGTCAGCTATCTATTTGTGAGACAAAAGGGGTCGGGAGGTTGGATGGATTTTGGACAGAGTCTGCTGCATGTCTGAGTCACTGGGAAGGGCTATGCTGCACTAAAACCATTTTCAGAAGCATAAAATATTGAGGTCCTTTTGGTCCCTCTTTTCTGGCAAGTATGGGGTTCAAGCAAAGCTCACTACTATCGATTCCCAGTTGAACTCACTGCATCTATCAAGTTAGTAGAGAATGATTATTTTAATTTTAATCTTTTTTCCTATTATGAGGATAATTGATCATCTAAAGACATGCTGATTAGCCATATTTCCTTTCGTGAGCTGTCTTCTATCAAATAGTCCGAGGTGATATTTATCACATTAATCAGTAATGAGTCATTTACATGCAAGAATACTGCTCTTTTGCTAACACATAACGGACTGACTCTTGGCTAATTTGAGCCAGACTGTAAATCTTTTCTCTGATTGTCCCACCTTTCAGCCATATCCTTTGACAAGTGGTTCTGCTTGCTTATCTTCATCTATGTAAGAATTCTGCTGAGTCAGTTCAGCAAAATGCCTTCTTTATTATTTGATGAAATTCCTCATCTACCAACCTCAATCCTGAGTCTTCAATCCTCGGCAGCTATCAACTGTCCCCTTAAGGTGTAATCCCATCAAGTTGGAGTTCTATTAGCCAGATTCCCTCTTACCCCTGGGTTTGCCCCCACAGGAGTTTTCCAGCTAGTGACATGTTGACCCTGCTCTGCTACCTGGCTGGCCGTGCTCTTAGCCTCTGTTGCACTTAGGTTAAGGCCGAGCTCTGTCTTATTTCTGTGTCCTCTAGTTGCAACTGCTCAAGAAAACATGCCTTTGCATTAACCATAATGAGGATAGTTTTTTCTTTAACCTATGAGTTATTGATGGACTGTGTTATTGATGGATTGACCGAGATAGGGTCATGCTCTACTGCCCAAGCAGGCCTCAAGCTCCTATGCTCTCGTGGTTTCTTTACATTAGCCACCCGAGTGACAGCAATACAGTTGTGTGTCACTATAACTTTCATTATTCATAATGGTTTATATTACTGCTTTAATGTAATAACTCTTTTAACTCTTTTCCATGTTAAAAGTTTTCATTCCTATATGAGATCATACATCCATTTTTTATGTTTAAGTTTTTAAAATGCATGCTTTATTTTTATCATGTAGACTTTACCTTGTTTAATGGTACTACAAGGTTATACTTTTATCATTTTGCTCAGATATGTATATTTAAGGATAAAGGGAGATTTTATTCATTGAATTGTTACTAAAGAATAAGAATATAAAAAAGGTTGGCTCTTTGTAATCAGTTAAAGAATATATTTTATTTGCTCTTAAATACCATATCACCATCTTATAAAGTGCCAGCCAGGAAGAATTTACATTGGGAAAAAAATGTTCATTCTTTTAAAATAGAGCTTCATCTGTTATAAGTGGAGTGTGGCGCTAAGGGCATGTTAACATGGGCAAGGACCTGGGTTTAATTCCCAGCACTGAGGAAAAATAAAAGATAGGACAGGAGCTATTCCGTTCTGACTTCAGTCATCAGCATCTGAAACATCCCCAATTAGTATAGTTCACTATAACCATGATAAAGCTTTTTAGTATTTAAGTTTATGTCACAATGCCAAGCCAATTCCTGACATTGAGAGAGCAAGGACATCATTAAACCCTTTGTGTAGAAAAAGGCAGACGGTAGAGTTAGCTGGCTCACTCTGACTTGAACAGCTAACAGACAATGGGGCTGAGATTACAGTTGGGGGTTTAAACTCATTTTGTTGTAGCAGGGGCAAAACATCTAGCCACATATGGTAAATAAGGATGTGCGGCTTTAGTTTGCCTCTCAGTGTGAGGGTCCAGTCTGTCATAGCAGGGGAGGTGAGGCAGTCACAGTGGGAAGGGCATGGTCACACTGTGGTCAAGAAGGAGGCAGCCATGAGTCAGGGCCTCAGATTGCTGTTCCTCTGTCACTCAGGCTAGAACCCCACCCAGCCAGTCACTGCTGCCCATATCTATGGCTGCTCTTTCCTCCTTTCACCCAATACATAAGCCTGTCTTAGTGATCCTGAATCCCCCGTCAAACTGACAATCCAAACCACACAGCACATTCGAGATTCTGAAATTATTGCTTCTATTACATGTGAGTGATTCAAGGTAGGCCTTGCAATCTATCTTGTGTTATGTCTATCTTGTGTTGCCAGATTGTTTATCACTCAAGTCCTGTTGATTTTGATATTGAATCATTCACCTGTACTAAAACTATAAAAGTTTGAGTTTGGAAATAGTAGTCAAATTCATAGCAATGTTTATACATATATAAACGACTGCTCTGATCAGCCCAGAACAGGCTCAGTGTTTTCTACTCAATTATTATCTCAAATATTATGATGTCACACCCCTTCAGCATTGATGGGCGACTACCCACTCTCTCAGATTTACAATCTGGGTCTGCTGTGAGAGTGGGATGCTGAAGGCTTTGGCTCTTGGTTCCACACTTCAAAATGAAGAACCTGTCAAAAAAATGAAATTAGTCTTTTTAAAGAAAGAAGAGTGAATGATTCTATGTTTTAATCATATTATTTTAGCTTGTACTTTACTGGTTTTGTGGTTCTAAAGGTCTTGAATGCTAACATTCATTCCTGCTTCTGGTGAGTCTTTTCAACTGGATTTGTGGGTATTGGCAAGACTTGGGAGGGATCCACATATTAGTCCTGTCTGGCTTCGGGTTGAGAAGCCAATTGTTATTAACGCCAAGGGTCTAGCTTGCTGCAGATAGAGTACAGCCAGATACATTAAACCTCCCAAGGTGTGTTAGAGCATTCTTTGCTTTCTCTCTTTAAACTGCATACTGTACCATCTGACTTTGATGCCACAGGTGAGAAGTGAGGCAGGTGAAAGAGTAGATTTATATAGAAAAGAAAAAAATCTCAACTATAAATGAAAGTGGGTAGGGGTGAGAGCATCGCTCAGACACAGATATCACTACCCTTCAGGTTGTCTTCCTAGGAGCTCTGCTCCATTTAAACACCCTTTCAGTGTTGAGGGGCATGATGGGATATTGATTTCTGTATTAAAAAGAGTGCTTTCTCATGGCTGATAACTCAGTTTGTAGGGGTGAGATCTCAGACCTGGTTTTAATAGAAAGATATATGAAAACGTTTCATAATTAGACAGCCAAAGGAAGATTTAGATAATCTCGGAGATAAACACTGCATATGGATCTTTCTAGGTTTAAAAAGAATACAGCAATTCTTATTTTTATTTTCATTCCCATGGCAACACACTAAAGGAGTCTAGACAAGTCCCTGAGATTCAAATATAACCTTTTCTTAGCTCCTTCAAGGAACTTAACTCTTTCTGGACTGTAATGCAACACTAATTCTCTTTACTACTGAAATGCTTACTGCAGAAATTTTAAAGACGTTAGAAATTTAATTATGAAAACAAACATGGAAAATAACATATGACTTCTAAAGGGCAAATCACAATTCATTTCTGTGTTGATTCCTGGTCTTTTCTCACTTGTACACAAATGTGGTTAAAAGCTTTGAGGCAGCCCGAAGCCTCCAATGTTCTCTTGTTTTGCCATGACATTGTACAAGGTTGCGTTCACAGATGATAACTGATGTTTACACTCAACACGAAAGGCCACAGAACCAAAGCCAGGTATAAGTATGTCAAAGAAAACCTCAAACTTTTACTTAGGAAACAACTGGAGATAAACAACTTCTTGAGGTTAGTCTATGTCAGTTGTTATGTGAATCACTGTATGTATGCTCAAAAAATGTTTGCTCAGCAGATGTCAAATTTCAGTGGGTTTGACGAAAGCACACTAAAAGTAAAAAGATTGTTATCTTTATCCTTTTCTCTTGGCTTCTTATTTTGAACTCAGCAGAAAGGAGATACCAACCCAGAACTGGGTCACCTCCACCTCCACCTACCTACACACGCACATACACACACACACACACACTCACACACACACACACACACACACACACACTTACAATTTTATTATAATTTATGTAATAAAAATTTACATAAAACAACACTAAGATAAAACAGGAGAGGTCTGGGTAGCCATAAGACTGTTCCTGTGACAGGAGAGGGCAGGCAAGGGGGAGGGGGGCAGACGACACAGGAAATCTCAACTGCAAGGCACGTTCTAAGAAATTCTAGAGACAACATCTCTGACTGTCAATCTTTGTTGTCAGGCGGACTATGTTTAAGAGCCACACCTTTGGGTGACCTTCTGTTTCCAAAGAGGCTGAACTAAAGAGAGAAGTCCCATCCTGATTATGCATGGCACCATCTGATGGGCTGGGGCCTTAAGACATGTATCCGTTTGTGTGTGTGTGTGTATGTGTGTGTCTGTCTGTCTGTTTCCTGTTTCCTGGCTAAGCATTCAGTGTGACTAGCTGCCTCACATTCCTGGCCCCCTGCCTTCCTTCTATGAGGCCTGTACCTTACAGAGCCCCAAATAACTGCTTCCACCCTAAACTTTTTTTTTTTATCAGATATTTAGTCACATCACTGAAAATAATGGCCAGATCTTCTATCATAGGGGCCCCACCTTTTAGAGAGTCATTAACTGGTTAGGCTGGCACTGTCTTGGAGTAGGGACAGTGACAAGTTCATCTCATTGGGATACTTCAGCTCATCATGCTCTCTGTGGCATTTCAGTGTGGGCATTTATTTATAGCAGAATGGTTTAGAAATGTGCTTTCTCACTGTTTTCTTTTAGGAAAGTTTAAGCTGATACCACTAGCTAGAAGCTCAATATACTAAGTGACTGGTCAAATATTTTTTAATTTTTCTTTGCATGCACTTTTATTATATTATTATTATTATTGCATGTGTGTGTTTATGTGTGTGATATGTGTATTTGCACATACATGCCCACCTTGGCATTGATGAGGTCAGAGGACAACTTTGGAAAGTTGGCTCTTTCCTTCTAACCCTTCTGTGGGTTCCAAAGATTTACCTCGCATTTTCAGACTTCCACAGCAATCACTTAAATCCACCATCCTGCCAGCCTGTATTTTTTTTTCTTAAGCAGTGTTCAAATGATTTCCCTCTTACTCATCCCTACCACAGTGTACCAGTCTCTGAAGGGTCTCACATGGACTTCTACAGTAATACTTTGACTGATCCTGCTCCCTGCCATTACTAATGTCTCAAGGACTCTTTCCACACTCCCAGGCACCATTTCTCAAGTGTAGTTCACTGTCTTGTTTAAAGACTTTCGATGTTCATCAGTTGCTTTCATGCCAAATTCAGAAGTCCCTAATCAAAGCAGCAAATGTTTTTCTAACCCTAGTCCTCACTACTCCCTACCCTCAAAATTTTCTAGAGCCACTCTGGACTTTCACTATTACCTCAGAGCAGAATGTCCTTCCTTGTGTTTCCATCTTTGGACTGCAATCTTCTCTTTGCTCAGGACTTCCCTTCCTGTGCTGCCTTCTGAGGAATATGAACTCATTACCCTTCCTAGAGGATTAAGAAATATTTCTTTATATTTCTCTTTACTTCTTATAGCTACAATGAAGTAGAATTCACACAGTAAATCTCACCATTTAAAATGTTCAATTGTTTTAATATATCCACAGTTCACTTTCCTATGTTTTCATAATGCTTAAAAAACCCTTCATTAATTAGTAACTATTCTTTGCTCCTGATCCTCTCAGATTCTGAGAACCAACAGTGCACTTTCTGTGTCTGTGGATTTGCCTTTTTTGATTGGTTGATTTGATAGAAGTCACAAAGCATGAGACCTCTTGTTGCTTTTTTCTATTAGCATAATATTTTCAAGATTCATCCATTTCATGAGATGTTAGTGCTTCGTGTTGCCATATTAATACTTCATTTACTAGAAAACATACTCTGTTGAGTAGACATAACACTTGTTTATTCATTTATCAGTTGCTTTTGTCCCTTTCCAGTTAAAGACACTATGAATCTTCATGTTCAGTTTTCTATGTAGGCGTCTTTACATTTCTCTTTGTGCAAGTTAGGCTGCTGTATAACGTGGTAACTTGATGAGTAACATTTTGAAGAGCCATCGAACTGCGGACACAGCATAAGCAGGATTTAAAATTCCTAAAAGCAGTGAATACATGCTTCAAGTCCTCCACACTCTTCTAATCTTTGTTACAGTCTTCCTTTTTGGTTCCAATCATCCTAGTGAGTGGGAAGGGATACCTACCTGTGGCTTTAAACTACATTTCCCTGATAGCTTAGCAGTGTTTATAAAAGAAAACTTAGCTTGGTGTCATGGGATGAGTATTCAGTCACGGCACCCGACGAAAACTGAACCTGGGAGACTGTGAGTTCAAGTCTGTTTAAAAATAAACAGACCACACAAATGACCCAAATACCCCATGTTCCCTTGTCCTTTCTTTGATTTCCTGTGTTCCTTCTCTTCTTAGTTTTCCCATATTGCTCTATACATCTATTGCACAGACAATAACCATTTGTTGGTCTGTGCTCTGTGCATGTGTGTGTGTGTGTGTTTGTTTGTTTATGTGTGTACATTTGTATGTGTGAGCATGAATACATGTATGTGAGTGCTGATGTATGTAGATCAGAGGTCAACTTTAGCTGTTGAGGCTCTTCTTCAGTTGTTCTCTACCTTATTTTCTTTGAAAAAGGGTCTCATACTAAACCCAACCTCACCCGTTCACCCAGACTGGCTGCCCAGTAGGTGACAGGGAGCCCCTTCTCTCTGCCACTGGGATTTTACGCATACATATAAATACATATATGAGTTCTAGGCATCCTAACCGAGTCCTCACTCAAGCAAGGTCCTCTTCATGGCAAGAGCTCTCATGGCTAATCCATTTCCCCTATACCGTAAGCTGAACTTTTGAGGGTGGAGTTGACTTTTTGTTTATTCTTGTCTTCTACCTAGCTTTCTTGATTACGCTTCTGTTGGAAGAGCTTACTTTCCAACAGAATGGAGCACACCTGTGATTTTACTCTTTGTACCTTCTGCTCTGGACTTTCCTCATCACAGTTGGGGTGTGAGTGCAGAGGTGTACACCTGTGAGGCCCGTATAAACGTTGGAACGTGTGTATATTTGAGTTGAGTGGTTAATCAGCACTCTGTTTTATTATTATTATTATTCTGAAGAGATATTAGTCTGCATGATAAAAAGTAAAAGCAAATCTATTAAATTCTTTTCTTTTCTTTCTTTCTTTTTTTTTTTTTTTTTTTTGTAAAAAGTAATTGTTAGAACAAAGGCCAGAAAATGATGGCCTTTTCGCCTCTTCCTCTCTTCTCTGTAGACTCCTTGCTTTAGAAACATGTCTTGACTTCTTGCCCTTGGCTGGATATGGTAAAAAAAGAAAAACAAGTACATAACAAACAGAGGCGAAAATGAAGTAGATAAGTGCTCAGCACAATAGTAAACAGGAATTGGGAAGGGGAGACAAGAAGAGGGAAGGAGAGGAGAAAAGAGGAGGTGTGCCAGGATACTGCCATGGCCAGTTGGTCTCAATCCCACCAGTTGAGAATTAGACCACTACCACATTTAAAGTCAAATTTGAAGCAAACTTTAATTAAAATACTGGCCAGGTGGATGAGTCTGGGTTCACAGAAAAATAGTCAGGAAGTCATGTTTTGCAAGTGCATAAAAAGGCCAAACCCACAACTCATTGCATCTCCCATCATGTCCAATCAGGGGCAAGCATCCATCCTGATCTATTTCCTGCCCACAAACCTCCTGTCCACATGTGAGTAAGCACATCAGGTGCAGGTGGATCAAACAAACATAGGACAAGAACTTCTTCTTAACGGTCTTATTTGCAAACAGAACCCTTAACCTACAAGGTATAGTTTTCCTATTTTGGTCTCACAATGGACTGGCCAGAAGTCAACTAGGAGAACATTCTCCTGTAGTAAGGGGAAGCATTTTATTCAAACCATGTTTTAATAGTAAGCATTGTGCATACACCGTTTATTGTTCTTCTCATGCTATTTTAGCATTTAGTTGGGAAGTTTTTACTTTTGTATGAAGGTACACTTGAAACAAAATTATATTCACCCCTTTAGTGGAATTATGAGACATTTTAAATTTAATTATTACTAGAGTCCAGATTCATAATTCTATTACTGATCTCACCAGTATCTCCTGCTATTCCTATAACCTATTTTTCTTATATGGTCTACTCCTGGCTACCATAGATTTGTTGTATTTTACTAACAGTCATGTCATTAGAATGCTATAACATGATTCATTTGTAGTCTAGTCTCATTTACTCAGGGTGATATTTTGAGAGCTAATATTCTATACTATAGACCAGCCATTCATTCCTTTTTATGCTGTGCAGATGTATTATAGCTTGTTTATCAACCTATCAGGGAAAGGATATTTAAGTTTTTTGAAATCTGGAATCATCATTGAGCTTTGAATGAATATGTCTCCCACAGATTCAGTCTTGAATATTTGGTCCCCAGTTAGTTGGCACAATTTTGGTAAGTTTTGGTGGCCACATTGGGGGCAATATGGCACTGAGGGTGGGCTTTCAGAGGTGATGACCTCATTCTACTCCATCTTAGTTGGCTCTCTCTTTATTTCTTGCTTTCAGCTAGAGATGTGAACCTTCAAGTCCTAGCTATCAGCTCCAGCTGCCATGCCTGCCACCTGCAGCCATGCTGTCCTGCCATCAGAGACCCTATTCCTCTGGAGCCACAAGCCCAAACAAGCCCTTTCTTTTATAAGTTGTCTTGGTGCTGACATTCTATCACATGATAGCAAAGGAGCTATGTGATCTGAACTTCAATAGATTTTTCATGGGAATGTGGTTACACTTTCTCACATGTAAGTATTTAGGAATGAAGTTTTGAGTCTCGTCACAATGTCTGTTTAGCTTTATAGAAAATAGTGGGTGACCTTTCACAAAGGGGGGTTACCATTTTGATGACTATTAGCACTGTAGGCGAGGTATAGGACTACACTCAGAACTTCAGAGGACACCAATGCATGGCAACTTCCTGACCACTGTTAGGGCTGTACTGCTACCCATCGAACTTCCCTGAATTTCCAGTAAATGATAACATTCCTGCTCCTCCCAGATGACAGTGGCTGGGAGACAATAAGGAACATGAACATGCCAGGAAGCATGGTCTGATCCTCTACCTTCTTTCTACGTAGGTGCAAATGGTAGCTGGGTGGGCCTGTGAGGAGTACTGAAACCCAAGGGCTCCAGAGGGACCAGCAAAATAGTAAATGTGCATGGCTCAGATCTGAGTGTGATAGAGATAAGATCAGGATAAAGAATGTTGGGACTAAGAGGACAGTCCCCTCCCTAGTGTTCAGTGGATGAAACTCTTGAATATTGAGGTAGAAGATAACCTTGAACTATAAACTGACTTGTGTGAGAGGGTGACTTTAATTACACATATACAAAAAGCTGTGCAATCACAGAGAATTTCTATAAAACTCCATTCTTAAGATGATCCCGAGCCTATTTGAATGAATAAACATAGGACTAGAGGGGCTTCAGCTATCAGCAGCATTTTCACAGACCTTCAATCTAATTATGACTTCAGGGATTTGAAAATCCTCAGGAATGTAAATATGATCTTGTGATTGTGCTGAGCTTCTCTGTGTCTTAATTGATTGCATCAGCTCTAGTGTTGAATGCATGCTAATTGATAAAGCAGATAAACTAATTCCAAGGTTTTAAAGTATCATCTCCTGACTAGCTGTACATGTCAATCATCTGGGAGGACTTTAGAAAATCCTTAAGTCTGTATACTGTCCTAGAAATGTTAGTCTGCCTGCTCCAGGATGGGCACAGGATGCAGGTTTTAAAACTTTCCCAGATTATGTGAATGCACACCAGGATAATTTTTTTCAACTTTGTTTTATGTGCTCAAGATTGACTCCATGGCATCTTGTGTGTTAAGCATCCTTATACCACCAGGCTACAACCCTTATCCCCTAAATTTAATATTTTATTACATAAACACCCAACACACATAGCAAAAATGTTATGTAATTAATTTATGTGTAGAGTACAGAGTTCATTGGTATTAACTATGCTCATATGATGAGTTAATTATGAGTTGTTTTGTAATCGTCACATCTATCTCTATTAGTCTTCTATTGCTTTGATAAAATATTGTGACAAGAAGTGACATATAGAAGAAAGTATTTATTTCAGCTTATGGTTTCAGAAGGAGAGTACAGAAAGGCAGGGAGGTCTGGCAGCAGGCAGCCAGAGTGAGGTGGAAATTTCTGGTTTCTTTGGAGACCCAGTTGTGTCATGTGATGTGTTTTGGAACATATGAGAGGATGTTTTGCTGAGAAAAAAACCTGTGGTGTTGTTCTGGAGGCTGCCTGGAAAAAGGGCATGTGATATGTTTGCTAGAGTGGTTGCTGGAGAGAGCACATTATGTTTCCAAAGGGTATAAATGTAACCCAGCAGACAGCGGACTATGCTATAAGGCATTCATTTGCCTTGGTCCTCTTGGCTGATCTCCATTGGGCTTTGCTATGCTGGTCTTTGCTGAAGATGCTATGACATTGGGTTACCTTGCATGTGTTGTTTGTCTTGATTTCATAAACAGAATCACACCAAAAACTTCTGGTGGTGTTCCAGTGACTTCTTACCACTTCCATGGATTTGGGCTGATTGTCAAAGTCACACAGTTTCTTCTGGATTCAACTGTCATTGCTGATTCGTGGATGGTGTTTGTAATTGGATTGAGCTACTGCTGCTGATTCATATGAACTAAATTGCTGCTATCCTGACGCTGAAGATTGGGTTCACCCCAAGCAACTATTTCTAAACAGGTCCACATCCTCCTTTGCTCTATTAATCTTTCCTTTCTACTATCTCTGGTGGGCTAGAAGGGGGTTTAGAGCATTTAAATACCCTTATTAAACTAGGGTTTGAAAAATATAAGCCTCCAGCAGAGCTTGAAGTTAAAAGAACACATCATCAGTGAGTAACACGAAACAGTATGAATTGGAAGTGGGACAAAGGTTATATACTCTCATAACCTGCCACCAGTTACGTGCTTTCTCCAGTAAGGCTACATTGCCTTCCCCAACAGCAACATCAACTGGGGACCAAGTGTTCAAAAACATGATCCTGTGGGGGAAGATCTCTAGAATTGTTTTCACAACTAAAATCCCACAGCCATTAAACAACATCTGCCTTTTCCTCTTGCCCAGACTCCTGTAACCACCCTCCATCTCAACTTCTGTGAATTTGCCTGTTTGCTATCTAAAGGTGTGTAATAGTCCATTCTTCACATATGTTTTATATATTCATTAACCATATCTGGGTTCTTTGTATCTGATGTTTATTGTGTATAATACTGTTGTGAGCACTGGGCTACGAGTATCTCTTCAAGTTCTAGTTTTTAATATTTTTGGGTTATATATCTAAAGGAATTGGTGGACTACATGATAATTCTATGTTCAACTTATGTTATTTTGTCTTTTAATTAGTTTAAATGTTTTGACAGTTTCTCACTTGGGTATAGCATATTGTGATCACATTAACTACATTACCTTCTCTTATCTACCCTATGCCAGTTTTTTTCAGGAACCTCCATACTTTTGCATAGAGACTTCCCATCTTAGTTTCATTTCTATTGTTGTGATAAAATACCATTACCAAAGACAACTTGAAAGAGAAAGGGCTTATTCAGCTCACACTTCTAGGTTATAGACTATCACTGAGGGAAATCAAGGTGAAAATTCATCAAATCACACAGAGTCTAGAGCAAAGATCACATACACATTTTCATTTGCTTGCTGCATATGTCTGCTTGGCTAGATTTCTTCTGTCTTTTATAGTTCAGAGTCCAGCCAATGGAAAGGTTTAGCTTATATTCAGAGTATGCCCTCCTCCTACTTCAGTAAATAATCAAGACAATTCCAAACAGACATGCCTACAGGCTAATTTGATCTAGACAATCCCTGATTGACATTCCTGTCTAGGATGATTCTAGGTAAGGTTACCTTGACAGCACTGTCAAGTTTAAGTAGCATGTATTTATCAATATTTGCAGTTTTCTATTATTTACTTGGATAGCAATCTTCCCAGTGGGCATGGGGTGCTATTTCACTGTGGTTTTGCTTTTCATCTTGTTAGTAATGTTAAGTATTAATTCATGGGCTTAATTGGCATCTATTTATCTTCTTTGGGGAGATACTTATTCAAGACATTTGTCCATGTGTTAATTAGGTTGTTTGTTTTTGAATGAGGATCTTTTTGAATGTTTCTTTAAAGCTATAATTTTCAGTGTCTGACACCAGTGCTGGACTGCATTTGATGCTCTTGCGTTGCTGCCTTCCATAAGCTGTCCTGCTCTGCAGTTGTCATCTGTGAGTGGGAACATGGGCACTTTGGATGCTGTCAGGGATCATCCCAGGATCTGAATTTAACACCTGTTAATTGGATGTGTGAGAAAGTTCAAAGTGGCCTCATCTATAACCTGCTTGTCTGATAGCAGGGCCTGGGGGGCATTCTCTATACTCATGATCATTCCCCAGTTGTGTGATCTAGTTACATTTCTACATGGATTCTCACTTTCAAGAGACCAGCAGTGAACGTTTTGAGTTCATTCAAGATCAAGATTCGAAATTTAAAGAGCACTAAAGTCAGTGAGGTAACTAAGTGGAAAGGAAAAAGACTTCCTCTTCTTCCTCTTGTTTCTTTTTAAGGACTTTAAAAATGTGGGGTCTCTCTCTCTCTCTCTCTCTCTCTCTCTCTCTCTCTCTCTCTCTCTCTCTCAGGCATGGACACACACATGCATGTGTACTTGTGCAGGTATGCTCATGTGTGTGCACATGCAGGCATGCTCATCTATAGCCATTTATGTGGAAACCAGAAGTTCACTTCTGGTTAACTTTCCTCTGTCACTTTCCACATTATTGTCTGAGAAATAATCTATTACACCTAAAGCTTACCATTTCACTACAGTGTTAAGCCAACATTTTTGTTTATCCTACCATGAGTGACAGGGGTATAGGTACACATCACCACACCCAGATTTTGTATGGGTGCTGGGGACCCAGATTAGGCTATTATGCTTGTTTAGTATGAACCTTGTTCACCGAGCTACCTCCCTAGCCAACCAAGGAGCTTCATCTAAAAAGACTTTTATTTTGTAATTAGTGTGTGTGTATACATGTATGTGTAGGTACAGATGCCTACAGATACATGAAAAGGATATTGGATTCCTTGAACCTAAAGTTACAGGCAGTTGTGAGCTGCCTGATAGGGTCACTGGACTCAAACTCAATTCTACAGAATCAGTACACATCAACTGCTGAGCCACCTCCTCATCCTAGAGCCTGCTTTTTAATAAAGGAAGAGGGCATTGGTGAAAGAGGATGGAGGAATAGAGGACTATTACTGTTACCTGAGGACACAATCTGACATACCAGGTGACTCTGAAGTATGGTTACTCCACGATAAGAGCCATGGTATGAAAGCTCAGCCCCACCCCCACTCCCCCACCCCCCACCTCACCAATGCTCTGTAATAGACATTTTTCATCTTCTCCACGTTCCAGCTTTGGTTCCTATCTGCTCATCACAGTCTATGGGAAAACATGTGATAAGAATGCCCCAGAGTAGGGAAATCAAGGGCAGGGAGGTGGGAGTGGGTGGGTAGAGGAACACCCTCATAGAAATAGGAGCAGGGGATAGGAGAGGGGGTTTCTGGGGGAGGGGGAAACTGGGTAAGGGGAATTTGAAATTTAGATAAATTAAAATTAAAAAAAAAGAATACAGGGATCTACAACAAACAATTTGTAAACATGGAAGCAGTGTTCTTGGCTGAAGTCTGCAATGTAATTTATAAGTATATATATGTATATGCATATATATATATATATATATATATATATATATATATATATATAATTTTTTCATGAAAGAAGCTAGGTGGCTAGTTCCTGACCCAATCAATGCTGGGTGAACATTAATTTTGAGTTGCTTTTATTGATGTATCTACAGCTTTTCACTGCTAGGTCTTGTGGCCCACAAAACATATTTATGGGACAGCTGCCTAACTTAAGTGCATGTTGGTTGAGAAACAACTCACAGAGCACGCTTGTCTGTGAAGGTTCTCTTCACTTACCTCTGCTTTACAAGAGACAAGTCAGTGGGTAGAAATTGAAAGAAGCCAATATATAACTCTGTCTGCACTGCCAAGAGTGGTGTAAGCTTCATTAGGTCAGTTAGGGGCCTTGAGCTGCAGTGTCCTTTTGTATAAATATGAAATACTTGGCTCAGTGTGTGAAAACTAAGCAAAACCGGTAGGGCAGCCTGATACTGCATTAGCTTACAGCCTAAGTATAACACCCACCACCCAGGGCAAAAGAGGCAAACGTAAATGCCCTGCTGACATGCCACTGAACACTGGGCCCTGGGCACTTTTCTACTGCACCTAAAAGCAATCCCCAGATAGGCTTTCTACTTGTGCTCAACTACTAGTTTAGTCATGGCTGATACTTGTAGCCTAAAAATAAATTAGATTTGGTTGCATTGGAGATTCTTCATTAGAATCAAAAGGAATGGCACAACTCAATTTACAAATTTTATCTTGCCTTTTGCCATTGATATGTGTAGTGTAAACTTTGTAGTGTAGTGTAGTGTGTATGTGTGTGTGTGTGTGTGTGTGTGTGCGCGCGTGCGCGCTTGTGCACAGTGACTCAATCAGATTAGGTTCTTATACTGACTCTACTTGTGAATACACCAGCCCCTTAGTAATATTTGGTGATGTACACTAGTTTTCTGCACAATTATAGCACAATTTTGCTAAAGATTTTCATGATACTTAGGCAATCATATTTTCTCTCGGATTGAAACCTGTCATGTGTGGTAGTCCTAACCTCCAGTACTTTAGGTTACTTGTAGGACAGAGAATCAATGCCTGCCAAAGAGTTGGATTTATTGAGGAAATCAGGGACCACTGAGAACCTCTAATGTCTGGATGAAGGCATGGCATGTGCCTGAGAGGGAAGGGAGAATCTCTGCAACCTGGTCTACTTGAAAGCGTGGAGCTCAGATCCACCTTACCCAAAACGTTTGGGCCTGAACATGACTAGGAGCAGGGAGGATTGAATAGGGCTTGCTGTCAAGCTCGGAATGGGCCCAGGAAGTCAGCATCTTTTGGCATTTCTCACACTCCTCTAGGTGAGGCCAATGCCAGCCTTTGCTGAGTGAGTACAGTATCTATATCTCCTTGTATCTCTTGGGACATTTCATCACGATGGAACCTGGTCCTAGACCAGTGCCACTAGTAGGGAGCATGTAGGCTCTGAACTGGAAGACAGAATTCTCATGAAGGTTATCAACTTAAAATGAGGCCGTGAGGGTTAGCCTCCATCTAATTTGACTGACTTTCTTTTAGGTAAACAACAGAGCTGGACATATTCGTACATAGGGGATAAAACATTAATGAAGAGACAGGAAGATAATACCGTCACCCATAATCCAAGGAGGAAGTGATCCCCCAGCCTCTCAGGCCGCAGAGCAACCAACAGGACCAGCAACCTTGGTTTTGTATGTCCTTCTTTCAGATATGGGAGACAACATATTTGTAATTTGTAAGTTTCTAACCTGTCCATATTGCTTTGCCACAGGGATCCTAGTGAATGAATACTACTGTTTTTAAGAAACCCTGACAGGCACCTGGCCAGCCTTGTTTTACATATAAGGTAGAGTTACTGGTTGTCACCAAGTATACTGGGTAATCATCAACAAGAACATATTTTGCAACCCTCTTGGGCTGCCTCTGTGTAGACTTTTCTTTGATGTTTTATCTGATAAGTGTCCAAAAGAGAGATGGTAGAAACTCTCAACTCACAGTGTTCTCATTTAACAGAGAAGCTGGGGGCCCAGGTATGAATCTCACTTCTAATTTGGATTTTATCCCCTTCTCCAAGCACAGGAACAGTTCTGTTGGCAAGTTGTCAGAGTGAGCTTTTATTGGGAGCAAAGACCAGAGCATGAGCCGGCCTGGGTGTGGGCAGTCTGCAGCTGTGTGGTCTGTGAGGTAGTAAGGTGGTGGTGAACGATACCCTTTGCTCACATGCTGTCTGTACAAAGGTTTGCAGACTAGGTGGTAGAAGAGTAAATACAGACAGTAGGAAATCACAATGTGGTCCCCATTCCAGAACACTCTGAGCCAAAACACTGGGCCTACGGTTGTATATTTTTTTGTTGGACTTAGTGCTGTTTTGTTCTTGCTTGAAACTCATGAATCTTTCTTTTGGCAGCACATAGCTATTAAGTGCCATGGAAATTTATATGTGAGCCATGTACGGACATGTTGACTGAGACGAGTAAACACGAAACCCCTCGAGGCTAATTTTATTATCAAATGCAGAGTCTAATTACTATCTACTCAGGTTTAAAGACATAGACAGTATATTTTGTGTGTGTGGTTGTGACACATTACAAGATTTTAGGGAAATAAAACGGTGGGAAATTCAAAGCTTGTGGAATCCCAGAACAAATTGCTAAATTCTTCTTGCCTGGGCTTGTTCAGTTACAAGGCTTTAGTAAGTGAAGCCATGCTGTCTTTTCTAATAAATAAGAAGAGAGAACAGCTATATGTGTGTTCATACACACACACACACACACACACACACACACACACACACACACGTATACATATACACATATGTGTATATATGTGTATATATATGTGTGTGTGTGTGTATGTGCCCATATGTATGTATATATATATATATATATATATACATATATATGTGTATATATACCCATATATATATCCATATACACACACAGAGTATTTATTGTGTGTGGTAAAGATAATGGAAAGACTCACCGGACTGTGGCTTTGGAATGGACTCTAAATTTCTCTGAGGACAACTGAGGAGGGGTTGGTGAGCAGCCAACAGCACCAGCAAGGAAAGAGCCACTGGGCTGTGGAGAGAGACAGACTGTGGATCTGAATTAGAGCTATATTCAGCCAGGACACTGACACTGTGGCTGTGCTTTGCCAAAGAAAGGTCTGCACTGAGGCCAAGGCAATGAGATGATTGACATCTCACTCCTGCTCCTGTTGCTTAGGGGTAAACCAGGTTAGAAGTCACCATCTTTGGAAGCTGTAACTGATCATGAAAGATGAGGATTATATTTTCTAGGAAGCTCTTGTAAGGAATGAGGTGGCAGATCCAGGAGCATGCTGAATATGCAAGAAAAAAATCACCATCATAGTTTATGCACACGGATAGCTAGCATTTGTTCATTTTTGTGCATGTTGGGTGTATTTAAGGAACTGTGGTTTTGTTAGACTTGGTTATAGTGGGGGGAAAAACAGTTGCATTTAATTTTAAATATTAAAGAACTCTCACAAAGTTAAGTCAGTAGTAGGCGTTCATCTTCATGGCATAATACAAGGGTTCTATTTGAGTTTGTTTTTGTTCTCCCTTTATAAAGCGAAAGAGAGTTTGGGACATCTGCAGTTTGCTTCCAGATACGGAGAACTTTTAAGATCTGTTCTCTGAGAGTTGTCAGGCTGGTGTGTGTGTGTGGGGGGGCAACTACTTAATTTTTCTGTGTGCCTTATTTCCCAAGCTGTGAAAGGTAACAGTGTATCATATTCCCCCTGAGAACTTCTGGCCTACAGAAGGTGCTCAGGGGACTTGCTCTAGGTCCCATGTTAGTAGTGGAAAGGCCTCTGGTAAAATATGAAGAAAAACAGCAGGCTTCTTCTGTGGACGCTGTGACCTTCAAACCAGACCCACTTTTCCCAAGTTAGTTCATCTCCCAGGGCTTGTCCTCACAGGGCACATGGGAAGTTTCCTTGAGGAAACCATTTTTTAAAAGCAAGAGAGAGAGGGAAAAAAATCCACTTTAGTCTTATTAAATGTACACAATTACACTATCATTACCTTACTTTGATTTTTGGCTTGCATTTTGTATGTGAGCTATGGTTCTCTCCACCCCCACCCCCCGCCCCCTGCCAAATGATAAATATTGGAAAGTCACAGCTTGCTTGTTGAAACTCGGGGGCTTTACAGCTCTCCCTTTGGCATGCCTGTTTCCTGAAAGACAAATGGATTCCAGGCAGGAGGGAAAGGGCAGTTCTCCCGTGAACACTGCTGTTGGTGGCAGAGCTCTCCAATCTTACAGCATGGCTTATGCCAGTCATTTATATCAGTGTAGTCTTTGGCATATCCAAGCATGCTGAAAATCCCATGAGGCAAGTTTTAGATACAATATGCCCAGCGGAACAATGTATAGATGATACATATAATTATATTCAGGTTTTCTCTAAAATGTAAAGGTACAGCTACTCTACCAGAGAAGGCCTCTTCCCTAACTCCTTCTTTTCTTTGTCCTTTTCTTATGATAGAAGTTTACTAATTTAATCAAGATATATCCCTTCCAGACAAAGACCTAACAGGGGAAGGCAGCATATGGCTGCGACTCATTAGCTGTGATTTAACTGTCTTTGGAGTCTACCAAAAGGGCAGTGTTCAAAAGATGTAGGGGTTTGGGATATATAGACATGGGGCTTATATGGGAGGAATTTACATGGTGTTTGTATATTTTAGACCTAGTATAGTAGCTAATCAAGCTGAACCCTTATGTATATCTAGGCATCATTTCCTTATTTATGAAGAAATATGCAGTGAAAAGGATAGCTGATGGATTTTGTTTTTAAATCTTAAAACCTTTCTTATTAAAAACCATAATAACCTTTCAACTAAATGAAAACACCACACACTAAATTAAGCTACTCAAAGTCTAAACAGCAGCGAACTTCTGATACAGTTATAATTGGTGTTCAGAACTGAAAAGGGTGGTGCTTTATTTTTAAAATGTCAACCACCCCTTTTCACAGTGGTTTTTTTAAAATTTATTTTATTTTATGTATATGAGTACACTCTAGCTGTCTTTAGACACACCAGATCCCATTACAGATGGTTATGAGTCACCATGTGGTTACTGGGAATTGAACTCAGGACCTCTGGAAGAACAGCCGGTACTCTTACCCAGAGGGCTAATATCCAATATATACAAAGAACTCAAGAAGGTAGACCCGAGGGAACCAAATAGTCCTATTAAAAATGGGGTACAGATCTAAACAAAGAATTTTCACCTGAAGAAATTCAGATGGCCGAGAAGCACCTTAAGAAATGCTCAACATCATTAGTTATTAGGGAAATGCAAATCAAAACAACCCTGAGATTTCACCTCACACCAGTCAGAATGGCTAAGGTTAAAAACTCAGGAGACAGCAGGTGTTGGTGAGGATGTAGAGAAAAAGGAACACTTCTCCACTGCTGGTGGGATTGTAAGATGGTACAACCACTATGGAAATCAGTCTGGTGGTTCCTCAGAAAACTGGACATGACACTTCCGGAGAACCCTGCTATACCTCTCCTGGGCATATACCTAGAGGATTCCCCAGCATGCAATAAGTACACATGCTCCACTATGTTCATAACAGCCTTATTTATTTATTTATTTATTTATTTATTTATTTATTTATTTATTTATATTCGATATATTTTTTATTTACATTTCAAATGATTTCCCCTTTTCTAGCACCCCACTCCCCAAAAGTCCTGTAAGCCCCCTTGTCTCCCCCTGTCCTCCCACCTACCCCTTCCCACTTCCCCATTCTGGTTTTGCCAAATACTGCTTCACTGAGTCTTTCCAGAACAAGGGGCCACTCCTCCTTTCTTTTTGTACCTCATTTGATGTGTGGATTATGTTTTGGGTATTCCAGTTTTCTAGGTTAATAACCACTTATTAGTGAGTGTATACCATGATTCACCTTTTGAGTCTGGGTTACCTCACTTAGTATGATGTTCTCTAGCTCCATCCATTTGCCTAAGAATTTCATGAATTCATTGTTTCTAATGGCTGAATAGTACTCCATTGTGTAGATATACCACATTTTTTACATCCACTCTTCTGTTGAGGGATACCTGGGTTCTTTCCAGCATCTGGCAATTATAAATAGGGCTGCTATGAACATAGTAGAGCATGTATCCTTATTACATGGTGGGGAAATCTCTGGGTATATGCTCAGGAGTGGTATAGCAGGATCTTCTGGAAGTGAGGTGCCCAGTTTTCGGAGGAACCGCCAGACTGATTTCCAGAGTGGTTGTACCAATTTGCAACCCCACCAGCAGTGGAGGAGTGTTCCTCTTTCTCCACACCCTCTCCAACACCTGCTGTCTCCTGAATTTTTAATCTTAGCCATTCTAACTGGTGTAAGGTGAAATCTCAGGGTTGTTTTGATTTACATTTCCCTAATGACTAATGAAGTTGAGCATTTTTTAAGATGCTTCTCCGCCATCCGAGGTTCTTCAGGTGAGAATTCTTTGTTTAACTTTGTACCCCATTTTTTAATAGGGTTGTTTGGTTTTCTGGAGTCTAACTTCTTGAGTTCTTTATATATATTGGATATTAGCCCTCTATCTGATGTAGGATTGGTGAAGATCTTTTCCCAATTTGTTGGTTGCCGATTTGTCCTCTTGATGGTGTCCTTTGCCTTACAGAAACTTTATAATTTTATGAGATCCCATTTGTCAATTCTTGATCTTAGAGCATATGTTATTGGTGTTCTGTTCAGAAACTTTCTCCCTGTACCGATGTCCTCAAGGGTCTTCCCCAGTTTCTTTTCTATTAGCTTCAGAGTGTCTGGCTTTATGTGGAGGTCTTTGATACATTTGGATTTGAGCTTAGTACAAGGAAACATGGATGGATCAATTCGCATTCTTCTGCATGCTGATCTCCAGTTGAACCAGCACCATTTGTTGAAAAGGCTATCTTTTTTCCATTGGATGTTTTCAGCCTCTTTGTCGAGGATCAAGTGGCCATAGGTGTGTGGGTTCATTTCTGGATCTTCAATCCTGTTCCATTGATCCTCCTGCCTGCCACTGTACCAATACCATGCAGTTTTTAACACTATTGCCCTGTAGTATTGCTTGAGGTCAGGGATACTGATTCCCCCAGACTTTCTTTTGTTGCTGAGAATAGTTTTAGCTATCCTGGGTTTTTTGTTATTCCAGATGAATTTGATAATTGCTCTTTCTAACTCTGTGAAGAATTGAGTTGGGATTTTGATGGGTATTGCATTGAATCTGTATATTGCTTTTGGCAAAATGGCCATTTTAACTATATTGATTCTACCGATCCATAAGCTTGGGAGATTTTCCCATTTTTTGAGGTCTTCTTCCATTTCCTTCTTCAGAGTCTTGAAGTTCTTGTCATACAGATCTTTCACATGTTTGGTAAGAGTCAGCCCAAGATACTTTATACTGTTTGTGGCTATTGTGAAGCGGGTCATTTCCCTAATTTCTTTCTCAGCCTGCTTATCCTTTGAGTATAGGAAGGCCACTGATTTGCTTGAGTTGATTTTATAACCTGCCACTTTGCTAAAGTTGTTTATCAGCTGTAGGAGCTCTCTAGTGGAGTTTTTTGGGTCCCTTAGGTAGACTATCATGTCATCTGCAAATAATGATAGTTTGACTTCTTCCTTTCCAATTTGTATCCCTTTGACCTCCTTATGCTGTCGAATTGCTCAAGCTAGTACCTCAAGTACAATATTGAAAAGATAAGGAGAAAGGGGGCAGCCCTGTCTAGTCCCTGATTTTAGTGGGATTGCTTCAAGTTTCTCTCCATTTAGTTTGATGCTGGCTACCGGTTTGCTGTATATTGCTTTTACTATGTTTAGGTATGGGCCTTGAATTCCTGTTCTTTCCAAGACTTTAAGCATGAAAGGATGCTGACTAAAGGGCACAGAGAAAGTATCCAAATTAACAAACTTAGAAATGAAAAGGGAGATATAACAACGGAAACTGAGGAAATCCAAAAAATCATCAGATCCTACTACAAGAGCCTGTACTCAACACAACTGGAGAATCTGGAGGAAATGGACAATTTCCTTGACAGATACCAAATACCAAAATTAAATCAGGACCAAATAGATCATCTAAACAATCCCATAACGCCTAAAGAAATAGAAGGAGTCATAGAAAGTCTTCCAACCAAAAAAAAGCACAGGACCAGATGGTTTCAGTGCAGAATTCTATCAGACCTTCAAAGAAGAGTTAACACCAATATTCTTCAAACTATTCCACAAAATAGAAACAGAAGGAACACTACCCAATTCCTTCTACGAAGCCACAATTACGCTGATACCAAAACCACACAATGATCCAACAAAGAAAGAGAACTTCAGACCAATTTCCCTTATGAACATCGGTGCAAAAATACTCAATAAAATTCTTGCCAACCGAATCCAAGAACACATCAAAATGATCATCCACCATGATCAAGTAGGCTTTATCCTGGGAATGCAGGGTTGGTTCAATATATAGAAATCCATCAATGCAATTCACTACATAAACAAACTTAAGGAAAAAAAACCATATGGTCATTTCATTGGATGCTGAAAAAGTATTTGACAACATTCAGCAGCCTTATTTATAATAGCCAGAAGCTGGAAAGGGCCCAGATTTTCCTCAATGGAGGAATGGATACAGAAAATATTATTTACACAATGGAATACTACTCAGCAATTAAAAACAATGAATTCATGAAATTCTTAGACCAATGGTTGGAACTGGGAAATATCATCCTAAGTGAGGTAATTATAAAAGAATACACATGGAATGCAATCATTGATAAGTGGATATTAATTAGCCCAGAAGCTCTGAATACTGAAGACACAATTAGAACATCAAATGATTCCCATGAAGAAGGAAGAAGAGGGCCCTGATCCTGGAAAGGCTTGATCCAGTATTTTAGGGGAGTACCAGGACAGAGAAAAGGGAGGGGGAAATGATAGGAGAATGGATGGAGAGAAGAGGACTTATGGGACATATGGGGGAGGGGGAACTGGGAAAGGGAAAAGCATTTGGAATGTAAACAAAGAATATAGAAAATAAAAATATATATACAAAAAAGGGTGGTGCTTTATATTAAACTTTAAACTTCCTTCTAGAATCTTAGACTGTCTCAATTATTCTTTCTAAGATGTTTATAAAAATCCCAAATTCTGTAAAGCATGTTTTCAAATAAAGATAACAACCTCTTATTTATATCGAGATAGCTATAAAATAATCCATAATAATACAGTTAACCCTCAAGCAACCTCTTACTTAGAATGAACTAGCTCGAAGTTCATCCATACAAATGCATATGACACTCTGTAATGGATGATAGCCAAGGAACACAGGGGGCAGGAGTGGTCAGATGGAGCTATAAGCTAGCCAGCGATGGACCTGAAACACCAATGAGGAATTCTGACCTCGGTATTCCTTTTAGAGCTGTTGCATTCCAGAAGACAGGATTTGAGGGTCATGGCAGTGAGATAGGCTCCTTTAACGGAAAAATTCACATGATTTAGGAAAGGGATGCAGCTCTGATGTCTGTAGAGTTAATGACACTGTCTTGGAGTTAGGATCACTACACAAAGGACTCCAGTCTGTCCTCTCTAAAATACCCAGCTGCCACTTGTCACTCGTTATCTACCTAATGATGCTCAGTTGCATGCACTGAATCTTCTGTGTCTGTGATAGGTCTTTAAGTGTGACAGGAAGATGAAACTGCCGAGGTCTCCGGAGCTTATCTTTCAGCACTGGCTTCTAACTGGCCTCTTATCCACACTGGTATGGAGGAGTGGATGCGAACACTTCCAGGAATGTTTGTTTCCTAAGAAAAGTAATGTTGGTTTTATGGAAATTTTAACACAAAGATCTAAGTAGCCATGTACATGATTTGTGGGATAATGTGTTAACACCAGAGATGTAGATGGCAAATCTCTTTCAGTTACAAAGAGGTGTGAGGACAGTTTATTTTACAGATATTTAATTGTGTGTGACACACACACACACACACACACACACACACAGAGAGAGAGAGAGAGAGAGAGAGAGAGAGAGAGAGAGAGAGAGAGAGAGAGAATATGAATCTTGGAAAGAGGGGTGCCATAGACTAATTTAGGTCTGAATCTCAAATGGAAAGAACAGGTTTCAGTATTAAAGAGTATATTTTCATTTAACAAAAGAAAGTATAGTTAGAGAGAAGGCATTTTGTCTTACTTAAAAATAATGCTTAATGTTTAAAATTATCATGGAAAAGTCAGAAGTTTTGCTTACCATTGAGCCATAGAATTAAAAATGACCATGAAGTGATGCCTGGTGGAAAGAGGGTACTGGAGTCAGCCATTGTCAGGTACACGGCTCTGGAGTCTGTGTTGTCTCTGGGAAAGAACCCTGGTCATGTCTCCTACTCTCAGTGTTCTCTGGTTTCTATATCTGTGAAGGGAAGAGAATGGTAACAATATGGTCAGGCTGTGCTAAATGTGAACTACATTGTCTGAACATGCCTGCCCACTGCCAACCACATCCTAGAAAAGGCAAAGGGAGATATTAGTGACTTTCTTTTGTAATAAGACATCTTAATGGCTAAGCATACATCCTAATGGTAGATATTGCCTTCCAAGGATTAAAATTCCATTCAAGCCCTTCAATTATCTATGAGTGATTTTCACATTGCCTTGAGGTATTAACTATGTTTGATCGTGATATGATTTTCATATATTCCATCAAGAAGAACACAAAGACACTGGCACCATTGTGATAATATGTACCGTCATATTATGGATTAAAATGAGTTGAGAGATTAATAAAGCAAGAAGAGAAAAAGACAAGCCACAGCATGAAAAGAAACTAATCGTGCAACAATCTCACCTTCAACAGGGGGCCCTGAGAGGCTCCTGTTTTCTAAGAACTCTCTGACAAGCAAGGCTGAACCACATGCCCACTAATGTGCCACACGATAAATTATTTAGGCAGGGCAAAGTCAAGGAAGGATCTTTAGAGACTCCCAGATCATACTGTATAGATTGGGTAATTGTGGAACAATGGTAGTTAATTGAGCAAAATAGCAGCAGATGAGATTCATCATAGGCCAGTGGGGCATAGTGAAGACTTTGATGTGAATTACTTGTACACGTTGTACATTCCTAATTGAGTGTGATTCCCCAAAGAGAAAGGAACTAACATAAATTATGGGCGCAGTGGAAGCAGCAGCTTGCCTGCTACATGAAATTCTTCAGAGCATTCTCTTCCGAACATTGATTGTATGTGTGTGTGTGTGTGTGTGTGTGTGTGTGTTTACACACACACATGTGTACCACAGTGTGTATATGTTAAATGGAGGTCAGAAGACAACTTTAGGAGACCACTTCTCCCTTGCCATCACATGGGTCATGGAAATCAAACTCAGGTATTAGGCTAGGCAGCAAGCACCTTTACCCCGTAGGCCCTCTCACTTGTCCTCATTTTCTTACTAAAAGCATTACCTTACTTATTAAAAATCTATTTGTGCTCAAAAAGAACATTGAAGATATGAGTAGAAAAATTCTTGGTTAAGGAAAGATAAAGTTATTCAAGAAGGGGCAAATGTTCACAAGCAGAGTCTCTTGTTCATGAAGCATGTGTGGGGTATTGTGTTAGTACGTCAATTTCATCCCTGTCCCTTATTTTTCTATTTTTGCATCTGGGTCTTTGGCTCTGTGACTTGGTGGTTTCTCCTGCTAAAGTTTGGTATGCAAATATTGGGCTGGCCACATGCCTTGTTTTATCTAATAGAATGTTATCTGTCATGACATAAGTAGAGGCTCATATGAACTTGAGTAATTTGGCCTCTTTTCTTGTATCTCTGCCATTGTATTGAGCCTATATCTCAACAAGTTAGTAGCAAGAACATTCTGGTGGTTTGGATGAGATTGTCCTCCAGAGGCTCACATGTTTAGATACTTCCTACGTGGTAGAATGGTTTGGGGGAAGAATGGGGGCATAGCCTTGTAGTAAGAAGGGTGTCGCTGGGGGGTGGTCTTTGAATTTTCAAAAGTCTTATGCCATTCCTAGTGTGCTCCTTGACTTCTGCTTGTTTTTTGTGATGTGATCTCTGAGCTGTTCTTGTTGCCAAGCCTTTGTTCTATGCCATGGTCTCTAACCCTCTGAAACTATATGTCTAATTAAACACTTTATTCTGTAAGCTGCCTTGCTCATGGTGTTTTGTCACAGCAATGGAAGAATAACAAAGACATGCAAGGAGGATAAATATTCCCTGAACCCATGATCTAAGACTTGAGAGTTGGCATGCTATTTTTTTTTCAGGTCAATATTTTTGAACCACAGTGATCCCATATGTTCAGCCAACCATTATTCTTAATGGTTGAGTCTGTGTTCTTAATGTGTCTGTGTTTGGAATATATTAACTTTTAATTGATACATTGAATAAAGCTGTTTGTCATCTGTAATGCAAACGGGACTCACCCCCAAACAGATGAAGATCCAGCTAGAATAAAAGGGTAGACCTCTCTACAAGTAAAAAGGGATTCCTAGCTTGCTTCTTAAAGTGTGTGCATTGATCCTTTCCCAGTCATTGTCCTTGAGCCTTTGCCTTTTGTCTTTGTCTTTCATCTTGAGTCTTGTCTTTGGGTCTTGAGCCTGGTTGCATTAGATGGAAACATACATCACCTTTTCTCTTGGGGCTTCAATACGGTGAATGAATATCCAAGTACTTCTCAGTCTTGATTGTGTGATCTGACCTCTTTCTCTCTTCTCCATCTCTCCATCCGTCTATCTTTCCTACTAATACAGTGAATTTTTTTTATATAGTAATTTGCTTCAATTAGCATTGGGGTTGTATAGTTACAATATTTTTATATTGTTCTTATACCACTTAACCCTTACAATTATTTCTTGAGTTGGGATATGTCTAGGGGTGTGTGTGTCTCAGGGTGGGGGTGAGGTTAGTGTGACTGTAGGATTTAAATCTTGTCCTTGTAGTTCTAAAACCTCTATTCTTTGGGTGTAAGATCACAGTTGGAAATTATAAAGTTGCCTGAGGCACACAGAGGTTCTTCTATGGAATTGTTTTAGCCTGGTTTCCTATGGAGCTGAGCATCATTTCTGGTGCTTCAGATACTGGCCACCCTTCTAAGTGAGCAAGTGTGTCTTTCCATTGGGCTATGAGATTATAGATGGGTACTCATGACTGAGTTGACATTCAGGGTTAATTCTCCCTTTTGTTTTTGCACTATACATTGGTTCTCTTTGTCCATAAAATCATGTGAGTCATATGCTTCTATTGACACCCAGGTGGCTCTGACAGAATTCCCATCAGGAAACACGGGCATCTGAGAGTGCTTGGTGTAATCTAGTCAACTTAACATTCAGAGCCAAGAAGAAAATACTAAGCAATTACAAAGCAATTCTGGGATCTTACATCTGTTGGGTTAGCACTGTATTTTACTCCAGCCTAATTACAGTTAGTGTCTGCATAAGTATGTGGCTCTCGGAGCAAAAACAGCCAATTTGCTTACTTTGTCGATGTACTTTGATTATATTTGACCTAACAAATTAGGTTATCTAATTCTAGACTTAATAAGTCCTCCTCAGTCTCAGCTCAAGACTCTTCTATTTAGTAGAATCTTTTTGTAATAGTTGAGGGCTACGATGCTGCCAGCAACTTGTGTCAAAGCATACAATTAAAAGTGAGCCACAGTTCAGGCTTCTGATGATGAAACTGATTAAAGGCCAGTCCTGGGCTGTAGCAGACCAAGATTTCTATCCTGACACTTGCCTTTTCTCCTATTGGATTTTTCTCCTGTCCAGGTATAATTTCTAATCACATTTAAGAATGCAAAGACCTAGAGGAAGAGGGAGAACAGACTTGCTTCTGCAGGTGTGTACCTGTGAATGTCTCCTTCTCATCATTTATAACTCAGGCAGGTAGCTTTTGTGGGGGCAGGGATGGGTCTTGTATGCAGCCCATGGTGCCTCTGGCTTAATGTTTCTCCTTGTCTTAGGTCTTAGCCCCACCTGAATGTTGAGATTATGGTGTGCACCGTTTTTTGTTTTTGTTTTATTTTGTTTTGTTTTTTAATTTTATTCCCCCGAGACAGCATCTTGCTGTGTCCTTACAGACTAACCGCACACTTTCAGTCCTCCTGCCTTCTGATTTTTAGTGCTGGAAGTCCAGACATAAGCCACTATGCCCATCTTTAAACACCCAAGTCCTTCCTAGTGATGTGAAGCTCTGCACAACTGTCCTCTTCTCTGTGTCTCCAGCTCTTCTTCCCTGACCCACTGAATGCTCCTCAATATTTTTCTTGCATTAACTCCAGCGATTGTCCTCAGACAGTCTGTAGCCCTTCTGCTTCAACCTCCCTGCACACATTCACCTATCAGGTAAGAAACTTCTCATGGGTCAAAGCTGAGATGCAACCCAGCTTCTTCAGTCTGGCCCTTCTGAAGTGTCCTGCTCAGGTGGTCTTTGTTCTTCCCCCTCCCCAAAATCAAAAGCGCTTGGGTGTCCTTTAGTCCTTATTTCAGATGATAAAGATCTCAGAATATCTACTAGGTTCCATGTCCCCAAGGGCAGGGACAAGTAGCCTCTCGTCACATTAGAAGTACACAAAGCACAACCCTCTATGCATTTCAATATCATGAAGTACTTTTTGTATAACACATGTTTAGATGAAGACTTCAAATATAATTCTTCTCAAGATACAAAGTCTGATGGTGCAGAAATTATGAGAAAGAATAAGAAGAATTCATGCTTTCTGTCTTAAATCATGCACAGCATAGGGCATGCATGAGAAGCAGTATGGCAAGTATGGATTGGAGCTGTTATTAATTTTTAGATTTCTTTTGATCTTTAAAAGCAATGGCTTCTTATATACTCTTTGTAATACTCATAATTTACTGATGAACAAGAACATAAAGAGTGAGTGTGAGCATACATAACTAGTCATGTAGAGGGCACAGACGCTAAGGCTCGGGTGCAATTGGAAATACATGAAGAGGTATCCTGTATCTAGAAATGCCTGACTAAACTCTTCTAGAATACTGCCCCCTCCCCCAAACACACGCATATATACACACAATGCTACAGATGTTCTTCCAAATGCATTGCTATCCTTAAAAGGAAATGTGCTGTTTAGTGTTTACAGTCATGAGCATCTGGCTCAGCTATGATACTACTGATTTGCTTCTTTAAGAACAACCAGTCTCCAGGGTGAGAGGAAGTCTCCAGCCAAGCTTATCATGGGTCTCATCATATTTCCTTCTTTGTGGTGGATGAAGCAGAAAAGCAGGAGATTGATTTTCTGATAGGAAGGTGGTTTGTAGGAATGGATTATGTAGTTGCAGCAGCAGACATAGTCTTAGTTCCTGTGTTATGTTATGCTAATTTATCATAAGGTAGGGTCATTTGGGAAGAGAAACTTTTACTTGAGCAAATGCTTCTTTAAGATTTACCTATAGGCAAATCTGGCATTTTTTTGATTAGTGTTTCTGGTGGGAGGGACAAGGTTACTGTGGGTTGCGCCATGCATAGGAAGGTGGTCCTGAGGAGTATAAAAAGCAAGTTGAGCAAGCCACAGGAGCAAGTTAGGACCCATTCCTACACATCCTCTGCTTCAGTTCCTGCCTCCAGGTGCCCTGACTGCCTTTGAAGATGGACTGTAATGTGGAACTGCAAACTAAAATAAACCCTTTCCTCCTCAAGCTGCTTTTGATAATGGTGTTTTATCTAAGACATCTCCCCAATATCTTGATCATGGTATTTAACCAAGACAATTCCTAGAGCCAATCAATTTCAAGATTCATGACCAACATTCGCCATCTCACGTATACCATTCACAGGAACAGTAAATAATTACATAGCAAAATACAAGAATTTTATTTTTTGAGACAAGATTTCTCTGAATAGCCCTGGGTATCCTGGAACTCTATAGACCAGGATGGCTTCCAACTAAGAGACCCATCTGTATCTGCCTTAAAATGCTGGTATTGAAGGTGTGTGCCACTCCACCTGTCTGCACAATAGAGTTTTAAATTGAGAAATAAACTTACATATTTTTAAAATTCAAAAAATTATTTGTTACTGGACAAAAAGGTAAAATATGTTTAAATAATAACTGGGATGTTTTTAGAGACATCTTTAATTTTATAAGGCATTTATTGTTAACATTGAAGTTGTAATTAACTATTAATGATCAACGTGTTCCTGTAGATAAGCACTCAGGATATCTTGTTTCAAAAGTACAGTGATAAAATGTTCCTCTCATGTTTTTCCCAATTATAATATATCATGATATTTTATGAGATATTTATCTTATTTTAGCAAATAAATGCTAGTATATATTTTCTACTTCTATGGGTAAATAGTATCATAGTATGTGCATTATTTTCTACTATGCTGTGGGGTACTTTCAAAATGACATTACATCAGTGTCTCAGTCTTTGTTACATCTTTATTTATTTTTGTGTGGTTTTGTACATGGGTACATGCCATAGTGTATGTGTGGAGGTCACAGGACATCTGGCAGGAGTTGGTTCTCTTTTTCTACCATATGGTTTCCAGAAATTTAACTCTGCTCTTTAGACTTGCAAGCTAGTGCCTTACCTACTAAGTCAACTTGCTGGCCCTCAGTCTTTATATTGGCTTTTCTCAGAATTATATGATACTTCTAAACATAGCTTACTTGTATATTTCTCCCCTTTTGACTGAGGCTAAGTCATTTTCACACATTTTAGAATTATTTATATTTCTTCTTCCAGGATTTGTAGTTTCATTGAGTTTGTCTAATTTAAAATTTTATGTGTATTTCTATAATGTATGTTAGGATGGTATTGATGCATGTGTATACATGTGTTTGCAATTATATGGATATACATGTATATGCAGGTGTGTGTATGAGTGTGTGTATGTGTGAATGTGTGTATGTGTATGTATATATGTGTGAGTGTGTGTATGAGTGAGATTATGCCTGTGTGAGTGTGTGTGTGTATGTGTGTGTGTGTGTGTGTAGTTAACCTTGGATGTCTACTGGAGTTGTTCTCTATCTTCTGCATTGAGGCAAGGTCTCTCATTCTGGGGATTTTCTGTCTCTGTCTTCCACATGCTAAAATATATCCTGTTTTATAGCATTTCCATAATGCTAACACTAACAGTGAACTATGCCCATAAAACAAAAATACTTTAAATAAATATAATGTATGTATTACAGCATTTTTCTTATCAAAAAACAATTTTATGGTTTATTTTCACATGCGTGTATCAACTGAAGTAGCCATCTGTAAATCCTGAGTAGAAAGTCCCTGTGTTAACCACACTCCATAATTTCTCACAACAGAAAGGATTTCAATAGCATTAGACAGTGTCCAATACTGGTCTATAGCTACCGCTTCCATCCTTGCCAGTCGGAGAAGCTAGTAGCTAAAATTAGATATATTGTTTCTGAGTCACTCCCTTGCATTTGTCCCATTTTCCCCAATAGTATATTATAGGAGAATAAGATGACTATAACAAATCTAGTCAATAATCCATCCATGAATATATCCAATTATCCATTAGAGAATTCTGCTATCTAATTTTGAAGAGGAAGGGAGGTTAGTGTTATTGCTTAGCAATGGAGTGTTCACAATGTGCTTTTAAAATACACATATATTCATAGTATAATTAATTTATTATAGGTCATATTATCTGGACACTTATGTGAAGGAGGACCATAGACAGGGAAAGCTTTCATCTTGTCCAATAGAACACATGGTGTCATGTGAGCATGAGAAAGGGAACTAAACAAGAAGAACCTCAGGCTGTAGTGGAGCTCAGAAGAAGAACACTTTCCTCTGCAGGGTTGGCCACAGATGATGTCTGTGGTATGTGGAGAGGGCCTCTGCATCCTCCTGTGCTTAGCCATTGCCCTAAATCTTGTGGTAGTTCAAAGGGTGTCTCTTGCTGTAAACTACCTACAGTTCTTGTTGCAACTTCTCCTCTGAAGAGAAAGCCTCACCCTGTCTTGACCATAGCAACTGTGATATAACAAGTTGTGTGTATTTGTAGAGAATAGAACCTTTAAAATGAGGGTAGCTAGCTATGTTATATGCATAATGGGTTTCTCAGCCATAAGGATAAATGTGATCCTATCATTTTTAGCAAAGTGGATGGAATTAGAAAGCATCTATTAAGTGAAATAAGTCAGACATAGGAAGACAAACACAAGACTTCTCATACGTGAAAGGTAAATGGACCTGAATGTAGCATATTGTACTACAGCAGTGGTTCTCAACCTTCCTAATGCTGAGACCCTTCAATACAGCTCCGCATGTTGTGGTGACTCTCAACTATGCATTCTTTTGTTACTGATTCATAACTGTAATTTTGCTACCATGATGGATTGTATTGTAAATCTACCATATGCAGGATACCTGATGTTCTACCCCTGTGAGGAGGTCCTTTGGCTCCCACAGTGTTGCTGCCTGAAGCTTGAGAACCACTGTATGAGAGGCTGGGAAGAGTAGCGTGGGATTGAGCAAGGAGGTAAGTGCATGCCAAATGAATACCAATGTGACCATACAGAAGCAGCAGGCTCTAGTGTTTCACAGCACAGTTCCCAACAACTAATTCTTAAGGAAGTCCTGGAAGGGAGGAGCTGAAACTGAACATAAAGGACAGAGAGACAAATGCAAAGTAGCTTGATCTGATTGATGCATCTGATACTCTCTATGTGTAGCTACTATGATAACTAAAAAAATTGAAGAAGACAAATGAATTACTTTAAAACATCTATTTTTCTTCAGTACTTTTTTTTTTGAGACAAAATTTATCTGTGTAGCCTTGGCTATTGTAGACCAGGCTTGTCTAGAACTCAGAGAGCCATCTGCTTCTGCCTCCAGAGTACTGGGATGAAATTCTTCAGTAGCTTTTATTGATATTTCAGCTCAACCCAATTTACTGATGATCATATCTCTTGGCGAATTGAAGAATCTTTGTTCCCAGTGCTATGACAAAGTATCACTGACAGTGTAATTTATAAATAACAGAAATTTATTTCTCACAGTTCTGGCTCTGCTAGGTCTCAGTTGAGTCTACCCACAGATTTGGTGTCTTGTGTGCCCTGGATGGTGTTTTCCTTATGTGACCCAAGAGATTGCAGCTGGGTGGGTAGCTCTCTGAGCCTCGATTAGTTGTAATTGTACAGTTCTCCTCATTTGAATTCTTATCAGTTAGCCCATTGGTAACACTGGTGTTAGAGGGACACAAGCATTCACGGCATAGCAGCACTGCACAAAATCAGCAATCAAGTACAAGCTACAACTTTGCACTTCCCTCAGTATTCCATGAGCTATGAAGTTGGCTCGCACACACTGACTTTGAATGAGTTAATAACTTTTTTCCATGTGGGTGGTATCATTGGGGCCTCTGATTCAAGCTAACATACTCTGTGATCCCAAAGCTGTTAATGACAGCTCTTTATGCTGTTGAGTACTGTACAACTTCTGTTTACACCTGGCACAGGAGTGTTATCTAGCTCTCACCCTGTAAAGAAGTGTGGTTCTCCAGATCTTTGCAGCCAATGAGCTGAAGCCCAGTAGGAGGAAAGGTCATGTCAGGTCATACATGGAGCATGTTATGGGACTTATAATGGCACCTAGGTCCTTGCACTTCATACTGTGGTTCCTCCATTTTTGAGGGAAGACATAATCTTTCTCACAACAGTGTGTGCACTGCACACACACACACACACACATAAACACGCGAAGTGAATGTGTTTATGCTGTAATACCTACATATATTTATACAGTATAAAGGCCTGAAGTTAGGTGGTAGGGAGGTGGGGTGGATTTTGAAAAAGTTGGGGGATAGGGAGATAACTATAGTCAAAATACATTGTATTGGATTCTTTAAGAATTAATACAGTATTTCTTTAAGGAAAATAAAGGAGAGGATGAGACAGTTAAGTTTTATCTGAACCTTTTCATCACCATATAATTTTAAGTATTCTAAAGTTGAAAGTGTCAGGGTTTTAAATTTGTAGCACACCTACCTAGAGAATATTAGCAAGCTTCTATTACATATCATGCCAATTAGATAATGAACATACAAAGAAAATGAGTGCATACTGTAAAGTTTTACTAAAAGAATTAGCTGCGTTTTATTCCCCCCTCCAGTGGATTTAACACTTTGGATATCTAAGTGCTTCCTTTAGCACTTTCTGCCCACTAATAAGTTATTAAATTAGCATCAACAGAAGACTTTTCTAAGACTCTACAGTGGGAAGCGTTAAGCAGAAATTATATGTAATGAAAATTACAGTTGATGTACAGAGTGCATTAACTGGAAGTGTTTTCACTGAACCAGTTTACATGTGTGTACGCATGTTTGTGTGTGTCCATGTGGAGACCAGTGGTCCCCCTTGAGTGTTGTTTCCGGGGTACCATCCAGCTTCTTTGTTGAGACAGAATCTCCCACCAGGCTCAGGGCTCAATTCAACATCCATCTCTCTCTCTCTCTCTCTCTCTCTCTCTCTCTCTCTCCTCCTACTCCCAAGTACTCGGATTATAAACGTGTGTGAACACACCTGGATTTTTTTTTTCTTTTGGTGTGTGTTTTGGGGTTGATCGCAGGTCCTTATGCTTCTGAGGAAGACCCTTGACAGAGTGGTCTGTCTCCCAGGCCCCACTTCATAGTTAAAGTTATTTCCAAACATTGTTATTATTTTGTATCAGAGAGTTACTTCTATGATGGAGACAGTTTAAGTTACACTGTAGCAGTACCAGATTCTCAATGATTTTCATTTGTTAAGTACTTAAACCATAGCTAGCTGCTACAGAGAACAGCAGAAGGAACTTCTAGAACCTTCCATGACGCTTTACCAGTTTTGCACTTTGCTCTTCTATTGACAACTTCATCCGGTGAAGAGAATCTTGTTTCTCCCCATACAGAGGTAGAGATCCACCTAGCCACACCACACCACATTCCCCAAGGTGTCCCAGCTTGCCTTTGATACCAGTTCTTTCTCCACTTCTAAGCCTGCAAACTGCATGGTGTCTCGCTTCCTTATCAGCTCTGACTTGGCCTGTTCCTCGCTTTTGAGTCCTGTATGCGTTCACCCACCTAAGCACTAAGGTGATTGGTATGAATGCTCTCCATGCAAACAATAGCTTTTATCGGCAGATGTGCACAGTGTCAGATTCAAACCTGATAGAACGGTAAGTATGTGTTGGCTATTCCTTTCTAACATGCCTCTTGAAAAGTGCTGATTTCTCAGCCCGTGGCCTTGGAGAGCAGAACCCACACTGGATTTCGGACTCATGACTGCTGAGGTTTTGTTTTGAGTCACTCTCCCATGTCCATTTTAAGGATGTTTAGGGAATGAGTCATGGTGGTGAGAACTTTATAGCCTGTTGAAGGCGTGGTAGGTGTCAATGCTCTCTGCACTGCCTGTGCTACACAGTACAGACGTCTCCAGTCTGTACTTTTGGGAGTTCTGTGAGACTCTAGCCTTCGCTATACTGATGGAGTGGCTTTGGGGGGAAACACAGAGGTCAGTTTCTCTGCTGTGGCGGCTGGCAGAGGGTTGCTTGATTTCTCAGAAGGGCTCTTTTTCACTGCTTAGCATTCCCCCCAAGCCAGTTGTCTGAAGCCCGGAAACAAGCATCACATTCATCCAGGGAATTTGCCGGATAATAAATTAACCTAGATTACAGGGTTTACCCCTGCAGCACCAGGTCCCGTGGGTTTAGGGAGGGTTTGCGAATGTGCCTTTCGAACTTGGTGCTACAGATGCCTTTCGTTCAAGACACCACACTTTGGCCACCCCTGCTCCAAACCAACTGGCCGCTCCTCAGGCCTAAAACTTAATTGTGCAGCACTGCTATTGTCTACGCTCGCCATTGCCATGTTCCCAGGCTTCCATTCTCTCCATGCTCACCTATTAAAGATCTACTAAGGTCTTTCCTTTGCATAGTTTATGCCAGAGCCGCCTCATCCACAAAGCTTCCCAAATAGCTTCCAATCACCTAGCCCACATGCACCCTTCCCTCAGCACCCACTACTGCTCTGACAACAAAGGACGGAATCTTAATCTTTTCTCTTTAATCTTTATTTTAATTTGGTTCTCAAGGAGCTTAAGGTAGATTTCATTCATGGGATCCAAGTGCAGACTCACATTCATGCTCCTGCCTGTCTTTCATCTCCCTTATTTCTATAAATCTAATACCGACTATGCTGAGCCCCAGTGTGTACATTTCCCAGGCTTTCTGTACGGTGACCCTGGCTCAAACTGTGTCTATGGGAGCAGTAGGGCTCTGCTTATTCACTGGTTTGTTGTGCCAGGTTCTCTTCTTTAGTATTGTGTTTAATTAATCTTTTATAAAGCAATTTGTGACAGAAAAGGGGATCAGTTTTAAATAATCCAAATTTAATTAAAAACTGTGTATTAAATTTAAATTTACTTCTTTCTTTCTTTCTTTCTTTCTTTCTTTCTTTCTTTCTTTCTTTCTTTCTTTCTTTCTTTCTTTCTTTCTTTCTTTCTTTCTTTCTTTCTTTCTTTCTTTCTTTCTTTCTTTCCTGTAGCTCCGGCCTGGTCTTTCTGCACAGTTTTGCCCTCTTCTCACCCCAGGCCCCCTTTTGGCCATTTTTCTCTGTCGACTATTAAATCCAAGGGCTGAATTCCCAGAGACTCCATTGCTCTCGGTAGCATGTGGCTCTGGGCAGTTAGACAGACATCCAATTATCAGAGCAGCCTAATGAGCTAATGACTGCCCAGGGCATTCTCTTGGGAGGGGCTCAGGGACTTCTCTGGAAGTGGTTTCTGTCTGTCACCTGCTCAGACATAGGATGAGCCTTGCAATCACACATTCTCTCAAGAAGGGTAAACAGAGAGGGGTTTCCTAGGTGATGCCGTTTCCCAGCAGTTGAACAGTTGCCTTTCCCATCCTTTTCCAGGGTGGCAAATTGCCAGGATGGTGTGCCCAGGGTTAGCTACTTGATTATCTAGTAAGAAAAAAAAAATGCACCTAGCCTGTTATGGTGGGAAATATCAGAAATAATAGTTTTCAAACTGCTGACAATTCTGTCATCTATAGTTTCGTTCACTTGGTTCTGGCATGCTATCTGGGAATTGTCATACTTAAGGCTTTTATCATTTCTTCATAGGAAACTTAAGAATCTTTCTTTTTGGGCTAGTTCCTTCCTCAGTCACAGAAACCAAGAAATCACTCCAATCAACACTTCCTGCCTTTTAATATATATGAGCATGAGGTGTTCACTGCATATCAGGCCTTTGATGGAGGGCAGTGACTTTATTAAACTTTACTGGAGTGTGTAATTCCAGTTTTGGAGCCTTGGATGCCATGTCTATATGGTAATTTCTATCTATGTTTGAGCCTGATAGCTTTCAACCTCATACTCAGTAGTTAGAAATTGCATTCAGAAATAAAATTACATTCTAAAAAGATTTAAAGTGTTGCTTCATATATTATATTGCTTGTTTATAAAGGAGTAATGAAAAATACCTCCACATAAAAGTAACAAGGAGTGACTTAGAAGGAGGAAAGGGGTCTCAGGGTATAGAGCTTCACAGTAAGGATATATCAGAGACCCTCACAGACAGGCTTGCCCTCTGATTTCTCAGGGTCATATTTCCAAGGTGGTGCTTAGAAGAAGACTTAAAGCACAATTGGTCTGGAAGTCTCAGGAAAGAGGCTAATGGGAAATTTGAATAAAACCCATACACTTCCCCAACCATCAGTGAGTTAGAGGTAATTTTATCCAATAGCAGGAAGGGGCATCATTTAGTTGTAGAGGTTTGTGCCTAGATTCTTAGTCACATAGACCATGCGATGTGACTGGTGGGTATGCTATGGGAGATGGGCGGTAGAGACATATGGAAGGTGATTTAATCTCTAAATGAGCAATCTCTAAATTTGTGTGTCTGTTTATCTATCTATCTATCTATCTATCTATCTATCTATCTATCTATCCACCCTGGATATGTCTTCCCCTCCTTCCCTCTGTCCTTCCCTCCTTCTCTCCCTTTCCTCCTTTCTGTTTCAAGCTGGTGCACACCAACACTCTGTTTAACGAGATGCCTGTGGCTCTCCAGGGAGGCTGTCTGACCAAAGCGAGCTTCTGAGGTCTTTTGGATTCCTTCCCTTGATGAGGTCACTCCAAGGTTCTATCAGCTGTTTACTCATCGGCTTGTAATAAAAACTGGATCTCCCGGAGGCTATGTAAACAGAAATTAAGTGGGAAACATTCCACATCTTAGAGAGCAGATTAAACATTAGATGTTGCTGTCGCTGTATAAATTAAAGGCACAGGGACAGTTCAGTTGCAAATAGTTTGATTGAGATAAATATAATCCTTATTTTTGCAGTGTTCTTTGTTTTCTTTTTATTTGTCCATTATATTCACTAAAGGAATAATACACTCTAACATAAGGTCCCCTTAACTCCAGTTCAGTAAACTCTTTAGTAGATGTTTGCCATTAAACTTTAGGTAATCCAGGACGAAGTTTTGTTACCAGAGTAGGCATGAATGTGAATCATGATTTGTTTGTTTGTTTTGTAGTGCTATAGATAAAAATCTAAGCTCTGGTGCTACAATGAGAGTTTAGTTTCTTTAAAACCCAGATTTGTTCTTCTATGAATATGTTTTTGTTTTAATCCCTGGTGTGGAATGAGAGGCTGCTTCACAGCAGGTGATTATGATTTGCCTCTTGCACTAGCAGGGGCTTGATCTTTGCAAGCTGCAGAGAGGGTAATTCTGGAAACTGGAGACAATGTAAATAAATGCCTGAGCCCTGAGGGGTGGGAGGAGCTCAGAAGGAGGAGAAAGGAGGAGAAGGAAGAAGAGGAGGAGGAGGAGGGGGGGCAGGGAGGGAGGGGGAGGAGGAGGGAGAGGAGGAAGAAGAGGAGGAGGAAGAGGAGGAGATGGAGGAGGAAGAGCAGGAACCACCCCTGCAGCAAGGGATAAAATACCCTGTGCCAACACCGCCTCCTTTCCCTGGTGGATGGCAGAAGGGTGGGGAGGTAGCAGGTTCTAGTATTGGATGGCTGAGGTCCTCTTCTGGGCTGCCTGGTGGCCATTGTGGCTAAGCAGGTACTGCTGGGCCAGAAGGTGGTGGTTGTACGCACCAACATTTCTGGAAATTTCCACAGAAACAAGTTAAAGTACCTGGCCTTTCCCTGAAAGCAGATGAATACTAACCCCTCTCAAGGCCCCTACTACTTCTGAGGCCCCAGTTGCATTTTTTGGCCTACTGTGCAAGGCAAAGTGTATTGTGTGTGTTGCCCCAAAGACAAGAAAGGCCAGGCTGCCCTGGAACTCCTCAAGGTGTTGGACAGGATCCCCCACCCTATGACAAGAAAAAGCAGATGGTGGGCTCTCCTGCCCTCAAGGTTGTTCGGCTGAAGCCTACCAGAAGGTTTGCTTACCTGGGGCATCTGGCTCCCGAGGTCAGATGGGAGTACCAGGCAGTGACAGCCACTCTGGAGGAGAAAGGGAAAGGCAAGGCCAAGATCCAGTATCAGAAGAAGCAGCAGCTCTTGAGGCTACGGAGACAGGCAGAAGAGAATGTGGAGAAGAAAATCTGCGGGTTCACAGAGGTGCTCAAGACCAATGGACGCCTGGTGCGAATCCAATAAAGACTGTGCCTCATGCCTGCCTGGCTTGTCTTTCCTCTACCAACGACCAGGGAAGTGGGACCAGAGATTCCTTAGGCACTGCTTCTGTGGGTAGAGGGTACATTTAGACAGCTGAGAGCTCACCGCCTGCATGCGTTTTATTAAAGTGAAAACCATGGAATGACTTGAGCTTCGGGGTTGAAAATGAGTAGCAGGGCTGCCCCACCCACCTGACCCAATACCATATTGCAGCTATGAAAATGAAGGCTACACACCCGGGCAGGGATTTAGACATGTGCACTGAAGTTACTCACCAAGTACAAATACTTACTGCCTTTGCTTCTTCCCAACAGACCACAAAGCAAAGTTTCTTGAGGGTTCTATGTGCTATAAAATTACTTGACTTAAAAAAAAAAAAAGAGGAGGAGGAGGAAGAGGAGGAGGAGGAAGAGAAAGAGGAGGAGGAGGAGGAGGAGGAGCCTGCTCTTAGTTGCTGTTGTTGGAGTTTGCCAAGAGTTCCTGAGCAAAGAGAAGTTGGAAATATCCTGACAACAAAGACTGGACTTGCCCCAAGGTACCCAGCACCCTCATCAGCAGGAAGTAGTCTAAAGAGGTTTTAGACTTCTTTCCTCTTACCTTCTTTCTCTTCTAGCTAGTGTTGGGGATCGGGGTGGGGTTGGAAGGGATTAGGGAGGGATAAGGGTAGGGAATGGAAATAGATATAAGAACTAAATAAAATAGACCAAAAACCATGTCAGCATGGTGCTTTCCATATAAGTGCTGTATTTCCAAAGCTAGACTCTCTGCTCTTGAAGTTGGAAGAGCATCATATGGTGGGAAAACATGGCCTAATAAAGTTAGGCACCTATGTGCTGAAACCAGTTTTGTCCTTGAGACCTGTGTGACCTTGAGCAAGGTGACCAATGTGTTGTCTCCACAGTTCTGCCCAGAGGAGAACTTCCACTGAATGATGGCCAACCTTTGACTCAGGGTCTGATCCCTGACAGCCTGCCACCAACTTGGGCTTCCCTTACTTATTGTTGTTTCATTGGCAAAAGCTAAACTATCAAAATTTCCTTCCCTCTTTAGCCACTAGAAACTCTTAGTTGTTGTATAAACATATATTTATACACACACACACACACACACACACACACACACACACACACACACACACACGGGCGCATACACTCATATGCCTATCACTCCCTCTCCCTCCCTCCCTCCCTCCCTCCCTCCCTCCCTCCCTCTCTCTCTCTCTCTCTGACTATTATTCTGGATCTTTTCTTTTGATTTCTCTTTCCTTCTTTCCTTTTCCTTTCTTTTTCTTCATTTTTCTTCAGCACATATTCTTGCTTTTTGATGGTAGAAGATTTTCAGTTCCTGTAGGAGTCCATGAATCTGCCATTTTTCCAGAAAGCCTTTGACACTACAAACTAAGATTTGAGTAGTGGGTAGGATCACATGTGTTATAATAGTAATAATAGTTATTAACATTGGTTATTCTTTACAACAACTTTAGCTTCATAACAAAATAACGCAGATGTTTCATAGAGATAACCCACAGGTTTTTGCCTATCCTGTTTTTTTTTTTTTAGGGTATAATTATTATAATCAATGAACTAGCAGACACACATATAAACTAAATCCTCTACTTTATTCTGACTTCTTTAGGATTCTATCCAGGATAGTACATTGCATTTGATCATATATTCTTAGGTATTATATTTTGGCTGTGACAATTTTTTATGCTTTATAATTTTTGATTAATGTAGTGGTTTTAAGGAATACTAGTTAGGCATTTCCAGAGTGTCTCTCTCTTGGGATTTCTCTGCTGAATACTCCTAGTCTAACGGCAGGTATGGATTTTGGAGACTGTCCAGAGGAGAAGTACCATTCCTGTCATACTGTATCGGTGCCTACATTGCCAACATGATTCATGACTGTTCACATTGACCTTGATATCTGACTAAGGTAGTGTCTGTCAGCTTTCTCTGCTAGAAAGTTATACTCTTTTCTCTCTTTACATGGAATACATTTTTAAAAGAATTCAGTATGCACACTCCACAGTTCTCTTTGAGAATATTTGCAAGTGTTAATTGCAAAATCTTACATGGGGACTTTAAACAATGTTTTTGGTATTATCTTTTCTATGGTAGAAACAGACTATCCATTTATAATGTTTAACTTTTCTGTATTTAAAGCTGTTTGCATTAAACAGACTAGATGTTTCTTAATTTGTGATAATTTGTTTCTTAATTTATAATAATTCATAATAGACAGGCATATTTGTAATCTAATGTTATCCACTCTTAGCTATTGAATCTCTGGTAATTTGGTAAACCTGGTTCTGTCTCTCCTGCTTGATCATTATTCGCTGAAATAGAAACAGCAATACTAGTTAAAAGTTACTTTTCATTCTTACTATATCTCCTAATTTCTACATAATGAAACACTAAGTTTTTGATAGTTGACAAGGAAAAATGGAAGCCTTATTTTGTTTTAAAGAAAAATTGGCCCTTAAACACACTAGGCAAACCATCTGTAACATAAAGAACACATTGGCCATGAGAATTACTAGCTAATTTCTCACATGGCCAAGCTGCACAGCCTCACATTACATATGAGCATGCATGCATAGACGCAGGGAGAAGTTTAAGGTTGAATGGGAACCAAAATACTCCCTTGAGTTTTAATCACTAATTATTGGTCTCGGGGTCTCTCTCTCTCTCTCTCTCTCTCTCTCTCTCTCTCTCCTCTCTCTCTCTCTCTCTCTCTCCCTCTCTCTCTCTCTCTCTCTCTCTCCCTCCCTCTCCCTCCCCCTCCTCTCCCCTCTCCCTCCCCTCCTCTCCCCTCCCTTCTCCCCTCCCCTCCCCTCTCCCCTCCCCTCCCCTCTCCCCTCCCCTCCCCTCTCTCCCCTCCCCTCCCCTCTCTCCTCTCCTCTCCTCTCCTCTCCTCTCCCCTCCCCTCCCCTCCCCTCCCCTCCTCCCTTCCCCTCCCCTCTCCTCTCCTCTCCTCTCCTCCCCTCCCCTCCCCTCCCCTCTCCTCTCCTCCCCTCCCCTCCCCTCCCCTCCCCTCCCCTCCCCTCCCCTCCCCTCCCCTCCCCTCCCCTCCCCTCCCCTCCCCTCCCCTCCCCTCCCCTCTCCTCTCCTCTCCTCTCCTCTCCTCTCCTCTCCTCTCCTCTCCTCTCCTCTCCTCTCCTCTCCTCTCCTCTCCTCTCCTTTATCTGTTTTTGTATTCAGAGGCATTTCACATCTCCTAGATATGATTTAGTTGGCATATGGGCTTGCCAGGTTTTCACTACCTTTCCTTCATGAACTGCTTGAAATGACTGGAGAGGTCAGACCTGAAAACAGGTGGTGAAAATATTCAGGGGGCAAAAAGCACAGGGAGGGGTCATCTGCTGTTGCCAGCAGTTCCATTTCATGACCTGAAGAAGCTGACCCAGCTTTATATTTAGATCCTGCAAGATGGCAGAGCAGAGCACACTGTTTACAGGCTCGTGCTTTTAAGTAACTATTGGATTTTCATCGAAAGGGTTATCCTAGATTGTTGCAGCACCTGGTTCTTGAACTGAATAAGAAGACCTCAGAGGTTGGTAGGAATTACCCACTGAAAAGATATTGCAAGCTGGAAGGGAGAATGGCTATTTTCTATTTTGGAATGAAGATTTGTATGCATTTCAAAGTCAGCAACAAGACTTTAATACATTTATTCTAACAGGCTTTCTCTGAGAAAAGAGATTTAAAAAAATAAATTCAATTTGCATAAGCTGAAAAATCCTTGTGTACTTAGAGCCAATACCTGCCTTCTTTGTTTTATATATATCATTCTTTGTACAACTTGGGTGTATGCCTATTTTGAAGGTTGTGTTGCATTTCTGAATGTTTTCTACTTCCTATCATTTGAAGGAAAATGAATGCTCAGATTCTCGTTATGTCACCTATATTGGTAATACTTATGTCAGACATAATTAGGCTGCTTTCAAGCCATTTCCAAGGAATCAGAGAAATCTTCACATCTTTTACATCAAAGGGAGGGATAGTTGGATGGCTACGAATTAATTGTTCCACCTCAGTTGAAAATAAGAGAGTCCCTTACTCCATAGACTTCAGGCTTTCCCTCCAGGTCTTCAGCATTTTGTCTATATGATCTCACAGGTGTAGATTGTGGACCAGAGCCTCCACTTTGGATTTTATGCTATTAGGAGCTCTGGGTATTGAGAAGTCTAAGCCAGTCGATTTGTGACAGACTAAATGCTTGGGATTTCTTTCTCTCTCTCTTTCATCCATTCATTCTTCTTTTCTTTGTTTTGTTTTCTCCCTCTCTCCCTCCTTCCCTCCTCTTTCCTTTTTTCTTATTGTTCTTTGTTTCTTCTTCCCTCCTTTCCTTCTTTCCTATCTCCTTCCTTCCTTCCCTCCCTCCTTCCCTCCCTCCCTCCTTCCCTCTCTCTCTCTCTTTCTCTCTCTCTCTCTTTCTTTCTTCCTTCCTTCCTTCCTTCCTTCCTTCCCATCTCTCTCTCCCTCACTATCCCTCCCTTCCTCTCTTTCGCTCCCTCCCTTCCTTTAATTGAAAATAGATTCTTCTTTTCATATATCCTGAGCACAGTTTTTCCTCCCTCCATGCATCCCAGCTTCCCTCTACTATGTTCCTCTCCCCAAATTTCAATCCAGAATTAATTTGTTCAGATTAAGATTCGGAACACTGATTTTTGATTGATACATACAGTATCTCAGGCTGTAGCTCAGGCTTATCTGGAACTTACTATGTACCTGGAACTCCTGGCAACCTTCCTGCCTCAGCCTCTCCAGTGCTGAGATCTCAGGCTTGAGCCACCAGGACCACATCTCTGAGAACCTTAGAACAATAAAATCAGAGTGGTGAGGGTCCCAAAGACTCACTTTGCACCTTTCTTGACTTTCCCCAGCATTCTCCCGAAACTCCTTCAAAAAGAGAGAATGAAGAATCTGTCAAGCAAATTCAAGTTTATTAGCTCAGTCATTAGGGAAATGGTGAGATTCATTAGCATCTCTGAAGGGGAAGTGTCTCAGGGTGGATAGATATGGGCCTCAATGAGTAATTTTATTTGAGTGTTTAAATCTGGAAATGGGCTGGGGCTATCAGAGATTAAGACCAAGATGCTTAACAGGCTATGGTGGTGCACCCCTTTAATCCCAGCACTTGGTAGAGAGGTGGGTCTCTGATTATGAGGCCAGTCTTGTCTAGAGAGTGGGTTCCAGGATAGCTAGGATTATAAATAGAAGTCCTGCCTCAACAAACAAGTCAAACAAACAAACAAAGGACCCAGATGCTTTGGGCAAATTGATATGTCACAGCTATAGCACTGAGAGATTCTCTTTTCATCCATAAAAAGGGAAATGTGATGGTCTTCAGACAGAGGTTGTGTTCAGTCCTACACACACCTCAAGCTGACAGCATGCCCTGCTGGAATCACTCATGCTGCCCACGGTGCGATCACCATCTCCCTCACTGGATACCTTAGTGACTTCCTCGTTGTTTCTCTAGCTTTTCCTTTTATTATTGATCCCCTAATTTTCATTTGTTCAGATTAAGATTCGGAACACTGATTTCTCCTGCCCTAATTCTCCTGCCTCTGCCTTCTTGGTGCTGAAAGTACATTCATGGACCACCAAGTTTCACTTCTTTTTTACTTTTCTAAAGTTCATGCATACTCTCCAGAATTACTAGCTGATTGTCTGATTGTCTTTCACTTACTTAAATCTTTTGAAAGTTTCAGAGCCACCTGCTGAACAAATGATATCTATTATCTTTTAGCCTAAATCCATTTTATCTTGTCAAACAAGTACAGCTAAACACTAGATGGAGCAGTGCCTTTCTCACATGGAGAAGGAAAGTGAGACATTCCCTTTTGGTTAGTAAGTCCATCCCAGCAGTCAACAGAGGGCAACTAGTCTATAAACCCACCTCTTGTTTATTTCTATTTGGAACATAGAGCAGTGAGGTTGGTCAGCTGCCCGGTTACTTTTCTTCATCCACACTGGCAAATGGAGCATATTGAATGAGAAACAGGGAAAGGTATTCTCATACAGGGTGACAGCCAGTGAGGAATTTGCATATCAAGAAGACTGCATTTGACCACCAAGGCTCATCTTTCTTTGTTAGACAAGCACTGCTTATAAACTTTAAGCAGGAGATTGCCTTTCCCAATGGTATGTTCTATGACCTCCAACATTCTTATACTGATGTAGAAAGCCAGGACATCATACTGGTCTTTTTTTATCAACTTCAGTTTTTCTCTTCCTGAGTGTAGTACTGTGTGCTGGCTATAAGAGTCCTTTTCTGTCCTTGCCTGACAACCTAGGACTACTGTCTGTTAGATTTTGTCTCCTAGTCTGGTAATAATTGTCTCTTTGTAATTGAAATGCCATCCCAAAGACAATTTCATCAGAAGGAACCACTGCAGCTATTGAATCCCAAATGGTCAACTTTGGCTCCTGTGGAATCTGTGATATGATTCTACTATCTTCATACCATTAAACATTAGCTGAAATTGTTCTGCTCGCTTACTCATTCACTTTTTAAATTTTTGTCTTTTCTATAGAATTCAATCAGGGACCTCTGTTTTCTTCCATCCTTAGTGCCTAGATCATCATTTCAAATGCAGTAAACATTCACAAACATTGTTTCACTCAGGTTATAGATGATTAGGAACCATTCCCACATATTGCAGGAACAAGTGTAGTTTATCCTCTCCCTCTCCTCCTCCTCTTCCTCCTCCCTTTTCCCCTCCCCCTCCTCCTCCTCCACTCTCTCCCTACTTGCAGCATGTCTATATCTAGATATCCTGTACCTTTGCTTGCACATGTGAAAAACATGTACAGAAGAGTATCTGTGCACAAAGGAGTTAGCATAGCAATCCCAAGGATACTGTTATGGGCTCAACGAGTGAACAGGCTCTTGGCTCTTGGGTATTATTTGGGACATGGCTGGTAAACTGCTGCCTGCATTGATAGAAAACTTACTAAGTAATAAGGTTGTCCTGCCACTTGGAAACTGAGCTTTCTCTACTGGGAATTTTTATGGTGGCTTGATGTTGGGACCAAGGTTGACTTCTGAGTACTGTCTTTGCTACATTTACTTGGCAGAAATGGGAGGAAAGAGCAACCTTTGTCTATTTTTAGTCAGGAGGAGGAGGACCCACGTGCATGCTTCTCTTCCCTTGCTGATTCTCTCATGCCTTCTTTTGCTATACTAAATCTTAAATGGTAAAACAACCATTTTCTGAGTGTCTTCATCCTTGTAAAGAATCAGAGGATATGTGGACTGCTTGGGGCCTTTTAGACATTCATTACAATTATTTTACCAGGAAAATGTTAAACCATTTAAAATATCCATGTAAAAATGACCAGTGTGTACTATAGAGTTTTCCTATATGGGACCATCCTATACTAGATATGAAAATACTGGCCAAAATTTTTGTCAAAAACTAATTAGACTTAAAGTGTTTCCTGCAACTTGGCTATTACCGTTTGTGCACATAGGTAATCTAGATGCTGTAAGTACAACATGACCAGAAACATAATTGAAAAGCTGTCAGTAGATCTTTCTGAACAGAGGAACTTGACAGCACAACAAAAGGAAACGGTTTTTGCTAGCTGTCCTGTGCTAATATGTTACTCACTAGCCACACATGGCTACTTAAATTTAATTAACTTGCAACTACACAGAATAAAAAATCCAGCCTTCTGAATAAACAGCCACATTTCATGGTTTGGAAACCAATACAGAATAATAGGAATGCAGAATATTTCCACCACATAGAATGCTGTGTGGCAGGACACTGACCTGCAGCCTTCTATTATTTGATGTTTATTCCATTTCACATTTTCACATTTTCTTTTTGTTTTTTTTTTTTGTTTTTTTTTTTTGGTTAAAGGAAAACTATTTCCCTGATGTGATTATAATGTTACAGACTAAAGTGCTTTAAGATCGAATGCCCTGCTTGGTAAGCATTGAACACACAATGCGTCTGCATTGGAGCATCAGTTTCTGTCTTTCCTGGGTAGAGCCACTGTTTGTAGTACATCCTGCCTGGTTAATGGGCTGAGACCACAGGTGGCTACGGCTCAGGAAAATAGTTGATTTTATTTTCTGTGTTAGTTTTGGCTAGAGTTGCAAAATTTGAGTTTCCCAGTATTCATTGAACCCGAGTTTCTTTTTTTTATTATTATAATTTTTTATTTTCTATATTCTTTGTTTACATTCCAAATGATTTTCCCTTTCCTGGTTCCCCCCCCCCCCCCATAAGTTCCCTAAGCCCTCTTCCCTCTGCCCATTCTCCTATCAACCTCCTCCTACTTCTCTGTCCTGGTGCTCCCCTACAATGCTGGAACAAGTCTTTTCAGGATCAGGGACCTCTCCTTCCTTCTTCTTGGGAGTCATTTGATATGTGAATTGTGTCTTGGATATTCAGAGTTTCTGAGCTAATATCCACTTATCAGTGACTGTATTCCATGTGTGCTCTTTTGTGGTTGGGTTACCTCACTTAGGATGATATTTTCCAGATTCAACCATTTGTCTAAGAATTTCATGAATTCATTGTTTTTAATTGCTGAGTAGTATTCCATTGTGTAAATATACCACATTTTTTGTATCCATTCCTCCAATGAGGGACATTTGGGTTCTTTCCAGCTTCTGGTTATTATAAATAGGGCTGCTATGGACATAGTGGAACATGTGTCCTTATTACATGCTGGGGAATCCTCTGGGTATATGCTCAGGAGTGGTATTTCAGGGTCCTCCAGCAGTGTTATGCCCAGTTTTCTGAGGAACAGTCAGACTGATTTCCAGAGTGGTTGTACCAACTTGCATTCCCACCAGCAGTGGAGGAGAGTTTCTCTTTCTCCACATTCTCGCCAACACCTGCTGTCTCCTGAGTTTTTAATCGTAGCCATTCTGACTGGTGTGAGGTGAAATCTCAGGGTTGTTTTGATTTGCATTTCCCTAATGACTAATGATGTTGAACATTTTTTAAGGTGCTTCCCAGCCATTCAAAGTTCTTCAGGTGAAAATTCTTTGTTTAGCTTTGTACCCCATTTTTTAATATGGCTATTTGGCTCTCATTTCAGATTTTGTTATGAAAACATTAAAGGAAACCTTTAACTGGATGGATGAATGATAAATGTTGGCTAACATGTGTTTCCTGATAACCATTTTGAGAACGGGAAGATGTGATCTCATGTAACTGGCTTTAGGGTGGCAGTGAAGCTGGTGATGGCAGGGAAAATCAACAGTATTGTTGACTCTTAGCACATTTTGATAAAGCCGATCATAGCTTTGCAATGGAAGCCAATTACAGATTCTAGAAATGCTGGTTGATCACCAAGGAGCATGACCCACCAAGAGGGTCAGGGCGGGCTCTTCGACCTGTCTTTCCTTCTCTGGCTCCAGGAACTTATGCCCAGGGCACTCAGCCAGGTCTAGCTTATTAGTGTTGTGCAGAGTGAAGTGGACTTCCATGTTGCTCCTCCTTCTACCATCCCTTAGGGAAGACATCTCTGTAATAGTACTCTTAATATTTTCACTTCAGTAATTATTAAGTGCTTACTGAATACTAAATGGGATGTAGCATTTAGGTCCTCATAGTCTTGGATGAGTACTTGGAAAAGCAAACAGATTGTGTTGATATAATAATACTAAATGGTGCCAATCTAAAAAATTTGTTCTTGATGCAGTCGGATGTGGAGAAACAGCTTGGCCCAGTGGTAGATGACATGGCCCCTAAAGGCCAGAGCCCCAAATTGCGGGTATAGAGGCAGGTACTAAGTGACAAGAAAGGTAGATAAGGGTGCAGTGGTGGACACTGGTGCCAAAGCTGAGGAGGTGGGATTGTAAGGGATCATATTAGGGGCCAGTGCCAGCCTCCATCTGGAAGCTGAGGCTCCTGTTGATGAATGTGTTCTCTGACATTTCTCTCACCCTAGTCTTCTGTTTTCACACTTGAGCGTGAAGACATCATCTCTCACATAAACGACTCCAAGCCCAGAGTGTGTAAGATGATAATGGAAGGCCACTGTCACCTTACTTCTCATCAAAGTTACTGGTTACTGTTGCACAAGGAGTCAACTGTAGAGGTGAGAGTGAACCCAGACTCTAGAGAACCTGAGAGTGAGGTACTGAGGAAGGAAAATGCGCCTTGATGAACCTTCTGGCTTGCTTAGCACACAGTAGGGTAGTCATTAGAACTCGTCACAGATTCAAGAATAGATTTTTTTCTAAAATAGGAGTCTACAATTAATATATAACACAAGGCTGCGACCTTACTTCTCACAAAACTGCTTGTCAAATGTTCTTTGAATTGCTTTAAAATAGCAGCATAATGTAGGAAGCATGGAGAGATGGAGAAAGTAGACTATTGACAAACTCATTAGAGCTCTTGGATGTAATCATGCTTGAAGCTTCCCACTGCTGTAGCCGAGCTTGGAACTGTGTAAATTGAGTTCTCTATTTTGCTGGAGTCAGAGTGAGTTAGGTTTCTGCAATCTGCACATTTCGAGCAGTACAAAACTTTCTTTCTCAAGGATAACTAAAGCCATTTCTGCTTTCATCAAACCCATATACAACTGCCCTCTCCAACAGAGGATGCACACACACTATTAATGTGGGAGAAGGTAAAAAGATCCAGTAGAGAGAAAGGAAGACAGGACAGGTGGCATCTGATGAAATGTGACTCTTGGGAGGCAGAAAGTGGATGGACCGACATGTATGACATGACACATGTCTGACAGACATAGCTCAGTGCTATGACAGTCATACATATCTTGTATAACATGCCAATATGAACATTTAAAGCTACACAGAATAATTGGAGAGTCCTAGAGAGCAATCACATGTCTGCTGTGTAAAATTCCCTGTTATCATTTTGCCACATCCTACTTTGGCTTTGTCACACATTTCATGCGTCCATCCTATGTCCTTCCTGTGATTTAGTTTATGTTTTATAATATGTTTCAAAATAGGTGGCAGATGCAGGTCTATTTTACTCATATACATTGAAGCATGTATATTACTGACTTGCTATCTAAATTTAGCTTCAGTTGAGATATGTCTTGATATGTGGCCCAAACTGGCTATAAATTTGCCATCCTACTTCCTTAGCCTCCTGAGTACTAGGATATTGGTTTGTACCATCACATATTGCTTCCAAATTTATTTTCCATCAGAAGGACCTAATGTGTTGAAAGTTAACAGCTCTATTAGTCTAATGATATGTCTGTCTTATATTATAAACTTCAAGCAACTAACATTTTATACTGTTATTGTAATTTTGAATGTCTTTGGTGATTCTTTCATATTATAAAGTATGACTATAGAAAAAAGGTCACAACAAATACAAACCAAGCTTATACAAGATAGCTTTTTAATGAGTTAACTTATAGAGAAGTTGGAATTGTCATCTAGATGGTATGAAGTTTGACATGTCTATATGCTGATGGCTACAGTAGTCTTAAAAATCTGTTTTATTCCAGGTAGATCTTGTAAAGATGCATGGATAATTACATTGCAGAAGTCACTGTGCCTTAGTGTCAATTATACTTTCCCTGATTGAATGTTGACCTGGAAGGCATTCAGAATCTAGGCTCATTAAGAGCTTTGGCTGCTTTTATTGATAATACATTATAGAAGATTTATTATTTTTATCTATTTATTGCTGTATGTTTATGTGTTTACTCTTTTATATTTGTGTATGTATTTGTGTATATATGTGTATGTGTGTATGTATATGTGTTTGTACATGTATGTGTGTGCACGTGCCTGTGCATACATATGCATATGAAAGGTCAGGATTAACCTTGGATATTGTTGTAAGGTGCCACTCATCTTATTTTTTGAGACATGATGCCTCACTGGCCTGGAGCTCACTAAGTAGGCTAGACTAACTGGTCAGCAAGCTTCCTGGAACAGGGGTTGGTGGGATGCTGAGAGGAAAGAGAGGGAGAGAAAGAGATTACACGGAGGAAACAACTCAAATTATTTCTAGGTTGAAATTACTAAGGCTTGTGTCTCACCTAGTGATGAGCAGCTAGGCCAGAAGGAACACAGCAATGACTGGGTAGCTCCTTCTGACATCTCAGTACCCTGGTCTGGAAAGGATAGATATCGTCTGAACTATACAGTCAGTGACCACAAATACTTACCTGGTTCCATTCATAGAGATATCTTGACATTTCTGGAGGATTCCACTGTGCTGGGAACCTGCGTGTATCTCTCAGATCTTTATTCTCAGAATAAATGGTGTGAGACATTCCATCAGGATTTTTTGCACTTCCTTTTCTTTTCTGCCCTCTTTCTTTCTTTCTTTCTTTCTTTTTCTTTCTTTCTTTCTTTCTTTCTTTCTTTCTTTCTTTCTTTCTTTCTTTCTTCCTTCCTTTCCTTTCCTTTCCTTTCCTTTCCTTTCCTTTCCTTTCCTTTCCTTTCCTTTCCTTTCCTTTCCTTTCCTTTCCTTTCCTTTCCTTTCCTTTCCTTTCCTTTCCTTTCCTTTCCTTTCCTTTCCTTTCCTTTCCTTTCCTTTCCTTTCCTTTCCTTTCCTTTCCTTTCCTTTCCTCCCTCCCTCCCTCCCTCCCTCCCTCCCTCCCTCCCTCCCTCCCTCTCCCTCCCCCCTCTCTTTTGTGTTTTCATTTGTTTGCTTGTTTGAGAGGAAGTATCTTAGAATCTATGCTTGAAACTCTTGAAACTCACTTGGTGTGCAGCCCAGGCTGGCCTTGAACTCTTCATTCTCCTCTCCTAGTCTCCTAAGTATGGATTACAGGCACGAGCTATCATGTAGGGCCCTACCTATTAGTTCTCTACAGCAGCCTTCTCTGCATTTTCAGTAGAAATTCTTATTACTGTTTTGTCATATTACAAAATGTCATGTGCTGTCTTTGTTGATCTTAGGGTCCTGACACTGCAGTAATAGCATGTCTCATGCAACATGCTCAGACCCATGGAGTTTTTCTTGTTTTCTGTTTCTGACACTCAACCCATCACTACTTCACTTTTCTACGCCTTTCTTCTTCCAGTGCATTCTTGTCCAGAGAAGAATGGGGGGCAATCACCTTCTGAGTCCATTCATCCGAACCATGGTAAAGGAATTTATGGAGTTCTGACCTCCTGGCTGTTTTTATTAGAGCATATCTAGCCAGGTAATGATAGGGCAGGCCTTTAATTCCAGCACTCAGGAGGCAGAGGCAGGGTAGATTTTTGTGAGTTCAAAGCCAGTCTGGTCTACACAGAGTTCCAGGACAGACAGGGTTCCATAGAGAAACACTGTCTCAAAAAAATAAATAAATAAAACAAAACAAAACAAGACAGAGCAAAACAAGCCAAAACTCCTTAAAAAGGGCTAGAGAGATGACTCAGTGGTGAAGATCTCTGGCTATTCTTCCAAAGGACCTAGGTTCCATTCTCAACACCCACATGCATCTCACAACTGCCTGTAACTCCAGTTCCAGGGGATCTTACATCCTCACACAGACATCCATCCGTGCAAAAACACCAATGCACATAAAAAAATAAAATGGAAAAAAAAAAGCTTGTCCAGTTTCTCCATTCTAGAGAAAGGCACAAGGACACAAGTGTCAGTTGAGCCCAGATGTGGGCTCCATGGTGAGAATGTCACCTCAGCATTGGCACTCACCAGGGACACAGGCCACTCATGCCATTTGGCTCCCAGAGCACACTGTCTGTCATGTGTGTGCATGGATGTATAGCTGTACTATCTTAGACTATCCCTTTACTAACAAGACAGTTATAATAGCATTTTTAGTTGCCATCTCATTAATTTCTTCATGCATTCATTCATTCACTTATTGTCTGCTTGTTTGGTAGTAGCGAGAGTGCAGACATGGATTTTTAACTTGCAGTTTAGTTACTTGCTTGCTGTGCCTGTCTGGCAGGTGAGTTATTACAAGTGTTCTCCCTATAGAGTCTTTTGTTAATGGGTTCTAGATAAACCACAGCTTTAGAGCATTGTGTACTTATATTTTATTTCAGGCCCAGTGTTCAAGATTAAAAAGGTGAAAGGTAGCTCTTTAACTGTTTTCCACACTAGCATGTGGCAATCTTTCTTACAACACAATAGCCTTTCATAGCTCCCCTCATTCTTTTTGAATAACCACAAGTGAGTTTTCAAACTCTCAGAGCTACACACCTCTGCCCTTCTATTCTTTGCTCTTTTCTGCAGTCATACAAGAGAGAAGGAAGCCACAGAAGGAAGGAGTCCAGGAAGAGACTGCTGAAGGGAAGATCTCTGTAAGGCTTCTCCCCAGCTAAAGCCTTCACATAGATTTGGAGCATGCACAGGGATATAATGGTGACAGCGGTGTGTCTGCTGCTTCCCAAATGTTGAATTCTGTGTCGAGAATGATAATTGCTGACTCTGAAGAAGAAAAACCATCAACCCTGTCCTGATTACTAATTAATCAGGGACTAACAGCTTTAAGCCAGTGACTCTGCTTCAGCAATGCAAGTCATGCTTAGGAGTTGAAGGAACTCTGGATGCACTCTCCTGCCTGGTTAAAAACTCTGTGTTAGTTTCCATTTGGTGACTTGCTTCATTTTCTCCATTTGTTCTGTTTTTAGAGAAGTGGCATTTGGTGAATAGAGTCTGTCTTTTGGAAGACTCAGAGGAGAAACCCTGGGGCAAAGCACTGAATATTCTTCTGGCATAGACAGTTCCTCCTCCACACTGACAAGTCAGATTTGTCCATGAATTTCATTGGATGTAAATCAGCTAAGTTATATCTATAGCTAATATCTGTTCACTGGTAAAAAAAATAGAAAATGGAAAATAAAGAAAAAAATTAATCATAACGTTACTTTTATAATGTATTTATTTTACATGTATGTTGTTTATTGGCAGATTTATTAAATCATGCAGTAGTACTTTTTTTAATGCTTGAAATTTTATGAACATTTTTTGGCATTAAATTTGTTTTGGCATATAGCTTGTTACTGTGTGGGGAGTGCAAGAAGCCTTGCGGGAACTGTGTATTGTTTGACATGTTGACTCCAAGACCTTAAGAGCCATGGAAGTGCCAAAGCCTTCTCCTTAGGATTAAGTTGGAAAGGGGACAAAGCCCTCCATTGGTCTGAGTGTGAATGTTGCCAGTATGTGCACACACTAGCAAACATAGCTTCCTGCAGTCCGTGGTTTCACACCTACAGGGACCTCCTCCTGAGTCCAGCTGATTTCCCCCTGTGCTTGTGTTATACATAAGGAAAGCCCTAAAGTTCTATCATTCAATTACTGCAGTGGTTGGTGCTGCTCCTCTGGAGAGAGTGCATCCCATTGATTCTAACTTAATGTATGTGTGTCCGCTTCTTGTTTATATTTTCTTGCTACCCTAAACAGCTTTCAAGGATCAAGCTGAATTAGTTGCAGCATCACTGGGTCATCCTTAACTGAACACAGACACAGAAATGTATTTATCTCGTCCCTCCAAGTGAACATTTAGGTGGAATCTCCTTCATTGTATCACAGTGAGGACAGGTCTGCTTCGAGGTTTTTGACATATTGATACACTAGTGTTCGGAAAGCTGCACTTACTGGTATGAATGCAACAGTACATAAAGACACCCTTCTCCGGCCATCCACATTCTGAAGACTAACCTTTTGAACATTTCATCACTGGGTAAATATAGATCTTATTGCCCCAACTTGCCTTTCTTTCCTTTCAAGTTAGAGTGAGTGCTTACGAAGAGTTCTTTTTTTTTTTTTTAACTGTTTATTTCAGTATTCTTTGTTTACATTCCAAATGATTTTCCCTTTCCCAGTTCCCCTCTCCCCATAAGTTCCCTAAGCCCTCTTCCCTCCACCCATTCTCCTATCAACCCTCTCCTACTTCTCTGTCCTGGTGTTCTCCTACAATGCTGGAACAAGCATTTTCAGGACCAGGGACCTCTCTTTCCTCCTTCTTGGGAGTCATTTGATATGTGAATTGTGTCTTGGATATTCAGTTTCTGAGCCATTATCCACTTATCAGTAGTGACTGTATTCCAAGTGTGTTCTTTTTATAAAGAGTTCTTATGGATTAATACATATGCCAATTAGAACTATCAAGATGGATTAACTTATAAGAGCACTTGCCTACAAGCCCAGTGAAGAGAGTTCAATCCTCTGGGCAGACACAGTGGAAGGAGAGAATCTCCTTTTTAAAGGGTCCTCAGAATATACCAGGACAAGCACAAGACCCCCCCCCCCAAATAAATTTAAACGACTAAAACAGATGTAATTATAATTTTACTACCGATTTCTCTTCATCCAGGCTATGTATAACACAAGCATAGGGGGGAATCAGCTGGACTCAGGAGGAGGTCCCTGTAGGTATGAACCCACAGGCTGCAGGAAGCTATGTTTGCTAGTGTGTGCACATACTGGCAACATTTGCACTCAGACCAATGGAAGGCTTGTCCCCTTTCCAACCTCTTCATCAATTGGTCAGGGATTCTTTCTATCTTAGTCTTTGTCTTATATCACAAAACAAGTTTAGTTTGTCACTCACCCAAGAAGAACTTTGTCCCATTTTGTTTCTTTTGAATGAAAATCGACTTTCAGTTATACTATTTTAATGCATAATCCAGAAAGGGGATCTTAATTTTTCTTAGACTAAGTTGCTTCATCTGATTCTTGTCTGTAGTGTATATTGGTGACTGGAAGGGAGAAGCTACAGAGCCTGGATGACGTGCTCTGCAATATCCCTTCCAGTTCCGAAGAGAGATTCCATCACTCCCCACATTTACACTGATATCTGCACATGATCAAGCTACTGTTTTGGCCCCTATACATTAGGAGCAAGAATTTCTGCTTTTGTTTACTTACAAGGCTACAAATTCAGGGCTATTTTTCTTTCAGTAAAGAAACTTCCACATTCTCCCAGAGTCCCAGAGCATTTTTCTTCTGTTCAACGATGATGGACCATTTCCATTTAGAAAATACAATAGTTCTAATGAGTTAGGCCTGCCCCTTCCACTGAAGGGCTGCTGCCGACTGATCTTGCAGGCAGAGAAGGGTAGCACACTTAGATAAGGCAAAGGATCCTTTCTGATTCTGAGCCAGTGTTATGATTTATCATCAAGTAGCCACACACAGCCTGTGGAATGTAAGGTAGTGTAGTGTGATGGTATTGTTAACACAAGAGGCAGTGCAGTTTCCATCTGGAACAGTATCTGGAGTCTGCTTGGTAGATGATGCTCTGTGTGAGCAAATGCTTCCCAGGGCGAGTTTGAACTCTAGGTTTTCTTACTAGAGTTGTGCATTCTGTGGGTGAGACTTTTCAGTAGAATGTCATGGAGACCTCTCTCAACCTTCAGATCACCAGGTTTTGCTCCCTGGTATTGACACAGTACACAGAAGGATCTTGAGCTTGTGAGTGAGTGTGTGGGGGGCCTGCTTCTGTCCATTGCTGAAAGTGAGGTATTCAATCCATCTATTATTAATGCACTGGGGTTCATCTGTTGCTTTATGTCTGGGAGCGTTTGCTGAGTCCCAAGTTTGGTACATTTATGCTTTGTATTGTCCTCCTAAGAGAGTGTTTCGATGATCGGAATGAAGGAACAGTCTGGCAGAGATTGAAAACTAAGCTTTGGTCCAGTGGATTGTCCCACTCCAGATCCACCCACTGAACCATCTCAGCTTATGTGGCATGGTCTTATTTTCACAAAGGTCACCATTTAGAGCTCTGTCTGTCTTTCTTGATCCCTAAGCAGGTGGTGAGTAAGTATCAGAGACTGACAAGCCCTTAGACAATGGACAAACTATTTTAGAATATAAAACTGTTCCTTATTAATTTCCACATGCTGTCAAATGAGACAGCCAATCATGTCTCTACCACTTTATCCAATCAGAGGTCCGCAGTGCTCTCTCTTCTTGTTGTCAGCACTAGACAGCCTGTCAGGTTATGAAACCAAACTGCCTGCATTTGAAATGCTCCTTTTCATCTGTGACCTCAAGAAAGCTATGTAATATCTCTGAAGCTAGGGTTCCTCATCTTTAAACTGTCAAAAGTAATACCAATGTCGCCTCCAACTCAGTGGTCTGAGGTATATTTTAAGTACTCTAAGATTCTGGAAAATATAAGCATTCATAAGTATTTGTCACTGTTGTTATTGTTACTATAGGAAAGTGGAGAGAGAGGTAGAGAGAGAGAGAGAGAGAGAGAACCTTGTACACATCCCACACCTCTCCCAGATGTGAGAACATCTGGATTATGTCAGTAGAGGAAGTTCACTGGGAAAGTTGGAGTGGGGTGGGGGTAGGGCAGGAATCTAGCACTTCACTCAAAGGATCACCTTCTCAGGGAGAGGCTCATGGTCTCCTATAGTTAGAAACTAAGCTCTCATCTGAGCTTCCAGAGGAAGCTTGCCTGGGGTCAATCAGGCATAGGATGGATTATTCAAAATGAACAAATCAAGAAGCCTAGAAAACTAGTAAGCAAAGACTGAGGCCAGAACTCCTCACGAATGTTGTCTGGAGGAAATGCCAGTTTATAAAACTCAGGATCAATAAATAATTGAATAAGTAACACACACACACACACACATACATACATACACACACATACACACACACAAGATGACTGACTCAATAGGGACTTCCCATGATTACATGGACTTACATTAATAACCTTTATTTTATCAAATTAGAAAACCTAAAATAAATGGATAAAATTCTTAATACATATGACACAGCAAAGTTGAACTAAGAAACTGATCATTAGCAAAATACAAAAAAACAAATAAACAAAATAAAAAAACAATAAAAGGTTTTCTGACAAAAAATTAGTGAGTCCCAGTTGGATTTGCTACAGAAAAATTTCCAGATTATTAAAGACAAAGTAAAACTTATGCTTATCAAGCAATTTAATAAAATACAAGAGGAATATAAGTTTCAAATTCTCTTTATGAAGCCAGCATTATGCTGACTCACAAACCTTGTAAAGATACAACAAATAAAGAAAATTGTAGACCAAGCAGTTTGAATGAGAATGTACACACATTAAAAAATTCTCAATAAAATAGTTGCAGACAAAATTAAGAACACATCAAAAAGATTATCTACCATGTTTGAGTCAGCTCTATCCCAGAGATTCAGGGATGGTTCAGAAAATATAAATCAATATATGTAATCCACCATATAAGTAGACTCAAGGAAAGAACCTTCATGATCATCTTACCAGATGAAGAATGGTATTTGATAAAATTAAATATTTTTTCATGATAAAAGTCCTGGGAAGACTAGATATACAGAGAACATATCTCAATGCAGTGAAGTCAATATACAACAAGGTGACAGACAACATCATGCTAAGTGGACAAAATCTTGGATCATTTACATTTTGGTCAGGAAAAAGACAAGAATCTTTAGTTTTTCTGTGACAGTTTGAATGAGAATTGCCCCCATCAGTTCATATATTTGAATACTTGGTCTTCAGTTAGTAGAATTGCTTTAGATTAGGTGGTATGGTGGAGTTGGAGAAAGTGTGTCACTGGGGGCTAGCTTTGAGGTTTCAAAACTCCAAGCTGTTTATAATCAGATCTCTTTCTCTTCCTTATGATTATGCCTCAAGATGTAAGTTCTCATCTTGGTGTTCTATTCCCATCCATGGTGACCATGGGATTTATTAGTAATTTATTTATTTTATAACTGGCCTTGGTCATAGTATTTTATCACAGCAATAGAAGTAACTAAGACACTCTCTAGTTCTGTTAAATACAGTACTTGAAGTCTTATCTAGAGCAATAAGAAAAGAAGATGTAAAGGGTCCATATAGTTTATCCTCTAATGAGAGCAGTGGTTCTCCCAATAGAAAAAGCCTGGTAACAGGGAAACATTACCTCTTTTTGAATTGTTGGTCACTGAGGCCTCATACACCTCAAAAACATTACAGGCAATTGCTATGGTCTTGGTCACTCTCTAGAACTTGTTGACGAGAATCTATTGTTGCAGATACCACATACTTGAGTCATAAGATGTGAGAAATCAAGCTGATATTGATCCAGAAGCTTCATTTCCAATGGCCAACTTTCCCAGTACTGGAAGATTTTGTGCATACTACCTGGAAATAAAAGTAGCTAACAGTCGTACTCAGCCGTCACCTCTGCAAACTATAATAACAACCTGCTTAGCAGGATATACCCACCTGTGCAATGGTACCACAAATGCTATGGAAATAGCAAACTCCTTTCTGATTGGATTTAATCACTACTCCACAAGACAAAACTCATGTCTAGTACTGTTTACTGGACCAAGAACCCATGGCTGGCTACATGGTAGACTCCAAAGAAGCATCTACTACTATTATTCTACTAAATTAATATGCACTAACTCCCTAGATATGTATCTTTATACCTGTAGATTAGTGCATCTCTCACCCCTCATCTTTGAAGCTTCTTTTGGCAATATATGACAATGAATACAATTAATAAAATAGTCAACATGTATAGAATAAGAGTCTGTGGAATGCTCATTCCCAAATGGGACATCTACATCACACACCTTCCCCCACAAAGCTCAAAGATGATTGTAAAATAGAGAATAGAAGGACCAGAAGAGCCAAATGTAGTGGATGACTGCTACTAGTCATCATTTATGGACAGGGTATGCCTGCTGCTCATATGAACTTATAGTAGCTGTGACTTCCTGTTCAAGACCTGCACAAGATCAGACCTTCCAAAATCCCAGCTGAGGAGGAGGGGACCATGACGTCTCATCTTTAGCTGAGGAGCTATTGGTAATTCATATCTGTGGGGGAGGGTAAGAGTCAGTTTCTTCAATGATGTTGTCCTTGAGAGGCTATTCATGCTCCAGTAGAGGGCCCTACACCTATGTGTGTACAGACAGCATTAAGTGGACTCAGAGGATTGAAAAAAAAAAAAACCAGATGAAGTTGGGAAGGAAAAATGTTGGAGGGGGTAGGAGAGGAGTTATAGGGGAAGGAATGAAGGTGAGTTTGATCAAAACATATTATATGCATCTATGAAATGTTCAATTAAAATTGATTTTTTTCATGATGTGTAAACATAGTCCACACAATTACATAAATAAGGCAAAATAGTAAATAGGTGTAATCAGTGTCTGCTGCTTAATGCTCTGGACTTGTAGGCTGGCCTCTTGTTTGCATAATCAGCAACTGTCTAAAAGGTGTTAAAGGCCTAACTGGCAAGTCTCTTAAACTTTCTTCTTGATGCAAACAGCTTCTCAGAGGACCAATGAGAAAGTCACAGTGTAACTCAGTGTTCATGTGCTACAGAATCCAACTGCCTACTTCAAACCACTTCCACGATGTGTTTTGATGGAGATGAGGTGCCAAGAAACAGAGAATACACATGCTTCCCTCATAACACAGCCAGATTGCTTCACCCAGCCAGGGGACTAGAGCACAGCTGTAATTACCCTTATGGTCAAAGACTTTGGAATAAGCTAGGACCCTGAACATCCACTGGAACAAAGCCATGTGGTAACATTCCTGCTCCTTTCCAACTAGCACCAGATGGAGTGTACTGCCTCTACCCCATCTGAAATTTATCTTTATTTTGATGAAAGCTTGAAAGGAAGGGGGTAAAGCACGACTCCTATAGGCTATCTCTTGAGGCAGAAATCAGAACACAGTTTGTCAAATGGAATGTTAATTGGCCTTGAAAGGCAGGCTGTTGATATTTGGTACTGCTATGTCTGGCACTGATGAACTCTGGGAAAATTTTAATTTCCTATGGAGTCTGTAACGAATTACAACAAACTCTTTGGTTTAATACAGCAAACACGTATGGTCACAGTTCTCAAGGCCAAATCTAAAATAGCGTCGCTGGGCCCAAATCCTTGGGGTCTTCCCCTGTATCTCCAGGTTCCACATTGTCCTTGCTAGTTTTGTGTCAACTTGAAATAAGCTAGAGTCATCTGAAAGGAGGGGACCTTAATTGAGAGAATACCTTTATTAGGTCTGGATACAGGTCCATTTTCTTAATTAGGGATTAATTGGGAAGGGCCAAGCCCACTGTGGGTGGTGCTATTCCTAGGCTGGTGGTTCTGTAAGAAAGCATGTTGAGCAAGCCGCGATGAGCCCACCATTAAACAACATTTCTCTATGGTTTCTGCATCAACTGCTGTCTCCAGGCTCCTGCCCTATCTGTTCCGTGATGAACTACGGTGTGAAAGTGTAACCAAAATAAATCCTTTCCTTCCCAACATGCTTTTGGTCATGTGAGGGGTTTCCTTGTGGATGCCATGCAGGGAGGTAAACTCCAAGAAGTGATAAGAATAAAAACTCAGTGCAAATTGATTTCATCAACCTGGATCAGACTTTGGGAAGTCTAATGCTAGGTAGTTTATTCCCAATTCTCAGCAGATTTAAAACACAGTACAGTTTGGGAACCGGTTTTTAGGCAACAGTCAGTCCAATTTCAGGTACACAATAAAACTTGAGATGTGACTATATAGAACTCCCCTTCACTGCTCATGCAACTATGAGGGTGGGTTCCATAGCTAAAGGGCCTAGAATCTACTGTGGTCTCTGATCAATAGCGTAGAGCTCAGCAGTCCATAAAGTACTTGTGACATTTGTCCTAAAGAAGGGTCTAAGGAGGGAAGAGTCTGGAATGATCATTCTGGGGAATTTGGATGAGGGCAGAAAGGTCACCAGGTTCTTAGCAACCTCCATTCTCAGCTTCCTGGATGAAATGCAGGCATTTGATTTTAACTCCAACACTGAGGACATAGCCCTGCTTGCTTAACATTCCTACTTGCTTAACATTCTCTTAGTGCTTCTCTTTGAGTACAAAGTTGTCTGTGCCCCAACCCACCATGCTGTTTCATCAAATCAGTGGTAACCCTAACTAAGATGATACCTCGCCTCTTTCAACATTCCTTGGCTGCATGAACTTTGTATTTATCTGCCTTGGTGATTAATCCTTCCCTTTACTTGTTTTCTCTTACCCTCCATCTGTTAGTTTTGGCAGGTTTAACAAACTACAATACATTGTTGTAGGCTTAAAGCACACCCTTCCTCCCATTCTGCAGGTCAGAAGTACTAGTAACTTCAATGTCTGGTAAGAGGTTCCTGGTGCACAGGAAGTTGTCTTTTTAATGTGCCAACGACTCAAAGAAAGGACATCTCTGCTTCTCTTGCTAAGGCTACTATGGTTGGTCATTCTATGGACTCTACCTCTATGACCCAATTGTTCTTGAAGTCCAGATTCTTAGGTACCATTTACCTTGGGGTTATGAGTTATGAATGTGGGTCGTAAACCATAAGACACCAGCCATTACATTTATGTTTCAGCTAGATAACCAAAGGTGATCTCTTCTTAATTCTAGCTTAACTGGGACATTGTTCACAACTTTCCAGATTTCAGGTACTCAGATGTTGGTATATTGTTGAGAGTCCATGATTTAGCCTAACACAGGGACAAGAACAGAGGAGACCTTAGCAGAAAGGGTTGTGAAGTGCCCTCCATGAATGTGGTATTATTTGGCATCCATTCAACTCACTCCTGACAACTGTCTTCTGAGGTATTGTCTGCTTGTCTCAAATGAAATGGTGTCAGGAGTCTTAAGCTTGTATTCAATGTGGCTTCCTGGACTTGGAAGTATCTGGGCCTTTACCAGATCCAACTGCTGGCATCCAAGTCACACAATATTTTCAAACTCCCTGATCACATATGAGTGCACTTTCTATGGCTGGGTGCATCACAGTTGCATGGTATCTACACCAGTCCCTGCTTTTTGTCCAAATCCCTTTAGATGTAAGCTTCCTGTGACAGGCCAGAGTGCAGGCAGCATTCCAGACAATGGCCTGCCTGTGACTGCATTGAGATCTTAGGAGAATGTGGAGCCTTAGAAAGCAAACCAGATGATGGCCTCACACTTTGATTATTTTCTTATTTCCCCATCCAAGGTGCTGCAGTGTTGAGCAAGTATTAAGAATTTTTGTTGAATCAATCAACCACATTGCTCACTTGTTTACCTTGCCTACAGGAGACAGAATCATCCAAACTGTTCACCTTCATGCACTCTCTCTGCGCTGCTCTGTAAATTATATTTAGTAGGAACTGTAATTGCTGCTAGGATGGAGTCTCCTCAGGCTCTCAGCCACAAGCTGTCAACCAACTTTACTCCAACAGAAGTTTCGCGAGGGCAATGAAACATTCTGGCAGGAGTAACTGGCCTACGATGCTTAGCTTGTGTTATAGATCTAGGAAAAAAATTAGCAATGACCTTGTGTGTCTTCCTTCAGCCCAACTAAAATGAGAAAGCAAGTGACAATGGAATCTCTCTCCCACCATTAGGTAAAATGAGGTTTTCAAATTGTCTGTTCCTTGGACTGAGCTTGAGGAAGAGACTGACTGAAAACTAATTCCTCACACAAAGTGTCCACAATGTTTAAAATGCCTGTCTGTTCTTCTTTTCTAAATTCTAAATACGATACTTCTCTACTTGGGGGTGGGAACTGAGTGGTGGGCTTTCCATGACACAAAATGAAGAAACAGACCTTGGGGTCAGGGCATTTAAGGACATTCGATATTTTGTTTCTAATATAGAACCTTCCTATAGGATATATTTTTGCAGAATTCAGCCCAGTACACAGGCATAAGCAGAGTTTGGGCACCATTCACACAGATCAGATCCTTCAACCATTTTTTTTCAGAGTGGTTGCTGTGAAAAGCTGTCTTTTCTCTCTGTGGGGCCAAGTGAGGTTATCCTTGTTCCCAGTCTCTTTTCCTCCCGCCTCTCAAGCATCAACTTCAGGCAGTCCCGTGATAGCAGACAGCTGTTCCTTTCCAGTTCCTAATGGCTTATGTCATAACTCGGCATTTATCTTGGGCACTCCATGGGATTGGGCTTATTATCTTATTGCTTTGCCACTGCAGAATTTATTGCATAAAGGGGCCTGCTGCTGGCTGGGAGCTGGGAGCCGCAAGTACAGAATTTTGGAGTCCTCCTGAATTAGGGCACCAGATGCCTAAGTAAGATAAACCTGCTATTGCCCTAGCCCAGGGGAAGAGACATCTCCCTCAGAACCCACCTTCTGCAAAGTTAACAATTTAGATTAAATTAGTTGAGAACACAAGAAGGCAATTTTCATTTGTAAAGGGATTAGTTTTTTTTTTTCCCCTCCTTTTCTTCTTAGGCTAGAAAAACAATATAAACACAAAGATAAATTGAAATGGGATTTTATTTTTAAATGGCTTTCACTAATACAAGTAATAATATAAAAGGAACGCTGTTTGGGTAATGCTGAATAGTGTCTAACCGTGGCATTTAAATAACTGCAGGTAATACATTTAAGGGTTTAATTTGTTTGGCTAGCATTTACTGGCTTCAGTGAACTGAAAATGCCTGTTAGAAGTCTCTCTCCAGGCATAGTCTCCGAGGTGGTGACCCACCAGCACCATCCTAGGGTGGATAGTCTTCCAGAACCAAGTGGAAGTGAGGAGGAAGCAAATGGCCTTTAGCACCGAATAATTTACATTCATAATGCAATGTAATCTAAAAAGCACTCGGCTGAACGTTTTGTACTGGGAAAACTCAAATTCATGCTATAAAATATAATCAAATGCATTTCATGATAATGAACTACTCAGGTTTAATGAATTTTTCCTTAAATGCGAAGTTAATGCCCCTACTTTAGAAATAGTTTTTGTCCGGTGAGTATTTAAATGACAGATCACTCACATATTCAATGGAATATTTCATAGAACCAAGAAAAGTGGAGAGGGAAAATGTCAGTCTCATTTTCCTATTTGCTTAAAAAGTATAATTATTAAAAATAAGTGCAATGGGAACTTTAGCTTGTCCAGACAATTCATGCTTTTCTGAGGTTCAGAGATTTCTGGGGGAAATGGTGCGGGCTCTGTGTGCCACCTGCTCCTTGGTCATAGATTAATAACATCTGACCAAGCATGAATGCATGCTGAGGCCATCTGCTATCGCAAAGTGGGATGTGGTTCAGTTTTTCCAAGCAGGAGTCTGTGAAACTACCCAACACAGCTCTCAGTCTAGAGCCATCCTGCTTTGATGCATGACCTATTTTGCTAACAGGAATTCAGAGCCCATCTTGGTCAGACCACATGTACTTCATCTGTTTGCTTCTGGTTAGAGCACTGGCTCCTATGTAATTTCCTGAACAACCAAGGCCTTTCTCTTCTATTGTATAATAATGGGAAGTCAACTGAGACCTGTACATTTACCTCTGTACTTTGGTACTGTTTACAAAGTTGAGAAACTTTCCAAGCCCATCAAATTCTCCTGTTCCCGAATGCCCCTCTTCCCTCCGTCACCCAAACCATCCCATCTGCCTTCACCGCCACAGACAGTCACTAGCTGTGACCACAACATTGTCTCCTCCCGATCTTTCCATGCTCAGCTCTTCTGTTGCTAAGGAGCTGTGAGGCTCAGAGAGTCAAAACGGATGGGATGGTAGAGGAGGACCACTTCTTCTTAGCCTGTGTCCATTACCCGGTTTCTACAAGTCCTGCCTAGTTCTTCTTAGCCTTTCTTCTCCTTTGTAGCCAGATTCTCCATTGCTCCCCTGGTTACTCCACAAGAAAACACTCATTTCCAGAGAGCAGTGTGTGCAGTGGAAATGGAGTCAGCTGGGTGACTAAGAGACTTAATCTAACTGTAAATGCACTTGGCTACATAAGGAAAGTCATTTGAGCTTACAGTGTTGCAAACAAAAGTGAGAGGCCTAAAGTAGAGGGTCTCAGAACTGTTAATGAGATTTCACAGCCGCATCTCTAGCACAAGCAATGCTCCCTTTCTTCCACTTGGAATGAGGCTGAGTAGCTGGTCCTGAAGCAGTCATTTTGTGACTCTGGGTCAATGAGTATGAAGAGAAAAGCTGGCACAATTCATGTGAAAAAAACTAAGCTCTGGAGGCATCACTCAGGGCCACCCTCCACTTTCTTCAACAACTACACACACACACACACACACACACACACACACACACACAGAGAGAGAGAGAGAGAGAGAGAGAGAGAGAGAGAGAGAGAGAGAGAGAAAGCAACTTCATTGTAGTAAGTTCCTATTAGTGATTTTCTGTATACATCTGAAGGCAGACCCAGTGACTACAGCTTTAGTGTATTTAGTGCTGTTCACTGGAGAGTTCAGAGGTCAAGAACAATGCTTAACTTTCAGTTAATACTGTCAAGCCATTCACGGTATAAACTGTTTTTGTCAGAGATGTGGAGACTTCTATCTATTTGTTCTACTTTGTTGAGACAAAGAAAACAAGCTCTGGCTGGCTTCAAACTCATGACTTCATCCTACTTCAACTTCCCAAGGCCTAGGATTACTGGAATGTACCACAGCATTCTGCTTTTAAGGGGAGCAATCTAGCATTTCCATAGGCATTGTGTTAGTATTTATCTTAGTTCTTTCCCAGTTCTTTATATAAAATACTTTGAAAGACAACTGAGCCATTTAGGGGAATAATGGATTATTTTAGTTCATAGAACGAGATTATAGTCCATCAGTGTGAGGAAGTCACAGCGGTAGATATTTGAGACAGCTGGCTATAATGTATCCATCGTCAAGAATGAGAGATCAATGAATGCATGTGTGGGGATGCTCAGCTAACCTTCCCTAATCTTTTATATAGTTCTGACTGCTGTACCCAAGGAATGGTGTTACCCATGGTGGGTGGAAATTACATCAATTAATGTAATCAAGATAACTCCTCACAAACATTCCCAGAGATTCTGGGTTTCTCCCAGAAAGTCTAGGTACTGTGAAGCTGATACTTAGCATTAAGTGTTCTAAGTCAACCTCTTGTCAATTTGACCTGAATACATAACTTTTAAGCTATGTTCTTTCAACCCTTGTTCCTATAGGGAGGGTCATGGCCATCTTAGCATTCAATCCAAACTAACCAGTTCCAGCATTTTATAAGGCCGATGTCTCTTAACTATGAGCACATATAAAAACAAAACAAAGCAAGACAAGACAAAACAAAACAAAACAAAAGCGAGTTCCTCATCATTCAATGTATTATGTCACAGAATTCCTATTCCAAAGTGGAATAATCTGAATATCACAGGAAATGGTCAAACCAAAGCAAACCTCAAAGCTGGCAGGGAAAACATAAAATCTACAGCTCCATGTCTGGGATCTGGAGTCTGTGATAGAGCCATCTGGACTCCAGAAGAGTCTGGGTAGGTACAGCTCTCAATCTCCTCCATCCCAGAATATTCAACCTCTTACCTCATACCTATAGCTTTCCTCTGCAGTGATCCTGTGACTCCATCATTTCCAATGTCCTGGGATGTCTACCGCTACCTAGGCATCTTTGTGTCCTCAGTTTCAAACAACAGCCTTTCAGGGTCTTCCTAAAAGGATTCTGATGCTGTCCCACATTGCTTGGCATCAACATATCTTCAGGCATGTGGAACAAGACTCCATGACTCCTTCAGTTCTGTACCTTTCACAGATCTCTAAAGCCAGTACCACATGGACAATGTTCTGCTACCAGCTAGAGATGGGGCCACCAACAAGTTGGATTTTAGCCCATGGTATTAGGCCAGTGTCCATTGTTTTAGGGAAATCACAGCAGCCGGAGATTGAAATAACTGGTCATGTTGCACCCATATTCAAGAATCAGAGAGTGCTGAATATGTGTGTGCACGCACTGCTCCCCTCCTCTGACTGCGCATATGATGCGATAACTACTTCAAACTCCAGATATTCTGAGTTCCAGGATATGTTGGTCTATAGCCTGGAACTGCGTTATTAAAGTAAACCCATTCTCCTTTAAATTGCCTTTCCAGATTATTTGATCAGAACAATAAATTACTATGCTATCTTCTATAAATATCTTTAGATGATAAATGTGAGTATAAAGTTTACAACATATTCTTTTCTTGTGGAAAGTAGTTTGTGCATCAAAATGTCAAGTATTAAAGAAGGAATTTCTTTATATAGATAACTAGTATAACTAGTTATAAATATTTTCAGATAAAAAAACAGAGCTATATCTGTATTGAAGTAGCCTTTTTTGTTAATTTTGTGATGAACATTCATTTCATTTTGCCTCTATTAAAACAAATATAGCTCTTGATTGCAAATGTGAATGTCTGGAAATCTTAACTTTGGAATGAAACTTGGATATGAATTTAATATACCAGTGAAGTTGATTCGATAACTAAATATTTGACCTTTTAAAAAGTTGATTGAAACAGTCTAGCCTTTTATATATTCATATCTGGATAAATAACAGCGGCTTACTAAGATAAATTGAAATGCAACTTTAGTTTTCAAGTTAATATCAAAATCCCTTGCATTAAGATTCCAGCTTGAAATTTGAAAATGTTAAAGACACATTTGGTTGAAAGATGTAATGAAAACATGTTACCTAGGTTACATGAATCTATTTTTATTTATTTATTTATTTTTTCAAGACAGGGTTTCTCTGTGTAGCCCTGACTGTCCTGGAACTCACTCTGCAGACTAGGCTGGCCTTGAACTCAGAAATCCACCTGCCTCTGCCTCCCAAGTGCTGGGATTAAAGGTGTGTGCCACCACCGCCTGGCTGGTTACATGCATTTATGATCAAAAATATAAAATGGATCCTTCACAAGCCTATCTTGTATTATACCTCCCTCCAATTTAGATGTTGGCAAAATATCTTAATGCTTGATGATTTTGCTTTGTAATACCACTCATATTTTAGAAAATCAAATAGGAAATATATTTTCTAGAGTACTCATAGCCCTGTTCCATAATGATATAACCATATAGTCATAACAAGCCATGGTTGTCATAGATCATTAGGCAAAGGACTCTGGCTTGCTTTGGAAGAGTTCAAAATAGAAACAGAAGCCTTCGTTTGGATTTTTCAATGAATTTATTAAATTATTATAAAATAACACTTCTGTAACAAAAGAAATATTGTGCAGTCATGAAATGAATGTGACTCTCAAAGTTTCTGTTTCCGATGTGTTCATAATCCTCATATCTCAATTCTCTGTGACCTAGGCTGCTTGGTTGACCCAACAGTCTCCAGAGTCTCTCATTTTCTCTAGGAAACAGGTAGCACTGACCGAGTTAGCCTAAGGGGATGCACACAAGAATTCCAGGAAGTCTCTTTCAGAAGAGAACGGCATGGAAAGAAACAGCTCTCTTTTTATCACTACCATTCCTTCCAGTACTGGATGCATAGAGAAAATGGCTAGTGGTCATCTTTTGACTAGAGATGGAAGCTGAAAGATGCTATTAACCTAGAACTAGTGCCTCAACCTTACTGACTTAGTCGTGGGTCTTCCATGGGGCTATGGAAGGCACATTTGTGACTTGTCATCGAAAGCACTCCTTTCTTACTTATGACATTTATTACAATAGGCAAAATTTAACTTCCCAAGACTCCAGGATCCTGTATTATAAAGGGGGACTGGTGGTACCTAGCTCAGCTTGTGGCCATTGCTTTGGAAGTGTGAGCTCTCCAAATCAGAGGAGCAAGCAAGGAGTCCTCAGAGGAGGCAGCCCAGAGAAGCGAAATATTGCCACTTCACATACTAAACACGCTTTGTCCACAGGGATAGGTGGAAGGAGGGCAGCGTCTGGAAGAGGGAATAGTGAGAAGTGGCCTTGCTTTCCTGAGCAAGTAAGGATCCTACTCCTAGCTGAACTAACTTATTCTGGGCAGATGGAGCATTAGATGCAAGTCCGGAGGGATAAAGAAGGGGGAAAGAGTATCCTTAGCAGAGCTCCGAGACCACCCCAGTGCAAGTAATTTGAAGATGGACCACTTACTCTGCTTCTTGCTGAAGCATAAACCTGAATCCCAGAGTGAGTATGTCCTGAGTCAGACAGCTGAGCTTGGAAGACCCACTGCTATATGCATGTCATGGCCTCTACTGGCTGGCTCTTGTGGAACATGGGGAGATCGCAGGGCAGGTCATTTTGGGGAGAAACCTTGGTAAACTTGGTTATTTGAAAATGTCTAATTTTTGGAATAGTTGGGTTATACACCAGAGGTGAGCATCGTGTTTCACAGCCATTTGAGTTAAAAACTGATTAGTTTTTTGGAATAAAATCGAGAGAGAGAGAGAAAGAGAGAGAGAGAGAGAGAGAGAGAGAGAGAGAGAGAGAGAGAGAGAGAGAGAGAGAGAGAGAGAGAGAGTTCTGTTGTGCATTGCATTGTCCATTGTCCTTTGTTGCTAATTATTTGAAATTATATTAAATAGAGACACCATTAGGGTGCTGTCTGCGGGGAGGTTGATAGTGTTCTCCGTTCCATCTAGTGATGGCCCAGCACCTCGCCTGAGAGCAAGATATCACACTGCATGGGTGTGCAGAAATCGTAGCTGAGTTTTTTCATATGGCATCAACAGCATTTTGTATCAGCGTGGCATTTATCCGTTGGAAACCTTTACTTGAGTGCTGAAATATGGACTTATCTTGCTTGTAACTACTGACCCCGAGCTCATAAAGTATCTCAATAATGTGATGGGGCACTAAAAGAGTGGCTGGCTGTACATGCTCAGTTCAGAATCTGGTGGTGGTCTTCTCAAATATTGGAAGCGTCGAGGTCCTTGAAAGATGGCACTTTGATACTGAGTATGGCAAAACTGCAGAGGAGGAAGGTGTTTGTAGAGAAAAGTCCCAGAAAGCCAGACAGGCTTCTGCGATCAGATAGATTACAGCTACTGTGACATTTCTGCCACTGTTGGAAGTTGCTTGTTCATTTGATCTACTGATTTAGACTGACAAAGGTTTGGTGGTACCTGAAACGTGGAAAGAATCAGGACCCCGGTTTATTACCAGTTCTGGAGAAGTCTGTCTATGCTCATTTACGACCGCAATCTACAAAGTGAATAGTATGGTGGCCTATAAAACCCCATCAATGACTGAAGAGACAGTGCACAAACCACCCCCATCACATAATACCTTCTGCTATATTTATATTTAGATGCTTCTTTATGACTTGGTCAAGATTTTTCCGAGTTAAATCTTTAGGCAAAGTATTTAGCTTTTTAACAGAAGTTTTTCTATCTACAGTGGCCATTTTTAAAGGAATTCATTCCACAATGAATCTGTTGGTTCCCTTAATAATGTGCATCAACTCTTGTTGATTCTATGGTAAGTCCAGGAGGAACCCAAGAAATGCAACAAGACACATTTCTCTTTATATAGATCCCCCATATTGAAATACATGCTAATTATTTGATTTTGGTGTATATATTTTGAGCTCACAAAGAAGTTGATGCTGTTTGATTTCTGTAATAAAGATTTTTATTTTAATGTTTTATTAAAAAAAGAAATTGCTTTAAATAAATAAACAAATTAATGAATAAATAAATAAATAAAGCAAGCAAGCAAGCTTTAGGGGGAAGGCCAGCTAATAACGGGCTTTTATGACAAAGTTAAGCCATTTGGATTTCATCCTGCCGGCATTTGAAGGATTTTAATTAGCCAAATTCATGGGCAAATTAGCACTTGGAAGGCGAACTCCTGGCTCTGTGTAGAGGAAGACAAAGGAAGAATCATGGATCAAGATGGAGAGCCCCACCAAGGCTACATCCACAGCATGGGCAACATATGATATGCTTGGACTGGAAACTGGGGATGGAACATGGAAGGAAGGCCAGGGAGAGCTGAGCTGGGCTGTGCATAGTGTCTGCAGGCTGAGGAGAGAGGTACATTCTGGAAGTGGCAATAGACTCTATTAATTGTGGGCTGTAGATTTATTTCCATTTTTGACAAGGATTTTTGTGCTTCTGATGCTGTTGGCTTGGGTACTATATTTTAAGAACGACTGGCCCTGGTAACTTGCTGCCTTCTGCCTATGGTATATGAGGATTTGAAACTCTTCCAAGAACCTTAGAAGCTGAGGCAAGTAGTGGGTTGCCAAGACATCATACTGACAACTTACACATTGTATGAAGTGAAGAGACAGAAACTTTACACAGCGTCTCAGATTATTAGTTTATACTCAATTTTCTTTTCCACAAATGTCAGTGTAGTTGAGGTAGTAGGAGGAAAAGGTATCATGCTAACTTAGTGTTACATGACTAGGAACATGGAAAAACATGATTTAGAGAAATGGACCAGTAAAGCTTCTTTGTAATGTTGCTTGTAAGAACAAACTAGAGAATCTTGTAACAGATTGTAGAAAACTTTTCTTTAAAGGAAATACAGAACATTTCTATTTCCTAAGAAGAGTATCATATGGGTAAAGTTTTACTGAAAGACACTACATAAGCCCGCTATTTCTTGAACTCTTCAGATTTCCTCTGTCCTCTGATTCCATTTTGGCTTTGGTTCAGCCCAAGTATTGTGAGCATATTCGGCTGTTTGGTGGCTCAGCTGTGGCTAAGGAGAGTGGAGCCTGACAAATGCCATCCTAGGACCTTGACGAAAGATGGACTCTGGTCATCTGTCAAGAGCTGCAGCTGTGGTTTCCTGTTGAGATCACACTCTAAGTTTGAGAGTTATTTGCATGACTCTCTGGAAGACCTGTGGCAGCAAGGGAAGTGTGTGCATGTGTGTGTGTATGTGTGTGTGTGTGTGTGTGTGTGTGTGTGTGGTGTGTAGGCTAGAAGTCAATTTCAGCTGTCCCTCCTTAGGAGAAATCCACCTTATTTGTTTGAGACAGGGTCTCTCAGTAGGACATAAAGCTCACAGATTAGGGCTTGCTTGACCAACACCTTTGCTCCATGATTGTACTGTTTCTGGGATCCTAGCCTGCAGTTTTATCGAATGTGTTACCTGGAAGGAAGTTTGGGGATGTATGGGAAGGCGGCAAAAAGAGATGGAGACCAAGACAACATTGCTGTTCAAGGTCTCAAAGTCTAATGAAGAACACCAAATTTATAGGCAGGGGAAAACCCTTTCCCTAAAGGCTGGGAGATTCTCAGCAGAACCTGTTCAGTTGCTCCACAGGTGGCTTTCATTTCCCAGGAAACTTTAGATCCTTGAAGAACAATGGGCTTCACCTTGGTCTGAGCACTCCACCCTAGGTGGAGGGGATTATGGCTAACAGGAGTTCCCACTCAAAGGCAGGGAGAGGAACTTCACCTTGGTTGATGTCAAGTTCCTGCCAGGTGGCATGGGACCTCAATAAGGCTCTTATACTAGCCTAGGGATTAAATTCAAGTCCTCAAACTTGTGTAGCAAACACTTCACTGACAGAGCTACTTCCTTAGCCTTTCCATAGTTTCTTCCTAGTGCAGAAGAAAGCAAGACCTACTGCTTTCTCCCTTCTTCTTACTCCCCTTTCTTTCCTTTTCTCATGACTTTTTCTTCCTTTCCAGCCAGTGAAAGTACATTCAGATAAACTCAAAGCTCATGATGTGGCCCCCATCTCACTGCAAATTGAGATAACAGGGCTGGAGAGATGGCCCAACAGCTGAGGACCTGGGTTTTGTTCCTAGAACCCACATGGTGACTTGCAACCTTATATGCGTTCAGTTTTGTGGAATCCAGCCCCCCTTTCTGATTTCTGATGGTTCCAAGCATATAAGTGGTGTATATGTGTATGTGTATATGGTGTGTGTGTGTGTGTGTGTGTGTAGGTATAAAATAAAAAATTTAAAAAAATGGAAAAATGAAAAGAAATGGAAAAATGAAAAGAAATAGACCTTAGCTTTACTATACCATGGAAAACATCAATCTTAGAAACTCTATGGTTCCTTTACACAATAATTTAATGAGAAATACAAAGTGCATATAAAAACAGAGGAATATTTTTTACTAAATTTCTATTATTTATTGAATATTAAAAACGTAGTTTTTGATTTTAAGAAATAAACTTGTTTAGGAGCGATACAGAGAAAAAGAAAGATACACAGAGAGATTCACACATGTGAGAGAGAAAGAGAGAGAGATAGATAGATAGATAGATAGATAGATAGATAGAACAAGACATAGCCTGCAGGAACCTAAGGACACTCCCATCAATCATGCCACATCTCTTAATCTTTCACCACCTCCCAAAAGGCCTTCAAATTATAAACCCTCAATAGAATCATGTTGTACCCACTTCCTAAATGTCCAGCCTCTGAAAATCTTGTACTGCAGATCTTGAACACATTTTAAAGACTATTTCAGACTCAAGCTATAGTAGCAACTCCTGGGAAAAAGTTTGCTTAGTGGCAAGCAGACTCCTGGGAGCGAATGTGTCTGGCTTGGGACTCATATAGTGGAAATCTGCAGAAGAGCAGAATCTACAGTCAATGAAAGTTAGGTTCTAGAACATAAATCTCTATGATTTTTAGCAGGATGCAAAATACTCTCATTTATTGTTTCATAAAAGGGCTTCTCAAATTGTTCTGATGTTCAGACAAAATGATCTTAAACACTCTAGAATTCTCTTGCTTTTAGTAAAGTAGTAGGATCCAGAACTAACATATATATATTCAGTTCACTTTCTGTGTACAGTTATGAATTTGTTGATAAAGAAATAATTGTAAGAGGTTGGTCTGGTGCTGCTTGTATTCAAATGCTAAATTCTGCACACCAGCATTTGTTACCAGCATTTGTTGTATAAACTTTGCACCCCCCCCCCAAATTATCCGTGATTAGTTAATAAAGATACCTGCAGCCTGGGTTGGGCAGCAGAGAAAAGGAGACGCGAAGGTTCCTGGGCTTGGAATCTCAAGCAGAGACTGCAAGAAGAGAGAAGGAGGAAAGAAGGAAGTCACTATAGAGTAGGTGGATCATGAGCACCGGGTCATGAAGGGTGGCTTTTTGGAGTAGGAGTGGCCCAAGAGAAACATGGAAAATGATATATTGGGATTTTTGACAGGGAAGAAAACAAAATAGCATAGAGGGTTCATATCTGTACAGGTCTAATGCTTTAAGTGTTATTGTACATCTAAAGGTTTTATATCTTTTATTTGGGAGTATATGGTCTAAGTGGGGCAAAAAAACCCAAAATAATATTTACCACACCTTTTGGAGAACCAATATGGAGCAAGAACTTACATATAACCCAAATTGAAATGTCATATTCCCAGAAAAGAGGCCCACTGTCCCTTTAAGGTGGAAGCCATGATAGCAGCTAGGAAGAGAGGAGAAGTGGTTCTTTAGTAATTTTTTTTGATCCAGCCTTGCATTCTCCCAGAATCCTTTCTGTCTCACGTCCTATTTCCTGCTTAAGTTATAGCCCATCAAATTTATTATTGACAGATGCCCCATCCATACAGGCACAAGATATTCTGTCTACAACTGGGGAGGTAGGGAATCACTTTCACAATAACTTTAAAAATATATGGGATAAATATAACTAAGGACACTAAAAATTTCTCTAGTGGAAACTATAGAATACTGAGGAAAGAAATCAAAGGTTCCAGAGGTCCATGCTCATGAATTATCGGAATCAATACTGCAAACATGGTCATGTTACCAAAGAAATATGCAAATTTATTGCAATCTGTATCAAAATTCTAGTGACATAAATAGAAAAATAAAACATTCTAAAATTTATATACAAGTGTAAGATGACCCCTAATAGCCAAAGTCATTCTGAGTAAAACGAGCTGTGTTGAAGGTTTCACTACACTTGATCTCAACGTAGACTGCAGGGCCCGAGTAACCACAATAGCATAGTATCGGTCAAACACAGATATAGAGATAGGAGAGCAATGGAACAGGCCTGAGGACTTGTACTTAAACCCAACACAGCTACAGTCATCTGATTCTTAACAAAAGGATCCAAAATAAATGCTGGAGGAAAAATCAGCAGCAGCAGCAGCAGCAGCAGCAACAGCAGCAGCAGCAGCAGCAGAAACAACTGGTACCAGGGAAAGTGGACCTTACATGTAAAAGAATTAAACTAGGCCCCTATCATTTACTTTGTATGAAAAAATACCTGAAGCTTTGAAACTGTTGGAGGAACAAACAGGTAAAATACTTCAAGATACAGGCACAGCTAGAACTTTCGAAGAGCACCCCAACAGTGTGAGCCCTAACTCCAGGCATTGACAAGTCATATCACATCTAATTAAAGATCTTTTGTTACAACGAGTGGAATCAACATCATGAAGAGACAGCTGCAGAATGGAAGAAAGTCCTTACCAGATATTCATTTGGCAGGGCATTAACAACCAAAATCTATATAGAGCTGAAAAAACAAACACCAAAGGGACAATTAATCCAATCAATAAATAGACAAATGAACTTAATAAACCATTCTCAGCAGAAGGAGTACAAATATTCAAACAGACAGGAAAAAAGTGTTCAATATCCTTAGCTATCAGGGAATTGCAAATAAAAAAGCCACACTGAGATCCCCTCCAACCCCAGTGAGATAGGCTATCATTGAGAAAAGAGAAAACTGATGCTATTTGGGGTGCAGACAAAATGAAGCTTTATCCTCTGTTGGTGGGAATGTGAAGTGGTATGGCTGGCTACTTTGGAAAGCCATAGAGAAGTTCCTTAAAGCTACAAAGAGAACTATCATATGTTCCATACATACCATTCAGGCATATGCCTCTGGGGATCTAAGTCAGCACAGCACAGAGATACTTGCAAATCGATAGCAGCCAAGATGTGGAACCAGCCTAGATGTCTGATAACAGATGAATGGACAAGGAAGAGTCAGTCTGGCGGTTCCTCAGAAAACTGGGCATGATACTACCAGAGGACCCCGCTATATCACTCCTGGGCATATACTTAGAGGACTTCCCAGCATGTAGTAAGGACACATGCTCCACTATGTTTATAGCTGCCCTATTTATAAGAGCCAGAAGCTAGAAAGAGCCCAGATGTTCTTCAACAGAGGAATGGATACAGAAAATGTGGTATATTTATACTATGGAATACTACTCAGCTATTAAAAACGATGAATTAATGAAATTCTTAGGCAAGTGGGTAGAACTGGAGAATGTCATCCTGAGTGAGGTGACCCAATCACAAAAGAACACACCTGGTATGCACTCACTGATAAGTGGATATTAGCCTAGAAGCTTGGAGTACCCAAGAAACAATGCACGTATCAAATGATGCCCAAGAAGAAGGAAGGAGAGGCCCCTGGTCCTGGAGAGGCTCAATGCAGCAGTGTAGGGGAATACCAGGACAGGGAAGCAGGAGGGGGTTGATTGGGGAACAGGGGGTAGGGAGATGGCTTATGGGACTTTCAGGAGGGGGGGGGGACCAGAAAAGGGAAAATCATTTGAAATGTAAACAAAGAATATATCAAATAAAAAAATAAAAATGGAAGTGTTTTTCACAAAGAATAATAGATTTTTGATCTTCTGAGGAAACAGACAAAAATGTAAGACCATTAGGTTAAGCAAAGTAAGCCAGACTTAAAAGACAAATACTATATATTTGTGGATCCAAGAATTTTCATTTAATAAATGAAGGTGGAAGGGAGATTATTTTGGAAGAGAAAGGGTCCTAGTTGGAGTAGGGTTGAAAACAAGAGCAGGCAATGGGGGAGGGGAATGTATATAATCAAAGATCATTATATGCATGCTCTTGTACAATTTGTATATGCTGGTAAAACATCAGGATAGCTAAAAACTATTCTCAGCAACAAAAGAAAGTCTGGGGGAATCAGTATCCCTGACCTCAAGCAATACTACAGAGCAATAGTGTTAAAAACTGCATGGTATTGGTCCAGTGACAGGCAGGAGGAGCAATGGAACAGGATTGAAGATCCAGAAATGAACCCACACACCTATAGCCACTTGATCCTCGACAAAGAGGCTGAAAACATCCAATGGAAAAAAGATAGCCTTTTCAACAAATGGTGCTGGTTCAACTGGAGGTCAGCATGCAGAAGAATGCGAATTGATCCATCCTTGTCTCCTTGTACTAAGCTCAAATCCAAATGGATCAAGGGCCTCCACATAAATCCAGACACTCTGAAGCTAATAGAAAAGAAACTGGGGAAGACCCTTGAGGACATCGGTACAGGGAGAAAGTTTCTGAACAGAACACCAATAGCGTATGCTCTAAGAGCAAGAATTGACAAATGGGACCTCATAAAGTTACAAAGTTTCTGTAAGGCAAAGGACACCATCAAGAGGACAAATTGGCAACCAACAAATTGGGAAAAGATCTTCACCAATCCTACATCAGATAGAGGGCTAATATCTAATATATATAAAGAACTCAAGAAGTTAGACTCCAGAAAACCAAACAACCCTATTAAAAATGGGGTACAGAGTTAAACAAAGAATTCTCACCTGAAGAACTTCGGATGGCGGAGAAGCATCTTAAAAAATGCTCAACTTCATTAGTCATTAGGGAAATGCAAATCAAAACAACCCTGAGATTTCATCTTACACCAGTCAGAATGGCTAAGATTAAAAATTCAGGAGACAGCAGGTGTTGGAGAGGGTGTGGAGAAAGAGGAACACTCCTCCACTGCTGGTGGGGTTGCAAATTGGTACAAGCACTCTGGAAATCAGTCTGGTGGTTCCTCCGAAAACTGGGCACCTCACTTCCAGAAGATCCTGCTATACCACTCCTGGGCATATACCCAGAGGATTCCCCACCATGTAATAAGGATACATGCTCTACTATGTTCATAGCAGCCCTATTTATAATTGCCAGATGCTGGAAAGAACCCAGGTATCCCTCAACAGAAGAGTGGATGCAAAAAATGTGGTATATCTACACAATGGAGTACTATTCAGCCATTAGAAACAATGAATTCATGAAATTCTTAGGCAAATGGATGGAGCTAGAGAACATCATATTAAGTGAGGTAACCCAGACTCAAAAGGTGAATCATGGTATGCACTCACTAATAAGTGGATATTAACCTAGAAAACTGGAATACCCAAAACATAATCCACACATCAAATGAGGTACAAGAAGAAAGGAGGAGTGGCCCCTTGTTCTGGAAAGACTCAGTGAAGCAGTATTCAGCAAAACCAGAACGGGGAAATTGGAAGGTGTGGGTGGGAGGACAGGGGGAGAGAAGGGGGCTTACGGGACTTTCAGGGAGTGGAGGGCTAGAAAAGGGGAAATCATTTGAAATGTAAATAAAAAATTATATCGAATAATAAAAAAAATGGTTACTCACTAAACTCTGTGCTTCAGATTTCTTTAATTAAAATTTGAAAATTTAAATTTCACAATTTAAAACTTACAAATATATACCCACACTCCAAATCTATAGAAAATATTTCCACTGACTAGTTTGCATGAGTAGTTTTGAAGTAGTTAAGGTAAGTCAATGACACAGGCCAAGGGACTGCACACTGACCACACATGTCAGTATTATGTAGATAAATTATAGACCAGTAATAAATTATAGACCTGGGGGGAAGATTGTTAAATACTCTCTTGTTTTGGATTTTCCTTATATTTTATATTCCTTGTTTCATTCATTGTATTCAGGCTTTTTATTATGAGCATTACATTTATATGTCATATATCATTTTCTTCTTGCAGTCCATCGAGGACCATGTTTACCGGTGGCTCTGTATGAGTGAGTTAGCTGAGATCTGCTAGATCCTTCTGTGAGAAGAATTTTATATTAGAAATTAGAACTAGTCTCTGTGTCATTTTTGAAGCTTCCTAACACATACATACACACATACACACAAGAGAGGAAGAGTGAATGAAGTTATCATAGAACAATGCAACAATGTCCCTATTAGACACTAGAAGCAAATAAAATATACCAATGCTAACAATAGTTACTTATTGCTGGAGTTTTTGGAGAAGAGACCCAATGCACTCCCAGACATTATAGGTTATTACCATTGCTCTTGCTTACCTGTAAGATCCCTATCTGTGAAGATATGTCACATATGTCATAGAACACAACAAAATCAAGTTGAAACTAATCTGGAAGCTTTTTCTCTACTGGCTAGACTTCATAGTATGGAAAGTAGCATACCAGATACCAAAGAAGAAAACTCACCATCAATTACACCAAGTTCTGAACTCCTCAAGTTACAATAGTCACTGGCTTTGCAAAACATACTCACTGGTGACATAGTGGTATGGAAGTGGGCAACCACTTTCTGATTGGACTTAAGTCTAGCTCCACAAGATGAAACTAATACCTGGCACCATTATTGAGCAAAGTACCTATGACTAGACAAGTCATGGGCTTTATAGGAAATTATATTACTATTGTGCTGCTAGATGTAGATATTATTACACTGACTCCTAATGACTTACTAATACAACCATAGAGAAGTACAACTCTCAACCCTTGTCTAAGAAGCTTCTTTTTGCAGATTAACTCAGAGGTCCATAACTGAGCAAATAAGAAAACTAGAAAATAAGAGACTGAAGAATATTTATATATATTTACCACCCCATCACTTGAGACTCAGGAATAATTTCAGATGGTGGTGGGTCATCAGAAAAGGTATCAGAGTCAGAAGTGGTGGTGGATGGGTATAAGGAAATATCTTCTGGACACAGAAAGACAGCTACACATAGGAACTCACAGTAACTGCAATATCATGCACAAAATCTGTACAAGCTCATGCCAGACCAAATCCCCACCATGAAGAAAGGATCTGGGTATCCAGTCTCATCCCTACCTAAGGAGCTAATTGCAATTGTTAGCTGCTGGGAAAGGATTCATTTTCTTTGAGCATAGTCCCTGGTAAATCCACCACAATCCAGTAGATAACCACATACCCAAGAATATTTGGCACAGTACAAATCACTCTTGAAGGATTTTTTGCAAAATAGGATACAAAGTTGGGTGGTTATTGAAGAGGGTATGGATCTGGAAAGAGCTGGGGGGAGGGTAGGTGAATATCATTAAAACACATTTTATGAAACTCTCAAAGAACTAATAAAATGTAAGATAAAATTGTAAGAAAGAAATTAAAGTAGGATTAAAATCGTGTGAGAAGACTTAACTCGAAAAGCCCATTTTATATAAGACTCTAGGACTTGGCTGCATCTTGTATTGAACAAGCTTAAACAGAAATTGTCTTCAGCAGCCATTTATGTAGTTCTTACCATGTGTCAGACGTTTCTGAAAATGGGTTGCAAACTTTACGTCTTTTAGCTTCATGAAAGTTGGTGTGCCTTTCTCTCTACTTGCAGAGGAGGACACTCAAGCAAGAGGAGGCCTTGACACTTTTGTGTGGACCACAGTGGGGGTAGTGGGAAAGCTGGGGGCAGTTGAAGAACTGGGACTGGCAAGCTGGCTGACTGGCTGTCTAGTGTTTCTCAAAGGGTAGAGACTAAAGAATTCCATAAGTAATCTATCTGTCTGTGTCTGTGTCTGTGTCTGTATCTGTGTCCATGACTGGGTCCCTGTCTGTGACTGTGTCCCTGTCCCTGTCTCTGTCTCCTGTGTCTGTGTCTCTGTCTGTCTGTTTGTCTGTCTCTGTATGCCTGCCCACCTGCCTGTCTATATATCTGTCTGTTTTTCCTTCATTCTCTCCATTTATCTCTCATTCTTCTTGTGATTTCTTTAGTTAGGTCAACAACTGGGCATTGTCAAAGCAACTCCAACTGTGTGTCACCATATAGCATTCCATAATCCAAAATGACGTACCCAGGAATGGCCTGGGACTCAGGCCCTGCAGAGTCCAGAAGCACAATTAGAGATGGAAACTCTTGTGGCTTTGCTAACAGCCCTTTCTAGTCTCCAGAGGCTGTGTGGTGGCCAGGGTGGCCTAGAGAGAAGTCAAGAGTTCCTCAGGAAGACATCATGGGTTAGAACTTGCTCTGTGTACATTGCAGAGGTTGTGAATACCTCCTGGGGAGAGTGGTGAGCACAGAGGATGAGGTCTATGTCCTTGAATAACTTCTCTCATTTAAGATTTGAACAAAGTACAAAAGTGTTTAAGTTGCCATTTAGGCTTCCAGAGAACAGAGCGGTGACGGAGAACAAGTTGCCATAAAAGGAAAAGCACTCATTTCCAAACCCATTGCTGGAGTGATTGCTTTACTCAAATTCCAGATTTCCCTCGTAAGATACAAGACTAGCCAGAGACTGTTGGTTCAGACTGAGCTTGCTGTATCTTAACGACATGTGGGAATTCAGCGGTAGGAAACTAGGGAGACATAATACCTTGAATTGAGTCCAGAGTTGGCATTTGTGGCCAGTGGAAAATAGACTGAGAATATGTTGCAATGGTATCAAAACTTGGAGAGAGAGAGAGAGAGAGAGAGAGAGAGAGAGAGAGAGAGAGAGAGAGAGAAACTTGAAAATGTTATTTCTTATAATTGTCATTACATGCTAATGTTTGATATTGTTAGTTTAGCCCTTTTGAATTTTTAAGCTACTGAGACTTGGCCAGTTTAGAAAATGGGCTGTTTATTTATGCACAGTGGTTTCTTAGGCAGAGCCTGGTCTTCAGACAGACTGATTATCACCTGCCGACTTGTTTCACTGAAATTCAACAAAGGGGGCATCTTTTCTGTTAGAAAAAGACAATGTCCTTTTTTAAAGGCCTGGTAATTGCATTCAGTTTAAGTCAAGCCTGAAATAACATCTGAACTTGATCAGTTTCTGAGGCTAAGATAGATGTGTCGAGACAATTTTAGCAGTTTGATGACAAAGGCTCACCTCCTAGGGTTCATAGCCTGACAGGCTTTCTTCCAGTTCAGAGACAAATTAAACAGAACGATGAGCAAAAGATGAAACTGCCAACAGCACGAGCTCACACATCTACAGTGAATTTGTTAGTATAGAAAGTCCACACTCAGTTCTGATGAGAACCCGGCTTGATATGAAGAGAGGTGGTTTAAGAAGGCTACAGGTAGAATTGATTTCAGGAGTCATACGTTCTGTCTTTTTGGGATCATGGACCTTGGCTTTGTTCAGGTCAGGTTCAACTAGAAAGAGCACAAAAATCATAACCAAGAATGGCTATCAGAGGGAAGGACTTAGTTCTCCTTCAAGAATACCAAGCTCCTGGGTATCAAGGACAGTGAGGATGGCTTGGTGCTGGCTCATTGGCTTAGTCACAAAAGTTCCCTGGGTGCTAGCATGGAGTGAGTCAAGAGAGTACTTTGTTCCTCTAGTTGTCCTGGCAAAAAAAGAGTTGGCCTCCACTAGGGTGGATTCATTTGTTCTTCGGAAGAACTTCATAGCACAGCATCAGAAAAATCAGGTTATAGATGGAATAAAGCTCTGTGTTCAAGCTAAAAGAGAAGGTTTGCAAACATCTGGTGAAGGGGACGTTGCACAAGATGGTCACTGATTATAAATGAAAGAAACAAAACTGAGCAAAAAGGGACCAAAATAAATAAATAAATAAATGAATGAATAAATAAATAAATGAAAGACTATGGGATCTGTAGCCAGAATGAGCTCTTGCAAGCTGCACAGGACAGCTTTAGAGTTCATGGCAACACTACTCCCCTCTGTGGTCCAACCTTCAACAGTTTCCACCAGCACAAACCCAACTTGCCTGGGCCCCAGGCCACATACCATGTGTAGTACTGCCAGGAGAGAAGTCTTTTAGATGTATCCAATCAAATGCTTAGCACTCCCTTTAAAGCTCCAAAGGACCCAAACTAGCAGCTGTTGTCTACCTCCCCTTCCAATCCCCCACCTGTTAGGTGGCTTAGAACCGAGGTGACCTGCTTCAGACTGCAACAGTCAAAAGTACAAAAGCCTTCAGTAGAGTTTCTCACAGGCTTTGAGAAATAGTGTTGAAAACCTGTCCTATTATTTATTCAAGATGCCATAAAACTTTCTGCCAAATCTGCCCTTCTGAACCACAGCCTCAAATATAATAGTAAACTCGAGCAACTGAGCACTGGTTATCTTCAAATTCTCCTAATCAGTCAGCCATAAGTAACCTTTCCCCAAGTACTCTGAGAGGAAAAGAATTTTCCTTCAAAGGAAATATTACAACCCTTTCTCTATATTAATTTTACCAAGACAATCGACTTCTAAAATGGAAATAAAATTGCCTTCCTCTCTAAAGTCGTAGCTCTTGAAAACTGGCCTGTGGCAAAATGATAGTCAGAAGTATTTGCACGGCATTAATGGCAAACTTTCTTCGTTTCCATGCCTAATGTCAGGTTTTATGTTTTAGTGTGACTACACACATTGCTTCTGCAAGACGATAAACTGTCAGTTAATATGAATAACCTCATCACAGGGTCCAGAGTTTCCTTTGCCAAGGCAGAATAGTAGGGTTCAGTAAATCCTTTGCCTTTTAAAAAGAAATACTTGTATGTACACGTGAATTTACCTAATGTCTGAGTGACTGCTAAGGAAAAGGATTTCGTTTGTAAGTCTCCTTTGAACTCACATGCCTGCAGCCGTGAACACAGGCAACAGTCAGTTGTCACATGACTACAGATGCTGGAAGTTGTTTGAGTCCTCTCCTGTTCTAAATCCTGTGAGGGTGGAGCTGTCTGCCTCTGTCTCAGCATTGGTTTCATACACAGCACAGGACACACAAGTATAAATCTGGATTTGGGGAATCTGGTGGGGAATAAAATGGCCTAACTCCACACCTCACAACTACATATGCAGAGGGAAGAGAGTGTGTTTCAGAGACAGAAGGTCCTAAAATAAATCAACCACTCATTGATGATTTGTAGTTTTGTAGCTTGACATTCCAAAAAGCCAGTTTCTTTACAGAGAATGAGGATGACAATACCAGCCCATGCACTTAGGAGAAGATAGAGAATAGAAGCACAATTCTTTTATCTTGTAGGGATATCTTGTAGGGAGTCTTTTATCTTGTAGGGTGTCTTGGGTCAGGCTTCTGATGGCACCGAGATATGCCACTACAGCATTGATTCAGTCTAGCACGAGCACAGGTCTCTTCACATCTTGATCTCCAGTGAAGGAATACTCTGGAAAGGGGGGGATTTGACTAACGAGTAAAGCAAGTCATCACATAGGAGAGATGTGTGGGAATGTTGGCTCCATACTGGGTCTTCATTTGACTTGTGCCCAATTATCGTGCCAACTGGGGTAAGATGTAAGTGAAGGTGATCAGAGCTTTCAGTGAAAGGTCTGGACTCAGAATATTAATAGTCTTGTTTCATTATTTTTCTAGTTAAATTGAGAGAGAAAAAACTTAATGCAATGGAAATTCCCTGGAATCTAGCAGGGTGAACCTAGTAAAGACTCCTCACAATGAGGGGTATGAAGCCTGAACTGGCCATTTTCTGTAACCAGGCAAGCCTTTTAGTGGTATGACTAGCACACCAACCCATCCATATAGCCTTTGACCTATGATTTGTCCTGCTTACAAGATGTGCTAGGGTAAAGGTATGGTAGAAATTGTGGGAATGCTTAACCAATGGCTGGTCCAACTTGAGACCCATGGTAGGAGAGGGAGCCCATGCCTGACACTGCCCAGACAGCCAGGAAATAGAGGCTGGTAGGCCCAGAGGCCTAGCATAGAACCAAATAGTACAAAGAGTCATACTTGTAGGTTGGAGCCCACATCCAAACATTAGGCTGAGTTCAGTCACTCTGAAAGATGGGGAGAAAGGGTTGTAGGACCCAGACAGATCGAGGATACCACAAAAACATGACCCATAGAATTAGCTAAGTAGGGCTCATAGGGACTCACAGAGATTGAAACAATCAGAGAGTCTTGTATGAGTCTGGCCTAGGTGCTCTGTATATACTTTATGGTTGTGTAATTTGGTGTTCTTATGAGAATTCTAAAAGTCAGAGTGGGGGGTGGGGGCTGTCTCTGACTCTTTTGGCTCCTTTTGGGTCCTGTTTTCCTCCTATAGGTTGCCATACCAGTCTTGATACCTTGAGGGTATGTGCCTAGTCTTATTGTAACGTACCATGGTGTGTTCAGTTGATATCCCTAGTAGGCCTGCTCTTTTCTGAAGGGAAATGGAGGAGGAATAGATCTGCGAGAGGTGGCAAGGAGGGACTGAGGAGAGAAGAGAGGGGAATTTCAGTCACGATGTAATCTGTAAAAGAAGAAAAACGAAATGTACAAGGCAAAACAAATTGAGAGAAACAGAGAAAACATGTATTGATTTAGTAATGATGATGATGATGATGATGATGATGGTGATCTTGATAAAGCTCAAATCTGGAACCTTTTTGGGGCCCGGTATCCCCACACAGTCATACCTAGTGCTCAGTAAATGCTTAGGAAAATGATCCTGCCCACCGGATCTGACAGCGCCCAGCACTTAGCAGACATCTAGCAAGAAGCTGTACGTTAATATTCCTGTCCAAGCGGGAACCGACATTTTCTGGAGAATATCTCTCAGAAATACTTCAGTTCACTTCCAGATGGAGGCTATCCAAGCAGCATAGAAAACCAGCCAAATGCTGGAGGGGTCTAAATGACTGGGCTAATGCAGCTCTTCCGGGCTGGCTGGTGTGGGATGCTGTAGCTGCCTGGCACATCTAGTGTCTATCGATTGAAGTGTACAGGAAAGAGACGGAGCTGGACATTCAAACAGAAGGCCTACCCAAAGCAAACTCAATTCTCAGGTGTGTAAATCTGAGTTACTTGGGATCAAGCTCTGGCATATTGCCTACTGTCCGCCATTAATTAGCTGTGTCTACTTTAGCAAGTCTTTGGAAACTGCTCTCCCAGTAGACTGGCCCTTGATACAACCTGTCAGTCCTACTGATCTCTTGATTTGTTGTTGCCTTAACTAGATGGGCAAAGGTTTGCATTACTTACATTCACTTTGGAATTCATTAGAGCTATATTATATGTCATGGTGGTGAGACTCAACTTTCTTGCTGAGGTATTTTCCTCCCTTTTTTGGATGTACCCTATGCTGGCCCCAGAAAGGGAACTCCCAGGGAATTCATATTGATTAAAGCCAGCAAAGAAATTGTCTAATGATTTTGCTTTTTTTCTGAGGAAACCTGGTTTCATTTTTTTCTCAAGCAATTTGGGACCTTATTTGGGTCACTATTCTTTTGGGGCCAGTTTCCTAATTTACAAAATGAAAGGTATCATAAGAGAAGAGGATATAAGTTTTAAAAAGGGAAAGAAAAGAAACAACTCTGTTAAGGGCAATTGTTCACAAAGAGGGCTGGGGCTTTAGCAAATTCTAAGCCTGTCATAGAGTAAATCATTGTAGATATGTTGGGACTTGGCATTAGTTTTACTTTGTTCTGTTTTTCTTTCTGTCTTTTATTTTTCTGAAACAAGATGACATAATTAGGCTTCTTTATATAAGTTATCTTTGTCACCAAAAAAAGTTAATAGGCTTTTGAAGGAAAAAAGGGAGTGGGGGAGTCTTATGTGTGTCAGAGATCACCGAAGAACAGTAGAGAAACCTGACAGGTTTATGTTTTCAGAGGGGGATTGTTCTCCCCAAGAAAATGGCCCATCAAACACTGAGAAGGGAAACAGAGGGCCATGATTCTTGGTACTTTGATACCGTGAGATCATACTCATGAGTTGTGCCCTGAAACACATGCATAGATGTCTAGGACGGTGAAGCACATGTATACATGTCTAGGAAGGTGAAGCATATGCACACATGTCTAGGAACATGAAGCACATCTATACATGTTTAGGAACGTGAAGAACATGCATGCATATTTAGGAAGATGGGGCAATCTTTAGACTCCATGAACCTTAGACCCCATGAAGCTTAGTGAAGGTAGAGTATGTTCACAGGGCTTTATAACCTAGTCAATGAAACACCTCACCCCAAGAATGGTGGCTTTGCAGGCAAAGGCCCCAATAAAACAGATGAAGGATAAGAAAATTATAAAAATGTATGATTTTGAATATTTTGTTGGTCAGTACATGCATGAATTTCTCCAAGTTACTCAAAGCAAGGAAATATAAAATGTCTTACAACGTCAAGAGGTTCTGAGCAATTTGCTTGTTTCTAATGACTAATGTTGGGCCAGAGAAAATCTTTTTTGATAAGTCACTCGTATGCTCAGATGGATTTCACTCATGAGACACAGTTTATGATGCTGATTGAAAAGCTTTCTTAAAACCACAGTTCATAAGCAAATATCAAATCAGTACCTTAAAATTTCAGACACTGTCTAAAAGGCCACCAGGAGGGAGTAAAGTGGAAAGTGTTAGGGCAGTAGAATTCAGTGCCACTGTTTTTGAGACCGTACTGTACATGTAAATCATGCAAGGATCCCGAGAAAATGCAGATTCTGATTTTGTGAGTTTCTCAGGCAGTGCTCATGTTTCTCAGGTACCATGAGTTGGTATGTTTTCCCTGGTAGTTCAAACAAAGCAGAGCTCTTTGAAGATGAATAAATCTAAAAAAAGGTCTCTTGGCAAGACGAATCTCAAAATCAGAATGTTGAGTTAAGAAAATATGATATGTAGGGTATAATACAACTTATATGAATTTAAATAATTCAAATCAATGTTGTACCCAGTGAAATGAGCATGGGACTAATCTCTAATTAGTAGCTAAATGTGAGAGGGAGGGGAGGGAGAATTTGAGAAGATTACACAGGTGGCTTTGAAAGAGGTACAGTCATTATGTTGGAAGACTGGTGATAAGCACAAGGGTCATCACAAAATTTATATACATATATATGTATATCTATACATCAATATATAGAATCATACCCCCTCACAAATGTGTGTATGTGCACATGTGTAATAACACTAGCAAGCTTGTATATGTGTGAGTTAATTCAGCATCCCAACAAAGACTGTACAAGCTTGAATGTTTACTTGTGAATTTTTGTCATTTTGTTGAAAATCAGTCTGAACTGATTTTACTCTGAGGTAATGTTCAAGACAGTTAAAAGACAGTCAACAGGGCTGTTTCCATAAAAAAGAAAACAAAGCTTATTTAAAAAAGAAATATGGCATTTTTCTCAAGTATTTTTCACACAGGTTTTTGTGACAGGTAATTTTACACATGCTTAATCGTTAACACTTAAAATTGCAAAAGAATAAATGTTGACATTCCAGTAATATCAGAGCTCATAACATATTGTGTACTTTTTACAAACAGCTCAGGTTTGTCATTGCTTGTCAGTAGATGGACTTATGGGAATATTTCTGTTATTTTTCCATTTCTACTCAAAATCAGTTAAAACTACTTTAAAGGAAATAAAGGAGGGGTGTAGGATTTTAATGAAGAAGAATATTTGTCACAGGAGAAAGATAAGACCCCACAATAGGTAAATGGAAGACACTAGAATTCATACAAAACAGGTAGTACAACTCATACACCAGTGTCCAAAGCTATACTCCTGTTCATGAGGTTCAAAACAGCTCATAGTATGGCAACTGGAAAGGTGATAATGCCCTGATAATTGAAAAATCCTAGTTTTTGAAAAGGGGCAATTTTTTCCCCTGTGGAGGTGTGTCAATATTAGCACAGTTGTTGGTTATCAGTTTAGATTAAGAGCTACTTGGTGATACCTTCTGAACACTAAACAGGCTTACAATGACTACAGAATAATCTCTCTTAAGGATTTTACCTAAGATCCAGGTAGCACAGGAGAAAGTGTAGAGTTGCCTGAGAGTACAGGCAGGACAACCCCTGCTGCTCAGAGGAAGCCATCTGGAACCCTCAGGTAGGAGCCTTCTGTTTTCTGTCTCTGGCTGGGGACCATCCTCTGCCACAGGCTCTATAACCAGGTGATACAGGGAGTTGCTAGCCTCCCAGGAGTGCAGAGAGGCCTAAGAGCACAGGTAGGAACACCCCTGCTGCTCAGAGGAACCTGCCCAAAACCCTGAGGAAACAAGAACACAGGGGTAGCCTGCTTCCAATTTCTGTCTGCGCCCAGAGCTGATCCTGGGCCACAGAACTACATAAGCAAATACCACCACAAGAGAGCTGGTCTCCCAGGAGTGCCTACACGCCTGCATGCACAGGTAAGACCACCACTTCTCTTTTTTTTATTCGATATATTTTTTATTTACATTTCAAATGATTTCCCCTTTTCTAGCCCCCCCACTCCCCGAAAGTCCCATAAGCCCCCTTCTCTCCCCCTGTCCTCCCACCCACCCCTTCCCACTTCCCCGTTCTGGTTTTGCCGAATACTGCTTTACTGAGTCTTTCCAGAACAAGGGGCCACTCCTCCTTTCTTCTTGTACCTCATTTGATGTGTGGATTATGTTTTGGGTATTCCAGTTTTCTATGTTAATATCCACTTATTAGTGAGTGTATACCATGATTCACATTTTGAGTCTGGGTTACCTCACTTAGTATGATGTTCTCTAGCTCCATCCATTTGCCTGGGAATTTCATGAATTCATTGTTTCTAATGGGTGAATAGTACTCCATTGTGTAGATATACCACATTTTTTGTATCCACTCTTCTGTTGAGGGATACCTGGGTTCTTTCCAGCATCTGGCAATTATAAATAGGGCTGCTATGAACATAGTAGAGCATGTATCCTTATTACATGGTGGGGAATCCTCTGGGTATATGCCCAGGAGTGGTATAGCAGGATCTTCTGGAAGTGAGGTGCCCAGATTTCTGAGGAACCGCCAGACTGATTTCCAGAGTGGTTGTACCAATTTGCAACCCCACCAGCAGTGGAGGAGTGTTCCTCTTTCTCCACACTCTCTCCAACACCTGCTGTCTCCTGAATTTTTAATCTTAGCCATTCTGACTGGTGTAAGGTAAAATCTCAGGGTTGTTTTGATTTGCATTTCCCTAATGACTAATGAAGTTGAGCATTTTTTAAGATGCTTCTCCGCCATCCAAAGTTCTTCAGATGAGAATTCTTTGTTTAACTCTGTACCCCATTTTTTTAATAGGATTGTTTGGTTTTCTGGAGTCTAACTTCTTGAGTTCTTTATATATATTGGATATTAGCCCTCTATCTGATGTAGGACTGGTGAAGATCTTTTCCCAATTTGTTGGTTGCCGATTTGTCCTCTGGATGGTGTCCTTTGCCTTACAGAAACTTTGTAATTTTATGAGGTCCCATTTGTCAATTCTTGATCTTAGAGCTTATGCTATTGGTGTTCTGTTCATAAACTTCCTCCCTGTACCGATGTCCTCAAGGGTCTTCCCCAGTTTCTTTTCTATTAGCTTCAGAGTGTCTGGCTTTATGTGGAGGTCCTTGATCCATTTGGATTTGAGCTTAGTACAAGGAAACAAGGGTGGATCAATTCGCATTCTTCTGCATGCTGACCTCCAGTTGAACCAGCATCATTTGTTGAAAAGGCTATCTTTTTTCCATTGGATGTTTTCAGCCTCTTTGTCGAGGATCAAGTGGCCATACGTGTGTGGGTTCATTTCTGGATCTTCAATCCTGTTCCATTGATCCTCCTGCCTGTCACTGTACCAATACCATGCAGTTTTTAACACTATTGCTCTGTAGTATTGCTTGAGGTCAGGGATACTGATTCCCCCAGACTTTCTTTTGTTGCTGAGAATAGTTTTAGCTATCCTGGGTTTTTTGTTGTTCCAGATGAATTTGATAATTGCTCTTTCTAACTCTGTGAAGAATTGAGTTGGGATTTTGATGGGTATTGCATTGAATCTGTATATTGCTTTTGGCAAAATTGCCATTTTAACTATATTGATTCTACCGATCCATGAGCATGGGAGGTTTTCCCATTTTTTGAGGTCTTCTTCCATTTCCTTCTTCAGAGTCTTGAAGTTCTTGTCATACAGATCTTTCACATGTTTGGTAAGAGTCACCTCAAGATACTTTATACTGTTTGTGGCTATTGTGAAGGGGGTCATTTCCCTAATTTCTTTCTCAGCCTGCTTATCCTTTGAGTATAGGAAGGCCACTGATTTGCTTGAGTTGATTTTATAACCTGCCACTTTGCTGAAGTTGTTTATCGGCTGTAGGAGTTCTCTAGTGGAGTTTTTTGGGTCACTTAGGTAGACTATCATGTCATCTGCAAATAATGATAGTTTGACTTCTTCCTTTCCAATTTGTATCCCTTCGACCTCCTTATGCTGTCAATTGCTCGAGCTAGTACCTCAAGTACAATATTGAAAAGATAAGGAGAAAGGTGGCAGCCCTGTCTAGTCCCCGATTTTAGTGGCATTGCTTCAAGTTTCTCTCCATTTCGTTTGATGCTGGCTACCGGTTTGCTGTATATTGCTTTTACTATGTTTAGGTATGGGCCTTGAATTCCTGTTCTTTCCAAGACTTTAAGCATGAAAGGATGCTGAATTTTGTCAAATGCTTTTTCAGCATCCAATGAAATGACTATGTGGTTTTTTAATTTGAGTTTGTTTATATAGTGGATTGCATTGATGGATTTCCGTATATTGAACCAACCCTGCATTCCCGGGTAAAACCTACTTTATGATGGTGGATGATCGTTTTGATGTGTTCTTGGATTCGGTTGGCAAGAATTTTATTGAGTATTTTTGCATCGATGTTCATAAGGGAAATTGGTCTGAAGTTCTCTTTCTTTGTTGGATCTTTGTGTGGCTTCGGTATCAGTGTAATTGTGGCTTCGTAGAAGGAATTGGGTAGTGTTCCTTCTGTTTCTATTTTGTGGAATACTTTGAGGAGTATTGGTGTTAGGTCTTCTTTGAAGGTCTGATAGAATTCTGCACTGAAACCATCTGGTCCTGTGCTTTTTTTGGTTGGAAGACTTTCTATGACTCCTTCTATTTATTTAGGCGTTATGGGACGGTTTAGATGATCTATTTGTTCCTGATTTAATTTTGGTATTTGGTATCTGTCAAGGAAATTTTCCATTTCCTCCAGATTCTCCAGTTGTGTTGAGTACAGGCTCTTGTAGTAGGATCTGATGATTTTTTGGATTTTTTGGACCTTCTGTTGTTATATCTCCCTTTTCATTTCTAAGTTTGTTAATTTGGATACTTTCTCTGTGCCCTTTGATCAGTCTGGCTAATGGTTTGTCTATCTTGTTGATTTTCTCAAAGAACCAGCTCCTGGTTTTGTTGATTCTTTGTATGGTTCTCTTTGTTTCTACTTGATTGATTTTGGCCCTGAGTTTGATGATTTCCTGACTTCTACTCCTCCTGGGTGAAATAGCTTCTTTTTGTTCCAGGGCTTTCAGGTGTGTCATTAAGCTGGTAATGTATGCTCTCTCCATTTTCTTTTTGGAGGCACTCAGGGCTATGAGTTTTCCTCTTAGCACTGCTAAGAGGTTTGGGTATGTTGTGTCTTCATTTTCATTGTGTTCTAAAAAGTCTTTAATTTCTTTCTTTCTTTATTCCTTGACCAAGGTATCATTGAGTAGAATATTGTTCAGTTTCCACGTGTATGTGGGTTTTCTGTTGTTTTTGTTGCTATTGAAGACCAATTTTACTCCGTAGTGATTTGATAGGAGTCATGGGATTAGCTCGATCTTCTTATATTTGTTGAGGTCTGTCTTGTGACCAATTATATGGTCGATTTTGGAGAAGGTACCATGAGGTGCTGAGAAAAAGGTATATTCTTTTGCTTTAGGATAGAATGTTCTATATATATATATGTTTAATCTAATTGGTCCAAAGCTTCAATTAGTTTCATTGTGTCCCTGCTTAGTTTCTGTTTTCCTGATCGGTCCATTGAGGAAAGTGCAGTGTTGAAGTCACCCACAATTATTGTGTTAGGTGCAATGTGTGCTTTGAGCTTTAATAAAGTTTCTTTTACGAAAGAGGGTGCCCTTGCATTTGGAGCAGAGTTGTTCAGGATTGAGAGTTCTTCTTGTTGTATTTTTCCTTTGACCAGCAAGAAGTGTCCCTCAGAGTCTCTTTTGATGACTTTGGGTTGAAAGTCAATTTTATCTGATATTAAAATGGCTATTCCAGCTTGTTTCCTGAGACCATTTGCTTTTAAAATTGTCTTCCAGCCTTTTACTGTAAGGTAGTGTTTGTCTTTGACCCTGAGGTGTGTTTCCTGTAAGCAGCAAAATGTAGGGTCCTGTTTATGTATCCAGTCAGTTAGTCTATGTCTTTTTATTGGGGCATTGAGTCCATTGATGTTAAGAGATATTAAGGAATAGTGATTGTTACTTCCTGTCATTTTTGAAGTTATTTTTTAAATTTGATTGCTTAACTTCTTTTGGGTTTGATGAAAGGTTACTATCTTGCTTTTTCCAGGGTGAAGTTTCCCTCCTTGTATTGGTGTTTTCCTCCTATTATCCTTTGTAGGGCTGGGTTTGTGGATAGATATTGGGTAAACTTGGTTTTGTCATGGAATATCTTAGTTTCTCCATCTATGGTGATTGAGAATTTTGCTGGATATAGTAGTTTCGGCTGGCATTTGTGTTCTCTTAGAGTCTGCATGAGATCTGCCCAGGATCTTCTAGACTTCATAGTCTCAGGTGAAAAGTCTGCTGTGATTCTGATAGGTCTTCCTTTATATGTTACTTGGTCTTTTTCTCTTACTGCCTTTAATATTCTTTCTTTGTTTAGTACATTTGGTGTTTTGATTATTATGTGACGGGAAGTATTTCTGTTCTGGTCCAATCTGTTTGGAGTTCTGTAGGCTTCTTGTATATTCATGGGCATCTCTCTCTTTAGGTTAGAGAAATTTTTTTCCATAATTTTATTGAAGATATTTGCTGGCCCTTTAAGTTGTAAATCTTCACTCTCATCTATGCCTATAATCCTTAGGTTTGGTCTTCTCATTGTGTCCTGGATTTCCTGGATATTTTGGGTTACAAGCTTTTTGCATTTTGCATTTTCTTTAACTGTTGAGTCCATGGTTTCTATGGAATCTTCAGCATCTGAGATTCTTTCTTCTATCTCTTGTATTCTGTTGTTGATATTTGCATCTATGTCCCCTGATTTCTTCCCAAGGCTTTCTATCTCCAAAGTTGTCTCCCTTTGAGTTTTCTTAGTTGTTTCTATTTCTGATTTTAGATCCTGGATGGTTTTGTTTAGCTCCTTCACTTGATTGTTTTTGCTTTCCTGTAATTCTTTAAGAGATTTTTGTGTTTCCTCTTTCATGACCTCAGCCTGTTGACCAAAGTTCTCCTGTATTTCTTTTTTTTTTTTTTTTGTTTCCTCATCATTTTTTTTTTTTTTTTTTTTTTTTTTTTTTTTTTTTTTTTGTGTTTCCTCATCATTGGCTTTTGTTTTCTCCTGGATTTCTTTCAATGATTTTTGTGTTTCCCTTGCAAGGGCTTCTAACTTTTGATCCATTTTTTCCTGAATTTCTTTAAGTACTTCATGTGTTCCTGTACCAGCATCATGACCAGTGATTTTAAATCCAAATCTTGTTTTCCTGGTATGATGGGATATCCAGGACATGCTGGTAAAGGAGAATTGGTTTCAGATGTTGCCATATTGCCTTCATTTCTGTTAGTGACGTTCCTGCATTTGCCTTTTGCCATCTAGATCTCACTGGTGTTAGTTGGTCTTGTCAATGCTGGACTCACCAGTGCAAGCTCCCCCTTCCCAGGTGGCCTCTGGTGTACAGCTTACCTCCTGCACTGCCTGGAGACAGGGTGCTGTTGCCCAGGCTGTTCAGATCCCAAAGCAGACACCTGGAGGCTCCTGCAGGGACCCGCTGGATTCTCCAGAGCACACTGACTTCTCCCTGCTGGCCGCGCAGAAGCCCCTCCTGCCTCTTGCAGGACCTGGAGAAGAGGTGTTGCCACCCAGGCTGATCTGGATCTGGAAGCGGAGAGATCTGAGGGCTCCCGCCAGAGGCCTCAGGACTGGAACCTAAGCTCCATGCCACAGGAGCAAGCTGTGCTGTGACCACTTCTCTTTAATTTCCTGGCCCAAGAGAGACCTACACAGAGCCATCAGGACATAGGAACCAAGGATCAGCTGAGGACAGGATCCTTCTGGTTTCTGTCTGCACACTTGGGCTGACCCTGTACCACAGCTCTCCATACCTAAATTCCTTCGAGAAAGAACTAGTCTCTCAGAAGCACTGATGCACAGGCTTGTAGGACAGATAAGCCACAGTCAGTGATAGCAGGACCAGATAACATCAGAGATAACCAGATGGCGAAAGGCAAAAGCAAGAACATTACCAACAGAAATCAAGGTGACATGGCATCATTTGAACCCAGTTCTCCCACAAGAGTGAGTCCTGGCTACCCCAACACACCAGAAAAGCAAGACTTGGATTTAAAATCACATCTCATGATGCTGATGGAGGACTTCAAGAAGGATATAAATAACTCCCTTAAAGAAATACAAGAGAACACGGATCATCAGGAAGAAGCCCTTAAAGAGGAAACATTGCATGTTTTAAAGAAATACAGCAGAACATGGGTTAACAGGTAGAAGCCCTTAAAGAGGAAGCACAAAAATCTCTTAAAGAATTACAGGAATGGTATTGGTACAGTGACAGGCAGGAGGATCAATGGAACAGGATTGAAGATCCAGAAATGAACCCACACACCTATGGCCACTTGATCCTCGACAAAGAGGCTGAAAACATCCAATGGAAAAAAGATAGCCTTTTCAACAAATGGTGCTGGTTCAACTGGAGGTCAGCATGCAGAAGAATGCGAATTGATCCATCCTTGTCTCCTTGTACTAAGCTCAAATCCAAATGGATCAAGGACCTCCACATAAAGCCAGACACTCTGAAGCTAATAGAAAAAAAACTGGGGAAGACCCTTGAGGACATCGGTACAGGGAGAAAGTTTCTGAACAGAACACCAATAGCGTATGCTCTAAGAGCAAGAATTGACAAATGGGACCTCATAAAATTACAAAGTTTCTGTAAGGCAAAGGACACCATCAAGAGGACAAATCGGCAACCAACAAATTGGGAAAAGATCTTCACCAATCCTACATCAGATAGAGGGCTAATATCCAATATATATAAAGAACTCAAGAAGTTAGACTCCAGAAAACCAAACAACCCTATTAAAAAATGGGGTACAGAGTTAAACAAAGAATTCTCACCTGAAGAACTTCGGATGGCGGAGAAGCATCTTAAAAAATGCTCAACTTCATTAGTCATTAGGGAAATGCAAATCAAAACAACCCTAAGATTTCATCTTACACCAGTCAGAATGGCTAAGATTAAAAATTCAGGAGACAGCAGGTGTTGGAGAGGGTGTGGAGAAAGAGGAACACTCCTCCACTGCTGGTGGGGTTGCAAATTGGTACAACCACTCTGGAAATCAGTCTGGCGGTTCCTCCGAAAACTGGGCACCTTACTTCCAGAAGATCCTGCTATACCACTCCTGGGCATATACCCAGAAGACTCCCCACCATGTAATAAGGATACATGCTCTACTATGTTCATAGCAGCCCTATTTGTAATTGCCAGATGCTGGAAAGAACCCAGGTATCCCTCAACAGAAGAGTGGATGCAAAAAATGTGGTATATCTACACAATGGAGTACTATTCAGCCGTTAGAAACAATGAATTCACGAAATTCTTAGGCAAATGGATGGAGCTAGAGAATATCATACTAAGTGAGGTAACCCAGACTCAAAAGGTGAATCATGGTATGCACTCACTAATAAGTGGATATTAACCTAGAAAACTGGAATACCCAAAACATAATCCACACATCAAATGAGGTACAAGAAGAAAGGAGGAGTGGCCCCTGGCTCTGGAAAGACTCAGTGAAACAGTATTCAGCAAAACCAGAACGGGGAAGTGGGAAGGGGTGGGTGGGAGGACAGGGGAAGAGAAGGGGGCTTGCGGGACTTTCGGGGAGTAGGGGGGCTAGAAAAGGGGAAATCATTTGAAATGTAAATAAATTATATCGAATAATAAAAAAAAAAGCAATATGGAAAAAAATAAATATTTAAAAAGAAAAAAAAAAGAATTACAGGAAACCACAAACAAGTAAAGGAACTGAACAAAGCCATCCAGGATCTAAAAATGGAAGTAGAAGCAATAAAGAAATCACAGAGGAGAACAACTCTGGAGATAGAAAACCTAGGAAAAAAAAACAGGAGTCATTGATGTAAGTATCAATACAAAATACAAGAGACAGAGAGAGAATTTCAGGTGCTGAAGATACCATAGAAAACATTGACTCAACAGTCAAAGAAAATGCAAAATGCAAAAAGCTTGTAACCCAAACATCTAGGAAATCCAGAACACAATGAGAAGACCAAACCTAAGGATTATAGGTATAGAAGAGAGTGAAGATTTCCAACTTAAAGGACTAGTAAATATCTTCAGCAAAATTATAGAAGAAAACTTCCCTAACCTAAAGAAAGGGATGCCCATGAACATACAAGAAGCCTACAGAACTCCAAACAGACTGGATGAGAACAGAAATTCCTCCCATCACATAATAATCAAATCACCCAATGCACAAAACAAAGAAAGAATATTAAAAGCAGTAAAGGGAAAAGGTCAAGTAACATATAAAGACAGACTTATCAGAATTACACCAGACTTCTTATCAGAGACCATGAAAGCTAGAAGATCCTGGGCAGATGTCATACAGACCCTAAGAGAACACAAATGCCAGCCCAGACTACTATACGTAGCAAAACTCTCAATCACCATAGATGGAGAAACCAAGATGCTCCATGATAAAACCAACTTTATACAATATCTTTCCACAGATGGAAAATGACAACAAAGGGAGAGAAACTATACTGTAGAAAAAGCAAGAAAGTAATCTTTCAACAAACCCAAAATAAGATAACTACACAAACATAAAAGTATCATTGAAAGTAACAGGAAGCAAGAATCACTATCCCTTAATATCTCTTAACATCTATGGACACAATTTCTCAATAAAAATACATTGACTAACAGACTGGATATGTAAACAGGACCCAGCATTTTGCTGCATATAGGAAATGCACCTTAGTGTCAAAGACAGACACTACCTCAGAGTAAAAGCCTAGAAAACAATTTTCCAAACAAATTGTCCCAGTAAACAATCTGGAGTAGCCATTCTAATATCAGACAAAATTGACTTTCTACCAAAAGTCATAAAAAAAGATAAGGAAGAACACTTCATACTCATCAAAGGAAAAAAAATCTACCAAGAAGAACTCTCAATTTTGAACATTTATGCTTCAAATGCAAGGGCACCCACATATATAAAAGAAACTTTACTAAAGTTCAAAGCACACATTGCACCTCACACAATGATTGTGGGGTACTTCAACACCCCATTCTCATTAATGGACAGATCCTGGAAACACAAACTAAATAGAGACACAGTGAAACTTACATTAGTTATGGACCAAATGGATTTAACAGATATCTGTAGAACATTTCTTCCTAAATCAAATGTTTCAGCACCTTTTGGTATTTTCCAAATTTGGCCAATTTTCCAAAATTGACCATATAATCAGTCACAAAACAGACAACAATAGATATAAATTGATTGAAATAATCCCATGGCTCCAAACAGATCAGGTCTTCAATAGCAACCAAATCAACAGAAAGCCCACATACACAGGGAAGCTATACAATACTATACTCAATGAAACCTTGGTCAAGGAAGAAATAAGGAAACAAATCAAAGACTTGTTAGAATTTAACAAAAATGAAGGCACAACATACACTCATATGTAACACAATGAAAGCAGTGCTAAGAGGAAAACTCATAACTCTGAGTGCCTCCAATAAGAAACTGGAGAGACCACACAATAGCAGCTTAACAGAACACCTGTTAAGAAAAAGAAGCTAATATACCCAAGAGGTGTAGACAGCAGGAAATCATCAAACTCAGGGCTGAAACAAACCAAGTAGAAACAAAAAGAACTATACAAGGAATCAACAAAACCAGGAGTTGGTTCTTTGAGAAAATCAACTAGAGAGATAATCCCTTATCCAGACTAACCAGAGGGCACAGAGACAGTATCCAAATTAACAAAATCAGAAATGAAAAGGGAGATATAACAACTGAAACTGTAGAAATTCAAAAAAATCATTATATCCTACTACAAAAGCCTATACTCAACGCAACTGGAAAAACTGGATGAAATGGACAATTTTCTAGACAGTTAGCAATTACCAAAGTTAAATCAGAATCAGATAGAACATCTAAACTATCCCACAACTCCTAAAGAAATAGAGGCATCATTGAAAGTCTCCCAAGCAAAAAACTCACAGGACCAGATAATTTTAGTGCAGAATTCTATCAGACCTTCAAAGAAGACCTAACACCAATACTCTTCAAACTATTCCACAAAATAGAAACAGAAGGAACACTACCCAACTAGTTCTATGAAGCCACAATTGTGCTAATACCAAAACCACACAAAGCTCCAACAAAGAAAGAGAACTTCAGACCAATTTTCCTTATGAATTTCAATGCAAAAATACTCCATAAAATTCTTGCCAATCCAATCCAAGAACACATCAAAACGATCATCCACCATGATCAAGTAGGCTTCATCCAAGGGATGAAGGGATGGTTCAATATATGGAAATCCAACAATGTAATCCACTACATAAACAAACTCAAAGAAAAAAAACCACACATGGTCATTTCATGAAAAAGCATTTGACAAAATTCAGCATCCCTTCAAGTTAAAGTCTTGGAAAGATGAGGAATTCAAGGCCTATACCTAAACATAATAAAAGCAATATACAGCAAACCAGTAGCCAACATCAAACTAAATGGAGAGAAACTTGAAGCAATCCTACTAAAATCGTCTACTAGACAAGGCTGCCCTTTCTCTCCTTATCTATTTATAGTATTTGAAGTTCTAGCTAGAGCTTCAAATTAGACAACAAGAGGAGATCAAAGGGATACAAATTGGAAAGAAAGAAATCAAACAATCACTATTTGCAGATAATAGGATAATATACTTAAGTGACCCCAACAAATTTCACCAGAGAACTCCTACAGCTGATAAACAACTTCAGCAAAGTGGCCGGATATAAAATTAACTCAAACAAATCAGTAGATTTTCTATACTCAAAGGATAAACAGGCTGAGAAAGAAATTAGGGAAACAACACCCTTCACAATTGTCAAAAACAATATAACATATCTTGGTATGACTCTAGACAAACAAGTGAAAGATCTGTATGACAAGAACTTCAAATCTCTGAGGAAAGAAAGACCTCAGAAAATGGTAAGATCTCCCATGCTCTTGGATTGGCAGGATTAATATAGTAAAAACGACCATCTTGTTAAAAGCAATGTACAGATTCAGTGCAATCTCCTTCAAAATTTCAACTCAATTCTTCATAGAGTTAGAAAAGGCAATTCTCACATTCATCTGGAATAACAAAAAGCCCAAGATAGCTAAATCTATTCTCAACAATAAAAGAACTCTGGGGGAATCAGTATCCAGGACCTCAAACAGTACTATAGAGCAATAGTGATAAGAACTGCATGGTATTGCTACAGTGACAGGCAGGTAGATCAATGGAATAGAACTGAAGACTGAGAAATGAACCCACATACTTGATCTTTGACAAGGGAGCTAAAACCATCCAGTGGAAAAAAGATAGCTTTTTCAACAAATGGTGCTGCTTCAACTAGCAATTATCATGCAGAAGAATGCAAATCAATCCATTCTTTTCTCCTTGTACAAAGCTCAAGTCCAAGTGGATCAAGGACCTCTACATAAAACCAGACACACTCAAATTAATAGAAAAAAGTGGGTTCTTTCCAGCTTCTGGTTATTATATATAAAGCTGCTATGAACATAGTGGATGGTATACATGAGTGAATATGTCATAGTGAAACCCATTATTTTGTATGGTAACTAAGAACTAATTTAAAAACTGAGTATTTTTTGAGGTTTTACTTAATTTTTATTTTATGTGTGGGTGTTTTGCCTGTACTAATGTCTGTGCATCATGTGGAGGCTAGGAAAGGGCATTGTACTCTCTGAGTTGGAATTATAGATTGTTGTAGGTGCTGGGAATTGAATCCAGGTCCTCTGGATGGGCAGTCAATGCTCTTAAGTGCTGAACTATCTTTCTGGAGCCAAAGATGGAATTTTAAAGGAAGGCACTCATTGGTTAGTGAAAATGGCCCCCAAAGTAATTTTTATTTTAATACTGGTCTCAAATTGGTAGAACTGTTTGGGAAGGATTAGGAAATGTGGCCTTGTGGGAAGAGGTATGTCACTGGGGGTAGGTTTTGAGGCTTCAAAAGACTCATACAATTCCCAATGTTTTCTTTTTGCCTGATAGTTATATCTCAAAGTGAATTTCCAGCTTCTGTTCCAGTGTCACGATTGCCTGACTACTGCCCTTATCAGTTACTGAAAGCCATGGTTATGGACTCTAAACCTCTGAAATTGTAAGTTCCAAAAAAAGCTTTCTCCTGTCAATGTCATTGATCATGGTATTTTATCATCACAGTAGAAAAGTAACTAAGTCTATTAGATTAAACTTGAGAGTATAACAGACCACTTGAGAGTATAACAAGGACAAAATATATCCTTGTTTATGTGAAAATCCCAACTCCAATGAGGCATTTGGTGAGGGGGCTTGTTTATAGAGAATCAGGTACCTCCAGTTCTTCTCATCTAGGATGACTAAGTCTTATACAGTTGAGAAAAGAAGGAAGAAGGACCACAGGACTCATGTGCAAAATATTGGGAGCTCAGAAGTGACATTACTACCATCCACACATTTCATCCATTAGAATGTAGTTAGCTTGACAGCAAAGTAAAGAGGAAGGCAATGACACTCATTTGTAGTGAAAATTCTGGAATTTTGTGTCATTAAAAAAGCCCCACAGAGATGGTATGAGAATATGTTCTCTTTTTAATCCCAGGTGTGGAGATGTGAGGCTGCTTTGGACTGTCCATAGCAGCTTACTATGATTTGCCTTGTGCTCTAGGGGAGGCATGTGATTATGTGATGTTTGGAATTCTGGGAACTTTTCAGAGGGTATATAACTAAATGCTAGAGCCTGGAGAGGTATGGTTAGTGGTTATAGATCATTCAGGGGGGTTGGTTGTGATTTGTTAATAGTCATTTCAAAGAAGAAACAAAGAATTTCTCTCTCTCTCTCTCTCTCTCTCTCTCTCTCTCTCTCTCTCTCTCTCTCTCTTTCTCTCTCTCCTTTCTCTTATAATAATAGGGGTGGTACCAGTGGAATAAATGGTGGGAAAAAGAAGGACCCACAAAGTAGCAAAGATCAGCTACACTAGCTGCCAATATTTGCCATAATTCAGAGTATAACCTGTTAGTGAATACTCTGTAGATATTTAAGGGATGTCTTTAAAGCTTATTTTATATTTCATTAGAAATTATTGGCAAATCAGTGTTTAAGTTTATACACATAGTGTATACATGGCTATATGTTATAGCTGGAATTAACATAAATGTGCAGATATTAAATTATATATAAACATAAACAAATAGATAAAATACATCTATTTGGGTATAGTGATCCACCCTGGTAATTCTGACATTTAGGATGCTGTGACAAGAGAATTGTGAGTTTGAGACATCCTGTTGTATAGCAAGGGCCTATTTCAAAGTAATCAAAATAAAGTGAAACCATAAAAAGTAATTGAAACCTATGCAAAGATACAACCTAAAGAAATCTAAAATATTAAAAAGATTGCCTTAGCAAGTCCAATCACAAATATTTTTTTCTTTTTTAACCTTTAAAAGTATCACTATTGTATTTTATTTTAAGTATGTGGATGTCTTGCCTGAATGTATATATACTTGTGCACCTTGTGTATGCCTGGTGCTTTGGAGGCTAGAAGAGGGAATCTGATTCTGTGAAACAGGACCTACAGATAGGTGTGATCTACTCAGTATGGGAGCTAGGAACCAAACCCAGGACCTCTAAAGAAGCAGTGCTCTTAACTTTAAGGAATATGCTTATTGTTAATAGGGCTAATTCAGACACAGATGTATTGTTTACATTTCTTGTTTCTATGACAAAGTCCCTGACACAAGCACCATAAGGAGAGAAGGGAGGGCCTGGGCTCAGGGGCGCTACAGCTGTGAGCACATTTGAGAGGTGGCTGGCCTCAGGTCACTGACATCAGGTAACAGGGCAGAAGGCATGTGCTTTCAGCTTAAGACTGGGCTGGGGATGGCACCTCCCACGTTCATTGATTGGATCTTCTCCTCCATAGAAATAAGGGGCCTCACAGACACCTAGATGATTATTATAAACCTGGTCAGGTTCCCAATCACAACTGACCCTCTCAGTGGGCCCCAAGCGATCTTATGAGATATACATACCCTGCCTCCTCCTCCTGCTCTCTGTGCCCTGCAACACAACTCCTGCTGTCCACAACTGATACTTTGGTTTTCTTTAAAGCCTCTCCTTATAGGTTAGTATGATTTAACTAAATGTCAGGCAGTACTGTGGCCAGTAAGCCACCTCTGATAAATTAGGATTCATGACATACATGTATGTTTTAAAACTAGTGTTTTATAATATAGTAACACACACACAACTTTAAAAACAGCAGTTTATACATTTACAGTAAATACAAAATTCTGCTTAGACACCATGATATGGAGTGAAAAAAATCTCAAATTTAGTTATTTTCAACACCACTCTGCCTTTTCCAAACTAAATTATTCAGACTCCAGCGTTCTCTTTAGAAGCCATCTCTTGGTTCTCGGCTGGCACACAGATGGGACTAGAGCCAGCTAAGTTTTCTGATTGGCTTAGGGTTACTGCAGCAGCTGGTCTTGGTCTCTGGAGAAGCTGGTTGGTGTGATCTCTGCCTTTCCAATGAAGAGGCTCCCTTATAGTCATTACCCCTGAGTCTCCAGATCTTAACTTGCCATATGCAAATACCAGCAGCAAGTTGGCATAATTTCCAACTAGTGCTATTTATGTGCTGAAACCTCACAGTGATCATCTCTTCCTGGGCCAGTTTTGCACGCATTACTGGACTGTACTCTGACTTAGAATATGCTTTAAGAAACTAAATTCATTTGCTTAAAATAGTGGTGCTAATGCATTTGTTTTATATGCATCAGATTCCTTTGGGGTGGCAGTTCTTAAGCAATGGAGCACAGACAACAATATCTGTACTGGTTTTGTGTGTAAGTACACCTCTGTAAACTTGTATCTGAAGTTTGTTCATTTTGGACTTTGTTGTCCACTAGAGCTCACCGTGACCAAACACACATCAGATCCATGTTAGAAATCAGGCACTCCCCCAGCCTGCCCTCAGGGTCTCAGTGACAGAAGCCATGCCATCACCCACTGCCACCAAATCTGACACATTTTCATTGTCTCTACTAGTTGTGTATTTTTTCTATGTGTACGCTCTAAAGGTCACCACCGTCATAGATTGCTCTCTTGTTCTCTTACTCTCTCTTGCTCTGTTTGTCTGTCTGACTGTCTGATGTCTCCACTCTGAGATGTGCCCCTCCTCAATAAATCTTCTGCCTAATGTAATCTTTACAGCACACCTTGGGCCAGAACCCACCATGGTACTTCTGCCACTAAATCCTAACAGTTCAGAACTACCTATAATTTTTGAATATGTCTAAATCAGTAGATCTTTTATTTTTGCTAGCTCTTCATTTTATTTACCACTACTAAATTTATAGACCCAGCTATTCATCCTAATCTACAGAGATGGAGGTATAATTTTTTCTTTTTATACTAATATTATAGGTAATGATTATTTCTAGTAACACTGCAAAGAGAAAGTCAGACACATTCATTAATTGACTTAGATTTTTATCAGCACTCTGACTTGCTTGTACCATTTGCCTAATAACAGTCCTTCATTTCAGGGTTATTGTCTTGCTTTATGGCTAATTGTCACTATTTTATTTTTCCTGTAATTTCTTGAGCAGGGTCGAGTAACACCAGACACTGACCCTGTATAACTCTTGCCAACGAAGAAATGTTGACTTACTTGGTTTCCTTCCAGCCTCATCTTATTTGAGCACTTTCTTCATTGGCAATTCTTTACACTTTGTCTTAAGTACTAATGTATTAAACATTTGTGTTCACACTTTTTATCTCAATGGTGTTCAGCTTTTACATCTATGATTATTCTGAGTGATTTTCCATGCTGCATGAGACCCTCATGATATTTATGAATTAGGCTTACCGCCAGCTTGCTTTATTTTTCCTTAGTAACTTGAGTCTAGTTAGATTCAACAGAGAGGTGATATAGGCATTCCCACTGTATACTGAGCAGGGGAAGTGGCTCATGCTAGGATTTGGGGATGGTTGTCTCAGGAGGACACATGTCCTCCTCAATGTTCTTTATTCTTCGTTTCCACATTAGCTACATGTGAGGACAATTGCAGAAGTCTGAATAACCCAAAATCTGGTTGAATTTGAACTTGAGAAGTAGTTAATACTGCTAGTTATCCTCAAATTAGCTTTGCAATTTTCTGTGACGGTTTTATGGAATTGATGTGAGCAAGGTGCATTTGCCAAAACAGTCTTGCTTGATATAAAACATATAAGCTAATTTAAACTACAGGGATGATTCTAAATGTGTCATAGTTTTGGACTGTTGGCTTACAATTAAATGAAGCCAAACTCAAGTCCAATTCATATAAACAAATGATGACATTCTTTTTAAATTTATGCTTTTGGTTTTAAGAGATTAGGAATTAGACAGACTTCCTGGTAGGCAGACAGACAGGAAGAAGGGTCAGAAGTAGGTAATAAAGATGGTTAAATTCCATCATAGCCAGCTTCTCCCTCAACCTCTTGACTTGAGACAAATGTTCCCTAGGTTTTTGTCTCTTATCCGCAGGCCACCCATTACTGGGGTGTTCAAGTCTGGATTACCATTACTCAACAATTGCCAACTAATCAACCATCCTGACTTCAAACTAACCAACCCTAAATCGGGAGGAAACACTTCAGAGGCTCTGTGTTTCTTCCTGAGGTCTGAGAAGAGGCTACAGTTTTGGCCTTCTGAGTTCCCACCTCTCTTCACAGAGGGTCTTTTTCTCTGTGTGCCTGCTGCATGTGTGTACTTTCTCTCTTCTAATAAATGTCTTTATTCAACTCCCTGTCTTTGATACTTGCAATTTCTGTTAATACCACTGTGATTTATATTTTTCCTGCCTTTTACTATTTAACTCACAGAAAAAAGTGAACCCTATCAAGACTCCTAGAGAGTATTGCTTTTTCAATACTCTATTATATCATTTGTCTCCTCTCTTCTACCTCTTCTGTGTCTTCCATGTTTTTTTCTCAAATTTATAACCTCCTGTTCATAGGTACAGTAATGGGTACCCCATAGTTACTTCCCCTAAGAGAATAGAGAACAGTCACACAGTTCTCACACTTGGACGAGTCTCATATTACAGTTTTCTGTAATGGTCACTCTCTGCTGCAAACAAAAATTTCTTTGATGAGAGGTGGAAGTCTATGGATATAATTGTATGTGTTAAGAATGCAGGTAGAAATCAGACTGGTTTAGGAAAGTAGTAGTTGTAGGTTCTCTTCTAGGTTCTAAGGCCTCACCAGCCATAGGTAGTCACTAGCCAGGGGTACTTGGCTAAGTTTACAGTGCCTGGCATGTATTCCCTCTTATTTAGTAAGCTTTGGGTCTAGTTAGACAAGGCTGGTGACCACCAAGATATCAAAGTCACTATTGCACTTTTAGGAATCTTACATGCTAGTCCTTGTTCTGGCTTGTAGGCATTGCCTCTGGGTCTAGACTATTGATCACTCTTTTTCCTTGGCAGACTACACAGTCCGTCCCGATATTATACAAGATAGTTCTCAGGAAGAAGGCTCCAGGTCAGATCCAGCTAGAATCCTCTAAGTATTATGTCTAAAATGCAAGGCGTACAAACAAAAAGATGAATAAAGTAAGAAGTCAACTTAGGATCTCAAGAGAAAGTCATTACTCTGGATAAAGAAATCATCCATTAGTGTATTTATTTTTTTATGCAAAATGGAAGAAAAGCTTAGCAAGGAAATTGAGATTCTGGGTGGAAAACACAGAAATGTTGGATGAGGAAAGCAGTGAAGCAAATAAAAACACAATGCAAAGCATCACCAGCTATGGCTAAGGAAATTCTTAGGGGAATAGACTTTCGTTATGAATGAATAGAATGTCGTTATGAATACATTTAAAATTATGAGATCTCAAATAAATAACCCAGTGATTTACATGAAGATCTTAAGAAATGTATAACAAGCCAACCCATATTGCAGCAGATGATAAATAATAATAAGGACAAGGGCAGACATTAATGAAATAGAAATTCAGAAAATAATGTGTGCAATCAATTGGAGTTATTTGCAAATATAAGGCAGACTGACAAAACTCTAGCCAGTGTAATCAAAAGAGAAGAGGGTAGAACCAAAATTAATTTAAATTAGAGAGAGAATGGGGGATGATACCTGAGAGTACTGTAATACCCAGAGGACTATTGGAGAACACTTTGAGAACTTGTTTTGTTTTGTTTTTTCCTAAATCCTGGGAAACCTTGAAACAATAGTCAATTTCCTAGACACATCCATCCAGCTGAAGTTAAATTAAGGAGATATAAGTAATATATACATGATGCTTAGAAGTCATGAGATTGAAGCAATAATAGTTTCACAGAAAGGGAAGCCAAGGATAAGATGGATTTAATACAAAATGCTACCAAACTATCAAAGAGGAGCTAACTCTAATGATCCTCAAACTGTTTCAGAAAGCAGAAGGGAAATGATATATGGGTCTGTATGTAGTGGCACATGCTGCTTAATCCTAGTGTTTTGGAGACAGAGACAGGAGAATTAGAAATTCAAGGTCATTCTTGGCCACATAGAGAGTTCCAGGCCACCCTGACCATTTAAGTCTCTGCCTTAAAATAAAGAGAGAAGTAAAGAACACAATAGAATTAATTATTTAAAATCTTGACAATATATTTGGATAGAACAACAACAACAACAAACCTGCAGGTCAATTTCCCTAAAGAACACAGATGCAGAAATTCTTACTAGAATACTTGAAAAGTGAATTCAAGAACACATTAAGAAGATCATCCATCATGCTAAGTTGGTTGCATTCCAGGAATGCAAAGTTGTCTCAACATACACAAATTCAACAAATGTAATTCAGCACAGATAGAAGCTCAGGGACAGAAGAATAAGAAAAACTTTACCATGTGTGAAAAACAGAATTAAATCCAAGACTACCCTAGTAGCACAAATAAAGCTAGCAATTTACACAGTTCTGGAGAAATCAGTGGAACCCTGAAGAATCCTTTCTGTTTTATTTTATTTTGTTTTAATTCTAAGTTGGCCAAAGGAAATTCAAAGTAGAGTGTGCTTTACCTATTTTGCTTAAGCAAAACCTCCTCTCTGTTCTTTTCACCCAGTAGACCCAAGGTGAAGAAGTAAAAGAGAAAGAGAATAGTCACTGGGTGGTGAGACCCATCTTCCAATGAGAGGGCAGCAGAGAGGGAGGAGGAGGAAGCAGAGGACGGTATCTGGTACTCCCTGCCCATCCAGAAGTTCCAGACTTGTGACTCCCCTTCCCCTAGGAGCAAAAATGACACAGTTGGCAGACTGGAGCAGGACCCCTTCCACAGTGCAGCGTGTATAACATGTACTCAACAATGATGGTGGCAATTAACAAAGTTGGCAGCTCTATCATTGTAAACAACTTGAAGTGGATAAGGCTTTATTTGAAAGGATGGGATGTCTTGGTTGCAGATGAGAGTATCAATAACTTATTGAGAGGCAATTCTGAGTTTCTATGTGAATCAGAGTTCTATGGTTAAAAGCACAGGCTCTAAATTTGAATTGAAACTGTACTACTGAGTCATGGGTCAGTCCTTTCATCTCCTTCCTCAGTTCTTAACCTTTAAGAGAGGAACTATAACATCTGTCTTTGCAGTACAGACTTTGTCCTTGCCTAGAAAGAAGCTTAGCAGATGCCCTTGACTCCTGGCCAGTGGAGGTTTTCCCTAGATCCTCAGAATGTCTTGTTAGATAAGAGATCCTTGTTTGGTTTGGGAGAGTTTTGTCATGCCAGCAGGTCTAACAATCTGCTTTATTAAGTGCAAGAGTTTTAGGCTATTGGGAATTACTTGGGCCAATGAAAGAACTAGAATCTAAGGTTAGCCATGTGTGTAGTTAACCATGGAAGCCAAATAAAGACTTTGGCCACGTGAGAGTCCAAGTTTGGCAATGCTCTGTTGTTACATGGGAGAGGTTACAAAGCTTCACAATTATATAAGGACAAGATATCTAAAGTTGATGTGGGGGATCCTGGAGATACTGCAAAATGATCCTCCTACAGCTGACTTTGATCTGTAGTATTTAACTATATTCTTTTAACTGGAAGTATCTCATTCTTTAGTGAATGTTGTGTGTTATTCTATTTATTGACAAGAAGTGTGATCTTTAGGATTGCTAAGTGCTCACTCAGGTGTGGGTTGTGCAATCTCAGGGCTTTGTAGATGAACGCAAATAACTATAATGTTCAGGCAGAGTATATTGTAAATTAATCCCCTAGAGTTGTATTATTTTAAATCTCTTGATGTAATACCATGTTGTGGGTGAACAGCTTGAGACATTGCTTGGCTGGCATAGTGAAATACAATAAAGAAAAATAAGGAAATATATTGCAAAAGCCTCATTCAACTGAAATTTATACTCTGCCTCTGGAATTTTATCTGACCCATTGAGATATGGGAAAACTTAAGATTTTTTGTTGTTTGTTTTTATGAAAAAGGTAATGTTCATTGAGGTTAGCATGTGAGGGCACATAGGTTGTGATCAACCTGGGATACATCAGCATATCTTTAGACTATCAAGTAAGAGGAAGGTAGAAATGCCTTTGGAAGTAGATTAACAAGGGAATTTAAAGCATGTACAACGAGGGTCTGTAATGGTATGTCCAAAGCCACTAGGTTAGAAGGGTCCCACGAAATTTCCTAAGTCCTAGTGGCTCAACTTTTGACAGACACATTTAAGTCTCACATGTTAGCACAGGGTATTTAAAAATGTGTTGGGAGTCTAATAATGTTAAATACTTGAATGCTGCAAATATTTTTCTTGTCTACTTAAAAGAAATTAGTATAATATTTTTGAGCAATACCTCTCATATGTATTGAAATATTAATGATATTTATTTTTTATGCAAGTTTTGTTGCAAAACATTAATGCCTTTGGCTCCATAATAACTTAGAGGAGCTAAATGAGCAGACTGTAGAGTCCTTAGTTTCTAAAATAAGATAGCAGGGCTTAAATTTTTTTAGCTATGCCAAAGGCCACTGTCTTTCCTATGGAGCAGAAGGGATCAGATCTTCCCATTCCTGCTTCAGTGACTTTAGATTTCTTTCTTTCTCAATAGTTCAAAATTCCAGACATACGCAGGCTAGATTGGAAATGAAGGAGTAAATCATTTATTTCCATTAGATAATCCACTGCTAATAGTCCTGAAATGAGAAAGTGTAATATTTCCACAGTAGGAACAAACCCTTCACAATGTAGTGCTTGAACTACTGGGCAACCTAATGTCTAAGTCTCAACATCAGCAACATCTAAGAGAACCATTGTAAGTGAAATGATGCTAAAGAAAGAAAAGTATCTGACATTTGCCAAAGACATTGTTCAAACAATACCACCATTGTTTTTTCATTTTATGTTACTGATAGAGAATCAAATGGAACATCGATTAACTTAGTCTTGATTATTATAGTTGTGGGTTTAGAAAAGAGATTTTGTGAGTTACTTGCCAATTTTTTTTTTTTTTTGTTTCTACATATTTCTGGTTTACAGACAACAATTGCTTTTAACTGTAGTTCTGTGGTTTAAACATTCATGTTTGGTTTGAATGATCGTTGGAAAAATCGTGGTCTATGGGTGGTCTAAAACTGGCTGGTTTTGATGAAACTGTTTATTCTGCATGTAAGTCAGGAACATTCCTGTTTTGACTTTCCTGCCCTGGATAGTATCATGTTTTACAAACATATGAAAGAAACATGCTGATGTCAAAAACAGGCGCTTTCATTCAGAACAAACAACCTCCCAGTCATAAAGATTTGCTGCAGGCATATTCATACAACCCTGTCTGACTAATGGATATATCATATTTGGCTACAGAAGTTGTTTGAGTCATCAACATAGGGATAAACAAAGCTTACTTTACAATGAATGTGCTAGGATATTGTTTTGTGTTTGGGAAGAAACCACAGAACCACAGTGAGCTCAACAAGAGTGAAGAGAGCATTTGCATTTATGTCTGTGGAAACCTTGATACTGGATATTGACATTGAAACTTACGAAAGATGGAGTCATCTTTTCAGTGTTAGAGTCCTTTCCCTATCTATCTAACAGGAGAACTCTTTGCTCCTCAGTGTCTTTTCTTTTTTTCTCAGAAGTTTGGTGTAGCTTGACTTCTTCACTTGGGGAGAATTTACTTGCCCTATCTCATGCTCGATTTTACTCACACAAGGAATTCCGAACTTCTAAAAGAGGCTCATTTGTACCAGTCTTGCTTTCAAGCTCTCCAAGCACTCCTAGTCATGCTTTGGTGTCCCCCTTAGAAGGAGAAAAGAAAGTGAATATTTACCGATTTACGAGGGATGGTGTTTGCACACAGCATAGTGTCACCCAAGGAATTTTGGAGATGCTGTCAAAGCCAAGGTTACTCCCACAAGGTGGTTTGATTGCACTTCTGTAAGGTTTTCCTCTCTAAGGTAGCAATTATAATTTATATCTCCAGTGATAACTATGTCTCTGCTCCTTGAGATCTAGGGTAGAGATCTCTTTTTCTTGTGTGTAGAAATGTCTACATAATGCTCATATGCAAACTCCCAGCATCTGTGGTATATTATTATATACTTTTATATCCCACTTGAATAAAAATAAAACATGATAAAAACAAAAGGAAAAATTTTAATAATTACTTTCAACATTATAATTGTGCATAAGATTATCATATAAATAAAACTTAAAAGGCAGAAGTACTAAGAAGAGTAAACATTAGTAAAATTCAATGTCAATGTGGTTTTGAACATTTACAGTGTCAGGAACTATGCTAAATATTTCTCAGGAATTTTCTAACTTAGAAATAAAAACTGAAGCTCTGCTGTGCTTTGGTCTTGTCTAAGGTCATATGTCTAGCAAATGACACAGTGTCAGGTCTTTAGCACTCCTACCAGCTAATACATTAATATCTTAAGTGTCCATAATGTGGATCCTGGCCAAAAATATGAGACTCATAAGATTCAAGGAAGCTGTAATTGAAGGTATTCTGTTGGGAGTTGTTCCTCCTAAAATTGTTTCTAAATTGTAAAGGAAAGCTACACCCAATCAATGAATGTTAGCTACTAAATAGTCTTCCTTTAGACTTACAGAAACTAGTACATTAGCTGGTCTTCATATATTATCCAAATGAGCCACACTTCCTGTTCATTAGCCTTGTGCCTCAGATAACACACAGCACGTAAGTGTCTGTGGATTTTAACTTTTCCTTTGCCTAATGTATTGCAAACATTTGCTTCCAAAAGACTGAAATTCGCTGTGATGTTCTGGAATATGTATGTGTGTGGAGTGTGAGGAACCCATTGACTGACAAAAAAGAAAAAAAACAAAAAGCATAAAACAAAAAACACAAACCACCACCACCAACTCACCCAACAGGTGGTCTAAGCCCATTCACAAAAGTAGACTCAAGAACATGGTCCGTGGTCTTTCTTGGAGAACAGTGGTTTCTAATTTTTTTTTCCAGTTCCCAGTCCTTGAATAAAGTACTTTTGTCTATCAGTGATTTTCTTCCACTAAGAATTGGAGTTTAAGTGATGCACAGATGAATGCGGGTTTAATGACAGAGCCAAGGGACAGAATAGGCTGTATGATTTTCCTTGTATTTATTGATTAACCTTTGCCATTCAGATTCCAGGTCATGATAAAAGGTAAGTGATGTATAAGCAGTGGTGGTGCCAATGTGATAACAGTTTTCATCTGTTAGTTAACTAGGAGTTTTTAAAGACTTGATCAGGCCATGTAGTCTCATGAATATTATTTGATGCTAATAATTTATAATATAATTCATAAAATCCATATAATGGGGACTTAGGGAAGAACCTCAACTCCCTTGTCCCTCTCAACTGATATGTAAAGACTTAGTAAGAAAGCTCTGACTAGATTCAGATGCTGGCTTGGACCTTAGTCTTGGAGTTAGCAATCCCCCCAAATTGTATAAAACAAACTTTTGTTTAATGTTGAACCTATAGCTTCTTGCGATAGAAAACCTAAGGTTAACCTCGAGCTTAGGAAACCATATTTTTTAATGGGTTATATATATATATATATTTGTCCAACGTCTGCCCTGCGGGGATATGTGTTTATTTCACTAAGGAGCAAACACATAGGCTTTCCATCCTAGAAACTTTCTTGGGCTTTCTCCATCTTCTAAGGTTTTGTACTATATAAAAATCTTTGGAAAAAAAATTTCTACAGTAAAGCCCAGAAGTGTGTCTGCTTTTGAGAGATGTGGAAAGGTATGAGATTCATGGGAAAAAATTCTTTTAACATGGAGTTCTATTCTGAGCACAGATGCTTTGACCATAGTGCAGCTTCTCTGTGAGGTCAATATAATCAGCTGAGATTACAGGAAGGTGGCCATGCCTGCTCTGTAAGTATGAATCAGAACTGGAGTCCCTAGGCTGGATCTCCCAGTACTTTTCCTTCAGTGCCTTCTTCTGGCCCAAACTCTTTCACTTTTTGTTGAGTTGTTGTTGTTGTTGAATACAATATTCAGCCTTGACTAGATGGTGAGGTCCATAATTGTATTTTAGACACTAGCCTCAGAGAGAACCTTTGTGCTATAAATGGGAGTGTTTCCAAAGTAATCACTGTATAATGTATACATTTTTAAAACCATAAATTGAGAAGCTTCACTTTCAATTTTTTCTTAGGTTCAGCATAGACTGGTTGGAAGATACCTTCTAACAAAATTTTCAGTGGAAGATTTCTACAAGCTATGTGAAAAAAAATATCTTAGATAAAACAACCTCTGCCTGAATTCCAATATCTACTGGAAAAATTATCCAAGTCTATAACTTAAATGAAGGATAAAAGGCCTGAAGTGGCCATATAGTTGCATGACATGAATTATTTTGTTTTGAGATATAAAGTGTCTGATCTACAATTTATGGATGTAGGCAGTTCTATGAGTGCTTTGCTGGCATCCTACCCTTCTGAGAACAGCCAATAATTATCTTAATATCTTCTGAAATGATCTACAAGTAATTGAAATTGATGACAACTTGAGTGGTGCCAAACAACTTGGCAGAAAGTCAGGGCCTTCTCTGAACATGGACATTTGTGCTGACCCGCTCTGTAACCTAAGACAATGTGATCTGATGGACACAGTGTAACACCAGGAGCCTCGTCCAAACCTGGGAGGTGTGGCTCTTGCAAGCCATCAACATGATAAAAATGTGGCTTTGAAGTGTTGAATGCAAGCTCTGGTGTTGAAAAGGATTCATAGCCTTTTATCTGTTTGTTATTTTGACATGAAAGCATTGTGTCTAGGACAGTTGGCCTATGAAAATAAGCTGTGATATGCCCAGAAGGCTCTTTGATGCTTCATCATCCCAGATGTAATAATGAGTGGCTCAATAGATGGAGGAGGGTTCAGAGCAGACACAAAGCTTTGCCCAGTGGTATTTCCCTATGGGTTGGTGGTCTGCAGAAAGCTCACCTTGTATTCTACACCTATGGTTCCCAGAGTTAGCTTTTGCCAATTGTTGTATTCGTGATAAGATAATTCACTTGTCTTGACATTATCTCTTCGATATGCTCAGCACTGTATTATTTCCCTAAATATGTCACTTTCATAATCTTTCCCAAAGACTAAGTAAGGGTTGAGTTCAGCACAATTCCTCTTCCATCTTGCTTGGAAAATCACAGTGACTATCACCTTTCAATGTGCATCACCCTGGATCACACCTCTCTACTTCATTACAGTCTTCTTACATTGGAACACTGAATGCTTTTTACTCAAGAATAATTCTTTCTTTCCCTGTGTCTGTCTGTCTGTCTGTCTGTCTGTCTGTCTGTCTCTCTGTGCTTGAAAAGATGTCAATATTGAGCAGATTTTGAACCAAAACTAATTAATGCAATTCATGTAATGCATATTTATATTATATATTATATATTACATATTTATACAATTTAATGTTTATATTATACAATATATATTGCATACTATATTTATACAATTGAGTAATTCATATATAATTTATATAATACATTTTGTAACTCTTTCTCAGCACATTATCTCTGTCCTACCCTTACCAACTGTCTCTTTCTTGCCCATACCTGTCCCAGATTCATAACTTATAGTTTTGTTTTGTGACCTATTTATTAACTAGGGCCATCTGTGTGATCCCTGGACTGGGTAGCCCATTCAGTGGCTATATGACTGAAGGCAATAACCCCCATCTTTGCTGAAGCTATCTATAGGAAATAGGTCAGTTGTGAGGGTTAGAACTCCCTAGGTCTACTCTCCTTCTGTGTCTGACTGTTGATGAGCTTGTGCAAATCCTAGACAGTTATCTGAAGTTGTATAAAGTTTGTGATCACAAAGGCTGTGTATTGGCCAGTAGAAAACATTTCTCAGCCTCTCACTGCCCTTATCCTCTGGTCCTTATACTCTGTCAACCAATTTTCAATAACGATTCCTGAGATATGGAGGGGGTGGTATCAAAGCCTTGTTTAGGAGTAAATACCCAACCATCATTTATTGTCAAGTTCTTGTGTAGTCCTGAGTCCCTGCATTTACCACAGTTCTCTGGAAAAGGGTTTCTTTTTTTAAGGTTGAAAGTAGTAGTTGTCTATTGCTAGAAAAACTAGAAGAAAAAAATTAGAGGTAGTTCAGCACTATTTCAATTTATTTAAACAACAGAATTAAGTTTCCCCTAGGGCCCATGACCTCTCTTGTCATGGACTTTTAAGTGAATCTACAATACCAGGCATAGCTTCCTCATTAGAGAAATCCAAACTAGAGAGCAGTTAGTTACCTCCATAGGAGATGCACAGTGGTACATCTTACTTGGCAGGTTTATATTGTAGTTTGTAGGGTTTACTACTGGGTAAAACTGTTGAAGCCTTTTTATACCAGCAAGATGAATAAACAACTTTCAATACCCAGAAAGCTATCCAGCTAGGAGGAGGCCATGGAAGCTAATTTTTAAGTCTAGTCATTAATTTCATTTAATGACTAATCAAAAAGTAAATGAAAACTCATTATGAAACAACCAGAAGGGTACATGCTAGATGCAAAGGGATGAGTTATACATTTTTCTCTACAGGTAAAGAGATAATAGCCTGATGGTCAGAAGTAAGTTGTCCTTACTGAATAATTTTATCCGTGATTTTTAAGGAGTTAGTGTAAATATGATTTTTGTTTTTTTTTAAATTGAGGACACAACTGGGTGAAGCAAGTTAATTACATTTACTTATTTATGCCTTTCTCTGGAATCTTACCAAAATGACACACAAAAAACATGATTAAAAATGTAAATCCCTTGGCTGAGAGGCATCTTAAGAAGTGTTCAACATCATTAGTCATTAGGGAAATGCAAATCAAAACAACCCTGAGATTTCACCTCACACCAGTCAGAATGGCTAAAGTCAAAAACTCAGGAGGCAGCAGGTGTTGGCGAGGATGTGGAGAAAGAGGAACACTCCTCCACTGCTGGTGGGGCTGTAAGATGGTACAACCACTTTGGAAATCAGTCTAGCGGTTCCTCAGAAAACTGGACATGACACTTCCGGAGGACCCTGCTATACCCCTCGGGGGCATATACCCAAAGGATTCCCCGGCATGCAATAAAGACACATGCTCCATTATGTTCATAGCAGCCTTATTTATAATAGCCAGAAGCTGGAAAGAACCCAGATGTCCCTCAAAGGAGGAATGGATACAGAAAATGTGGTATATTTACACAATGGAATACTACTCAACAATTAGAAACAATGAATTCACAAAATTTTTAGGCAAATGGTTTGATCTGGAAAATATCATCCTAAGTGAGGTTACACAATCACAAAAGAATACACATGGAATGCAATCTCTGATAAGTGGACATTAATTAGCCCAGAAGCTCTGAATACCCAAGGCACAAATAGCATAACAAATGACTCCCATGAAGAAGTAAGGAGAGGGTCCTGATCCTGGAAAGGATTGATCTAGCATTGGAGGGGAGTATCAGGACAGAGAAAAAGGAGAGAGGTGATTGGAGAATGAGTGGAGAGAAGGTTTATGGGATATACGGGGAGGGGGTGATCTAGGAAAGGGGAAAACATTTGGAATGTAAACAAAGAATATAGAAAATAAAAAATATAATAAAGAAATGTAAATCCTTATATAAAAATAAAATGGAATGGTAAAGTCAAATACCACAGCAGGCTGAAATATTTGCCAACTATTTTCATGTTGGAAATCCAATGGGTGATTTACTTATCAGACTGTAGATAAAGCTGTTGATGGAAGAAACACAAAAGCCAAGCCCATTTGTCCTGAACCTGCCTAAAAATGCCAAGGATGGTTTCATTACCTAGAAGGCAAGACAGAGGATTGATAGGAAAGGGGGAATATCTATGGAAAGTCTTGAAATCACACTAGACTCATCTAACCCTTCTTAGCATAGCATGGCTATTGTTTTATAACCCAGACATGTGAGGAACTGGAATTTTCTCTCACTGGATTCTAACTGAGATGAGTTATAACTTGAATAGTAAGTCTACCTGAGGTTGGTTGTGACAATCTGCACTGAGCCTGCAGGAGTCAGTATGTTGTAAGAGTCCACTGCTATTGTTACCCCGCTTTGTCTCTAGAATGTTCTCTACTGAGTAACTTCCCAGGCAGAAGGCTGAAAAACTGATTTTATTTATTTATTTATTTTCTGAGATGTGTGTGTGTGTGTGTGTGTGTGTGTGTGTGTGTGTGTGCCTAGCTTGGTTGAAAAGCCTTGCGTGCTGAATTTGGTATTCAAATGACATGTTGTATCAGTGTTTTCATTTCTGCTTACAAAATAAGCAAACAAAAAACAAAAAGACCTTTAGAAAGCAACTTAAAGGATGAAGGGTTTACTTTGGTTCATGGTTTGGGGCATGCTTCATCATAGCATGGAAGTCGTGTGGGCAGAACCTTGAGGCACACAGAACCTGCAGTCACAAAGCAGAGTGATGAATGCTGCTAACTGTACTTTATTCAGTTCAGGGTCCCAGCCCATGTAACAGAGCCTATGGTTAGGATGGGGCATCTCACAGCAGTTAGCTGAATCTAGAGTCTTCCTTACAAGCACACCAAGATAGTCTCCTAGATGATTATAGAGTCTGTCAAGTTGATAATATTTTTGATCACACAGTCACATTATAAGATCATCACTTGTCACAATCCATCATGTGGGCAGATCCTTCCATCATCATTTTTGAGTTTTGTTCTTAATTGTGAAGAAAGAGATTTTAGAAACAACATTAAAAATCTTGCAAGAAAACCTCTAAAGTGTCAGATGGAGGAAGAGAGAAAGAAGAAGAAGAAGAAGAAGAAGAAGAAGAAGAAGAAGAAGAAGAAGAAGAAGAAGAAGAAGAAGAAGAAGAAGAAGAAGAAGAAGAAATAATAATGGAGGAAGAAGGGGGAAGAGGAGGAGAAGGAGGAGGAGGAAGAGGAGGAGGAGAAGGAGGAGGAAGAGGAGGAGGAGGAGGACGAGGAGGAGGAGGAGGAATAGAGTAGGGGTTAGAGAGATGGCCCAGGACTTGTTACTCTTCCAGAAGTCCTGACTTCAATTCCCAGCAATCATATGGTGGCTCACAACCATCTGTAGTGGGATGTAATGCCCTCTTCTGATATATCTGAACAGAGTGATAATGTATCCACATACATAAAATAAATATATCTTTAAAAAAGGAAGAAAGAAGTAGAGTAAACTCAGGTGAAACCAAGGCAGTCAGAGTAGCAGGCCATAACACATAAAAAGATACCCACAGTCATATAGATATTTCCTACCACACAGGCTAGCTAAAATCCTTACAGAGACTGTATATATGAAATACAGAAGAGAAGCCATTAAATAAAGGGAGCAAACAAAATTCCTTTTAGAAAGAAAAAACAAAGTGTTAACATAAAAACTTTAATATATTTTAAAATTAAAATCCAATTACTTTGTTTCACCCTTCCCATTCTCCTCTCTAACTCCTCTTAGAGTCCCCTCTCGCCAAACCCTGCCATGCTTCTCCCATCATCTCATAGTGATAGCCTCTTTTTATTTGAATATATTCACATATATCAGTACAGCATGCTGAGTCCTCTTCTGGGGTTTGTGTGTATGTGGTTTTAGGACTGAGCAGTTTGTGTTGGATAACTAATTATGGGGCTCTTCCCTATGAGAGGTAGAGAGGCTAATATTCTCTCTCTCCCTCTCTCTCTCTCTCTCTCTCTCTCTCTCTCTCTCTCTCTCTCTCTCTCTCTCTCTCACACACACACACACACACACACACACACACACACAGCAGTCATTAATTTCTATATTTCTCTTTTTGGAGTAGGACCTGGTGACATTCCCTTCTCCCCTCAGTATTAGCCCTTTTATAGCACAGTTATAATTCAGGTCTCATTCATGCAACCACACCTAAGAGACAGTCTCAATAGCTTTCCTGGCTCTCTGACTCCTACAATTTTTCCACCCTCTTCTGTGATGTTTCCTGGGCCCGAGGTTATGTTGAAGATCTCTCTTGCTTGTGCTGGGATTGGAATGATTTGTTGATCTCTGTATTTGGTCCACATTATATGGTTTTCTGTAATCGCCTTTATTTGCTCTAAATAGAAACTTCTGGGATGAGGGGTGACACCTGCATTTATCTGTGAGCATAAAGATAAGTTTTCAAATATAGCTAGGAATTATGGTGGCACTAGTAAATGTTCTTTTAAAATTCATGATCTTAGCAGATGTGCTAGTTGACATCTAGTTTCTAGAACCAGTCATGATTTCTCTCCTTTTGTGTGGGCCTTAAGCCCCATTAGAGAGCCATGGTTACTGCCACGATATGAGTGCCACTAATGGACACTAAAGATATCCTGCCATGCTGGTCAATGTTGTAGCGCATAGGCAACACAGCTAGATAAGATTATTAATTGCTTCCCTCCCTTGGCAGATTGCAGGGTACTTTCTGGTACTATGGAAGCTAGGTTGTTAAAAGGAGGCATTTAGGTTGGATCTGACTTGAATAATCTTATTCCTGTGTTGTAAGTGTGTATTTGGAAAACTGGGACCTGCCTTCAACCTCCAAGATGCGGCTAAAGGCATTAAAGAACATTATAGGAATTCTAGTATCTGGATATGGAGTTGAAAACATGGCATGTTTGATACTGAAAATTTCAATCTTAAATATGATAATTTTGAAAATTGAAATCCCCAAACATCAAAATTCCTAATGTCTTCATTCTGAAAATCACAATGCTGGAAGATTAAAATCCTAAATGTTAAACCACAAAAGCTCAAGCATTGGAAACCACAGTTCCCATGTGCAGACTTTTAGATGGGCAGGAAGATTAATTATGGGGAAGGGATTGGCCAGGTTATATAACGATGATGAAACAAATGTGTCATTTGCCTGAGCTGGCATTCCCATCCCACTGATGAAATTCCAGGTTTTTAAAAAAAGCCACATGTGTTCAAAGAAGCCAGTGATGTTACTGACTAGTTTAAAAGTATGCATGGAAGGGTGAGAAGATAGGCCAGGGCTTTTCTGTATTGTTTCCACTACATTTGTGGTCTATGAGCACATGTGGAATGAATTTCCAAGTGCCCAGAACAACATAAAAACATGATATAGGAGACAGGATAAGTTAACTGGGATCCCTTAGTATAACACACCAAACTTTAGGAGAGTTTCGAAAGGAGCAGCATGCAGAAAGCAGTGGGAATGTATTGTTCATATTCTGATATCAATTTCTGGTCTCCACACACATAATACTAGCAGATGTATCCACATATCCACATGTTCACAACCATTGCACACACACACACACACCATGTAAGTATCCTAATAATATATAGAAGTGTTTCTTGTGAGTTAGAATTAATTGTTAGTAAGAAAGTTAGTAGTGGAGAAATTAGAGTAGCATAAAGATGCAACCAATTTTGACTTCATATAGCTACCTGAGAATGAGGAAACATGTCAGGTGAGAATTTTAAAATGATCCACTATCCTAGAAATGGGTAAAACATTCTCACTATACTCATAGAAACATGATAGCACTTTTTATTTTTATTATTTTGTTTTATTTTGATATAGTGCATCACTGTATAAACCTGTCTGGCTTGGAAGTCTCTTTTTAGACTAGGAGGGCTTTGAACTTGTGTATATATCTACTTGCCTATGCTTCCTAGTGCTGAGATTAAAGGTCTGCACCAGCATGTCGGTCTTATAGGGAACTTTACAAAAATTTAGAAACATAATTTATTTCAGTGTCAAAGAAAAGGTTAATGTATGCAGCAGTACTGAAACTATAAAAGATAGTGCCATGCAGTTTTCAAGACTTTTTATCTCCAAGTCTCAACAAAAACAAAGACTAAAGCATGGTTGTAAAATAGTGGATGGAAACAGTTGAGAATCAAGAGCATAGTGCACCAAAGGCAGTTATTTTGGAATCTGGTTGTTATGGGTCCTAAGATGTAGAACTGTATTCTCCTGATTTTCTCTAATTTAAAATTATTTTTGTAGAGAAGATGTGGTCTAACTGACAATTGCTATTCTTGAGTTTCCCAGTAAATTGCTGGAAAAATTCTTGTCAAAACCAGGCACTTATTTCTGGTTGGAGCTTCTCATCAAATCCCCGTGTAGTTATTTATTTATTTTTTTTTAACAGTCTGGAGGGGAACACAGAAGCTTTCAAGGATGTCACCACATTTGTATCACTCTTTTGTTTTAAAATAAGTTTTAGAAACTTCATTCACAGTAACTGGATGCATACTAGTTTCCTAAAGAAGACCTTGCGTGATATGTGCAACAAAGGGGGCTTAGATTCTTAAAAGATGAAGGAAAATAGAAATGTCACTACAATCAACCCCACCATTCCTGTGGCTGCCTGGAAATGTTCTCTCTAGAGCTACCAGCCCAGCCCAGCCCAGCCCAGTCTTCAGGAAGCCAGTGCCACAATGCTGCATCTTCCTGAGTGGAATGATAGCATGTGGTGGAGGGAGATTCATATCAATTTATGGACAACTATGGATAATTTGGATCCATTTTTGGAAAATTGGAAGGTGTATAATGGGAAGAAGTGACAAGAAATTCTGGAAGAAACAAATGTAACCAAATGTCTTAAATTAGTCCCTAAGTGTTCGCCTGGAATCCATTGAAAAGAAAGTTCTTAATAATTATAAGGATAGCATGTTAGACTTGTTGTCATTGGGACAAATACCTGAGTGAAACTATATGAATGAAGAAAGACTGGTAATGGCTTACAGTTCCAAAGACTTTGTGTGCAATGAACTAGCTTCATGCTCTGCAGTTGAGATAAGGCTGAACATCACGGCATGCAGCATGTGGCAGGACAAAGATACTTACCTCATTAAGAGAGGAGGCAGAGATGGGAAGGAAGCATAGACATGATACATCTTTCTTTCTTTTTTAAATTTTTTAAATATTTTTTTATTCGATATATTTTTTATTTACATTTCAGATGATTTCCCCTTTTCTGGCCCCATACTTCCCGAAAGTCCCATAAGCCTTCTTCCTTCCCCCTGTTCTCCCATCCACCCCTTCCCACTTCCCTTATCTGGTTTTGCCCTATACTGCTACACTGAGTCTTTCCAGAACCAGGCCACTCCTCCGTTCTTCTTGTACATCATTTGATGTGTGGATTATGTTTTGGGTATTCCAATTTTCTAGGCTAATATCCACTTATTAGTGAGTGCATGCCATGATTCATCTTTTGAGACTGGGTTACCTCATGTAGTATGATGTTCTCCAGCTCCATCCATTTGTCTAAGAATTTCATGAATTCATTATTTCTAATGGCTGAATAGTACTCCATTGTGTATATATACCACATTTTTTGCATCCGTTCTTCCGTTGAGGGATTCCAGGTTCTGGCTGGAAAGGTTATACTTATAACTGGTAGGTTATAAGTAGGGCTGCTATGAACATAGTGGAACACGTATCCTTATTACCTACTGGGGAATCCTCTGGGTATATGCCCAGGAGTGGTATAGCAGGATCCTCCGGAAGTGACATGCCCAGTTTTCTGAGGAACTGCTAGACTGATTTCCAGAGTGGTTGTACCAATTTGCAACCCCACCAGCAGTGGAGGAGTGTTCCTCTTTCTCCACATCCTCGCCAACACCTGCTATCTCCTGAGTTTTTAATCTTAGCCATTCTGACTGGTGTAAGGTGAAATCTCAGGGTTGTTTTGATTTGCATTTCCCTAATGACTAATGAAGTTGAACATTTTTGAAGATGTTTCTCAGCCATCCGAAATTCTTCGGGTGAAAATTCTTTGTTTAGCTCTGTACCCCATTTTTAATAGGGTTATTTGGCTTTCTGGGGTCTAACTTCTTGAGTTCTTTGTATATATTGGATATTAGCCCTCTATCTGATATAGGGTTGGTGAAGATCTTTTCCCAATTTGTTGGTTGCCGATTTGTTATGATACATCTTTCTAAGGAACATGATCCCCTTCCTCCATGAGCCTTATCCTCCAGTTTTAGCACTTCCCATCATCACCTTGAATCCATCAATAGATTGATCTAACCACTCCTCCAAAGCCCTGCCTCTTATCATCACTTGCACAGGGTGATTAGTCTTCTAATGCACAAGCATTGTATAACAAACTTCATGCCCAAACCATCACACACAGGAGGTTCTCTGATCCATCACTTGTCACTTACCATAGCCATCCTACTGCTTTTGCAACGAGTCAATAGAGTGGTTTGGTGGAAACATATATTTTCACAAAGGCTAACCCTGTCTTTTACCATGTTGTGAGTCCAGTTTCCAGAAAGCAATCATCTATATGTATGGGACATTCCTATATGTACTCACCTCTGTGACCCCACAGCTTCCTGATAGTAAATGACTAATTGCAGCTTATACTCATGCTTGGCATGGTGGTTGCCATTGAAATTTTACTTTTGTTTCAAGTGGGGAGTGTTCCATTGCTTGGAAGTTTGGACTCTACTGCATAACTTTGGCCTTTTTATGCAGGTAGGGATATTGTGAAGAAAGCATTATGTCAACACAGTTGTGATGAAGAGATGACTTGGGACTTTTATTTACCATTCCATTGTCATTTGAATATGAAGTATCTTCTACAAACTCCCATGTTGAACACTGAGTCCAAGGTGAAGGGTTTATTTTCATAGGTGTGGATAAGACAGAGTCTAGGCAATGTTAATAATTTTGGATGATGGGTTCTTGGTGTAACTCTAACCAAACATATAAAAGATCTGTATGAGAAGAACTTTAGGTCTCTGAAGAAGGCAATTTATATGTTCCAACAAAGCTTTTGCAAGTGTACTTTTATTCTTGTGAGCAGATCCAGACAAATGCTAGTATTATTAGGCCAGTTGCCTTAATGTCATTTCTTGTTGCTGTGATAAAAATGACAAAGCAACTTCAGGGAGAAAGGTTCTAATTGGTTCACAGTTCCAAGTTATATTCTGTCATTGCCAGAAACATGAAGTAGCTAATTTCAATATAGTGACAGTCAAAAGCAGAGATAAATGATGTGATACATGGGTGCAATTGCTCATTTTCCTCCCTCCTTTTCACTAAGTCCAAGCTGCTCTCATATAAGATGTGTCTTATTATCTTAATTGAGCCAATGAGAAGCCTACACAGACACGCCCACCAGCCATCAGAATTTAGACAGTGTCTCATGCTCTTCCCAACTGATTCTAGGCTGTGTCAATTCCACAATTAAAATCCACCATTGCAATGATGAAATTTTTCATAATCATGCAGAGATAAACCCTGGTGGGAGTACTATTCCTGTTGCATGCAATTATTTACTGATACAGAGTCAAAAGATATAGGCATTCAGACAAATGTTCAGGATATTAAATGGAATGAATTGTTAGGGGACATACGAAGAAGAAAATTTAAAGAGTAGGGAAAATAGAGATTTCTGGCAATACTTCGTAGTTTTGTTTTATAGGGCATGTTAGAAGTTACAGTTTACATTCAAGGAAACCATAGCAAAAGTTATGTTATTTCTAAACAGACAGGCATCAATGGGTGAATTGAAAAGCAGAGAATTCTTGGGTGAATTGTACTCAAAATGGGAAGAGATTGAGAAAGTGAAGAGTTATAGAAATAGTATTTCACCTAGCCTGACAAAAATATGTTAAACTAGGCTTTAATTTTTAAACCTTGAAGTGAACAAAATGCTCTTGGTATCTTATATTATGTTTAATTTTATGCTTAAACATCTATATTGTGTAGGAAGCAAAGAGTGACATATGTGACAGTCCATCAAGCACACAGAGAGGAGCTAGCATTGTCATCATTGTCATAGCCATGGGTCTTGTCATTTAAATCCAATCATAGTGAGCCACATAGTTTTCTTTTTTAACTATTATTTTCAATTTCCCAGGTGAAAATAAGTTCCCAGGATTTTGAAAGTTACTGGGTAGTCTAAATTATTCATTCAAGAACTAAAATTATAAACACACAGAGAAACTTGTTTTTATATACTACTTTTTTCTTCTGCTTAGTTATTAATATTTTCTTGAGACAGGGTCTTCCATCATAGTTCACATAGTCCTCTAAATCCCTTCCTAGAGAAGATGTCTCCTAAATTAAAGATGGTATTAGCTCAGCATCCTGAGCATTTCAGATTATTTTTGCTCATGTTGTCAATACATAAAATGTAAGTTGATGTCAAACTGGATTTTAGAACAGTTTTTTCTAGATTGCTTCTTCAAGGATTTGTGAACAAGGATTTGTGAACATCAATTCTGAATATGGCATGCAAATGGGAAGTTTTGGCTAAGATATAAATTTGGGATCTTTTGGCATTTATAAATTGTCTAGACTTGTGATAATCTAATGAGAAAATATATTAAAAATCAGAAATAACCCCAGGTGTGAACTGAGGCAAACTTGTGTATGTGGTTGGATATAAAATAAGAAATTATTTTCTTCCTTGCAAATGGCTTGTCAAAAGGCAGAGGGAGAAACTACAAACTCTGACACCATAGGGCAAGAGAAGGAAAGCAATAAGCTGCATGGAATATTGTACTCTTTGGGGCATTACAGTGAAAGAAATGTACTCCCAAAGTTTGGCAATACAGAGGACATTGGTGACTTCAAGGAGAACTGAGTTAGGTTGCAAATCAAAGTCATTGCCTAGTATGTAAAGGAGAACCAGAAATAAATTAAGACTTCTAATGTTGCAAAATGTTACTGAGATCCAGTGAACACAAAATGTATATATAAAATATGAATCATGAAAGTAAATAATGAAATAATCATGCATTTTTTTTTACAAATTGTTACAAATCAAATCCTAAATACCTTAATTTTAAAAAGAGAATAACCAATATAATTCATTAAAATTTTAATAAAAATTATGACTGTATTTTAAAAAGTATGGTGAATGAGACTGAATTTGAAAGAAATGGTGAAGAACTGTGATTATTTCTGAATTCTGCCATCTAAGTTAAAGTCATGTGTTCTCATGATTATTTAGATCCTAGGATTGAGTCTGAAAATGCTTGATAGTGACTGAACTCCAGAGTTGAGTATTAAGATTTGTGCCTCTAACTTGGAGTACATGTTGAATCCAGGAAACTAAAACATGACCATTGGAGAGGGAAAAGAGATAATAAGGGCAAGGGGAGATTGAAACAGAGGTGATTGTGGGATGTCGGTGGTGCCAAGACTCTAGAATCACTAAAGGAAGATGTCTGCAGGTAAGGAGTAGATTTCCAAAGCAGAGTTGTATGGGTTTCAGGTGGCACAGGTGGAGGCACAAGTCTACCCAAGCTTCCAAAGTTCAGATAATTCATTATAAGCCCCAGATGCCCAACATAGACCAACAGGATTTTGTGTATTCCCTGTTGGGTGTTGATCTTGGTTTAGTATGATCTCGCAGTGTCTTCATTTTTCTCAGGTGAAATGGAAATATGAACTCTAGGCCATTGTAGTATTAGACATATGTAACTTGCAGTTTTAGGTTCAAGTGCCTCAAAGTTATGAGGCTGCTAAGTTTCAGAAGATATATTTTCACTTTTGAACCATGTAGGATGTTTTAGAGGCTGTGGAGATTATTGAAGTTGGACTGACTGCGATTTGTTTTTTTAGGAAGTGTGCGAGAACCAGCACCATTTCCACTGGATGTTTTCCACTCCTTTGTCAAAGATCAAGTGACCATAGGTGTGTGGGTTCATTTCTGGGTCTTCAAACCTATTCCATTGATCTACTTGCCTGTCACTGTACTAATATCATACAGTTTTTAACACTATTGCTCTGTAGTATTGCTTGAGGTCTGGGATATTAATTGCCCCAGAAGTTCTTTTACTGTTGAGAATGGTTTTAGCTATCCTGGGTTTTTGTTATTCCAGATGAATTTGAGAATTGCTTTTTCTAACTCTATGAAGTTGGGATTTTGATGGGGATCACATTGAATCTGTAGATTGCTTGTGGCAAGATGGGCATTTTAACTGTATTAATTCTGACAATCCATGAACATGGAAGATTTTAGGACTTCTTCGATTTCCTTCTTCAGAGATCTGAAGTTCTTGTCGTATAGGTCTTTCACTTGTTTGGTTAGAGTCACCCCAAGATACTTTGTATTGTTTGTGGCTATTGTGAAGGCTGTCATTTCCCTAATTTCTTTCTCAGCCTGCTTATCCTTTGAGTATAGGAAGGCTACTGATTTACTTGAGTTGATTTTATGACCAGCCACTTTGCTGAAGTTGTTTATCTGCTGTAGGAGTTCTCTGGTGGAGTTTTTTGGGTCACTTAAGTAGACTATCATATCATCTGCAAATAGTGATAATTTGATTTCTTTCTTTCCAATTTGTATCCCTTTGACCTCCTTATGTTGTCTAATTGCTCTAGCTAGAACTTCAAGTACTATATTGAAAAGATATGGAGAGAAGGGGTCAGCCTTGTCTAGTTCCTGATTTTAGTGGGATTACTTCAAGTTTCTCTCCATTTAGTTTGATGTTGGCTACTGGTTTGCTGTATACTCCTTTAACTATGTTTAGGTATTGGCCTTGAATTCCTGTCCTTTCCAAGACTTTTAGCATGAAAGGATGCTGAATTTTGTCAAATGCTTTTTCAGCATCTAATGAAATGTCCATGTGGTTTTTTTCCTTTGAGTTTGTTTATGTAGTGGATAGCATTGATGGATTTCCATATTTTGAACCATCCTGCATCCCTGGAATGAAGCCTACTTGATCATTGTGGATGATCGTTTTCATGTGTTCTTGGATTTGGTTGGCAAGAATTTCATTTAGTATTTTTGCATTGATATTCATAAGGGAAATTGGCCTGAAGTTCTCTTTTTGTTGGATCTTTGTATGGTTTTGGTATCAGTGTAATTGTGGCTTCATAGAACAAGTTGGATAGTGTTCCGTCTGTTTCTATTTTGTGGAATAGTTTGAAGAGTATTGGAGTTAGGTCTTTGAAGTTCTGATAGAATTCTGCACTGAAACCATCTGGTCCTGTGCTTTTTTGGGAGACTTTCTATGAACCCTTTTATTTCTTTAGGTGTTATGGGGTTGTTTAAATGATCTATTTGGTGTTTGGTGTCTGTCTAGGAAATTGTATTGTCCATTTCCTCTAGATTCTCCAGTTGTGTTGAGTATAGGCTTTTGTAGTAGTATCTGATGATTTTTTGATGATTTTTTCCCTCAGTTTCTGTTGTAATATTTCCCTTTTCATTTCTAATTTTGTTAATTTGTATATTGTCTCTGTGCCCTTTGGTTAGTCTGGCTAAGGGTTTATCTATCTTGTTGGTTTTCTCAATGAACCAGCCCCTGGTTTTGTTGATTCTTTGTATAGTTCTCTTTGTTTTCACTTGATTGATTTCAGCTCTGTGTTTGATGATTTCCTGTCTTCTACTCCTCCTGGGTGAATTAGCTTCTTTTTGTTCCAGGGCTTTCAAGTGTGCCGTTAGGCTGCTAGTGTGTATGCTCTCTCCATTTTCTTTTTGGAGTCACCCAGGGCTATGAGTTTTCCTCTTAGCACTGCTTTCATTGTGTCTCATAGATTTGGGTATGTCATGTCTTTGTTTTCATTAAATTCTAAAAAGTCTTTGATTTCTTTCTTTATTTCTTCCTTGACCAAGGTATCATTGAGTAGAGTATTGTTCAGTTTCCATATGTATGTGGGCTTTCTATTTTTGTTTCTATTGAAGACCACTTATACCCCATAGTGATCTGATAGGAGGCATGGGATTATTTCAATCTTCTTATATTTGTTGATGTCTGTCTTTCTTGTGACCAATTATATGGTCGATTTTGGAGAAGGTACCATGAGGTGCTGAGAAAAAGGTATATTCTATTGCTTAGGATGAAATGTTCTATATATATATCTGTTAAATCCAATTAATTTCACTGTGTCCCTGTTTAGTTTCTGTTTTCCTAATCAGTCCATTGAGGAGAGTGGAGTGTTGAATTCACCCACAATTATTGTGTTAGGTTCAATGTGTGCTGTGAGCTTAATAAAGTTTCTTTTAGGAATGAGGGTGGCCTTGCATTTGGAGCATAGATGTTCAGGATTGACAGTTCTTTTTGATATATTTTTCCTTTGGCCAGCAAGAAGTGTCCTTCCGTGTCTCTTTTGATGACTTTAGGTTGAAAGTTAATTTTATCTGATATTAAAATGGCTACTCCAGCTTGTTTCCTGAGACCATTTGCTTGTAAAATTGTCTTCCAGCCCTTTACTCTAAGGTAGTGTTTGTCTTTGACACTGAGGTGTGCTGGTTCAGTTGGAGGTCAGTATGCAGAAGAATGCAAATTGATTCATTCTTATCTCCTCATACTAAGCTAAGGTTAAAAACTCATTACAGCAGGTGTTGGCGAGGATGTGGAGAAAGAGGAACACTCCTCCACTGCCGGTGGGATTGTAAGATGGTACAACCACTCTGGAAATCAGTCTGGCGGTTCCTCAGAAAACTGGGCATGACACTTCCAGTGGACCCTACTATACCACTCCTGGGCATATACCCAGAGGATTCCCTGGCATGCAACAATGACACATGCTCCACTGTGTTCATAGCAGCCCTATTTATAATAGCCAGAAGCTGGAAAGAACTGATGCCCCTCAATGGAGGAATGCATACAGAAAATGTGGTATATTTACACAATGAAATACTACTCAGTCATTAAAAACAATGAATTCATCAAATTTTTAGGCAAATTGTTGGAACTGAAAAATATCATCCTAAGTGAGGTAACCCAATCACAAAAGAATACACATGGAATGCAATCACTGATAAGTGGATATTAATTAGCCCAGAAGCTCTGAATACTCAATGCACAATTAGTATATCAAATGATTCCCATGAAGAAGGAAGGAGAGGGCCCTGGTACTGGAAAGGCTTGATCCAGCATTGTAGGGGAGTAGTGGGACAGAGAAATGGGAGTGAGGGTGATTGGGGAATGGGTAGAGAGAAGAGGGCTTATGGGTCATATGGGGAGGGGGGAACCGGGAAAGGGGAAAGCATTTGGAATGTAAACAAAGAATATAGAAAAAAAAAGAAAGAAAAAAAAAAGAAGTGTGAGAGAACCATGACCTGTAAGCTCAGAGATAGAGGACTATGGCTTAAGAGTACATGGCTGAATGCTAGTTTGACAAGGAGTAGATTTGGAATAGTTAATTTTTATGGGCAAAAATCCTAGGATCTAGAATCACCATGGAAACAAGACAGTTGGCATATCTCTGACGAATTATCTTCAATTCAGTGAGCAATTGCATTCAATGGTACAAGGTCACAGAAAATAAAGAAAGGGACTAACAGCCCTTGTGTTTTCTCCTCCCTGGATGTGGATGCAGTGTGATATGCTACCTCAAGCTTCAAGTACTTTGACTTCTTCAATGGACTCTAGTCTAGAACTGTGAGCCAAAATAAACCTTTCCTCCCTTAAGTTACTTTTTATCAAGATTTTCTTATAGAAACAAGACAAATTGCCAATCTGGATCCTTTTATAACTTCTTTGTGTCTCTGTCTTCTATCTCCCCCACACACTTCCTTTTCTGTTTGCTTCATAGTTATTATCTACAGAATGTTTGAAGAGAAATTTCCCTTTGTTGCTATCTAGTTATTTGGTGGTATAATTGAATAATAATAAAAAAGAATGGGCATATTATTCTTGATTTTATTAGTTTTCAAAATTTTAAGTTAGGTGTTAGCTAATAATTTATATGCTTCATATTTGTATCATTGGACCTACAATTTTAACCACTTCTGATATTTCAAATTTGTTCATTTTAAATAAGGATAAATATTTCTATTTGATGAAGTTTGTTTGTCCGAATGGTGCTTGTGTCATAATGTTAATTTTGATCCTCAAAACTGCTTACACGAACGTCTCTGCATGAAAGACACTGAGGGACCCTCCCCTAGTTGACTCTGATTAGTAAATAAAATTGCCAGCAGCCAATCGCTGGGCAGGACAGACAGATGTGAGAATTTTAGGATTCCCAATTTTGGGAAAGAGAAGAGAGGAAGAAGAGAATTGCTAGGAGAGGAGCATAGGATGGACCAGCCACATAAGAATTCAGGTACGTGGTTCTAATGACCAATTCCTCAATTTTTTCTGGGACAGCAGAGATCAAATATAGATATTAAAGGTTGTTAACTCAGGAATACAAGAGGGGAGTGTTTGCTAGCTGCAGGAAGAATTAGAGGTGCCCAGACATTAAGCCTGTCAAGGAATATTCAAATGAACTGGTGTGTGTGTGTGTGTGTGTGTGTGTGTGTGTGTGTGTGTGTGAGAGAGGGTGTGTGTATGTGTGTGTGTGAGGGTGTGTGTATGTGTGTATGTGTGTGTGTGTGTGTGTGTGTGTGTGTGTGTGTGTGTCTTTCATTCACAAATCCAGATAGGTCTTGGGCAGTTGCCTGCATTCAACATGTTGGGAACACAGAGTGGGCTAACTAACTAGTGCTATAATTTGACTTTGTAAATTTTTTAGATTGACTACTAAGTTCTTTGACAATAATCCTAGCAGCTCTGGGCAGTTTCCTGGATGTGTATTATGACAACACACACTGGAGCCATTGCTGCTCCAGGACTGGAGTCAACCACTTTTTCAAGGTTCCCAGATTCCTATTAGAGGGGAATATAGTGTGGCAATTGTATTGTTGTTAAGAATATTCATTAAGAATACAGTTGTCATTTGTTTAATGATTTTAATTTTGCTTTAATTATTGAATTATGTCTTGCTAAGGAATACAATAAAATTATTATTTAAAGCAATTTGGAACAATCTCCATTATAAAAAGACATTATTTTTCATTGTTTATTTTCAATTTTTGAGTTGCTTTAAAATATTTTTATTTAAATTTTGTGAATTAGAAAGAATACTTTTAAAAAATTTATATGATATTTTACATTTTTTATTTTAAAAGTTGCATTCCTTTCAATTTGTGTATTTTTCTGTTTTTAAAAGAAATTTAAATGTGTATCTAAGATATTAGATATGCGTTTAAGATATTAGGTATGTAATTAGATATTTATATCACAGATTTTTATTTCTCAGCTGAATTTGTTCTTTGTATAATTTTTTTCCACCTTGCTTTCTACTTATTAGTTTTATTAAGCATACATTTTGGTTATCACTTCACATTAGCATACAGAGAACCTCTTTATTTCATTTGAGAGTTGTACAGCCTCCTGATTTTTGGCTATAGCCAGAGTTATATAATTACCCCTATCAAAGGATATTAGGGTTTTTACAAAGAAATAATTTTGTAGTAATTAACTTTCTGCAAGTGAATTTATATTTTTGTCAGGGTTACTTTGGGGGAAATTCTTCAAAGAAAACTGTTGCCAGAACATAATGTATAAATAATTTTGCTAGATACAAACAAATTACCTGCCATGGACATTATATGTTATTCATTTGTATAGCTAATATGTAGCAATCTGTAGCCCTTTAGACTATTGTTAATGTTTTAGAATCTAAACGCATTCAAAATGAATAAATTAATGATTAGAAAATATATCATGGGAAAAGCTGAATTTTTCTGATTGGAACTAAAAATTAAACAGTTTTGCAGGTGATCACTGTTTCCATCATGGCTTCAACAATTTTGTTTAGCTCACCTGTTAGGGAATTAAAACATACACACATGCATGTGTGTACTTGTCCATACAAGCAATTTCATAAATATATAATCCTTTTTAAAGATCTCAGGGGATAACTGTTTCTATAGCTCCTAAAACCCAGGAGATTATTATTGGTTTTATAAGACGTGGTTTTGCTATGGACCCCTGGGTAGCATCAACTCTTGATCCTTCTGTCTGAGCTTCCCAAGTGTTGGTATTACAGTGGTTCACCGCAGCATCCAGCCTGAGCCTAGGTTATTTAAGCTGAGACTTCAAAAAGAAATGTTTAATCAGTGTGGTGGTGAGTATGCCTTTAATCCCAGAACAGGCCAAGATTAAAATGAAAAGACAAGGTTAGCAATAGCACATGGCTATGATGTTTTCTGGTATCTCATTTGTGAAGACACAGTGGTATTCAGAGACATTTCTGCTTGTGCCTTTTCAGAGCAGAAAGGAGAACATGCATTACCCTGCAGATAAAACACAAATGTATGGCTAAAGAAATCTGATAAAGTTCTTTGGCGCTAGACCATGGGTCAGAAGTGAGTATGGGGACTCCAAGAAGAACATGTTTACCACACTAGCCCAAAGAAGCATCTGAGCTTTTAGCTCGTGGTGAGTCATCTGAAGTGTAGAACTGTTGCTGTAGAAATGCCATCAGTATCAGATGCCAATGAATTCTAATCCCCATGGCTCATATAAATGCTTATCCCTTGCGGTTTTGGGGACACTGGCTATTCCTTCTTAGATCTGTCTTGTGGTATGATTGTGTAGATTATCTGAAATCTTAGTACTTTACACTTCTCTATTTCTCTCAAAAGGGCCTGAAGGAAACACAGACCTTTTCTACTTTTGATGATAGGATATTAGCAGGGTTCAAAATCTGTTTCTTATTTTAGTAGAGAAATAAAAGAATAGATAAAATATGTAATCAAATAAAATGAATGCAAACACATGTGTTAAGCCACTTGTATTGGCTTTACCCTCTTCCTGGTGACTGGCACTATCCCCAGCAAGGGTAAACAGCAAGATGCCATTTTGAAAGGAAGGGGTTGTTCTCATCATGCTTAGAGCATGCTGGTTTTTTCATGTTGCATGCTACAATTCCCAGAAGTAAAAGAAAATAAAGATTTGCTCTTTATAAATTGTTCAGTGTGTGACAGTCTACTCTCACAATGCAAACAGATTAGAACAACTATTTCATTATGGGGAAATTTCTATATTCTCCCATCTCCTCATACCCAATCCTGTTCCCCTTTTTCCCTCCCCCTCCCTTCACCTACTATGATTCCTCCCTCCCTCAGCTATTTAATTCCCTCTCCCTCAGCTATTTAATTCCCCCTTCTAAGTGGGATTGTACTTGGGCCTTTCTGCTTGTTACACATTTTTATTTTATTTTATTTTATTTTATTTTTTTTGGATTTGGTTTTTTTCGAGACAGGGTTTCTCTGAATAGCCCTGGCTGTCCTGGAACTCACTCTGTAGACCAGGTTGGCCTCGAACTCAGAAATCTGCCTGCCTTTGCCTCCCAGAGTGCTGGGATTACCGGCGTGCGCCACTACTGCCCTGCTTGTTATACTTTTTAAGGTTATATCCTAGGTATTCTGTACATTTTGGCTAATATCCCATTATCAGTGAGTATATAACATGTATGTCATTTGGGGTTACCTCACTAAAGAGGATATTTTCTAGTTTCATTCATTTTCCTGCAAAATTCATGATGTCCTTGTTTTTGATAGCTAAATAGTATTCCATTGGTAAGTGAACCACATGTTCTGTATCCCTTCTTTGGTTGAGGGATAATAGGGTTGTTTCCAGCTTCTGGTTATTACAAATAAGGCTGCTAGGAACATAGTGGAGCATGTGTCCTAGTGGTATCCATCCTTTATGCAAATGATAGGCTGAGAAAGAAATTAAGGAAACAACTTCATTCATAGTATAAAGTATCTTGGTGTAACTCTTAACAAGCAATTGAAAGCTCAGTATGACCAGAACTTCAAATACCTGAAAAAAAGAAATCAAAGAAGACCTCAGAAGTAGGAAAGATCTCCCATGCTCATGGATTGGTAGGATTAACATAGTAAAAATGGCCATCTTACCAAAAGCAATCTACAGATTCAATGCTATCCCCATCAAAATTGCAACACAATTCTTCACAGGCATGGAAAAAGCAATTCTCAACTTCATATGGAAAGACAAAAAAAACCAGGATAGCCAAAATAATTCTTAACAACAAAAGAACTTCCAAGGGAAATCACCATCCCTGACCTCAAGCTGTCCTCCAAAGCAATAGTTATAAAAACTGCATGGTATTGGTACAGAGACAGACAGGTCAAGTAATAGAATAGCATTGAAGACGCAGAAACAAGCTCACACACCTATAGACATTTGACCTTTGACAAAGAATACAAAACATAAAATGGAAAAAAAGAAAGCATCCTCAATAAATGGTGTTGGTCTAACAGTCTGTATATAGGAGAATGAAAATAGATCCCTACTTATCACTTTTCACAAAGCTCAAGTCCAAGTGGATCAAAGACTTCAACATAAAACCAGAAACACTGAACCTAATAGAAGAGAAAGATGGAAAGAGCCTTGAACTCATTGGTGCAGGGGGAAATTTCCTAAAGAGAACACAATGGCTCAAGCGCTAAAATCAACAATTGATAAATGGGACCTCATGAAACTGGAAAGCTTTGGTAAGGCAAAGGATGATGTCAATAGAACAAAGTTTGGCAACCTACAGATTGGGAAAAAAAAAACTTCACTAGCCCCACATCTGACAGAGGCCTAATATCCAAAATATATAAAAAAATCAAGACGTTAACCTCCTTAAAACCAAATAACTCATTTTAAAATTGGGATACAGAGCTAAACAGAGAATTCACAACAGAGGAATCTCAAATGGTCAAGAAACACTTAAAGAAATGTTCAAAGTCCTTAGTGATCTGAAAATGCAAATCAAAGTGACCCTGAGATTCCAATTTACACCAATCAGAATGGCTAAGATCGAAAACTCAGGTGACAGCACATGTTAGGGAGGGTGTGGAGAAAGGGGAGGATTCCTTCATTGCTGGTGGGATTGCAAACTGGTACAACCACTCTGGAAATCAATCTGGTGGTTCTTCAGAAAAGTGGAAATAGTTCTACCTGAAGACCCAGCTATACCACTCTTGGGCACATACCCAAAAGATGCCCCACCATGCCACAGGGGCACATGTTCCATTTCTTTTTCTTTCTTTCTTTCTTTCTTTCTTTCTTTCTTTCTTTCTTTCTTTCTTTCTTTCTTTCTTTCTTTCTTTCTTTCTTTCTTTCTTTCTTTCTTTCTTTCTGTCTTTCTTTCTGTCTTTCTTTTCTTTCTTTCTTTCTTTCTTTCTTTCTTTCTTTCTTTCTTTCTTTCTTTCTTTCTTCCTTTCTTTCTTCCTTTCTTCCTTTCTTCCTTCCTTCCTTCCTTCCTTCTTTCCTTTCTTCCCTTCTCTTTCTTTTTTCTTCTATCTCTTTTTAAAAAGCCTTTATTTATTTTATGTATGTGAGTATCCTGTCACTGTCTTCAGAAACACCAGAAGAAGGCATCGGATCACATTACAGATGGTTATGAACCAACCTGTGTTTGCTGGGAATTGAACTCAGGATCTCTGGAAGAGTAGCCGGTGCTCTTAACTAGTGATCCATCTCTCCAGCTCTAATTTCTTTCTTTTTTTTTCAAATAATAATTTCAATGCTTCATCTTTTTTATCCTTTCTTTGTGTGCATTGGTGTTTTGTCTGCATGTATGTCTCTATGAGAGTGTCAGAGCCTCTGCAAATGGGTTCCAGAATGGTGTGATCTCCCATGTGGGTGCTGGAAATTGAACCCAGATCCTCTGGAAGAACAGCCACTGCTCTTAATCACTGAGCCATCTCTACAACCCCTAAATTGATTTCCTTAATTTCAGTACTATGACAATTCAAAATAGAATGGAGTTCATAAAAGTATATTATTAATTATTTGTATTATGCAAACATGAAGGAAATTAGAAAAACACTAGGGCTAACAATTCATGAACTTCAGGATGAAAGAGGTGAATGCTTACTAATGATTTAGAATAAAAATCAGTACTCACACCCCAATGCCCTTCCTACACTCAGTCTGTCAGACAGCATTTTCTGAGTCAACCCTAACCTGAGGGTTATGTATTATATTATATCTTACAGAGAACACAAATGTGATGTCTCCTTGAAGATGCTCGTGCTTCACAAATTCTCGCCTGGAGCTTCGATCTTGTTCCATCTTCTTCACTCAAATGATTTGTCATAACTATAAACAAATAAAACTATTGCTCTGTTTTTTCTGCCAGAGGTTTATTTCACTCATTATAGCTAGACTATAGTATTACATCACACAAATAAATAGTAGTTGTCTATCTTCTTCTAACCAAGAAGCATTCTGTTTCTCACATTCACCATAACTAACAATGTTGCAGTAAAATGCTGAGGATTTATCTTTTTGTAGGAGAATGAGGTGACCTCTGTCTATTTCAGAAACAAGTATTTTCCAAAAGGGAAGTGTCTTGTGGGTGTTTTTGAGTCCCGTAGGTGGAAGACTCCAGGAACTGGCAGAGTTCTTTGTCCCCAGGATACCCAGAGGTTCTCTTTTATAAGCATCCGTAGGCAGGCGTTTGCTCTGTGTATCTGTAGAAATCAGCTTTGCTCCCACATCCTGTGTATCTCACACTAATTTTGGAGAAAAATAATGATATATAAAAGAAGGAGGGGCTATCGCAGTCCCTCTTGCCTTAAATTTAGAGTGCCACATGAAAGATAACTGCAGACAAGGTGTAGGAGGCGGCGGGCTTCATAGCAGGGGAGGCTATTTCCTCCCTGTTAAGGCATGGCTATTTTTAGAGAACACTTTTTTTCTTTCTTTAATTATGTTTGGTCTGCTCTGTTAGGTGATCACTGCTCATAAGATAGGGATCTTTGGCTCCAGGTGGAAACATGACATCGGGAACAACCCAAAGTCATAAAATTTGTGACCAGTCCAGGATTTGAAAGAAAGAAAGAAAGAAAGAAAGAAAGAAAGAAAGAAAGAAAGAAAGAAAGAAGTCACATGAAAAAAAGGCATACCAGTGCCCTTTCTCTGTCAACCAAAATGGGCTTGCCGATCTCCTGGGTGTAGGAGTTAAGTGTGCTTTTTCCTACCAGTTCCACACTCCCAGAAATAAGACTCGGACTCAAAATATATTTACAAACACCTTGGCCATATAGCTCTGCTTTTCTTTGGCTGGAACCATGACTTTAGAGAACCCATCCATTTTAATTTCTATTCTGCCTTGTGCCTGGTTACTTGTCCTCAGGTACCATGAGCCTCCCCATATCTGTCTTTGCAGATCTCTCACCTGGCTCTATTCCAGAATACTTTCTGCCTCCTGGATGTTCCACTTCCTAATTCCTGCCTAAAACATAGGCCATAGACTTTTTAATTGGCACAATACACAGTGCAATACACAAGATAGTCTCAGAAAATGCCCTGTTATGAAAGCTGGTTCTAGGGACGTTAGGGAATAGCACAAAGCTCATTTAGCATTTAAGTTGGAGAAATGGTTTCTTTGGTAGGTGCTTGCTCTCAGCCTTGGGCGTCTGCATTACCTTGTAATACACTTCAACTATCTCCTACAGCTTGCTTTGTGTGTCTGGATTCTCTTTAGAATGCAAGGACGTGGAAGCCAAGATGAGATCCTAGAGATATCACGTCACTTTGGCACAGTACTAAGTAGAATATTCCTGGTGCCCATTTTCAGTAGCCACATGAACATTGAAACCCGGTTCTCCTGGGTACTGTACTGCTGCTGTCCCTCTGACACCTTCTGTCTCATTTCATACACATAAAATATTGATTTTCATACCCTCTTGATATTTATAATTGAAGGCATACCCCTATTCCACCTTCAAGTTAAGCTAAGTGTTGAAAAATAATACTGCATTTTCCCATCTTTTATAAATAGAAGCCTTTTAAATGTAATTTTGCACTTTACATTTTCTACTTGTTATTAAAAAAAAAGAAGAAGGAGACAGGGAGGAAAATTCACTTTGTAAAGTCACTGTAAACCAGGGAAATAACATCTTGAGAGACTTGAGCTGTCTTTTTTTTTTTTTTTGCATACAAATTAGGAGCTATTTTGCTGTTTTCATTTGATGAAATAGTTGTGTTTGCTTTCTGTTTGGTTTGAGTTCAAGGTTATATGTGAAGAAGCAGAAAAGGTGATGTAATGATACAAGGTATAAAGCAAGAGAAGCGAGGTGCTTCAAAATCCAGCATTATCACAACCTCAAAAGGATTATTAAGTTCTGTTTATAGTAAGGAGATACTTTTAATATAACTTAAATGTCAGGACTTGAACCTGTGTAGTATCAGTACTAAGCTGCTCAGATCTAACCTGTTTGTGCTAAGCACCTTCAGTGAGCACCCAACAAATAGGAAAAGGTCTGCAGTCATCCCAGCACTTGAAATAGCACTGAACTTCACGAGGCAAAACCCCTTTGTCTTTTGCAGAGTCCAGAGCCCAGATGTCACTTTCATATAGTATGAAAATATCTAGTGGTATTGGAAGGGGAAGAAGGTGATTAAAACTGGAATCAGGTTTTTTTTTTTTTTGTTATAGCAGGCATTTCAACACCTTTATTGTTGCAGAATTTCAAGCTGGTTCTCTACCAGGCTATACTGAAATTGATGTGAAAAATTTACAGTGCTTGATGAAACTTTCACCAAATGGCCTTTTTCATAAAAGTCACAACAGAAGTCATTTTGTGACACGCTAGCACGCATTGTTAGTGGGGACAGTGGCAGAGGCCTGAGAGTTTAATGCATTCTGGGAAACCACCGTCTGGCAAAGTCCTTCTGTGGTTGTTTTACAGTGTGGAGCTTCACTCCGCAATAAAAATAAAACCAAATTCATTTGGGCTCAGTCTTTTTGTTGCTTTATTTAATTTTCACTCTGGCGTGTGGCCCTCAAAGCTTTAACAGGGCCAGTGTGGCTTTGGAAGTGCTTACTAATTCAACTTGGTTAATGGCTTCCGTGACAGAAGCCAGCTCAGCAGTTTAGTCTCATTCTGGCTTTCTTTCTCCTCTCCCTTTGATTTTCCTTCTGGTGGGAAACCTCTAGCGGGGCAACCTATTATCAGTCGATGTTTTCTTGACTCTTAAGGTCTGCCTTAAACCTTCTGGCCTGCAATGCAAAGGCACAGAAATACCCCTGAACCAGCTCATAAAGCTATGGGAGAGGAAAGAAAAGTATTTGCTTTTTTGAAAGTCCTTTTAGTATCTGCAGGATGATGCCCACAGCTTGCTGTGCCGTGCAGATTCACTTAGGCTCAGAGAACCCGAAAGGAATTAGATTTGTGTGTGTGTGTGTGTTTCTCAGTTGTGCAGGTTTGTGGAAAGAATAGTTGGATTGGCATTAATCAGTCCATCTTCCAAGTCCTGCGACTGAAGAATGGTTTAAAGCTCTCTGGGTACAATTCCTAACAGCATTGAGCAGTTCAAGATGAAGTGTTTTGTGTATGTGCATGTGCATGCACAGACACAGACATAGACACACACACACACACACACACACACACACACACAGGCGCATGAGTGCAATGTCAACCTGTTTCACCTTCAACCTCATTTGAGATGCTGTCCTTATTTTCCTGGGATATGGTGGGGTGTTTACCACTGCATAGATGTGTTGGTTGGCCTGAGAGATTCCAGGAAATCAGCTGCCTACCCCTTCCATTTCACTGTAGGTACACCAGGGTTACAGGTGTACACACCTATGCCCAGAATTTACATGGGTTCTGGGGATTTGAACTTAAGAAGGTATACTCATGCTGTTGTGACAAGTGTGCTTAATCTGAGCAATTACCTCAGCCCATCCATGAGGGGTTCTAATGTTCTATACATTAATGATTGACTTGGCAGGTTTTGACCATAGATTCCCACATTTCTTCAAATGTAGGCTCCTTTAACTTTATTCAAAGAAATATCAGTTAAAAAAAACAGAAAAACCAATGTACCATTTTATTTTTGTTACACCTTAAAATGAGTGCAGAATTATCCCTTGGACATTGTGAACAATGATGTTGTGCTCAGGTGAACCTGACCACAGTAGCTTTAATTGTGCGAGTCTATAATTCCCACCTGCTGCAGTAGGGATGTTTATCCAATTAGCATTGTGATATCCTCGCTCTATAGTGTGATGTCTGGCACATGGAAAGGGAGATCTAAATCATCTGAAAATTGTCCTGAAGTGCGTTTTTTGCTTACTTGGGAAAAAAAAAAAAATCAAATGGAGAGACGACTACTCCTTCTGCTCAGCAGACTGCCTGCATTCCACACAGCTGACACTTCCCTCCCTAGCAGTGAACCAAAATCCCCAAGAGCTTCAAGACTGCGTGATCTGCTTACCCAGATGACTGCAAAAATATCTAGAATCTATTCTGGTCTGCCTGATTCTACAGTGCTCTCTATTATCAGCAATTTTCATATCTGTCAAGAATTCATCATTCCCTTCCTTTTGCTCTCTACATCACACACACACACACACACACACACACACACACACACATACACACACACACAGTGATTACACCCTTCCCTGAAATCTTCACCAATATGCCATCGTGTTCCAGTCCTGGGATGTCTGAAAAGATCAGGACCCTCTTGTCTCAGAATCCTAGACTTGGTTTGTAAGTTCTTTGGATATATGCCATAAACTTTTGAATATCCTCAAGCTTATTCTCTGCAATAAGCTGGGACATAGTTGGTATCCGCACATGCACTATTATGTTCTTTTAAAAAAACATCCCCAACTTGAGTTCAGCACACATTAGTACACAGTGCCCAGAGCCTAGCCCACAACACTACACAGTCAGTGATTGTTGGCACCATGGCTAACGGAAAACAAAGGCACAAAGCTGGTGAAAGAATAAGTAGCTGGAAACAATCTCACAGCTGTTTTCTGTTTAATAGGGTGAAGAGCTGGTAAAGAACAGAAAATAATAACTAAAATTAAATTTTCTGATACTTTCAGGGAAAATAGTTCTTCTAGAGTATCAAATTTCCTGGACAGGAGAAACTTTGAAACATCTGTTTATTTTTGTGTAAATTCTTCCTAAAATGGTATTTTACTTTTCCAGTTTGTTACATTGAGTTGATTGCATGTAATTTAACCTTGTCCCGAATACCTAGTAATAAAAACAGCATCTTAACCAAAGAGTTAAAGTGGTTTGTAGAGCTAGACATTTCAGGGGCTTCCTTAGAGAAATTTTTGATTGGGCTGTGAAAGTCATGTGAATGACTCAGAGGTCCTTACCTAAGGGCCTTGGCAACCTTCTCTGTTTCCTTCATTCTACAATGTTTCTCTTGCAGAGATGTTGTTCTAGAGACACACTGTTAGAAAGGTGATACCATTTGTTAGAAATGGCAAGTTTATTCTGGTATTTACATCTTACCCTGGGTTTGCAGAACAATATATACCCAATTGTGCTCTGGTTGGAAATATTTCCAATCTTCTGTAGGGACTGCATCACTCACAGATTTAAGACTTAAGTAGTAAATGTTTGTTGAACACACAGTACTGGCGGCTGTTCCATGCCCTTAAATTTTATATCAGTTCAGTCTTTTGCAACTGGATGAGGTGGTGGTCTTGCTGTCAACATTTTATGCGTGGCAAACAAGTTTGGTGACACTGGTGACAGAAAAGGTGTGTGGCCTTCGCTCATCTATTGTTTATTTATTTATTTATTCATTTATTTATTTATTGCTTGCTCTCTGCATATTTTATTATTTTGGTTTTAGTTATGTATGTGTTACAGGTTGCAGAGGCCGGAGATGCCCAAGCAGGCAAGAGGAGTTGCATTCTCCCTGGGGCTGGAGTTACAGGTGGTTGTAAGCTGCCCAGTGTGGGAGTTAGGAATCAAACTCGGGTCCCCTAGAAGGCGACCACTGAGCCATCTCTGAAGCTCCGGCCTTGCTCTCTCATTTTCCTCTGGTGTAGTCTCTGTACATACATGATCATCTTTGCCTATACTGTCTGTGGTTCATTCTTGGTGATGTGTTTTACTTTGCACAAGACACCTATTCTCTGCTATTTTCTTAGTTGTCATTGATTTAAATGTATCCTTTGAAGACAGTATCAGAACGGTAGCTAGAGGTTGGGATGGAGCTGATAGACAAGGCTCTATGGTGGATTTCAGCACGACATAAAGTAATTCGTATCCCCCACTGACCCCCGGGACTTTTCACTGGCACATCCTTCACAGAGCCCCAGTGCACACGTGCCAAGCTTACCATGGAGCCCTCTCTCTTTCCTTCCTATTCCCATGTCCCCACTACATGCAGGGCAGCCTATGGAAATCAGTTTCTTTGACCTTACTATACAGACAAGCTCACCCTTCTCTTTTCATGTAATTTCATATGTAAAGAGAATTCCAGGTGTTCTCTTATAGAACAAAATAGCTGTCTCTTATAGAGTATGGAAAGGCAACCACTGCTAATTTTTTGTTCCTTTGTTTTCAATACTGATATACTTTCTTCTTACTATATCTACTAATGAAAACCTAACACAGACAAACTAACTAATCTTTAAATATATTGTAATGTGAACTCTGCCAAATAAAAGGCCAATCTTAGATATAGTTATGTTTTCCTGGGAAAACATGGAATATTTAATGCTCAAAGCTGATTATAAGAGATTGCACAAAACCCTGTGTGCTGTTTAATATCACCTCTGTTCTCTCCACTTCTCTGCTCACCCTTCTCCTCCTTCCCCGCTTTTCCCTTTCCAACAACAGAAAGAATTCAGGAAGAGTACTATGGAAATTGTCTATTATTTCTCTGACTATAACTAAGTAGTTGTTTTGTCAAGGCCTATCATAATATGCAGAGCCATTTACTTTTGTTCAAATGTTTTTCCCCACTGTGATGTCCTAGCCTTTGTTAACAGCTAATAATGATTAAGGGCTTGCTTTTTGCCAAAAGTGGTACTGTGCACGTCACAGGTATTAAATCATTTAAACTCATGCACAACAATCTAATGAGACATCTATACAATGGGACATACATGTACTGGGACCTAGCTCTTTTTGTTTTATAGCTGAATATATGAAGCCCAGAGACATATCTTGTTCAGTTCATAAGTAGTTAGGCTTGTACCCACAAATTCTTATCACTTATGCCCCCTTTTTTTTCAGAGAACATTGGTTCCTACTTCATTTGCTGTGCATCTATAGGGCTTCATTGGCTTTAACGTGTGCTCCTTTTTTTTTTATTTATATAGAATAGGAATGCTTAGAATAAATATAATTTAACTTATGAAGTCAATATCATTAATTTTATATATGCATTAAATCAACAGCTTCTGATGAAAGGCATGTTTATAATAGTTCTTATAGTCTTCAGGCACATAAAGGAAACAGCCTTTTTAAAAAAAATTCAGTTAGAGACCTCATGGCTTTTCACAGGTAGGTGGCTCTTTTCAGTAACTGAGTAGATGGATGCTCGTGTATCACATAATTGGTAATGTGACCGTGTTCTTCATGCTATTTACTGGTAAACCATTCATTTCTCTTTGGAAGAACTCAGAGACAAGATGTTCTCTCGTGTGTCTGTTGCCTCTGTTGACAAAGACAGGCAGTCCTCAGACCTATAAACAATCGACTGTAGTTGGAATGTTCTTTTGGTTTATATAGTTTCTCGGTAAAGGTGGCAGATCCCGGGCAGTTCAGTGATAGAGATAACAGATTTCGCAGCAGCAGACCACTGCTTTATTCCCAGATCCCTCAGACAGATCCTGGATAGGCTTCTAGGAAGTTCCTGTCTCCAGTTGTTTGCTTCCTGGAGGGAGCAGGGAATGAGAGGACCAGCTGACAGGAGAACAATGGCTGCAGCAGGACTGTGTTAAGCTGCTCTCTTCCTGTTCCAAACTCTGTGCAGCTGGACAGGAGTCTCTTGCTGAGCACACCCCATCAGTGTGTCCCAACACTGATTCTCCGTAAGGGCTGAATTCTTTATATCTACTTTCAAACACTTTAGTAATCAGTTTCCCTGAAGTTCTCTTCTTATGTTTCTTCTTATTCTTTTTTTTTTTTTCACTTTAAGACAGAAAAATCAAAGGCAGCTGCCCAAGTGACTATGCTGAAAAGAGGGGGAAATGGCACTGGATCCCAGCTGATAAGATTAGATGTGTTGTTTCACCATGGTCTCCGGAGGAAAATAAATGATAAGGACTCAATTCAAAACTCCTCCTCGACAAAGAGCTCGCTTGCCCATGAACTAGCTGGCTTCCCCCGCAGACTGAGATGTGCGGATGACCCAGGACTCAATGCTTTTGTATGGAACTCAGTATCTGCTCTTGCCGGTGGGTTAATGTGTCTTTCTACTCTGTTCACCTTTGTCTGCTCCCACACCTCTTTACATAAGCAATGAGAGGTGTCCTGAAAATGCACGTGGAACACGTCAATGTAACCGCATCACATAACACTTTAAAGCTTTCGGGGCTATTCTCCCCCACAAAATCTGTGAATGCTATGGCAGAAGCCTGTCCTTTAGGTGTCAGGGTGGTCAGGGTGGTTGTCTTGAGGCCCTTTGACAGCACTGATTTTGTATTACAGCATGTCGACCTGGATTTGCTCTGTCATATGAATGTGCCATCAGTAGCTTGTTTTTTTTTTTTTTTTTTTTTTTTTTTTGACAGGTTTAGTTATGTTTCTCCTTGTAGCAGATTGTCACGCACACTGGAAGGAAGAAATGCAGTTTGCTAAATATAAATCCTCCTGGATAAGGGGAGCACCACTTCCTGGGTAAGAGCTATCAACTGTTTTTTTTTGTTGTTTGTTCTTTTTTTTGTTTTGTTTTTCATTAATTTGCTTCATGTCGAGGCACGTTGCTTGGTTTCATTTGTGATAAACATGTTTTAATATCTCGTTAAACCATGAACGAGTGGATAATTTTATCTTATCAGATGCAAGTCCCTTCATTTTATAGTTATATAAATGTAAGTCATAGGTATATAAATATAAGTTATAGTTATATAAATATAGTTATTGGGAAAACAAGGATATGTCAGTGTTACTGAGGAGATATTGGGGGCGTGGCATGCCCATGATGGGGTGTGCATGTTTTTTGTGCATCGACAAAGGATTGAGCAGGAAACAGGGGCAACAGTGACATAGTATAGCCTCATTGAAAGTGAGAGTAAGGAGTACATGAGAGGGCCTGGGAAAAAGAAAGGGAAGGGAGCAAATGTAATTATTATCTCAAAAACTATACTAAAAAAGAATGAGAAGAGAGGCATAGAGTTCACTCCACAGAATGGAAGTGAGTTGGGGAGAGCATGTAGCTTTAGAGTCCTAGTTCAACTCTCTTGTCTTTCGTTTTTTTTTTTTTTTTTAATTATTCGATATAATTTTTTATTTACATTTCAAATGATTTCCCCTTTTCTAGCCCCCCAAACTCCCCGAAAGTCCCGTAAGCCCCCTTCTCTCCCCCTGTCCTCCCACCCACCCCTTCCCACTTCCCCCTTCTGGTTTTGCCAAATACTGCTTCACTGAGACTTTCCAGAACAAGGGGCCACTCCTCCTTTCTTCTTGTACCTCATTTGATGTGTGGATTAGGTTTTGGGTATTCCAGTTTTCTAGGTTAATATCCACTTATTAGTGAGTGCATACCATGATTCACCTTTTGAGTCTGGGTTACCTCACTTAGTATGATGTTCTCTAGCTCCATCCATTTGCCTAAGAATTTCATGAATTCATTGTTTCTAATGACTGAATAGTACTCCATTGTGTAGATATACCACATTTTTTGCATCTACTCTTCTGTTGAGGGATACCTGGGTTCTTTCCAGCATCTGGCAATTATAAATAGGGCTGCTATGAACAAAGTATAGCATGTATCCTTATTACATGGTGGGGAATCCTCTGGGTATATGCCCAGGAGTGGTATAGCAGGATCTTCTGGAAGTGAGGTGCCCAGTTTTCGGAGGAACCGCCAGACTGATTTCCAGAGTGGTTGTACCAATTTGCAACCCCACCAGCAGTGGAGGAGTGTTCCTCTTTCTCCACACCCTCTCCAACACCTGCTGTCTCCTGAATTTTTAATCTTAGCCATTCTGACTGGTGTAAGATGAAATCTCAGGGTTGTTTTGATTTGCATTTCCCTAATGACTAATGAAGTTGAGCATTTTTTAAGATGCTTCTCTGCCATCCGAAGTTCTTCAGGTGAGAATTCTTTGTTTAACTCTGTACCCCATTTTTTTAATAGGGTTGTTTGGTTTTCTGGAGTCTAACTTCTTGAGTTCTTTATATATATTGGATATTAGCCCTCTATCTGATGTAGGATTGGTGAAGATCTTTTCCCAATTTGTTGGTTGCCGATTTCTCCTCTTGATGGTGTCCTTTGCCTTACAGAAACTTTGTAATTTTATGAGGTCCCATTTGTCAATTCTTGCTCTTAGAGCATACGCTATTGGTGTTCTGTTCAGAAACTTTCTCCCTGTACCGATATCCTCAAAGGTTTTCCCCAGTTTCTTTTCTATTAGCTTCAGAGTGTCTGGCTTTATGTGGAGGTCCTTGATCCATTTGGATTTGAGCTTAGTACAAGGAGACAAGGATGGATCAATTCGCATTCTTCTGCATGCTGACCTCCAGTTGAACCAGCACCATTTGTTGAAAAGGCTATCTTTTTTCCATTGGATGTTTTCAGCCTCTTTGTCAAGGATCAAATGGCCATAGGTGTGTGGGTTCATTTCTGGATCTTCAATCCTGTTCCATTGATCCTCCTGCCTGTCACTGTACCAATACCATGCAGTTTTTAACACTATAGCTCTGTAGTATTGCTTGAGGTCAGGGATACTGATTCCCCCAGATATTCTTTTGTTGCTGAGAATAGTTTTAGCTATCCTGGGTTTTTTGTTATTCCAGATGAATTTGATAATTGCTCTTTCTAACTCTGTGAAGAATTGAATTGGGATTTTGATTGGTATTGCATTGAATCTGTATAATGCTTTTGGCAAAATGGTCATTTTAACTATATTGATTCTACCGATCCATGAGCATGGGAGGTTTTCCCATTTTTTGAGGTCTTCTTCCATTTCCTTCTTCAGAGTCTTGAAGTTCTTGTCATACAGATCTTTCACATGTTTGGAAAGAGTCACCCCAAGATACTTTATACTGTTTGTGGCTATTGTGAAGGGGGTCATTTCCCTAATTTCTTTCTCAGCCTGCTTATCCTTTGAGTATAGGAAGGCCACTGATTTGCTTGAGTTGATTTTATAACCTGCCACTTTGCTGAAGTTGTTTATCAGCTGTAGGAGTTCTCTAGTGGAGGTTTTTGGGTCACTTAGGTAGACTATCATGTCATCTGCAAACAATGATAGTTTGACTTCTTCCTTTCCAATTTGTATCCCTTTGACCTCCTTATGCTGTCAATTGCTCAAGCTAGTACCTCAAGTACAATATTGAAAAGATAAGGAGAAAGGGGGCAGCCTTGTCTGGTACCTGATTTCAGTGGGATTGCTTCAAGTTTCTCTCCAATTAGTTTGATGCTGGCTACCGGTTTGCTGTATATTGCTTTTACTATGTTTAGGTATGGGCCTTGAATTCCTGTTCTCTCCAAGACTTTAAGCATGAAAGGATGCTGAATTTTGTCAAATGCTTTTTCAGCATCCAATGAAATGACCATGTGGTTTTTTTCTTTGAGTTTGTTTATGTAGTGGATTGCATTGATGGATTTCCATATATTGAACCAACCCTGCATTCCCGGGATAAAGCCTACTTGATGATGGTGGATGATCATTTTGATGTGTTCTTGAATTCGGTTGGCAAGAATTTTGTTGAGTATTTTTGCATCTATGTTCATAAGGAAAATTGGTCTGAAGTTCTCTTTCTTTGTTGGATCTTTGTGTGGTTTTGGTATCAGCATAATTGTGGCTTCGTAGAAGGAATTGGGTAGTGTTCCTTCTGTTTCTATTTTGTGGAATAATTTGAAGAGCATTGGTGTTAACTCTCCTTTGAAGGTCTGATAGAATTCTGCTCTGAAACCATCTGGTTCTGTGCTTTTATTTGGTTGGAAGACTTTCTATGACTCCTTCTATTTCTTTAGGCATTATGGGACTCTTTAGATGGTCTATTTGGTCCTGATTTAATTTTGGTATTTGGTATCTGTCAAGGAAATTGTTCATTTCCTCCTGATTCTCCAGTTGTGTTGAGTACAGGCTCTTGTAGTAGGATCTGATGATTTTTTGGATTTCCTCAGTTTCTGTTGTTATATCTCCCCTTTCAGTTCTAAATTTGTTGATTTGGATACTTTCTCTGTGTCCTTTGGTCAGTCTGGCTAAGGGTTTATCTATCTTGTTGATTTTCTCAAAGAACCAGCTCCTGGTTTTGTTGATTCTTTGTATGGTTCTCTTTGTTTCTACTTGATTGATTTCAGCCCTGAGTTTGATGATTTCCTGCCTTCTACTCCTCCTGGGTGAAATAGCTTCTTTTTGTTCCAGGGCTTTCAGGTGTGTCATTAAGCTGGTAATGTATGCTCTCTCCATTTTCTTTTTGGAGGCACTCAGGGCTATGAGTTTTCCTCTTAGCACTGCTTTCATTGTGTCCTATAGATTTGGGTATGTTGTGTCTTCATTTTCATTGTGTTCTAAAAAGTCTTTAATTTCTTCCTTTATCTCTTCCTTGACCAAGGTATCATTGAGTAGAATATTGTTCAGTTTCCACGTGTATGTGGGTTTTCTGTTGTTTCTGTTGCTATTGAAGACCACTTTTACTCCATAGTGATCTGATAGGAGGCATGGGATTAGTTCGATCTTCTTATATTTGTTGAGGTCTGTCTTGTGACCAATTATATGGTCGATTTTGGAGAAGGTACCATGAGGTGCTCAGAAAAAGGTATATTGTTTTGCTTTAGGATAGAATGTTCTATATATATCTGTTAAATCTAATTGGTCCAAAGCTTCAGTTAGTTTCATTGTGTCCCTGTTTACTTTCTGTTTTCCTGATCGGTCCATTGAGGAAAGTGCAGTGTTGAAGTCACCCATAATTATTGTGTTAGGTGCAATGTGTGCTTTGAGCTTTAATAAAGTTTCTTTTACGAAAGAGGGTGCCCTTCCATTTGGAGCATAGATGTTTAGGATTGAGAGTTCTTGTTGTATTTTTCCTTTGACCAACAAGAAGTGTTCCTCAGAGTCTCTTTTGATGACTTTGGGTTGAAAGTCAATTTTATCTGATATTAAAATGGCTACTCCATCTTGTTTCCTGAGACCATTTGCTTGTAAAATTGTCTTCCAGCCTTTTACTCTAAGGTAGTGTTTGTCTTTGACCCTGAGGTGTGTTTCCTGTAAGCAGCAAAATGTAGGGTCCTGTTTACGTATCCAGTCAGTTAGTCTATGTCTTTTTATTGGGGCATTAAGTCCATTGATGTTAAGAGATATTAAAGAATAGTGATTGTTACTTCCTGTCATTTTTGATGTTATTTTTTAAATTTGATTGCTTAACTTTTTTTCGGTTTGATGAATGGTTACTATCTTGCTTTTTCCAGGGTGAAGTTTCTTTCCCTCCTTGTATTGGTGTTTTCCTCCTATTATCCTTTGTAGGGCTGGGTTTGTGGATAGATATTGGGTAAACTTGGTTTTGTCATGCAATATCTTAGTTTCTCCATCTATGGTGATTGAGAGTTTTGCTGGATATAGTAGTTTTGGCTGGCATTTGTGTTCTCTTAGAGTCTGCATAAGATCTGCCCAGGACCTTCTAGCTTTCATAGTCTCAGGTGAAAAGTCTGCTGTGATTCTGATATGTCTTCCTTTATATGTTACTTGGCCTTTTTCTCTTACTGCCTTTAATATTCTTTCTTTGTTTAGAACATTTGGTGTTTTGATTATTATGTGACGGGAAGTATTTCTGCTCTGGTTCAGTCTGTTTGGAGTTCTGTAGGCTTCTTGTATATTCATGGGCATCTCTCTCTTTAGGTTAGGGAAGTTTTCTTCCATAATTTTATTGAAGATATTTGCTGGCCCTTTAAGTTGTAAATCTTCACTCTCATCTATGCCTATAATCCTTAGGTTTGGTCTTCTCATTGTGTCCTGGATTTCCTGGATATTTTGGGTTACAAGCTTTTTGCATTTTGCATTTTCTTTAACTGTTGAGTCCATGGTTTCTATGGTATCTTCAGCATCTGAGATTCTTTCTTCTATCTCGTGTATTCTGTTGTTGATATTTGCATCTCTGTCCCCTGATTTCTTCCCAAGGCTTTCTATCTCCAAAGTTGTCTCCTTTTGAGTTTTCTTAGTTGTTTCTACTTCTGATTTTAGATCCTGGATGGTTTTGCTTAGCTCCTTCACTTGCTTGTTTGTGCTGTCCTGTAATTCTTTAAGAGATTTTTGTGTTTCCTCTTTCATGACCTCAGCCTGTTGACCAAAGTTCTCCTGTATTTCTTTAAGTGTTTTTTTGCGTTTCCTCATTACTGACTTTTGTATTCTCCTGGATTTCTTTCAATGATTTTTGTGTTTCCCTTGCACGGGCTTCTAACTTTTGATCCATTTTCTCCTGAATTTCTTTAAGTATGTCCTTCATGTGTTCCTGCACCAGCATCATGACCAGTGATTTTAAATCCAAATCTTGTTTTATTGGTGTGATGGGGTATCCAGGACATGCTGGTAGAGGAGAATTGGGTTCAGATGTTGCCATATTGCCTTGATTTCTGTTAGTGACGTTCCTGCGTTTGCCTTTTGCCATCTATTTCTCACTGGTGTTAGTTGGTCTTGTCAATGCTGGACTCACCAGTGCAAGCTGCCCCTTCCCAGGTGGCCTCTGGTGCACAGCTTAATTCCTGCACTGCCTGGAGACAGGGTGCTGTTGCCCAGGCTGTTCAGATCTGGAAGCAGACACCTGAAGGCTCCCGCTGGGGCCTGCTGGATTCACTGGAGCACACCGACTTCTCCCAGCTGGCCGCCCGGAAGCCCCTCTTGCCTCTTGCAGGACCTGGAAATGTGGTGTTGCTGCCCAGGCTAATCTGGATCTGGAAGCGGAGAGAGCTGAGGGCTCAGGCCAGAGGCCTCAGGACTGGAAGCCAAGCTCTGGGCCACAGGAGCAAGCCGCACTGGCACTGTGAGCTCCCAGACTGCCTCTGGGTGCACACCATGTCTCCCGTACTTCCTGGAGACAGAGCGCTGTGGCCCTGGCCGTTCAGATCCCAAAGCAAGCACCTGAAGGCTTCAGTTGGGGCCCGCTGGATTCACAGGAGCACACTGACTTCTCCCAGCTGGCCGCAGGGAAGCCCCTCTGCTGGCCTGCTGAGCAGGGGGAGCAGCCGCGCAGCTCTTCAATGTCCTTTGAATCCAAGCTAGTTCCCCACAAGAACAGCAGCTTTCCATGTGTAAATTCACAGTACATTTTAGTTCTCATAAAACCCTGTTCTACATGTTCTCTTTAGATTAATTCTTTTATTGGATCAAACATTTGAAAGGACGAAGCTATGGTGGTCTGCATGAAAACTATCTCCCATAGTCTTTGAACCTTCAGTCTACAGCTGGTGTTCCTTAGGGGGAAATTACGGTAGATTTTTAGGAGACAGACCTTTTTGTGGGGAAGCACCTGTCCATTTTCTCTGGTGGTCTCTTTGTCCTCAATGTCTTATGATCTTTTGTGTCTTTTCAACCTTGCTATCTTTTAAGGATCAACTCAGATGTCATTCTTACTTTTGTCCCAGTAGACAGCTACCTGTCCTTGCTCTTAATCCACAGAACTCTTGTCACCCCCATGGTTTATTTTTCCTTATATTCCAGCTAGGTGACCTTATGTCTATATCTTACAATGACTACATTCTCCAACTACAAAGCTCATTTCTATTCTCCTGCTTGTTCATGCTAAGTGTTCAGTAACAGAATGCATGAATGAAAGACCCTTAGAGATGCTCTCAGGATATGGAGCCTCTAATGTTCTTCCTGGAACATCAGGCACAGCTCCCGTGCAGTAAGGAGCCTGACAGCCTGTGTCTAAGAGAGTCATCTACTGACTTAGCATTACTAGTTGATATATCATTGACAGAGCTGAACCTGGAAAACACATTTATTCTCCAATGATTGACTTTTATTATTAGGCTTTTACATTTTATTTTAGAGGAATTTGAATATCCCCATTATAAACTTGGATGCATATTATTAATGTAAAAACAAAAGCAGCATTAACATAGAAATGAATCAACAAAAATAAAATAATAAAGCGAGCAAAGAGAAAATTAAGCCAAACAGATGAGCTCTCTTGGTTTCCTGGGTACGCACCTAGCCTTTATCATCTGTGTCATCTCTCCAGCCCATGGTTAGCTTACTTGAAGCAAGCCTATACATTCTTTGTACAGGCACATTGCGAACCTTTGTGTCCTGTGCCTCTGATATAATTAAGCTAGAGGTTATTAAAGCAATGCTTTGGGGGAACAGATGAATTCATTAGCATATCATATAAACACGAATAGGATCACTTACATTTTTATAGGACCTGTATATATACAATATTAAGATCTTGACTAAGTACTTGAAATGGAGCTAGCTAGCTGATATAAAGTGGAGTTTCTTCTATATGACTGCTTGCTCTAGGGCTGATAGGATTGTATTTGATGGAAGGAAACCCATCTTCTAGCAAAAATCTGTGACTCCTGGAAGTTGAATAACCTATGGGTCGCCACCTCTAGCTAGTGTGCATTTTACCTTTGCTTCTTTTTAAATACTGCACTAGTAAAGAAACAGGTTCCAGAGTAAAGTTGTGGCTTGCAAACAGCTGATTGTTCATGGAAACCAGCTTTCCTTGTCTCTGTTTAGCCCTAATGAGTTTAATTAACAGGAAGGGTGGTGTGAATGCCCAGTCAAAACACAGAACTAAGCCTTGCCTTCCAGCCCACCCCACCCCACCCCCATTCTGGGGATCACAAAGGGACCAAAATTCGCAGAACATGTGCTCTCTCCCACTGAGGTCAATCCTTTTGGTTCCTTTCTACTTATGAAATGTAAACCTCTATGTATTTGATTCTGTAATATGTTACTTCTTTTCCTTCTGTGGTTTTTAAATGGCTATTTAAAAATTAACGTTGTTTTCATTCTTATGACAGGGATATTAATGTAATAATGGTGGTGCATGCTCTAGCAATCATATGAGGTGAAGCTTGCCATCATGTACAGAGTCATTAACGGAAGGCTTGGCAGCAAGTGAGTGTCAATGGAAACGGAAGGAAAGGCACAAACACCACACATAAAATAGTTGTCTCAAAACCAACTTGGTATTATGTCCATTTGAGAACCTAATAGTTACATATTTTACTTTTATTTCTATTGCTCTGGGCAATAAAATGCCTTTTACTATTTTATTTCCTCTTTAATTTCACATTTTCCAAGTAATGACATGACAGGAACCTTTTCGTACTTTTCTCAAATCCCCTCAGATGAACACATAGGTGTTCAATAAAAATGCCCATAGTTTGCTTGATATGAACAAATGAATACAGATACTTGTAAAAAAACATGTTCCTGGGATTTCAATCATTCTTAGCTTATCGATGTTTAGTGTCATGTAGACTTTGTAGAGGGGGTTTCTTTCTTCCTTGTTTCCATTCCTTTCTAAGTACTTTGAGTAGACTGCACAGCTGGCCAGTGTGGGCTAGCAGTCAAAAGTCTACCAGGGTGGGAGGCAGTACAAGGTGAACCAGAAGCCTGCTTAGGGTCAGGAAGAAGGAAAGAACTCAGAGACGGGCCATGTGGCCATGTGTGGACTGCTAGAGTTGGAATGGGATGAGGAGGCTGTTGATGTGAGTCCTTGGCTACCTCTTGAGTCTTTGGATATAAAATGGGTGATAGCACAGATTAGATATTGGATAGTACCGGAGGAGTTTATAATGTAAATAAACATGATAAAGAAATGGGAGTCAGTTCCTTACTGTTAGACAGGGCCTGTAAAAAGATCAAGAAAGAAAATCAGAATGAACCCTGTAGTATTAAGTAGTAGTGATTTTAAACAAATGCTAAAGGCTGACAGAAAGATGGTGTTGACATAAAGACACTGAAAACTGATGTGCCCCCCTTCTCTCTGGACTAAGAACTATTGATTTTAGAACCTAAACAGGGGCTGTCTAATAAGTACTCATCATCTTGAAATTATAAACAGAACTCAGGTCTTAAGAGATTCCATCCAAACCCTTCCCAAATCAAGTTAAATTTTAAAATCAAAATAATAATTTTAACAGATAACCCACTGATGAAATAGGAAGACATGCATGCATGATGAAATTATGTAAATTGACAAACTAAAAACAGAATATTTAAATATTTCAAGTTCCCTTTTTTTAAAAAGAGCTACCAAGACATTTTGAGAAAAATCCAGCAGACCCCATGTTAATTATGTATGATCAACATGAATATCATGGGACATGAATATTATCAGTGGGACAAATTAAAATGATGTCCCTATTGTTAAGTTAGGTAAACACAAAGTGAAGTGTATTCTATAAAACAGGTCACCCGTATTAGTCAAAGCATTAAGATTCTTAAAGTTGATAAAAAGAGACATGTGTCATAAGGAACCTAGGTCCCTGACATGTGAATGCAGCCAGTCAATAAGGGGCAGGGCTGACTGCTGCAAGAACCTGGGTGGTCTCTAGGGAGTAAATAAGTTCAGGTTAGTGTGCTCTTCCTTGGACTGGTGCTCGCAATGAGGTTTATAAAAAAGTATGCTCTTGTCAGAGTTTTACATAATCATGGTCTGTTAGTAACAGGACGTGGTGCCAATAACTTTTCAAATGGTTCAAGAAAGGAATGTTGTAATTGACTTCCCAAGGTTTCTGAAAGTTTGTGGTTGCTTCCAAAAATAAGTCTCAGAAATACACAAAGCAAAACCCCTCAAAACTCCTAAGTTCATTGTTGGAACACATAACCTTATCATCAATTTCAGAAGTTGTAGCCACTACATGCAAGGAATTGCTTACGTCGACACAAGTGCTCTCATTATAACTTTCAAAAGAGTTACTTTCTCTTACAATCCCCAAAGAACAAATTAAAATGGCAGCAATATCTTTTGAGGTAATCTATCAACCAGGCCTCTTGATCATTCTTTGGGGGGGCATATCCTTATATTTGTTTTACATTTTTTTAATTTGTTTTGAGATAATTTCACTATGGAGCAAAATCAGTCCTGAAACTCCCTATGTAGCCCAGGCTGGCCTTGAACTCTTGAGGTTCACACATCCTAGGATAACAGTTTGTACCATCATGCCATCCACTTATGATTTACTTTCTCCATTTTCTACAGGAACCTGTATCCATATCCTCACTTCCCACGTGGTTTATCTCACTCTTTTAGTTGTCTTTTTTGAAAAAAGATTTCGCTATGTAGCTGGACTGGTTTGGACCTCGCTGTATAAATTAGGCTGGCCTCAGATTCACAAGATCCATCTGTCTCTGCCTAAGGTCTGGGAGTAAAGGTATACATCACTATGCCCGAAATCTTGTCTTTGATTTGTCCAATTATTCCTTGTAAACTCTACGTTTCTGAGCCTTCATGGTAAGAAATACCTCCAGGCTATATGTAGGCATGTGAAATATTTTGTTACTTAATACTTAGTCATAAGTTTCTCGTGCTTTCCCTTCCTAACGCCTAGCCCTCTCACTCTTGCCTCTATCTGCCCCCCTCCAATTTAATAGTTATAGTGAGTCAGATTAGGATGAGTTTGGAGTTTCCCAAGAATGGTAGAGAAGATAAACTGATGGCTGTGCAGAGTGCGTTGGGGGGGAGGCACTTGTGAAAGCAAGGATCTAAAAGGTAGATGACATTAATCAGCCAGAGATGAGGAAGGATGCAGAGAACCCAGGGCTGGGGCCCAGCTGGGTGAAACCCATGTTAGATGGATACATTCATGGCTAACAGAGTAGGAAAAAGAAATTCCTCCAGATAAAATGTGAAATATACATAGAATAAAATCTTACTGATCAGTCAAGGAAACAGGTGGCAATATTGGCAAGATCTGTAGAAGGTGTTGATAATATAAACAATGAAATGTCACAAAAATAATAGACGGAATACGACCAGCTCTAGAGAAATGAGCATATTCGAAAAAAAAATATCGTTTTCAGATTTGAAGCAATATATCTTGTGTTCTAGGAGTAAAACATATTTTTAAATAAAATATAAATCAGCATTAACACAACAAAGATTAAAACACTTAACACCATGCATACCTAAACATAAAACTGTTTATTTTCTCTTAGTGCCTCACAGTTTACTGTCTTATCAGAAGCAAAAGAAATGAATAGTTATGTATCAGCAGTTCTTCCCGGTGACCAAATGGCAGCACTATCTCATTTATTTTCTAAGCTAGGTTTTGGGAAAGCCAAGACAGACCTTATTATTCTAGGACAAAGAGAATTATCTTTCACTAATATCCTACTGTAACTCCCCACCTCTGAAGAGGATAAGTACATATGTGTCTGTCCATGGTTAGTATACTGGGCACTGTATTTTAATGCATTTCCCCCTTTACACTTTAGTTTGGGATGTAGTTACAATTAGTACAAAGCTTTATTTTCTTTGATAATTCTACAGCTCGATTATTAACATAGACCTCAGCAACCAAACTAGTAGCTCCTTTATTTTTTCTTTCCTTAAGTTAAAAATGTTCACATTTTTACACAAAAGAACCATCCTAGCTTCTCATTGGAATATCTGAGTTGACAGAATCACTACCCTTGAGCGTTGGCCTATTATTAAATAATTCAAGGTTATGTGAACCCAGCATGCAGTTCTGCAATCCTGAGACAGTTCATCTGGTGAGCGAGGCGGCTTCTAAGTGATAAGTGTCTGGCAGCCTAAACCGATGGATACTCTGGGCAAAGGAATGATTTCTGTTCTGGGTAGGGAGTAAGATATTGCAAGAATTCATCACTCTTCTCAGAAAGGCAAGCACTTTAAGACTTACAACATTTTATTTCTGGTATTTTTTTTTTTTTGGTTTAATATTTTGGAGCCACAATTATGGTGTGCAATGCAAAGGGTGGGAGAACCACAGATCAGAAGGATAGCTACACACAGATGAAGCAATCAAAGTGAGTCACAGGCAAAGAAATTGCCAGGTTTGAGAGGTGTGATTTAAAGATGCTACTATCTCAGGAATGTTAGACATTTCATCATCAGAAAATCTAATGCAATTCTCCACAGAAACAGATTAAAGGGGGGAAATGCCATTTAATTATCTCAAGTGATGCCTTTAGAACATTTTATAAATATGCCAGCTGATGTTAAAAACTCTTGACTTGGAACAGAAGGGAAGGTCCTTAATGCACTATCAGACTCCAGCAACTCTCAGCAAGCATCCCAAGGAACTGCACGACCTTAGAAATGCTCAGTCAGGACAGACGTCGCTAATTATTACTGAAATGTTTTGGTAGTGTGCATAAATTAAAAACAAAAACAACAACAAAAAGGATCAATGTAGTAAAGACTAGCTGAAGATGACATGAGGTCATAGGCTGTAATTTAACAGAGAAATTTGCTAAAGAGACTTAAAACTAAATGAGGGTCACAAGATGAGTTACTGTGTGATGTGGTTCTATAACTTTCCCCACAAAATTATTTTTTCATTAAAAACCATGATCATATATTTATTATCCTTAAAACATGAAGCTTCCATGGGTTTATGATATTTTTTGGAAGGAGTTTCATAACACAAAATGGAAGTGGGCTGGGAGCCAATAGATATGTTGTTCCTCTAAATATCCACTTTCAGATATTCTTTTCCATTTTCATCTGTTTATGCAAAATCATCATACTAGAATATTCACTTAGTGAAATGCATACAAATTAACTTCTACATTTGCAATGGAGTTCCATGCCCTTTTATTTGTCTGATGTTCTGAGTCTTCAAAATTATTATTATTGTCAACATTACCTTCATGCATCACTGAACCTCTTTTGAGTCACTGATCCAAATTTTCAAATAGGAACATTTTCTCGGCATGAAATTTATAAGAGAAAATACTAAACTCACAATTATAAAAATATAAATGCTAGAATATTCACCATCAGAAATAGAAAATGCATTCTGTTATCTGAAGAATAAGTAAGAAAAACTGATCATTACACTCTTAGTAGGCCCACAACTTTCCAGTCACTGATCATTATGATACTCAAAACAAAGAAAACAAAACATTTTATTTCATGACTTTCTGGAATGTTTGTTAGCATAATTGTTCTATTGCTTTTTTCTTCAAAAACTTTTATGATGTTACCTATAGATCTATTGATTGACCATGTGGACCACTGAATACATCACTTCAGGAATCCTTGCTCCACAGATTTAAGTAGGAGACAAAATATGGTTTAATTAAACTGATCAGGCTAGGTGCAGTGACATATACCAGCATCCTAGTACTTAAAAGCGGGGTTATCAAAAGGTCAGTGCTTGCCTCCCTGTTTTGTAATAATTTCCCTCAGATTTAAGCATTTAAGATCCTCAATTTAGGAAGTAAGCAAACCTTCCAAACTGTAGGAATCAAGCAGCATTTTACAAGTCTCAGGAAGTTCCTGAAACTTAGAAGATCCATACCCCGGTCCTCCCCCCCCCCCCGCCCCCATTATTAGAAGCTAAAACTGACAGGGAGTGGAGACTCTGACCAGCAGAGCTGCCTCCATGTGGTACAGAGAGCTCCAGGGATGCATATTTGTCAATTGGGGTAGGCTTTCTGATGATTTGCTGTGCTGGAATCAGCCATGAATTTAGTAGTCTCTTGTTACCTATGCTCTGTAAATAAGCCCAGGAAATTAATGGGTTCACCAAGTAGTACTTTAATGAAATCATCCCTTCAATCCATTGTTGATGCCCTGTTTAGGGTAAACTGATGTTCGTACAAATCTCCCCAGGAAAAGCCATATAATATTTGGCTAAAAATACTTAGTGTGTTCAGTGCCAACCTGGGCTACTTGTGACCTTGTGTCTCCAGAGGAATACAAGAAGAAAGTTGTAATGATTTGAAAATATCGAGAAGCTATTTACTTCTATCTTGTGTTTTTTTGTGTCTATCTCTATCTGAAGGAGATTGGCAAATTAATTTCTTGGCATCAGCCTGAACTTGATATTGATGCTACTGTATTGGATGACTTTTAATTATTGTCTATGTTTAGTGATTATGTTCATTTAGATGTCATTGATGGCGGGAGAGCAGAATCTCAAAGAACACTTTCCTGAAGAAGAAATTTTATTTTTCCACTACTTAGTTCTTATTTCAGGTTCTCTGATTCCAAAGTGAATCTTCAGTTTAAGGAAAAAATTCACAACATTTTCTAGTGTCTGCTTTTTGTGTTGGTTGTTACAATGGTTAAGAGAGAAAATTACGAGTACTAAGGCATTTTCTGATTTTAGGTAAAGAACACAAACAAAGTCTTTAATTTGCTTTGAAAAATATTTAAACTTGGGGAAATCTTCAGGCTTTGTATCAAGCATGTAGCTTTAGATTTTTACATTTTGAAGGAAATGGTCATTTTGAAAGTGTAGGTGCTTAGGCATAAGAAATGTAAAGAAAATGTGTGTGTGTGTGTGTGTGTGTGTGTGTGTGTGTGTTAGGAAGACAGACATATATGAGACATGAAAGAATTCTTCACAATTACTTGGTAGCCTCTTCTCATTGGTAACCTTATGTTTTCTTGGTTATACCATGAAACTTTCTGGTATTTTCAGGTTAGAGCAGATCAGAAATTTCTAATGAGTTTTCTTGAAATTTACTTTGACCTGATTCAGGTCAACTTATTTCTTTTATTCTCCTATTCCAAAAGCAGACTGAGAGGAAGTAAACCTCCTTTTGCTCATTAGGGCTTCAGTGAATAATCTTAACTCAAGGATTTCTAATTAAAATGTAAAAATCATTAGTATGAGTCATAAGAGAGGCCTTGCTTCCCAGACAGTGCTATGATGGTGGTTCCAGACACACTCTTGCATCTGCCTTGCTGAACAATTGATGCTCTTGGCACAGGTTTTCAGTAGCAGAGAGCCTTGACTGGTACCCAAGCCTCTGCTTGAGGGCAGGGAGACAGGATGCAGGCCTGGAGGAACCAGGAGGAGCAACAAAAGTAAAGTCAGCATTTTCTTTGCTGCGACTACTGGGGCCCCCAGAACAAGGGTGCTAAAAGAGAAAGAGGAAGAGGCAAGGAGAAGCATTATACATTTGTAATTTTATATTATACGTTTTATAGTTTTGAGAGAGGAAAGAAAGAAGTGATAAAGATACTCATAGATGTCAGGTTAACTTTTTTTCATTTTGTTTTATATTCTGTGCTTCAGGAATTCATATATCTATATCATCTTCACTAATGCCAAAACATTTTAAGATATGTTACCTTTCCCATATTTCTCACATTTCAGTTGAGGTATTTACTTCTATTTGGGGATGTGACATGTGTTGATCACATTGGCTAATTTATGTAAGTTTGTATTAAATATGTAAAAACTTGTGATTTGTTGAATCTTTAAGGTCTCTTCTGTTGTGTATAGATCCATGGGGGATACAGTCCAGTTAATCATACTTACAACTTGTTCTATGTATGGTATGTTAATGAAATCAAACCTTAGAGCCATAATCAAGGCCAAGTGAAAATATGGAGCTATGCATATTTCCCGTTACCAGTCTTTAATCTAAGGAATATTAATGGGGGTTTAAAATCACAAACAAGAAGAATGTAATGACCCTATAGACGCTTGAGTGGAAAATATCTGTTCATTGATTTCCTTCTCTATTCTTTCATCTGAACTTTTGACCCATTGCAATTTTCACAATGTAATTAGTGTTTCTATTAACAGAGTTTGGGCCAATAGAACAAAAAATACTTTCTTTCATAATTAGAGTTGCACAGTTGCCTGGAAAAGATGGGTATTTGGATTATTTGTGACTTCAAATGAATACAACTTACATTTTATTCTTTATCAAAAACAAAATAAATAAATTTCCATTTATCTTATTTCAAAAATAAAAGTGAAATAAAGTTAGTGGGTACACAAAACACTCCCTTATTAGTGAACATTGGTTTTCACACTCCCGTGCATATTGCAGCCACCTGGGCGGTTCATTAAACTCCGGGTCTGCACTGTACCCTCAAGAGTTCCAGCTGTCTCTGTGGCTACTGTTTGGGATCTTTTATTGAGAACCATGGTACTCCAAGATATCCATGAGATTTTAAGATAATATTTCTTAGCTGGGAAGTGGTGGTACATGCCTTTTATCTCAGCACTGGAGAGGTAGAGACAGGCAGACTTATGTAAGTTCATAGCCAGCCTCATCTACAGAGTTAAGTTTCAGAACAGCTAGAGCCACATAGTGAAGCCATGTCTCAAAAAGCAAGCAAACAAAATCCCATAATTTTGCTCCCCGTTTGATTATGATTTCTGAATTGCTGTTGTTGAGCCCATCAGAAAAGGTAGCAGGAACATTTTGTGAAGTCACAATGAGATGTGCTCGTGGTTACTTTCACAGGGGACACATTATAGACATATATCTATAATCATTTACAACATGCATCTAAGTCAGACTTTCAGCAATGTATATGATCCATGTATGTCTACCGATCTATAATCTAATTAGATGTCTATAGCTATTATCTGTGAAGAAACAATTTTATGATAGATTGTTTTTAACAGGGGAGAGTGTTAATATAAACTCTCATTTCCACAAATTATGCAGTTGTGTTCCCTATGTTTGAGGACATGACAACGGTCAACATATCTGGAGTGCAGTAGATAAGCCTCACCCTGAGAAAGCCACGTTCATGATCATGGTATCTCCCTTGCCAGGAAGCTACTTTATGGCAGATTGTCAATTAAACACCTATTTTTTTGCAGTTCAGTTTGTATTCAATTTTTGATAAGTGTTGGAAGTTGGAGGAATATCTCAAAGGGTTTAATCCAAATTCTTGCAGTCAGTAATGATAACATATCACAGGCTTTACTAGGAGAATAGCCAAAAAATATTCATAGGGAATCCTGAAAACACCAGATATCGTGTGCAATTCTACACTCTTATCAAATACTTGGGTACTGAAATGTTTTACTTTCTGAGACAGGAATTAAATATAGGAATCTTGTGTATATCTGCAGCTAGGTGTGACCAGTTAGTTCATTTGACTATTGACTTAGCTATGTGTTTGTGTTCCTCTCCATTTACACTGTGATAGGCAGTGAACCTAGGCCTCATACATGCCAGAAAATTGCTCTATTGCTTTTCTACATCCTCAATCCTAGCACGCCATTTTCTAAAGGATACATATGTATTTTTGAATTGATCTTTCACTTAAACAAAGTTGATTGTCTGAAAATTGCAAATTGGTTGTCAAAGAGTTCAGTCCACATATCTGTAATGCTCTGCCAAGCAGGTGCATTGTAGGAGCAGATGTTCACCAAATGGCCGACAAGTGGTCCATGGGTCTTTGCTGTGGGCTGCTGTAAGCATACACAAAGGTTCACACTTTCTCTTTCTCTCATTCCCTCATGTCTGCATTTGATTATTCATTTACATACTAGAAACCATGATTAATATCAGGTTTCCTGATATTATATAAGAGAAATACCCATTTTCCTCTCCAGGGTCTGAGTGTCTGCTCTCAGTGAGATGGGACATGCCAGGGCTCTGGGGATACCTGAGAGTGATCCTAGGGTGACTTATATATACATATTTTATTTTTTGGAAAAGGTTGTGAAAACATCAAGACTCTAAGTATTCATTTAATGGTTGTCTTTGTTGATTGTTTTCTTTCTTTCTTTCTTTCTTTCTTTCTTTCTTTCTTTCTTTCTTTTTTTTTTAATAAAAGGAAGAGTTGTTTTTGGGATTTACAGTTCCAGATAACAACAGCCCATGATAACAAAGCAGAAGCATCACCAATGAAATAAGTTGAGAACTGACATTGCCAAACACAAGTAAGAAAGAGAAAGAACAAACTCAAAAAATGCATACCATACCTCTTTCAGCCAGGCTACACATCTTAAACCTGTCCAAATCATAACCACCATTTGGAGGCTAAGATTTCAAGTAATTAGAGCCTGTGGAAGACATTCTCATTCAAATCATCAGAGCAACTAAAACACAATTACATATGACAATGTTTATCAACACCTCTAATATTTAAGAAAGAGAATATTGAGCATTAACTTTAAAAATGAGACAAAATGATTTCAAGAGTGCTTTTACCAGCTTGCAATCCCACCAACAATGGAGAGTGTTCCTTTTTCCCCACATCCTCTCCAGCATCTGATGTCCCCTGAGTTTTTCATCTTAGCCATTCTGACTGGTGTAAGGTAGAATCTCAGTGTCATTTTGATTTGCATTTCCTTGATGACTAAGAATGCTAAACATTTCTTTAGGTGCTTTAGAGCCATTTGAGTTTCCTCAGTTGAGAATTTCCTGTTTAGCTCTGTACCCCATTTTTTAATAGGTTTATTTGACTCTCTGGAGACTAACTTCTTGAGTTCTTTGTATACATTGGGTATTAGCCCTTTATTGGATGTAGCGATTCCTCAGAAAATTAGACATAGCACTACCTGTGGACCCAGCTATACAACTCCTGGGCATATACCCAGAAGATGCTCCTACATGTAATAAGGACATATGCTCCACTATGTTCATAGCTGCCTTATTTATAATAGTCAGAAGCTGGAAAAAACCCAGATGTCTTTCAACAGAGGAATGGATACAGAAACTGTGGTATATATACACAATGGAGTACTATCCAGCTATTAAAAACAATGAATTCATGAAATTCTTAGGCAAATGGATGGAACTAGAAAGTGTCATCCTGAGTGAGGCAACCCAATTACAAAAGAACACACATGGTATGCACTCACTAATAAGCAGATGTTAGCCCAAAAGCTCAAAATAAACAAGTTACAATTCACCCAGCAAAGGAAGCTCAAGAAGAAGGAGGACTTAAGTGAGGGTGCTTTGGTTTCTCTGAGAAAGGGAACAAAATACTCTAAGGAGCAATAAGGGAGACAATGTGTGGAGCAGAGACTGAAGTAAAGGCCACTCAGATACTGCCCTTCCTGAGGATTCACCCTATAAAAAGTCAACAAATCCCTACACTACCATGGATGACAAGAAGTGTATACCAAAAGGAGCATGCCATGGTTGTCTCCGGAGGGGCCCTGCCAGAGTCTTACAAATACAGAGGTAGATGCTAGGAACCAGCTATTAGACTGGGCATGGGGTCCCCAATGGAGGAGCTGGAGTATGGTACATAGGAGCTGAAGGGGCTTACAGCCCCAAGGGAAGAACAATGATTTCGGCCACCCAGACAATCCCAAGAGTCCCAGGGACTGAACCATCAACCAAGGGGCACACATGGTTCCAGCCAAAAATATGGCAGAGGAAGGCCTTGTTGGAAGGAATGGTCCTTGGTCAGGTAAAGGCTAAACAGAGGCCTCAACAAAGGGAAACCAAGGGGGCGGAGAGGTGGGAGTGTGTCGGTTGGAAGGGCATGTATGTGGAAGCAGGGGAAGGAAGAAAGGGGAGGGGATGGGTGCCTTAGGGGAGGGGGGAAATCGGAAAAGGTTTTATCATTGGCAATGTAAATGAAGATGATATTCCATAAAAAAATAAATGAGACAAAATAAAATCAAATAATTCGTTGAGTAAGTCCTTCAAATTTAAATTACTTAATCTGATCTTTGTAAATGCAATATATTATAAACTAATAAGTATACCAACATTGTACTTTCCTTGCCTGTTTTTGTGATGTCTAACTGTTGACACAAGCACCGAAATGTGCTAGCTTAGTGCCTATTGAGTGTGAAATTGGACACGAAGCCTTCAACTAGTTACAGAGGTCTTGAAAATCTTTGTTCTTCTAAGTTCTGTCAATCATTTACGATTCAAATATGCCACCCACTAAACTCCTTTTAATAAAAATTTAAATACCATTTTCTTAAACTATTACAAATTATAGGTGTACTTTGTATTATTGGGAATTTAGAAAAAAAACTTTAATTTTCATAGTTATCTTAAAGAAGCTTGTTTCTTTTTTTCATTGTGGTCATGGGGTATGGCAAACTGGCACATGTTGCTAAAATTCTACCTTATACCTACTTAAAAACCTTTTACAAATATTTTGGTTAGTAGACCAAGAAATGGGTTTTGCTGCATCACTTTCTTACACATATATCAATTTACTTTGCCCTTTAGCTTCCACTGTTCTTCCCATCCTCAGCCTGTGCTCCTCCTCTTCCTTCCCCTAAGTCATCCCCGCTTCTGATTTCATGCTGTGTGTCTTCTATTATTCTTTCTTGTTCTCCCCGCTCCTTGCTTTAGAGCTATCACTCCCTCACATAGACCTCTTTGTGTATAATCTAGATTCCACATATGATAAGAAACCTGAGATTTCCCTTTTCACAGTCTAATTTGTTTCACTTGATATAATGATCATCAGTTCCACCTATTTTCTTATGTGTCATATCTTTATTCTTCTTAACAGCTACATTAAACTCTACAATGGATTTTTTAAATTGACTAATCCTTTGATGGACAGCAAGGCTAATTCCAATTCCATGCCTTGTATCGTGTGAATAGTACAGTAACAGATATTGGATATGCAAGGATCTCTGTGGTGCGCTGGCTCATTCTTTTGATCGGTAGAAGTGATATATCTGCTCTATTTTCATTTTTGAAGTAAACACCAATCTGGCTTTCACGAGGGCTGTGACAACTACATTCCCATCGGCAGGGAATAAAGGTTCCTCTTCCTTCACATCCTTACTGAGCATTCCTTATTTGTTCTTTTGGTGATGATAGCTATGCTGACTAGGTTTAGACAGAATCCAAAACCAGTTTGTATTTCCATTTCCATAATGTTGTCCAATTATTTTCCAAATATTTATTATCCATATGTATTTCTTTTGTTTTGAGTACTAGCTACTCAATTAAATAGCACATATATTGAAATGGACAATTTGCTTTCTTGGTGGTCTTCATAGACTTGATATTGTTTTCTCCTGAAGGCAATATAGTTGACAAAGCTTTACTCTGTTGGCTGCCTTTTCTTTTTGCTCATTTTTTTATTTGTTTTGCAGAAACTTTTCACTTTCATGCAATCTCAACTTTCACTTCTGGAGGTTGTCTCTTTAATACTAACTCTTCAAAGTAAAAGTTTCTTTTTCTTTTTTTCAACCATTTGTAGTTCCAACTTTTCCATCTCTTTCATGGGAAGAAGAAATTCTAAGGGACAAAATGCTGAAGGACCAAGGTGTTTACATTTCATATTTACCAAATTTCAGCTTCAATTTTATAACAAAGAAATTGTTTCCAAATTTATCTGCTTTTAAGAACCAAGTAGAATGTAAACATGAGAGTGGGAGGTAGGACACTCATCGGGCAGACGTGATGTGCTTCCATCTGTGCCATTAATTTTCATCACAAATGTTGACTTTATATCAGACTGATACAAACAGGGATCTACACACTAAACACCTTTAAAAATTGCCCAATGAGTAGATTCTCTTAAAATGTATCTACTCAAAAGAGAAAATTCTCTAAATTTGCCCCATTTTGGCTAAACTTCATTTTTTCTTTTCTTCTCCCTCTGCTTAATTTTTGACATAGATACAGGGAAAATGGGGAAAGAAAGAATAAAAAGGGAGGAATACTTTTAAAAGTCATTTTGACTGAAATCATTATTTCCAAGACTTGATGATTAAATTGTGATTAGAGTGTCATAATGCTTACTTCGAATTACAGAGTGATATTCACATATCTCAATGTAATGTTCTTTTATAAACATCCTGCCTCCCCACAATATTATTTCAGATTTACTAATATAGTCAATACATCATTCTATAACTTCAAAATATTCACAGAAAGCAACATTAATTTCTTCTTTGTTGAGTGGTTGAGTGTTACGGGTACTTCCCTTTTACTCTGACACATGGATGTAATTCTCAAATTACTTAGATTATAGGAGGAGTATGACAATTTTATATATAATGAATGGCCTCCTCAGAATCTTATGCTGGTGTATTATGAATTTAGATAGAATTGTGAACTTTTGGGCAGCATCCCGTAACCCAGAGGTTACTCTGCCACATCCAATAGTGTGGCATCCAATAGTGCTCAGAGCAGGTGAACAACCTAGACCTGGAGCAAGTAAACAATTCAGTAGGAAATGTAACACTTATGAAGATTTAGCTTTAAGCAATAGTGTCTCTGAGCTGCAATGTGGCCAGTCTTCTTGGTCTTGGGAAATAATTTGTTTTCCTAATGATATGGGTGCTGATCACTGAAGACACGTACATACACTGAAAACACTGTTAACTTATGGAAGTTCAGCCTTTAGCATGGTACCAAACATTCCATCTCCTTGGAGCTGGAATATTGTTGGCTTACAAAAACTAATCATTGTTTCCAAGATGAGAATATACAACTTTATCATACACTTTTCTAGCCCTTAGAAATGAAGTCTCTAAAATGAGTTCCTCTTTTGCTGACAATTTTGTTCTGTTTACTGGTAGACTCATAAAGGAATCATGGAGCGTTTCTCCCTGTACTAAGGAGCTTGGAAAGCCCAGAGGGGACAATGGCACAGTTGAAATAAAAATGCTTTACAAAGATAACCCAAAAATAGTCAAGCTGCTGGTTAGCTTGGAGGTCTGTGGCATCTCGCTCTTACTTCCCTTATCCTTTTGTAACAAGGCAAACAGACCGCAACATCTTTTGCTTTCTGGAAAAAAATATTAGAGCCTTGTTAATTATGCTAGAGTGAACATGGCAGCAAAAGGAAAAATATGATTTTAAGTATAATGGTGCATGCTGAAAACACAGATTGGCAAGCATATGGGGTTCTGGCATCTGGACAGAAGCCTTCTCAACCATCTGCTTCTCAGAGGTTATTCTGGCAATTTCTACAGCTCTTCCAGTGATTCACAGGTCTGGGCTAAGGATTTTCAACAAGCAGCTAAAGAGGGCAGAGGTGTGCAGAGCTTCTGGACACGGATCCATTTCACTTTGTTCTGGATAGCTAGCTGTTCTAAGATGGAGTATTTCATCACGATGGTGGCAGGCATTACTTCATGCTAATATTTTCCCTGTATTATGCAGGGAGAGAGGGTCATTTTCTCCTTAAGAGGTATCCCTCTGCTTCTGATTCCCTGAAATGTGTGTAAGTGAGTGACTTTGTGTTCTGCTATGTGTCCTTAAGTGCAGACCGAACTGGCGACTCAGCTCTCCTTTTCTTCTCATTCTTTCCAGTGTTGTCAGGAACTTTAGGAATTTCTTGCACGGTTTTCAGGACATGGAAAGATGCCTCATGACCTACTTTTAAAGTTAAAAACATTTTCTTACTTTTGACGCATATATACAGCATATTCTTGTTATAGTTTTTGGTTAAAAAGTCCAAGTCTGTATTTAAATGTCCTATAAATTGATTACTCCTTCAGAATTTGTTGTTGAAGGCCTACAACTTTTGTAGAGGTTTTGTTTATGGGGTGTGTGAGTTGTGGGTAGTAGTCACAAGTCATAAGGTCACAAGTCATAAGTCATAAGGTCACAAGTCACAAGTCATAAGGTCTTGAAGGTGATGCTCTCTAGATGGCTCTAGAGCTTTATGAGAGTTTGGAAGAAACAAGATCACATTCTTTACACTATGTGAAGAAGTTGAAGAGGCTGCTATTTCTATGTCACCAAGTGTTGTTTTTTTAAAAAAACAAAAACAAAAACAAAAAACAAAAATACAGAACCTAACCTAAGAAGATTGGCTCCTTGATCCTGTACTTTTGGCCTCTAGAACTTGAGAAGTAAATGATTGTTTGCCTCAGCCATGTAGTGTAGGTCTTTCATAGACAACCTGAGGTGACTATTTTGACTAAGTAGACATGTTTCCTTTTTAGGCTATCTATGGATTTTTTAAAGGGTATATGTATCCTTTTTGTATATAACATATAAAACTTTTTTCAGATAATATTACTGTGCACTAGCAAATAATCAGAAATAGTCAGAAGAGATTTGAACATATACTAATAAATACAGGGCTACACATGATGTTACTTAGGTCATTCATTTTTTGTAACATATTTACCCAGTAAAGCATTCTTTAAGACTCAGGCGTGTTTGTTAAATAGCCTTTGTTACCTATTGCTCTTATTAGTAAAATGGTAATAATCCATTTAGGCTTGGAAACTATTTCCAGGTGCTGATTTCACCCAATCATTTAAGGGTAACTGGACAGAACTCTCTGCTTGCTTGCAGTAGCTGTTCCTCTTGTTTCTTCCCACAGTCACTAGGTGCTTTCATGGTCTAAAACTTTCAGACCGCTGGGCTGACCATGGTCATTTGGACATGAGTGAAATGCTTGCAAATGTCTGACAGAAACACTAGAAAACATCTAGAAACTCTTTCTGTATCTCAGTATTTCAGAAGATTTTGAGAGATTTTGAATGCATCACCATCTCTCTCCCCCCTTTCTGTGTATTTTGAGATTATGACTTTGGGGAATTTGATTTTGCTTTTTGTTTGCTTGCTTGCTTAGAATTAGTCCACATTGTACTCTGCCAGGAATATTCCACCTTCAAATAATCACCCTCACAGGACTCATGAGAAGCTCTTTATTTGTGGTTTGAAAATTATTCAAGAGCAATTATTTCATCACGGCTCCAAATGCTGCCTGAACATCCCTAACCTCTGCTCAGCCCACGAGTGCCATCCAGATGGCTATGGCATCCAGTCTTACGGTTGGGCACTGTTGTCTTTCTTCCTCTTCAGACTCCATGGAATTCTCCTGTACTTGGCACTTTAACTTTGTACAAATGCTCCTGAATTATCCAATGAATTTGTTATAGCCTATCTAGCTGACGAACTGGGCTTAGGTAATTCACTCTAACTTTTACTCAAGTATTAGAAGGGGATTATCAAAGCTTTCACAGGGCCTTAGTTTTCAGAGTGTATGAGAACTTAACACAAAGAATAAAAAATAAGACTTATTTTTAAAAAAAATGACCAAAAGGAGAAGTAGTAGTGATGGAGGAGGAGGAAGTGGGAGAGAATGGGTTTCATATCTCTATCTCTATCCCTATCCCTATCTCTAACTCTCTATCTCTCTGTCTCTGTATCTGTCTCTCTCTCTCTCTCTCTCTCTCTCTCTCTCTCTCTCTCTCTCTCTCTCTACCTATCTATACAGCATCCCTAGCAATTAGGGGAAATGCAAATCAATACAACTTTGAGATTTTATCTTCTCCCACCTAGAATGGCAAAGATCAATGGAACAACCAACAACACATGCTGGTGGGGATGTGGGAAGAAGGGAAGGCTTATTCACTGTTAGTGGGATTACAAACTGGTACAGCCACAATGGAAAAAGCCTAAAAATAAATCTACCATATGACCCAGACATATCCTATTTGTTCAAAGGGATCAACATCCTACTCGTAGACACATGTTCACACATATTCATTGCTGCTCTACTCATAAGAACTATGAACTGGAAGATGGGAGGAGGTTAAGAGGAATAGCAGGATAAACCTGATCTGACATGAGAAATGGGAAAAGAGGGGCTCCTTAGGGATGACGGGGGCAGTAAATAGAGGGGAAGAAGGTAGGTTGGAAAATAATGATATAGATTGTTTTTAAAATCCATAAAAAATTATTCTATTAACGATTAACCTAAAATAAGTATAACACATGCAAGTCAGTGTATAATGAACTTCCCAGCAGTTGGGAATGTTCATTGGTATCTTCAAATTTTTGTTTTAATGAACTTTCTCATCTCAACATATGGCACTCCCTCCAAGAGATAAAGACTACCTTACAAAAAAAACCCCAATACCAGACATGAGATGCTGATTTTTGAGTTGTTGGCCAGGGCTGTCTAAAAGACTGTGAAAATATAGAGCCTATTCCTGTTGCTTTAGGATGCCCCAAAGACATAAAAGGTATCTTCCTATTGGTGAAGCTACCATGCACTTCAGAAGCAAGCCCAAAGGCTTGTGAACTAGAATTGACCTAAAGGTCTTCTCTCTGAGGACTAAGTTTCATGGTACCAGAGGGTGCCATTCACACTGCCAAAGGAGAGATAACTAAAATTCTCTCTCAGTTATGATGTCTATGAACCACATCAATGGCTAGCATGGTTTCATAGTTCTACAGCTGCAGTAGTGGCACACATATATTGGCAGAAACAAATGGTTTACTAACTGGACTTAAGATGTACTCAAAGGGGGGATACCATGCCTAACAAATTTAGCTGGCTCATCAATGCTAGTGAAATCAGCTAGAGAATCTATAACCACTAATTTACTAAACCAGAATATCTCCTAATAACAATCAGCAGACATTTTTTCCTAATACCCACAGATAACTATAGACTTCACCTCTCTTCAAGGAAACTTCTCTTTGCAACAGATAGAGACCAATACAGAAAACCATAACTAATCAAAATGCACAGTTGTGGAGCCTACTCCCAGTAGATACATGACAAACAGCACCAACCTAGGACTCAGGAAAAATTGCAAACAGGGGCAGAATGATTGTACCATCCAGAGGATCAGGTACTTTTCTGTGCAGTCATCTCCTAGTAACAGCAGAAGCTATACGTGTAAGGTCTTATCAGAATAACTGCCCATGAGCTGAACAAGGAAGATACCAATGAACATTCCCAACTGCTGGGAAGATAGCCCATAAGGTCTCAACTCTTCACAAAAACTATAGGCAACTGAGTAAAGTTTGGAGAGCACCAACAGTTTCCCAGTGCCAAATGATCAACCCTAAATACATACATACAATTAACAGTGTATGGACTCAATTTGACAATATATGTATACACAAACACATATATGTGTGCAATTGATGAGAAAGGGGTGAAAATGTGAATTTGGGGGAGAGCAGGGAGTGTTTGAAGAGATAAAAATGTAATGTATTATTCAGTTTAATTTAGATAGGAACCATGGATATTTTCCATCTCATTTAATATTGTCTGAAACCCTTTATAAATAATTATGTTTTTTAAAAAAGAGAATCTGTCATAAAAAATAAGATGTGACATTGTAGAAAAATACAAATGCAGTAGGTTGATCCCTTGGACCACAGGGAAGAACTTCTTCCTGGTCAACATTCCTTTTGCTTTCCTGGGCGAGCATCAATACACACAACCAAGGAATGTCCAACTCTTCTTGTAATGTCTGTGTGTGAGTTTGGTGGGCACCTGAAGAGTTTGACAGAGAATTGCTGGCAATTCCCAAAGAAGTAAAGATCAGTGACAATCAAATTTGAAGAATATTAATTAAAAGAAATAGAACTTGAAGGGTTACATTAATTAGAGTACTGACAGCTTGGTACAAGCAGCAATGAAGGTGCTAATGGAGGCTATGGACTTGATTAACAAGTGCATCCTGCGTCAAGTGCCCCATGAGCAGACTTGGACATTTTCAGTCTGATCTCTAGTCCTTAAAGCAGTGTTACATACATGCATGGATGAAATGCTCCATGTCCTTGGCCTTTTTATGTGCGCATATACATATAATTGTGTGCATGCATGGGAATTTCTTTGGGATAGTAAAATCAAAATGGATAGCTATTTTATACAATCGTATAGGGAAATATAAAATGACATTTTGTATCAAGACCTAGGTATAATACAAATCATTTGGATACTATTTATTTATTTATTTATTTATTTATTTATTTAATGGCAATAACCTTCCAAATAGTAAAATATTTTATTAAAAAAGTATTCAGAAGTGGCTTCAATAGAAAAAAAGCCATGCTAGACTTATGGTATTTCATTAGAGAGATGGAGGTGACTCCTATGATTTGGATGAACTGGATAGACCATGGTGCTTCCAGAGATAGAGTTCAGGCACTGGCAGGGCCTCTCAGGAGACAGCTATATCAGGCTCATGTCAGCAAGCATTTATTGGCATCCACAATAGTGAATGGGTAACTGTAATTGGGATGGATCCCCCATGTGAGACAGTCTCTGGATAGCCTTTCCTTCAGTCTCTGCTCCAGAGGGGGATGCTCTCAGCCTACCATTGAACTGAGCACATGGTCCCCAATGGTGGAGCTAGAGAAAGGACCCAAGGAGCTGAAGGGGTTTGCAGCCACAAAGGAGGAACATCAGTATGAACCAACCAGTACCCCTAGAGATCCCAGGGACTAAACCACCAACCAAAGAGTACACATGGAGGGACCCATGGCTCCAGCTGCATGTGCAGCAGAGGATGGCCTTGTTGGAAATCAATGGAAGGAAAGGCCCTTGGACCTGTGAAGGCTCATTACCCCAGTGTGGGGGAATGCTAGGACAGGGAAGAGGAGTGGGTGGGGTAGTGAGCAGGGGGGATAGGATAGGGGGTTTTGGGAGGGGAAACAAGGAAAGGGGATAACATTTGAAATGTAAATAAAGAAAATATCTAATAAAAAAGAAAGAAGAGTTCAGACTTCAGTTTCCCTAAGTTATCTCCTCATTCATGCATGTGTATCTGCAGGATGATGTTAGGGAATTGTAACACAAAGGGGGCTTTCTCTTATAGGAGCTAAGAGGTAGCCAGTATAGAGTAGAGGGGATCCATTGTATTTTATTCCCTGATTATAATTAAAAGTTGCTGCCTGCTGTCAAGTACAGGTCAAAGAAACATCAGGTTACTGGTGTTTTGTCCTGGGATAAGCAAGTCAGATGGAATAGGCACATAGTAGTAAGAATTCTAGGAAAAGCATCCTGATGCAGCAGCACATAGCAGCACTTTCCTCAACCTAAGCAAAGATTTAGGTCACTGGTTTGATGAAATCTGTGTGTCAGGAAGAAGAAAGACAACAGAGAGAAGAAGGGGAACAGGGCAGCCTGGGAGGCAGTGGCCGTGACCTCAGTTGCTGAATTGATGTTTAAAGAGCGTGCATCTATGGAAATGACCCTTCATTGTGAAATCTATAGAGAGCCAGTCTCAAAGCCAGAATGTGGTGACATAGAGATAAAGCTTTCACTGCCAATAATTGCTTGGCTTTTAGCTAAAAAGCCAAAAGTACATCAACATTTCAATTATTGAGCCCTATTTATTAATATCTTTTCCAAACAGGATGGCTTTTAAGATGTCAGAGTCGTCTACAACTTGTGCTCTCATAATACCTAGCTTTAACCAGTTTCAGATACAAGGAATTGAAGTAATGACTCTCGTTAAATTCTCATCAATATTGTCCTGACCAGAATTCTGTTGTTTTTGTGCAGCTGTTAGAGGAAACAAATGTGTTGACCAATGATCTGCCATTAGAAGTGAGTTTGTTTAAAGTAATTAATTTTCTATAGACGAACAATCACTTTAAAGATAGTTAAATATCCTGGGTTCCATGAAGTTCCAGAGAGAAAACATAACACTTAAAGGTCTAGTTGCTAGCATATTACTTTCAAAGATATCGATAGTATCAAGGCACTGCATATTAAAATACATCTGTCCCTTAAGGAAAAGAAACCCGCTTTAAAAGTCTTGCACATGTATTAATTCTGCTAAGAGTTCTTTAAACTCTCAAGAAGAAAGATGTTGCAAAACCACTGATGTTCTTTATACTCTTCATCCATTTAAGGGTTTATTAAAGATATGTTATTAGTAAGAAAATGTAAAGCATTAATTGTGACGAGCAGCATGGGGCTTGGTATACCCTCAGAAGATTCTTTTCTATTGTATCAAGGGTGTTTGAGATTGTAGGAGAAATTCCTGCCACAATAATTACTGAGATGGATACTTTCAAAGTTTGCATTAAAATATGTTAATTCTCTAAGCTTTTAGAATTCAGAAAAGATTGATTGCCAAGAGAATAAAGAAAACATGGAATTTTTTATACCTTAAAAAGTGGAAGCTGTTTTGCTTATATTTTATAAAGCAAGAATTCTGTATTCTCTCATGGGATGCTTTCATAGATAAATAGCTAGTGTTAGGGAAAATGTTTGTTTAGATGGTATTCTTTATAGCAATAATGTGTGTTATTGTGTGGCCAAGCTAACCACATAGCTATATGGTCAGATGTACCAATATTTCTCATTAACATTCTTGATTTAAATGTACAGTATAATAGAACTTCAAACAACTTAGAATAATTCCCAGAATTCCAGTGCATCAAGATTATTACCCTTTGAAAACATGACCTTTTAAGTTGACATGTAGTTTGTGCACCACATTCAGAATTCTTGTCTATCTTTTACAGGAAACACTGGGTTAAGGAAAGCGTGGAGATCTGGAATTCTGCATTCAAATTCACATCAGAAACATTCTTATCACAAGTATAGAGTGCAGCCCAGTAGGTGAACATTTTCCTGGATTCAGTCCCCAGCACCAAATAAAGAATATAATAAATAGTAGCATGCTCTGAGATGGAGAATTGTGCACTGGGGATTTAACAGGAAGTACATTTGGTATGACCTTTCTGGAAAGTGAAGGAAGGAGAACCGTTAATAGGCAAATGGTTTCTGCACGTGTCAAGGTTCTTTTTGCTGTGTGTGGTGTGAGGGGTTTTCCTCCAGGGTTATTCTGAACTCTAATAACGGGACTGAGTCCTTTATACCTTGACACCCACCAGTTGCAGACTATGGAAGAGAGTAGAGACTGCTAACAAAGTGGTTGGTGTCTTTGTTAGACAAAAATCAAATTCTAAAGGCAAAGCTAGTTGTAAACAATCTGTTGCTGTTTGTCACAAGCTGGAGACTATACTTGTGTCTTGCAGTGGGTTTAAACCCATGCAGCACAGCTGTCTATTATAATCTTTTTCTAGGTCATTAGATCTGACTATGTGACAAAGGCTCTGGGTCCAACCGTTCAGGACTGCAGAGTAGGCTCTGGAACCTATAATCCTACACAGATGTTGGATTGAGCTTCAGGCATGTCTCCTACCTTTCTGCTACAGGTGAGCATTAATGCCATGGTGAGTGCTTACTGGTGGGGATAATGCAGAAGCTCACCTCTGTTTGTTTCTTCTAGGATATGGTTGTTACACATTTCCATTTCCAAAACTCCCCTGTGAATCACTGTGAGCCAAGTTTCGTTTTTTATGTTCCACTTGTAGCTGTTTTATCTCTTTTTAATTATCAGGGTTAATTACTCCTGCTTGTCTAGAGTTCTCCTCTTCCCACCCTTTTTAAGATTGCCCCCTCCACTCTCAGAAACTAATTGGAGCGATAGGACCAAAACCCATAACTTAAGCTTTAACGTCTTTAAATATGTGTCTGATTAAAACCGTACCGCTTCTGTGAAGCAAACTTTCTAGAACTACAGAAACTGAAGTTGTGCAGGCAGATGACAGCCATCCAGGGCCATCCTCACGTGGAGGACATCCCTACATCTTTGCAGTTTATTACATTCAGCTGCTCTTCTGGCGCTTTGTCAGTGTCAGGTTCCAGGAAGTACAAGAGACTCCTCAGTGCCTTGACGACTGCTGTGTTCCCTTTACCTATACAATAGATCCACTGGTCTGAGATGATGCTACTCAGAAAAAGATAAGGCTGGGAACAACCTTTTATTGTTGTTTACAGAAGCCAAGAAGCAAGTCTTTTAGTTCTTAACTGGGGCTCTAGATGGGATAGCCAATTGTTCATGACACATGAATATACCGATATTGTAAATGCTGGATAGTGATTCTAAGTGAAAAATTTACAGACAGAATGGAGAATGTAGCATATACTAAATAGATGAATCATATCTAAAGAGTGCAACGATGTCACTGAAGTCAGTTTGCTATAGTGTATCTGGGTAGGATTAAGGAACGGTGTCTTATTGTAGAACCAGCTTCAGTCTTTGTGGGCAACGGGTGAGTATTCATCAATGAAAATACCTAAGCAAGTCTTTGGTGGGCAGATCAATAGCTTGCTTCCTTACCTCTGTGGCAACTCTGCTTAACTCCTTACTGTATATAAGGTTTTGAGCTCTGTCTGTGTGCTGCGTCCCAGAGAATGGCATTATTCATTTGGAGAAATAACTCGGCCCACTTGTTTATTGTTTGCTCTGAGATTGATTTCCGGTGATCATTATTAGCATGTAACAGAAAACAGAAGGATCTTCACCTAGATTTGTTCCCAGTCATTCTTTTTCTTACAGTTCCTTGCTCTGGCTCTTCCAGAGTTCATTTTTTCCCTCATACTTCTGACAAACAGGTATTTGACTCTCATGAAGAATTTTGATTAATTTTATTTTTAGGCTATTTCTGTTCTGAATATGGGGATGGCCAGTAATAAGTGGTGACAAGGAAACTTTAGAAAAGTTTCAAACCACTATTTTCTTATGGATTATGATGTGTGGAGCCACTTTGCACCCAAAGTGCATGACAGAGATGAAAGTGTGTTCATTGTGTTTTTACTATTAGATAAATCATCTTCCTGAAGATTTGTCAGTGACACACACTTCTTTGTATTAAATGAGCCTAGTGATTTTTAGCTATTTACAACAAAGCATATAAATTCTTTCCTGTTTGTGGCATGATTTTTTCTGGGGAGACATAAAAAAAAACCCATCTGTTTTCTCAGATAGGACACTTGTGTATGTGTCCTACAGTAGACCCAAGAAAGAATTCTAATTTTGTCTAGCTTGATGAACCAATAAGTTTAGTAGGGTTGCTAATAGGATGTCATGAGTGTGCTATATCAAAGATATAGATGTTTGTATCTTTCTGTAATGTCTGAATTTATAGAGTAACAGTAAGTAAACAGGATACAGCAGTTTCATTGGCAATATTTGTTAGCATTGACCAAGAGAAACTCGGATTCTTTCTTTCCAATTAAGTACTATTAAGTAATATTATCTCTCAAACCATGAACTGATTAGCACACAGTAAGTCTGTTTCCATGTCTGTCTTCTGTCTGTCTGTTTAGATGCATACTAGAGAATAGGTATGAAGGGTTATAGAGGAAATACTAAGGCATATCTGAGTAATATAAACAAGCCAAATGGAACACTCTAGAGATGGGTAGCTACTACAGCTGTCTCGGGTCACAGGTTGGAGCAAAGCTGAGGAGTTGAGTCTGGACTCAGAGCTGAAGGAACAGGACTGAGTCTCGATCAATAAGTGGTAATGTCCAGACTGGTGAACAGGAACATTGGCAGATGGAGGTTAATGGGCTTTCTCAGTAGTAAAAGCAGACCCAAGCTGAAGTCCGTGGGATGATTAGGAGTTCTCTGTCATCAGAGACACCCCATCAATGACGCCCCAGAATAAGTCATTTATCAGTCTGCCATCTGGTAGGTGCTGTACAGATGATGCTGATTACATGTCCACCCTGATACAGAGCCATCCTCCATCCTCAAAATGGATTCAAAAGATGAAGTCTCTCGGGGCAAGTCACACTGCAAAATAACTGCTTTATACAATATGGAAGAACTTAGAGGACTACACAGCCTGATCTCAGCAGAGGAGCACGTATGTGTCAGAGGTAGACACATCACTGCAGAGCCTACCCAGCATGGGTGAAGACTCATGAAAACTGAATCCATGTGCGCCCGTCCTAAATACTGATATTGTGCTGGCCTGAGTCCCTTCTTCCATACTAGCCTTGCAGTGGGGAGGGGGTGTTTCTGTCTTCTTTCAAGGTAGGTTTTAATTTTGGAGAAATGGCTATCACACTTCTCATGGACCACTCAGATCAATCCCATTCAATGATACCTGATCACAGAATTATCTCCAAGTATAGACAAAGTTGCCACCACAGAGTGAAAATGTCTTACAGGGCTGTGCTGTTTACTTTTTGGCAGAAAATGAATAGTGATATAATGTATTTTTTTTCTTTGAAATATCCTAGGGTATAAGAAAGTTAGAAATTTTACTGATAAGGCAGGACTCTGAATTGTTGTACAGAATGACTTCAGTCTTTTAGAAAATGCTGCTTTTCCCAATGGCTTTACTTTACTTGCAACTTTTATGACTCCAAGTAATGTGATTCAACAGAATGGATAGATAATACAATGCTGTTTGTGATATTACAGTGATCCAAGTGTTCGTGATCTATTGTCTATAATAGCAAAAGAAAGGAGAAGTATTACCCTTCTCATGTTAATACTTCTGATCTTCCTTTTTGATAGCAACATAAAGGAACTTTCATTTCAAATCAATGGTTGAGGACCAAAACATGTGCTTGATCCACTCAGAAAAAAATTATCTGTCTGTAACAATAGGTACTGTTTGGACTAAGATGTATTTCTCTTCCATGGTAGCCAGCCCATTCCTTTTTAAGATGGTATTATCAAGGGTCCATCTAACCTGTGGCCATTGATTTCTGGCCATTGATCTATTTACAAAGGGATCCTATTATAATGAAGTTTGAAAAGGTACATAGCTGTTAATCAATGCTTAAAATAATTTGTTGAATGCATCAGCCTATAGATTCCACTTTTTGGCTTCATACTTCTTTAATTTCCCTCATAATTTTATGCTTTTGCTTATCTTTATTTCCTGCTTAATTTCCACACAGTTAGGAAGGTTATGAGGTCATCATTGTGCTCTAACTTTTAAGTATAGTGGCTTGCACATGAAAGACACTTAGTAATGGATAAACATGAAAAATGAGCTGTATATGTATAATTTAAATTTATTCATGGTTTTTGAATTCTGCCTTTGATACTTTATTCTAAGCCATGACCTTATTTTGAAATAGCTCACAAACCTTATAAATACATGGTTTAATTTGGTAAGCTATTTCCTTACTTTTATAGTTCTCATTTGTTGATAAGGGAAATGCTGCCCTGAGAAATCAGTGTAGGATCTGAAATCAAGAGAGTTAATGGGTTCTTGAAAAGAAGAATCATGCTTTAGTATTTATGTTCTTATTTGTATGTGTGTTTGCATGCATGTGCTAGGGTCTCTGCAAACACCATGTTCAACAGAGTAACAATTCATGGGAGGCAAGAAGGCAGTTTAGTTCAATAGAACTAAGCAGCTGGCGTTGGTTCAAACTTTGGTTGTCTGACCCTGAATAGTTATTTTAGGCATATTCAAGCTCAGTACAATTTGGTGAAAACTTTCCTGGTGATAATTAGGTCAGTCCTATGTGTACAATAAAGCTTACATAAAATCTCAAGGAACAAAATAAGCTAAATGAGGATCAGACATGACTACATCAAAGCATCAAAATTCTTTGTGAAGTACATGTGACACCTTCCATAAAGATGGGTTCTATAGATTGACTACATCCAACAACTTCCATAAAGATAGTTTCTCTAGATTGGCTGAGAAGAACAAACTTATGGTAAATGTCTGGGGGAGGATCTGGTGAAGGCACAGCACAGGTGGCACTTGGCTATTAACCATGTTCTTTTCCAGCCTTCTGAGCAGATAACAGATAATGCATTCCTTTCTGTGAAGAAACAATCCTTCCTTATTGAACATTCCAGGTTCTCTTATTGCTTATCTGCGAGCACAAAGACTTCTGTGCTGCTTCCATGTTTATATATATATATATATATTATTGCTGCCCGTGGCTACATATAAACGGTTTGCTGGGTTCCCTGGAAGAAGAGCTAGGAAGAGGAAACAGGGTGACAAGGGAACACATGGAGTCGAGACTTGATTTTTTACTCCAGACTCAAACTTTATTTGGGGTCTCACAATTTAAGGTTTGGGGCCAGACCCTCGTCCCAAAGCCAGAGCAGTGTGGAACTGTGTGTTGGCTCCAGGGTTCCACACTGCTCAGTGGTTAGCCTGCTTGATTCAGGAAACTGTAGGTCTAGCAGATCAAGACTTCACCTTGATCCCAGTGCTCTGCCCCAGGTGTTGGCTAGCAGCCTCTCCCAGGTATTCACAGGAAGCTGTAGGTTCTTTGGAGAACAATGGACCAGGTCTTCAATGGCTGAGAAATAGTAGCTAGCCCAGAGTTTCAAAAATCCCTGCTCAAAGACTGCGGGGAGGGCACCGTATGTTTGTCCATTGTGAAGGCCAGAAGGGGGCATCAGTTCTGAGAAGAGAGAATCAGTTCCAGATCCCCTGGAATCAGTTATAGATGTGAACTAGCATTTAAATGCTGGGAAATGAACTCAGGTCATTTGTAAGAGTATCAAGTGTTCTTAACTACTGAGTAACATCTTTAGTCCTCTTTCTAGTATTTGCCTTGGTCTCTGGGTCACCCTTATTCTTCTTCTTTGGCATTGGATTGTTTCTTAGGATCTTGTGGAACAAAAGTGATTGGCCAAAATTTCTATCACCTCTGTATAAATTCTTGGGGAAGAGAATTGAATTGATCAATCATAGGTTTTTAGTGCTTGTTTTATTCAGCGATCTGTGGATGTATCTCATGCATTATAAAACCAGCTAGTGAAATTCTTTCTACTGTGGATGAAGCACTTCTCAGAAAAAAGTATATGTGTGTGTGTTACTGTAGACTGATATCCCCCAAATATCAACTATTATATTTTATTCTCTCTATCTAATGACTTCTGAAATACTTGAATATCATGTCTATTTATTCAGCTTCTGAGTTCCATGTTAAATGATATTCACATCACTTTAAATGTTTAGAAATCTCACATGCCATCTTTGAAACAAATGTATTCATCTTCATGCAGAGTTGCCCCAAAGGGAATCTCTCTTCTAAATACAAGTAAAATATAATGTTGTTGATCTGGGTATGTTTCTGACACAGGTGGAGCTAATTTGGAAGAGGACCCTTACCTATCTCTGACCTTAGTTGTTCATGCTGGAAATGAGAGCCCCTGGAGAAAGCGGGGTGCCACATTTTGATGGGGGATTCCTGTCTAATAATCACTTTTTCTAAGTTGTTTCATTCTCTGTAGCCCTTAATGGGTTTAGATAAAAACAAGAAGAACCCTCCAAGCTGAGCAGGAGATTGCAGTGTGTAATTACCTTTTGCTCATTTTGTTTCTTCTTTTCTCTTCAGCATAACATTTTTCTTGCCTTAGCTTAACATCCAGTACTTATTGATGCAATAAAAGTAAGATAACAGACATGATTGCAGATATTTTCTTTTGAGGGACAGTAAAACACCTTGACTCTGACAAATAAACTAAAGCTCTTTGCATTTAGCTCACTGGTTTGGGGTGCTCAAACACTGGCTTTGTTTTTTTTTTTCTATATTTGTTTACATTCCAAATGCTTTCCTCTTTCCCGGTTTCCCCCTCCCCATATGTCCCATAAGCCCTCTTCACTCCACCCATTGCCCACTCATCCCCCTCCCATTTCTCTGTCCTGGTACTCCCCTACAATGCTGGATCAAGCCTTTCCAGGACCAGGGCCCCCTCCTTCCTTCTTCTTGGGAATTATTTGATATGCTAATTGTGTCTTGAGTATTCAGAGCTTCTGGGTTAATTAATATCCACATATCAGTGATTGCATTCAATGTGTATTCTTTTGTGATTGGGTTACCTCACTTAGGATGATATTTTCCAGTTCCAACCATTTGCCTAAAAATTTCATGAATTCATTGTTTTTAATGGCTGAGTAGTATTCTATTGTGTAAATACACCACATTTTCTGTATCCATTCCTCCATTGAGGCACATCTGGGTTCTTTCCAGCTTCTGGCTATTACAAATAAGGCTGCTATGAACATAGTGGAACATAAGTCATTATTGCATGCCGGGGAATCCTCTGGGTATATGCCCAGGAGTGGTATATCAGGGTCCTCTGGAAGTGTCATGTCCAGTTTTCTGAGGAGCCACCAGACTGATTTCCAGAGTGGTTGTACCATCTTGCAATCCCACCAGCAGTGGAGGAGTGTTCCTCTTTCTCCACATCCCTGCCAACACCTGCTGTCTCCTGAGTTTTTAACCTTAGCCATTCTGACTGGTGTGAGGTGAAATCTCAGGGTTTTTTTGATTTGCATTTCCCTAATGACTAATGATGTTGAACATTTCTTTTTTTTTCTTTTTTTTTCTTCGATATATTTTTATTTATATTTTAAATGATTTTCCGTTTTCTGGCTTTCCACTCCCTGAAAGTCCCATAAGCCTTCTTCCCTTCCCCTGTTCCCCCATCCACCCCTTCCCACTTCCCTATTCTGGTATTGCCCTATACTGCTACATTTCTTAAGGTGCTTCTCAGCCAATGAATTTTTTCAGGTGAAAATTCTTTGTTTAGCTCTGTACCCCATTTTTAAATAGGGTTATTTGGTGCTCTGGGGCCTAACTTCTTGAGTTCTTTGTATATATTGGATATTAGCCCTCTGTTGGATGTAGGGTTGGTGAAGATCTTTTACCAATTTGTTGGTTGCTGTTTTGTCCTTTTGACAGTGTCCTTTGCCTTATAGAATCTTTGTAATTTTATGAGGTCCCATTTGTCAATTCTTGATCTTAGAGCATAAGCTATTGGTGTGATGTTCAGGAACTTTCCCCCTGTGCCCATGTCCTCAGTCTTCTCCAGTTTCTTTTCTATTAGTTTCAGTGTGTCTGGTTTTATGTGGAGGTCCTTGATCCACTTGGAGTTGAGCTTAGTACGAGGGGATAAGAATGGATCATTTCACATTCTTCTGCATGATGACCTCCAGTTGAGCCAGCATCATTTGTTGAAAACACTATCTTTTTTCCCCTGGATGTTTTCTGCTCCTTTGTCAAAGATCTAGTCATCATAGGTATGTGGGTTCATTTCTGGGTCTTCAATCCTATTCCATTGATCTACTTGACTGTCACTGTACCAATAGCATGCAGTTTTTAACACTATTGTTCTGTAGTATTGCTTGAGGTCTGGGATACTGATTCCCCAAGAAGCTCTTTTACTGTAGAGAATAGTTTTAGCTATCCTGGGTTTTTTTGTTTTCCAGATGTATTTGAGAATTGCTCTTTCTAACTCTATGAAGAATTGAGTTGGGATTTTGATGGGGATTGCGTTGAATCTGTATATTGCTTTTGGCAAGATGGCCATTTTTACTATATTAATCCTGCCAAGCCAAGAGCATGGAAAATTTTTCCATTTTGTGAGGTTTTCTTCAATTTCCTTCTTCAGAGACTTGAAGTTCTTGTCATACAGATCTTTCATTATTTGGTTAGAGTCACACTAAGATACTTTATATTGTTTGTGGCTATTGTGAAGGGTGTCATCTCCCTAACCTCTTTCTCAGACTGCTTATCCTTTGAGTATAGGAAAGCTATTGATTTGCTTGAATTGATTTTATAACCAGCCACTCTGCTGAAGTTGTTTATTAACTGTAGCAGTTCTCTGGTGGAGTTTTTGGTGTCACTTAGGTATACTATCGCATCATCTGCAAATAGTGATAGTTTGACTTCTTCCTTTCCAATTTGTATCCCTTTTACCTCCGTATTTTGTCTAATTGCTCTATCTAGAACTTCAAGTACTATATTGAAAAGATGTGGAGAGAGAGGGCAGCCTGTCTACTCCCTGATTTCAGTGGGATTGCTTCAAGTTTCCTTCTATTTAGTTTGATGTTGGCTACTGGTTTGCTGTATATTGCTTTTACTATGTTTAGGTATGGGCCTTGAATTCCTATTTTTCCAAGACATTTTTTTCCAAGCATGAAAGGATGCTGAATTTTGTCAAATGCTTTTTCAGCATTTAATGAAATGACCATGTAGTTTTTTTTCCTTTGGGTTTGTTTATGTAGTGGATTGCATCGATGGATTTATTGAACTATCCCTTCATCCCTGGGAGGAAGCCTACTTGAACATGGTGGATGATCATTTTGTTGAAACACTGGCTTCTTATATGTGGGTATGATCAATACAACAAGTTTCCTGAGATGCAATGTGTGCTTCCCAGGAGTATAGTCTGGCTTGCTGTGGCCAATGCTATTCATTTGATTTCTAGCTTGTATCTTTTTAAAATGAATTTGGTTGTACTGATCATAGTGTGGGTGAAGAAGAGTTCTGTACTTATACAGTTAGGCATGCATGCATACATACACACAAGCACACATGCATTCACTCTCACACATGTACACACACAAATACACACACACACCTACACCATCTGTCAAACATGTCACAGGGCTTAGATTATATTCTGGGAAAGAAGTGAATTTAGGTAAGAGGAATGATCTCAATGCCTATCTCTAGTAACTAACAAGCAATAGATTATGTTCATTTTCTTCCTTCCTTCCTTCCTTCCTTTCTTCCTTCCTTTCTTCCTTCCTTCCTTCCTTCCTTCCTTCCTTCCTTCCTTCCTTCCTTCCTTCCTTCCTTCCTTCCTTCCTTCCTTCCTTCCTTCCTTCCTTTCTTTCTTTCTTTCTTTCTTTCTTTCTTTCTTTCTTTCTTTCTTTCTTTCTTTCTTTCTTTCTTTCTTTCTTTCTTTCTTTCTTTCTTTCTTTCTTTCTTTCTTTCTTTCCTTCCTTCCTTTTTTGCCTGAAAGAAGACAAGAACAAAACATACTTAAGAAGGGTCGCTGCTCATAGAGCAATCACACTCAGTGCCTGATTGTTCTGCTCCAGTTGGGGCTCAGAGTAATGAATCCAATTCTAGGGCTGGACACATGGTGGTGATTTTTCTTACTGGTAAATATATATTTGTGGGTCATAATATATCACTAGATTTTAAAAATGAAATTGGGATGGATATAGGTAGAAGGAAATAGACACATGCTGGAAATTGATTATGAGATGTTTCTTATTCTGGCAACATCCTATCTTGTAACTTGAAAAGCAAAACTGTTTTCTCTCAAGGTCTTCGGCCCAAGCCAGTAACATTGTCTCCATCCAGCAGTTTTCAATGTGCCTGTTCCTGAGTTTTATTTTACTTTTTTATTGACTATTTTCTTTATTTACATTTCAAAGGTTACCCCCTTTCCTGATTCCCCCGGAAACCCCCCATCCCTTCCTCCAACCCCATGCTTCTATGAGGGTGTTCCCCTACCCACCTACCCACTCCCACCTCCCCACCCTGGCATTCCCCTACATTGGGGCATCAAACTTTCACAGGCCCAAGGGCCTCTTCTCTCATTGATGCCTGACAAGGCCCTCCTCTGCTACATGTGCAGTTGGAGCTGTGGGTCCCTCCATGTGTACTCTTTGGTTGGTGGTCTAGTCCCTGGGAACTATAGCAAGTCTGGTTGGTTAATATTGTTGTCTTTCCTATGGGGTTGTAAACCCCTTTAGCTCTTGCAGTCCCTTCTCTAAATCCTCCATTGGGGACCATGTGCTCAGTCCAGTTGTTGGCTGAGGGCATCTGCTTCTGTATTTGTCAGGCTGTGGCAGAACCTCTCAGGAGACAGCTATATCAGGCTCGTCTTGGCATCCATAATAGTTTGGTGACTGTATATGGGATGGATCCCCAGGTGGGGTAGTCTCTGGATGGCCTTTCCTTCAGTCTCTGCTCCACACTTTGTCTCCAACATATAACAAGGACTCATGTTCATAGCAGCCCTATTTATAATAGCCAGAAGATGGAAAGAACCCAGATGTCACTCAACAGAGGAATGGATACAGAAAATGTGGTATATTTACACAATGGAGTACTACTCAGCTATTAAAAACAATGACTTCATGAAATTTTTAGGCAAATGGATGGAACTGGAAAACATCATCCTAAGTGAGGTAACCCAATCACAAAAAAAACACACATGGTATGCAGTCACTGATAGTGGATATTAGCCCAAAAGCTCAGAACAACCAAGATACAATTCACAGACCACATAAAGCTCAAAAAGGAAGACCAAAGTGTGGGTGCTTTAGTCCTTCTTAGAAGGGAGAACAAAATACTCCTGGGAGGAAATCTGGAGACAAAATGTTCCTGAGTTTTAATGGATTGTTTCAAGGCATCTATTGTTTGCTTCGTGTTATTTTTGGTTATTTTGTCAGTCTCTTCTGTCACTTCTAACTGCATGACTATTTTGCGTCCTTAATTATCTTCCCTTATGGGTTTATTTTTGTTGAAATACTCAGATGTGGGTTTTCTGACTTCCTGGGAACATATACTAGAACTTTACTTGCATATTTTTCCATATTATGTGGTTTTTCTTTCAATGGGTCCTTAGATTTATTATGTTTTTTTTATGCTTCTCATAGCATAAATTTACTATGTTTCTTCTTGTAATTTAAACAAACAAAACCACTAAAGATTAGTGTGTGTGTGTGTGTGTGTGTGTGAGAGAGAGAGAGAGAGAGAGAGACAGAGACAGAGACAGAGACAGAGACAGAGAGCATGTGTGTATTTCATTCTTACTTGATAAACTAATGACATTTTAATATCTTAATGATAATTTAACTTTAAGGGCATAATTATTTTTAAATGCATTATTATTAATATGTATTGGCATTTTCTCCCTGATTTCAGATTGATACTTGGACTTACATGATGAAAGTTTAAAGAAATTATGGCATTTTTAATTACAGAAGAGTCTCAAATATCTTACAAGTTGCTAACACATTCCCATGGATGATGCTTTTCCAAACTCATTCTCTTTTATGACAAAATTCTTTTATTCACTTCATGAAACTTCATCTTTCAGATTTTTCTAGTAAACTTTATGGTCAGCTTGCTATTATTTATTAATTCTATAGCTTAATTAAAACAAATTGTATATATAGTATTTCTGTATGGTATGCTATGTATCTATCATATAACAAAATTTATACACATGCCATGCATAAGTATAATTGGTAAAGACAGATATTTACAAACTTAAAATCAATGAATAATTTTAGGATGCTTTCCATAAATTTTAGGATGTCTTCACTTACTTGGGATTTAGATCTTCCCTCACTGACAGCTAACCCACATGTTGTGGGAGGGGACCTCACCACAGAACTTCTCTTAAACCCTGACACAGGCTCCTCCTATTAGGCCTCAAGAACGAAGGCTGGGGTCTTGGTCTGTGTCCCAGTCTGCTTTTGTGAATTTCTCCTTTAACATCAACTAGACTCAGTTCTCAGTTCAAACTCACACTGTCAGCATTTTGACAAGATCTCACTACCTCCAGTTTAGCCACAGGGGATGAAGCTAGAGCATCATGGGGCTGCATGGGGCTGTAGACCTCACTGGTTGGATTTGGTCACCATCCCCAGGGACTCTGCTTCCTGGCTAGTTTCTAAATAGCTTTCCTCGTAGCAGATACTCCATCTCTGGAGTGTTGCTCTAGGGTGTGGCATTGTTTTATTTTTGTGGAGGAAACAAGCACACGATGCTCAGATGCTCAGAGCACCATCCTTTTAGTGATGCTTGGGAAGAGTACATTTGCTCTATGTGTGTATTTTTCTTTCAGTGCTCAACCATAAACAGTTTGGAATTTTTAGTAGATTATTTTGTTGTTTCACAATCTCTGAATACACTGAAAGATGTTTTCTCATTTAATTTTCTTCCATATTCTAATTTGTGGTTTCTGGCTTTGAGAGGCATAACAATAGATTATTAGCTATTACTGAAAATCCTGGAATACAGATTAAATGGTATTGATTTCCTCTTTGCCTTAGAATGTATTTTCCTTTATATTCAAGGGAGATTTTTATCTACCTCGATTCTGCTGAGCTTGTCTGTTTTGTTAAAGTAAATCTCTGCCTTCCTACTTTGATTTGCACAACACATTGGTTTGTATTAGCAGAGAGGTGAGTTCTGTCTTCATGGAAGCAGACTTCCCTTCCTCTCTGAAACCCAGCTGTGTGATGACTTGGGATGTCAGGAAGTTTGTAGAATATTCTATTGGTATTTTATAGACCATTCAAACTAAAAATTAATATTTCTCTTGCATTTTCAGACATTTAATAAAAACTTTAAGGTTTCTTTCACCTCATATTTTTTCTATATTTAAGTTTTATAAGGATATATTAATTGTACACAGTGGTAGGTTCATTATTCAATTATATGTAGCTTGTACTTTGAGTTTTATCATTCAACTGCCTTGTCTTGTCAACTTCTCCCCTCCTAACTTTTAGTTTTTTGCTCTGCTCAAGTATATCTATGTCTATGTCTACATCTACGTCTATATATATATATATAATCATATATCTATATCTACATCTAATCATATATCTATATCTTTTTTTTTTTTTTGGTTTTTTGGATTTGGTTTTTTCGAGACAGGGTTTCTCTGTGTAGCCCTGGCTGTCCTGGAACTCACTCTGTAGACCAGGCTGGCCTCGAACTCAGAAATCTGCCTGCCTCTGCCTCCCAGAGTGCAGGCATTACAGGCGTGCGCCACCATTGCCTGGCTCATATATCTATATCTAATCATATATCTATATCTCTATCATCTATCTCTATCTCTATCTCTATCTCTATCTCTATCTCTATCTCTATCTCTATCTCTATCTATCTATTTTTCCCAAGAGAGAGTATGTTGTTAGTCCTTTGGAATCTGCTGACTTCACTCACCATGATGATCCACTGCTCTCATTTCTCATTTCATCCACATCTTTCAGTCTTACTCTTTTTTTGCCTCCTGGTTTCTGTTCTCACAGTCTATTCATGTCTCTTGCTAAGTTTTCCTTTAGTATTTAAAAATTTAGATTCTTCTGGCCATTTTTGTAGAAAGTATTCATATTATAAGATTCTGCTATTTGTTATGAAATCTCAACTTTTTTATTTTTGTTTTTTTTTATTTTATTTATTTATTTATTTTTGCTAAAAGAGTTTAACCGTTTCTTCTTTGATTTTCCAGTCTTTTTATGGTAGTTTTTCTGAGACACATGGTGATTTTTAGCTCTGTATATCTCTTTTGTTTTGAAAACTTGGTACTTGCATGCATCTACACAGTCTTTCTCACACTGACACACCGACACTCACTCACCCACACCCACTCACCTACACACCTACACCCATACACACACACACACACACACACACACACACACACACACACACACAATCTCCAGTGCACAGGGACTGTAGTGCACGTTGTGCCCAGATTTTGTTTACTGCTATTGAGCAGAGGTGCTCCTCTCCCCGTCTTGCTGCTCTCCTGGATAAGTGTAATTGCTGGCAGTTGTTTAAAACAAACATGGAAGGAGTGAGATGCCAGGCACATATTTTGCTTCTGAAAAATACTTATTTTCCATATTTGTCTTAAGGCAACTCTCATAATCCCTCAATACAGAATTTCACAGTCTGAGATGTCCCCAGATACCCTCATCTCTATGTAAGTCCCTGCTGGCCAGTGTCTTGAACTTCAAGTTCTTCCAAGTCCCTGGCTCATTACTGATAATATTCATTCTTTCACCCTGCCGTTAGAGATTTCTTTTCATTATTAATATATCTAAGTATCCAGCTGACTGAATACTGTAAGGTATATGGCTGGGTTCATTTAGCCCATTGATCCGCTCTCCTCTCCTAGCAATATCTCTGTAGTACTCAGAGTCATAGAAGAGTGAGGATGTAAACACTCCATATGTGGTTCCTATTTGAAGTATTACAATCTATTGATCTATTTTGTTGAATCATCCTTGTGCTGGTTTTGTTTTTTATTTTTGTTTTTTTTTTGTTTGTTCATTTGCTTTTTTTTTTTTTTTTTTTTGTTGATACAACCCAGAGTCACCTGGAAAGAGGAAATCTCAGCTAAGGAATTTCCCAGAAATTATTTTGATGATTGATAAGGGAGGATCCAGCCCATTGTAGGCAGAACCATCTCTTGGCAGGAAGTCCTGGACTATATAAGAAAGACAGATGAGTATGAGCCAGTGAATGAGCAAGCAAGCTGTGGTCCTCCATTGTTCCTGTCTCCGGGTTCCTGCCTTGAGTTCCTGCCCCGACTTTCTCAGTGATGGACTATTATGAAATCTATCATAATTATATTGAAATTTTAAGAGGAACACTCCCCCAGTTGTATTTAGTCAGAGGGTTATATATCAGCAAAAGAACAGAAGGAGTGCATTCCCATTAATAGTCTATGATGATACTAAAGGCAGCATACTTAAAGACAAGGACTTACTACTGAATGAACATTAAAAGAATGACTGGGGTAATCACCATCCCTGACTTCAAGCACTACACAGAGCAATAGTGATTAAAAACTGCATGGTTTTGGTACAGAGACAGACAGGCTGATCAATGGAATAGAATTGAAGACCCAGAAATAAAACCACACAATTATGTACACTTGATCTTTGACAAAGAAGTCAAACATATACAATGGAAAAAAGAAAGCATCTGCAAGAAATGGTAATGGTCTAACTGGCTATCTGTATGTAGAAAAATGAAAATAGACCCTTATTTGTCACCCTGCACAAATCTCAAGTCCAAGTGGATCAAGGACCTCAGCACAAAACCAGATACATTCAATCTGAAAGAAGAGAAAGTAGGAAAGAGTCTTGAACTCATTGGCACAGGGGGAAATTTCATAAACAGAACTCTAATGGCTCAGGCTCTAAAGATCAAGAATTGATAAATGGGACCTCATAAAACTGGAACGCTTCTATAATGCAAAGGACATAGTCAATAAGACAAATCAGCAACCAACAGATTGGGAAAAAAATCTTTCCTAACCCCACATATGATGGAGGCATAATACACAAAATATATAAAGAACTCAAGAAGCTAACCACCCAAAAACCAAACAACCCAATCAAAAACTGGGGTATAGAATTAAACTGAGATTTCACAAGTGAAGATTTTCTAGTGGCTGAGAAGCACCTAAAGAAGTGTTCAAAGCCCTTAGTGATCAGAGAAATGCAAATCAAAACGACCCTGAGATTCCACCTTACACCAATCAGAATGGCTAAGATCAAAACTTCAGGTGAGAACACATGTTTGCAAGGATGTGGAGAAACACTCCTCCATTGCTGGTGGGATTGTAAACTGGTACAACCACTCTAGAAATCAATCTGGAGGCTCCTCAGAAAATTGGAAATAGAGCTGAAGGCCCAGCAATATCACTCTTGGGAATATACTCAAACGCTGTCCCACCATGGCACAGGGGCATATTTTCCACTATGTTCATAGCAGCATTGTTTGTGAAAGCCGGAAACTTGAAACAACCCAGATGTCCCACGACAGAAGAATGGATACAGAAAATGTGGTTCGTTTACACAATGGAATATTACTCAGCTATTAAGAACAAGGACGTCCTATGTTTTGCAAGAAAATGGATGGAACTAGAAAATATCATCCTGAGTGAGGTAACTCAGACCCAAAAGGACATGTATGGTGTGCAGTCACTAATAAGTAAATATTAGCCAAAAAAAGGTACAGGATATCCAAGATTCAGTCCACAGAACTCAAAAAGGTCAGCAAGCTGAAGGGCCCAAGTGAAGACCACTCAGTCCCACTTGGGAGGGAGAAGAAAGCAATCACAAGTGGAAAGGGTTAGGATTCTGTCTAAGCTCCACCCCACAGTTACCTGGCAACAGCCAGGTAGGTCTGGCCCACTATAAAAGGGGTTTCTTGGCTCTCCTTTCTCTCTTGCCTCTCTTACTCTCTTAGCTTCTCTCTTGTCCTCTTGGACTCTTTTCTTCCCCCTTCCCCCTTTCCTCTTCCCTTCCCCCTCTCTCCCTGTGGTCATGGCTGGCCTCTACTTCTCTGCTCTTTCCTTCTCTATCTTTCTCTGCCTCTACTACCTTCTTAACTCCCCTCTCCATGACCTGAATAAACTCTGTTCTGAGTTAACAATATACTGTTGTGTGTCTGGTCCCTCAGGGGGAAAGTATGTCTTGGCAGGGGCCTACTGAGGCACCCCCTTCTCCACACACCCATAAAACATATTCTTATGCCCCTTTCTCTTTTTATGATCACAACAAGGAAGGAGGAGCCTGGGAGGAAAGGAGACTTGGGGGTTGTGGAGAGGGGAACATGATCTGATATTGGGTGGAGGAGCGAGGGCTAAAGTCTTAAGGGCCAGTGGAGGGAGTAGAGGCAGGCAGCCTTGGGGAGCGGTAAGTTGAGGGGACCCTCCAGAATGTACCAGAGGCCTGGGAGGTGAGGGGCTCTTGGGACTCAAGGGGGAAGGACTCTGGATGGAGTGCCCTATAACAGAGAGAGGAAACTTGCGGAGTGTACTTCCAGCAGAAGGACAGGGCGTCAAGTGAGGGACAGAATTGCTATCCCACAGTCAAAATTCTGACCCATAATTGTTCCTATTTGAAAGAACTGCAGGGATGGAAATGGTGAGGAGCCTGAGGAAAAGAAGATCCAGTGACAGGCCCTAGTTAGGATCCAACTCCAGGTGAGGCCACAAGGCCTGCCACTATTACTGATGCTATGGAATGCTCCCAAAAAAGGACCTATCATGACTGTCCTCTGAAGGACCCAGCAAGCAGCTGAAAGAGTCAGATTGCATTTACTTGCACCCAATCAATGGACAGAAGCTGCTCACCCCTGTAATTGAATTAGGGAAAGTCAGGAAGAAGCTGAGGAGGAGGGAAACCCTGTAGGAGGACCAGGAGTCTCAATTAACCTGTACCCCCAAGATCTCTTAGACACTGGATTGCCAACTGGGCAACATGTGCCAGCTAATGTGAGGCCCCCAACACATATACAACAGAGGACTGCCAGGTCTGGGTTCAGTCAGAGAAGATGCACCCAGCCCTTGAGGGACTGGAGGACTCAGCAAATTTAGAGGTCTAGTGGTTTGGTAAGGGACATCTTCATGGAAACAGGGGGCAGGGAGGAAGTATGGGATATGAAGTGGTTGGAGGGTGGACCAGGAGGGGAGTGAAATCTGAAGTGGAAATGAAATAATAATAATAGTAATAATAATAATAATAATAATAAATAGTAATAAATTATAATGATTGTAATTTTTTGAACTAAAGAAACACTCAAAACTCTCCTGCAATACTTTATATTGTAGAAAATTTGAGAAACCAAATTTCTTCCTCTTTATTAATTAATAAAAATATCATTAATGGATGCCTAGAATTGGCAATTGTCAGAGAAAAAATGTCAGAGTTCAGTGATATTTTTTTAAAGTTAAGTCAAGACCTTATATTTAGACTTGTGATTTTCTTTTAAGGGAGGAAGAATAAGATGGTTTTATCCTTCCTTTGCTATGGTAAAGCAGAGTCTTTCAGAGTTCAGTAGAATGAATTCTAACTTGTTCTGGAGAGCTGGTGTTTTGGCTCCCTAGATGGTTCTGGTAATTAGCTTGCAGGCAATTAAGATTACAATGTTCCTAAAACACTGAGCTGACACCTTTAGTTTCTTTAATGTTGTATTAGGAGATTTAGTTCAGAGTCCCAAATATTTTGTTGAAGCAAGATAGTCTTAGTTCTTCTGTGGGACTCTTTACATTGTAGTCCAAATAGAAGTATTTAAAGGTGAAGTAGGTAAATGCAACAACTCTTTGTTCCCTGGGCATCTGAGTAGCTTCTTAGTGAGAGAAAGGGCTGTTGAGCCAAAAGGTCTTCTACTAGTGTCCTTTGTAGACCTTGTGGTTGTTAGCTGTAGAAATTGATGTCAAGCCTTGACCACTTGTATTTTTATGGTTCCGGGCCATGCTGTCTGATTTCCATGTTTCTTTAGAGATTTAAGAGAGCAAGCTGCATTAGCAAGTTCCTGACTCAGAACAATTCCATAGTTCAAGGAAATAGAAGCTAGAGAGGGGAAAATAACATCAGTAAGACATGGTTGCTGAAGACACCGTCAATCATCTTTAGGCTAAAGCAACCTAGGTGGGACCTTATTTGATGGATATTCGTGGGTTGGGAAGCTGTGTTCACAGAATGCAGAATCCAAGTAAGAGAGTCCCCCAAATAGCAATTGGGAGTATAGTCACTACAAATGAGGGGGGAATATAAAGAATTGAATAACAGGGTAAGTGGTGATCTTGTGTAAAAGGATCCCCAAAGACCCACTGAAATCTGTGGCTGGGTGTTGGGTTTCCTTTCATTCCAGATTTCCATTTACAAAATGAATAATAAAAGCATGGCTTTCATCTACTTCACCAGTTATAATACACATGAACACATGTGATAAAGTTTCTTCCTAAGCAATGGATTTTCAAGCATGACAAAATTACCCGACTGTAATTTGACTATGTCTTGCTTATATCCCTATAAACAATTGAGGGGCTGACAATCAAACTGCTTTGTTTAGGGGCAAGTTGGGAAATTCTGCTCCCACTTGAAAGCTATCAGGCACAATAATGTTAAAGTAAGCTGAAATTAACCACAGAGAGGTGTGCATATGACAGCCACAGACAAGGTTTGAACTGTTCAGTAGCCTTCAAGTAGTTTCTTGACTCTTGGTGACCATGGACCCTGAACAGCCTTTACCTAAGCAAGCTACTGTGTAATAAGTGACCTGTTTGTGAGTGTTGTTATTGTTCAAAGTAAATTCCTTCACTCTAAGAAATTGTAGCTGCAGATCAATGCATCAGAAGACTATGCCACACAAGTATTTCTGATTTCAATGACATCATCACTAAGTGACTCTGAGGCAGAACCCTTACAGATGGGGGAATGACATCACATACTCAATACAAGCCAAAGTAGGTGTTGGCACTGGTCACAGTCAGAGTTGATGGGGATTCTTATGCAAAGTGAGTGCATTGAAGCCTGTGGAGTTTGTTGTTCTAGGGACCAAATCCAACTCTCTCTGCTACCCTGAGTGAACTCTCAATCTCCATCTTCTTTCCTCATATCCTAAATGTTTCCCCCTTCGTGTTTCTAGAAACTAGTATCTAGATTCCCAGTATTATTAAATAGTCAATGTCACCAAAGCATTTGGCGTTTCAAACATAGAAAAAGAGAAAAATCAAATGTTGTTCCTAATCACCATTTCCCTCTATCCTTATAAAGGGGTATTTCCCCAAACTTCTTTCTCTCCCATTTGTCATGACATTTTTGGATTACACTTATAATTTAAAATTCTACCTCAGAGTGACCAGTGTAGCAGAGGACAACCTCAAACTTCTGACTCTTCTCTCTACCTTCTGCGTGTTAGCATCCTAGGCAAACTGTGTACCTACCCACTGAGCTCCACCTATGGTAGTTTACTTTTGTCTTGTGAACTCTCAGGGCATCCAGCCTTCTTTAGCCCATGCTGGACTGAGTTTTAGGTGGAGGGGTGACTAATAGCAACAGCCTTCTGAGGAAACCGGACAGGCTTATACTGCTCATTGTCATCATGTCAGAAAACAAGGAAGCATAATTCCATTAACTGTTGAGCTGAGTGATAATATTCACTGTTGACACAGCTGCTGTCCAAGTCGGGCCCACACATCAGCTGACCTTCTAGTATGTATTAAACGCTTACCTTTGTGCTGCTATCTCCATATTGTGTTTAATCAACAACTATCTCTGCACACAGGAGAAAGATATATTGCATGTCATCTGCTTGCCGTCAACCTGCAAGAGACATCCTTCTATACTAAACACTTCTCCTGAGTTGAGGCAAGCAGTATTATCTCTACTTAGGTTGGAGAACCAGCAGGGCTAGGCATGATTACAAAACTCCAGAATACAGGGTAGTACTTAGAATCAACATTGGAAGACATTTAAATGTTACTGTGGGTTTGTGCTGGTTTTGTGCCCCAAGAAATCTGCCAAATTTGGCAGAAATATGGGATATATCCTCTCTCCCTCCTTCTCCCCTTTCATTCATTTACTGATTTGACTAAGATTTAAAGACTAAATTTAAGGGATTAGATTTAAAACCCAAATTTGGAGAATATCAATTTTTCTCTTGTACTCCATCCGCTGCTCAAACATTGATTAAGTATAAAGCACACAAACTCAAGGCAATTGCTTCAAGATTCTGTGCACTCAGCAGCAGATTGAATAGATGGGACTGACTTCAGGAAAAGGGTTAAAGTAGCAACACTACCCTTCCAGCTTTGCTCATTGTGATTCTGCATATCCATCCACCTGAGTGTTCTTCACCAAACACTTTCCAGCATGATTTTCTCTTAAAGCTCTTGTCCAATAGTCTAAGGCTGAAATATATTCAACAGCAAATGGAATTCCCCTTCTTCTTGCCTCCATTACTCCTCTTTATTTCAAGCACTTTTAACCTTTTCTCCACATGGTTCCTTGGTTTCTCTTCCCACCTTCCTTTCACTGTGAAATCTCTTCCTTTCTGGAATGTCTTTGTAGCAAGGTAATGTCAGCATGTAGTGAAAATACTACAGACGTCATAGAGAAGGAAAGAATCTGAGCTGGAGGGAGAGATGTGGCTCAGGCTGGACCCGGATACCCAGTGCAGAGTGCTTTGTTGTGATTAGCTTGGGAGCTGACTGTCCATGGTTTTCCATAATGTCCTGTGTCAGCTGTGAAGAGCCAAAATAGAAGTCAAACTACAAGCTGAAGTGTTATATAAGATTATACTAGAAACATGATCAGAACAAATTTAATTAATTAGATTAATGCTCAACAAATTGGCTGATGCTGAATAAATTCTGAATAATTTTATTATCAGAAACTTTCTTACCTATAAACTTAAAATGTTTTCCTGGTGTATCAGCTAGGGAAACTTTGTGAGCTTTGTGATTGTGCTTGTGTGTATTCTTGTGTGTGTGTGTGTGTGTGTGATGTACATACAGAGCTTTCTTTTTGCAAATAAGTTAAAAAAACAAAGATGTACCATTTCTCTGTTGGATATTGATTTATGTAGAAAATTGTGAGTAGTTTACAAAAAGAGTTCCCAGGTGTGTGAGGGAATTTTATTCCTGAGACCACAACATGTAAGAAGTAGTTAGTTTAAAATTGGGTGGTTCTTTTAGAACAGTGATTTTTCAGCCTTTCACAGGGTGCACATATTAGATATCCTGAATATCAACTACTTACATCACAATTCTTAACAGAAGCAAAATTACAGTTATGAAGTAACAACAAAAATAATCTTATGGTTGGGGGTCACCATGACATGAAGAACTGTATTAAATGGTAGAAATACTAGGGAGGTTGAGAAGCACTGTCTAATACCCTAAAAGAAAGAAGGAAGGAGCCCAGATATCAGTGGAAACATTTTAAATTGAATAAACCACAAATTCTTGAGACAGTGACCTGGCACTTCCAGGACATGCAGTATATATGATAAATAGCACCTCTCTCTTGATTAGCCTTGAACAGAATAAGAGAGGCTCTTGAGAACCTTGGAAACAAACAAACAAAAAAATCTGTGTTGTAAGGGTTAGAATGCATACAATATTTTTAATTGTCTATGAATGTCTTGGTGCTCGCAGCAGTGGAATTCTCTTTGACAGGCTTCCTGTGGACCCAGAGTAAATAAAGAGTTTCCATAAAAGTCCACGGCTGCTGATCATGGTGAAATACATGTCCTTGAGGGCAAGAGCTTGTACAGATTCTTTATAAACTCAAAATGTTTTCCTTTCTGGAGCTGAGAACATTGAACAATGGATTTGGTCTGTGTCCCAGGTAAGGTTCTCTGTTCTTCAACAGGGCTAGTTGTTCCTTTCCATGGACTAATCTTCTGGTTTCCAAGTCACAAGTTAAGTGGTTCCATGGAGGGGAAGCCAAACTCCATTACTTTTGACTTTCTTCTTTCCCCCATGAAATTTCTATTCCAAATATGGAACTCTGTTGCATGTTCCAAATTCCTCTCAAGGCAATGTGTGATTGGTCAGTGACACGGGAAAACTAAGTTAAGACAAAGATAATATGATTTAGGTTTGAAAAAGTTTTATTTAGCTGTACAAGTATTCCAGATTATAATAACTTTTAGCTGCTCCAGAAAGCAATCACACCAGCAGTGGAGGGGTGTTCCTCTTCCTCCACAACCTTGCTAGTATCTGCTGTCACCTGAGTTTTTGATCTTAACCATTCTGACTGGTGTGAGGTGAAATCTCAGGGTTGTTTTGATTTGTATTTTCCTGATAACTAAGGATGTTGCACGTTTCTTTAGCTGCTTCTCAGCCATTCGATATTTCCTCAGGTGAAAATTCTTGGTTTAGCTCTGTACCCCAATCTTAATATGGTTATTTATTTCTCTGAAGTCTGACTTCTTGAGTTCTTTTTGTATATTGGATTTTAGTCCTCTGCTGAATGTAGGATTGTTCAAGATCTTTTCCCAATCTGTTGGTTGCCATTTTGTCCTATTGACAGTTTCCTTTGCCTTACGGAAGCTTTGCAGTTTTATGAGGTCCCATTTGTTAATTCCTCATCTTAGACCATAAGCTATTGATGTTCTGTTCAGGAACTTTTCCCCTGTGCCCATTCGCTGAAGGATCTTCCCCCAATTTCTTTTCTATTAGTTTCAGTGTATTTGGTTTTATGTGGAGGTCCTTGATTCACTTGGACTTGAGCATTGTAGAATGGGATAAGAATGGATCAATTTTCATTCTTCTACATACTAACCACCAGTTGAACCAGCACCATTTGTTGAAAATGCTTTTTCCCACTGGATGTGGGGAACACTGATGAACATTTTTATAGCCAGGGAAGCTTGGAATCTGTTGAGAAGTTTGAAATCCTAAGTTTATGCAGCTATTCAGCACCTTCATATAAACATACCTTCTGAAGAACATAAGAACTCTGGACCAAGTAGATACCTTGGTGATGCTATAAGAAATGCACTTGTTTATTTATGGTGGTATGTATTCTATTACAGGTCATGTGTTATAGGAGTTGAAGACTATCATGTGGCTTGCTTTTTATTAATTCTGAATGAACTTTAAGTAGACACTTTAGTTTAAAAGATGGGTGAAGAAGTAATGTTCTACTATGAAATAATACCCTTTTCTCTAACATGCACAGTAAAGAAGTCATATCTTTACTTAAGCTTGACTGATATAATATGCTTCTTTTTAAAATTCTGCTAAATTAATCTTTAACTATTTCTTGAGATTTCGGCTGATTAGAATTCATCTTTAACTGTTTCTTAAGATTACTACAATATTTAGTATTTCTGAATCTATATACTTTTGATCTTTTTCTCTCTGCTATATCAAATAATAATAATAATAATAATAATAATAATAATAATAATAATGATGTCAACAATATGAGGCTGTATCTATTAACTCTTAGAATATTTTCATGAAGAGATAGGTCATCTAAGCATCATATCAACTTCTGTTCTCAAATCATATCATCTGGGTGTCAAGTGCTGGAGAGGGAGCATTACAGAGTCCACTTGGGCTGGCCCATTTGGAAGTGGGAATAAATGGGCCTTTTGGACAGAGACTATGGTATACATCACTTTGATTTACATTTCTGTTTTTATTCACAAACGATTTTCCCTCATTTTATGAATATAATACAAATGAAAATGTATACATATTCTAAGAAACACAATAGCATAACTATTATTTAATAGCATGAATTATTTATTATGCTATTATCCTCATGAAGGTGGCCAATATAAGACACATGCATAAGTTTCATGCACATAGTCTAATGACTATAAAATCAAGTTTATTGAAGTTTTTATAAATTTAATGGGTTAACCTTTCTCCAAAATTATCTGGAATAGTGAACTGTCACTCTATTTCCTAAGTATGCTCTTGGACAACTCAGCAAAACTGGAGCATCCAGCAACCATGAGTGTGACTGCTGCATTAACTGTAGAGTTTAAATTGTAAGAACAGTCCATTTCATTGTTATTGGGAACTATGGCAAGAACCACCAACAAGTAATACAAACCTGAAAATGATTGGATTACACTGTGCTTTGGATGTTGTCTATGGATACACAGTTCAGTATTCTTTTTTTTTTCTTAGCCATTTACCAAGTACCTCAGAAAGGCTCACATGAAATTTAGCTATTACTTTCTCCTTTGGGACAAAGCTTTGTGGTAAATCCACCTGGAATTTAAAAGGAAGGCATGTGTTAGAACCTGCTGCACACCTTTCATTTCACCATCTCCAGTGCTGTTATTAAGATAGTTCTTTATCTATGAGTGCCAAAAAGGAGAAACAAAACAAAACAAAACCAGGAAACAAAGCATTTATAACAGGAAATATAGGTGGTTGCATGCTTTTGCCTGTGGCCTTAACCAGACATCTGGTTTACATTTTCTGTTATACTTCAGAATTTTACTAGTTCTTGAAAACATGATAGGAAAATTAAACCACAAATAGAAAAAAGAAGAAGAAACTGTTAAAGAACCAGACGTGGAGAGGAGAAGGAAGCTATATCAAGAACAAAAATTAGAACAATCTACCTCCTTCAAAGAAGACAAGAAAAAATAATTCCCACCCACATACACAAGGAACATGAGAGCAGGAATCTGCTGTAGTTTCCTCCTATGCATCAGCATGGAGTCACAAGAAAAGCACCTTTTGTCTAGTCAAAGGATTCTTTGTCAAGTGCTCATGTCCTGAAATCAACCCTAAGAAGAAAGGAAGCTCTGGAGAAACCCAAGGTACAGTTAAACTGGTAAAAAAATAAATAAATAAATAAAAAATAAATAAATAAAAACCCCCACAGAACAGCAACATTATCAATAACAACCACCACCACCACCACAACAAAAAAAAGCCCACAATCTGTATTTCTGTATTTCCTTTTTATTTCCTTACCTAACCTCATTGTCTTCCCAGATCAAGTAAATGCTCAAATTTCATAAGGCCAGAAAATAGTAGATATGATTTCTAATTTAGAAAGCCTAGTTCTGTTAAACACACACACACACACACACACACACACACATTGGAAATAAGATTTAGTATTTCAAGGGAAAATTATGTTTAGAAATGCAATAGATAGGAGGAAGAAACCATGACGAGAGGACATAGCATCTGTTGTTTTTACACTGGTTTCCTTGGGAAGGACTTATAACACTTTGCCTTGTTCTTCTGACTCATCTTCTCATCTTATCCCAAACCTTGGGCATCATAAAATTAAATAAAATGTCAACATGGGTATAAATGCTCATTTGTTTTTCCTAGGAAGGGCTTCCACCAAAATACACTCAGCTTTCCAAAGGTTAACATCACTTGTATCAACACATTGTGCCTTTCCGAATCAGGACCAATGAGTAATCTTGTGGAACTTGGCTGTAGATATAATCTTTGTCTATTTTTTAAAAATCATACAGTTTTTGTTCCATTTCAGACTCAGAAAGTATATAAATGTTCAAGAAAGGAGGTTTTATCCTTTGGCGCCCTTAATGATTTAGTGTGCCTATGTTGAGTTGTAAATTGGTGGGGAGAGAACGTGGGAATCTCTCTGTTTACTGGATGGGGCTCCTGAAATAATTCATCTGACACAGACTTCTAGTAGGTCTGAGTTTCTTCCTTTCCAGACTTTTGCACAGTGCTTCCAGAAGTGGCGAGGCTGTGTTCCAATTCTACTTTGGAGTATACAAGCTCAGCTCTTCTATATCTTAGGAGGAAAACTGTAGAGGCCACTTAATTTTTAAATCCTATTTGATGTGATGAGAATTGTTCATTTAGCATGTTGAAACAGTCTGCTTCCACATTGTATTCTGTCTCCTTTCACTTGTTGCCACCACATTTTTTCCCCTCCTTATTTTGAAAAATTGAATATCTCCAGATTCTTCTACCTTCTGTGTGGTGTGCCTCCAGCTCCCCCTTACTCAAGAGGATAATAGAGACAGCTCTTCTTCTTCTTTTTTTTAAAGTGAAAATGATTTATTAAAATTATGATTTAATAGTATATAAACATCTTTTTTTATTCGATATATTTTTATTTACATTTCAAATGATTTCCCCTTTTCTAGACCCCCCACTTCCCGAAAGTCCCATCAGCCTCCTTCCCTCCCCCTATTCTCCTACCCAACCCTTCCCACTTCCCTGTTCTGGTTTTGCCCTATACTGCTTCACCGAGTCATCAAATGAGGAACAAGAACGGAGGAGTGGCCCCTTGTTCTGGAGACAGCTCTTCTTAAAGAGTTCTTGTGGGGACACTTTGATGCACAGTCATGACTCAGGATAATGGGCAGCTCATTGTGAAAATTACACTATCGCTTAAAATGAGGATCAGGGGGAGGCAGTAGACAGTATTAAAAAAGCTTTATCAATTTTGTTGGCCCAGTCCTCAAGTCTGTGTGTGTGTGTGTGTGTGTGTGTGTGTGTGTAAACAAAGATACTCGATATTTTGGTCAGGAAAAGAGATGCAAGTAGCCAAGAAGATGATGTGCATGATCAAAGGGGAAGGAAGCTGTGTCCTTGTGGGTTGAGACCAGCAGCTTAGACCAACCATTCTGAAGGTTGACATGGCAATATAAAACAAAAGATTGAAAATAAAGTTTTGTGTTTTGATACTGCTATCCCATTGGGCAAATTTTCCTAAGGAAAATAACTTGTGTAAGGATGTGTGAATGCTTCTGGTTATTATAAATAGGGCTGCTATGAACAGCCCTAACTTCCCAGATGTGGTATATATACACAATGGAGTATGTACTATTCAGCCATTAGAAACAATGAATTCATGAAATTCTTAGACAGATGAATAGAGCTGGAGAACATCATACTAAGTGAGGTAACCCAGTCTCAAAAGATCAGTCATGGTATGCACTCACTGATAAGCAGATATTAGTCTAGAAACTTGGAATACCCAAGAAATAATCTACATATCAAATGATGTCCAAGAAGAACAGAGGAGTGGCCCCTGGTTCTGGAAAGGCTCAGTGCAGCAGTGTAGGGCAATACCAGAACTGGGAAGTGGGAAGGGGTGGATGGGGGGAACAGGGGGAGGAAAGAGGGCTTATGGGACTTTTGGTGAGTGGGGAGCCAGGAAAGGGGATATCGTTTGAAATGTAAATAAAAAATAAATTGAATAATAATAATAAAAAAGGATGCGGGAATGTATTCCTATGCTCCAGGAATATTCATTGCAGTGTTCATTCAATAAAAACACAAGCATCACAAGTTGCTTAAGCTAAGTATAGAGATTTCAAACAATAGATCACTGTGCTGGAGAAAATGTATTTATTACTATGGGAATTATCATAATATATAGGCTAATGAAAATAATAACTTTAAGTCCCTATGTTTTCTTTGTATTGAGAGTAGTGGGAGGCAGCTTGGGCACTGGCCAAGTCTCTGTTGGGTTCAGTGGTCTTCTCTGAGGTCATCATTTTGGGTATGGTTTTTGATTAGTGGTTCACATCCTGTGTGTTGTGACCCCTTTGGAGATCAAATGACCTTTTAAGGGGTAAACTAAGACCATTGGAAAATACAGATATTTACATGATAATAACAGTAGCAAAAACACTGTTTAACATTTTATTTTTCCCTATATATTCTGATTTTCAGCATTCCACAGATACTACTTTTTATTTCTAAAGGAATTTCACACAAAATGCTTATGTGCTCACATATTATGGTCAGTTTTTAGAAGTTCATAGCAGCCTTATTTATTGAATTTCAGAAGCTGGAAAGAACCCAGATGTCCCTCAATGGAGGAATGGATACAGAAAATGTGGTATATTTACACAATGGAATACTACTCAGCAATTAAAAACAATGAATTCATATATATATATATATATATATATATATATATATATATAGTCTACTGATATATATGTATCTATATATCATCTATGTGTATGTATGTATGTATGTATGTATGTATGTATCTATCTATCTATCTATCTATCTATCTATCTATCTATCATATATAAAATGAATGAAAAAGACTTTTAAGTTTCTCTAGAGTTATAAAAGAAAAGGGCAGCTGCTCCCTTCTGCCATAGTCACTTTAAGGTGAGCGCCGAGAGTACATGTGTGTGGACCACTGAATACCAGCCTTCTCTATGTCCCTTCCTCAGCACTTTGCTTTCATTTAGCTTCTGTCTGTGTGATCATGTGTCACTGTCATTCCAGTTTCAAGCTGTCCTTAGATTGAGTCACACTTCCTGAAGTCATCACCACAATTTGGGACCCCGCAGGGAGCATAAATATATCTAGTATTGGGTCCCGTGCTCCTGTAACTAAATCATGATATCTTGATCATGATTAGCTTCCCAGTCATGCTGCCAGAAGTCAAGTTTGGTTGGAACTTTCAACCAGGCCCATGCTTGTGATCTAATGTGGGCAATGACAAACTGCAAACCAAACTCAAGATTTTCTTAATTATCTTATTTTAAAAAAGGAAGTTGACAGAAAGAAATGGTTTTCTTGGAGAATACCACAACTGCATGTGGTATCTATAGTTTCTAGCAATGCAGAAATGGTAAGGATGAGGTTTTGGCTGACATACAGGGAGAAGATAGAGTTAGTGTTCTTGGTCATGCTGGCTTATAGTAGCCCTGGGTTCAGATTTATTTCTGTGTTCAAAACTTAATATATCTTCAATTTTATAGTACCTTCAATTTAATTTTCTGTTATTTCCAGTCAACTTATCTGTCACTGCTGATTTACATGTAAATTTTTGTAAATACTTAGGCTAAAGCATTTGGCACTTTGAGAACAATTAGAAGAAGGAGTACAAAGTTAAAATAACGTGTAGATATTTCCTGTGGATTTGAGTGAGGAACTCTAATGAAATAATAGGGAGGTAGAAGTACAGATAGAAGGAAAATCAAGGAATTTTCTTTTTATAAATTTCTCCATCTTGATGCATACCCACAAAGTAGTGAGAAATACTAGTTTAAAAACTACTAATCATTTGAACTGCATGATTCTCCATATTCAGCTTACTGTTGAGCCAGACCACAAGAAATATCTAGTATATGCTGTAGTTTTAAGATACTTAGATTATGGTTAAAGACACATGTCCCTCCTTCATTTTCCACCATGGAATACGCTTTGATATTACCTCCAGTGTCCACAAATCGTCACACACTGGATATAAAATAATACACATCATTTGCCAGCTTACAATGGGGTTACTTCCTAATAAACCCACCCCACGTGGAATCTATGTTTAATGCACCTAAGGTATAGAGCACTGTAGAGAATGATCTATTTACCCTTATGAATATGTGACTAAGCAGGGTCTGTAGGAGGCCACCTGCTGCTGTGACTCATCTTTGCAAGACCATATATCATGCCCTCTGTCACTAGCTTGAGGGGAGATCAAAACTGAGAGTCTCTTTGGTGCTGGATGAATGACACCGTCATTTCATCATAAATCGAAAAGTCATAAAGTGAATGATCACACATTAAGGATCATCCATATCTTTTTGGAATTCATTAGGAGATCAGACTGTTTTTTAAATCACCAATGATCTATTGGTGGCATTTAGAACTCCAGTGATTGCTGGTTTTGGTGGTACCTTGTAAGCTGAAACACAGGAGTCACAGGCCAACTGGTACAATTGCTGCTGTGGCTGCTGATGGCCTCGAAGGCAGTTTTCAGTAACTGAACTTTTTGGTTTTATGAGATGTTACTGAGGTCCAACACTGTGCTTAATTTTTAGAATACCATTGCAGTAATCCAGCTTCATATTGGAGAAAGAGCTTATCCCTCTGTGCTAGACTGTTAGAGTTTCTTATGCTAGGGTATCTTAGTCACAACACGTAGAGTTCACTGAAAGAATGTATTCAGCTCAAATGTATAGACCCTGCTGTCATGTCTCCAAAGGTTGGATGATGACAGATGTGGGCAGACACAACCTCTTCCTTTCTTCAGACATGCCTTGCCTGGGTGCTTAGAGTCCAATTTCTTTTTTTCCTTTGAAAGTTCCCTTTCAAATATTTTATAGTACCCATCCACAGTGACTTGGTTTGGGCCTTCCTGGCCTATTAGACTTGCTAGTTATTCTAAATATCTGTGAAGCTTATAGTAGAAGTGTCTTTATTGCTGTCTAGATGATTTTACCACCCCATCCACATCAGCAGATGCTCTCTTCTGAATGATGGCAGCCAGAAATTGTCCACATGTGAACGAGTGTGTCTAAGTTGGTCTGTCAATAATCCCTAGAGACCCTGTTCCCTGAAGATGGCTCATGTCATCAGCCTTGCAGAGTGAGAATATTATTTGTGATTTTGTCAGATATTTCATTTATGGACTCAAGTGTGAATGTTTTCCTGAAGAGAACATCTTATGTGTTTCTTTCAACAAGCATCTCTTGACTCTGCAGTTGCAAGACATGGGTATTCTGGTGAGACAGAAGCAGTTATGTCATGCACATTCTTCAGACAACACTGAGCTTGTGAGTCAGGAGGTAATAATAGAGCTATGCCTCTCCTTGCTATTAATGGGAAGTCAGTCATTTCACTGATTCACTTGAAACGTCTTTCAGCTTGAAGCTCATCTCAGTAAAGTTTGCTGAGAATGGTCTCCAGTCATGCCTCATCCTCATCACATACCTTTCCCTACTGCCCTGTGACCCACCCTTCATTAAGTCTTTCTTAATTAAAGTTTTTGTTCTCCTAGCATTTATCAGTATCTCACATTGTCTGTCCATCTGTAAAATAATTTCCAACAGCACTGTTGTCTTTCCTGTATACCCTGGAGTCCTCACTGCCTACAATACATTTTTCAAACAAAACAGGAGTGAAATCCCACAGCAGCACCATTGGAAGACTTTAGATGATCTTTCCAAAGCTGGAGAATCTGCTCTGTGCTTTCAATGCTGAGACAGGGAAAGAGGAATCTAGGGCTAGCAAGAGACTAGTAGCACAAAAATGTCTTCCTGAAACCCTGAAGGATCGGGGCTGTAGGTACAGCAATCATTGTGTAACTAGTGGAAGGGAGCCTGGCTAGGAAGCCAGGGGTCAACTCTTGGGAGGAAACTCTTATCTGTGAGTGCAAAATGGCATTCAGAGTTCAGGAAAATCAAGTGAGATTTGTGGCATAGAAATTCAGGCTGTCTCCATTGCTGGATTTTGGATTATTTCTGAATCTCTTGGAGAAGAAATAAAGGTTTGCCTCTCAGGAGAGTGTCTGTCTAGTTCCAGGCTAGCATTTAAATGTACAGTCATGAAAGTGTACCTCTTCACAGCATCTCAATTCCCCAAATCCATGTGTGGATTTGGAATAGTGAGCATCTATCACATCCTTCCCATTTGGTCAGTTTTTGAGGAGCAGACACAAGAGCAATTGCTAAGGACTAAGGTCTTTCTTTAGAAGCACCTGATCATTATTGTTATTGGTTATTTGCCACTGTAATTGTGTTATTGGATAACCCTGAGCTGCAAGAAGCCAATCACAGGCTGCACCCTCTTTAAGGTCTGTTTCACGAAAGCTTTATGTGCTCTGTCAATCAGCACACAATGAAGACATATACATAAATAAATGGGATGTTTAGAGTGGAGTTTTGATTTGCCAAAGGTGGGCTTTGGCACCTGCACTCTTCTATATGCTGGTGCTGAGGCCCAGCTGGTTTAGGACATTGGTTTGTGACATCACTAGCTTATTGGCTTTGTGCCAAGTGCATCATCATTCAGATAAAATCTTAAAACCTAATGTTGGGTGACATTATACCTAAGTGCTTTTGAACTCTCTTACCTTTCTTCTCATCAGCACAGAGGACAAAGGAAGAAGCATTTATTTATTTACTTATTTGTTTGCTTATTTGTCTGCAGTCCTGAGGATTAAGCCCAAAGCCTCACAGACTCTCCTGTGCTAGGCAAGTGCTCTACAACTGAACTAGAACTCTAGCTCTCTTTTAAACTTGTCATTTTACATTATCCAGGCTGGTCTTGAAATCATTTTATTTGTAGCTCAGGCAGTTCTCAAACTTTTCAACTTCTTTTCCCTGTCTCTGGAATAGCTGTGGTTATAGGCTTGCAGCTCGATGGTAACGTTGGCTTTAAAAGCAGCTGATCATGATGGAGACAGTAAATAATTTTCCTTTTCTGACTTTCAGTTTCTTCCTCTATAAATGCAGACAATTAACTGTTTTTATAGGGTGGCTGTGGAGATTAAAAGGAGATGAAATACAAAGGAAGCTTTGCACTCAGCCACATTGTTAACATCCATTAATGTCAGTTTTCAAACTTGGCTTCTTCTCATGTGGAAACCAAGGTCAATGCTCTCTTAGAAGCAGCAAGTCATAAGATTAGATCCATTGAGTAACTTCAGTGTGGTGAATCCTTTGCTCTATGTTGGACAGCTTTCCTAGACAATCATCAAAGTTACCTAAATTACCTTCTTGTTTCAACACTTTGGTGAAAGATGGTCACTATTGCTGGTTAGAATCCAGCAGCTGGCAGAGGGCAGGCACCCTCAGAATTCTAGCAATGGAGTGTGGGCTGTTCCCTTCCATTTGGAATTTCCATATCATCCATGAGAATCAGATAGCAGGACAGGCATTCCGCTCAAGACTGCAGCAGTCCCTGTGTTTGTTTAATGATTACTACAGCTTGCTTTGTAATTATGACTGCATGAGCAATCCTGCGTGATCCAGGGAACTTTCAGAAAGTAATGACAGTAATTTACAGCCACGAGGCTTTTGTGCCACTGCGTATGTTCTTGGTCTGGAGCCCGCTTGCTCGCTCTGTTGACTGCTGATGGTCACATTCTCCACCTGCATAGCTCTCCCTGTTCCTGATGGAGCACTATAGTCTGGAGAATGAGAATATGAGAAGACCACGGGAAACAGAAAGCATGCTGGGAAAGGAAGCTTGAATCTGGAAGAAATTCCTTTCAGTCTTTTCTCATCTGTTCCCCGTACATCCACCCATCCCAACCCTGTCCCTTCATTTTAGCGAATATAAAATCAATACAAGTTAGCCTGTTAGTGTATACCTAGAGTTTTAAAGAAACTTGGAGTATTCCTTTAGGTTTCAGGTAAACTCATGAATGCTTCCTTTCATCTGGGTATTTTTAGATAATTAAAAACTAATTGAAGTAAATTTCCATGGCTTTGGTTACAGATAAGTGAGCCTTATTCGTGGTGACAAGGCTCTTTCAAAAGGAAAAAAATAAGGTCCCCTTGTGTGGACACTGTGTTTTTACTTATTTATTTATTTATTTATTTGAGAAAGCCATGAATGATGGAGTAAAGCAAAAAACGGCAATTGCATACCCGGGTTCTGAGTATTGCCTTTGAAAACATGCCACATCCTGAAATGAGACTCTGCTTGTGTGTGCCCTGGTCTTTAAAAGGGAAAATGAAGATGTTGGTTAAAATCTTCAATAAGCCAGTCCCGAAGAATTTCCTTTGAAGTTGTTTTATAAGCTTCCTCACTGAAAAACTTTAAGATAAGTTATAACTCTGCTTTGTGCTTTGAAAATAAATTCAGCACATTAGTTGTATTTATGGTGGAAAGTAGTAAATGTCCCAGAATGAATACACAGCCATAATTTACTCAGAGGGAACTGCTACTGCCCATAAACTTCTCCCAAGCCCCTCTCCTGGTTTACGACATCAGCCAGCCCTGCGAATGAATCTCTACTCTGTGCACCATCAGATCCTTGTGCTATGTAAATTTCCACTGCCTGCTTATCAAATAGGATTATTACTTATTGCCTATTTTCTTTGATAATTTTCCAGGAGATTAAATACACTCTACAATGTAGGGAAGGCTGTGATTGTCTGAGCTGCATATGCAGTTGGATTTCGAAGCATGTGGGCATCAGTAGTAAAATAAGAGGGCAGTCAGTTTTCGGGGTTTTCTTTGCATTAGGGGTTGATGGGTCTTACAGAAAGATCTCAACCTATGGGAGAACAAATCTGGCATAGAGTCGTGATATCATATGTTGCTGTGTCATAGCCATCTTATGGGACAGTGACTAAAACATTGTGGTATATTAATGTGTACCCAAGGGATAGGGTTAGCATCTGCACTTAAGTTTTATGGAAAACATGACAGACAAGTAAAAACAAAACCCAACTGTATTAATGGATGAAATATCTGATGCAAGCAAGAAGAAGATTTTCTTTGAGATCCCATTAATAGTAGAGAAATATCAGACAGAATTGTAAGTTGGCAAGGTGATCTAAAGTTACAGACAGCTCTGAGGAGGTTGAGCCTTCCATACAACAGTGGCAGCCGAGGTCCTCAGGTGGTCAGTGCTGGCGGAAAATGGTGAGGAAGACCTGTGATTTGTGCTGAGCTTAAAGTATTTTCCTGCTTGTGTGCATCAGATGAGTCTCTTCCATCAATCCAGGTGACTGCTGAAAATCCAGGACTAACCTGCTAAAAGAAGGAGCCATGAGCCCGCCTAATGTGGTGTACACCTGACTTAGGTGTGAGGTAGCTGAGGACCAAACATCATCTTCAAATGCTTAGGAGATAAAATGAAAAGCAGCCCTGCTTGTCCTAATCTCAAGTCTGGATTTGTGCCAGTGGAATGGCAGGCCAGAGGATATGAAGGCCATTGTTTTGTGTTCTTCAAGGTACATGACTATTTTATTGAATTTTATGTGTTAGCATGTAGCACACACACACACACACACACACACATACATACAGGCTATATCTTGATAAGTAAACAATAATTTATTCATTATGAAATACTTTTCATTCCCTTTGGGGGGAAATATATTTAGCTACAGACTCAGCACACACAAGTTAGTATTATGTATAATTTTCCAAAGGAAGTCAATGTGCATGAATCCGTAATGTGACTTGACCTTGTGTCCATTCTTTATTAAAAGTGACACTTTTCTAAAACAATCTCACCACCCACTAATATGACCAACAAGCCCTTATCCTACCAAAAAGTTTTCTATTAATTACAAACATTTGCCAACAGTAAAAGCATGATTCCAGAAAGCAATGGCAATGAACAGACCATTAGTCTTTGTTAGTTCTGAGTTTCAATTCTGTAGTGGATTTCTTTTTTCTTTTCTTTTTCTTTTTATTCTTTTTTTGAGAGAAAGAGGGATGAGAGTAAATGCTAGTGAATATGGAGGTAGAGAGGATCTAGGAGGAGTTTGAGGAGAGGGAGAATATGATCAAAATATATTATACCAAAGAATTAAAATTATTAATCAAAAAAGAAAACTAATAAAGTATGCCAATTTGATGTGACTACATCAAAGTAGTAAAACCCCTCAGAAATGTTAACCAGAGCCAGAGTTCAGCCAGTATTTGCTAACAAATAACACCTTCTATCACTCTGATAGAAAGTGAGCAGGTGAGAATTGTGACATAGATGCAGAAAGTAGAGCTCTTCTAGTCACCCTTCTCATTGCTGTGACACACAGGGCAGGAAGTTGGTGGAGTGTTATGGAAAAGTTTTCAGGAAGTGACATGGTCACTTCACTTTTGAATATATGGCATCTGTATGGATCTGGACAAAATCTTCACACTGTTGGTCCTTTCAACATTCTAACATGGACTGAAAAGGGAATAGTGAGTACAACTCCTTTTTTTAGGGGCTCATAGAAAGTTGCTGTAAAGTGGAGCAACCCCCCTGTCCCTCACCTAGGGAAGTCATGGGAAAGTGCTCCTTAATGGCTTACTTGCTTTCTCATAGTACTGAGAGCTACCAACCCAGGGTGGCATCCTCCACAGTGTGCCTGGCCCTCCTGCATCCATATTTGTCTTAGAGTTTATATTGCTGTGATAAAACACCATGACCCCACATAACTTGTGTGAAGAAAGAGTTTATTTCACCTTACATCTTATATTCTATCATCCAGGGGATTCAGGGCAGAAGCACAAGTCAGGAACATGGAGCTAGGAGCTTATGCAAAGGCCATGCTTAGATGCTACTTACTATCTTGCTCAGCCTGTTTTACTATGACATTCAGGACAAGCAGATCAGGCTGGTGCTGTATACAGTGAGCTGGCCCTCCAGTATCAATCATTAATCAAGAAAATGTGCTATAGACTTGCCCACAGGCCAATGAGGTGGGGAACATTTTCTCAGTTGAGGTTCTGTCTTCCAAAATGACCCTAACTTATATCAAGTTGACATAAAAATTAAGTATAATCATCAGTCAAGAAAATGCACCAGAGTCTTGCCCACTGGCCACTTTTGTAGTAGCATTTTTTCATTCAAGAGACTGTCTTCCTACCTAACTTTAACTTGTGTCAACTTGACATAAAACTGGCTAGCACATATTCCCAAACAATTCTGCTAACTGGGAACAAATTAGAAAGCATGCTAGCCTACAAGGACAAATGTAATTCATTCCACATTTAGCTCTATCGCCCCAATAGGCTTGTGACTGTATCATAATGGAAAATTCATTTAGTTCAACTATAAAAGACCCCACAGTCTTTTGATCTTGACACTGTTTAAAGTCCCAAAGTTCAAAATCTCTTTTGAAACTTATGAAAATCTCTTAACTATACACCCCCATGTAAAATAAATGAGCAAATTACATACCCCCACATACATTGGTACAGAATATATATTACCACTCCAAAGGGAATGACTCAGGGCCGAATGAGGTAATATCAAGACTGAAACCCAGTAGAGAAATCTCCAAATCCTGCAGCTCCCCATCATAAATCTTGGTTTTTCTCTGCCTTTCTAGCTTTGCTGCCTGAAACATATTTCTCTATCATGGACTAGTTCCACTCCTTGCCTATAGCTCTCCTTGGTAGGTGTCTCATGGCTAGAGCATCTGTAGCATCTTCAGTGTAACCTAGCTTGACTTTTACAACTTCATGTAATCACCTTCTGGGGCCTCTATGCAGGGACTCCCCTGTCACATGCCTGGATTCAACAGCTCTCCTTAACCACACAGGTAGATTTTTATTACCCCTTCACTTTATATTCTTTATCACACTAACAAGTTTGGTTCTTCACTTGAGAACCATGGGAGCCATTCTTATTCAAATCAGCATAATCTATGCCCAAGATAACTGACTGAAGCAACTTAGGAGTGGAAGAGTTTGTTCTGACTCAGGGTTTCAGAGTGGTAGTGTCAAGAGCAGGTAGTGGTAGGTCTTCACTTGGCTGTAGACCAGGATACAAAAAGAGATTGAGTTGGTACCATGGGCAGGTGTAACTTTCAAAGGCTTGCCCTTAAGGACCAATTTTCTTTCTTTTTTTTTTTATTCGATATAATTTATTTACATTTCAAATGATTTCCCCTTTTCTAGCCCCCCACTCCCTGAAAGTCCCGTAAGCCCCCTTCTCTTCCCCTGTCCTCCCACCCACTCCTTCCCACTTCCCCGTTCTGGTTTTGCCGAATACTGTTTCACTGAGTCTTTCCAGAACAAGGGGCTTTCATGAAACAGACAACATTTTCTAAAGACATTGTTCTTCAAAATTGTTCTCTATACTGAAAATCAATAACTTATAACAAAAAGGAATTGCAATAAATTTAACCCATAATAGCCACTAAAATTAAAAAGGATTTCTATGAAAAAATTTATGCAATAAGCTTGAGTACCTAAGATTTAAAAGAAGAATATTATAGGTAACATTAACTTTTAAAGGTCCAAAAATGGTAAGACAAACATATACCATTTAAAAACTTAAGGAGATCAATGCACATTGCTGTTATTGATAATGTACATTAATTTTCCTGGAACGAACATGTAGTTTTTATAATAGATTAAATTTCCCAGAAGTAAAAATTTATAGAAAGTCAGTTTCAAACTTAATCAAGTTAGAACTATCCTGATATCAAATTCTAATGAAAACGAATATAAAAATTACTTTGGCTGCTGAAATGGTTTCATGTTTTCTTTAAATTAATGTTTGTTGATCTCGTTTAAACATGTCCTTTATAGCTCAGTTTACTAGTGTGTTTTTAGTATCATTTTGTTAAAAAGAAACTTACGTCCAAAATATCTTAAATAGTTTGCTCACAAAAAGTATCAAGTTTGGGGAAATGGATTAAAGGCAAGCAAGTAGAAGTTGCCACATAGGAGGCAAGTCTGTTCCATAGAATTACCAAAATAAAATTAAAAAGTATTATAATTATGTAAACATAGAACAGCATGATTGCAGCAAATGGATGAGAACTATGGACTACAGTATATAAACATGAAACCATGGTCAAAATGAGAGTATTACTGTGCAGGCACATAGCTATATAGTAGCTCTACTCCATGAATAAATCACATAACAGTAAAGGGGACCAGGACCTTGGGAGAATTTGTCAGAGTGACTAGTGAGAAATATTTAGGGCTTGTAGGTGTTCCTGTGCTCTTTCTTCTCTTCACTAGCTAAGCAGAACTTGAAAGGAACATGAGCCACAAAAGCTCAGTATGTGTCCTAGAGTTCAAAGACTGTACTGGGTTCCTCTCAGCACCACTGGATGCTACAACTGGAAAAGGGGCGGTGGACACAAAAGCCCACATCTAACCAAAAGGCTACTTGTAATTGATACCTGCTGGTAAAGGAAAATCATTTTTCTCCAATGGAGTGTCGCGGAGTATTTCAATCACACTTCAGGGCAGGGCCCAGAATGATAAAAATTAGACATTATGTTTTCATTTGTTTGTTTGTCTGTCTTGTTTGTTTGCTTTTGGTTTATTTGCAGGGGGATTTTTTTTTTGTCTTACTGTTTTCTTGGTTTTTTTTTTTTTTTTTTTTGGTGGTGTTGTTGTAGATAATCTTCAAGTTTTGTTTTTGTTTCTTTCCTCTTGGGAAGAAAGAGGTTGAGAGATTGAGTGGAGCAAAGGGAAGGAGAGAGGGAGGGAGTCAGAGAGCGATGAAGCTGAGAAGATAGGAAGGATCTGGGAGGAGTTAGAGTAAAACCTGATCAAAATATACGGAAAAAAAAAACGGTCTTAATTAAAAGCAGAGTTTCCAGATCAGGCTGACATGGCAAGCATCCACTGAGACTGAAGAGTTCAAAAAAGCTCTACACCCAAAAGGTGTAGTGTCCTTGGTCCTAAGCCCAGCACCCTAATCAATGCCTTCTTCAGAGGATGAAAAGTGATCTATGAGAAGCCAGGTGTGTACAAAACAAAAATTTTCATATATAAACTCACTAAATATTTGTGGACCTTGCATTCAATCCAAAGATGGCCAGCTAATGACACATTATTATACCGAAATAAACTACATATCACTGGTGCCTTTTCATTTACCACAACAAATGCAACCTTTACCTTAGAGTAAAATTTTTAAGGGAACTTACTGGTAGGAGAAACAGAGCTCACAAAGAAGTAGGGGCTGGGGATAGAGATGAAGAGTCCTTAGAAAAGCCAGAGGCAGTGAGCTCAAATGTATAAGAGACAAAACAAAGTGATTCTAAAGTTTCAGCAGCATGTAGTAAAATTTTCAAAGGGAGATAGTGATGAAGGAACCAAAGAAAGAATTTAAAAATTGATAAGTAGGAGAATAAATCAATTAAGTGCTATCTTCAAAGTTAAATTTCTCCCTGTCATAGTCTTCATGAAAACAAAATTGAATATCTACAAATAGAAGGGGCCCACAAACTTTATTATTGAGTCCTACTCTGAAAAAGTTAGTGAAAGAAAATATGGTGAAAATTTGTAATAAGCCCAGAAAGCAACAAAAATGATTTCCAATGAAAAGCAGTGGAAAATTAGATGAGGATAATTAATTTTAGCTTTGAGTTTTCTGGAATCTTAAGATCAGAATAAAGTGGGAGTCTTTAAACAGTCTTACCTGGGGATGTTTTAGATTTTGGTAAGAGGAAAATTAAAGCATAGCCAATTCTTGTCCTTGTTTGGACAAAGACACTAGATTTACCCACCACAAGGAAAATGGCTGTTCAGTCATGCATATTTTATATTATGGTTCTCTAGCTGTAATATAACTTTTCAATTATGGCAAGAAAACCAAGTGATCATAACCAAGATCGTGGCAAATAGAGTTTATTGTCTACCAAAACCTTTTTCCTTTCCATAAGTATATCACTCTCTAAGAGAAAACTGTTGCCATAAGTATAATAGTTCACTGAGAGACAGCTATTAGGTCTCATCTTGTCTGAACATGAATCACATGGGCCAAATTTTCTCCTCTCTTGCCTAGATTCAGAAACATCTGAGGATCTGTGGCTTGGTGGTCAACATGATGAAGGAAACCTGAATCTAGGTTTTGAAACACTTAGGAATTGTAATGTCATTGGAGCAAGAAATGAAATTCAGATTAGTAGATTGTGAAATGACTGATACTGGATTCTAGAAACGTGGATGGAGAAGTACAGCCATAACTCCAGGGATTCTATTCACACAGTTGTCTAAAACAGAGGGTGCTTTTGATAATAGCTCTAGGTGAAGAGGGATCGGAAAGATACTATTAGTTGTTTTCATTATTCCTTTTACGTTTTGTAATAAAAAGATAATTTTAGGCAAAAATGATTTAAGGACAGAAACTAATAGTAAAAAGAACCACTGGTAGAGCTAAGAATGTGAGAAATTTTAGGGAAAAGACAATAGGGTTTTTTGTTTTTTCTTTTTTTCTTGAGCCACATTCAGATTTTTAATAACAGGATTGAGCGGCTGGGTCTGGTATTACCAACACTTGAGAGCTTGTAGTAGCATGATCATGCGTGTGATTTGTTTTTTTTAAGTTACATTTATTTATTTTCATATAGGCTCTGTCAGAACCAGGACTAGAAAATGGGGGTAAGCAGAAATGGAGCCTACAGAGATTTCAGACTTTGGAGACCAGCATGGTGTCACTCAGGAGAGATTCCAGAAGACAGAGTAAGAGACCATGGCCCTGGACACCGGTCCTTTGTTCTGTCTCATTGGTTTGCACTTTGGATCTCTCTGGGCATGTATAGGTGGATCAGGATTCAACTAGCAGGCACAGGAGACCTTGGCATTTTGATCTTCCTAGCCTTTTTTTCTCCACTAGGTTCACTGCCACACCCCCCACAAGACTCATGTGTTCCTAGATGGCTCAGTGCATACCTGTTATCTAGAGAACAGCATTTTTTGGTCAGTTCTCTTCTTTTACTGAGTAGGTCCCAGGGATCAAACTCAGATTGTCAGTCTTGTTGGATACCACCTCTACACCTGAGCCAGTTCCCTGGCCTATTCACAAGTTTGATCCCAGCCTGGGGTACAGAGTGAGTTTAAGGACAATTTGGATACTCTACTCAGAATATTTCTCAACGCCAAACCAAATGAAAATAAACCAAAACAAATAACAGAACTCCAAAACAAAATATAACCTGCCCTTGCCAAGTAAAACCTCCAAATCAACCAACCAACCAACAAACTAACCAACAGAAAGCAAAAAACAAAATAGCAAACAAACACAAAACAAGAAAGCCATATAAACATAATTCCACCTCTAAAAACAAAATTAACAGGAGGCAAAAAATCACTTTTCCTTAATATCTCTTAACATCAGTGAATTCATTTACTCCAATAAAAAGACATAGACTAACAGACTGGATACATAAACAGGACCCAGCATTTTGCTGCATACAGGAACCACACCTCAGTGACAAAGACAGACACTACCTCAGAGTAAAGGGCTAGAAAACAATTTTCCAAGCAAATGTTCCTGAGAAACAAGATGGAGTAGCATTTCTAATATTCAATAAAATCAACTTTCAACCTAAAGTTATCAAAAAGACAATGAAGGACACTTCATACACATCAAAGGAAAAATCTACCAAAATGAACTCTCAATTATGAACATCTATACTCCAAATGCAAGGGGACCCACAGTCATAAAAGAAACTTCACTAAAGCTCAAAGCACACATTGGCCCTCACACAATAAAAGAGGGAGACTTCAATACCCTACTATAATCAATGGACAGATCATGGAAACACAAACTAAAGAGAGACAAATTGAAACTAACAGAAGTTATGAACAAAATGGATTTAACAGATATCTATAGAACATTTCATCCTAAAACAAAAGAATATACCTCAGCACCTCGTGGTCCTCTTTTCAAAACTGACCATATTTTTCGTCAGAAAACAGGCCTCAACAGAAACAAGAAGATTGAAATTATCCCATATATCCCATCAGATCACCACAGACTAAGGCTGGTCTTCAAACAAAACAACAACAACAAACATACATACACATACACATGGAAGCTGAAGAACAATTTACTTAATGATAGCTTGGCCATGGAGGAAATAAAGAACAAAATTAAAGACTTTTTAGAATTTAATGAAAATGAAGCCATGTCATAACCAAACTTATGTGACACAATGAAAGCAGGGCTAAGAGGAAAACATATAGCTTTGAGTGTCTCCAAAATGAACCTGCAGAGAGCATACACTAGAAGCTTGACAGCACACCTGAAAGCTCTAGAACAAAAAAAGCAAATGCATCCAAGAGGATTAGAGAACAGGAAATAATCAAACTCAGGGTTGAAATCAACCAAGTAGAAACAAAAAGAACTATACAAAGAATCAACAAAACCAAGAGCTGGTCCTTTGGGAAAATCAACATAAATCAAGATAAACTCTTAGCCAGACTAACCAGAGGACACAGAGACAGTATCCAAATTAACAAAATCAGAAATGAAAAGGGAGACATAACAACAGAAGAAATCCAAAATATCATCAGGTCTTACTACAAAAGCCTATATACTCAACACAAATGGAAAATCTGGATGAAATGGACAATTTTCTAGACAAATACCAAATAACAAAGTTGATTATGATCAGATAAACCATCTAAACTGTCTTATAATCCCTAAAAAAATAGAAGCAGTCATTAATAATCTCCCAACCCAAAAAACCTAGGACCAGATGGGTTTAGGGCAGAATTCTATCAGACCTTCAAAGAAGCCCTAATACCAGTACTCTTTAAACTACTCCACAAAATAGAAACATCAATGCAAAAAATATTCAATAAAATTCTTGCAAACCGAATTCAAGAACGCATCAAAACAATCATCCATCCTGATCAAGTAGGCTTCATCTCAGGGATGTAGGGATGGTTCAATATATGGAAACCCATCAATGTAATCCACTGCATAAACAAACTCAAAGAAAAAATATCTCATGATCATTTCATTAGATGTTGAGAAAACATTTGACGAAATTCAACATCCCTTCATGTTCAAAGTCATGGAACAATCAGGAATTCAAGAACCATATCTAAACACAGTGAAAGCAATATACAGCAAACCAGTAGCCAACATCAAACTAAATAGAGAGAAACTTGAAGCAATCACACTAAAATCAGGGACTAGACAAGGCTTCCCACTCTCTCCCTATCTATTCAATATAGTAGTACTTGAAGTTCTAGGTAGAGCAATTAGACAACAAAAAGAAGTAAAAGGAATACAAATTAGAAAGGAAGTAGCCAAAATATCACTATTTGCAGATGATATAATAGTATTCTTAAGTTACCCCAAAATTGCACCAGAGAACTTCTAAACCTGATAAACAACTTCAAAAAAGTGGCTAGATATAAAATTAAACAAATTTGTAGCCTTCCTCTACTCAAAGGATAAAGAGGCTGAGAAAGTAATTGGAAAAATGACACCCTTCACAATAGTCACAAATAATATAAAATACCTTGGTGTGACTCTAACCAAGGAAGTGAAAGATCTGTATGACAAGAACTTCAAGTCTCTGAAGAAAGATATTGAAAATATCAGAAGATGGAAAGATCTCCCATGCTCATGGTTTGGCAGTATTAATATAATTAAAATGGCCATCTTGCTGAAATTAATCTACAGATTCAATGCAATCCCAATCAAAATTCCAAATCTATCCTTCATAAAGTTAGAAAGAGCAATTTGGAAATTAATTTGGAATAACAAGAATCCCAGGATAGCTAAAACTCTTCTCAACAATAAAAGAACTTCTGATGGAATCACCATCCCTGACCTCAAGCTATATTACAGAGCAATAGTGAAGAAACCTTCATGGTATTAGTACAGAGACAGGCAGGTAGATCAATGGAATAGAACAGAAGACCCAGAAATTAACCCATACACTTACAGTCACTTGCTCTTTGACAAAGGAGCTATAACCATCCAGTGGAGAACAAACAGCATTTTCAACAAATGGTGCTGGTTCAACTAGAAGTCAGTATGACAAGAATGCAAATCAATCCATTCTTATCTCCTTGTACAAAGCTCAATTCCAAGTGAATCAAAAACCTCCACAGAAAACCAGATACACTGAAATTAATAGAAGAGAACATGGGAAAGAATCTCAAACACATGAGCACAGGGGAAAATTTCCTGAACAGAACTCCAATGGCTTATGCTCTAAGATCAACAATAGACAAATGGGACCTCATAAAATTGCAAAACTTCTGTAAGACAAAGGACTCTGTCAATAGGAAAAAATGGCAACCAACAGATTATAAACTCTACATTCAATAGAGGGCTAATATCCAATGTATACAAAGAACTCAAGAAGTTAGATTCAGAGAACCAAATAACCCTATTAAAAATAGGATACAGAGCTAGACAAAGAATTCTCAACTGAAGAATATGGAATGGTTGAGAAGCACCTAAAGAAATGTTCAAAATCCTCAATCATCAGGGGAATGCAAATCAAAACAACCCTGAGATTCTACCTCACACCAGTCAGAATGGCTAAAATAAAAAACTCAGGGGACAGCAGTTGCTGGTGAGGATGTGGAGAAAGAGAAACATTGGTGGGATTGCAAGCTGGTATAACCACTCTGGAAATCAGTTTGGCTGTTCTTCAGAAAATTGTACATAGTACTACCTGAGGACCCACTTATACCACTCCTGAGCATATACCCAAAAGATGCTCCAACATATAACAAGGAAACATGCTGCATTATGTTCATAGATGCCTTATTTATAATAGCCAGAAGCTGGAAAAGATCCAGATGTCCTTCAGCAGAGGAATGGATACAGAAAATGTGGTACATTTACACAATGGAGTACTCCTCAGCTATTATAAACAATGAATTCATGAAATTCTTAGGCAAATGGATGGAACTAGAAAATATCATGCTGAGTAAAGTATCCTAGTTACAAATAACACACATGGTATGCAGTCATTAATAAGTGGATATTAGACTAAAAATTTGGAAAACCTAATATACAATTTACAGACTACATTATGCTCAAGAAGAAGGAAGAACAAAGTGTGGTTGTTTCAGTCCTTCTTAGAAGGGGGAACTCAGTACTCACGGTAGGGGGGTGGAATATGGAGACAAAGTATGGAACAGAGACTCAAGGAAAGGCCATCTAGAGACTGGTCCTCCTGGGGATTCATCCCATATATAGATACCAAACCCAGACACTATTGTGGATGCCAAGAAGAGCTTGCTGACAGGAGCCTAATATAGCTGTCTCCTGAGAAGCATTTCCAGAGTCTGGCAAATACAGAGGTGGAAGCTCTCAGCCAACCATTAGACTGAGCATGGGGTCACCAATGGAGGAATTAGAGGAAGGACTGAAGGAGCTGAAGGGATTTGTATCCCATAAGAAGAACAACATTATTAACCAACCAGAACCCCCAGAACTCCAAGGAACTAAACCACCAACCAAAGAGGGTCCCAACACAAGGAGGGACCCATGGCTCCAGCTGCATATGTAGCACAAATTGGCCTTGTAGGGCATCAAGGGAGTAGAGGCCACTGGTCCTGGAAAGGCTTGATGTCCCAGTGTAGGGGAATGCTATGGTGGGGGGGGGCAGGGGCGTAGGAGTGGGCAGGTGGGTACTCTTGTAGAGGCTTGGTGAGGGAGAATGGGATAGTGGGTTTCTGGAGGGGAAACCAGGAAAGGGGATAACATTTGAAATGTAAATAAATAAAAGAATGGCGATGGAGAGTTATCTAGATACCCAGAAGTTACAAGCAGTGACTGTTCTATCGGAGGATCTGGATTTAATTTTCAGCACACTGTACAAACACACATATTAAATAAATGAATACATTTAAAAACAGATATTGAAGGAGAGAAGTCTTTAAACTTTATTTTAAAAGATACACCTTAACCTGTGGCTTTGTTATGGGTTTTTGTTTTATCCATATCTCTTGCTTTAAAGAGCTGCTGGGGAAGTATCTTTGAGTGGTCCTTGGTTCGGTGAAGGCTCAATAGAGGCCCCAACAAAGGGAAATCGAAGGAGAGGGAGGTAAGAGTGGGTCCAGTGGAGGGGCATATACTTGGAGGTAGGGGATGGGAGGAGGAGTTAGGGGTTGTTGGGGAGGGGGAGAACTGGGAAAGGTTTTAGCATTTGAAATGTTAATGAAGATTATATTAAAAAAAATATATATATATAATGCCTGGGAAAGAACATTCCATATGATCACATGTACATAGAGCCAAATATATGCAACAGTTTGCGATGTCTAAGGGATTGTAAATCATCCTTGGAAATTCTAACTCTTATGAGCAGTGTGTGTGTGTGTGTGTGTGTGTGTGGTTACCAGGAAGCCTGACTAGCCTGGGAGGAAGCCTTGTATCTGTAGGAACAGGGTGACGACAATCAGAAATCTTGTCATGAGAAAGCTTCACTGACCACAGTGAGCACAAAAAATCAAGTTCTATTTAAGTAAATATCCTCAGGCCTAGTGAATGGCATTTTCAAAATGCTTGCTTGGCTGACTTCCTTTATTGATGATGATGATGATGACTAGTGAGTAATGTTCATCCTTCTACTGACCCTTCTTTTCTTGAGTATGTGTGAGTGTGATGGATGTGTGTGTGGTAGATGGTGCTAAGCTCAAATGCTATAAAACAACAAGAGTATTTATTTATATTGGAAAGGAAAACTGTGGAAATTTATAGTGATTATGGTCATTGGACTAGAAAATTCAAGAAAATGAATTGGAACTCATAGAATTAATAAATCTCATTGGCCAGGTAAATTTCTAAGAAAACCCCCAACATTACTTTCTATGCATGGTGATAAAATTTTAAGGTCATAAGAAAGAAAACTACTGTCTAAAGCAGAAGAATAACAGTGATAAAATTTCCAAGAAATAAACCTTATAAAATATATTTAAGAATATTCTGAAAGCCTTATTTAAATATATAAAATAAGTTGTGAATTAATTAAGAAACCCATATAAAAACCTGGCCTGAAGAGAGCTATTGGGCAACTTGATCAACATCAGTTGATTATTGGAACAGATAACATCATAATGTAAATTTCAGAGTCATCTAAAATCACAAAGATGGACCAACTTCTCCACAAGTAGTCTTAATTTATTTATAAGTATTGAAGTTATACAAAGGATTCTCTCACTACAAAGGTATCATTTGGAAAGTACACATATATTTTTAAAAAGCCCAAGGAGTTGGAAACGAAATGATATTTTTTTTTAAATTGGCTATGGGTCAAAGACTCCGAGGAAATTAGAAAGCATTTCCAATAGGGTAAAAACTCTACAGAATTAATGGGATGTTACTAAAATATACTTAGGAGGAAATCAGTGTCCTTAAAGATCTCTCTTATAAAAGAGTGGTCTGAAATCAATAACTTTAATTTTAAAATACAGGAGTGAGAATGTAAGTTAGGTACAATGCAATGAGATGAAAGAAAATAAAAACCAAAGATCTGAAAAACTGAAATAGAAACCAGAAGAGAAAATTCAACTAAGTTAAAGCCATTTTAAGAAAACAACAGCTGGCATGCAGACTTTTGGAAAGAAATGACAGTATAAGGCATACAAATACTTAAAAAGCAGTTAGAAAACAATATTAATGCATAAATAAGTTAGAAAAAATAAGTTAAGTACCAACAAAACTGATTAAATTACTCATTAATTTAATGACCTTTTGTCTTTTTGAAAGTAAATTGCAATTAAATCTTTTTTATGAAAAGAGTGTAGTCAGATATTTTATCAGTGACTTCTACAATAATTTAAGAAACAAGTAATGCCAGTTTTATCCAAATTCTTGCAGAAACTGACGGGCTTGGTTATTTCCAAACTCATGATGGAGGACAGCCAAACCCGGATAAATAAAAACCAAAATGGAAAAAAATGTAAACAATGGTTCAAGAGGAATTGAAGGAATAGAAGGAGTCGGCTGTATCATAATGAAAAGATATTTATTCCAAGAATATGTGGTTGCTTCAACATTTGAAACAAAGGATCATGCAACTCATGACATGAGCAAATTAAAACAAGAATTCTTACTTTTGATCAAATCCACCATACATATTTGATTTAAAAAGCTTCTCAGTGAACTAGGGATGAGACTTAGTAAAGGAGAAACCCACAGCTTCATGTATACTTAAGGGTAGAAAACAAATATTCCACCAATTAGGAATCAAAAAAGATGTCAATTTTTTCTTTCATCGCTACACTATCCTTTTTATTTAATATTGTTCATGAGTTCTATAAGATAATAGCCAAATAAGTAGACAATACATAAATAAATAAATTGTATCTCAAAGATATAAAGATTATGTAGAAAAGAACACAAAAGATAAGAAGTAAAGCAAAGTTGTAGGTTAGATGACCAAGATACTATAGTAAATATATATATGCTAATAATAAATTAAAATGAAACCATTAAATATAGTAGAATCAAACCATGGAATGTGCCATACATTATTATGCATATGAAATTGCTATTTATTGGAACCTAACAATGCTGAATAGAATTTAAAGTTGTAAGTGGCCAAAGTGATGTGCAAGCTCATTACTGGGAAAATCCAATAGTTGTAATATGTCATATTTTTCCTGATTGGACTAAAGAGTCAATATAATTTCAATCAAGGTAACAGCAACTTCCTTTGTACAATAGCCCAGTTGCTTCTAAGCCTCATTTGGGAATGGAAAAATATAGACTAGCAAAAATTGGTTCCAAACAACAATGACAGCAACAATAAAACACTTGTGAAAGGTATAAGAAGTCTTAGGTTTAATATTATTTGATTTCAGTACCTAAGAAATAAGAAGAATAAAGACAATGTAGCATTAGCATAAAGATACAGGAGAAGATACCTTTTTTAAAAAATGTGAGACTCTAGAAATCTACTCGAAAATTATATGAATTATCTTTCTGTTAACTCACATTGGGTAGCTCACAACCCCTTTGTAACTACAGCTCAAGGAAGTAGATCCAACACCCTTCAAAATATAAGAATACAAATAAACACACAACCATTACATAACATCATTAGCATAAGTGGAATAAAAATTAAGACCACAGCAACCATATAGAGATGGCTCAGCGGTTAGAGAGTGCTTCTTGCTCTTTCAGAGGTCCCTAGTTGGTTTCCTAGTTCCCACATCTAGGCATTTACAACCACCTATAACTCTGGCTCCAGGGTATTCCATGCCCCCTTCTGGTTTACATGGGCATCCATTAGCTCATATATTCACATACATAAAAAATAAAGAGGCTTTTAAAGACAAGGATGTTATATCACTGTGCTTATTACAATGACTAAAGAAATAAATCCACACCTAAATTCACAACTCCAAACTGTATAAAGTACAAAGCACTAGGGACTTTGTTCTGCTGTGTTGTAAAGGCCAACTGTAGAGGGCTTACATAGGGCTTCAGCAACTTCATTTCAAAATATTTTTGTTTGTCTTTTAGATTTTCTGTGTAGCTATGATTGGGCAGACAACTGACATAAGTCAGCAAGCTCAGAAGTGTTTGGCCTGAATCTCACAATGTAGACCAGGTTGGTCTTGAACTTGTGGGTGATCCTTCTGTCTTTGCCTTCTTGGTTATCTTGGCATTTTTATTGCTGTGAAGAGATACCATGACCATGGAAGCCTTATGAAGGAACAAATTTAATTGGGGATGGTTTACAATTTCAGAGAATTAATCTGTTATCTTCATGCAGGGAAGCATGGCTGCATGCAGACAGATGTGGTGCTGAAAAACGAACTGAGTTCTAAATTTGGATAGGCAGACAGATGGAAGGGAGTGACTTCGGCCTGGCTTGAGTATCAGAGACCTCAAAGCCGATTCCCAGTGACATGACACACTTACTCCAAGAAGGCAACTCTCTATGGGTCTATAGAGCCTCCACAGTGGTTTTTGAATTACAGGTCTGTACCACCATTCCCAGCTCTAGTTTGGCCTTTTTATAAGTAGCAAAATACATTTCTAGCATTTATTATTGTTGTGGTTAATCTTTACTGTCAGCTGCAGTGAGCTTAGAATTGCTGAGGAGATATACCTTTGGGCATTTCTGTGAAGACTTTTCTAGAAATGTTTAACTTAGAAGAGAAAACACATAGTTAGCTTCAGCCATCAGGTTGTCACAAAGCTAGACTCACCTGGAAAGAATGAACCTCTTCTGAAGAACCTACCCCAATCAGGTGGGCCTGTGGGTATGTCTGTTTGTCCTTTTCTTAATTGCTGATATCCAATGACAGCCCAGTTCACCATGGGCGGCGCTATCCATAGGCAGGTGTGCCTGGGCTGTATAAGAAGGTAGATGAGTAGGGCAAAATGAACAAGGCAATGAAAAAAGGTCTTCTCATAGTCTACTTCTGGTCTTGTCTTCAGGCTGGTGCCTTGGATTTCCCCTATGATGCACTATTTTCAGTTATGATATTTATCATATCAATAGAATCAAACTAAGACATGTATGTAATGCACTAGGGTTCTGGAATGAATAAAAAGGGGTGGGGAGAGAAAATGATGAGACTCCCAGCCTTCATCACTCTGTCTGAATTTTGATTGTGAATGTTATGTGGTCAGAGAGCTGCCTGTTACCCTGGCCACGATGGACTGCATCTTTCAAACTGTAAGCTAAAGCGAACCCATATTTTTTAAAGTTGCTTCTGTCATGTATTTGGTCACAGGAATGAGAAAAGAAAATAATGCATTTTAAGATTAATAAAACATTTTTACTCCAACGTAATGTGCAGGATTAACACATTGACAGCATTATTTATCATTGCTCAGCCTTAAATCTATCCAGATGCCCTTCAGCTGGTAAATGGTGAAACAAATGGGCAACTGCGCACAATAGAACATTACTGTGCATCAGAAATCACCAGTTATTAGTACCATCAGTTGTATGGAAACTGAATACATTATGCTGAGAAATGTCATATTTAGGAGGTTGTACAATAATTACCTCCAGTTTTAGGAGTTCAGAAAGGACTCAACAGAATAATGGTACTAAAGGTGGCAGCTATATTTATGCCTTTGTATATATTGTCATGCAAGTGTATATTTATAAAAATGTCATATTGTGGTTTATAAATAGGTATGGCTTCTATTTGTCAGTCAATTAAATGATACAAGTCTTTGCCATACTCTGGTACTGGAGTAAGGACTGGATGTGAAGGAACATGGAGGAATTTGGTGAGGTTTAGGCAAAGAATCATTGAGTGATGATTGTGGCAGTTGTACCAGAGCTACATGCATTTCTCAAAAATTGTACACTAAATGTGACAATTTCCTATAACTATCAATAAACTTAACTTCCAATAAGAGCTTAAAGAAAAGGTTGGGTATAAATAAGCTTTTACTAATGTTTCTTTTTAAGGAAGAAATAGCTTCTTGAGCAAAATACAAGCCTAAAAGTCATTTCACAGGACTTGAGTATTTGAATACATGAAAATGTAAATTATTTATTATTTATTATTTATATATTCATTATAAGGAGGAGACTTTTATTGTACTTAAAAGATGTTTACAATATGCTCAGCAACAGTCTGTCATCCAAAATATCTACTAGAGTCCTACAAATTAGGCAGAATGATACCAATTACACAGCTGAAAATGTGTCCATAAACATGAATCTCAGTTGACTCCTGTACTTGATTGACACAGGTTCCTAAGGCTGCAGGGAAGGTAGACACTCTAGTATATTCTGAGAGGAAAAGAGAATGCTAGAATTGGTTGTAAAGACAATTACATTGTCTCTTTACAAGTCCACTCTGAAATTCTTGCCTTGTAGAAATTTTTGCATGATTGTACCCTATTTTAAAAACGAGAAATTTGAAAACAAACTAAATAACTGTCAAATAGTAGAGTTATAAATAACGTCTTACTATACTACATAGCCAAATAAAAAATGATCATGTTGTATATCAAGTCACTTTAACAGAATAAATTATATTTTCAATAGATGGGTTTTCTTGTTTATGTTAAAATATTTGCAAGAGAGTATATTGGAGGGATTGAAGTTATGAAAAGGGAAGGGAGAAGTGATGTAACTATGCATTCATTAAAATTAATAAAAGAACAAGCAGCCCATATGCACACTTTCATCTAATGAAAAAGATGTTTGTCAAACATAAAGACAATTATTACTTATGAAGGAGGGGTAAATGCACAGGATATTGAGATCTTTGTCTTTGTGTTTGTCATAAAGAATGTAATTCTTACAATGTTTTATGTTTATTGTTTGAATCCTTGCACTAAAATATTTATGAATTATGAGATTTGAAGAAAGGGAACAGAAAACTGTGGAAACAACTGGTTAAATGTGTAGTATGTTATCGTGATCTGACAGCATGTGAGGTCATTGGAGGCATCATGACTTATTAGCAGCAGTGTTTGCTTGTAGCAAGCTGCCATTCACAAGTATGTGTTGGACACAGTAGTTTTCTTAGGTAACTATTTCTGCCTTCTTCAGCTTAGGACTCTACAAGGCGACTCAGGCTTTCTCACTGGAATCTACGATAAGCGCAAAATTGTGTATGTAGCTGCCATTAATACAACATAAAAACACAGAGCTAGACTTGAGTACATGGGTTTTCCTTTTTCCATCAGTGTGAAATGAAGAGCAAGTCTGACATGCACCTACACTTAACTCCTCACAGTAGACTGCAGCAGGAGGATCTGTAGCACTTTGTCTGTCACTGTTTTGCTTCTTGAGTGTCAGTCACTGAGGGGTTCAGCTTCTGTATGATGGGAAGGCTTCCCTACTATTCTCCTTTACCTCTCTGTTCTGCTCAGAAATGTTCTACTGTCAATCAGTCATTCTGTCTCCTCATTTCCCTGAAGGATGATGTCATTAAATAACCTGCCTTAGGTCCCAGAAATGATCAGTTTTAACAATTGTCAGAAATACTGATTTCTAGTTCTGTACTTAGATCAATGTCTTACTTTAAAGAAAACCTTTTGCTTTTGCAGATGTAATTCCGGTTTAGGAACTCTGGGACACTCTTCCAGTTCTAATGTGAGCTCTTATTTGCCTGTTTTTTATAAGAACTACCAAGTGATAGAGGGTTCTCTTGACTTAAGGACACTTAACATGCTAATACTGAAGCAGAGTTGGTAGCACTAGGGTGGACATTGCTGTCCCTTTACTTTTCCAAGCATGACTCCCTCCAATGACAGTCATGTGCGGCTGATTGGCTTTGTTCTTGAGATTTACAAGTATTGTTTCTAGGAACTGTGGTGAGAATCCACACTGCCTCCTTCTGCCAGGTCCTTTCTGCTGGGGAAGATTTTTGGCTGGTCTGATCCAGTGAAGACACCATATCCTGATCCATCCTAGAGAACCCCCTGGACTCAGAGCAGTTGAACAACATCTTTACTGCTTCACTGAAGACCCAATAGTCTGAAGGTTTCCCAGGAGAACTACTGCAGCCAGGGCAACACATCAGCAGCTTCTCTGCCCCTGTGAAGAGCCCCTAGTTAGAAGGCCAACTAGACCTGCTACAGCTAAGGCTGCAGGCCTACTAGGAGTCCTGAAGCAACCCAGGGACAGAAGAAGCAGACTCCACACAGTCACCCAGACCAACAAACACCAGGGATATCCAGATGGCAAAAGGCAAGTGCAAGACCATGAGCAACAGAAGCCAATATACATGGGAATTATCAGAACCCAGTTCTACCACAGCAAGCCCTGAATACAACACACCTGAAAAGCAGGAAGCTGACCTAAAATCCTATCTCATGAAGATAATAGAGTCCTTTAAAGAGGATACCAATAACTCAATGAAAGAAATACAGGAAAACAGGTAAAGGAATTGAATAAAGTGATCCAAGACCTAAAAGTGGAAGTAAAAACAATAAAGAAAACACAAATGGAGGCAAACCTGGAAATGGAAAACCTGGGGAAAAGGTCAGGAATTACAGATGTAAGTATCACCAACAAAATACAAGAGACAGAAGAGAGAATCTCAGGTGTAGAAGAGACTGTAGAAGAGTTTGACACAACTGTCAAAGAAAAATCAAAACATAAAAAAACTCCTAACCCAAAGCATCCAAGAAATTCAGAACACAATGAAAAGACCAATCTAAGAATAATTGGAATAGAGGAGAACAAAGATTCTCAGCTCAAAGCGAATGTCTGAACAAATGTCTTCAACAAAATCATAGAACAAAACTTCCCCAACCTAAAGAAAGAGACGGCTATAGAACACCAAATAAATAGGACTAGAAAAGAAAATCCTCTCATCACATAAAAATCAAAACACTAAACATACAGAACAAAGAAAGAATATTAAAAGCTACAAAGGAAAATGGCCAAGTAACATAATATAATATAATATAATATAATATAATATAATATAATATAATATAATATAATATAATATAATATAATATAATATAATATATAATAGACCTATCTGAATTACACCAGACTTTTCAACAGAGATTATGAAAATCTGGTCAGAGGTCATGCATACTCTAAGAGAACACAAATGCCAGCCAAGGCTACCATACCCAGCAAAACTCTCAATCAACATAGATGGAGAAACCAAAATATTCCAGAACAAAACCAAATTCAGATATCTATCTACCAATCCATCCCTACAGAGGATCCTAGAAGGAAAACTCCAACACAATGAAGGTACCTGTACCAAAGAAAGGACAAGATATTAAGCATCTCACAACAAAGCCAAAAGGAGAGGGCCACTAGCACAAAAGGCCACCTACAAAAACAAGCATATCAGGAATGGACAGTCATCTCTCTTTAATATTTCTGAGTATTAATGGAGTCAACTCATCTATAAAAAGACATAAGCTATCAGCCTGGATATGGATATTCAGCATTTTGCTGTATACAAGAAATACACCTCAATAACAAAGACAGACACTATCTCAGAATTAAAGCATGGAAAAATGTCTTCCAAGAAAATCGCCCCAGGAAACAAGGAGGAGTTACCGTCCTAGTATCCAATAAAACAGACTTTGATCCAAAAGTTATCAAGTGTGATGAAGGACACTTCATATTCATCAAGGGGAAAATCCACCAAGAGAAAGTCTCTATTCTTATCATCTATGCCCCAAATGCAAGAGCACCCACATTCATAAAAGAAACTTTACTAAAGCTCAAAACACACATTGACCCCTACCCAATAATAATGGGAGGCTTCACCAATGGGCAGGTCATTGAAATAGAAACTAAACAGAGACACAGTGAAACTAAGAGAGGTTATGAACCAAATGGATTTAACAGATATCTATAGAACACTTCACGCTAAAACAAAAGAATACACCTTCTTCTCGGCACCTCATGGTACCTTCTCCAAAATCGACCACAGAACTGGCTACAAAACAACCCTCAACTGATACAAGAAGAGTGAAATAACCCCATGCAGATCGCCATGGCCTTAGGCTGGTTTTCAATAACAGCAAAAACTACAGAAAGCCCACATACATGTGGAAACTGAACAACTCTTTACTCAGTGATAACTTGGTCAGGGAAGAAATAAAGAAATTAAAAACTTCCTGGAATTTAGTGAAAATTAAATCATAGCCAAATTTATGGTACACAATGAAAGCAGTGCTAAGAGGAAAGTTCATAGTGCTTAGTGCCCTGGTAATGAAACTGGAGAGATCTTACACTAACAAGTTAACAGCATACCTGAGAGCCCTAGAACAAAAAGAAGCAAACTCAGCCATGAGGAGTAGAAGGCAGGAAATAGCCAAACTCAGGGCCAAAGTCAACCAAATAGAAACAAAGAAAAGAACACAAAGAATCAACCAAACCAGAAGTTGGTTCTTTGAGAGAATCAAGAAGATAGATAAACCCCTAGCCAAATAACTAAAGGGCCAAGAAACAGTATCCAAATTAACGAAATCAGAAATGAAAAGCGAGACATAACAACAGAAACTGAGAAAATTCAAAAAATCAACAGATCCTACTATAAAAGCCTGTACACAACAAAACTGGAAAATCTAGTTGAAATGGATGGTTTTCTAGACAGATTCCATATACCAAAGTTAAATCAAGAGCAGGTAAACCATCTAAACAGGCCCACATTGCACAAGGAAATAGAAGAGGTCATTAAAAACCTCCCAACCAAAAAAACAAAACAAAAACAAAAACAAAAAAAAAAAAAAAAAAAAGCCCAGGGCCAGATGGATTTAGTGTAGAATTCTACCAGACCTTCAAAGAAGACCTGATACAAATTTTTCTCAAACTATTTTATGGAATAGCTAGAGAAGGAACACTGCTTAACTCATTCTATGAAACTATAATTACTCTGATATCTAAAACACACAAAGACCCAACAAAAAGAGAATTTCAGACTAATCTCACTTATGAATATCAATGAAAAAATACTCAATAAAATTCTTGCAAACTGAATCCAAGAACACATCAAAGCTATCATTCACCACGATCAAGTAGGCTTCATCCCAGGGATGCAAGGTTGGTTTAATATACAAAAATCTATTAACATAATCCATTATATAAACAAACTCAAAGGAAAAAATCACATGTTCGACTCCTTAGATGCAGAAAAAGCATTTGACAAAATGCAACACCCCATCATATTAAAAGTATTGGAGAGATCAGGAATTCAAGGCCCATACTTAAACATAATAAAAGCAATTTACTGCAAACTAATAGCCAATAGCAAATTAAATGGAGACATACTTGAAGGAATCCCATTGAAATCAGGGTCAAGACAAGGATGCCCACTTTCCCCATATCTATTCAATATAGTAGTCAAAGTGCTAGCTAGAACAATAAGGATTGCAAACTGGCACAACCACTCTGGAAATCTATCTGGTGGTTCCTCAGAAAATTGGAAAAAGATCTACCTGAAGACCCAGCAATATCACTCTTGGGAATATACCTAAAAGATGCCATACCATGCCACAGGGGCAGGTGTTCCACTATGTTCATAGCAGCCTTATTTGTGATAGACAGAATCTGGAAACAACCCAGATGTTCCATGACAGAAGAATGGATACAAAACATGTGGTTCATATACACAATGGAATACTACTCAGCTATTAGGAACGAGGACACCCTGAGTTTTTCAGGCAAATGGATGGAAATAGAAAATATCATCCTGAGTGAGGTAACTCAGACCCAAGGACATGCATGGTATGTACTCACTAATAAGTGGATTCTAGGTAAAAAATATCTAAATAAATAAAATACAGAGTACCCAAGATATAGTCCAAAGAATTCAAAAGGTTCAACAAACTTAAGTCCCCAAGTGAGGATGCCTCAGTCCCACTTGGGAGGGAGAAGAAATCAATCATAAGTGGGGAGGGAAGTAGGGACCTGGGAGGGAAAGTGGATGGGGGGGGGGGGAGAATGGTGGTGGAGGGAAAGGGAACCTGATCTAGTATTGGGTGAGGAAAAAGGACTGAAGCCCTGATGGCTAGTGGAGGGAGTGGAGACAGGGAGCCTCAGGGGTGGAAGTTTGGGGGGAATCCTCCCAAATGTACCAGAGACTTAGGAGGTGAGGGACTCTCAGGACTCAAGATGAGGGACTTTGGATGGAGTGCCCTCTAATGGAGAGAGGGAACTTGATGAGCACACCTCCAGCAAAGGTGAGGGACTTTGGATGGAGTGCCCTCTAATGGAGAGAGGGAACTTGTTGACCACAACTCCAGCAGAAGGGCAGGGCACTGAGTGAAGGATGGAGTTGCTATCCCACAGTCAAAACTCTGACCCATAGTTGTGAGAGAACTGCAGGGATGGAAATGGTGAGGAGCCTGAGGAAAAAAAGAACAGTGACAGGCCCAAGGTAGGATCCAGCTCAAGGGCAGGCCAAGGCTTGACACTATTATTGAGGCTATGGAGCACTCACAAAAAGGGACCTATTATGATTGGCCATCAAAAGACCACTAGGCATCCTTCTTCTTGGGCATCATTTGATATGTGCATTGTGTTTTGGGTATTCCAAGCTTCTAGGCTAATATCTATTTTTGCTGAGTAGTATTTATTACATTGTGTAACTATACCACATTTTCTGTATCCATTCCTCCATTGAGGGACATGTGGGTTCTTTCCAGCTTCTGGCTATTATAAGTAAGACTGCTATGAACATACTGGAGCATGTGTCCTTATTGCATGCCGGGGAATCCTCTAGGTATATGCCCAGGAGTGGTATAGCAGGGTCCTCCAGAGTGTCATGCCCAATTTTCTGAGCATGACTGCTTTCCAGACTGATTTCCAGAGTGATTGAACCTACTTGCATTCCTGCCATGAGTGAAGGAGTGTTCCTCTTTCTCCACATCCCCACCACCACCTGCTGTCTCCTGAGTTTTAAACTTAGCCATTCTGACTGATATGAGGTGAAATCTTAGGGTTGTTTTGATTTGCATTTCCCTAATCACTAATGATGCTGACATTTCTTAAGGTGCTTCTCAGCCATTCGAAGTTCTTCAGGTGAAAATTCTTTGTTTAGCTCTGTACCCAATTTTTAATAGGGTTATTTGGCTCTCTGGAGTCTAACTTCTTGAGTTCTTTGTATATATTGGATATTAGCCCTCTGTTGGATGTAGGGTTGGTGAAGATCTTTTTCCAATTTGTTGGTTGCCTTTTTGTCCTATTGACAGTGTCCTTTGCCTTACAGAAACTTTGTAATTTTATGAGGTCCCATTTGTCAATTCTTGATCTTAGGGCATAAGCTATTGGTGTTCTGTTCAGGAGCTTTTCCCGTGTGCCCATGTCCTCAAGGGTCTTCCCTGGTTTCTTTTCTATTAGTTTCAGTGTGTCTGATTTTATGTGGAGGTCCTTGACCCACTTGGACTTGAGCTTAGTACAAGGAGATAAGAATGGATCAATTCACATTCTTCTGCATGCTGACCTCCAGTTGAGCCAGCACCATTTATTGAAAGGTCTTTTTCCCACTGGATGGTTTTAGCTCTTTTGTCAAAGATCAAGTGACCATAGGCGTGTGGGTTCATTTCTGGGACTTCAGTCCTATTCCATTGATCTACCTGCCTGTCACTGTTCCAGTACTATGCAGTTTTTCACACTATTGCTCTGTAGTACTGGTTGAGGTCCGGGATACTGATTCCCAGAAGTTCTTTTACTGTTGAGGCAGTTTTAGCTATCCTGGGTTTTTTTATTATTCCAGATGAATTTGATAATTGCTCTTTCTAACTCTATGAAGAACTGAGTTGGGATTTTGATGGGGATTGCATTGAATCTGTATATTGCTTTTGGCAAGATGGCCATTTTTACTATATTAATCCTGCCAATCCACAAGCATGGAAGATTTTTCCATTTTGTGAGGTCTTCTTCGATTTCCTTCTTCAGAGACCTGAAGTTCTTGTCATACAGATCTTTCACTTGTTTGGTTAGAATCACCCCAAGATACTTTATATTGTTTGTGGATATTGTGTACCATTTCCCTAATTTCTTTCTAAAAATATGGAACACTTCACAAACTTGTGTCATCTTTGGGCAGGGGCCATGCTAATCTTCTCTGTATCATTCCAATATTAGTATATGTGCTGCTGAAGTGAGCACTAATTATTTAAAAAAAAAGAATTTACACTGCCTAGGTACCACTCTCCCCTTTTCTGCTTTGTGAAAATCCTTGCTTAAGCCAAAGCAACAGAGGGCCAGTCACCTATGTAATAACATGTGACTTGACAATGAAGAATCCCCAGAATCCCCCATTATGATCTGTCACTGAAGTTTACATCTGTGATAAGGAACCTATGCCACAAGTCATAGAAGCTTCCGAATAGAGTAACCTCTCCTAGCATATGCTATTAGAATGTCATAATGGCCATTAAAAGCTAAAGAGCATGTTACTTCCAGGAAGATGTACTGTTTTCTATATTGCTATAATAGGAAGCTGCTTTTTAAAATATAATCGTGGAATCTTCTATTTAATGTGATATTTTGTATTTCAATTTTATGATATCTAAGTACCATTACTAGGGTTTTCATAGTAAGGAATAAAAGTCACTGTATTAGCATATATCTTTTAAATATTAATCTGTGTTTCACTTTTTATGTGCTTATATGCATGATGCTTTTTCCCTAACTGATATTAATGAGAAGAGCTGTTGGCCATTAAATGTCTGACTTGTAATGTTACTACTTAATTTTCAGCATATATCATTTTGTTCCATCTATACAGTGATTGTGCATGGAAGATGATAGACTGAAGCTCAGAGAGGTTAAGTGTTTAGGGGCCCAAGGAAGAGACACAACTGGAAATAGAAGGGGAATAATATAAGGGAAGCCATGTGGGCTCTAACCCAGGGAGGTCAGCCTGCTCTACTGTGAGAAATATTGTTGAGAGAGGCTGTAGAGAAGGCAGAAGGAAGAGCAGCGGATGGTCACAATGGTCATATGTCACTTTCAGAGGACTCTTAGGATAGTGGGATAATGAAAGGACAGGTGTGCTAAGATAAAATGAGACAGAATTTGGTACCTTAACTAGAGATGACAAATACAGATTACTTCAGTTTTGTGATCATTAAAATGACAGCAACAGGAAGAAATGGTATAGGAAGGAAGTACTTTTTGTTTGTCTATTTTCATTTGGTGCAAGAGAAATAACAGTGTGAGTACGTATTCAAGCTGGTATTCACTCCATCTTTGGAGTGGGGAAGGGTCCTTGCTAGTGAACTTGGGAAAAGGAAATGCAGATAGAGTTATGTCCATGGAAGGTGAGAAGACGTGGGTGTGTGCCTTACAGAGACTCATAGATTTTTCTTTTACATTCAAAATCTCTTTTTATCCAAGAAATATTTTTGAGATCCTAGTCACGTAGATATATAAATAAGCACACAAATCAAACAATTATTGATAATTGTACTGGCTGGTTTTGTGTGTCCAGTTGACACATGCTGAAGATATCACAGAGAAAGGAGCTTCAGTTGGGAAAGTACCTCCATGAGATCCAGCTGTAGGGCATTTTCTCAACTAGTGATCAAGGGAAGAAAGCCCCTTGTGGGTGGTACCATCTCTGTGCTGGTAGTCTTGGGTTCTATAAGAAATCAAGGTGAGCAAGGCAGGAGAAGCAAGCCAGTAAGAAACATTGCTCCATGGCCTCAGCATCAGCTCCTGCTTCCTGACCTGCTTGAGTTCCAGTCCTGCCTTCCTTCAGTGATGAACAGCAATGTGGAAATGTAAGCTGAATAAACCCTTTCTTCCCCAACTTGCTTCTCGATTATGATGTTTTGTGCAGAATAGAAACCCTGACTAAGACAAATTGGTACCAGTACAGTGGGGCATTCCTGTGACAACCTGACCATGTTTTGGGAAGGATTGTGGAAAGACTTTGGAACTTTGGGCTAGAAGATCCGTTTTATGTTAAGAGCTCTATGGATGCTGTGTAGAAGCTTGGAAGACAATGTTTTGAACAGTGCAGAAAATGGAGGCCTGGCATTTGAAATTTCAGAGGGAAGATTAAAGACTCTTAAAAGTACCCTTGCTATTTTGATTGCGAAGATTCTGTGGTTTTGGTTAGTTGGGAATCAGCTAACTAAAGAATCAGCTGTGATTAAAAGGATACCAGAACTATTAAAGCAAAACCTTTGCATTCCTGGGACTATTGATGCTTGTTGGCTGGAGCTAAGAAATTAGCAGTGACTGAGGCCAGCATCCTTGAGGTGAAATTCTGGGAAGTGTTTTCTGAGAGCACAGACGCTGTGTTCCAGAGATACCCAAGGTTGTTCCTTGTACTGTGCCTGGACTTAGTAATGTGTAAGAGTCATCCAGGTGGTACTGGTTTTGAAGTCATGAAAGGGTCATGAAGAGCAGCTGAGGCTCAGCACAGTGAGATTGCAATTAATGGTCCAGGACTGAAGGGGTCATGCAAAGGAGTTGAGGTTTGGCACCATGAAAAAAAGCCTATGAGAGGCTATTGGTAAAGCCTAGTTATAGCAGAAGACAGCAATGTTTTGGAGATGATAGTATCATGATATGACCACCAAGACCAGCAGCAGCAGTGAAGTACAGGTATCTGGAGCCTAGAAGACAAGGTATGTGATACAAAGGGCAGAGAAGGAGAAGTGACCCAAGCCCTTGAAGGAATCCAGAAGATTGTGAGTGGATCCCAGGCATTGGAAGGTTGGAGTTTGATTTTGCCTTTAATTGTGACTGTGCCCTGATATTTTCCCCTCTTTAAGAAAGAAGGTATTTTAGCAGAGCCCGTGGTTAAAAGACTTTGAATTTTAAAGATATTGGATGTTTTAAAGGGATTTTAATATGTAAAGACTGTGGGACACTTAAAGATTTTTAGATTTTGGGGATGAATAAGAAAGTAAGGGTTGAGGCTTAATAGTGATGTGTTTGTGTGCCAAGTTGACAAGGGGTCAATTGTACTGGCTAGTATTGTGTGTCACTTTGACACAGGCTGAAGTTATCACAGAGAAAGGAGCTTCAGTTAAATGAAGTCCACAGTTGGTTAAAGTGTATCATTGACTTAAACATTGCCATGCCAAGGAGTCCAATGACTTTGACTCATGGGAATGGTAAGGCTAAGGGTTAGGCTCAGAGCACCCAACCCACCTGATTCTAGCTTTCCTGTATATTTGTCTGTCATTTCTTCATTTCCCATTGCCACAATTAGATCAATGCCAAACCTATGCAGGTCAAGAATTAAATCTTGGCTACATATTTGATATAGCAGGATGAAAAACACCTTTGACATTTTTCAGAGTTGTTTGATATTTATAATCATCAAGACTGAGAATGCCACTTTGTGTCAATAGATAGAGCAAATGGCAGAAATGTTTCAGAGTTATTTCTGAAAATTCAGTTCTACTCTCTAGCCAAAATTCATTGAATCCTTATTTATTAAATGAAGCCTGAATCTAAATCTCAACTTGTAATTTAAAAAATTAAACACCCTACCGGAACATTACCTGAAGATATACTAGGATATTATGATATTGATACTCTAAGGAATGTTGGCACAAAATCATTCTTTATACTTTCAATAGTTTATTAAGTTTATACAAGAGCAGAAATCTCCATATGTATAATACAAAACACTGTGATCAAAATCTTTAATAGTGTATAAGCTGAGCTGAGGTGATGCAGGCAAGCATCTTTTGGTGTTGCTTGATGTAATGGCATGTCCTTGTTGTGTGCTCAGGAACAAGGCTGCATATGCATGCTGAAGACATCACTGGAAGTCCATAACAAGTCACACAATACAGCCTGGGCAAATTATTCCAGAGACACCTCTGATTTATCATGTGTTTTATTTTCAGTTAAGGTTGGGTGTTTCTATGTTTATAAAAGTTTTATTGTTGTCAGAATTTTCACAAATCTCACACCCCGTTAAGTAAGCAGGATGCAAATCACAATTTGGCTATGGTCTATTGGAGTAAGAGGCCGTGGCCTTCATTAGGAACTTAGAAAAGCTCATCTAATTCACTCTAGATAACGTCTCCACTGAGAATTGCTAGGGATGCTGAGCAAGGGCTTACAAATATGTGAAAATGTGAAGAAGCTTTGAGTAGCTCTGTTCCCTTAGCAAGAGAGAAAACATAGCCATTGGGAGAGCTGATGGGCAAGCAGCTACTAGGAGTTGGAAGGAAAGGCCTGAGCACCCAACTGCTTAGCAGACATAGACAATGATCCTGGCCACAGGGAATGAGCATAGAGTACTCAGATTGCCTGGTACAAGGACTTAAAGAAGAGAACGAGAGAGTAGCTTGCCATCAGTAATACAAGCTGAATACACTCATTCTCCAGATATTGAGGTTCAACGGTTGTGAAAGCTGCCTGACATGAGATTGATGTCTTCTGGAGGGACCTAACATTCATTAGAGCCAGATGACAGGCAAGGAATACTGTACATGAGGTTAAAGGCAAAACAAAGGATTTTAAATTCTTGTTGTTGTTGTTATTTTACTGTGAATTCCAGATGCCATCCTATTAGGTTTATAGGTTCTGGAGCAAGGTGGGCATGGAAATACAACAGAAGAGAGATGCACAAACCACTTGAAATACAGACTCTGACCTAACTGGGAACTGAGAACAAATGAGAGAAGAGGGTCTGGAAGGCTCAGTGTGATAGGCCTCCTGTGATGCCGAGACAGGAGAATCCATGACCTTGGTGTGAGAATTCTCAAGTTACAGGGCTAACTCATGATTTCTGTCAGTCTTTATTTGCAATTTATAGATGCAGGGAGAAGGAAACAAATTATCTTCCATGGCGTGATATAGAACTTATCAAATACACCACAGAGCAGCTCTGAAGCTCAGGAGTATTTGACCAACACAAAACTGACTCCATGGGTTTTGTGTTCTTTTTTAAGAGAGAGAAAGAACATAAAGTTAGGTGGATAGAATGGGAGTGGGTGGGGCAGAGAGTCTAGAAGGATCTGGATAGAGAAACAAATATGGTAAAATATATTGTATGAAAATTATATATGTATATATGTATACACAATGTATATGTGTATATATACACACACCCAAATATATGTATGCATATTTTTTAAAAGAAAGTAAGTTTGCTCCAGCTTAGGAGTTTGTGCCATTCCTAGCAATATAGCAAAGACCCATCTAAAAGAAATAATAAAAAGTGTATAAATATGATCACACTCTACTGCAGTAATCCTCTTTGAGGGGATGAATGTTTTGACAAAATTTGCTCTTCTAGGATTTAATATATATTATTTTTACAGTAGAAATGACTTCTAGTGGCAAAAGTTGGATGTAATCTTGGCATGGTTCCTAGGAGGCCAGGATAAGAGACTGTCATGCAGATCCACAGCAGTACCGACATGGCCCTCAGATGAAATTAACCAGATTAGATGCTGCATGTGGATGTGCTGTATAGTTAGTTTAAAGCATGGAAAGGAAATAACGAGTAAGCTGGGGTTTGCAGCACAGTTAACTTATGCAAACACACACATTTTATTTCAGGAAATGCATGTATAATAAGAACATGAATTACACATATTGCTATGACCAAGGGAGAAAGTGGGGCTATGGCTTGGATGAGTGAAAGCCAGTACAATAAGCTATGTTAAGGGCCTGTTTTGTGGGAGCTGTGTTATAGTTGCATGGGAGAAATGAGTTCTGATGTTCAACGGCTCAGTGGGGAGAGTCTAACGAATGGTATTATAGTCTGTTTTGAAAAAGCAAGAAGGAAGGACTTTGAAGCACTCTCTATGAAGATGTGATAAATGTTTGGGAAGATAGACATAATGAATATAATTTGAACATGTGATGGTATATATAATTCAAGACAGCACTTGTATTCTGTAACTATGTGGAACTGTAATGTGTCAACTAAAATCAAAAGGAGAAAGTGCTGGTAAGCCAGGAAGGGACTCTGGCTAACGAAATTCTGTACACAAAGAAATCAAGTGTTATTTATTTACTGTCTTTTGTTTATTCAACTAGTTTTACATGGGCTATTTTATTAGTGACTAGATTAGCTCACTAGATTAAGCAAGAACAATGAAAAGCATATATTTAATCAACCAATGGCTTCTAGGAGTCATTCTTACCTCTCTTCTTTCTCTTAAATTAGTTTTCTCTTTGTTAGAGCCACATCATCAAGGCACAAGCAATCACCTTCCATTAGATGGTGAGCAGCTCAGGAACCCTGATAATTATCAGCACATCTCCATTCTCTAGCCCAAAACTAGCAAAGACAGATTCTCCCTAAGTGCTTGCTGAGGAGAAGTTGATTTCATAGCTTGAAGAAATAATAGTTAAAGTAATATTTAACTTTATTTATTCTGGTTGACACTCTAGTCTTTTTAAATTTAGGTTTAATTTAAGTTTATTTCTGTTTCACTGTGTGGTAGGTGGGTGTTTGTGTTCAAGGTGTAGGGGAATGTCCACAGAGGCCAGAAGAGGGAGTTATGAATCCCTTGGGTCTAAAGATATAGGCAGTTTTGAGTTTCACAGTGTGGGTACGCTGAACCAAGCATGGGTTTTTGAAATAGCTCAAGAAGGGAATCAACACTGCAGTGGAGACACTGAAGACTTGCACCTTCAACAAACTCCTTAACTAAATATGGTCAGCTTCTTTTTGCTAACCACATATTCAAACTCTGTCCTAAGGTCTAAGTGTAGATTCTAGCCATTAATATTTTTTAAGAACAAGCATATCTCATTTGGTGAGTAATGAGCCATTGTTGATCTTTTAGTTCTTTGATGGTAGTTTGTGGCTGAATTCATTTCATCACATTTTGTGCATAATAATTCAATATGACTGAGCTCAGTCCTCTAGGGCAAAGGCTTTTGTGTTGCCAACCAAGTGGTAACCAATGTTAGCAGCTTTCTATAGTTTTCTACATTGTTTCTGTGTCCATGTAAGCCTATACAAGCATTTTAAAGTGCTTCCTTTTTGATATTTGAAAATAAATGCAATAATGGATTCATGAGAGTAATTCATGGTTATTTTAGAAAGCATAATAAGGTAAAAATACTATTGTAATCCATTGTTAAAATTTGCTGTGTATTATTTTGATTATTATTAGCTTTTTATGTTGTATAATTGTATACTAATAGCCAATAATAGGCTAAATAATAATAAATCTTTGAAATAGAATACCATAAAATATTAAAATGGACAATAGATATTTCTTCTTAATTATTTGTAATGATTTTTAGTAGCTAGTTCATGTTACTGCAACATTTAGCCAGTCTCCTATTATTACCACTTTAAACATAGAAATAACTTCAAATAATAAAGGTACCAAGGGCATTTGTGTTGTCTGCTTTTAATGAGGAGGGCTCCAGAGCTTCATTAGCTGGCATGCTATTGACTAGTGGTTTGAGATGTTCTTTATCGTACTGTATAATTACTTCCTATTTCCACTTTCCTAAGTTCTTGAAGACCAGCTTGCTATAATAAATGGGTTAGTGAAGGATTTCCAAAGTATCATTTCCAAATGCAGTAACTTTATCAATTGCTTTCATTTTTAAAAGTGACCAATTGTGTCCAATTTTAATCCTTCTTGTATTTTGCATTTGTCAGCTCTATGTCACAGAAACAAAAGCCTAGAATAATCAACTTTATAAAGGAAAGGTTGATTTTGGCTAGCAGTCGAGGAGAGTTTTGTCCTCCTTGCTTTGTAGGGTATGGTGAGATAGCATATCTAAAGGAGAGTTTGTGAGAGAGGAGGCTGCTTCTTCACTACACAGCAGCTAGCAGACAAGAGAACTCTGGGACCCAATCATTTTCCCAAGGTAAGGTTTTCAGGGGTCCACCTTATTTTCTTTGGACCCTACCTCCTCAAGGTTGCTCCACTTCCCAACAACACCAAGCTAAGAAGAACTCTAACACCTGGGTCTAGAGGAAGATGTGGGTGAAGGGAGGTACTTCTGATCCAAAGCATTATGCTCATGAAATTTTGAGATGTTCTCCTATTCTAGTTCATCATCTGAACATAGATTACTTGTGGGCCTCCCAGCCAAACATCTAACACAAATGTTAGCATGTAATTCAAGGATCAGTACTCAGGGGGACTTTGCTGCGCTTACTGCTCTGTCCATTGCAGTCCTAGGGTGCTGCTAGCAAAACTGTAGAGTGACTGTGGGGAGCTCCTCTTCTATTTTACCCTCAAGTGTCTCAGTCCTATCTTGCATATTTCCTAACTTGGAAATATTTGGTATTGTGTATGTGTGTGTTTTATTTATTTTCTCTTTTAAATTTTCTATATTCTTTGTTTACATTCCAAGTGATTTCCCCTTTCCCAGTTCCCCCCTCCCCATAAGTCCCATAAGCCCTCTTCCCTCTGCCTGTTCCACAATCAACCCCCTCCCACTTCTCTGTCCTGGTAATCCTCTACATTGCTGCATTCCTAGATTTTTTAATTGTTTGGTAATAAGGCAAGATGGTTCCAATTGCCACCTGGTGGTCAGAGGTGAAAGGCTAAACACAGAGGCAGGAAAGTCATGTGTCAGAAGCAGGCTTTCTGTTCCTTGTTCACAGAGATCTGTACTGCTCTGAGGAGTGCTTTGTGCATGCTCTGTGGTGCCATACACTAAGGCAAAGCTGATCATAGTCTAGATCGGCCATTTTACTATTTTTAATCAGAATGGATTCCAAGGCCATTAGCTAATTATTCTGGACAGGAAAAACTCTGCATCAACTAAATGTAGATTGAAATGGTCCAATGGATACTCATTGATATTTCATCAACTTAAATCAAAACACAAGATTGGAGTTGGTGAGTTAGTTATATGAGGGTACCCTTTTCTGTTTACTTTATTGACAGAGGTCGTTGGCTTGATACTTGTAATATTTAGTCTTCTATTAAATTAAAACTCAGAAATTTATTGATTTTTTTAAAAAATGAAATAGCAAGCAGAAAAGGAAATACACAGTTCAACGCAGTTAAAGGAAACTAAAATTTGGAATACAGTAACTTATTCACTGTCAAACAAAAAAGTGGGTCATTTTAAATAATCTGCTCTTAAAGTGTCACTGAAATTAAACAAATTAATTTGGAACCTTGTAAGGATAAAATACTAACGCTTCATTCTACTCGAAAATCTGGAACCTGTACTGTGGCTTGGTCTCCACATCCAGTCACCTCGACACGCACCACTTACAAACATGGTGGCCATTAGGCCCTATTGATCCAGAGGGATGCCAGTCTGCTTCCCAAGGCAGTTACTCAGATCTATTTTGTTTAGATTTAGAGGATTAATAACTTTACACTCACCTTAGCATGGCTTTCTTTAGTGCTGAGTTTCCTCAGATTATTAAAGAATGTTAAAAGGGACAATTTTTAATATTTTATCTTTACAAAGTACTACACCAAAATTCTTTCATGAGTTAGAATACCAAACACACACACACACACACACACACACACACACACACACACACAAGCACACACACACAAGCACACACACCCACACCATTGCACACACACAAACATGCTCACACATGATTGTATATGCTTAAAAACATCCTTCCAATGAGACATCCTCTCCCTCTCAGTGGAAGATGCACCTGAGGGAGTGTCTGTGAGAACCTGCATGGCCCATTAGAGGTTGCTCTTAACCTGGCATCCTTACTGCCTGTCTGTGATGAGAACAAATGTGGTTGTTGACAAAAATGACAAGTCTTGACTAATAACTAAATCGAGGAGGCTGTATTTTAACTGACAACGCCAAGTGTTTACATGGCAGCTTCTTGTGAGAGTTTAATCACGATCTGGCAATAATTCAGCTGCTGCCAGCCTAACCCAAGGAATCTGGTATTTAAGAGTGCCTGATGGACGTCTTTGCTATCTCACTATTTAAAACGATCTCCTCTCTTTATTTAGATTCTAAGAATAGGGGGCCTGAGAGCAGCCTGTCTTACCTTCCCTACCAAATATCTGCAGCACACTTTGCTGTACTTGTATGCTTGCTATATGCATAGAGAGTAAACGGCAAGAAATTTGTCTAATCACACACTAGAAGTTGTATGTTAGCTGGGTTGACTTACACAAAGTCTCATGTCGCCAATTCCTGCATGTTTGTTCCCAGGAAGTACCGCAGACTGCAGCGACAAATGTGTGTACTTTTGCTTGTCAGATAATGAAAAGAATGAAGTTCAACATGTTCTCTTTTGTGGTTTAACTGGCAGAATATGCTGAACTCAATTCGCACCCAAAGAAAGCTGTCACTTGCTTCTGGCAATGGATTGTATCTATTTGCTTTTTGGTTCATTTGTATGGGTAAAACTATGCTCTATTACTAACAGCTCTACTTTATATTATGTTTACCTTGTAAGATGGTTTGAATATTTTCAAGAATATGGGATGCATATTCTAAATTGAAAGGTACACGTGGGAGGAGAAGAACCTCATTGGGTGGTCTGGATGGTCACAGGCTAAAGAGGAAATGCAACAGAAAAGAAGTGTGTCCTCTTAGCAGCAGCAGCAGCAGCAGCAGCAGCAGCAGCAGCAGCAGCAGCAGCATAGTCAGACATGTTTCATGTAGCAAAATTGAAACTATTAAAAACTTAAAGACCTTGGGATTTGGACACTTTATTGAATCAGTGACTCGTTTGGATAGCAATCAGATTTCAGGGACTTGAAAAATGAACATTAAGAAAATAAAATCAGAGCGATAGGTTCTATTTAATTAACCTGAAACATGAAGTAGACCAATAACTGGCAAGGAAAAAGTACCCAATGATTCCTCTTTAAGCACAGGAAGGGGTAGATGGAGAAAGAGATGCTTCAGTGGTTGAAAGCACTAGCTGCTCTTGCTGAGGACCCAGGTTCGATTCTTAGAACACACATTGAGGCTCATTGCAGACAAACAATCATACAGATAGGAATGAAAAATAATCATAAATCTTTAAACACAGGAGGAAGACAAGGGCAATGGAAACTTCAGTATTGAGAGAGACCCTGGGTAAATGAACAGGAAGGGTGGTGAGGGAGGCTCTATGAATTCTGAAGTTGCCAAGCAAGGAGGCCTCAGGAATCAGAGGATTCTAGGTAAACCTAACAAGAGTCTTGCCAAAGGGAGTGATTAGGTAGCTCCCAAGAGATGTGGAAGATGAAAAAGCTTTCCAATGTCAAGTTCAGCAGGTGTCTGGGGTTCCTGAAGTCCTGACTTACTCTGGCTTTGTGTGTTTGTTTGTTTATTTGTTTGCTTTGTTCTATATAAGCGAAGGAGGTCAAGCTAGAAGAAGGTTCAAGCTAGACTAAAGTAGGCCAGGCCAGGAATCGTTGTTGGAAATGAGGCTATAGAGCGCTGCGGCTGGAGGCTCTGCAAGCCAGAGTTCTGATTTAGAGCAGAGGAGAAGCTACAATTTTGCATTTTATTTCAGTTTCTCATTATCTAGTGCTAAATATGCTATGTGCTGTGACCTAAAACTATTTGTTCCCTTTTAACTTAAGGCTTTAAAAAAACTTTATACATTTGGATGATTAAGAAAATATATTCATCGCCGATTTTTTTTTTAAGCAAAGTCATCTTCACATGCTTTGGTGTAATTAATTTTCCTAAAAAAAAAATGGGAACTTGCTGTTTTTCCTGTTCTATTCATGTCTGTAGTTTGTTTGTGATATAAATGCATGCTTTAACCCTGGAGCAGAGCTCAGTGGATCAACAAGGAAACTCTTTAAGGTTTTTAATAGTGAAAGTCCCATGAATTGGAGAGTTGTATTGAGTCTCAACTGATATTAGTACCCGACTCAGACAGGCCATTTGAATAGTCGGGGATTGACATGATTTAGTAATTACATATCAACAATATTTTACTTAATTTTGAGATGAAGACTTGCCTCTCCCTTGGGGAGTACAACAGAGTCATGTGCCATTAAACCTTGTTGAGCATGTTAGTCTTGTTAAGGAGTTCTACCTTGTTAACGTTCATATTGCAAGAATAATGTTTTGTTCCTTATTCTGTGAATGAGAGAAATCCCCAGGATCTGGCTAACCAGGGCCCTGGCAACTGATGGCTCTTATGGGTACGCTTAGGAGCTTAGAGCAGGCACTTGTCCTCCTGGTAGGCTATTTTCTGGCAACCAGGAGACTGCCTTTATGGCAGGCTGGCTATCTGGGATACTATGATAATTCTGCGACATGTCTAGATACAAGGACTCCTGGAACTGAAGCTCCAACCTTGATTCATGTTAGAATTACAACCACTCCAAATCTGTACTGCTGTAGAAGACTGTATTCCACATAAAACAGATGGCCAGGTAAGGTTCCAGATGAAAGATGGTGCCTTCCTGGTAACTCAGCAATAAGACAATGGCAAAACACCAGGAAACTGTTGTGTCTGGTTATGAACAGTACAAATTTAGGTTTTGATTTGCCCACCTGCCCAACCCCAACCCACCCATTCCTGGCTATATAACAAGAGGTTTGGGTAACTTTTTAAGCTATCTCCTTGGGGTTGGAAAATTAGGCTTACTGAAAGGCTGTTTCTGAATGGTCTTTTCTTGCCTACTAGAGAGGAGACTGATCAGGTAATACACAGAGACAGCACAACCATAGCAGAAGTGTGAACAACAACGGGGAGGCATAAAGTGGTCTTCGATGGCAGCAGATACAAGAGCAGCAATACTGACATGAGGGTAGATGCAGAGTTCTAGAGACAGGCTCAGTAGTAGGAATCTGAATTGTGGAGAAGAAGGAGGACAATAGATCTATAACCTTCACCCTAAGCCTAAGCACAACCATTGCCCTACCACTAACCCTAAACTAAACCCTAACTTTTGCCCTAACGCTAAACACTGTTGCCCTAACCCTAGGCCTAAACATAAGCCTAACCCTAACCTTTGCCTTAATCCTAACACTAACCCTAACCCTCACCTAACCCCTAACCCTAATCCCTAAAGCTAACTGTAACCCTAACCTTAACCCTAATTTTTGTCCTAACCCAAACAACAACCCTAATTGTTGCCCTAACCCTAAACCTAAGCCTAAACCTAACTTTTGCCTTAATCCTAACTCTAACCCCAACCCTAACCCTAACCACAATCCTGTGTTGTCTCTTCACTCTACTGTTTCCTTTCTTGTACAAATATAGTCTGATATAATTCAACCTCTCTATTTGGGCTTTTTTGTTTGTTTGTTTCTTTGATGTTATAACTCCTTTCTAAGACCAGTATTGCTAGACATTCCTATGATGCATTTGTCTTGTAGTTTTACTCTTTCTAGGCATAGAATTAGTTATTTAATTTCCTTTCAGCATACTTAAATATTTGGTTGGAGATGAGTCCAATTTAATCCTTTGCAAATAGATACCAGTTTCAACTATACCATTTATTGATTCTATTTCTCCCATCATGTACTGCTGACATCTTTTTAAAAAATATTAATTAATAAGATAAATATATAGACTAATCTCTGAGTATTCTGTGTTGCTGATCCAGTGTCCAACCTGACTGTTTTTATGTCTATGCTATGATATTTCCAATGCTATAACTTTGCCTTGTATCTTTAAACAATGTAAAAATGTGATGACTTTAGCTTTATTACTTTTGATAAGATTTTTTCTTTGAATGGTATTTCCCCTGACTCTTATGAATTTTAATAAAGACATTTTATGAGCAACATCATTAAAATTTTGATAGAAATTACACTGAGTCCGTAGACTACTTTGAGTAGCATGGACATCTTAAAAATACCAAATGTCCCAGGACATGAACATAAGAAGTATTACAACTTATTTGGGCCATTAATCTCTTCCATCACTTTTAATAGTTTTCATTATATAAACCATATTGCTTAAATTTTATCCTAAAACAAATGTTTTTATTTCTTGGATATTGTTATAAGTTAGATTGCTTCCTTCATTTCTAATTTTGTATACTTTTTTTTGTCATTGGTAATGATTCTACTGGTTTTTCCATGTTAGGTTTTTACCCTGCATTTTCACTGAATTTGCTTATGAGTTCGAACAGTTTTGGAGCAATCTGTAGTGTTTTCTCAGTATAAAGTCATATCATCTATAAGCAGTTGGATGTCTATCTCCCTTTGCAATTTGGATCCCTCTTAATTCTTTTTCTTGCCAAAGTGCTTTGGCTAGGACTTCTAGAACTACATTAATAGCAGTGGTATATCCTTGCATTTTTTAATGTGTTGATTTAGCATTAATTTTTGGAATCACATTATGTTGTGTGTTTACCAGTATTAAGAGGAAATAACATAACTCTATAATTGTAAAAGTGGATATAAACATAGTTTTAGTTAAAAAAAAAAAGAACATGGTAGAAATACCCATTGCTTTTCCCTGCTTTCTCCATAAGAGTATTAGAGATCTTAGCAAAAGTCAGAGACTAGGTCATTATGTACCTTTAAGTTTGTACCCTTTATTGGTGCTAGAAGGTAAGTCTTTCTCCTACTGTCAGGGGCAGAAGCTTCATTTTAGTCTGGTTTGAAATGTGGAGGGAAAAACCTGACACCTCAGTATGCATCGCTTATGGAACAAGCACATAGCAGATCTACTGCGGTCTGGCTTCCGATCTGCATAGTCTAACCTGGGTCTCCCTTAGAAAAAACACCCTGGATTGCTCTACTTGAATGTGTGCTCCTCTAACTAAAATTTGAAGGTTGCTTTTCTATTGCTTTTCCCGGCTATGAAGTTTCATGATTCTATTTCAGGGACCAAGACTGAAGTATTTGAGATATTTACCTATGGAGATTCCACACATTCCTTGCTGAACTGTCTATTCTTAGACATCCTCTTTATGACAAATTCGGGCAAATCAGGCTTTGGTTGTCCTTTCTCCTCCTGCGCTTCTAGTGCTTTAGAATAAGAGCTGGCAGTACAAAGCCTTCCATTCAGAGCCAGGTAGTTTTCAGGAATGCATAACTTAGTTTACTGAGACAAGTGACATGTATAATAGAATTACCACACATTTGTTTATGAGATCACTGTGTCTGCCAGCTGGGTTGGAAATGAACAGGAGCAGACTGCGTTCTACCACCTCTGCAAAATGGAAAGTGCTTTTGCTGCTGTTTGGATTTTCTGTGTTCTGGCACACAACTGTGAGATAGACAGAATTTTGTGCACAACCAGCAATAGATCTGGGTTTAAAACAATAGAACTAAACCAAAAAGAATCATGGCTGCTGTAAGTGGTTCCTGACAGCTAATGTTTTAAAGAGTTTAAACAGAATGAAGAAAGTTGGCCTTTTTAAGGTCTCCATTGGGATTCATTTTTGAGATACATAAAGGAATGAAATAACTTCATTGCCATGTGCTGGCTCATGTAAGTACCCCCACCTGCCTCTATCTTATTCTTGCTGATACAATACACAGCTAAAAGATACATTTTTTTTCCCTTCATGGTCAGGAGGAATGGGGTGTTTAATGCTAGAGTCAGAGTGCTCAGTTAAAACTCAATTATGGTTACAATCACTCAGCTGAGAAGTAGGGAAACCTCGAGTGAAGATGGATCCAAACTTATGTGAGAGTGGTCTTACATCTCACACAGCACTGAGTTGAAATCCTCAACTATATGGCAAGGCGAGAAATCCAGTAGGGCTTATAACATTCCAGCTTGGGTGACTGATGGATGACTGAAGGACAAAATATTGTTATGGAAAGATGATGGCATGTTTTAGGAAGATGAGGTATGATCTGGGGTCTCAGCAACTTGCCGTGTCTAAGATAAGGTCATATATTGCCTAGCAACAGAGATAAATTCTGAGAAATGCACCCTCAGGCAATTTGATTACTGTACAAACATCCAAAGAGTTCACTTATACAGTTCTAGATGGCATTGAGCAGTAACTGGACTAGAGCCTCTTGATGCATAAAGATGCTCATCTCAGAGGGCTCTGAAATGCTCTTGACTGTTGGGCAGTGAACCATGCCAGGAAACTTGGTAAAGTTGTGTGGGTTCAGAGACCCCATTACCCAGGTACCTATCCTGCTCCCTACTGGATTCCTGGCCCTGAACAAATGACTCATAAAGGGATGTGACCATTGGTCACATAACCCAGAACAGAGTTCTCCATGTTAATGAGGTATTTAAAGGCCCCAAGGGTTTAGCCCTTAAGCTTCCCTTCCCAAACATTCCTTCCAGGAAAAGGTAGTTAATATCTATTATACACTGAGAGGTGGTTTGCCCTCATTTTCCACTGTGAACAACCAGTAAACAGTTTGGAACCAAAGACTATCACTTTCATGGAGAATTGCCATGGTGAGCATGGAGAAAGCCTTCTTCTACAGAGCCATACCTTCTTACAGAAGGCCCCTCTGTGCATCCAGATAATAGCAGCTAAGCTAAGGATGGCTCTGGCTCATTGTAATCCTCAGCCCATAGGTCCTCTGAGTGATGCATTGGCACTTCCCGCAAGTCCAACACTGATGACAGCTTAGGGTAAATGAAGTCTCGCATTCTGCATTTCATCTTCCTGGTGGAGCTCCCATACCCCTGCAGCTAGACAGAAGGCAGAGCCTAGCATTTCCGGGAATGCGGGACCATACCTGACAGTGTGACAGAGAATGCTAGTTTTCTGCAAACATTTAAAATATTTATTTATGGTGTGTGTGTGTGTGTGTGTGTGTGTGTGTGTGTACCATCATGTATGCATCATGTGGTAGTCTGAGGTTACCCACTTTAAATGAAAAGAGGTGCAATCTAAAATACTTACAAAATTAATATAATAAATTCATAAACTAGTAACATGGTTTTTGTTTTATTTTAACTATATATAATGACATGCGTTATGCTCATTGTTCAGATCAATACTGAGAAAACTACGTGGCCCAAGCATATCATGACTCCATTATACTGTTACTAGGTGACAGGTTTTTTTTCCAGCTCCATTATAATCTTTTAAAACTACTATCACATATAAAGTCTGTTAATTCCTGAACAGTTGTTTTGAAGCACGTGCCTGTGGTGAAGTACACAGGTCTGCTACTTCAGGGATGTTTGTAAAACTGATTTTGATATTATCTTGGTTTTCTAAAGCTAGGCAACTGAGGGAAAAAAGCCTTTAATTTACTCAGCAAAAGTAAATTTGCAATAGATGGCAGATTGTGTATTCAAAGTCACATATACATACATGCATACTATATACACACATATATATGTGTACAGACACATACACACACACACACACACACACACACACACACACATATATATTCCTTGTTTTAAACAGCTGGCTGAATGTTTAAATCAAGCCCTTGGGGATCCCCAGAGCATTCAAAGCCTTTTCTGTGGAAACTCTGCATTGGATTGTCTTTCTCTCATCACCCAAAAACACATTTGAGAAAAAGAAAGATAAGGAAGAAGTTTCAAAGCTAATCCATCACAATTTTCCACCTGCATCTCCCAATCCTCTTTCAAACAACATATGCTGTGTTGAAGAATCAACATGTGCAGCAACCAAGGGCTTTGAATAGGATGTAGGAGCTGCACACCTCAGCAGCCCTGACACTCAATGATTCTACTTACTACCAAAGAAATGATCTCTGTTTCAGGCTATGGCTCTGTGGCTCCTATTCAGGTAGGGGCTGGTGAGTTTGCAAGCGGAGTGACTGAACTCACTTTCCACTCCAGCATCGTTGCTAACCAGATGGCATTCCCCTGCTCAGTCTTTCATCCTCAGCCTCTCCTTCACCAGCCTTTTGATTTCTTTTCCTTTTCACATCATCAAATGTGCCTCAGCCCCAACACTGTCTGTTTGGTTCCTTCTATAGAAAGAGCTAACCTGTCAACCATCTGCTCCTGCCTACTCTATAGAAAGTAAGGACTCCCGTACTCAGGGCTTGGTCTTGACCTAGAAGCCAATGTGCCATCTGTTAACAAAGCCTTTGGTAGCGATGTCTTTTTCCCACCTCAACAATGAAACCTATTCCCTCCCCTCCCCTCCTTTTTCCTTCCCGCTCCTCCTCTCAATAAACAGCCACTTACCAGCTAGGATCAAGAGAATTTCCTACTGCAGTTATACTTAGTGAGATCATATACTACTAACATTAGATCTGACAATGTAGTCCATGCTTGTCTTGAACTCATGACCTGCCTGTCCCAGCCTCCCAAGTACTAGGATTACAGGCATGGAATCTCACACTTGCTCTTCTAAAGAAGTATTTTCATTAATATTTCCTGCTTTCTTTGGCTCTTCTTGGCTCTAGATTTCATGTGTCCCCCTGACGCACTCTCAGGAACTTCTCATCTCTCAGGCCACTTTATTCTGTCACCTGCTCTTTCACGTTTAGAAGCTGCAAGGAAAAGTTTATAGACTGAATTTTTAACCATCAGAAAAATCACATGAGAAAGAACAGGTTTTATAATATCAGAATGTAACAGTGTTCCATGATAGTTTTAGAAGCGTTGAATCAGATTGTTTTGTGAAGTGTTAAGGAATGCACAGCACATTTAGCACGATTTGGAATTTTTTGGTATAAGGAATGTTGATTTCTGGGGTAGCACATTAAGAAGGGTTTCAGTACATGAGAAGGAAGGCTCACTGATTTGGGCTGTAAGTTTAGAATGCTCATATCGAACTGAATAAACCAATGAACACCCTGCTAAGGTGAGCCAAGAAAACCTTTACATCACTGAAAGAGACTCAACCCAAGGGTGAGCAACTTGAAAATTAGCTAGGCAAGAGGTGCAGAGTAATTCACCTACATTTCTGCAGTGGTGTTTTTTCCCCCCATGTCTGTTTGCTTGCTTTGTTTATGGGAGTTTTCTAATGTTATATTTTTGCAGTAGTCAGGGCTTTGATAAAATTTCCATCTTTGTATGACTTTGCCCTAGGTACCTGTTACCAGCTGAGCTCCAGCAAATGGTACACTGAGTGGTGTGAGTCAGATCTAGCAGGGGCTGGCAGTAAGACAGAAGGCTTGCTGAGAATATCTCATCTTTGGTTCCTTTTAAAAACTTTTATGTTTTGAAGTTCTGTTTTATGTGTATGAGAATTTTTACCTCCATGCATGTCTGTGCATAACTTGTGTGATTGGTGCTCATGGAAGCCATATCTCCTGAAACTGGGGTGAGATATGCATACCTATATACCTACCTACCTACCTACCTACATACATACATACATACATATCTACATACATGCATACATACATGTGTGTGTTTGTATGTGTGTGTTTGTTTGTGTGTGCTGACAGCTGAACTCAAATCTTCTGGAAGAGTAGCCAGTGTTCTTAACTGCTAAGCCATCTCTATATCCCTATTCTGATCTTATTACATATGTCCTTGGTCTTCAAATGCCTATTAAAGGGTTCAAGGAGGTAAAAATTTCTACTCTACTCACAGACAGTTCAGCAATTGAATATATGAAATAAACTAACAGATTAGCAAGGAAAATAGAACATACAGGTTTATGATGAGTTTGTCATACAAATGTCAGCCTCCACCCCCTCCCAATCCCAGTAAAACCTCACAGCTTAACATCTGTGGGAAAAGGTGTCAGTGATGCAGGGAAATTAAGGGAAAATAAACATTAGGAAAGGTAAGTGCCAAGATGCTCACAACAGGTAAGAGTCTGCATGGGTCATGTCATGGTTATTGTCAACCTCTAGAGTTTTCTTTTATGTGTTACTTTCTCTGTTTCCCAGGGAGGAGTTGATGACAATTGACTTAAAGAAATGGGGTCTTGGTGGTAAAACATATCATAAGAAAGTTGGGGACAGGACCACATGGCAAAGAGTGGGTCTTTTCATGAAGTCAAAAAGAATTTCAAGTTATAATTCACCAGTGTTATCAGCACTCTTCCTGATATAAACACTTCATTAATGTAGCTCTCCTTCATAGACAAGGACTTCTTTTTCCAAAGGACATCTTTTCTGAGCCATTCCTTTGTCAGCAGTTTCTTAGAATAGCCAGCTCAATATATGCCAAGGAATTATATTTTGGGGATGTCATATTCTGGTCTGCTTCTGCCATATTTTGAAGTGGGATGTTCTGAGTCTCAGCACTGCCCTGTGAAGTTCACACCTTGTGTTGAAAATAGTGAGGACTAAAATTAACCTTTGCTTTTAATATCAATTCGTTGAAACCAGGTTTGTTATTTATTTAAGTGGGTCTATCCCAGTCTCCAAAGCTGCGTCCTTTCTTCCTGTTTCCATCTTCTCAGTTCAAATGGGAAGTATGAAGACATTAACTTGTGATGAACGGTAGGAAGAAGGATAAGGAAGCTGCTCTGACTAGGTAGTTCTACAGTGTTCATTAGCAACATTACCCAAGGTTTTCTAAAGACACTGACCAATGTAGTCAGCTTCATGCTTAGTTGTCTCTGCCCCCACTGCCAGAATCTCTGAGTGTGGAATAGATGATAGATTGCATTTTTACCACATTTCCAGGTAACCTAGTATCCCTCATCTGACAATTTTATTTGAGAACCATTACCCTAAATCAAATGAAGTGCTGAATGAATTGAAATTCCCGTGTGATACCTGATTTTCTATTCTATGCATCTCACCATCTTCTCTCCACTTCATTCTAAACCAATAGTGATACCCTTTTGCATGCATATCAGGATTTAACTGGAAAACAATGCTTCCTAGTTGCCACCACAAGAAGTATCTTCATGGTCTCTCTGCGTCCCTCAACAAACATTCCTACACACTGCTGTCTTTATACTCGTGGGATGGCAAACTGGTACAACCTCTCTGGAAATCAATCTGGTGGTTCCTCAGAAAATTGGAACCAGTTCTACCTGAAGACCTAGCTACATTACTCCTAGACATATACCCAAAAGATGCCCTATCATGCCATAAGTACATGTGGGTAGAAGGACCTTCTAGAAAGTACCAGAGACCTCAGGTAAGAGACTTTCAGGACTTAATAGGGGTGACCTTAACCAAAATTCCCAACAGTGGGGAGATTACACCTCTAGTACTTAGCGCCTCAAGTGGAGGGACCAGGTTACAACTCACAGTCAAAAGTTCTGACCCAGAATTGTTCCTGTCTAACGGATCTGCAGGGACAAAACTGGAGAAGAGATTGAAGGAAAGGCAGTCCAGGGACCTGCCCAACTTGGGATCCCTCTCATGGGGCTGGCAGACACCTAAGCTTGACACTATTGCTGATGCTATGATGAGCTTACAGACAGGAGCCTACCAAGGCTGTCTTCTGAGAGGCCGTAACAGCAGCTGTCAGAGACAGATTCAGATACTTACACCTAACCATTGGACTGAAGTCTGGGACCCCCAATGGAGGAATTATGGGAAGGATTGAAGTAGCTGAAGATGGGATTATGGCTCTATAGGAAGACCGTCAGTATCAACTAACCCGGATACCTGGGAGCTCCCAGAGACTGAGCCTCCAGCCAGGAAGCATACCTGGGTTAGTCTGAGGGCTCAGGCACATATATAGCAGAACACAGCCTGGTCTGGCGCCAGTGGGAGAAGATGCACCTAATCCTTGACAGACTTGAGGCCTCAGGGAAGGGGGATGCCTAGTGGGGAGGGGGAGAGTGGGAACACCCTCTCAGAGGCAAAGGGAAGGAGGAGTGGAATGAGGAAATGTGGGAGGGAGGAGCTGGCAGAGGGGCAATGACAGGAATGTAAATAAATAAAATAATTAAAAAATTCAATTAAGAAAAAATAAGTAAAAATATTCCACTTTTAACTCTATCAGTCTTTCCTTAATTGACTTTTACTTTCATATAGATTCTTTAAAATATCTGTTGAATAATGAAACAAATTCCAAAAATTTCCTTCCATCCAGACTCAGAATTCCTTATAGTGAAGAAGAGTAAAGGAAGTGGAAAGAGAAATCTTCTGGAATTATAGTACACATGCATAGTTTTGGGATGCATATGCCCATGTTTGAAATAAGCACTGATAAAACCTGGTCTCATTTCATCATTTGGAATTTGTTGGGGCAGTGAAGTTCTGGCTTCTGTGTCTCCAGCCTGCTTGTGGGCATCCTTGTCTTAGAAATACTTGTGAATTGGGTAGCCTGGCTCTACCCAGCAGAGCAGCATTTCTAATGCTCCTGCACAGACCCTGACCCTGGGCTATCTGCATTCATCCATCGTTGATATTCATGACCTATGGATTTTGGGTTCTTACCTCTTTTTGCCTCAGTTCTTCTATTTGTAAAGTTGTCATATTAAAAATTGTTGCACTTTGTAGAGCAGGGCAGGGATATGAATCTGTTTAAAATAGGAGCAGAGTACAGGGCAAAGCCTCTATCTGGGATCATTTCCACCTCACTGTTTTCTTCCTGCTCTTCCTGACCATCCACATCAAACTCAGCGAGCTTCAGTCACTTGATTAATAACTCTTAAATGAATGATGCTTGAATATGTACAGAATTTAGGGACCAGAAACTCAGAAATGAACTCATTTCATGGATTGATAACTCTAGATAATGCAAAAATGATTTTTCAGAAGCCGAAGGCTTCCCCTCTGATTTCTACCATTAGTCCTAACTCCACAGCAAACCGTGACCACTGCAGCTGGTTTGATTTGTGACTTCTTAAGAGATTCCACTCTGTTCTTTTCTCTTCTTAGTGCTAAATATTACTCAAAAATTATCCTTTAGTCTGGCATTTAGATTGATTATCATCTGGACTTCCAATATTTTCTTTTCAATATTTTCCTTTCCCTGGCCTTCACCCACTCATAAAATTTGGAAATACTTAGCATAACTCCAAACTGACTAATAAATTTTCAATCCTTATTTGACCACAATGTATTTTCTATGGACTCATATCATGATAATTTGCCTGATTAATTATAGTTAAATTATTTTTGTTTTGTAGGACTTTTTTTTTTTAATTTGGTAAACTGAATAAGCCATAAAAAGAAACATGTTACTTGAGGATTTTTGACATGTTTGTTTTGTTTATTCTGTACACTAGAAGTGAGAAGTCTCAGTCAAAGGGGCAGGGCTGGCTCTGTAGCTGAATGAATAGTGCATTTCACTATAGCAAAGGGCAGGACATTGGTGTCATGCAGACCTAAGGTCTCATCCCAGCTGTGCTTGGCGTGCTTTCCAAATGTTGCAAATGATTTAGTGAAACTGCATGTAGTAAAGTACATAAAACAAAGTACCTAAGAGATTGCTGCATGAACACACATGAACTTCCAGTTACAACCTGCGAGTCTTTCCCAAGTGTCTCAAGTTCTTTGATTTTAATAGACATTTTCCAGAAGGCCCTGCTTTTTTTCACCTCTTTACTTTTCTCCCTTATATAGTTCAACATACAGAGAGTGTAGTATCACTGGTCTTTCTAGAAACCTTGGGTATTATCTATTTCTTTTCTTTGTGAAGTTTTTATGTGTATGGACATTTTGCCTATATGTATGATGGTTCTCTGTTTGGAGCACCTGTGAAGGCCAGAGAGGGCATCCGATCTTTAGGTTGTGAATTTCCATGTGGGTGCTGGGAACAGAACCCAAATCCAGTGGAAAAGCAGCCACTGCTCGTAACTGCTAAGCCTTATTTCTGCCCTGACACCAATTTCTTAAACAATACTTGCTTAATCAGAATTTTGGCCTCATATTTGGTCATTTTTCTTCTTACCCAGAATCTTCTAGTTACTTTGGACAGTAGGAAAGACTGACCTACAACAAATTCTTTGGGTCTTTGCATATGCATTTACCCTGCCCTGGAATGTTGTCTACTGTACTTCATAACAGTCACTTCAGTTACTGTTCTGTGTTCAAGTCCGATGTCAATTCCTCCTCAACAAACAATTTTTTTTATCCAATTTTAATACAACAAACAATTTTAATATCCAAGGTAACATTATTAATTTTTTAAGCATTAGCTTGACAAACACTTCTACTTCTTCAGTGATCTGAGTCATTGCATTTTGGCTAGCCACCCACATAAAATTATAGTTGTGACGCACTCAGAAAAATCCTATTTACAGTTTCACAATTTCTATAAATTAGAATCTTTGGTTCAGTTCTATATATGATAAACTTGGATACAAAATCTATTGAAAGTGGAAGACAATAATTATTTGGATAGATAGCCTTTTGTTTGTTTATTCTTTCCTTCCTTCTGCCTTTCAGTTTTGAGAAAAAAGTTTCATATGGCTTAGGCTGGCCATAGACTCTCTCTAGCTGAGGATGACTGGGACTGGCCATGTTCTCTGTACATAGCTAGAGATGATCTAGGCTGGCCATGCACTTTCTCTACGTAGCTGAGGAGACCTTTGAACTGCCTACAGTTTGGAATTGCAGATGTGTTCTCCCATGTGTAACTAAGACAGTGCTGTGGTTGAAACCCAGAGCTTTGTGCATATTAGGCAAGCATTCTCCCAGTCGAGCTATCTCCATCCCTTAGATAGTATTTCTAGGCATTATTTTCAGTGCCTTAGTAACTCATTTAGTTTCTATACCACAGTTGCAAGATGGGTACTTCTGTTGTATCTCATTATGTTTTACACATACACCATTAAAGTTACTTATACTTACTACAAATATATTAAATTCATTTTCCTAAAACTCAGGGCCTCGAGGGATAACAAAGTGATTTTGGAATAGAGTTTATCTTTATAGCCCTGGCTGGCACTCCTCCTTTTGTGGCCTCTTAAGTGTGCCAACATCGCTTTTGTAAGCATGCACTCTTGATCATGAGATCAGAGAGTGTCTTGGTGGATTGAGAGAGGGTCAGACAGTCGTGGCTGATTGGCTCACATGTCTGTGGTCACCTAGCAGTTAGACTGGGTGATGGGTGATTTATTTAGCAATAAGTTAATTTTGTGTTGGTTAAATCCAAGATGGTTTTGTTTCTTTCTAGAATGCTACCTGGGATGAAAGTTTTCTTATTTTTTATTTATTTTTTCTTATTAGATATATTATTTATTTATATTTCAAATGTTGTCCCCTTTCCTGGTTCCCCCCCTGCCCTGAAAATTCCATAAGCCATCTCCCCTTCTCCAATCAACCCTCCCCCGCTTCCCTGTCCTGGTATTCCTCTCCACTATGGCATCAAATCTTTTCAGGACCAAGGGCTTCTTCCCTTTGGTGTCTAACAAGCCCATCCTCTGCTGCTTATGAGTCTGGAGCCATGGGTAACTCCATGTGTACTCTTTGGTTGATGATTTTGTCCCTGGGAGCTCTGGGAGTACTGGGTGACCCATACCATTGTTCCTCTTGTGGCACTGCAAACCCCTTCAGCTCCTTGGGTCCTTTCTCTAGCTCCCCCCATTGGAAACTCTATGCTGAGTTCAATGGCTGGCTGAGAGTGCCCCCCTCTGTATTTGTCATGCATGGGCAGAGCCTCCCAGGTGATAGCTATATCTGGCTCTGGTTAACCAGAATTTGTGGGCATCCAGAATAGTGTCTGGGTTTTGTAACTGTATATGGGATGGATCCCTGGGTGGGGTAGTCTCTGGATGGTCTTTCTTTCAGACTCTGCTCCACCATTTGTCTCTATCTCCTTCTGTGGGTATTTTGTTCCCCTTTCTACAAAGGACCCAAGTATCCATACTTTGTTCTTCCTCCTTCTTGGGCATCCTTTGATATGTGAAACGTGTCTTGGGTATTCCAAGCTTCTGGGCTAATATCCACTCATCATTGTGTGCATACCATGTATGTTCTTTTGTGATTGGGTTACCTCACTTAGGATTATGTTTTCCAGTTCCATCCATTTGTCTAAGAATTTCATGAAGTCAACCTCTCCAGCACCTGTGCCCATGTGTTCAAGGCTTTACCCCAGTTTCTTTTCTATTAGTTTCAGTGTGTCTGATTTTATGTGGAGGTCCTGTTTCTTGATGGGCTTCTGGGTGGGCTGCAGGCAGAGTCGGTCCTCAAGGGGGCGGTGCCCTCTGGCCGGCTGTGCTGGGTGCTGACTGCAGGGGGCGCTAGCTGCCACTCCAGGAGCTGGAGCCCAACCTGCACAGAGCAGTGCAGAGCTGGGGCTGACAGGGGCCAGCCTGCTGAGCAGGTTAGACACAGGAGTGCGTCCCATCAAGCTTTTCATGCTATTGGCCCAGGCAAGCAGTGAGGCAAGCAGAGATCTCCATGCTAGGGGAGAACCTGCAAATTATGTTGGGAAGAGTGTAGATTTGTGAAAGAAAGAATTCAGTCTATGTTTGAAATTAAACGCTCCATTTTCCTACTCCCCTGTAACACCTCTGACACTGACCTAGCATTTAAGATATTGAAGAGTATCTTTAGCCACATTCCCTCTGAAATCACCAGCAAGAGTCTATGCTTGTGTCTGACAATCACCTTGAGCACGGTAAATCTTACTTCTCTTAGGAGGTGTTTTTAGGCCGACCACAACGGTAGCATGAATGAAGCCTGTGTATAACTATATGTTTCCCTCTTATGGTCAGTGGATATATATTGTCTGCTCTTCTATTCCATGCCAAAGGAGAAGCATGCGGGTTTTCTTTGGGCCTATTTTTCTTACGTCAATTTTTTGCTGTACATGAGTTTATAGCCCGCCACAGCCATTAACATGTGGTGAGTCATTTCCACACAGGTTTCCTTTCTGCCTTCTTTGTTCGGGTCATTTTTCATTTGAGCAGTCCGTAAGATGTGTTAAAATTAGAGGTGTCTTCGAGAACATGGTATACCTTCCCCTCAACAGAGTTTTGAATTACAATGATCTTAATAAAATTCACAGAGGCATAACCGATATGATTGCTTAATAGAAAGATAGAGGCCTCATCTGGAGCCACCACCATTGCTGAACCTATGGAATTAGGTATTTTATTTTTAAAATGTGCTACAGCTTAGGAATTTTATATTATCTATTTATCATAAAAATATTTGAATAACCATTTTAACTATAGGTGAAAAATATAAACAATTTAGTATGTAATATATGTACAAAAAAGTCAAGATTAAATTGTTTTTATTATTTCCCTAGGCAATATACATTATTAGTTAGGACATAATGGAATTAATAACATAAGTGGTTCCAATGTATAATCCGACCATCAGGAGAGACTTTTCACAGTTTTTTCTCTCATTTAACAATTTTACCATCATTACATTCTAATGAGCTCTCTCCATTCTCACAGAAATCCACGGCTCATAACAAGCCATCACTTTGTCTTTCGTCTGATTGCTCTGTCTACACTAAATTATTCATTGTTGACAACAGAGGCCACATAACTATTTGACTCCCCTACTTTTAAATTCAAAAATGTCATGTTGTATGGTCACCCAGTACATATTAATTAAATGGTAATGAGTAAGTCTCAGTTACAAAAACATTTTCATTCAGCTATGAAAATCAGTGGTGCTAAAGTTTTAATATTTAGTTTTTTTAATTTTGCAAAGAATTATCCTGTTGCCCCAAGCCACTGCTTTTGTTCATCTAGTCTTATAGTTTAGAAATAATAAACATTTTTTTTAAAAATTCCATACAAGTTGAGATAAGCTCTGAAATATTTGGCAATAAAGAACCACAGGTTTTCCTTGAGCTATAAAGCAGCAGTGTATATTAAATATTTAAAAACCCCGTAAAGGTTTTTTTTTTTCTCTAAAGAAAGGGCTGCCAGCCCTTCTAAAGAAATGGATTAGAGAATTCCCTTTAGTCTCTATGTGGTCCCATACTTCACACGCATTTCACCCTTTCCTCTGTTCTGTAAATAAATATGATTTTTTTTCTTATAGAAAGTTCCAGAAATCTAATGTGGGATACTTTATTCATCAAGGTAGAAGGTGGTCCCAGATATTTTTCTTCACCAGCAGCCAGGCATTAATTCCTAGAAATCACCATATGCCTTCCAGTCTGGCACCTTGGTGTCAGGTTCTTAGTTCCTTCCAGCTGGAGATGTGCAGTGTCAGACTGTGAGACTAATAAATAAGAAAATAACTTAGCATCTTTTAAATTTCTTAAGTAGAGTGTTGAGCATATTTAATGCAGCAGATTTGGGAGATGACATATGTTATATCCACATTTTCATTTGGGGTAAATAAAACAGAGATCTACTAATGGGTAAACATTCTTCAGTTAATTTTTGACACTAGAATTCTTTGAGAATGTCAGATCGTTCCAGTTTTGGATTCACTTCTTGTCTGCTGGTGGTTCTGTCCTGGCTGCCACGCTTACCATTTGGGAGAGCTGTTAGACAGAAATGGTTCAAGACCTAGATACACACATCCTCTCTCTCTCTCTCTCTCTCTCTCTCTCTCTCTCTCTCTCTCTCTCTCTCCCCCTCCCTCCCTCTCACAGTCTTTCTTCTTTCTTCACTTGCACTGTGCATTCTATATCCTAGGCAACTCCTCCCCTCCCCCCCAGGTTTATCAGACTATTCATCAACTTCAACATGTCTGATAAATGGTTTGCTGCAGTGGGTAGGGGGCCCGCATACCCTGCCAAGGAAAAAGGGCTGGACTTGTTAGTGAGAGCGCAATAGCATCCTGACATGGTAAGTCTAGCAGCTTGTTCTCAAAGTTTATGTGCATGGCCTAGAGGCTTTTCTGCGTCTGTGAATACTTTTCCACACCTGGGAGTTTAGAGGTCGGATGGGACAGAGGGTTGGGACAGGGATGTGGGGAGGAAGTATGGGATATGGAACAGTTGGATGGTGGACAGAATTGGGGGGCATAAAATATGGAGTATAAAAACCAAATATATTAATTTTAAAAAGTGAAAAAATAGAAAACAGGAGCAAAGTACAATTATAACTTTTGAAGATATATATATATATATATATATATATATATATATATATATATATATATATATATTCTGCACAGATTCTGAGAATGGCCAAGCATCTGAAAGAAAAAAATAATTAAGCCTAGGAATATGTCTTGAGATAGGCTTCCTGTGGCTACGGCTGCACCGGCTCCGCTCACTGAGCCCACACAGTTGCTGGTCTGATTGCCATAGTCAGTGGCATTACCCTGTGTGCTCATCTATCCTTTGTGAACTGTTGCCACTGGCTCCTCTGCTCTTCAAATGAATGGTTTATTGAAGTATGCTTGCCCCTGAAGCTATGAACTATAGGAAGTAACTTTAAGAATTATCAAATTGATTAGAATGCCCACTGAGCTAGGACTTAAAAATCTCACCAACAAAGCTAAAACAAAAGATAGGACAGGAAGGAAATACTTTTCTGTATTGAAGTCAACATGAAACCAGAGCTCAATTACCACTCAAGTGCATTAAGACATCAAAAATAAATCACGCATTATTGCTTTAAGGCAAAATTTTACACAACTAATGGCTGGTACTGTAACTAAACCAGTAACGCATGAATTATAATTCTATGAGCACATTGTTATAGATTGAGTCTAATAGCTGCTCGTGCTATCTTAAAATTTTAAGCATATAATGAAATCTAAAATAACCAGTTATATTTTTTTGTTTATTTGACTATAGTGAAATTTTATGTTTTTTTCCCAAAAATGTAGGTGCCATATAAAATTAATTGCTCATAAGTAAATAGACATTTTGGAATCTTAATCCTTTTTCAAAGAAATAATGAGTAAAAATCTTTTAACTATTTAAAAAGAAGACGGTAAGTTTGAAAGTTAATTAAATCAATTTTTTGTTTAATTTGATAAAAGGCTAAGCTCCTGAGAATGGACAAGTGCTCATTTGAAGAACTGGGATGGTTAGGTGCATAGAAGTCCTTTTTATAATAAAGAGGACAACTGTGCATTTGCAAAATGCTACTTTCGACATATTTATGATGAGTTTCTAGAAAATTAATGACAGTCTTCAGAAATAGCTATTGTCAGTCTCTTAGGAGTTTGACAACTTCCACTGAAACACATCATGTTTATTACTAGAAGGATTAAAAATATATCAATATGTCACAAATGCTGATGGCATCTTGGTATAGAATATCTGATAAGTTCTTGGGCCTGGCTTCTCTAATATGACCATGTGTCCCTATGATCTCAGTTTGTCCTGATGAATTTATACAGTTATACTCTATTCTCAGAAATATATTAGCCTGTGCCTTATGGGTAGTTCAGAACAGGTGGTACCATTCCCATGTTCATACTGGTGCTGTGTCTTCCTCTGTTTGTAAACTGGAGGTTCTCAGGGAAAAGCAGTCTGAAAACCCACTATTCTGTATATCATGGAGTACCTTAGAGAAGGGCACAGCCTAGCTGCAATGTCAGTTTGTACTTTTAAATGGATGTCAGCAAGAATAGGGAGGGCTCATTCTTTTTGTGATGCTAATATAAAATTACTACCTTGTGTTAACTATATCAAGACAGTGCAGAAGCCATTGGCATTGTTTAATAAAGGATAAAGAGATAATGTGACAAGGAATAATTATCAAAAACTGCACAAAATTATTTAATACCTCAGTGTTTGTTAAAAAAAAAAGCTGTAGGGGAAGTTAAATAATTTAAACATTAACCTTTATCATCTCTGATATTCTAAGTGAAAATTTTAGGGATAAAAAGCATATACCAAAACTTTAAGGGGCTGGGGAAATAGTTCATTGTGAAAAATGTTTGCTGTGTGAACATGAAGACTTGGGGTTGGACTTCCAGTGCTTACATAAAAATGGCAGGAGTGAGCCTGTGCATCTGCATCCTCAGTACTGAGTGTGGAAAAGGCAGAGGCTTCCAGCCAGACAGTTGATCTGAATGGTGAACGAGGTTCAGTGAGAGATGTAGAAAATAACATAGAAAGTGACAAAGGAAGACACTCAGTATCTAACTCTGGCTTCTACACATAGTAGGCCTGGTGAATGTAGTTGCACATGTACACACACACACACACACACACACACACACACACGCACACACGCACACGCACACACACGCACACGCGCACACACACACACATACACACACACACACCTTCCACAAAGATTAAAATCTTCACCCAAACATACTTTTCCCAACTCTTGGAGCCAACTTTTCCAGTTTGGCCCTCTTCTTTTCTTAATTGCTGGCACTATGGAGTCATGGTTCTATAAGAAGACAGAAGTGCAGTGCAGCAGTGGCTGCTCCAGCTGAAGGGCCATCAGCAGTGGAACCAAGGCGACACAGGGTCCAGTTAGGCCCTACGCCCACGACCACTGACCTTCGCTGACCAGCCGGGTGGCAAGCAGCTGCAGTTGTCTGGCGCCTTTCCTGCACGGAAGCCACTTCAGAAATCGGCCTCCCACCAGTCAGGAGAGACTCACCTCCATCTTGATTTCGGACTCCAGGGATCGGACAGACTGAGGTACACAAACATAATCCAAGGCCAACACCTCGGTGGTCTGAGCCCGACGGGCGTTGGCCTGCACCCAGGCCCTGGGCTGGTCGTGGGGCCATCGGGGTGCCAACCCAGCCAGGAGGTTTTTTGCCCAGGCCTGCGCGCGCGCCGCCATTTTGCCTGCAGGACGACAGAGAGCTCTGGCGGGCAGACCTGTAACAGGCATAGCCTGAGGCTAACAAAGCGGGGGTCTAGGCCCCAAAAGGCACAGGACTGACCCCAAGAACTGGGCGGCTTGGTGGGCCATCTGTGAGTCAACCCGCCCAGGAGGTTGTTAGCACAGCAGACTCTCCCTGCGCTTTCAGGGAGCGCTGGCGCGCACGCCCACCATCCTAGTCACCTGGCGGACCCAATTAACAGTCATAGCCCTAGGGGAACTTTACTCAGAACTTGGCCTCCCAGGCTTTTGCCTGGACTCAGGGACTGGGCGGCCAGGCTAACCTTGTGTGCGCCAGCCCGGTTGGGCGATCGGCTGCCCAGCGGAATGAGCTGAACACAGGGGAGGTCACAGAAGCATACACCTTCAGCACTCCCTGGGGGTGCACACGGGCTCCATCTGCTCCACAGACACAATCTGGGGCAAGGCCTCAGGCGGAAGTCCTCAGCTCTACTCTCTCCGCTTCCAGATCCAGATCAGCCTGGGCAGCAGCACCACATCTCCAAGTCATGCAAGAGGCTAGCTGGGCTTCCGGGCGGCCAGCTGGGAGAAGTCAGTGTGCTCCAGTGAATCCACCGGGCCCCAGTGGGAGCCTTCGGGTGCCTGCTTTGGGATCTGAACAGCCTGGGCAGCAGCACCCTGTCTACAAGCAGTGCAGGAGGTAAGCTGTGCACCAGAGGCCAACTGGGAAGGGGCAGCTTGCACTGGTGAGTCCAGCAATGACAAGACAAACTAACACCAGTGAGAAATAGACGGCAAAAGGCAAACGCAGGAACGTCACTAACAGAAATCAAGGCAATATGGCAACATCTGAACCCAATTCTCCTCTACCAACATGTCCTGGATACCCCATCACACCAGTAAAACAAGATTTGGATTTAAAATCACTGGTCATGATGCTGGTACAGGAACACATGAAGGACATACTTAAAGAAATTCAGGAGAAAATGGATCAAAAGTTAGAAGCCCTTGCAAGGGAAACACAAAAATCATTGAAAGAAATCCAGGAGAATACAAAAGCCAACAAGGAGGAAATGCAAAAAACACTTAAAGAAATACAGGAGAATTTTGGTCAACAGGCTGAGGTCATGAAAGAGGAAAAACAAAAATCTCTTAAAGAAATACAGGAGAACTTTGGTCAACAGGCTGAGGTCATGAAAGAGGAAACACAAAAATCTCTTAAAGAATTACAGGAAAGCACAAACAAGCAAGTGAAAGAGCTAAGCAAAACCATCCAGGATCTAAAATCAGAAGTAGAAACAACTAAGAAAACTCAAAGGGAGACAACTTTGGAGATAGAAAGCCTTGGGAAGAAATCAGGGGACAGAGATGCAAATATCAACAACAGAATACAAGAGATAGAAGAAAGAATCTCAGATGCTGAAGATTCCATAGAAACCATGGACTCAACAGTTAAAGAAAATGCAAAATGCAAAAAGCTTGTAACCCAAAATATCCAGGAAATACAGGACACAATGAGAAGACCAAACCTAAGGATTATAGGCATAGATGAGAGTGAAGATTTACAACTTAAAGGGCCAGCAAATATCTTCAATAAAATTATGGAAGAAAACTTCCCTAACCTAAAGAGAGAGATGCCCATGAATATACAAGAAGCCTACAGAACTCCAAACAGACTGGACCAGAACAGAAATACTTCCCGTCACATAATAATCAAAACACCAAATGTTCTAAACAAAGAAAGAATACTAAAGGCAGTAAGAGAAAAAGGCCAAGTAACATATAAAGGAAGACCTATCAGAATCACAGCAGACTTTTCACCTGAGACTATGAAGGCTAGAAGGTCCTGGGCAGATCTCACGCAGACTCTAAGAGAACACAAATGCCAACCAAAACTACTATATCCAGCAAAACTCTCAATCACCATAGATGGAGAAACTAAGATATTTCATGACAAAACCAAGTTTACCCAATATCTTTCCACAAACCCAGCCCTAAAAAGGATAATAGGAGGACAACACCAATACAAGGAGGGAAACTTCACCCTGGAAAAAGCAAGATAGTAACCTTTCATCAAACCCAAAAGAAGTTAAGCATTCAAATTTAAAAAATAACGTCAAAAATGATAGGAAGTAACAATCACTATTCCTTAATATCTCTTAACATCAATGGACTTAATGCCCCAATAAAAAGACATAGACTAACTGACTGGATAAGTAAACAGGACCCTACATTTTGTTGCTTCCAGGAAACACACCTCAGGGTCAAAGACAAACACTACCTTAGAGTAAAAGGCTAGAAGACAATTTTACAAGCAAATGGTCTCAGGAAACAAGCTGGAGTAGCCATTTTAATATCAGATAAAAGTGACTTTCAACCCAAAGTCATCAAAAGAGACCCTGAGGGACACTTCTTGCTGGTCAAAGGAAAAATACAAAAAGAAGAACTGTCAATCCTGAACATCTATGCCCCAAATGCAAGGGCACCCTCTTTCATAAAAGAGACTTTATTAAAACTAAAAGCACACATTGCACCTAACACAATAATTGTGGGTGACTTCAACACTGCACTTTCCTCAATGGACCGATCAGGAAAACAGAAACTAAACAGGGACACAATGAAACTAATTGAAGCTTTGGACCAATTAGATTTAACAGATATATATAGAACATTCTATCCTAAAACAAAAGAATATACCTTTTTCTCAGCACCTCATGGTACCTTCTCCAAAATCGACCATATAATTGGTCACAAGACAGACCTCAACAAATATAAGAAGATAGAACTAATCCCATGCCTCCTATCTGATCACTATGGAGTAAAAGTGGTCTTCAATAGCAACAGAAACAACAGAAAACCCACATACATGTGGAAACTGAACAATACTCTACTCAATGATACCTTGGTCAAAGAAGAAATAAAGAAAGAAATTAAAGACTTTTTATAACACAATGAAAATGAAAACACAACATACCCAAATCTATGGGACACAATGAAAGCAGTGCTAAGAGGAAAACTCATAGCCCTGAGTGCCTCCAAAAAGAAAATGGAGAGAGCATACATTACCAGCTTAATGACACACCTGAAAGCCCTAGAACAAAAAGAAGCTATTTCGCCCAGGAGGAGTAGAAGGCAGGAAATCATCAAACTCAGGGCCGAAATCAATCAAGTAGAAACAAAGAGAACCATACAAAAAAAAATCAACAAAACCAGGAGCTGGTTCTTTGAGAAAATCAACAAGATAGATAAACCCTTAGCCAGACTGAACAAAGGGCACAGAGAAAGTATCCAAATTAACAAACTTAGAAATGAAAAGGGAGATATAACAACGGAAACTGAGGAAATCCAAAAAATCATCAGATCCTAATACAAGAGCCTGTACTCAACACAACTGGAGAATCTGGAGGAAATGGACAATTTCCTTGACAGATACCAAATACCAAAATTAAATCAGGGCCAACTAGACCATCTAAACAGTCCCATAATGCCTAAAGAAATAGAAGGAGTCATAGAAAGTCTTCAAACCAAAAAAAGCACAGGACCAGATGGCTTCAGTGCAGAATTCTACCAGACCTTCAAAGAAGAGTTAACACCAATACTCTTCAAACTATTCCACAAAATAGAAACAGAAGGAACACTACCCAATTCCTTCTACGAAGCCACAATTACGCTGATACCAAAGCCACAAAAAGATCCAACAAAGAAAGAGAACTTCAGACCAATTTCCCTTATGAACATCGATGCAAAAATACTCAATAAAATTCTTGCCAACCGAATCCAAGAACACATCAAAACGATCATCCACCATGATCAAGTAGGCTTTATCCCGGGAATGCAGGGTTGGTTCAATATACGGAAATCCATCAATACAATCCACTACATAAACAAACTCAAAGAACAAAACCACATGGTCATTTCATTGGATGCTGAAAAAGCATTTGACAAAATTCAGCATCCTTTCATGCTTAAAGTCTTGGAGAGAACAGGAATTCAAGGCCCATACCTAAACATAGTAAAAGCAATATACAGCAAACCGGTAGCCAGCATCAAACTAAATGGAGAGAAACTTGAAGCAATCCCACTGAAATCAGGGACCAGACAAGGTTGCCCCCTTTCTCCTTATCTTTTCAATATTGTACTTGAGGTACTAGCTCGGGCAATTCGACAACATAAGGAGGTCAAAGGGATACAAATTGGAAAGGAAGAAGTCAAACTATCATTATTTGCAGACGACATGATCGTCTACCTAAGTGACCCAAAGAACTCCACTAGAGAGCTCCTACAGCTGATAAACAACTTCAGCAAAGTGGCAGGTTATAAAATCAACTCAAGCAAATCAGTGGCCTTCCTATACTCAAAGGATAAGCAGGCTGAGAAAGAAATTAGGGAAATGACCCCCTTCACAATAGCCACAAACAGTATAAAGTATCTTGGGGTGACTCTTACCAAACATGTGAAAGATCTGTATGACAAGAACTTCAAGACTCTGAAGAAGGAAATGGAAGAAGACCTCAAAAAATGGGAAAACCTCCCATGCTCATGGATCGGTAGAATCAATATAGTTAAAATGGCCATTTTGCCTAAAGCACTATACAGATTCAATGCAATACCCATCAAAATCCCAACTCAATTCTTCACAGAGTTAGAAAGAGCAATTATCAAATTCATCTGGAACAACAAAAAACCCAGGATAGCTAAAACTTCTCAGCAACAAAAGAAAATCTGGGGGAATCAGTATCCCTGACCTCAAGCAATACTACAGAGCAATAGTGTTAAAAACTGCATGGTATTGGTACAGTGACAGACAGGAGGATCAGTGGAACAGGATTGAAGATCCAGAAATGAACCCACACACCTATGGCCACTTGATCCTCGACAAAGAGGCTGAAAACATCCAATGGAAAAAAGATAGCCTTTTCAGCAAATGGTGCTGGTTCAACTGGAGGTCAGCATGCAGAAGAATGCGAATTGATCCATCCTTGTCTCCTTGTACTAAGCTCAAATCCAAATGGATCAAGGACCTCCACATAAAGCCAGACACTCTGAAGTTAATAGAAAAGAAACTGGGGAAGACCCTTGAGGACATCGGTACAGGGAGAAGTTTCTGAACAGAACACCAATAGCGTATGCTCTAAGAGCAAGAATTGACAAATGGGACCTCATAAAATTACAAAGTTTCTGTAAGGCAAAAGATACCATCAAGAGGACAAATCGGCAACCAACAAATTGGGAAAAGATCTTCACCAATCCTACATCAGATAGAGGGCTAATATCCAATATATATAAAGAACTCAAGAAGTTAGACTCCAGAAAACCAAACAACCCTATTAAAAATGGGGTACAGAGTTAAACAAAGAATTCTCACCTGAAGAACTTCGGATGGCGGAGAAGCATCTTAAAAAATGCTCAACTTCATTAGTCATTAGGGAAATGCAAATCAAAACAACCCTAAGATTTCATCTTACACCAGTCAGAATGGCTAAGATTAAAAATTCAGGAGACAGCAAGTGTTGGAGAGGGTGTGGAGAAAGAGGAACACTCCTCCACTGCTGGTGGGGTTGCAAATTGGTACAACCACTCTGGAAAGCAGTCTGGTGGTTCCTCCGAAAGCTGGGCACCTAACTTCCAGAAGATCCTGCTATACCACTCCTGGTCATATACCCAGAAGACTCCCCACCATGTAATAAGGGAAATCATTTGAAATGTAAATAAATTATATCGAATAAAAAAAAATAGCAAAAAAAAAAAAGAAAAGAAAAAGTAGGAAAATACTGTCAAAAAATTTTTAGATGACTTTTTAATACATATGGATATGCTGGCCTTTCTTATATTGGTCTATATGTCTGTTTCCTTCAGAAATTTCCTTGTAATGTGATTGTTCCTTCCTCAAACTGTCTTTTGGGAAGGTGAAAGCTTAGAAATGAGCAGCTGGTGTACATTGTCTTCTGAAGGTGTAATTGTATTAATCTAAACAACTCAAGCCAAAGACCTCTGCCTTCATGATCCTGATGTTCAGCTGAGCTTTCAAAAATGGTTATAATAAAGTAATTGTTATACATTTCACAAAAAAAAAAAAAAAAAAAAAAAAAGAAGATAGAAGTGGAGATCAGCCTGGGCGGCAACACCACATCTCTAGGTCCTGCAAGAGGCAAGAGGGGCTTCTGGGCGGCCAGTGGGGAGAAGTCAGTGTGCTCCAGTGAATTCAGCGGGCCCCAGCAGGAGCCTTCAGGTGCCTGCTTTGGGATCTGAACAGCCTGGGCCACAGCACTTGGTCTCCAGGAAGTGCGGGAGATCTGGTGTGCACCCAGAGGCAGTCTGGGAGCTCACAGCACAGCTTGCTCCTGTGGAACAGAGCTTAGCTTCCAGTACGGAGGCCTCTGGCGGTAGCCCTCAGACCTCTCCGCTTCAGGATCCAGATCAGCCTGGGCGGCAACACCACATCTCCAGGTCCTGCAAGAGGCAAGATGCAAGAGGGGCTTCCGGGCGGCCAGCAGGGAGAAGTCAGTGTGCTCAGGTGAATCCAGCAGGCCTCAGCGGGAGCCTTCAGGTGTTTGCTTCCGGATCTGAACAGCCTGGGCCACAGCACCCTGTCTGCAGGCAGTGCAGGAGATACTCAAGAAGTTAGACTCCAGAAAACCAAACAACCCTATTAAAAATGGGGTACAGAATTAAATAAAGAATTCTCAACTGAAGAATTTCGGATGGCGGAGAAGCATCTTAAAAAATGCTCAACTTCATTAGTCATTAGGGAAATGCAAATCAAAACAACCCTGAGATTTCACCTTACACCAGTCAGAATGGCTAAGATTAAAAATTCAGGAGACAGCAGGTGTTGGGCATATACCCAGAGGATTCCCCACCATGTAATAAGGATACATGTTCTACTATGTTCATAGCAGCCCTATTTATAATTGCCAGATGCTGGAAAGAACCCAGGTATCCCTCAACAGAAGAGTGAATGCAAAAAATGTGGTATATCTACACAATGGAGTACTATTCAGCCATTAGAAACAATGAATTCATGAAATTCTTAGGCAAATGGATGGAGCTAGAGAACATCATACTAAGTGAGGTAACCCTGACTCAAAAGGTGAATCACGGTATGCACTCACTAATAAGTGGATATTAACCTAGAAAACTGGAATACCCAAAACATAATCCACACATCAAATGAGGTACAAGAAGAACGGAGGAGTGGACCCTGGTTCTGGAAAGACTCATTGAAGCAGTATTCGGCAAAACCAGAACTGGGAAGTGGGAAGGGGTGGGTGGGAAGACAGGGGGAGAGAAGGGGGCTTGCGCGGCTTTCAGGGAGTGGGGGGCTAGAAGAGGGGAAATCATTTGAAATACAAAAAAAAAAAAAAACCTTTCCTCAACAACAACAACAACAACAACAACAACAACAACAACAAAAAGAAGATAGAAGTGCCTAAGGGAGGTAACGCAATCACAAAAGAATACACATGGAATGCAATCATTGATAAGTGGATATTAATTAGCCCTGAAGCTCTGAATACTGAAATACAATTAGCATATCAAATGATTCCCATGAAGAAGGAAGAAGAGGGCCCTAATCCTGGAAAGGCTTGATCCAGCATTGTAGGGGAGTACCAGGACAGAGAAAAGGGAGGGGGAAAGACAGGAGAATGGATGTCCCTTATGGGACATATGGGGGGCGGGACTGGGAAAGGGGAAGGCTTCTAGAATGTAAACAAAGAATATAGAAAATAAATAAAAAAATTAAAAAAAAAAAGAAGATAGAAGTGCAAGGGAATTGGAAGCAGGACTTGTTTATGGGAAATCTTAAGTCATTCTTATGTGGGTCCTGGATGTAATTTTGAGACAGCTGCTGGGCCTTGAAGAATGCATTTGGAAAAATGACTATCATGAAATACTGCAAAACAGAAGTTCTCTTATGAATCCATTTAGAAAATTTCACAATTTACTCTGTCCTCTTTCTTGATTCACAGTGTGAAAATGAAAGAGCTAAGTTTTGTGACAAAAGAAAATATATATACTATTTGAGGAATGTCTTACTGGGAAAAAAAGCCTAATATTATCTAAAGCTATTATTCTTTGGCTCCAATAGTACATGCTATCCAAAATCCTTTTGGTGAAATTAATTTTGTACTAGACTCAATCAGGATGATTAAAAAGAGGGGAGTGGTCAAAAAATCTAATTGAAGATACAAGTGAAAATTAACAACAAAGAAAAGTTTAGCTTTGGCCAACATTGGGAAAATTATTACATAGCAAAAATACTAGGGAAAGGCACAATCAAAGTCATAAAACACTTGTGATATTCATAGCATGAATAATGGTTACAGAGTCATTGTCAGAAGTCAAAGACTGCTCTATCCACATATTCACCAAAGAAGAGACACTGAAGTGTGCCTGAATGTGCAGTGTGCTAGAGATATACCAGGAGGGTTCAAGGCCGCCATTTGCAGACTAGTGAAGAATAGAGAATTGGCTGTGAGCGTAGCCTCCACAGAAATCAGCTCTTGTGGGTTTTCTGTGCTTCCCTCCATTTCAATCTGAAAGAAAGTGACAGGCAGTAATAAAATCTTTTTTGTTTGTTTTGCTTTTCCAGAGATAGGGCTTTACTATGTAGCCCAGGCTTTCTTTATGCTAATGTCCCCCCCCCCCTTTCCTTGACTCCTGGAATTTACAAGCACAAAGTACATAGCCAAGATGAAAAACATTAAGATATTATGTTTATGCCAAGCACAATCAAGAAGGCTCAGTCTAATGATGTCATCTTAAAGTTGTCAGTGACATTTTCTTGGGGATAGCTTTTCATACCAAATGGTAGAATATGGCCAAAAATGGTTTAATACAAAATATTTTTCTCCATATATTTGCCACACTAAAATAATATCTAACATCTAAAGACAAAACTTGTTTACCCTTCTGAACTATCATCTGTTGTAATTCAGGAAAATAGATCACCAATTCCAATATTGTTGAACTGAAAAGAACACACTTGAATCAAAGGAAAGACTGCTTTTTCAGGAAGAGGCAACACTTTTCAAGGCAGTATTGATGGGATTAGGATTTTTATATAGGGATGGGATCTTGAGAATATTGTTCAGGGAGATTCCTAGAAGGGAGAGAGGCCCAAAGAAAATGAATTGTATGATCTCCGGGAAGTCGTCCTAAAAGGCTTTCCATTGCTGTAATAGAATATGGACCAAAAGCAAAAAGATATATTTATATTTGGCTTACAGGTCATCTTCCATAAATAAAGGAAGCAAAAACAGGAATTCAAGGCAGGAACTAGAAGAGAAAGCATGAAGACTGACATATTCCCCACAGCTTGCTAAATTATACAACATAGAACCATCTGCCCAAGGGTGGCACCACCTACTGTGGGTCATAGCCTTCTATAGCTGTCATTAAATCAAGATAATGCCCCATACTCATGCCTATGAAACAATCTGATGGAAGGAATTTCTTAATTGAAAAACTTTCCTTCCTCTCAGGTATCTCTGGTTTTTATCAAGTTGACCGAAAAACTAACCAGCATAGAATCAGAGTCCTGAGGGACATGTTCTAAGTTTCTGAATTGAGATTGAAACATGGTCATAGATTTTTTTCTTCAGTGAAAGTAGGCACCTACTGAATACTCAACATCTCTTTTTTATTAGTTATTTTCTTTTTTTCCATTTCAAATGTTATCCCATTTCCTTGTTACCCCTCTGAAAACATCTACCCATCCCCCCTCTCCCTGCTCACTAACCCACCTACTCTTACTTCCCTGTCCTGGCATTCCTCTATACTGGGACATTGAGCCTTCACAGACCAAGGGCCTCTCCTCTCATTGATGTCCCACAAGGCCATCCTGTGCCACATATGAGGATGGAGCCATGGGTCCCTTCATGTGTACACTTTGGTTGGTGGTTAGGTCTCTGGGAGCTCTGGAGGGTCTGGTTGGCTCATATTGTTGTTTCTTCTATGAGGCTGAAAACCCCTTTAACTCCTTGGGTCCTTTCTCTAGTTCCTCCATTGGAGACCCTGTGTTTAGTTCAATGGATGGCTGTGAGCATCCACTTCTGAATTTGTCAGGCCCTGGCAGAGCCTCTCAGGAGACAGCTATATCAGGCTCCTGTCAGCAAGCACTTGTTGGCATCCACAATAGTATCTGGGTTTGGTGACTATATATGGAATGGATCCCCAGGTAGGACAGTGTCTGAATGGCCTTTCCTTCGGTTTTTATCTTTTGTTTTGTTTTTTGAGATAGGGTTTCTCTGTATAGCCCTGGCTGTCCTGGAACTCACTCTGTAGACCAGGCTGGCCTCAAACTCAGAAATCTGCCTGCCTCTGCCTTCCAGGGACTGGGATTACAGGCATACACCACCACCACCTGGCTTTCCTTCAGTTTCCGCTCCACATTTTGTCTATCTATCTCCTCCCATGGGTATTTTGATCTCCCTTCTAAGAAGGAAGAAAATATCCACACCTTGTTCTTCTTTCTTCCTGAGCTTCATGTGGTCTGTGAATTGTATCTTGGGTATTCCGAACTCCTAGGCTAATATCCACTTATTGGTGAGTCCATACCATGTGTGTTCTTTTGTGATTGTATTACCTCACTCAGGATATTTTCTAGTTGTGTAAGAATTTCATGAAGTCATTGTTTTTGATAGCTGACTAGTGCTCTTATACTGCTCATTGTGACTTTGCTTTGCATAGGATGCTGAGTTTTCTGACTTTTCAGTGGACAGGATATCCATCTCTGATGTAGTTGTCAAACTAGTACAGAAACACTACACCAGAATGAATCACCAAAATGTTTGGCGATTACAAGCAATCACCATTACTTAGTTGCTATTCAATGGAAGCTGGCTATCCATGGGCATTCTTTTGGGCATCCTTTAGGTGCACTTACTGTAAGCTGGTTGAGATGCTCAGCAATGATTTGTGCTGAACCAACCCTTACAGGGTATCCCAGCAAGGGCTAGGTGGTACAGGATATCCCAACAAGGGCTAGGTGGCCAATGCCTGTATTCACAGGGCAGAAGGAATCCAAAAGGAGAATATGCTCGGCCTCTCAAGGTCTGATGTCTATGTGACATGCCTTCCAGTTGTCTTATGTACTGCTGGCCAGAGAAACTCAGGAGCAAAGCCCAGATCAAAGATGTTCCCTGGTAGGAAAATTCATGAATTAAAAGTGAAGAAGAATTGAAATCATCTTCATAAGCAATCTGCCTCCCATGACTTAAGGCTTATCTTCGCTCCTACTGTTTATTCCAAGCAGGTTCCAGAATGGCAAGAAATCCAAAAACAGATGGGTGGTGACATGGCACTAGGCATATCTCTACCCTCTACTTGAAGAGATAAGTAACTTTTCTCAAACTCTGGCTCTAGCCAAAAGTTAAAACACGCATGTTTTAAACTTTTTAAATATACAGTTCCCCATGAACACAAATGAAAGGCAGTCCAAACTGAGTGTATATCACATATAGATAGAAATTGAGGCCAAAATAATGGACACATTTGTAAGAAAATACAATTTAGAGCTAGAGGCAGAATTTGGAGGCAGAGGGTAGAATAGCTGAGAATAAAACCTAAAAGAGAATTAGACACATTAGCCCTTAGGCACAAGCAAATTAAAATTTTGGCGGAGAGTGAAGTCTGTTACTCATTCCAAGCTGCATCTGAGACTGAAGACGTTGCTCTGACAGGGCGTGCAATTTCAGCAGAAAGTAGCATGGCTCCCACAAAATATGTTTTTCTTCTCAGTATTGCCAGCTCTCTCTTTTTTCTTCTTTCCTTTTTAAAAATTTATTCTTTATTGGGGTGTGGTTTTCTGCACTGTGGATTCAGGTGCTGATATTCATGCCCAGACATCTATCTGTCTAGAGTCCAGACAATGGCATAGGCAAGCATCTCTTTTTGTCTCCTCTTATCCTATAGGCTCCAGAGACAGAACAGATGTGGCAGTAAACACCCTTTCATGCTGAGCTATATAGATGTCCCACTTGTTACTTTTTTCATACTTGCCAGCAGACTAAAATATTTTTTCTAACTTTAGATGACCATAAAGATAGGTAAATGTCAAATTAGGATAAAAGCATAACACACAGTTGTTGATAAATTTGTTGAAGAATAGGACAGAACATTATCCACAAGTTGATATCATTTGCAGCTTGACAAAATGAGAATGAGACCATTGCCCTACCTAAATCTGGGCAGATGAGTCAGACGTAGTAGGCATGCATAGATGAGTGCAACACAGTAGACAGAGGAAAGTTGAGCCCTTTGATGAGTGTGGCCTCATTTAAAGCCCAGGCATCCGCAGAGCACATGCTGGTGTGCTACATTGTTATTTATCAATTTGATCCAAGGATCTGCTGAATCCCAAGAATCCATGAGAGATCATACCACCCTTTCATAGTAAGAGGAAACCATGGGATATTTATGGTTTCGAAGATTCACCAGCAAAGGAAAAATGATAGATACTTTACTTTTAAACAGCTTTGGTTGCAGTGCAGGGGCATAAAACAAAGGGATGCATGGAGAATGTAGTTAAGAGATACTAATGCAAATTATCAAGAAGGCTGAGATTCACAATTTATAGAAGGGAACAGAAAGCTATCATTACTTCTATATTAGAAGAGAGTAAATTGATGTAAGTCTTATGTGGGTGGTTGAGAAGAGGGCTTCTGTGATAGGAAGCTAATAGGTTAGTTCTTGGGGATTCTGAGGAAGGCAATGGTACTCACATGGAGGTGTCTCCACAGTAGCTTGTGATGAAGTGAATTTAAAGTCCGTCAAATTCCTCAACACTATCCCAGCCCAGAGTGCAACCTAACAGTGATTCTAGCACTAATTCTTATACCAGTAGCATTAGAAGATAATTAGAAGAAACAATTGGCAATTGGTGAAGTGGCAGAGTACTCACACAGGCCCAGGTCTTAAGGCAAAATGTATCGACAACACTTTCTAATTGCTTCTAAACAGCCTACTCTCTAATGGGCTAGATAATTATCATTAACTTTGATGAAGAAAGAATCTCTCTGGTGTCTCCTCAAATATATGTTGAAGAATGATACTTACTTACTCAGGTAGTCATTAGTTTTAGTATGTTTAGTTTAGTATAGAAGAAGGCGTCTAACTTCTTTTTAATAAACCATAGATACCTTATGGTCACTGTATGGGAGAATACAAGTCTTTTTATTCAAGATTAATTGAGCTGTATAAATTGAAAACAGGTAAAGGTTTAGTTTACTTAATAAAAACTCAGCCAAGTGCATGCTCATACCAAACTAAGCCTTGCTTATCTGCGACTTCGAATCTGGTCCTGATGTTGTCAGATGACGTGGACTTGAGTTGAGCATTGCTTGTATATCCAGTGACTTCTATGTAACAGAGGAAGTAGAAATGTCAAATTATCTGGGTTCTACTTCCAGCTTCTTAAATATGTTGTCATATACCTAGAAATGTGCTTCTATGACTCCTTGTCTCTTCTTCCTTTTAATAAATGTGCATATCCAAGATTCAATACAGGTTAATTTACTGATCAAGTGTCTTCTCTCAGTTTCCTTTTGTTAGAGCTCAAGTCAATCATTTTAAAACTTGTCTATGCTTTTTGAACAAAAGCATCTCCAAATATCTATTTAAAGGGTTGTCTATAACATCCAGAAGGGTGTTGTGAAAGATTTTATAATGATCCCCTCACAAGGGAGGTGATTGAAGATGCTTAGATGAACCTAGTTTTGACTCCCATCAGTTCCTGGAGAAGACTGGGATGCCTTACTACAACAGGACTCTGTCTCTTTCCAAAGCTACCCACTCCTTTGTGCTTCATGCCTGGTCCAGCATTTGTCTAGATTTGTAAGTGTGAACTCCATGATTCAGTTCACTGTTGGCCTCTTTAGTGGACAGTGGAAAGATTCATATATCAGATGTGCTGTTAGGTTTTTGTTCTTGCTGTTTGTTATTATTGTTGTTTTTGGTCAACTTGATACAAGACACAATCATCTGTGAAGAGGGAACCTCAATTGAGAAAATGTTCCCATCAGGCAATGTTGTGGGAGTCTTTTCTTGAATAATGATTGATGTAGGAGGACCTAACACACTGTGTCCAGTACTATCTCTGGGCAAATGTTTCATAGTTTTACTTCAATTCCTGCTTCCTAAGTGCTGCCTGAACTCTTGACTTGTCTTCTGTTCCTGGTGAACTGTAAGCTATAATAAACCCTTTCCTCTCCAAGTTCCTTTTAGTGAGTATTTTATTACAGCAACAGAAGTGCAAACTAAGAAGATATGTACATCTCCATTTCTATTACATCAAAAAAGAAAATGATCTGTTATATAACTTACATAATTTACAGATTTTACAGATTTTGCTTTTTTGGGCAAGAGAAAAAGCAGAGTGACTACAGAGAAGAGGGAAGAGAATGAGGGGGTAATAAATCATTTCAATTTTCCAAATTGAGAAGTATGCAATGTGGTGAAGTCTTTCTTACTATTCAGCACCATTTAATATCTTGGTATATTAAATATTTCTAGGAAACCGTATGCAAAGTTTGCATTGATATAAGATTGACTGTTGGTTTCTGCTGTCTCATAAGCTATATTTCTATTTCTGACTGGTGGCAATGGAAAATCCTGGCATGAATATGATATAGGGCTCAGAGATCAACATTATTTTACTAGTGAATTGATTACTTTCTTCAGAATTTATAGTTTCCAGCAGCCCTGCAAATTAATATGTTTGATGCACTTCACTTAGTAATTCTGATTGTGTTTTACATTTAAATACAGGCACTTTAGACAGTAGTTATTGTGAATTTATAACTCATAATCAGGTGGTAGGCCCTCTGAAAATTTGTATCATTTCAGAATAGAAAGCATATTTTAAATAGTTTCCATTCAGGTTGGATACTACATTTTGTAACATGAAATATAGGTCGGACAGTCATCTATTATTTATTAGGTTAACATGCATTCAATTTTAACTTTTGACTATAAATTTACATGTAGAAAAATAAACAAATATGCCAATGGCATGGATGGTTAAACAATGTGATATATATATATATATATATATATATATATATGCCATGTAGACTTAATAGAGATTTAAATTTGTGCTTGAATATGTCACAATGTCATAACATTAACTTTTGAAAGAAATGACTATCTTGTTTTGTTTGATAGTTTTTCACCTATACGTTTGTGTCTCTATATATGTATGCTACATGTGTAGGAGCCTACAGGGGCCAGAAGAGGGTATTAACTTCCCAAAGCTAGAACTAGAAATAGTTCTTAGAAATAGAAAACAGTTATAGCTGTTTGTCAGCTGCCTGTCATGGACTTTGGGAACTGATCTTGGTTCTTCAGAAGAGCAGAAAGTATTCTTAACCATTGAGCTATTACTCCAGCCCTATCTTTCCTGGTTTTTTTTTTTTTTTTTTTTTTGACTTGACTTAACAAGAAAATCAGTTGTTAAAATAACACTTTAAAAGAAAAGATAGAGAGAGGTGTTTTTACCCTGCAAATTAGAACTAAGCATTCTTTGCTTCTAAACATGGGACTAAGATGCCATCAGAAATGACCCACCCTGAGCACCTGAGCACGGCTCAGGACAGCAAACAGCAGGCCTCTTTCCCAAGCAGTATGCTGCCTTCCTTGCAGTCTGGCAGACTGATGAACATTATTGCTGATACTACTTCTTCACAGTTTGTAGGTGATATAATCCAAATGAGAATCACAATTCCTAGATTTAATGACTACTGCCATTCTGGTTGTCATAGGTCTTTCCCTCAGGTTCTTTATTTTTCCTACTGATTTACTATCCTCATACAGAAATGAAAGAAGATATTGTTAGAACCATACCACGCCATTATTTTGAGAAAGAAAGTAAAAACAGTTGTGTTTGTTTGGGGGGTGGGGTCTATGAATACTACTCTGTACAAAAGGTATGCTTCCTTTCAATATTGATCACCAAGACAGTGAGATAAAATTCCAAGCCAGCTTTCATTATAGTACAATGGACACCCTATGTTCCTAGGTCTGATGATAGGATACATGACAGACATGTTAATGCTCTCCTAAGGCATTTTATGTCCATTTGGGAATTTGTTGAAAGCATAGTTTACTCTGGGTATCATTTCATTGTGGTGTGAAGAAATGCCTTTTAGCTGTAATATAATTGATGACACCTGGTAACTCTGGCTTCTGCACGGACTCAGGTAGAGGCTGACTCATTGGCATGTTTATTAATATAGCAACCACAAGCTAGAATTTATCACTTTCTTATGACCTTTTTTGATACCAAAACATAAAAAGTGCTGGCTGCAATGTATGCATTTCTCACATTATTGATTAGTTGTTCTTGCAGTGACTTGTGTAGTCATTCTCTAGAAGCAAAGGCAATTGCTTAGCGAGACGCTGGTGCCTCCAACTCCCAGCATGCATTGGTGTAAATGCGCCCACTGTCTCAGTGCTAAGCATCAGTTCTTCATTATGGACAAATTTGTTATGTGACAGTTTGTTTACCATCCTGTTCATTTTGGTTTTCAGAACTACACAGGAGTGTATCTGAGAAGTTACCTTAGTAATAAATGACTTAGTGGTTCGACGTTAACCCTTTCCACTCGGGAATAATTTTACATCTTTTGCTTTCTTTTTCCCGCAGAGATTATGGAGTATTTTCTTACACAATAAAGTAACTTTACTAAAATTTTTCCTCCTAAAATATATCTCTAGAAAACAAAAATGCTCTCTTAAACTTTGAGGAAGCCCACGTTGCTGTATGTTCTTCTGACGATCTTGCTTTTCTGATTATTTTCTGTGCTCGGCTTCACATGGCCAGGTGTAGCTATGTCCTGTCATGTTTCCTGTTAAGATGGTACCCTCAACAATGTTGGTCTCATGCCATGATGGGTCTTCAGTTCCTAATTCTCCCATTGCTCTGTAATTGCCTTGCAAGAAACTTAGCAAAGAGGAAAGTAGAAAGGTTTTCTTTTTGAAAGATTTATTTTCATAATTTTAAATTATGCACATTTATGTATGATTACAAGTGACTTTAGAGATCAGAGGCAACAGGTCCCCGGGGAGCTGGAGGGACAGATGGCTGAGAACAGCTATATGTGGAAACTGAACTCAGTTTCTCTTTAAGAGTGAAGATATCTCTCCTCTTGTGAGAAAGGCCTTTTGCAGCCTCCTCCCAGAAGTCTTAAGTGTTCCTTTGGCTTTAGACCCAGAGAGTTTCCTGTGAGCTGCCGCCTAGTGGGAGCCAAGGCTACAGTTGGTGGAAGCTGCTGCCTTCAGCTCCTTTTGGCTTTGGAAAAGATCTGTGCTTCCAGGCTTCTCACGTCTCTTGCTCTCACGCTCCCAGAAATGAGCAAAAAACGGTACCACTTGTCCACACCTGCCTTCCTCTCTCAAGTTCAAAGCCTCTGTTAATCAGATTTGCATTTTCAAAGATGGTCCATCATGCCTTCTCTCTGTAACTGATCGCAATCTCCAGGAAGATAGACCGTGTTATTCTGATACTTCTTTTCCAGATGGAAAAAAAAATCTAAAAAGCAAAATTTAATAACCACTAGTGCCAGTACAGAATTTTAAGTATGTAAGATATTTGCAATATGGACGTTCAGTGGGGGCTTGTGCTTCAGTGAACATATACAACCACAATGATATTTATCTCCAAGTGTCTACAGGATCCACAGGGACTTCGCAGTTGACCGCATACATCTTCTGACCCCAGATTTCTTTTAAAATCATTTTCCTTCTTTAATTCATCCTTTTAAATTTTATTTGTTTTGTGAGTAAACGCATACCAGAGATCTCACCTCTGTGAGAGTGACAGTGAGATGACAATTTTTATGAGTCTCTCCTTTATGTGGTTCTAGGGATCTATGAGCTCTCTCCTTCATGTGGTTCTAGGGATCTTACTCAGGTTGTCCTCTTTGGTAGCAAGCAGCCTTACCTGCTGAGCCATCTTGCTAACTCCTAACCTCAATTTTCTGACTAAGTTCCTGGGGGTCAACTCCTTCATTTGTGGAATGTAAAATGCACATGAGGAAGTGCTTCTGTTGAACTATTACTGTATTGTTTTATTTTGTGTATGGTGTGTGTGTGTGTGTGTGTGTGTGTGAGAGAGAGAGAGAGAGGGGGGGGGGAGGGAGGAAGGGGAGAGTCATATTCAAAGGTTATATTTAATGTCAGGGTATTTTTAACAAGTATCATTCATTTTTTTGTCATTCTGCATTTTATTTGATTTCATTTGAATTTCTGTGTGGGCTATGTTAAAATGTTAACATCTTGTACAGCACAAGCTGTGCCAGGTTTTATAGGTCATCTCAGTGTAGTTATAGCTGATCTCACTGTTGCTATGAGAAAAAAATCTATAATAAGATCCCATCTGTTTTTATAATTACTCAAGAAAAATGCATTATTGGTATCATTTAGATAAAATAGGGTTCAAATGACATCGTACAGATGAAATTACTACTTTCAATGCTTGTCTTTGTGTTCCATCGATATCCACTCTAATGTGTCTGTCCAAGCCCGTGATGTACTTGGGAATTTATATCTATATAAATCTTCACTTCTATGTCATCAATCAATCTCTAGTTTATCTATTTGTTTAAAAGGATCCTAGATCATTTATGGAAACCACCCCCTTTTTTTCTGCAGTAAAATTGCAACCTCCCAGGCATTCTGAGAACAGAGAGCACATGTCCATCAGTTTTCTTCCTAGTTGAGTCAGTAAAACCCTCTGGTGTAGGTGATTCAAAAAGAGGGATCTCACACATTTATCAAAAAGCATTGTTTTGTTTTGAGTTTATCTTTTAAAAGATATTTGCTCATCCCTGGACTTTTAAAATATTTTATTGGAGCAAGGGTTCATTAATCACCCAAAACATAGATAAATGACACTTTCAGCCCCTCTCTGAGAACCCAAACTTTTAATGTCTCTTTATATTCTTAACAGTTCTTCAGAATTAGTTCAGAAATCTGAGTCACCCGGTACTAATGAATGTTCAGAGCTGAATTATTATTAAATTCTCTCTTCTTCCTTGGTTGAGTTTCTGATGCAGGGTGGTGATTGTCAAGGAAAGAAAGAAAAGGTTGTCTATTTTTTCAGAGTATTTTAAATCAGCTTAAATAAAAACTTCCTGCATATTTGTAAAGCATAAATACATAACAATTGGATGTGGCTGGTCAGGCTTGAAATCTTGACATTGAGAGTCAGAGACAGGAGGATTGACCTAAGTTTGAAGTCAACTTTGTCCACCTACTGAGTGAAAGGCCAGCTAGGTCTAGTGAGAACCTTTCTCAAAGGAAGTACTTACTCTAAAAGTTTATATAAGGATTGAAGAAGGAAAGATTATATATAATGAGGAAGCAAGAATACGTTCGTGTGTGTGTGTGTATACGTGTGTGTGTGGTTGATGTGGTGATGTGTGGTTGAATATGTGTGTACATGTATATGTATCTATGAGTGCATGTGGCTGAGTGTATGTGTGTGTATGCACTGATTATGGTGAATATATATACATATATAAACATTATGTGTTTGTGTGTGTATGACTGATTGTGTGTGTGTTTTGTGTGTGTATGTGTGGCTGAGTATATGTGTATGTATGTATGTATATGTGTGGCTGAGTGTATGTATGTGTGTGGGTGTCTGAGCATGTGTGTGTGTGTGTGCTTGTGTGTGTATATTTAGCTAAGTGTATATGTGCGTGTATATGTGTATATGCATGTAATTGTGTGTTTGTGTTTGTATATGTATGCATGTATGTATGTACCTGTGAGGTAATCAAAGTGGTTTGAGAATGCTTGAGGAAAAGAAAGCTAAATCCATAAGTAATTTTAAAAACCTGTTCCTTTGGGGGATTATGTTTTATTTCTAAATAAAAATGTTTGGCTGACTATCACTGTTTGTGTCTGGTCTACAGGGACAGTAAGTGAAATAGTGATTCTTCCTGAGGGTTAATCTGTCAAACTGACTGTGTTTCAACTGTAACACTGAGAAGCCACTTGGTCATGCTATTATGATGGTTTGGACAATTTTCCCACATCACCTTTGCAGAACTTTTACTTGTTCTTTTTCTTTCCTCCCCCTCCCCATGTGTCCCCTTCTGCCCTTTTCCTCTTTCCCTCCTCCCTCCTCTTTTCCCTTCTCCTTTCTGTCTTCTTTCTCTCCTTTCCCTCCTCCTCACTGTTTTCCCTCTTCTCTCCCTCCTTCTGTTCCCTTTCTTTTTCTAATTTCCTAGACAAGGTCTCCTGTCACCTTAAACTCTCTGTGCTACAAAGGATGTTCTTGAACATCCACTTCTCTCCCCTCTATCTCCTGATTACTGGGAATGGTGGCTTGTGCCATCACACTCTGCTTTATTTATTTATTTATTTATTTAAATTTTATTTATTGAATATCATATTCATTTACATTTCCAATGGTAAAACTTTCCTGATTTCCCCCCTCCCCAAAAGCTCCAACCCCTCCTCCACCCCCTCCCTCCATGTAAAAGCCCCTCCACCCAACCCATTGCTACCTACCCCGCCTCAATTTCCCTTTGTTGGAGAATCTATTGAGCCTTTACCTGGCCAAGGACCACTCCTCCCACTGATGCCCAACAAGGCATTCCTCTGCCACATTTTTGGCTGGAACCATCACTCTCTGGTTTATATAGTTGATTGAACCTGGAGAGCCTTGTGCTGTATTTGTTTTCTGGTGCCAACGTCTGTCCGAGGAAAGAGGTGGGCTGATTGTAATGTTAAAAGCTAGCATCACACCCAGCAAGCTTTTTTTAGTAAGAATATTTGTGAGTTTTGAGTGCCCCACTCTGTGGTGCTTCCCTTGATGTGTGTACTTTCTCCCGTTTCTTCTTGGTCCTAAATTCTAGTGTGTGCTCCCCCAATCCTCTCTGCTGGAGACTGAGTGCTTTCCAGGAAGTCATCTCTCTCAGACACTCCTTCTCAGAAAATTCAGTGGTCCAAGCTGCCCGTCCATCTGTAAGGTCCATATCTGGTGAGGAGGGATCTCACGGGCGTTCTGCCCATTCACACTTCAGAATGAGGACGCTGTCACTCCAGAAGTAGCTCCCACTCTTCTTACCACCAGAGCAGTCTCTGCGTACAAAAGCCCCTTGGGCAATGCTTCTCAACCTTCCTAATGCTGTGACCCTCTAATACAGTTCATGTTGTGGGGAACCCCAACCATAACATTACTTTCATTGTTCCTTCATAACTATAAGTTTGCTGGTTGTGAATCATATTCTAAATATCTGCTATTTAGGATATCTAATATGCAACCCTCAAAGGGGTTTTCACCTCACAGATTGAGAACTGCTGCCCTAGGGGATGGCAGACACTCGTCCCCTCCTGACTTCAGGATAGCCCCAGGTCCCTTTAAATCATTATCTGTCCAGTTCTTTCTCCAGGTACAGATGGCTATATGGCTACTTTTGCACTATAGTTATCTTTCTTATGATTCCTCTTCCAAAGTACATTTAAATTCTCCAAATGTAACTAAAATGTACTTTTCAATGATTTTATTTGTCCACTTCTCTGGAACATTTGTTTATCAATGTCACTGCTTACATTGCTATGACTTCTAGTCATCCTAAGGTCTCAGATGAACCTTCCAATTTTATAATCTGAAATAGTACTTTCAGGTGATGAGAAGTAGCTGGGCACAGTCGGACAGACATCTCTCTGTTCCATGAATCCCTTTACCTGCTTATGTTGGAGGGCTACCTGAAGATGCAAAGACTGTCTGTCTGACCTGGCCCCTGTGTTTTCAGGATTAGTGTGTAGCATGCAAAAGGCCTGGGTGGGCAAGTGGTGGTCATGTGTCTTACCCTATGTCCTATCTAAAAGTATATGAAATTAAAGTTTATATCTACCTTACTTTACCCTCCCTGCCCTTGTGCAGATCATTTATGTGTTTTCTGATTATAGCCTTTCTCAGCATCCTGATTCCCATCATAGAACATAATATTCAGAGGGGAGAATTTACGGTGCTTTTCTACAGATTTCTCTTACCTCTAGATAATGATTTCTTTGAAGAGAAGAACTGTATTATGCTCATTATTTGCTCCACTTCTAACAGTCAGCCTAATGCATGATGTATAATCAATACATGATCCCTGCAGGACTTCCTGAGACAAAAAAAAAAAAATGTAAGCAGGCAAAGAGAGTGCCCCTCAGGCTGGAGCTCTCCAGGAGGGCTTTCTCTCCCTGCTTACCCCTTTCAGGGGGACTGAGGTGAGCAAGTCTGTGAGGAAGAGGAAAGTGCATAGCATCTTTAGAAAGACCTTTCTTCTGCTGAGGGGACTCCTTTGCCTACTCCCTGTGCATGAGTGTGCGATAGGGAAAAGTTTTACAATTATCTGTACATTCTTTTGACAAATGATTGCATTGCATAAATAGATAACCTCTTACTTGATACGCTGTCTTAGGCTGAAAGGGTCTTTATTTAAAGCTGTATTGTCATCTTTCATTGTGTGATGGGTTTATGTTTAGAATATCTCCATAGAATTGAACAAAATGACCTTGGCCTTTTTATCAGCCTAGCCTTAGGTGGTTTGATTTTTTTTTCTGTTCCCCCCTTCTTTTTGCTTTTCTTTTGTGTCCCAATAAATCTTTTGAAAAGGTTCCTTTATATTTTCCACTTTCTGTACTAATTGCAAAAGTGAAGCAGCAGTTCCTCCTTTAAAATGTGGACTCTGCAATCACTCTGGCCAGTTTTTTTTCCTTCTTCCAGTGATTCAAGCTCACTGCTAGAGATCACACCAATATAATTTTTTATGGAAGTAAGTTTTAATATAAACTACTAACTTATGGGATTACATATAAAAAGAAGAGTTGAAATATTATAATGAGAGACAGAAGAGGAGGAGGAGGACAAGAAAGAAGAGGAAAAAGAGAAGAAGGAGAAGGAGAAGGAGAAGAAGAAGGAGGAGGAGGAAAAGGAGGAGGAGAAGAAGGAGAAGGAGAAGGAGAAAGAGAAGGAGGAGGAGGAGGAGGAGGAGAAGGAGAAGAAGAAGAAGAAGAAGAAGAAGAAGAAGAAGAAGAAGAAGAAGAAGAAGAAGAAGAAGAAGAAGAAGAAGAAGAAGAAGAAACAATATTATTTTAGCGGGATAAATATATAAATGCCACAGTCCTTAGGAACCAACTTGTTTTATTGACCAAAGCTATCACTGTAATTCACTTCCTTAAAAAAACCAATTAAAAGTATGACAACTCAGGCAGCTGCTGTGCTATATTGTGATACTTGATTGAAGGAGCTTCTATTCTGAAACTGATGATGTTAGGTCTGATAGCCCACTGGTACATGTGTTTGTCTCTTACGTTCACTGTGATTGAAATATTGAGCTATAAATAGGCATGTATGTCCAAACAACATAGCTGCTGTTTCCTCTAGGATAAACAGAATAATTAAGCTTCTTTAATAGATCTTAATAAAAAAAAGGTAAGGAATAATTGTAAAGCGTCTGCTAGGTAGGGTTGAAATGTAAGTAGGTCTAAGCTCATCAGTGTATATAGATCTCTCCCTGAGTCCTGCACATGTTCTCCAGGGATGGGCTGAGTGTAGTTTTGTCTTGAATGAGGATTCAACATTTTGCTTCAAATGCAAGATCTCTTTCAAATAATAGTATAAATGTGTCCTTCTGGAAATAAGAGCTGTGACTCAAGTGTACCTACTTTGAAATCTGCACCCCAAAGCTGAGGACAATGCTTACAGCCGAGGGAGGCCTCTGTAGCTGTAACCTTGGATCTTACCTGCAAGCAGATGACTATTCCATAGCATCAATTGAACATTGTCTAGATGCTTCATATTAGAGAACACTAATGTCTTAACTAGTTTTTAAAGCTCCCTCTGTAGATGTCATTGAAGAATTGTGGAATTTCTTCCTGGGGTCCATGAAGTATCTTTTACTAGCACACATGTAGAGTGGAGGCAGTATGAGTGTGCATCTCTTTCCTGAGAGTTATTCATAGTAACTGACAGAATCTGCCACGTACTGTTCATGACTCGCCTCTCAGTGACTTCTGATGTACTAGGTGAATGAAACCCTACAGAAGCACGTTCATAATTGGCTCAGATTTCTGTTTTGCTTTGGTTTGTTTACTCTGTGTTGCCTGAGATGGAACTCAGGGCCAAGTATACTAACCCTGAGTTATATTCCCAGCACCCGTTATGTTTCTATGTACATGAAATCAGCAATAGAAACCATAAACTTCACAGCTACAAATGTGTTGTTTAAACATCCATTCTGAAACTGAGTTCATAAACTTGGAAAATATATTTATAAAGTTTATCTTTCCAATTAATTTTCTCTCCATTGTGGTCATAAGCTTTGATATTTCACATGATATGTGTAAATTAACTTTATAATTAGTCCTATCATTATCCATGGCATCACAACTGTAGAAGATAACTCACTTCAAAATGCTTTGAATTGTGACTATTACTTGTCTTAAAATTCCTGGGGAAATATATTAAAGGAGAATGACAATGGGAATAATAAACAAATGTCATTCAGCATATCCAACAATAGGGATCGCAGGTCAACCAGAAATAGATGCTAGAGCAGTCAGACATAGTCAAATGTCCAAAAAAGGAAGGTATGAATTGTTCATGCAAAGAGATCATACACATAGATCAAGGGTAGTTAGGAAGAATGTACTTGCTTGTATCAGACAATGTCTGCAATGGCTGTTCAGATTTAATCTCCTTTTAGCTTTTCCCATTAGTTCTTATTGGCCAGTATCTTATAGCTACTAGAACAGGACTGAAGAGAGGATGATTCCATTATATTGTGGTTAGAATAGTGTCTGTAAATAGCAAGTTTTCTGACACAGAGGCTCCAGATTCTTCATATTTGTTACAATTTCATGACCAAATAATATTTTTTATTATTAATTTACTGGCCAGGAGAGCAGGTGACAAGTTCATGTCCTCTCTATCCAATGCTAATATGTCAAAGCAGGCAGTTTGTATCCACTGAGTTCAGGCTTAGTCCCTAATATTAAACATTAAAAGCATGTACTCTATGGCTAGTAGAATAATAAATCAAAAAACATATTTAGTCCCATAAAATTCCTAAGCATTTTGAGCTGCTAAGACATCAAGTTATTACTTTGAATTTTAAGCTTTTTTCAAAAAGAATGTATGTATTATAAAATTTAATTGATTGAAATCTTAGATACCTATGAAATGTGGTCATGTTTCATTTAGATTTTTATTTTAGTGAGCTCAGTAGTAATATTAGTGATTATTTTCTTTCTTTCACTACATTTTTGGAGGAGATATTTATGGATATTGGGGAACATGGCAGAAGAGGAGTAAGAAGATAGTAAGAGCCTGAGAAACACGACATCTACTATGGGATATTGTCTTCAAAATGTCAATGAAAAAGTCACAGCTCTCATATTAACCTTTAAGATATATATTATATATAATATTACATGCTTAATACAATAAGATAAAATATATTAAAATAAGACAGAATTTATTCTGAAGTTATTTTGAATGACCGAATGAGCAAGGGAAGGGAACACAGACTAGGTTACAGCAAATTCCATGTTCTGATGTGGAAGCTGTTTCATAACATTTTATAGTTTGGTGGAAGCTAGTGGCCTGATTAGCGGGCAAGAAATGGTATTCCAGAAGGCTAGAACTAGCCCAAGACAAGGTAGTTAGCCCAAGACCTGCAACATTCCAATCTCTCCACAATCCCGAAATTCTAATCAGCCAAATCTTTCTCTATAGACATAGCTTCTTTCTGGGAATTATTATTCTCATATATATGACAGGAGCCACACCCACAAAATCTCAAGTCTATGATTGTGTAACAAGACCAGAAAAATGACAAGAGCAGTTGAGAAGCCAATGTGGATGGGGAAAATTTTATGGGTTTCACACTTAGATGAAGGCTACAGGTGATTAATGACTATTGAGAGAGGGAGAATCAACCTTCTCCTGGGATGTGCCTTCTAATTGGTTATCCAAACCCAAGTAATCATCATTAAATGTTTTATACAGTCAACCCTTGCCAAAAGCCAACTTCAACAATATATTGAGTGATCTAAGTAGGGGTTGTGCAGTCAGAGATTATATAAAGCAGGCACAGATTCACACACACACGCTTGGTGGATGAAGCAAGGCAAGCTACAACAACTTCGCATGTACATACATACATACATACATACACATACATGCAGTCATGTACATTTGCACATTTAGTTGATGGAGCAAGCTTCAATGAGCAGGTTCCAACAGCTTTACTTTTTTCCCTTATCCCTTTTATGTCCCTCAAGACAAAGTTCTCTAGGTAAGAGGAAAATTACTTCATAGCCACAAGTTACATATTTTCTAAAAACAATCACCAAAAAACTATATTTTTCAAAAAATAGATTAAAGTCATTACACAAAAGGGAATTACAATAAGTTTATTGATTACATATTCTTCTTTGGAAACTTATACCTAACTATTCATTTCTCATATATCTTTCTCTCTACAAGTTCATTGTAACCCCAAAGCAATCATTTTTATGTCATTGATTAAAAACAAGTCAAGTTTATAGTAGCAAGTTTTTTCCTATGCTTAGCTTGTCACAATTTTTATTTACCAAGAAATAAATCATCATCTATCTTATATCTTACTTTTGAAGTCTTGTTTAGCTAAACTTGTTAATCATCTATTCTCTGTTCTTATACTCATAATAGAATTATTTATTCTCTAATCACACCCCTGCTGTTTCATGGTGCACACTGAAACCCCTGTCTGTGGCCATATCCAAAGAATACAAGATCCAGGAACTCAGACCCAACCTAGAATGAAATGTTTTCTTTGATCATTAACTTGTCTCAAGCCCATTTTTCTCTAGTACAATTATGTGCTTATAATGCATAAAATCTCACTGTGCTCCTTTTTCGCCCATTCAGCCTTTACTTATCATTTTATAAGGAGAGACTATGTTCTATTTTTGATTCTAACTTTATTATATCTTTCTGGCAAAACAACTTAAACCATCTCCTTAAACTTTCTATTTCTACCCTAACTTCTGAAAATGATTTAAATCAACCTAACTTCCTAAATCTATTGAAATAAATAAGGAATTCTAAAAATCATTAATTCATCTAGACAGCATTATATCATGGAAAGTTGTTTTCCTGTTGACTGCAGGAAGCTTGTCAAACAAAGTGGGCTATCATACCAGGGTATAGGTTGTCAGGGTCTCTCCACACCCAATCACACCATGTAAGGTATATGAGGAATATTCAATGACAAACATGGAAGGCACATCAGTAGCAACAAACAATTCTGGGACTCCGCCTCTTCAGTATATTCCCATCACAGCTGAACAAAACAACGGGTCGTCTCCAGGAAGCTCACTTGCCCACTGCAACTCATCCTGCATGGTGTCCATTAAACACTACAAAGACTCTTTCTCCCCTAGCAGCCAGCAATTGCCAAGAGCATCTCAGTCAAGGATGGGGTTTTATAAGTGTCCTTCTAGACCATGCTGAGGTATTGTATAGATTGATCTTATGTGGGTCTTGTGCATGCATCCCAACCACTCTGAGCGTGTGCATGTAATGGCCCTGTCATGCCAGATAAATTACATATCACTGTAGATGTTTACTACCTCAAAATCAGAGAGTTCTTTGATTTCATCTTCAATAATATTTCCTGAGACTTGGTAGGAGGAGGTGTGATGTAGGTGTTCTATTTAGGGCATAGCACGCCACAGTTTGTTTAACTTTGAGACAAACACCTGGATTAGGCTCTACACCAAAGCAAAGGAGCCTTTCTCCAGTGACAAAATTACTATATCTTTGGCAACAAAGAAAAGCAGAGAGAAAATTTTTTTTCTATAGGTAGTTTGAGTCCTGCCCCAGTGCTGAACTTGGTCCTATGGGCAACACTAAATCTTTCCCCACAGTACTGATGAATGAGACATGGTTGCTGTCCTTTGTAAATTTAGGAAAAAAAAAACCCATCAGCATAATAGCTCACCCTTGGAAAAGGGCTTTAGTCTATATAAGAGAGGGATAAAGTGAAGGTTCAGACTTTGTTTGACATAAGACAAGACCTAGATAAAAGGAGAAGGTTAGAAGAACTTCATATATATGTTTCTTTAAGGCTTTCATATTTTGGGAGGTTTGGTATTGGAAATCAAGTCTTTGCTTGCAAAGGTACTAGGGAAGAATCCTCCCTGGCGTCTACTAACTTCTAGCAATAGAAGTTATTGCCTAGTGACAATAACTAGCATTTTGGCATGAAACAAGACATAAAGTTCAGTGTTATTACATATCACTTTTTTCTCTGCCTTCTACATGAATCATCTTCATGCTGAGGCAGGGCAAGACAGTGCAGACAATCCTCCATCTTGTGTTCTTGCTGAAGCCTTTCCCAGGTTTAACTGGAATCTGATCTCCTTAGTGGAGAATGCCATGGAAAACTCTACTCAAGGAACCAAAGGTCAGGTTGTCCTAGCTAACTTATCATAGCATTTGTAAAACTGCATGTTTGTGCAGAAGCTCCTTCAGCTAATCATTTGTCTTAGTTATTGGCTTGTGAGAAACCTCCCTCTAGTTACCTAACAGATTATCTTAGCTTCAATTAAAAGTGCTTGCTTCTAACTCTGTGAAGAACTGAGTTGGGATTTTGATGGGGATTGCATTGAATGTGTAGATCGCTTTTGGCAAGATGGCCATTTTAACTATATTAATCCTGCCAATCCATGAGCATGGCAGATTTTTCCATTTTCTGAGGTCTTCTTCGATTTCCTTCTTCAGAGACCTGAAGTTCTTGTCATATAGATCTTTCACTTGTTTGGTTAGAGTCACACCAAGATACTTTATATTGTTTGTGGCTATTTTGAAGGGTGCCGTTTCCCTGACTTCTTTCTCAGTCTGCTTATCCTTTGAGTATAGGAAGGCAAATGATTTGCTTGAGTTGATTTTTAACCAGCCACCTTGCTGAAGTTGTTTATCAGCTGTAGGAGTTCTCTGGTGGAGGTTTTCGGGTTAAGATCAAGAATTGACAAATGGGACCTCATAAAATTACAGTTTCTGTAAGGCAAAGGACACTGTTAAAAGGACAAAACGGCAACCATCAAATTGGGAAAGGATATTCACCAACCCCACATCTGATAGAGGACTAATATCCAATATATACAAAGCACTCAAGAAGTTAGACCCCAGGGAACCAAATAACCCTATTAAAAAATGGGGTACAGATCTTAACAAAGAATTTTCACCTGAAGAAATTCGGATGGCCGAGAGGCACCTTAAGAAGTGCTCAACATCATGACTCATTAGGGAAATGCAGATCAAAACAACCCTGAGATTTCACCTTACACCAGTCAGAATGGCTAAGGTCAAAAACTCAGGAGACAGCAGGTGTTGGCGAGGATGTTGAGAAAGAGGAACACTCACTCCTCAACTGCTGGTGGGGCTGTAAGATGGTACAACCACTGTGGAAATCAGTCTGGAGGTTCCTCAGAAAACTGGACATGAGACTTCCAGAGGACCCTGCTATATCTCTCCTGGGCATATACCCAAAGGTTTCCCCAGCATGCAATAAAGACACATGCTCCATTATGTTCATAGCAGCCTTATTTATAATAGCCAGAAGCTGGAAAGAACCCAGATGCCCCTCAAAGGAGGAATGGATACAGAAAATGTGGTATATTTACACAATGGAATACTACTCAGCAATTAGAAACAATGAATTCACAAAATTTTTAGGCAAATGGTTTGATCTGGAAAATATCATCCTAAGTGAGGTAACCCAATCACAAAAGAATACACATGGAATGCAATCTCTGATAAGTGGATATTAATTAGCCCAGAAGCCCTGAATACCCAAGGCACAAATTGCATAACAAATGACTCCCGTGAAGAAGTATGGAGAGGGTCCTGATCCTGGAAAGGATTGATCTAGCATGGGAAGGGAATATAAGGACAGAGAAAAGGAGGGAGGTGATTGGAGAAGGGATGGAGAGAAGAAGGTTTATGGGACATATGGGGAGGGGGGATCCGGGAAAGGGGAAATCATTTGTAATGTAAACAAAGAATATAGAAAATAAAAATATTTAAAAAAAAGTGCTTGCTTCAAACTGCTTACTGTGGGAATCCCCCTAGGCAGTTGCCTCCATGAGGGCTCTTTAAAAAAAATTCTGTTAATTAGCCCAGAAGCTCTGAATACTCAAGACACAATTAGCATATCAAATGATTCCCAAGAAGAAGGAAGGAGAGGGCCCTGGTCCTGGAAAGGCTTGATCCAGCATCTTAGGGGAGTACCAGGACAGAGAAATGGGAGGGGGGTGATTGGAGAATGGGTGGAGAGAAGAGGGCTTATGGGACATTTGGGGAGGGGGGGGAGAACTGGGAAAGGGGAAAACATTAGGAATGTAAACAAAGAATACAGAAAAAAGAAATTCTGGATGCTTGGGGCCATACTTAGGAACCTGCACACTTCAGTGTGGTCCCAGACATCTAGAACGAAGACTTTAAATTGGCTATACAATGAGTCTTGGGTTGTTGTCTCTGGTGAGCTCTCTGAAACAATGTGATCTTGTCCCTCTTATCCTTTCTTCCCCTCCACATTTATTTTATTTTGAAACTTTTATACAGGAATACTGCATTTAAATCATTTCCACCTCTCCCTTCCTCCTACTCAATTTCAAATTCATTACCTGATCTTTAATTATTGTTTTACACACACACACACACACACACACACACACACACACACGTACGGTTATAACCCACTGAGTCCATTTATTACTGTTCTTATATATGTGTTTATAGTTGACAACTTGGTTTTGGATAACCAATCAGGGCTCATTTCTAGAGAAGACTAGTGTCATAAATTGCCAATAGCTTTAGTCTTAATATAGGGGATTTTCCTAATTAGTGTAGGCAAATAAACTGGTCTTGTCACTGTGCTCATATTGTTTAGTTAATCATGTTATTCAGATTTCATGGGTGCAGCTTTATCAATTTCCTTAAGAATTTTCTGCTCCTAGAATGAAAATAAAAACAAATCAAGTCAATGCTGCTGTAAATTTCACTTCACCTTGGTAGAGAAACTTGGCAGCGTAGTCCATGTGGTTTTGGCTTTAGAGTCATGAAGTATTAAGTAAAGGGGTCATGGAGTCTTCCTTTGTGGTTAAGGAGAGCAGCTAAGGTCAGATATGGGGTAGAGGAATGTCTCCTTGGAGGACCTGAAAGGCTGTTGTATACAGTTGTGATGGTGAAGCCTAGATTGCTTTGGAGACTTGAAAATTTGGAGATTTCAGAGCTCTGAGACATCTACCAAGGAGAGCTGAAGCAAGAAATGGAGACAGCCTAAAGCAAGACACACGTTGGAGGCAGAAAATCCAGAAAGCCAGAGCCATCTAAGCCCTCTGACATCTGACAGAGGAGCTACAGGATTTGAAGTTTTCCCTACTGGATTTTGGTCTTGTTTTGGTCAATATTTTCTCAATATCCCCGGATCTTATATTATTGTCCATTGTAAGTATATAATTTAATTTTTGATTTTATAAGGGCTTTCAGTTTAAAGATCATCTTGAGTCTCAGAAGAGATTTTGAACTTTGGGTTTTTAAATGGAGTTGAGACTGAAATTGTACAGTGAATTTTGAAGTGGGGCTAAATACATTTTACATTGTGATCCTGCCAGAAGTCTATAAGGGTCAGGGAGTGGAATGGAACATTTTGGTTGAGAATGACTCTCTTAGGCTCATGTTTGAATACATGGCTCCCTATTGGTGGAACTATTTGGAGAAAATGAGGAGGTGAAAATGTGTTGAAGGTATGTCACTGAAGACAGGTTTTTGAGGTTTCAAAAGGGGTATCTTTCCCCTGTATGCTTTCTCTGTCTCCTCCTTGAGGATCAAGATGGGAGCTCTCAGCTGTTCCAACCAGCATGTCTTCCCTCTCCCATCATAGACTTTAACCTTCTGAAAGTGTTGGTTAAATTAATTGTTTCTCTTTTCATCAGTTGCCTTGGACATAGTGTTTTGTCACAGCAATAGAAAAGTAAATAATGCAGTACTGTTTAATCCCCATGAGACTGTACAATTATTTATTTTGCTATTGATCTTATTGAATTATAGTCAGTTTAAAGTTTTTTACATTATTTCTCATTTTGATATTTGCTTTGTGTCTCAGTGTATGGTTGGGAGTACAGAACTAGTGCATGAGATCTTAATTAACTTAATAGATGCATGCTCTGTTCTTATTTTTGTTTTTAACTATCCCCTTCTGTTACCTATTCGCCCTCTACCAGTCTCCATTCCTCCCCCAAATAAGCATCCCTCATCCCTTCTCACTATCCACTCTTTATTTTCATGTCCTATATAAACATCACACATTTACATACAAAATTAAAAAGGTTTCCATCCAATTATTTTATTTTATGTGTGTGACTGAACATATATGTATGTGTGTGTGTACCATGAGCATGCCTGGTACTTTCATTGGTCAAAAGATAGTATAAAGCTCCCTAAAACTGAAGGTTTGGATGGTTGTAAGTCACAATGTGCATACTAGAAACCAAATGTGGAGCCACCAGAAAAGCAAGAAGTGTTCTTAACTGCTGAGCTAACTCTCTAGCCCTTATATATAAACTCTTTTTTCTGTCCGAATCATTTCTCTAATACAATTTTTAGTCCCTCCTATTTTCTTGTACTACCATAGTTTTTTATTATAAATGAATAAAATTCCATCGTGTATATAGCATCGTTTCCTTTTTCTCTTTATTTGCACTTACAAATTACTTCATTTCCTCCTTTATGTTTCTTCCTTCAGGCTCCTTGCTCTCTATTAAATTCATGGTCTATTTTTCATTAATCATTGTTTCATGCATATACACATTTGCATAAATAAATATCTTCCTAAATATAACCTGTTCAATCTGTATAATGTTACTTGTTATATGTTTTCATGGCTGGCCATGTGGAATTGGGCTAACATTTGGCATACATTTTCCTGAAGGTGCCATACAGCTCTTAAAGGAGGGACATAACTAACATTTCTATCCAACTTTGATAGAACAATCAGCATGGTGTGATATCTCTAAGGGTACAATAGTGGCACTTGTATCTTGGTTGTAACCAAAAGTTCTCTAATTGAACTTACCCCACTCAACGAGAGGAAAAAATGCTTATACTGGGAACTTAGCTAAGCACTCACTGCTAGTGAAGCTCATGGATCTAGGAGGAAACTCTCCAATTACCCCTTTACTAAATCAGCATAAACCCTAACTAGATTTTGAATATTTGTCCTTTACCCATAGTTAAGTGTAATCCTCACCCCATGAAAGAAGCTTTTCTTTTTTAGCAGGGGGAGGCAATTGCAGAAAATAAAAAGCAATCAAAATGCAGATTTTTGGAGCACAGTCCCAATGGATACATCTATACCTCATTTTCTTTATCCACCCATCTAACCTAAGAAATGTAATGTGTTAATATACTGTCATTGGCTTTATTTCTATATTTTAAGTGCAATACAATTTAGATACCGTTTAAATTAATTGTGTTGGATTTCTGAATAAAGATGTATAAAAGACCCATTGCTTGTTGTTTTATGAAGGGATAATTCACATTCTGAGGTCCTGAACAGAAAAAAAAAATCCTCCTTGAAGTTAGCAGATAATAACATTATTTGGGAGCAGTGTTGCTAAAATGTTTTAATTTTCCAAAAAAAGTTTAGTGTCTGCATGGACTTTTCTATACATAATATGTACTTTCTAATGGCAGCTTCATAAATTAGTTTTGAATACTTTGTTTTAAGGCAATTTATTACATTAACAAAAACCTTTGTAAAAAGCCGGTGCTTCGTCTTCTACTTCACTCAAAATAACTTTCCTTTTTATTTAAATGCTACTTTGTATTGTTGTAGCTCTTGACTTTTGTGCTACCTCTTGAAGTGCTTTATGATCACATAATTGGAACTGGGTTGGGACTAAATGCACCTAAGCTGCTCACCAAATGCATAATTATTGTCAGGAAGGCTAAAAATGTCGAGTGTCTGTCAACTTTAAAACAAGTGCACACAGGGCGCAGGGGTGGGAAGATGGAAGGCACAGCTGGAGGTAATGATCACTCTGAGCTTCTTGCTGCCACAAACATAACATTTTGAAATTCGCGAGCATTCCTTTTAAACATTCAAAACCCTTTGCAAAACAAACCATACATTAACTAAAGCACTCATGACTGCACAGCCTACACACGGGCCTGCCCATGATTTTTAGGAAGGTTCTTTTATGGAACTTCAAAAGAAAGAGTCATAGATCTTTTCCTTCAGACAAGTGCATCCAACAAAAGTTGGAAAATAATTTACCATCCATCACCAAGAAACACGCAGCACTTGATCTTTGCATTCTTCAGTCTCTTATAGATTTGAGCTGAACTTCAGTCATGTATTCCATACTGTAATATCTCATAAGAGCCATTTCTACTTAGAAACATGCATGAGCTACTGGGGACCCTGCAAGCCTCACTGTGGTGTGGGGAAGATGTGTACAAGGTGAAGAATGAGCTGAAGGGATTTGCAGCCCCATAGGAAGAACAACAATACCAACCAACCAGACCCCAGAGCTCCTAGGGACTAAACCACAACCAAACAGTACACATCACACGGTGGGACCCATGGCTCCAGCCACATATGTGGGAGAGGATGGCCTTGTCAGACATCAATGGGAGGAGAGGCTCTTGGTTCTGGGAAGGCTCAAAGCCCCAATGTAGGGGAATGCCAGGACAGGGAGGCAGGAGTAGGTGAGTGGGTAGGTAGAGCAGCACCCTCATAGAAGCAGGGGGAGGGAGGAGGGGATGGGGGCTTCCAGAGAGGAAACCAGGAAAGGAGAGAACATTTGAAATATAAATAAATAAAATAACCAATTAAAAAAAATAGAATGAAACAACTGGTTCAAAAACTTATGGTTGTTAAACCAGGGTTGATTTGTTTGAGACCTGGGAGGTGAGAGACTCCCAGGACTCAAAGGGAGGGACCTTAGATGACAAGCCCTAGCGTGGGCAGAGGGGACTTGTAGAGCCCACCTTCAGTAGAAAGACTTGGCATCCTGGGCCCCAGGGCTGACCCTGTGACTGAGGCTAGAGGATGCTCACAAAATGGGACCTATTATGACTGCCCTTCAAAAGACCCACCAAGCAACTCAAAGAGTCAGATACAGATATTTGCACCCAATCAATGGACAGAAGCAGCAGATCCCAGTTAGGGTAAAGCTAGAAAAAGCTGAGGAGGAGGTTGACCCTGTAGGAGGTCCAGCAGTCTCATTTAACCTGGACCTCAAAGATCTCTCAGACACTGGACCATCAACCAGGAAGCATACACCAGCTTATTTGAGAACCTCAAGACATATACACCAGAGGCCTGCTGGGTCTGGATTCACTCAGAAAAGATGTACCTAATCCTCAAGAGACTGTAGGTCCCAGGGAGTTTAGAGGTCTGAGGGTGGTCGGTGGTTGGGACATCCTTGTGGAGAAAGGGGGGAAGGGAGGAGGTATGGGATGTGGAACAGTCAGAGGGTGGACTGGGAGGAGAATAAAATCTGGAGTGTAAATACATAAACAAACAAACAAATAAAAGATTAAAGAAATAAAGGTTTAAGCATAGTAAAACATTGGGAAAATAGTTCCACACGGCAATTATCACAACCACACTTTAGGCATAGTTACATAGTAACTCCCTAGCAAGGGAGGGAAGTACCTGTGCCCTCTACAATAAGAATGAGTTCTATTGGCTTACAAATGGAGCTCAGGGATAGGGCCTAGAGGAAGGCTCTGTGGTAAGCATAAGGATGGATTCTGTTGGTGGAGGCTGGCTACTTTCCTAGATGACTAGTTGCACTCATTCATGCCTTTCCATGGAAGACAATAGACCTGTGTGATCGACAATATGGTTCCTCCAATGCCTACTCTAACCTGTGTTTCCTACAATGAGCCCTTTATTAATAGCAAATTTACTGATTAGTAACTCATATATGAATACCATTGCTTCTCCCACATCTTACATTGGCAGTATTCTTGCTAAACAGCCTTTTATAATTGGCTAAGATAGTAGTGTACAGCTCACCTTCTTTTCTGCTGATAAAACTTAAGTGACATCCTTGCTTCTGATCCGTGGGGGGTGGGGGTGGGGGGTGGGAAGGATGTTGAGTCACCTCACATGTGTAAGAATCCTGCTTCTGAAGTCAGGGGACAGGAGTATGAGCCCCCCAGCTGGGAACTGCCTTTCAACCTCTGTAATAGGCCTTTTGTATATGATAAATCCTTTATAAATTCAGACAGTATTATCTGCTATGCAGGACTGGCCAGAATCCATAACACCTATCGGGAGGAATGCCATTTCAGTTCAATTTTACTGCTTTTCAGGTAAGAAAAATAAGGTCCTGAATATCTAAGTCATTTGCTGAGGGTGGGGTAGGGGAGCTACTGAAAGCTACTATCCTTAGTGATCAATAGTCATTATTGAAGGAGTTCCCCCAAATTTTACAATATATTCAAGAACTTATGACTTAAACAGGAGAATGATTCTTGCAGTCAATGGAGGAAACCATTTATATTGACAGAGGGCAGATACCCTAAGTGAATTGGGCCAAATATGAGTTTCTACTGACAAAGTAAAGGCTTCTTTCTGAAGGATTCTGGGATGGATGACTATTTCAAACAGCTTCCCCACATTTCTCCCACATCGAACACTAGTCACTGAAAGTAAGATGCATTGTGTATTAAGGAGACCCATGAAGGCATGTGGAACAGGCACTACATTTATTGTACTGTGATAAATGTATCTGCGGTCTGGTGACCCTTACTGGTCTCTATAGGTCTACAAGGAATGAATGTCCACCAGGGAAATTGCTTTCCTCTTGGTTGAGGAAACACTACAGGCACACAGAAGGAAAGAAATTGGATTTGTTTTATTCCAAAGATTAGAAGTATACATTCCACTAGTGTCTTTTATTTTTCTTGTGGAGAAAAATTATGAAGTGCTGTATAACTCTAAAATTTATAAGGTTCTACCTGAAGATTTCTTACTTTTAGGAAATGGGGCAGTACCACATTATGAAAAAAAAGCTAGTGAGGAGGATGAACTAGGTACTCAGGATATGTTTAGATTTTTTTTTATATGTAGAGATTTATAAACAGAATTTTCTGCTGGGGGTGGTTTATTTATGGGAGCGTGCTGAGCTCACATTTGTCAATTAGCCTAAGAAGGAACACTGCCGGAAGGGTGATCAGCTGGGTGATGCTTCAGCTGTCATGGGCACCTGCATGGACACCTGCCTGGGCACCTAGTCATTCCAAAGCCTTTGGGTTCATTAGAACCAGTGCTGCTAACCAATCTCATCTTCCATGGCCCTATTATTTCTGCCTCACCGCCCCTTAGCAGTTTTCTGCAGCAGGGGCAACATCTACCTAGAACTCCTGGAGGATCCACGCTGAGTGGATTCCTTGACTCAGGAGCAGCAGCTAGCTGTCACCTCAGTATTTACCACTTGATGTCAAGAGAACACATTGCCCTAGTATCTGTTGCCCTCTTCCCCCTTTCCGCTCTGTGGAGCCAAAGGCTTTGCTCTGGGGCAATCTCACCCTCTGAGTTCCCCAAAGCCATGCCCCAGTGTGCCATCTGCCACTCTTCCCTAAGCACTGCCCTACTTAGTTTTTGTGTTTAGTCATTCAAAATTCACTTATTAAGAAATTCCCAGGCTATCCAGGACTGTTTCAGGGTAAGAGGTTTTAGGGTGGGGAAGAAGGATTTTGATCTTAATGAATCATGGCAGATGTATGAACTTTAAGTCATCCCTGTTACCATCATTTAATGTTGGCTCTGGTCACTGGAATGGATGTTACTTATGTTCTGATGCAAGATTTTAACTCTTTGTATACTGAAACTGATCTTAAAGAGATTGTTTTACTCAATTCACTACTTCAGCTACAGCTTCTCCTAACCTCTTATGTGTGTATAATGCAAACTACATTAAGTGGAATCTTATAAATCAGGGCAAATCTCATTTCACACGTTTATCTTAACTAACCAGCTATCTTCAGAAATATAAAATATTGAGTCTTACACTGAAATAAATAACAGTATCTGCCTCATTATCATGACCCATGCTTCATTAGCCGAGGGTTGTAAAAACGTCTCAGAGAAATGTTTGGCAAGCTGAACTAATTCATATCTTAAAACACAATTTATGTTTCACAGATTAGTACATGGCATTGTACTTGATAACCTGTCTGCCCAGATCTCTACGGATGCTGCATGCTGATGTCAACAGGAGACAGCCTCAGACAGAAATATATTTACCAGGGGAAGCATGCTTGAGAAGTATGAATAGGCTTTGAAGTTTCACATTTGAGGATTGTGTTTCTTAAACTCTGGTATTAATTTGAGGAAATAAACTAATTTCATTTATATGCAAATATACAAACCGTGGTTCAGTCGGGGGAATTTCATCATTCTAAAAGGTTACTATATTCTGTTTGCAGATTCAGCTAAGATGCAAGCACACTAATTAAATGAAATGAAAATCCATCAGCATTTCATACATACTCATCTTTCAAAAATGATGTTGGCTTTCAAAAATGATATTTTCTTTTGGGAAGGATTTTAACAAATTCAGTTTATAAACACAGTCTTTCCTCTTCTCCTCCCTCTCCTCCCTGAAGGTCCTGAGGAAGAAGCCTCCTCTGAGCTTACTCAGGCTGGGAAAACTTTTGAGCCCTGTACGTCAGCTCTGCTCCTGTGTTTCTCATAGCAACTGGCCTCTTCCTTCCCTATGAGCATTACCTTCCTGGTCACTTTACCCTCTCCATGTCAATCCAGAACAGTGCCTGAAGTCCCACCCAGGTCTCCAATCATTCACATCACTCTGCCACATATCTCTGAATCCAGATGGGAAAAAAATCTCCTTCTAAAGTCTTGCCCATCCAGGTAACTGAAAACAGTCTTCATGCTCTAAATTACATAGCCTTATATCACACAACGCTAAAGCCCATTTGCTGTGTGAAGCACTGATGGCCAGACTTCAAAGATCATTCCATCATTCTGTCTGCCATAGTCAACTTTCTCTATTAGCTGTAACTTACAATGATGAATGCTCTTAGTTTGACATCTGTTCCTATAATTTAATCCTTTATATTTCCTAGGATAGATACTTAGATTGGCTTCAAATCTACCCTTCCTTTTTAAAATAGATAAGTAGTGTTACTAGACTTTTTCTACATCTGCAGCCCAGTAATTATTTATATTCATGATTCCTTAAGTTAAAAATTTTCCTATTGTTTGTTTTAGTTAGTACAGTGTATTATTTGGTTAAAATATTGATCAGTATGTTATGTGTCATGACTGCTTAATTTCATGTTTTTGGTCAAAGAAATAGCCAGTCTTTCTATTTCTTGACATTTGTTGTATTTTGCACAGTGTCTAAAGAGGCCGGGGAAGCATTAGGCAGGTGCATGGGAGGGAGTTGCTATTCTGCAGTGACAACCCACCATGGCAACTGTTTCCAATCTTCTATAATTCCACTACTGTTAATATTACAGTTTTGGAATCTGTTGGTTATTGTAAGATTTTGTTGATTGTTTTGTATTATTATTATTATTATTTTGAGTACTATTATTTTGTTGGATTTGTGTATCCCTCTCTTTTAGATTTGCCACATTTTGTTTTTTAATTAAAAATATGAAGTTGTATTTCCATGTGCATCACTTTTTAATATTATTACCATTTGTGCTAAATTGTCTCATTTATTAGTTTTGATGCTATTTCTTTTTGGAACACTAGAATTTTTAAAACTATACTGGCTTTCTTTTCTGGAAAAGAAACAATCTATAATTTTGACCATTTTGCCTTCAGTGAATCTGTGGTTTTGCATCAACCATGTAGCTTTTTACTTGTTTATCCACACTGACAAAGGCTTACAGTTACTTTTTGGGTGGATTTAAAGCTATCTAATTATTGATATGACACATACATATTAGTCTATAGTTTTGTCATAGGATTTTTTTTCTGGCTTTACTTGCTTGAAGTTTTTCTTTCTATTGCATTTAAAATATTTTTTGTGTTTGTATGTATGGATACACTTTTGTTCATGTTAGTGTGTATAAGTGCCTATGTTTAGATGAACATGCCTGCATAGATTGTGCACATGTGTGTTGAAGCCACAGGACAAGGCACCGTCAGCTGTTATTCTTCTGTTGCTGTTGCCCTTGTTTTTGAGGCAGGTTTACTCACCACTAAGGAGTTTATCCAGCAGGTGAGTCTTGCTGGCCTAGAAGCCCTAAGTATCTCCTTGCCTCTGCTGCTGGGGCCTGGCTTACAACTACATTCCTACTATGCCCAACATTTTCAAACTCATGTGCCCATACTTACATGGAAAACCCTTTATGACTGAGTGATTACTCTGTACTTTCATTTCTTAAATGATATAAATATTATTTCATTAGTTCATTTAATAGCTACCTTCTTAATAATTATACCTTTAAAATATTTTTCTGCTTTTGTAAAATGAAGATAGTATTGTTGGAGCTAATGTAACACATGTGGGAACAGAAAGTCTTATAAATGGAACTTCTCTACATTCCCAAGCAAAGTCTGTGCTGAAGCTCCTGTACATGGCCTAGCCTGAGACAGGCTGGAATCTTACATCAACCACAAGCAAACATAGATGTCATGTACATAAAGCACACTGCTAAAATGGGAGCAATATGGATGCCAGGCAGATCAAAGAATTGAAGTTTAAAGAATGTGAGTACTAACTTGAACTTGAAGAGGACTGGAATAAATGCCGGAGTGATGGTCAAGAAAACACAAATTTGCTGCTGAATGAAGTGAGGACAGCAACCCAGGATATGAAACTAAACTCAGCAAAAAGATAAAACTATTGAAGAGAACTCAAGCTGAAATGAAGATGTAATGGAAAGAAAAAAAATGATGATCCAATTAGAAAATTCAGAGTAAGCATTGTGAGTAGGAGTTCCTCTAAATCAGAAAATTCACAACTGGTCAAGGTACACAGAACAACTGACCTGACCATAGGGTGTCCATTGACAATAGATATGTCACAATCCCTGTACATAAGCCCCAAAGAAGGGCTATGGGTAGAAAGGTTATAAAGAACCAGAGGAGAGCTCACAAGGCCCCACACCTGTAGGTAATGAGCTATAGGTGATGACTGCAGAGAAAGAAGAATGCATGTTCTCCTCTGATAAGCTTCTTCATAGCTTTCAATCACAGTACTCAGTTGTAAATACATAGATGGCACTGAAGGTTTAAGGAGTCGCGCGCGCGCACGCGCGCGTGTGTGTGTGTGTGTGTGTGTGTGTGTGTGTGTGTGTGTGTAATATCAATAAAGAAGTGGAGGTTATGAATTTATAAAAGAGGTGGTGGAATGTGGAGGTAGAGTTGGTTTGGGAAGGGCAATCGTTGGATATGATACTTGTGTGAAATTCTCAAAACTACATAAAAAAAGAAAATCTTGTAAAATTATAATTTAACTTATCCTGTGATACAGCTGTCCTTTTCATATATTATAAATCCAAATGGTAATGACATTATTATTTTTTTAAATGTTTCTCATCACTTGAAGAAGTAAAGACAATGAACCAAGTGAGGTTTATATGACCCACACATTTAACCATTTTCTGAATTTTTTCCCTACATACGTGCCCACTTTTCATTTGTTGTTTCTATTTGGCTGGAAAAGTCTAGAGTTGTTTCAGAGCCCAGTTTGATAACTATTACACCTTCCAGTTTTTATTTTTAAAACAGCCTTCACAGGCTTTTATCCTCAGAGTAATGAAAGGCCATAAAGAAGGACTGAGCAAGAAAGGAAAATTGCCATTGCGTTTTTAAGATCACTCATCACCCTGAGTAAACAGTTCAGCACCCGTAGGAAGATGGACCAAGAGGCAGATTCAGATGTCACTGACATGAACCGGATGATGGGACAAGGATGGAAACATTCCAGGTGGAGATAGGAGGTTTACATAAAACTGTGTCTTATGGAATGACTCTTGGGAGATAATTAAAATGTTTCTGTCAGTTTAGGCTCCACTGTGAATTAGCAAACAGACATTTTGGTTTATCTATTTTTAATTCTACTTTTGTATTAAAAACAAGTTTTAATTACATTAATAAAGCAATAAAATAAATATTCTGTTATATAATTAAGGAACAAATGAGAAGTCACTGCTACAGTCCAATTTTTTCCTTGTTTGTCTACAGTGCATGCAAATTAGTTTTCCATAAAACTTAGTATGCTTGTGAATGTGATGTGTTGGTAGGACATTAATTATTCTCTTATGTATGTGTAGTCTAAGGAGATTCCAATCCAGATAACACAATCTACTGTCCAATAGATCACAGTAATTTAGGTTACATTTATTTCTTTGGTAACTGATTTCTAGAGTGCCATGACTATTCACAGATAAGGTTTAGTGAGACATGTGAGGAGGATGTAAATGTGCTGTTCACATATATATAAGCAAATGTAAGCAAGTGTAAGTAAAATGTAAGCAACCCATCCTTTCGTTTTTTTTTTTTTTTTTTTATTTCCTTCAATATGGGGAAGGATGGCAGAACAAAGCTAAGTAGTGTTATAGGGAGATAATACCAGTGTTCAGTGGTAGGTAACAGGAATTCTAATCATCCTGGTACTCAGTGTGACATCCCACACAAAGAATGGTCTTTCTCAGAATACCAGCAATACTTCATTGGGTATATTTATAGGTTGTGTGTAAGGGTCAGTCTTCTTTGAATCCCTTGCCATACTTAGCATAATATCCCTACTGGAGCTATTGTGTTTTATGCTACATATTTTTAAAATAATGTATGTATAAATAAATGAGCTATATGAAACACTTGGGTAATATGCTATAAAACATAAAGAGATTTATGTCACTGACTGGCCTAAGAGGGACCTAAAGATTTTATTTTAGTTGTCCATTAATAATTTATACTAGGGGCTAATCCTTCCTCCCACTCCTTGCCATATTTAAAGTGAATTGTTTCTTCTCCTTGCAGTGATGGCCTAGATCCTTCCTACTTAAGCACAGTGAATGTTGTAAATCCATGCTGGCTTTCTTCAGTGTCGCCAAGAATACAACAGAATTGCTAGAGTCTCTTTGTTCATAGAGAATTGCTAGGTAGCCACTTATGTGGCCTAATATTCCATTAGCCAAATTATTCTCAGTGTGTGTCTTCATTAAGCAGAAGGACACTGTGGGTTTAGTTGTACTGCTTCCCACATTTCATCTTGCACTGAAAAGATGTAGTGCTCCTGAGGTGCCTTCTCCCTACCCCCTAAATGCATAAGCTTTCCTTACATAAACTTAAATAGAAATGTATGTGAATCAGTTCAGTTTAAACCAACTTAAAAAATGGTTTAACAGATCTATCCATCTATTTTCATTCCATGATCAAATATTAACTGTAAGACATTGTTCCACTCAATCCACCCAGGCATATACAACTTAATAAAATAGTCGTGGCCAGGAAGGTCTTAGAACTAAAAAAAAAAAAAAAAAAAAAAAATAGGAAGGTGAGTATGATAAAATGATACATTGTCTGAAGTAAGGATAGGGTCAGTTGCTAGGTGTGGTCCTACAAAGAGTGGCCAGCTCTGCCATTGTCATGAATAAAAATGAGAGGAGGGATTTTTGGGAAACTCTCAGTGAGTGGCCTGCATCCCGGAGCCTGAAAGAGAGTGGATTGTAAATAGGTAAACAAAGAAAAAAGTGTTTAGGAAAAGGAAAATCACAAGGCATAGTGCAGAACTTGGATGCAATTGGCATGCATTAGGTGATACAGCATTAGTGATAAGAACATGCTTGGGCAGCTAAATTGACAGTGACTGAATACCATGCTGTGGAATTTGAAATTTGTTTTGCAGGGTAGACAATGGCTTTCTAAGAGTGCTGGTCTGTTCGACAGCATCTGAACGTCTATAAGGGCCATAGTTAGGTTCACTCCAAACTTACTGATGAAAACAACCTGGTGGGAGAGCTCAACAAATGGTGGTTGAGTTTTGGCAACAATTCAGCCAAAAGTTGTAAGTGTCACGGATAATCCTATGTTGGGCTCTCTGTTTTAAAACATCCTTTAGTGGATATTTGATTTGAAAATAAGACAGGAGAAAGTACAGTCACAGTAGATGTACAGTGTTTAAGGATTGTGAAACCATTATGCCTTTCCACAAAGGTAAAAAATAAAGACAGAAAAAGACACACAGAGATTGAAAGAAGAAAATCATTCAGATTGATTAAATGAGGAACACGAGAGCCATCTTCACCTTTGATAATTTGTTGGTGGAAGGTGAGACTATTCAGATGGTGGGGCATGCAGAAGGAGGAACACAGAAGACTTCCATTCTGCAGCAAAACATAAAGACAGGGTGCTACACAAACAGTGAGCATGCACCATAGAAGGAAGTCTAGCTGCAAACTATTGTAGGAAACCATAGTGCATATGAAAGAAGCACAGAAGTAGAAGGCAAGGTCTGAAGTGACACAGGACTCGCAGGGAGTGTCACTTTTAGATCCAATAGAGAATTACAGGAGTGTGTGTGTGTGTGTGTGTGTGTGTGTGTGTGTGTGTCTAGGGGGTTCACTTCATGAAATATAAGGAGAACCAGGGATGGGGTGCTTGTTCATGGAGACCAAAAGAGGATTCAGGTAATTTATTGCCAAATGATGGGAAGACTAAAGCTGGGAAGAATCTTCTGGTTTTGATTTTATGGCATCATTGGTAGTCTAGGTTGAGGTTTCTAGATTGTATGGAAGATGGGATTTCTTCCACCTCTGGCCAGATGTGATGATAGACTTCCCATTTGAGATGAACATGCTAGGTTTTGTCTGCCACTGGTCAAGATGTCAAGATTCCAGTGATGTTGAGAGCGGAACCAAGCAGAGGATTGAAGACATGTTTAAAAGGCAGATAGAGTTCCTCCCAGACAGAGTAGAGTGGAGGGACTAGAAATGAATGAAGGGAGGAATGAGGTCTGAATCTTCAGCAAGTTTAGGTCATATCATAGCAGAATTAACAGAATCTTCAACACCACAGCCCTCAGTCACATGAAGGAAATATGAGATGTCTTTGGCACCTACTAGGGTCACAAGCAAAAGGCAGGAAATAGAAACAACTGCTTGTTACCCTCATTGCTACTGCTGGCAACAGTCAACAAGGGCAAAATGATCTCTCTCTCTCTCTCTCTCTCTCTCTCTCTCTCTCTCGCTCTCTCTCCTTCCTTTCCCTCTCACCTCTCTCCCTCCTGTCTCTTCTTTTTTCTCCCCAACTCCTCCCATCAAGAGTATTAACTTATTCTTTACAGAGAGAAATGTCCTTCCATCAATTGTTATATGTGTTAACCCTAAAATGCTTTTCTACCCTATCACAGCCTGCATTTTACTCTCCTCACTTTCATATAAGAACAGCCAGGGGCACAATAACCTGTGAGGAAACAAAATATTCTAAGGCCCCCGGTTTTCTTATTTTTAGAACTGAGTTAGAAAGAACCTTGTCCCTGGAGTTTGGGAGAATTAGTTCATGATACCCCACAGCACTAAGCCTTAATTGGCTTCTAGTTTAATTCTAGATGTCTGAAACAGATTCTACTTAATAATTTAGGCTCCATTATTTTAGGATTGAATTGAAATGACCTTTGTATTTTGGGGTGTGTGCTTCCTTGAGAAATCATGAATACCTAAGCCTCAAGCATTATAGTTGTCACATTATACCATTTGGCCCACACTGACAATTAAGCCACATCTACATTTGTGACATTCTTCTGCGAGCTCAGATTAGCTAGCATATACAAACATGTCTAAGCACCAGGTCTCACAGTTTATTCTTTCTCTTATGAGATTATTTAGACACTGAACAATTCGTATTAATTCAATATAAAGAAAGTATTTGGATTGCAAAAGAGTTCACAGGAAAGAATCCAGGGAAATTACCCAGTTAAAAATTTAGTAGTAAAGAGATATATATGTCTGAAAAACAGATTTTCATATTTTCTAAAATCACATACAAAGCTATGAAGCCAATGCACATGTGAAATCAGAATCTTAAAAGGAAGGATATGTTTTCAGCTAATATAAACACATTATCTGACTTAAATTTTGTGTATATGTATACCCTTTATGCTTTTTAGTATATCTCATATTACAAGATGTAAATTAAATGGGCTCTCCAGATAAATAATTGAAATGATTGATATAATTACTCAGCACAAAATTCAAATAATTTCTACTTGACCATATAGAATTATTTCAAAATTCCATATATCCAATAATTATTATATTCCTTCAGCACTGTAGGTTCAGCTCTTTACCATTGGAGTTTTGACAGCACACAAAAATGCCATGGTATTAGATGAGTGTACAGCTGGATGAGCAGGAGAGTAAGCAGGTAATTTTGTGTGTGGTGGTTGTCATAAGGAGTGAATTAGAAGAGGAAGGGTGGCAGAAAGGAATGGTTTAAAACATTTACTTAAAAGAATTCATATGCAGAGTCTAGCTCATTAGGCATGTCCAGGCAGACATGAGGAAGACAGAGGGCAAGTCACCAGCTACAAAGAATGCAGAAACTGGTGGCGAGTACAGACTAGGGGTCAGTGACAGAGGAAGCAAGTAGACCTCAGCCTGACAGGGGCCTTGTACACTGCATCAGAGAGAATGGATCCATCTAAGGTCCACAGGAAACAACTGTTGGCTTTTAAGGATGAGACAAGCATGATTTCATGGTGCTTCATAATGAGGACTTGAGGAGAACATGGAGAAGAACAGGAGTGAAAGTGGCTTGTAAGTGTTGATTGGCCCAGAAAGGCCTAGAAAGCTGTAAGCAAGGTGACTACTGCCTTAGATTAAGGGCATGATAGTGAGAACAGAGAGTGGGGCCATCTGTGTGGCACTTAAGCTTCATAAACAAAGGCTTGTGGTGATCTTGTGTATCTGGTGTGTGTGTGTGTGTGTGTGTGTGTGTGTGTGTGTCTGTGTACTTTTGTGTCTCTGTGTCTATCTCTGTCTGTGTACCTTTCTCTCTGTATGTGTATCTGTGTGTGTTGGGTGGAATCAAAAAGCAAGGATGATGAGATTTATAGCTTGAGAAGTTGGTAAGAGGCTGTGATGCTCAACATGTTTACAGAATTTCTGATAGACCCCACCGAGAATTAATCACACCTTCTGGAGTAGTATTAAATGACATAGCATAGAGAAGTAATTGAAAAATATATCAATATATTATAGTGTTCTAAATATATCTACATACACTCAATCCTTGAGTAACATTATTTTACATGATTTACTTTGAAAGAAAGTTCACATGATACTTGTATAAATTAAAATCACTTTTATTGATCTTTCCAGTTAATTTCAGAATATATTTTCAACAGTATAAAAGGTTGATAACTTATACGACATTAATCATAGTCTAAATTAAGAAAGTTATATGTTCCTATAAATGAGTAATGATACTTCTTCTAACAGAGTCATCTCTGTCCTCTTTCCCAGCACATTTTTCTTCTCCTTGTAATTAGACATCCCTTCCTACAGTAAAGGACTCCACACATACAATGATGAGCCTGGTTTCACACTTTAAGGTCAGCCTCCTTCCTAAAGGCCTCTGGATCTTTTGTGGATTCATTTGTTACCTCCTGGAGTCTTCTTCGAGACAACATGACCACAGAAGGCTGTTGAGTATTAGTGATCCACTGTTACACCATTGGATGACCCTATCTACCCCTTACACCAACACACTGTGGCAATTATTGTGAATACCCTTATTTCACAGGTGAAAAAACTGATGGTTAGTGTGGACATACAACTTATTAGGGCTAAGCATCTAATCAGTGACAAAATATGGACTCAAAATAGGTTCTTCAGACTTCAGAGCCAAGGACTCAAGTGTATGCTCTGTCTCATTCTGCTAAGTCTTCACTCACCTTTACCTGAACCTTTATCAAGTTATGTCAGGGCTGATTAGATATTCCAGGCCAAATTGTACTTCCCATTCTCGCTCGCCTAGTCTTTAGTTGGAACTTCACTCAGCACAAAAGGGATAAATGCGATGTTTTCCTTCCTAATTTTTGCCTTACCTGAGTATCCTCTGGTTTGTTTGCTTGTTTGTTTGTTTGTTTGTGATAAATTGAGGATACTGACCACCAGATGATCTTCAGGCTCCATTTCCCCACCTGAAGTGGCATGATGCTTATGGTCACAACTGGTGAATCCTGAGTGGATGAGTAGGCCAAGCAATGCTATCCATCACTTGAGTGAACTTAGGCACCAGTGAGTGTGACTAGAACATACTCTCTGAGGCAGCTTTAGTGAGACACCTCTTTTTAATGGGGGAAACAAAGGCTATTTAGACTTTTGGAAGGTGAGTAGGGCCTATTGGGGTGAGTCTACATCACTGGCTGTGGTCAGGGTACTGTGGGTGCCTCATTATCATAAGGAAGAATTGTGGGTGCTTGCTAAACTTGACCTTATAAGGGGGAAAGAAAGTTTAACCTGGCTATTGTGGACTACATGAAAATTTCTGGAGTTTGATCATACCTCAACCCCACTCTTTCTCTAGGCCTGCTTCCCACAGCTCCATGGCTCCCCAGCCCCACACTACATAATTGTTTTATTTTGAAAAATTTTATTTACAAGTTTTTGAGAATGTAGTTTGTCTTTTCCCCTCTTCGAGACAGATGGCTTTACAGTAGCCTGGGTCGGTCTGCATCTTTCTTTATAGTCCAGGCTGTCCTAGAAGTAACCCCCACCTTCAGCCTACCAAGTTCTGGAATTGCAAGCACACACCAACATTTATTTCTATATGATTGCTTGGAATCATAGCGTTAGTATCAATCTCTTGAGTAATTTTAATTATTATGACATTGTAGATATCATTTTGGGTCTGGCCTCAAATAGTCTGTTAATTTTTCTGCTCCAATCCCTATGCACAATCTCTATCTGCAGGATACATCCTGCAAATCTCTCTAGGTGAAGCTGTGTGGTCTTAGCATTCTATTTTATAACAGGTGAATAGGCAGAGCATGTGATAGCCAAACCAACAGGCAAGCAGAAGCGAGGTGGTGTGGGTAAACTCAACATCAAGCATCCTTTGTTCAGATTTAGCCATATGAGTGAGCTCAGTGGAGGTGAAAGCAGTGTGCTTGTTACTTTCTGTCAATTTCCAATTTCTCATAAAGCTAGACACAGCCGGGAAGATGGAACTTAATTGAGGCATTGTCTCCATCAGAGTTTTTCTGTGCTCACATTTGTGGGGCATCCTCCTGGTTAATGATTGATGCGGGAAAGCCCAGCCCATTGCATGATGCTACACCTGGGCTCTATAAGAAAGCAAGTCCCACAAGACATATTTTCTTTTTTGAGGTGAGCCGACCTTTGAGCAGAGATGGGAAAGGTGACAGAGCTATGAGACTGTCAGACAGAAAGCCCCTTCCAGGCAGAAGCAGCTCACAGGCCCTGAGGTGGGGACATGCCTGTCATATGTTAGGAATAGTACAGGTAGAAGTTAAACATGGAATGTTTCCTAAACTGAAGAAAATGAGACCAGAGAAGCATCTGAGGAAGATCCCATGATGGTTTTACATCTGGAAGCTTTACAGCAATCCTCCTTTTAAAAGTAGAAATCTATTTTTTTTTCCTCCTAAAATGGGTGTCAGATTTTTTTTTGACCCTCTCAAATAAACTTTATTATCTGATTAAACAGATTGAGAAACATTTAGAACAACATATACATTGCCTAGGCTAAGTCCCAGATGAACCATCCTGTGGCCCATGCATTCTGAATCCAAAACAAAGGCCTTTTATGCTTGTCTGCAGTCAATAACAGTTGAAAACAACAACAAAAAAATGTCTTGTGCGCTTCATCACAGCAGCATATTTCCTTCCACCGCTCTTCCTGCTCTCTGTGCCTTTCTCTCCGCATGGTTTCAGTCGTTACATGAAAGGGCTGCATTCTTTTTATTGAATTATTACCTTCTGCCTTAAGTGCCTCCTTCCAACTGAAAAGTTCCCAAAATGAACAGGGATTTGGTGTGTTTAGTTCCCATCTGTAATCCTGGTATCTTTAGTATCCTCCTTTTCTGCAACAGATTCTTGGTACCATTGTTATATGTGACTGAAAATATTAACCTACTGTGTTTATAATTACACCAAGGGAATGTGTATCTACACCCATGGTGTCCATGTGACACCAGGAATCAAATGTTCAGGAAAGCAGTTGAGAAGTAGTGACCATGTGGGTGAACTTGGGTCAACTTCTTTTTTGAATGTTAGCACTTATCTTGTATATGCTTACATAGCATTCTACCCAGTATTATAGTTACAGACCTCTGAATAACTTCTCAAAATATAATTTGACTTCTTTATCCAATTTATTATTAGTAATTCATATATTCCCCCAAGGCTTTTAGGACTGTTGTTAATTTGTAATAGCAAACAAATCAACAAACAAACAAACAAACAAATAAAACACCATAAAACAAAAAGCTATTGTGTATGCATAGTGCTTTTGTGCTTGAAAACTCCCTCTTCCTGCAAACTTTTCTTTGGGAGTATGCTGTGAACAATGTTTTGATAGACCAAATAAAATAATTAGCTCCCCCATATTTGAAAGTGTTGTAGATCTAGGTCCAGTTAGTAAAACATTGTGATTCCATTTATCTCTGTTGTAACTTGCTTGATTTATTTTGCATCTGTAATACATGCTTATGTTTCAATTTGGTATTCTTTCTTATGTTTATCTTTGTTTCAGATGCATTTGTGTCTTACCTGCATGTATGTCTCTGTAAAGGTGTCAGATCAGCTACAAATGGAGTCACAGACATTTGTGAGCTACCATGTAGTTTCTAGAAACTGAACCCAGATTCCCTGGAAGAGTAGCTAGTGCTCTTAACCACTGAGCCATCTCTCCACCCCCATTAATTTGGTATTCTTAATATATGCCTTCTTTAAAATATTACCATTCTGCTTCTTTTGAGAAACCTTAAAGCCTTGTGCTTAGGCTCAGTGATGACTCATGAGACAGTATTCTCTGTTCACCTCTTTTTTAAGAGACATCCATCTACTATATAAAACATTGGGAATTTCATGTCTTAATTCTTCAGTGATATTGTATAACTTAGTATATCTTTCTATATTGTTGCTCTTTTCCTATGTTATACAAAATTATCATTTTGATAAAAATATGTCAAATTAAATGCTTTTGAGAGTAAAAAAAAAAAAAAAGCAAGTCCCTCAACAAAGGAATGGATACAAAAAATGAGGTATATTTACACAATGGAGTACTATTCAGCCATTAGAAACAATGAATTCATGAAATTCTTAGACAAATGAATGGAGCTGGAGAACATCATACTAAGTGAGGTAACCCAGTCTCAAAAGATCAGTCATGGTATGCACTCACTGATAAGTGGATATTAACCTAGAAACTTGGAATACCAAAGACATAATCCACACATCAAATGATGTACAAGAAGAACGAAGGAGTAGCCCCTGGTTCTGGAAAGGCTCAGTGCAGCAGTATAGGACAATACCAGAACAGGGAAGTGGGAAGGGGTGGATGGGGGAACAGGGGAAGGGAAGAGGGCTTATGGGACTTTTGGGGAGTGGGGGGCCAGAAAAGGGGGAATCATTTGAAATGTAAATAAAAAATATATCGAATTAAAAAAAGTTTAAAAATAAAAAGAAAGAAAGCTGAGCAAACAATGAGGAACAAGCCAGCAAGTAGGAGTCCTGCCTTGTCCCAGTCACCCTGACTTCCCTTATTAAGAGACTGGGATGAGGATTTGTAAGCCAAGTAAACCTTCTCCTTCCCAATTGGCTTGTGGCCATTGTGGTCATCATAATAGTACAATGCAACCCAGGATAACAGGTACTTAATATGTTTAATCAGAGAATGGGATAAAGTTATCAGAAGGGAGCCCCCATTGTCACCTATTTCTTTAGAGTCTGCATCACAATGACAAAGAGAGACCCAGGATATGAAGCACTCTTGGGTATGAATAGAGACATGATCTCAGTGAATTGGACTTTGGGCCCTAGTTTCTGACCTATGATACTCCTTGGATTTTTTTTGAGACTTTGCCACACCTTACCTATATTTATGTGCTTAATCTTAAAAATCATGAAAATTAAAAAGTAAATAATAGATCTATGCTACTTCAAATAATTGATAAGGATTATTCTTATATTCTTTTCCTAGGGGAAAAATACACATAGGGGAGGTCCACTATAGCTCATGATGAGCACAAGGACAAATTAGATAAAATATCCCAACATGCAAAGGGAAAATGGGCACAAAATACAACCTCTAAGCAAGAAGCTATTTGCAATTGATATCTATGTTAAGTATAAAATCATTTTTCTCCAACAGAGTGTCACTGGATATATTGACCATTTTCTAGTGCAGGCTCCATGCCCAAAAGTTGTGAGCCAACACAAACTAGACTTTGTGCATTTTGTACACTTTAGCCTTTGATTATGTTTGTGTATTTTGTTAGCTTGTTTTGATTTTTGTGTTTCTTTTTTCTCTTTCTTTTTAAAGATAGAAAAAGAACATAAACTTGGATAGTTAGGGAGGTGGGAAGAATCAGACAAGAATTAGCAGAGGGAAAATTATATGCTCAGAATATGTCATATGAAGAAGAAAGCTTAAATAAAAATAAATTAATCGAATAATTTCTTAAAAGAACAAACCTCAGTTTAGTTTTATTTAAATTATATGTATAACAATATTGTGTATAGTATAGATTTTTAAAGATTGATAGATAGAAATGAACATGTTTTTAATTTCTTTATAGTGATAATTGTAAATTTATTTTAGCAAACACATTCTCTTATTTGTAGCACAGGGCAAAAGTGACTGCTTCTGTCTCCATGTTCACTGGAGTTGCACTGCTCTGGTCACTAGATCAGGAGTAGACATGGACCAGAGCAAAGGGAATAGAATGTAAGGAGAACTTTGGATAGTTTTGTTGTTGAACTGGGTTGAGCCCAGGTTCAGTTCTTATGCATGCTAAGGACTCTATCACTCAGCTCCATCCCTAGGAAGTGATATTTTCTGAAGTGAATGAAAGAAAGGCCTGTGTCATCTTTTCTGATCATGTTAGTAATGATGATGCTGTGATCCAGAGGCTACTGGATTGTATATAGGTTAGAGCTGAGTAAAGAACAAGAGAAGGAACAGAGACATCCATTCCAAATGACATTGAACATGTCCTTATCAGACTGAACTAAACTGGGCTCTTCTGGAATTGGATGCCTGCCCCAGTAGGCTTGTGGTTTGGACCTCATTCAGACTGAGTTGAAATGTCTGTCGTGTGAGAGCACAGGAACACTAACATTGATTTCAAGCATGAGATAAAATTCTTCACCGACCATCTCTCACCAAACAGGGTCCTTTTAGTCTATTCACTCTGTAACGTGTCATGAGCCAGTTTTCTTCCATTCCCTCATAATCAACTGTTCCACAAACACAAAATAGATGAAAAACAGTGTGTGACTGGTTAAAGTACACACATAGAAAGCCATGCATCTTTTTCTACTACTGGGTTGGCTTGTCCAGCCTTAATATGAGGGGATGTGCCTAGCCTTATTGTAATATGATTTATAATATTTGTTGGATATCCTCAGGAGCCCTGCCATTTTTCAAAGGGAGGAGTGGATCTGTGAAAAGGGGGATTTTAACTCCAACTTTGTGTGCTTTATACAGGTGTATGTCAGTGACTTCTGTCCCAGATTATAAATATGTTAACACAGAAAGCTTTCAAATTCTCCTGATGAGAACAGTACCATCTAAATATGACACCAGGAATGAGGAATGACAATATCAGAGGTCTATGCAAAGCACACAACTGGATAAGTCCTCAAAACAAACAATCTTAAACTGGGTGACATACATTACTTCACTTTAGTATTAGAAATGTGTCTCATTTTCTGTGATAAAATAAATGGCAGGTTTTTAATTCAGTGTTTTGCTGTTGATTTGGGAGAATGGATATGGCCCTCATACAGTCAGCATTATTGGCATGCATTACTCTAGAATATTTATTAACAGCATTCAGTGAAGTGCAAAGCACTCACTAGAGAGGCCCAGGATTAGCCAAATATTAATGTTTAACTGCACAAGATTATCTTGAGCTTCAGCTTTGAAAGTATCCAAGCTTATAAAGACAGCCATATGATTTCATTGTAAGTGTCCCTTAAGTCATCATTTTATTTTAAGTAAACCTTCCTGTTAATTGAAAATTGTAAGTCTGAGCCTGCTGTGATTATGTCGAATGCTACAGGTTTAGGAAAACACCTTAGGCAAGTTATTCTCTTTGCAAGATCTAAACTACGCCAGTATGAATACTTAAACCCCTTTCACATCCCTTAGTTGAAAATTCGATTGTTAGTGTGATGGTGTTTGGAGTGAGGGTTTCAGGAGGTGACTGGGGATAGATGGGAGAGTTGGAAGATGTCCTGATGAAAAGGGTGCAAGACAAAAGATCTGTGTTCTCTAATATGAGAGGATACAGCCTATAAACTCGGATGACGGGTGTCAAAATTAACTTGACCATGACCAGGTTTCCTAATCCCCAACTCCCAACCTCTAAACTTCAAAAAGGAATCCGTTAAGTTACCCAGACTGTGGGATCTCTTCACAGCATGCCAAATAGATATACATAATGAAAGCAAAATTCTATTTATGTCAGAATACTTTAGTCAGAATGTAAAGGAACACACAAATCAAAGTGGCTTAAATCATGTGAATTTATTATCTCACAAGAAGTCCAACATTGACTGGTTCTGGCTTTTACCTTCAGGCAAAACTGTTATTCAGGGGCAGGCAGTTTTCTAACCTCCCATGTCTGGATTTCAATGGATTTCCTTTAGTCTTCAACCATGTTTTTGGAGCTACAAAATGTTTTCTAGGTCATAGAAAGCCTCCTACATATACAAAGGCAGAGGTGTCTATTTCTAGGGATGGAAATCTTTCTTGCTGAAATTAGTTTGCAGCAATTCCCATTGAACTAGCTATACTTGATTGTATAGCTATGTCTAGATCCTAGTTGTGAGGCCCTGGGCAGTAGGACAGTAAATAGTCTCAACATCAACAGTAGGTAGTCAGCACAGAAAATTATGAGGCAAACTACACATGTTTAAAGTATTAGACTATCCTGGCACTTGTCTAGTCTGCAGAAAGGCAGGGACAGTAGCCCTAGCTATTTGCCAAACCAAGTAATATATTAACATCCAAATAAAATGAAGACTGATAAATCTTGGGTAGGAGTGGTAGTTTGAAAAAGAATGGCCCCATGGGATTATATATTTATATTTGAATATTCAGTCACCAGAGAGTTTAGCTGTTTGAAAGGATTAGAAGAATTAGAAAGTGTGGCTTTTTTGGAAGTGTGTCATAGGGATGGGCTTTGAGCATTTAATTACCCACACATGACCCATTCTTACTGTTTCTGACTGGGGCTCAGGGTATAACTCAACTATATATCCAAAACCATGTCTGCCATGTCTTCTGCTATCCTGACCACCATGATGTTAATGGACCAAAGCTCCAAAATTATAGGCAAAACACTAGAAAATCACTAAGAAGGCAGGATATAGAGAAAGTTTTTACTTAAATCCTTCACTTTTTAAATTTAATAATTTGTTTATTTAAGTATTTATGTATGTATGTATTTATTTATTCATTTAATGTAAGTAAACTGTAGCTGTATTCAGACACACCAGAAGAGGGCATCTAATCTTGTTATAGATGGTTGTGAGCCACCATGTTTTTGCTGGGATTTGAACTCAGGACCTCCAGAAGAGTCCTCCAGAAGAGTAGTCAGTGCTCTTAACCATTGAGCCATCTCTCTAGCCCCAAAGATTTTATTTATTTTTATATATATTATGAGTACATTGTCGCTGTCTTCAGACAAACTAGAAGAGGGCATCAGATCCCATTACAGATGGTTGCGAGCTACCATGTGGTTGCTGAGAATTAAACTCGGGACCTCTGGAAGAGCAGACAGTGTTCTTAACCACTGAGCCATCTCTCCAGCCTTGTGATTAGTTTCTTCTCTCTCCCAAGTAGGACTGAGGCATCATCACTTGGGCCCTTCAGCTTGCTGACATTTTTGAAATCTGTGGACTATCTCTTGGGTATTCTGTACTTTTTAAAAAAAATTTTTTTGGCTAACATCCACCACTGCTTATTAATGGGGACATACCATGCATGTCCTTTCGGGTCTGAGTTACGTCACTCAGGATGATATTTTCTTGTTCCATCCTTTTGTCTGTAAAACTCAGGATGTCCTAGTTCTTAATAGCTGTGTAGTACTCCATTGAGTAAATGAACCACAAGTTCTGTATCCATTCTTTTGGGACATCTTAGTTGTTTCCAGCTTCTGGTTATCTCAAACAATGCCACCATGAACATAGTGGAACATGTGCCCCTGCGCCATGGTGGGACAACTTTTGGGTATATTCCCAAGAGTGGCATTGCTGGTTCTTCAGTTAGATCTATTTCCAAATTTTTAAGGAACCTCTAGATTGATTTCCAGAGTGGTTGTACTTGTTTTCAATCCCACCAGCAATGGAGGAGTGTTCCTCTTTCTCTAAATCCTTACCAACATGTTTTGTCACCTGAGATTTTGATCTTAGCCATTCTAATTGGTATAAGCTAGAATCTCAGGGTTGTTTTGATTTTCATTTCTTTGTTCACTAAAGATTTTTAACATTCCTTTAAGTGCTTCTCAGTCATTTGAGATTCCTCTGTTGTGAATTCTTGGTTTAGTTCTATACCCCATTTTTTGATTTTTTTTTTTTTATAATTAGCTACTTGAGTTCTTCATATACTTTGGATATTAGCCCTCTATCTGAATTTTTCCCAATCTGGAGGTTGCTGATTTGTCTTATTGACTATGTCCTTTGCTTTACAGAAGCTTTTCAGTTTCATGAGGTCCCATTTATCAATGGCGTGAGCCATTTGAGTTCTGTTTAGGAAATTTCCCTCTGTTCCAATGAGTTCAGTGATCGTTCCCACTTTCTTTTCTATTAGATTCAGTGTATTTGGTTTTATGTTGAGGTCCTTAATTCACTTAGACTTAAGCTTTGTGCAAAGTGACAAATATGGGTCTATTTTCATTTTTCTACATACATACAGCCAGTTAGGATAGCATCATTAATTGAAGATGCTTTCTTTTTTCCATTGTATATTTTTGGCTTCTTTGTCAAAGATCAAGTACCTGTATATGGTTTTATTTATGGGTCTTCAGTTCTATTCCATTGATCAATGTGTCTGTCTCTGTACCAATACCATGAAGTTTTTAATCACTATTGCTCTATAGTAAAATTTGAGGTCAGGGATGATGATTCCCCCAGCTTTTTATTTATCATTAAGAATTATTTTCACTATTCTGGGGTTTTTGCCTTTCCAGATGAATTTGAGAATGGCTCTTTTCATGTCTTTGAACAATTATGTTGGAATTTTGATGAGGATTGCATTGAATCTGTAAATTGCCTTTGGTAGGATGGCCATTTTTACTACATTAATTCTGCCAATCCATGAGCATAAGAGATCTCTTCATTTTCTGAGATCTTCTTTGATTTCTTTTTTCTTTCTTTCTTTTTTCTTTACTTTTTTCTTTTTTCTTTTTTCTTTTTCTTTCTTTCTTTCTCTCTCTCTCTCTCTCTCTCTCTCTCTTTCTTTCTTTCTTTCTTTATTTCTTTCTTTCTTTCCTTCTTTCTTTCTTTCTTTCTTTTTGTTTTTTTCAAGACAGGGTTTCTCTGTGTAGCCCTGGCTGTCCTGGAACTCACTCTGAGACCAGGCTCACCTCAAACTCAGAAATCTGCCTGTCTCTGCCTCCCAAGTGCTGGGATTAAAGGTGTGTGCCACCACTGCCCAGCCTTTAATTTCTTTCTTGAGAGACTTGAAGTTGTCATACAGGTCCTTCACTTGCTTGGTTAAAGTTACCCCAAGATATTTTATATTATTTTTTATATTATCTGTGGTTATTGTGAAGGGAGAATTGAACTCCACCACTTAGCCATCTCTCCATTTCTCTGCATATTTGGGCTCACATAGTGTTCATTTCTTGTTGCAGTTTTGTGACTTGCTTTTGCCATTTGTTTTACAAATGGACTCTAGGCTATGTGTCACAATGGAAATTCACTTTGCTTAAGGAATGGAAACATTCCTAGCTCAAAGCAATATACACATGATTATGCCATTTGGAGTGTTTGCATTCCTGGAGGTTTCTTGTTCTTGTAGCTACTTGGTTTTTAAGCCTGAAAAGAAATATGCAAGTAAACACATACATACTATAAACCAAAATCACATTCTAACAAAGAACAGTATAGTGCCTAATTAAACTCTCCACAACAAATACGCTAAGTCATTTTTGTTTTATTTTGTCTTTACTTATTGGTGAACATTGTTGAACTACTGATGTTGCAGATTTTAATTCAGTTTAATTAGCAGTCACAAAACCCTTAAATATACAGACTATCAAACTAAGCTTTGTTGGATACAAATAAAATGTATTTTCTATTTATAAGAAATGTGAGGTGTTATCTGCAGGGGTGAACTTGAGGAGGGACATAGAAGAAGAGTATTAACAGTTCACTTGGTGCCTCTGAATGTGAGATTGTGATAAGAAAGAATGGGAATAGCAGTTAATGTTAGACTGTCAACAGAGTTGACAAGGGCCTTGAAGGTGGGCCTGGGGTAGATTGAAAGCAGTACAGGAGGATGGAGGCAATACACAGCTATGGAATATTCCTGGCCAGGGTCAAGGCCATAGTCAAAGCCTCATCACTCTTAGGTAATTCAGATCTTACTGAGGACCCTTTACTATTCTAAGTGCAGCAGGTGAATGGATTTCTTTAAGCCTTACACGGATCTAGAGAATACTTCCTCAGATCATTGCTCTTACCCATGGTTACACCATGTAGATGGGAAGGAAAACAAGGCAGGACAAAGAGACTGAGAGTAGTATGGGGACACAGGAAGGGAAAATTCACCTCATCCTACCTATGCTTGAAGCAGACTATCCCCAACTAAGAACCGTATTGCAATAGCCACATATGCTGTAAATGTTGAGACAATGTTCATTTCACATACAGATATTTTACATCACAACCACTATTAACTTAAGGCCTAATCATGAATGACCTTGAATAGGGCCTCACTCCTGGGCATCTCAAGTCTGTTCTCTGTAATTGCTGTGAAGATAGCATACTTTCCTACATCCCTGGGATCTCTGCTTACCTTCAATTGTAATCCTATCGTGTAGCACTTAGAAACACCCTGTGATTTCATTTAGGTTTCTTAGCAACTTCTTGAAGATAATAGCTTCAAACCCCACCAGGTTCTGATGTGAAGACAGTGAAGTGCCCCTCAGCCTTGAGAGGTGCACACTCATACTTGGGTAGGTCCTACTATTTCTGAGTGCCCTTTCCATTTAAAATTTTATGCTCTCAAAAATCTATGGTAAAAATGTCTTTTTGTGAACAGTGTTTCTCCATTAAGAGCCCCACACCAATGCTCTAGGATATATTTTTGTCTGAGAAACACACTATCTCTTTGCCCTCAAGCTAAATGTGCTTAAAAGCTATATTAAACTGTCTTTACTAAGCCCAGCTCTGCTTCATACTGATGAGTCCTGAAGTTCTATTTTTGCTGAGGGTAAGAATAGGACATTTTTCTTTTCCCTTTTTTCCTTCTCCTCCTCCTCCTCCTCCTCCTCCTCCTCCTCCTCCTCCTCCTCCTCCTCCTCCTCCTCCTCCTCCTCCTCCTCCTCCTCTTCTTCTTCTTCTTTCCCCTCCTCCTCCTCTTCCTCCTCCTCCTCCTTCTTCTTCTTCTATCTTCATTATGGTTGCAAAAGGCAAAGGAATTTTTAAACCTTCAAGGCAGTGATGTTGTACAATATCTTGTCTCTTTCCCACCAAGTTCATAGTCATTCCTTCTTTATACATAGTATTGCCATTTGTCTACTCAAAGGGAAGAAGACAAACATGAATTCTATAGTCTTATGTATCAATTACTTGCCTAATGGTTTGTCATAGCAACACTTCAATGCAAACTGCAATTCCAATAATTTTCCTCATAGAAATGTATCTTACAGAGAAAAATTAAATGTGTTAAAAGTCACAAATTTTCATTTTTGCTTCTTTGAGGTTTGAAGCTAGTGTATACAATGTTCCTTAATATTTACTATTTAAGCCATAGGAAAAAATACTTTATAGCACTATTTAGTGAGTCTATTACACTAGAAATGAATGGGGCTTTAGCCATTGCTTAGGTCTCAGTTTCAAGAAAGTTTGCCTTTCGATGCAACTTATTTTGTCTGCATAGGAATTTCAATTTTATTTTTCATTCAATTGATTGTTGCTTTCAAAAACAAAAAACAAAAAACAGAAACCAACCCAAACTGAATATGAATGATTTTTAGCATTTTGTAAAAGGCTTAAGTCAGTGAACTCACAGTCCTATGACAATAACCCACTGGAGCCAGGTGACGGAGGCTCATTGACTGGCCTGGGGTGCTACCTGCTCAGTGATAGACAGTTGTTTAGATTCTCATTTCTACATAAAGATTGCCACACAGAGTAACTTAACACAATTGTAACTTGTTGGCTTTTCATCCTAATAGGGCATCTCTTCTGAGGGACTCACTGGGCCACAGCACAAGGGTTAGTAGGGGTGGTGTCTTGTCTGCAAGCTCTAGAGAATGCTGCCTCCACATCTGTGCAGAGTGTTGGCAGAAGTTGGTTTCTTGTGCCTGTGGGACAAAGGCTGACACTTCCTGGCTGCCTGTGAGGGAGGGCTGACTTCTACTCACTGACCCATCCATATCTCCTTCACTTTCCCAGGCAGGATAGAGGATCATGTAGAATTCTGGTAGTGCTTTTTATCTTCTCCTGAATTCTGTCGGCCACTATCTGGAGAAAACTCTGTTATTGTAGTACTGATGCAACCTTTTTGGATTCTTGTTTTAAACCTGGCTGATTAGGAGCTGTAATCACATCTACCAAATACTTTTGATCACGTCATGTGTCATGTAATGAACTTCTGGGAGTGACACCAAGGCTGAGATTATAAGAGCACCTTTGGATTCTGCTTACAGTGAATTCTTGAGCACTGGTTTTGTTCTCTTTATTTTGTTTTTGTTTAATTTGGTTTTGGTTTTTCAAAACAGGCTTTCCTAGTGTAGCCCTGGATGTTCTGGAACTCACTCTATAGACCAGGCTGGCCTCAACCTCACAGATATCCACTGGCCTCTGCCTCCCAAGTGCTGGGGTTAAAGGCATTCCCCATTGTAAATACAAATCCACTAAGTGCTACAGATGTAGAGCCATGGCAAATCTTATGCTACAGGAAGGAAACATCAGGTGAGGCTATGTGGAAACACTGTTGAGTAGAAAGTCAACACAGTATGTATGGTGGTCTTTCCAATTCTATAGCACATTCAGTAGCTATGTGAGCATATTGTAGTTTAAAAAGTAGACAAGGAATTGGGACAATTGTTTTATTCTTTCACAGCGTTTCCCGTAGAAAATTCATGGATTAATATCATTTTCTGAATCAACACCATAATATCAAAGTTGTCTCTTTTGTGATGCTTTGAAAATTTGGAACAATTTTCTTTTTTGCAGGCAATGAAATTAGTACTGACTATATTAAGACTAGTGGAAAAATAGTTTCATAAATGTAAGTTGAGATGGAACATGTTCTATCACATTACTTTAAGTTTGTGTAGGGTATCATATAGGGCTGACTTAGAATGGTGATTATTTTTCTAATTAGATATGTCAAAGTGTGTGTTATCCTTTCCCCACATGGGCTATGTGTTTGTATTGGCCTGCAAATTCTTTACTGGGGATCACTTTGTGTAGAAGTTGTAATTAGAAATGTAAATAAATAAAATATCCAATAAATACCCATGTGAAAAAAAAAGAACTTGTAATTGTTTGCTTCTTCTCCCCCTAGAAAATTGGCTACGTCACATGATCCTTTACATTTCAAATGAAGACAAAAATAAACCTGAGTAGATTCTGCTTATAATCCACTTATGATTTCTGGTCTGGCAGAAACTAGAGTACAGGTTAGAACACTTGCTATCTTCCATTATTAGAAAGGCCAGCTTGGCAGTTCCTTTTCCTGGGATCTCAGACAGATACCCTTGTGTTCCCAGCCCCAAGCAAGGCACATACTCTGGGCACGGGGCCACTGTGAAGGTCACTGGATACTAGCTTAGGTCGATGATTTTAACTGTGAAGAGAGTGTGTTGGAATTTTGTGTTTGAAAATAAAAGCCAGTGAAGGTACACAAGTATCATTTGATACCTTCAGAATTGTGCATTACTATTATAAACAGTGTTGTATCTGGCAGATAGAATCATGGCAGGCCAGAAGGGAAGGCATAGCTTCTGCTTTGTCTTTCCTTTCATCTAGTATAAATTGCAGCTTTGTATAGTGTTTTATATTTAAAAAAAAATCACTATTCAGACAATAACAAACTGCCTGTTTCTCCAGAGCTTTTCCTATTTGGTTCAACCAACTTAGTTTAATATTGTTATATGTGGTTGTGCAAGTTATCACTTTTAATAGTAGTATACATGTTAACAAGTCTTTTTAACCCTGCTCCTCTGAACACCTCCATATCTCCTCTTTCCTGGGGGGGGGGGAGGGGTAGTTGTATCCTATTCACAGTCCCTGTTAACTGAATCAGTTGCTGCCCTGAAGTAAGTGGGCCAGAGGGTAAGGAAGCTGAGTATATAGATAGACCAGGAGCCAGTCAAGTTACAATGGAAGACCAGCAGAAGAAACGGGCTTGTGCCAAGAGGTCTATGATTGTTCAAGGCAGCACAACTGGAGTCAGCTCATCCACACCTAGCCCAGGAAGCTTTAAGGCTTTCCTTTCATCTCCTTTTCCCACCTTACATAGCCTTCCAAGGACAATGGAGTTTTCGAGGAGTTTTGTTAATAATATGCATCTGTTCTGCTTCATCAGAAGCAATCTCCTGGATCTGAGTTGACTTCCCATTCATCATGTCTCTTCCTGTAAAACATGTTCACAAATCAGCTGGCATGCCCAAGTTCATTAGTGTTTTCTCTCGGTACCCATCTTAATGCTAAAATTGCTGTATGACATAGCTGTGAGACAATGCATGAATTCAGATTAGAATGATTGATTGTAATTAGTCTCATTTTTAGAAAGGCAACTTATTGTGAGAGTTGATAGATACATCAGTTTCTTTTTTGTTGCTGTGATGAGATATTTGACAAGAGCAACTTAAGACAGGAGTGGCTTATTTTGGTTCACAGTTGAAGGAAGGGTGGGAGTGATCACGAGGAGGTTGTCCTGCAGCTAGGATGCCTTCAGAAAATGTGGATTTAAGGATGAATTTATCAGTCTTTTGAATCTACTATGAAAGTCAATTAATACACTTGAAACTAGCTAATTATTGTATGAGCCATATGCCAAAAAAATAGATGGGCCATTCTGCTTTGGGAAAGTAACATAAAATATCTCCTTCAGAAAATCATGGTAAGTTAAAGACAATTGGCCATTTCACTTAAATGTTTAACGGCTTAAAACTAATTTTAAACTATTTATTTACACTGTGACAAGGATATTCGTGTCAGAGTCTCTTACATAAATAGGCAATTGAGTTAAATTTAATTTTGAATTTTTTCTTCCATGATTATCTTTTCATACTTGTCTTATGCTACTACAGACTCCATTTTGACTGATATAACTAATTTTTTCTAGGTCTAATACATTTTTATTAGATATTTGCCTTATTTACATTTCAAATGTTATCCTCTTTCCTCATTTCCCCTCTGAAAACCCCATATCCCAACCCCTCCCCCACTCACCAACACACCCACTCCCACTTTCCTGACCTGGCATTCCCCTACGCTGGGGAATGGCCTCTCCTCTCATTGATGTCTGAAAAAGCCATTCTCCACTACATATGTAGCTAGAGCCATGAGTCCTTCCATGCATACTCTTTGGTTGGTGGAGATCTGGCAGAGTCCCTGGGAATTCTGGGGGTACTGTTTGTTTTATGTTGTTGTTCCTCGTCTGGGGCTGTGAACCCCTTCAACTCCTTGGGTTCTTTCTCTAGGTCCTCCATTGGGGACCCTATGCTCAGTCCATTGGTTGGGTATTTTGTTTCCCCTTCTAAGAAGGACCAAAATATTCACACTTTGGTCTTCCTTCTTGAGCTTCATATGGTCTGTGAATTGTATCTTGCATATTCTGCAGATTCTGGACTAATATACAATTATCAGTGAATGCATACGATGTTTGTTCTTTTGTGATTGGGTTACCTCACTCAGGATGATATTTCTAGTTCCATACATTTGCCTACATGCATTTGCTCATTTCATGAGTTCATTGTTTTTAAGAGATGAGTAGTATTCCATTGTGTAAATGTATCACATTTTCTGTATGTATTCGTCTGTTGAGGGACATCTGGGTTCTTTCTGTTTCTGGCTATTATAAATAAAGATGCTATGAAAATAGTGGAGCATGTGTGACATAAATAATTTTTTACATGCCTACTTCTTCAACTTTGTTACAATAGAGTTTTGTGGATCTGAAAAACTGTTGCTTTAGGTAACATTTCTTATTTCTGCTTGATTTCTTTTTGGTGAATTTGACAGTGGAACTCTCTGAAAGTAATTTACTCCCTATTTCTAAACTTTTGACTCAGCTCATTTCTGAAAATGAAGACAATATTCACACATTCAATTTCTTTAGTACTGAATCTTCATAGTTATAATCAAATTTCTACCAAGTATGGAAATAGCATTCATTTGGGAATACTTGCTTTAAATTATTTTTCTTTCAGTTTTGCATTTACTTTACAATTAATGCAGATGTTTTGTGAAGAACTGCCACCACTCTGGGTGTTTGTAACATCATGGAATGCTCATTGATTCCCCCAAAATTTCCTTTAAAAAGTATATAGATAAAAGAATATTCTGAACTTTCCAAAATGATCACCAAATTTTCAAGAAGAAAATATGCATATGCCTTTTAAAACTGTCTGTAGCAGTACATACCTACAATCCCTGCAATCCCAGCAGTCATCAAGCTGAATCAGCAATATCGAGTTGCACTTGAGGCCAGACTATAAGGAAGACTCTATGTCAAAATAAATAAATAAATAAGTAAATAAAAAATAAGGGGGGGAGGAGAAAAAGAAAAACCAAACAAACACATTTTATTGTTCTTTTAGATGAGAAATATCTTCTTTAAATTAAGAATTTTAATAAAATTGTTTGTGTTTCTATACTGAGGTGATTTATTCTATAAATATTTGTAATTTAATTCTAAATGATCAAAGATGTGTAGTATTTTATACTTAAGATGTATGAAATAAATGTTTACATTTACTACTATATATTTACTTTTTAATAATTTCTTTCATTGTGGCTTAAAGAAAAGCCATGGTTATAATATTTGACTTTCAGAAAACAAGTAGCTTATAATAGTTATTTTCTTTGATATTCCAATTTTATTATTTAACTCCTTTTATCTGATGAAATGTCAGGAATCTTTAAGAGATCATATTCTCTCATGTGTGTCATTTCCATTTGCTTTGATCTTAAAAAATCAGAAATGTTCTTGTTGGCTTTACTTTAAGAGGAATTTATCTAAAGAATCTAATAGAAGAGAAAGTAGGAAAGATCCTCCAACTCATTGGCACAGGGGAAAACTTCCTGAACAGAACACCAATGTCTCAATGATTGACAAATGGGACTTCATGAAACTGAGAAGCTTCTAAGGCAAAGAACATTATTGGGAACTTACAGATTGGGAAAAAAAATCTTCACTAACCCTATATCCAATAGATGGCTAATATACAAAATATGTAAAGAATTTGAGAAGTTAACCTCCAAAAAAACTAAAGAACTCAATTTAAAAAATGGAGTACAGAGCTAAACAGAGAATTCTCAAAAGAGGAATCTCCAATGACACGGAAACACTTAAAGAAATGTTCAACATCTTTAGTCACCAGGGAAATGCAAATCAAAATGACCCTAAGATTCTATCTTACACCATTCAGAATGACTAAGTTCAAAAACTCAAGTGACAGCACATGTTGGCAAGGATGTGGAGAAAGAAGAACACTCCTCCATTGCTGGTGGGATTGCAAACTTGTACAACCACTTTGGAAATCAATCCGGTGGTTCCTCAGACAATTTAGAAGAGTTCTACCTAAAGATCCAGGTACACCCCTCCTGGACATATACCCAAAAGATGTTCCACCACACCATAAGGAAGTGTGCTCCACTATGTTCATAGCAGCCTTATTTGTAATAGCCAGAAGCTGAAAACAACACAGATGTCCCTCAATGGAAGAATATATGCAGAAAATGTGGTTCATTTACACGATGGAATAGTATTCAGCTGTTAAAGATGAGGGTAACAGGAATTTTGCAGGTAAATGTAGGGAACTAGAAAATATTTTCCTGAGTGAGGTAACTCAGACCCAAAGGACATGCATGGTATGTACTCACTGATAAGTGGATATTAGCCCCAAAATACGGAATACCCAGGATACAACCCATAGAAGTTTAACAAGACAGAAGGACAAAGTGAGGATGCTTCATTCCCATTTAGAAGGGGGAACAAAATTACCATGGGAAGCAAAAGGAAGGAGGGACCTGTGTAGGGGGGGGAGGAAGGGAACAGGATTAGATATGGAGGGTAGGGGAGACCAGAGAGAAGCCAAGAGGGCCAGGAGAATAAATGGATATATGCAGCTTCTGGGGCTGGCAGGTGAGGGGACCTTCTAGAAAGTCCCAGAGACCTGGGATGTGAGACACTCCTAGGACTCAGTGTTGGTGACTTTAACTAAAATGCCCATCAGTAGGGAGAGGAGGGAACTCAAGAGTCCACCTCCAGTAGATAGACAGGGTCCCAAGTGGAGGTACAGGGTTACAAACCCACAGTCAAAATTTCTGACCCAGAATTGTTCCTGTTTAAAAAAACTACAGGGACAAAAATGGAGAAGAGCCCAAAGGAAAGGCTGTCCAGTGACTGTCCCAACTTGGGATCCATCTCATGGTCAGAGTTCCAAGGCCTGGCATTATTACTGATGCTATGATGTGCTTACAGACAGGAGCCTACCATGGCTGTCCTGAGAGGCTCTATCTGCAGCTGAGTGAGACAGAAGCAGATACTTACACTCAACCATTAGACTTAAGTCAGGGACCCCTATGGAGGAATTAGGGGAAGGATTTAATGATTTGAAGGGGAAGGTGATCCCTCAGGAAGACCAGAAGTCTCAAATAACCTGGACCCCTGGAAGCTTCCCAAAACTGAGCCACCAACCAGGCAGCATACCCAGGAAAGGGGGATGCTTGGAGGAGAGTGGGGAGCACCCTCTCAGAGGCAAGAGGGAGGAAAAATAGGGTGAGGAACTGTGGGATGGAAGACCAGGAAGGGGCAATGGATAGAATGTAAATAAATAAAATAATTAAATTTTAAAAGAGAGAAAACAAACGACTAGAGCAAGTCAGCTTGCAGCTTTGGAGAGCTTTCAAACTTTCAGGTTAGGCTAACGCACAAGCTGTACTTCAACCACTACAGTGTTTAAGGCGTGGGACCCTGCCTACAGTGACTCAGATACTTTTCTATCTGTTCAATGTTTCACTTTCCTGGAGAATAGAATATCATATATCATATATGCTCGCACAGTCTAAAATAATTTGAGATTGATAATACCTATTCTTTCTATACTTGTAACACTTGTCCAGAGATAAAATTGTATGATACCTATTCTTTTGAAATCACAAGTTAGCCTCTGTTGTAGAATTTGTAGAAATAAATAAACATCCTGGATCCTCTTCTCTCTCTCTCTCTCTCTCTCTCTCTCTCTCTCTGTGTGTGTGTGTGTGTGTGTGTGTTGTTTGCAAAGACTCAAAAGGTCAAAACAATAAATCAAATAATTACTGTTTCAGAAATATTAAAAGTAGCATTTCCATCAATTCTGATGAATTTAAATTATCTGAAAATTCATTTTAAGATAAAATAGGATATCTCAAACATTGGAGAGTCATAGTTTGCAATCACTCATTCAATGTACACATTGATAGTTATCTCTTTTTAATTTCAAATAAATACCTCCAAAGCGTAGAGTTGTACTATAAACTCCTGGTGTCCAACAAATTCTTTATTTTTTTTTCTTTTTCCATTTTTTCTTTTTTCTTTTTTTTCTTTGCTGTCTCAAAAGCTTTGTTTTAACTTGGTCCAGGACTTGAGAGAGGCTCCAGAGTGGTCACAAAACTGCCTAGTAGCTTGAGGGGTTCATTCAGGTGGAGGTCCTGAGGCAGGTTGGTGCAGAGCAGAGGAGGGAGCCCCTTGGAAGGCACAGGGGCCTCCTTAGTCGTGCTTGAGAGTGAGGCACTCTAAGAGATACTCTAGGCTAGAGATGCCTGGGGCACGTCAGGTCAGTCTATGTTGGTTGCAGCCCGGCCACCCTGCGGAGGTTAGTGAGGTGGTGACCCATCTTCTTGATGAGCTTCACCTCCTTATCCAGGAAGTGAATTTCCAAGAAGTCACAGACATGAGGGTCTGTGTGGTCAGAACCCAGGGCGTGCAGATCCAAGGGGGCCTGGATCAGGTTCCTCTCCAGGGCAAAGACAGCTTCCATGGCCTCCTGGGCTTTACCCCATTCATCTTGAGATGGCTTCTGCACATCCCGGAAGAGTCCACAGTCCCCTTGGAGGTCCCGTGGATCTGTGTCTTGCTAGAACAGACCTAGGGACTCCCACTTTATTAGCTTCCAGTGGCCTTACAAGTCTCTCCAGCCAAAGCCTCTGGGACCCTCTCCTCAGTGCCTTCGGCTCCTAGGACCTGTCTGCATTGTCTCTTTGCTGCTAGCTCTTACTCAGCCATGACCTCTCAGATTCGTCAGAATTATTCCACTGAAGTGGAAGCTGCCATGAACCACCCTATCAACTTGCACCTGCGGGCCTCCTACACCTACCTCTCTCTGGGGTTCTTTTTTAATCAGGATGATGTGGCTCTTGAGGGTGTAGGCTACTTCTGTGAATTGGCGAAGGAGAATCCTGCCGAGTGTCTCCTCAAGTTGCAGAACGATTGTGCGGGGATGAAGGGTGTGTGTGTGTGTGTGTGTGGGTGGGTGTACTATTCCAGCAGTTCCTTGAGGCACAACATTCCATCTTGGAGGGAAGCTCTTAGGACATAAAGTGTTCTAAAGAGAGGTAAAATATTCCATTTTGCAGAGAATCTCCTTCAAATGTGGAAAGGAAACAACTCAAGAGCTTCAGGAAGTCCCTAAAACTGAGCAGATTCTCTAGGTTCTTTCGTCCTCTAGCATATAAGCAGTAAAATCTTTTGAGAGATACTCAGATGAGCAGAGCTGCCAAGTTTCCTGGAAAAGGCTTAGAGCATTGGAGCTTCCAGGAGGAGAGTACCCCCACCATGTTGATCTACCTGAATATAGAACAGTGAGTTCAAGGGTTCCACATTTCCAAAGCCATCATCCATGCTGGACTGGGCTTTTGACAACACAGCTAGCCGTATATTTCAGTTGTTTCTGTCTCTATAAACAGACACTCACCAATTTCCTGCAAGTAACTAATTGGTTCACTAAGTTGGACTTTGGCAATATGTACACTTTGGTATTAGCTCTGGAGTGAATAAACATTTGTTCAGATATCACGGGTAATGGTGTCACACAATAGTTCCTCTCAAGGTTGCTACTTCCTAGGCTCCCAGAAGCTATGGAAATTGCAAAAGTGAACATGATAATCAATAGTAAATCTAATAAAAGAGGGAAAACAAGTACTATATTTTTATTGAACTTTAAATAAAAGATCACAGAGACAAAGAGTGTTTGAAGGTATCTAAGAAGAATTAAAAAGCACAAACCAGCAGCAGCAACAACACTCATTATTAAGCAGTATCCTAAAATTCAAAACCAGCATCATGCATGGTATCAACAGAAGAGTCAGTAAAATGTGGAAACCCTTTTCTCCTCAGTCTGTCTAATGACCCTTCTGAGTTGAGCTGTGCATAGCAACTTGCTTTTGGTTTACAGTAAAAAAAGACCTGAAAAACATAGTTTTGAGAATACTAGCAAAACATACATTTTGTTCATTTTGTTTGAAGAGCTCTTATTTCAGTTCTAAAAACCAAATGAAATTAGCATATACCGGAAATTCTTTCTGTGTGTTATTCTTAAAATTTTTGGATTGATAGAGCAGAAGTACCTAAGCAGTGACTCCACTTTGATGGGTGGTAATTAGAGGAAAAGATGTGCTGATAAAATAAGGCATTCATTAAGCTGAGGCATATGAAATTCCTGATGTAGACCTACCCTCAAACATTGCAATTAGCAACCCACAGTCAAAATAAATCTCACTTTTGAGTGACATTTTAAGGTCTAGAATAAACTAATCAATAATAAGTATTTAAGGAATATTCTGGAAGATTGAATTTGGATGTGCGAAGATGTCCTGATAGCTCAGCTCCAACCATAAAAGAATAACAATAGAAAATCCATGTGAAATACTACTAGTAGTCATAAATTTTTGCAACCTCTTTTAAATAAGGGTTCAACCTCTCCTCTAGCCCACAACCCAGAAAAGATAGTAGAAGAGAAAAATTATTAGGATATGAGGGAAGCAGAGCTGTTATCCATAGTTCTTTGTGGCTGGCTTGCTACTCTTTCTCAGGAGTTCAGTCCCATAGAAAACACCAAATATGACTCAGTAGCTCCAGACCAGTCCTCTAGGCAGGCAGATACCACAAATGAACTGGCAGCTACAATCCAGTCCTCTTGGCAGGAAGATGCCAGGCATGAACCAGCAACTGTAGTTCAATCCTGAAGAAACTGCGAGGCTTGCTAACTGGCTTGAGGTGAGGGTGGAGGTGGGGTGGGGGGTGGGAGTGGGGTGGGGGGGATGGGGGGGGAGTGGGAAGTGGCAAGCTGCCTCGGGAACCTCACGAGCAGTTCTTGGGCACGTTTCTCTCAATGGCAGCATTATCACAAGTTGAGCTCAACAGGCTATGTAAGGTGAACTAATAAATAACTGTTGTCAGCAAAGAATAGTGTGTGTAGGGGGAGCAAACCAAACCAATGCTCAGTGCTTGCTCCCACTGTCTGTTGGGTCATGTTTCTACTCCTTCATCAAGCATCCTTTCACATGCTTGCTCGATCAAAACACCCTTTCACCTGTGTCGACTTCAGGAAAACATTTTTTTTCCTGTGTCTCCTTCAGCAGAACATCCTTTCATCTCTGTCTGTTTCAGGAAAACATTCTTTCACGTGTCTTCTTTAGCAAGACATCCTTCCACCTGTGTGCCCCTGCAAAACATCATTTGACATAATTAACTTTCCAAAGAAACTAGAAGTTTCTACTTCATGTATCAGAGAACATATGAGGCAGTTAGTGTTTCTTCATTCTGTAGGATGAAAAGTTTTTCCATGTTTTAAATGATGTAATAATGAATGTTACAGGACAGTTCGTTTCGCTGGAAAGACTGCCTACAAATATTTTGAAACAATTCTGGTATGACATAGACCATCAACGGTTCAAATATTTGTGTGCCATGGCTGATAAATTGTTAGGCTAACTCTGTTTCACAGATACACTGTAGATAAATAATCTGAAGATTTCTCCAAAATGGGGGATAGTTTCAGTTTGTAGACAGACTCGTCTGACAGAAACTGCTTCACCTGTGTTCAGTCCCACCTTTTCGCTGTAAAATCTCTCAGACCTTGCCTCAGATTGATACTTGTTTGAATCTATGACTGCTTGAGTATTGTTAAAGTCCTTTAATGTGCTTAAGTAATTATTTTTACAATAATACTTGGATGCTCTGTCATATAAAGAAAAATATGCTTGCCTTGAATTTTGAGAGAATTCTGTGTGCATTTTAGGTCAAGATTTTAAAATTCAGACAAAATTGCTTTAGCTGGCATAAGAACTGCTTTTTCATTTTACTACAGGTCCCAAGATGAGATGTGACTCGTATTGCCTAGAGATCATTTTTACTTTCGCTCATTTTTCAGCTCCTCTGCTTTACACTTGTTTATCAGGTTCCTTCCAATGGAAAAATGTACTTAGTTCTCTGAATGCTAGGAAGAATCCATCCTACAGAGAAATGCAAGTCAGATGCCTAAGCGACTATGGCTATGTGATCTACCCTTCCTGCCTTTGGCCAGTGTTTGTAAAGTTCAAAAGAATCAATGATAAGAACAAGGAGAGCTTATGCAAAAACAATAACTTTTCTAGATTCTGGTGTCTACACATCATATTGTCTAAGTTCTATTGCTACCTTCATAATTGGTGGTTATTGGGATTTGAACTTTAACTATCCAACACAGGCATACATGTTCCCTAGAATGCAGGTATATTTTGGGAGGTTGTGAAATGTCTAGGAAATGAGGTTTGGCTGATGGAATTAGTTCAGTACAGGAAGGACTTTGAAGATATGCTGCCCCCACATGCCCATGTAATTCTTGTTTCCTGCTATCAGATCTGATATATATATATATATATATATATATATATATATATATATATGCTGGTTTACTGCATATTCTTACTACCAGGGACACAGCCATATTTCCCTGATTTCCCTGCTATGAAGGATTGAAATTCTTCTGCAATGACAAATCCAAATACACTTTTCTCTCCATAGATTGTTTCTGCTCAGTATGTCATCACAGAAATGCAAAAGTACCTAGTACATAAAATTAGACCAGGAGTGGGGAATTGATATCCTGTAAGAATATGGAAGAGTCTGGAGATGTGGGACAGAGAATGGTAGAATAATGTATAATGAGCCATTATGGTAGATTTCAGAAAAATGCAGAGAAGAAAGAATATACTCATGAGGTTTCAGCTGAGAACAAGGGCTGGATTGGGAAGCAGACTAGAGGCTATTTATTCATGCTGCATTCTCACAAATGACCTGGCTGAGGTTTGACTGTGTCCTGAAAATCTGAATAAGCCTGAACCAAAAGTACTGAATTGGTATATATAAGACAATGTTCAGTTTGCAGCATTGTTATTTGTGTTTTCTTGTTGCCAGTTTGTTTTATGCCGAGAATGGGAATTAACAACAGAGAGCAGAAGGATTTGAAAACTGTATAATTTGGGGGGCACAAATGCATTTAAAATAGTAGGAGAAGCAAAAACATACAAAGCAGATATCATTGCTAAAAAGCAAAGCAGCACTGAAGAGAAATTGTACATTTCATATTGGGACACTAGGAAATGTGCATTGAGAGCAAGTTCTTATCTGTGGAAGGATCCAGAAAAAAAGGAGCAAACTATGTGAAAGATTTTCTTTGAGAAGAGAATGCATGAAAAGAGAACCACAGGGTTGGGTGTGTCCTGCTTGTAGAGTGTCTCCCATGGGAGTAATTGTTCAGTTTGGCAACCTAGGTGTTCAGAGGCCAATGTGTTCATAGTTCAAAAGGTCACAGTTAACTTTAAGAGTTAACAATAGAACGCGCTGTTGTCCACGTGGGGCTAGTTTTGCAAGCATGCAGAATGCAAAAGTTCAAGTGACATTGTGTTGTGATAAGACCCCACAGAAAAGCATTGGAGGCCCATACTATGTAAAACAGAATTACATTACCTGTAGAAATTCCCAGAGTGGGCTATACTTACAGCTATGTTGTAATCCTAATTTGCAATGGAAACCTTGGGATAATGAAGATGCCAAGAATGTGGAATGTCTTTTGAGGAAATCTGCAGGCACTTAGGGGGAGTTAGACTAAAAGAAATGATATGTACTGTAGACAGTCAAGAACATGGGGTAAAGCTAATCCCATGACTGACAAAGCCCATATTATGTCACCTACATTCAGATGCTTCACATGATTATCAAGGATTTAAAATTTTTATACTATGATTTGTTGCTGAATTTGTTGTATTTCCTTACTATAGTTCTACTTTTCTCCTTTGGAATGTTTACTCAACTATTGTATATTGAGTACATATAATCTTCATTTTAATTTTATATGCTCCCAGTTACCAAGTTGCCTTAAGTCCCAGAAGAGACTCTGTACATTTTATTTAGCTATGTATTCATTTATAAAATCATATGCACATATTGGTGGTAGACATGAGTGTGGGTGACCATGGAGGCCAGAAGAGGGTCCTAGATCTCCTGAAGCTGGAGACTGGTGGTTATGAGCCTGACGCTGATGCTGGGAACCAAACTTTGATCCTTTACAACAGTAGCAAACCTTTTTGTACATCTCTCTAGCCCTGGATTCACTTCAAAACCATAATCATCGGATTGTTAAGGTGTTGGGAGAACATTTGAAGTTAGACAGAAAGTGCTTTGTCTTAAGAGATGACCATAAGACTTTGTTAGGCAGAAGAAAAGTGTTGCCTATATACACATGCCTTTAATATTTCCCCAATGATGGTTACAGTTTTAGAAACTATGGGAAGTAGGAGGTATAGGAGCTGGTTTGTGAAGAGAAGAGCCTTGGAACATAAACAGGCTCTAGCCTGTATTTTTTGATTGTCCTCTGTGTCCTGATCTAAAATGATGTGGATGAAGTACTTCTCTACTTCATTTTTATTGCCAAAAATATAGGCGGAGAAATTGACTCTTAGAGAAAAAAAAATAACAGAAGCCTCTTCCTGACAACTCAGGCTATTGAAAGACTGTTGGGGAAAAGAGACATCTGCCACTCCTGAGAACCAAGGGTGCCTGTGTCTCAATATATCTACACCCTATTCTCATGACACAGATAATGGAGCTCTGCTTAGAGATATTGGTATGACAGAGAAGATGAAGTGCCACAGAAAACCTTCAGCTTCTCAGATGATGAAAACCTCCTTTGTGTGAATGTGTGTCACACTGATAAGGATAAACTACACAAAATTCTCTTCTGTGAGGTGAGACCTATGTGCATGGTTGTGGTGAATGAAGAAAAACATTATGAACCGTGTCAGTAGATGATTCCTGAGCATTATAGAGAACATAATTTCAGTCATTTCTATCTTCCAGCTTTGCAGATATCCCATGGAATTCCAAGGGGACACACATTGTAAAGTATAATTCTGGGAATCATTAGATGCTGTTGCAAATGAAACCGATTTTTAAAAGTAGAGATGCAAGCATCTTGTTTTCTTGTTTTGTTTAATTTTTGGAATAATTCTTTTTGATAATTTCTTCCTTTTTTTACTTTTTGTTGTATGATATGTACATGTGTATGTATGTACATATATGTATATATATATATGGAAGCCAGAGTTTGGCATTGGAATGTTCTAGTGAGTTCCTCCTTAATTTTTTAGGCATGCTTTCGCTGAACGAGAGATTACAAAGACTGACATGCCACTGAGCCCAGGGATAATCCTTTCTCTGCTTTCTCAGAGTTAAAAAATTCCAGCTGTGTTCTACCATGCTCAGGTTTTTATGTTGGTGTTGAGTGTCTGAACTTAAGTTTTATTGTTGAATGGTAAGTACTTTACTTGGGATATCCTGCCAATGCCCTGTGTGATGAATTTAAACACCACTACAAATGAAGAAACAATGAATCAATAATGTATGTTTCCTTGCTTCAAGGTAGTAGGATCTGTGCTGTACTATGGGACATGTTCAGAAACAGATGCTTTAAATGAAGATTGGGACTTGGGGAGAATCGAAGAATATAAGAATTGAAGAATCATAACATGATAATTCTATATTATCATGTATTTTTGTTCTTTGAAAATAAGGACAATAACATTGAAGATAATTTGAATATTAAATGTAATCACTTTTTGAAATTTGAAAAGTTTATATGTAAGTAGGAAATACCATATTATATATGAACAGCATATAGTCTCTGGACCTCCATGAATCAATACCATACACTGAGTCATTGAAACAATCTCAATTTTCTCTCAGTTTCAGAGGCTGAAAGACTGCAAGGATGCTTCATTCAGAAGACTGTAAGGGGATGCCTGTTTATCCTCTGTTTTGAAGATGGCATCTCCTCCTTCTCTGTCTTCAGAGTACAGATTATGGTCATTCTATACTTATATGATCATTTCTTCATTTGTCAATATTTCCCTCTTTAGAATAAGGACATAGGGTACATCCACTCTAATCACTTCATTTTAATTAATTACATCTGCAATGACACCATTTCCAAATAAGGTCATTCTGAGACTGTAGATGTCAGGCCTTTAACCTATGTCAAGAGCACAAAATGACAACCCCAAACAAATAAATAGCATGGAAATATGCACCACTGATAGCATAGGTACAGAAGCTAACAAGTAAGATGATCTAAAGATGTCACACATCCATGAAGATAAAGTGATAACAATAAGGAGAGACGTGGAAGGGGAAAATGGCTGCAGCTCAATGCTATAGAGTTTGGGCAACCTCGGACATAGCTGTCTCTCTGCAGCAGACTAATGTCTTGGAGAGGGCTCCTTTCTCCTTGTCTAGCAACAACAAAGCCAGTTGATCTAACCAATAGCACATTAGTACTGAAATCCATTTATATAAGGTGTTACTAATCCCAGATAAAGACTGAATGGCAAGTGTTCTAAAATGTGGTTTGCTACAAACCCCAAGTATAATCCTCATGCTTAGAATGTGTAACTGTCTTGTTTTAGATGAAAACACAAACAAAACTACTTCAACCAAGATTACACTAGATCTATTAATATTGATACAATTTTTTAAATGAAACTTAATTCTATTTTCCTGTGGAACTAAAAAGAATGCTTGAATTAAATTTTATCTTAGTCAGCGCAAATATAAACCCACAGTGCCATGAATCATGTATGATATATTGGCCTAAGGAATGTGTGTATTCATAATAAAGGTGGCTCAATTAATCTTTGTTGTATGTTAGTAAATACAAATAGAGACAAATAAAAATAAGTTTTCATATTATTTTTACTATGTTCATCCTATTGAGGCAGTATATTTAGTTAAAAATCACTCTCAATTCAGCCTTCATCGTTGTTTCTGTGCTTTTGCTATTGACACCTTGTCAAGGTTGTAATCCATGGATTTATAGCTGTTTTTGTTATTTATTTTTTCAGATTGTGATTTGATTATCCTTTCCATTTTCTCCTTCCAAATGATTTTATACCCTTTTTCTGATCTCCTTCAAATTCATAGCAAATTTTCATTGTTACTGCATACAAATATATACATACTGTACTGGCTAGTTTTGTATGTCAACTTGACACAGGCTGAAGTTATCACAGAGAAAGGAGCTTCAGTTGGGGAGGTGCCTCCATGAGATCCAGCTGTGGGGCATTTTTTCAATTAGTGATCAAGTGGTGAGGGCTCCTTGTGGGTGGTTCCACCTTTGGGCTGGTGCTCTTGGGTTCTATAAGAGAGCAGACTGAGCAAGCCAGTAAGAAACATCCCTCCATGGCCACCATGCATCACCTCCTGCTTCCTGACCTGCTTGAGTTCCAGTCCTGACTTCCTTTAGTGATGAACTGCAACATGGAAGTGTGAGCTCAATAAACCCTTTCCTCCCCAACTTGCTTCTTGGTCATGATGTTTGTGCAGGAATAGAAACCCTGACTAAGACAAATTGGTACCAGTGTAGTAGGGTATTCCTCTGACAACCTGACCATGTTTTGGGGAGGATTGTGGAAGGACTTTGGAATTTTGAACTAGAAAACCTGTGGAAAGTTCTGTAGGAGCTTGGAAGACAATGTTACGAACAGCACAGCAGATGGAGGCCTGGCTTGTGGAATTTCAGAGGGAAGATTAAAGACTCTTACAGTGGCCATGCTTTGATTGTGAAGATTCTGTGGTTTTGGTTAGCTGGGGCTGAAGAATCAGCTGTAAGTAACAAGATACCAGAACCACTAAAGCAAACCTTTGTGTTACTGGAACTATTGATGCTGGTTAGCTGGAGCTAAGAAATTAGTGGTGATTAAGAAGAGACCAGCATCACTGAGATGAAATCTTCTTGGAAGTGTTTTCTGAGAGCACAGAGAGTGTGTTCCAAAGATAGCCACAGTTGTATTTTGTGCTGTGGCTGGACTTGGTACTATGTAAGAGTCACCCAGATGGTACTGGTTTTGAAGGCATGAAGGGATCATGAAGAGCAGCCGAGGCTCTTGGCACAGTGAGAGGCCATGGAAGGCCATTGGTGAAGGTGCAGCCTAAGTTGCAAATGATGGCCCAGGACTTGAATGGGTCATGCATAGGAGCAGAGGCTTGTCACCATGAAGAGAGCCTATGAGAGGCTATTGATGAAGCCTAATTACAGTAGAAGTCAACAGTATTTTGGAGATGCCAGTACCATACGATGACCACCAAGAACAGCAGCAGCAGTGGAGTACAGGCAGCTAGAGCCTAGAAGACAATCTGTGTGCTACAAAGGGCAGGACTGAAGGAGTGACCCAAGCCCTTGGAGGAGCCCAGAAGATCGTGAGTTGGATCCCAGACATTGGACATTTGGAGTTTGAGTTTTGCTTTTGGTTGTGACTGTGCCCTGATATGTTTCCCTCTTGAAGGAAGAAAGTATTTTAGTGGAGCCCACAGTTAAAAGACTTTGAACTTTTAAAAGACTTTGAATTTTAAAGATACTGGATATTTCAAGGTGATTGAACTTTTAATATGTAAATACTGTGGGACTTTTAAAGTAATTTAGATCTTGGGGATGAATAAGAAAGTAAGGGTTGAGGCTTAATGGTGATGTGTTTGTGTGTCAAGTTGACAAGGGGTCAATTGTACTGGCTAGTTTTGTATGTCAACTTGACACAGGCTGGAATTATCACAGAGAAAGGAGCTTCAGTTGGGGAGGTGCCTCCATGAGATCCAGCTGTGGGGCATTTTCTCAATTAGTGATCAAGTGGTGAGGGCCCCTTGTGGGTGGTTCCACCTTTGGGCTGGTGCTCTGGGGTTCTATAAGAGAGCAGGCTGAGCAAGCCAGTAAGAAACATCCCTCCATGGCCTCTGCATCAGCTCCTGCTTCCTGACCTGCTTGAGTTCCAGTCCTGACTTCCTTTAGTGATGAACTGCAACATGGAAGTGTGAGCTCAATAAACCCTTTCCTCCCCAACTTGCTTCTTGGTCATGATGTTTGTGCAGGAATAGAAACCCTGACTAACACACATACACACACGCACACACACACACACACACACACACACACACACATCTATATCTATCTCTATCTCTATCTCTATCTCTATCTCTATCTCTCTATCTCTATCTCTATCTCTATCTCTATATCTATCTATCTATATATGTATAGATAGATAGATATAATCTTAGGATAGATTTAAGAACATATACATTTAACATATACGTACCTGTTGAACCTATAAACGTGTTATTTTATTATGCTTCCATAATTACCTTCCATTTATACTGGAATCTCTAACTCCATAGCTGAATAAACTTGTTTTTTTTTCTTGACTCATGGCCTGTCCTTGCAATGTCTAGTGGTAGAGGCTGATTGACAGCTTTGGCAATGCCAATGCAGTCACTGAGCAAATCTGACCCACAGCAGAGAATGGGCAGTATGTGTGTATAGTACTTGTTCCTAATGTCTGCATGTAAATAACCCTATACATTCTGTCAAGGGATGACCTAAACTGGATTCTAAAGTCCAGGATACCAGTTGCCTTCTGAAGCAAGCGTGATGACTTGAGTCCAGGCAGGAAGTGGGATTTGGCCATGGCCCATGATGTCTGTATTCCAATATGTAAAAGTAGAGGGTTCAGAATGAAGGGTTCTCTCTCCACATGCCAATAAGATGGAAGGTTCCCATTGTCAGCCTTTAAAGAAAGAAATATGAGAACAATCTTTCAGTTATTATAAGAGACCATGATATTGTTGCTATTTAATTGGTATCTTCTATGCCTAAGATTCTCCTATCTCTTGCATTTTGTTGGTGATGCTTGCATCTGTGACTCCTGCCCTCTTCCCTAGGTTTTCCATCATCAGGGTTGTCTCCCTTTGTGTTTTCTTTAACGTTTCTATTTCCATTTTTAGATCCTGGACAGTTTTGTTCAATTCCCTCACCTGTTTGATTTCAGTTTTTCTTTTCTTTTCTTTTTCTTTTCTTTTTTTGTATTTCTTTAAGAGATTTATGTGTTTCCTCTTTAAGGGCTTCTACTTGTTTACCTGAATTCTCTTGTATTTCTTTTAGGGAATTATTTATGTCCTTCTTAAAGTCCTCTATTATCTTCATAAGTTAGAATTTTTTATCTGAATCTTGATTTTCCAGTGTGTTGAGGTATCCAGCGCTTGCTATGATGGGAGAACAGGGTTCTGACATTGCCAAGTTGTATCGGTTTCTGTTGTTTACATTCTTGTACTTGCCTCTTGCCATCTGGTTATCTCTGGTGTTAACTGGCTTTCTGTCTCTGATTGGAGCCTGGCAAGTGTTGGAGCCTCAACTGTAATCCTAGGTGTTTCAGAACACCTGGAGGTCAAGGTATTTCTGGGTATGGGCTGAGTGGATGGGGATCCAGAGTACAGGCTCCATTCTTGGGAATAGGTGCAAACTGGAAGGAACCTTCTGGCTGGGCAGAGCTTCCTGTGGCCCCAAAAGATGCTCCAACTTATATCAAGTACACATTCTCCACTATGTCTTAGCAGCCTTACTTGTAATAGTGAGAGTCTAGAAACAACCCAGATGTCCTTCAATAGAAGAATGGATACAGAAATTGTGGGACATATACACAATGGAATACTATTCAGCTATTAAAAACTAAGACATCATAAATTTTGCAGGTAAATGTATAGAACCAGATAATATCATTCTGAATGAGGTAACCCAGTCATAAAAGGATATACATGGTATATACTCACTGAGAAGTAAATATTAGCCCCAAAGATCAGAATACCCATGATACAACTCACAGACCACATGAAGCTTATCAAGATGGAAGACCAAAATGTGAGTGCCTCAATCCCACTTGCAAGGGGGAACAAAATAATCACAGGAGGCTGAGGGAGGGATCTTGGAGGGAGAGAGGAGGAGGAGTTCAAAAAGGTAGGCAGGATCAGGTACTGGAAAGGACAGAAGTACAGAGAGCCAGGAAATATATGGCAGTGGACAATGGCGAACTGGGGGTAATAACTAGAAAGTCCCAGATGCCAGGGATACAAGAGGCTCCCAGAACCCAACAGAGATTACTTTAGCTGAAATACACAGCAAAGGGGAGATAGAACCTAGAGATAGCACCTGCATTAGATAAGCATGGCCCCCAGTTGAAGGATGGGGCCACTCATCCATTTCAAAATTGCTAATTCAGAAATGTTCCTGTCTAAAGGAAAGACAGGAACAAAAAGTGGAACAGAGACTGAAGGAAAGGCCATCCAGAGACCTCCCCACCTTGGGATCCATCCTATCTGCAAATACCAAACTCTGACACTATTGCTGATGCCAAGAAGTATCTGTTGACAGGAGCCTGGTATGGCTCTTCCCTGAGAGGGTCTACCAGCACCTGAACAATACAGATGCAGATACTCACAGCCAGTCTTCAGACTGATCCCAGGGACCCCAATGGAAGAGCTATGGGAAGGACTTAGGGAGTTGAAGGAGATTGCAATCCCATAGGAAGAATAATAAGAACTAATTGGGCCACCAAGAGCTCCCAGAGACTAAACCATCAACCAAAGAAGACTAAACCATCAACCAAAGAATATACATAGTAGGATCCATGACTCCACATACATATGTAGCAGAGAGACTGGCCTTATCTGACAAGAGTGGGAGGGGAGGCCCTTGGTTCTGTGTAAGGTTGATGTCCCATCTGGGGGGCGGTGCTAGAGCTGGGATGCAGGAGTGGATGAGTGGGTAGAGCAGCACCCTCATAGAGGCAAAGGGAAGTGGGGAGAGAGGGGATGGGGAGTTTGTGGAGGGGTAACTGGAAAGAAAGGGGATATCATTTGAAATGTAAACAAATAAAATGATTAATTAAAAAAGATGTACAAAGAAAATCAAAATAATAAAAAAACTAAAAAAGATGTAAAAAGTAAATTAAAATAATAATTGATTAAATTGTATTCCATAAAAGTAGAAAATAGATTATTTAAAATAAATTACCAATATGTACAATATCCACATACAAGTGCTGTTGTGATGAACCACTTCCCAGGATTTCACTGTTTGTGATTCTGTGTTCTTCAGGACTATCATCACTAAATTTTAGAAAATACTTCTCACCAAATTTCTGACATGATTTTATTATTCATAAGTATCCTTTCCTACTCTGAATGCACAATGTTCGGAGAGACTCTTTTGTCCCCTACTTTTCTTGCTGTGGTCCTTTCATTACCTCATTCAGAAAGTAATCACTAAAGAGTGAACAGGTGACTAATCACTAAAGAGTAAAACACTAAAGAGTAAAACACTAAAGAGTAAAACAGTGAGTAATCACTAAAGAGTAAAAATCTATAACTCTAGCTCTGAGCTTCATCTTATGTTTCAAACACATAAATAATCATGAACTATGTGTGACAGTGCAGGGTTTCATCCCTTGGAATTTTCCCATCCCTGGGTACTATGAGTTTCTAGACAGCATGCGGCTTCTTTGAAGTTGCTCTTCCCTACAGTGATGTCATGTTTATTGGGTTATTCAATCCTAGATTCTGAAAGCATAAACTGTTGAAACATAAGCTGTTGTACTTTGAGAAGCTTCCATGGTTTTGAGTACAGGCTCAAACTTTCATATTATCTAAAAACCTGTGTATATGTGCTAACATCACGATCTCGCTCCATAGATTTGTAACCACATCGAATAGCATTGTTACAAATCTATAATATTTTTAAAAATGTTTTTGGTGCATGAAGCATTAAGTCTGCATGTTTCTATTGTTTTGCTCCAGTTTTTTTTTTTTTTTTTAGCTCAAGAAAGAAGTTGACACCAAGTGCCCATTTGTTAAACTGCATTCCTCATGATGGCCCGTGAAACTTTCAGTTAATTTGAAGGGCAGATAGTGTTGATTTAGCGTTGAGGTGAAGTGGATACAGCCATGTGATGGACTGATAACAAAAACTGAACTTGAGACGTGGCCTGGAAACTCATTTGTTTTGCTGAGTCACTAAGGTGAAAATAAATGCAGTGCTATTTAAAGCATAATTAATAGTCTCATTAATAGACACATTGTGATGGAAATACCGTCCTGACATATAGCACTGTTCTGATGCCCCAGATCTGTAGTGTCAGCAGTTGCAAACTGTGTCAGACTGCCACTACCTTTCCACTGCCACAGATATGTTATTAATCCTGAGAGACCCTGGTAATAAGGACACTGCCTGAGTCTCAAAGCTGGTGCTTAGCTCTCTCATGCTTACACTGGGGTCCTCACATCACAGATGAAGCCTTTTGGATTTTAGCATTCAAGACAAAAGCTATTCTTCCATTTCTGAAGTGCTCCGGATAGGCTGTTCCCTGATGATCAGCCTACTGTTACAATCAAGCTTTCTGTGATAAGAATGTTTTAAGCTATCTTGACAAATGCTTATAATTACAATAGTTATCATACAGAACACGTGTTATCCTCTAAGGGATTTACGTGTGTGATAGAATCTTTCTAGTAAAAGAGTTTATCAGCCAGCAGATTTGCTTTCTTATGATCGGAGAGTGCATTTTAGATACATAAAAGCACAATAAATGCACTCTTAACTATGCTGGCCGATGTAATCAAGCTCCTTTCTTTACCAAGTATCTAAACAATCTCATTAAGTATATGTCTAGAGGATATAATGACACTCTTCAACATAAGCAAGGATAGTGCCTTGCATTTAGATTCTTCTTATCAGATTCCAGAGTTTAAGCAGTTTGGTCACTGGGATAATTAGGCCACCAAGGCTCCTCATCTCCCCTGCCTGCTTGTCAGTTCTAATGGCTGCTGAAAGATAATTTGCCCAATTGAAAAAGTTGCTACCCCGCTGGAGAGGTGTGTAAAACAAAGTAAGTAAATTTATAATCTGTCTCCTTTCCAGGCTCTGAGTAATAATTGATGAGAACTTGGAACTCATGTCCCTTGTAAACCCAGAACCCAGGGCGATTTCTTATTTCAGCCTGGGATATTATTCAGCATTGCCAAATCATGGGAAAGTTTGAACAGTGTCCCACTAAGGGTGCAAGTGAGGAAGACTGGGCCTATGCGATATCTCATTGCTCATGAATGGCCATGCTTCAAGTTAACAATAGGATGAAGGACTCTATTACCTACCAGATGAATGTTGGGTTTGGTCCAGTAATGTCTTTCATATATTTTGATTTTCTCACTTCACTTATTAACACCAGGCAGCAAATGTGGCACAATGATTATGATACAAAAAAATAGATAATTTTTTATACTCAGATTGACTACCATATTTTGATTTTGAAAGTCACCATCTTAGTCTATTACAGATACTTTTTTTATATATGCATATTTGTATGAATATGCAGTTGTGGATAGGGTAAAATGCTGAGTTGAGTCTTGCCTCTCTCTTGCCTCTTGCCCTCTTGCTACCTCTCTCTCCCCATTTCTTTCCCTCCTTTCTCCATGTGGTCATGGCCGGCCTCTACTTCTCTACTCTCTCCCTCTCTCTGCCTTTCTCAGCCTCTCCTACCCTCTTAACTCCTCTCCCTATGCCCTGAATAAACTGTATTCTATACTATAAAAAACATGCTGAGTTGAATATTCATAAATGGCATATACATATACATGTACATGCAAATGAACACTTAGAAATAATAAAACATTAAATTGCTCAGTTCTTTTGTTTTTCAATCATCCTATGAAATAACCACAACTATGAGAAGAAGATGAATTTAGATGTCTCAATCTTTTTTCTTGGTCTTTTCACACTCATAAATCAATGGTAGGCTTCTCAGCTTACAGTGTTCTGGCTCCCATAGAACATAGGCCTTGGATGGAGAACTGGCCCTCATATCAGTTCTTTTCCTTCTTGGCGTATGTCTTTGAGGGAGATTGGCTGTTTAGTGAAACACCAGTGATCCAACCTTAACTCCACCAACTCTTTTACTTGTACAATCTGGGCAAATGGAAGAATTGAAACCAAGGGTATTGGGTGGAACTGAGACTGGGCGGTGTTTGTAAAGCAAATGTGGTTTGTTGTTTTGGGCAATGTTCTGATGAACATTGTTTTGGGCAGTGTTCAGAATGGCTGGAAGCACTACACTTTCTTCCTGGAGTTGGCTTTATTCTAAGAGAAAAACAAACTGAGATAGACAGAAGCCTTATGTAAGCTCATTCTCTAACTTGGTGTGGAGTTCCTGGATTAAATTAGATGTTATTTACAAAATGGAATATTTCATGGAGTTCCTTTTTCTATAGAAATACATGCTGTGGATTCCAGTGCTCATTTTATATTCTTACTTTTGCTAGTAGGTGACTCTAAGTGGTCATCTTGTTTGATTGGGATTATTGATAGACTTTTATCTCTAAACACAAGAAAGAACTATCTTTTGTGGGTCCTGAGATGACGGACACTAGGGAGAGGAGCATTAAAATCACCTTTCTTATGTGACTGACAAGGAATAGCTATTGTCTGTTTCCACTAAACTCCACCCATGCTCAGCTTCTTTCAGAGCCTTCTCTACTTGATTACGAAGCATGTGCACTTTCACTAGGTTCATTGCATGAACTCAAAGTCTTCCATGCAACACTGAGAATCCTTGCTGTCACAGATTCCCTGGACATGATAGGAAAATGCTCCATGACCAAGGCAGCTTGGGAAGGAGTGGACAAAAATAAGCAGGAGATGCAGAGAGGATGCATGTCTGTGTTGTTTGCTATCAGAGCTCGCTGGCATCAGAACTGAAAAGTGTGTCAGCATTTGTCCTCATCCCACAGTACAGCACAGTCCTCTGACAGGCAATGCTTCATCGTAAGAGTGGATTTGAAGAGGACTTGTTCAGTACACTGCACTCCCATAAATCAAAGAACAGGGCTGCCTGTACCCTCCTATTTAGGAATAAATGGAATTGAAAAGGAAATGTCTGGTAATGAACACTTAGCTGAAAAGGTTAACAACTGGGACAGGGCGTGGGAGATTAGAGAACGGGGACCTAGTGATTTATTAAATTGACAAAAATCTCTAACTTTGCCATTTAACACCATTTCCCTTTGTTCTGTTCTCTGAAGAGATGGAGAACAGCTGGTCACTACCACCTGGGTAAGAATCTGTCATAACCGTGAATACCAGTAACAAATTTCCTTAGAACAAGACCAATTTTAAATTTTTTTTCCAAAGTGGTAAATGAAATCCTTCATTTTTCCCCATTAGTCCTGAAATTTAAAATGTTTTCAGAGCACAGTTGGTTTTGAGGGTTAGAGCCTCTGAGAGAAACTTTCTGTACTACATGGAAGGTGTGTTATAGAGCTGGAGAAGAAAAATACTGTTTGGGCCTGTAGGAATCTCAGAATAGCCCATGCGTTGGTCTTGTTAGCAGAGCAGTGATCCTAATCTATCCAGCTTCAGAGCAATTGGTACTATAATGCTATCATGATTCACAGCAGTTTGGAGCACATTAGGATGCTCACCTCCAGCTGCAGAATGTGTGCATTCCTTATATTTCTATCAATCCCCATTAACAAGACATAAATACAATTGTGGGTTTATTAATCTCTTTTACTATACCCAGTGTAATTCACCAAATGACTGTGCTAATCCAAATGTTTTGTGATGGACACAATTCTATAAACTTTTAACTAGATTGTGTATTGATGGTCCATCCTTGTGTCCATCTATGATGGAAAGTCATATGGGACAGGGCACCTTTATGTACATAAGGGGTATCCAGGGCTCCCTTGCAGAGTTAGATTTGAAGTCAGGAACATTATTTTAGGCATTCTAATATAGTTGGCAGAGATCATTATAAGGACCAAGAACATAGATATTTCCCACAGCCTTTCCATCTAAATACATCCTTGAAGATGCAGAGGCCATGGAGGGATGTTTCTTAGTGGCTTGCTTCACCTGGCTTGCTCAGCTTGCTTTCTCATAGAATCCAAGACTACCAGCCCAGAGATGATATCAGCCACAAGGGGTCCTCCTGCCTTGATTACTAATTGAGAAAATGCATCACAGCTGAATCTCATGGAGGCATTTCCTCACCTGAAGCTCCTTTAAAATGGTGTAAACGAAAGATGATTGTTACCTCTTGATGAGTGACAAGCAGGAACTCTAGAGCACAGGATACTAAATATAGTTTCACTTATTATTTTTGTCAAGCTAATAGATTTAAACACATTGTTTATAAATAAAAACACTGATGGTTAATAAAGATTTTTGTGGGACTTAGAAAACAACACCAATTCTGAGGCTGTAAGAGTCTACCAAAGATTTAAGGACTGTCCTATTTCTCTATCTTAAAGTAGGGAGATTCTTTGGGCAATGATTTAGTTATGATTTTAGTTGCTGCAATGAAACACCATAACTAAAAAGCAATTTGGGGAGGAAAGGGTTAATTTGACTTATACTTTTATATTTCTGCTCATCAACAGAGAAAGTCAGGACAAGAACTCAATCAGAAAAGGAATCCTGGAGTCAGGATCTGATGAAGAAGCCATGGAGGGGTGATGCTTATGGGTTTATTTCCCATGGCTTCCTTGACCTGCTTTCTTATAGAACCCAGGACCACCAGCTCAGAGATATTATCACCTACCATGAGCTGGGCCTTTAACCCTAATCACTAATTGAGAAAATACCCTACAGCTGGATCTCATAGAGAATATAGTCTCAACATCTCTGGTACCGTCTAGGCACACAACTTTGAATTCAATGGTGTCAAACACTGAGAGAATGATAGAAGTAGCTGGTATCCAATGAACCTAGACTTGGGATAATGGAAGAAAATTATACATTTATCTTCCTCTGTTCCCAAACTGTATACTTTTGTTTTCTTTGTTATTTGTAATTTGCCTTCAAAGCACATGCTCATTGGTGAAGTTAGAGAGGATGCAGACATGTAAGAGAAGCTCAGACGTCACCAACCGCTAGAAACAACCCAGCTGAATAATTAGATGTGTGTCATATGCAACTTTCCTTATGGTCTTTTGGATTTAGAGAAGATCACTTTAAACTTAGAGAAGATCACTTTAAACATATTGACTTGCTGCAGCTGCATGCTGCATTAGAGGTACATGCCACACCCAGTCTTCATCATAGAAGCTTTTATTTTTATTTTTTTTTGCAGAAACCTATAACCAGCCAATGCACAGTGTAGAAGATATAGTGGAGAACTCAGACATCTATATCACCATTTACAAGGCTCAGGGGTCATTTTGGAAGAGGGGGCAAAAATAATGCAAGGGCTGAGGTTGTGAAGATGTACAGCAAAAGGTTGCTTTCTGGACATGACATAGCTATTGCACTCATGAACTCATTGAAGCTACAGTGACCTGTGGAAGATCTGTAGAAGATTGGACCCATCAACCCTTTATCATGGATTAGAGAGTATCTCATGGGGTCCCACCCTCCCAGAGTGTCTATTCAGAAGTACCAGTTATTGGGGCAGAAGTATCTTTTACTTATACTGTGGTATAGCCCCAGATTTGCTCCACTAATATCATCCACCTGCTTCATGTAACTCTTAGTAAACTCAGTGAGACACACACACACACACACACAAAAGAAGCCATGTCAGCAAGAGGGTTCCATCAGAAGAGGGAAGGGGGGGGGAAGTAAAGTCAATGGAGGGTAGAAAGTAATTAGAAGTTGTTATATTAATTTATGAAACTGTCAGGTAAAACAAAAAAAGGAAAATATTGATTTATGCTTGGTTGTTTTCCAAAATTGGAATTAAAAGATACAACTTATAACCTATTTTCTCACTGAGTGTCAGAGCATATATTGTCCTCAAGGACAACAGAAAAATGAATAATCTACTTCTCCATGAAAATAATCATGGTAAAATAAATGTAATGAAAGAGTTCTCAATCATTTTTATATCTATCTATCTATCTCCCTACCTATTTAGTGTTCATTGCTGTCTTACATATATATGTATATGTGTATGTATGTGTATGTGTATGTGTATGTGTATGTATATGTATACATATATGTGTGTGTGTGTGTGTGTGTGTGTGAGATACCCTGGAACTGAAATTACAGACAGTTCTGAGCTGCCATATAGATTAAATCCAGGTCCTCTGGAAGCTCTTAACCACCAGGCCATCTCTGGACCTCTCTCAATCATTTTTAAACACACACTTTAACAGCGACTTCACAATACAGAGAAGCTGACTTCTCATACATTTCATCTCATGAGAATATAAACTTCCTGTCCACTGACTACTAGTTCCCCATCCCACTTTACCACAGCGCTGAGTAATAGCCATTCTACGACCTCCTCCATGATTTTGACTACTCTCAGGATTTCGTATAGATGGAATTATGGCATGCTTATCTTTTAGTGACTGGCCTTTGTTTTACAAGATGTTCTCAAGGTTCACTCATGTCATATGTCAGAAGCTACCTCTCTCTTGGGACTGGAAACTTACATGTCACATTTTTTTCACTATTGCTTTGACCTTGAATACTTTGGCGATTTCTATTATTTGTTGATGTGCATAATCAGGCTCTGGATATGCCTGCCCTCTCTCCTCAAACTCTTTGAGAGGGCTATGCAGCTAAAGTTGTAATTTTGCTGTCATATCTGCTTGTTTTTTGAGGTGACATTACTCTGTTTTTTGTTGTTGTTGTTGTTATTTGTTTTTTGTTTTGTTTCATAGCAGTTATTCCATTTGACACTCCAGTATCACTGCACAAGAGCTTCAGTTTTTCTGGTACTTCGTTTATTTTGTCAAATTAATAATTATTATATCAACTTTAATTCAGTATCTTTCTTGGCAACTTTTCCTCTGAGTATCCCATAAAACTCTTACAGAGTGTTAGGGAAAAGAAAAAAAGATACTTGGGAGACAGCTGGGTTTCATTGTCTGGTGATGGTTGGAGGATCTCTCTCCTCTTCCAGTGCACCTGACTTTGATAACACTGATCTGATACTGGAAAATCAATCATTTTCAGACTTGCTCTCCACAGGTGCTAGGTTGATGCAAGATATATCCTATCCATTCACATTGAGGCAGTGAGAAGCCAGTGATTGGAGGGGAAAGAGGAGGAGGAGCTAAAAGAAGGAGGGGTGGAGAGAGAGGGAGTGGGGGTGGGGGTAGGGGTGGGTTGGGGGGTGGGAGGGGGGAGCTTCACAAGGGAGCAGAGGAGGAGAGGCACAGATACAGATGGCATCAGATGTGTTTCTGGTGTGCTGAGAGGTTAGAAATATTGGAGTAAGATCTTATCATTGTAAATTGGCTTTATGTAATTGGGAGCTTCATAACCGATTTATTTGGTTAACTACTTAAGTTTAAGAGTCATGCTTTGCCTGTTACTTGGAAGGAGTGGGTGCTGGGCAGGAGAGAGAGTGACCCACCTGGACTTGGGGCAGAGGCCTGGTGGGGTGGTCCTATATTCTAACAATTTCCCACTACACTAGGTTTGCATCTTTTGTGGCCTTATTCACACTATAATAAGTTATTTGGCTAAAACTTAATAAGTTCCTTTTCCCTTTAAATCATGCTTTTCCTTGTAAAGAACTTGCAAATAGAAAACCTTCTGCGACAAGTTTATCCAGATCCAAAGAGCAGAATGACTCTTAAACTCAAAAAAATTTAACTGAACTGGTGTTCCCTTTTTGTAAAAACAAACAGAAAAACTACACATGAGTGTTTAATAATTTACCCCAGTTTTGCAAATTTGAAGATCCACTGGCTTCCCTAGTTAAGGAACACCAACTTGCAAAGCCAACTGGGCTCTTCCCCTTTGATAAGCAGCAGGGATACATCAGGCTATTTCAGCTTCATTATTTCTCTCATAGACCTACTGGCTCCCTCTTTCTTTATGTTTATATTAATTCTGACATTGTTCATTTCCTGTCTCTTCTTTTATTTAAATTATTCTTTGTTTCCAATATATACTACACCTAACTTGATTTATTTTTATGTGATTGGTATATAGTGCTCATCTTTTTGTGACCCGTTAATCCTGAAGATATTCCCAGAAGTAGGTAAGAATCCTGTGTCATCAATCAAATTCAAAGGAGAAAGTACAGTGTCTACTGCATCATAGTGATTTTTATCCACATGATAAATAAACCTGGCTAGGAAACGTGAATGATATCATTTTTCTATATATCTTATTTCCCCCCATCTTTTCTAAATTAATCAAGTTATGTATAGTATATATTGGAAACAAAGGATAATTTTTAAAAAGAAGAGACAGGAAATGAGAAATGTCAAAATTAATACAAATATAATGAAAGGGGGGCATTAGGGGAACAAGATAAATAATGAAGCTGATATATTATTCAGAAGTACAAATAGGAGGGAGATTCCAGAATGCAATCTGAGTCTCCTCCAGAAGTTAACTATGCTGGGTCTATGAGACAAGCTTTTAGTTTTGTTCTCAAGTCAAAAATATCTGAACTCTGTTCAGAAAATTTCCCCCTGTACCAATGTCCTCAAGGGTCTTCCCCAGTTTCTTTTCGATTAGCTTCAGAGTGTCTGGCTTTATGTGGAGGTCCTTGATCCATTTGGAGTTGAGCTTAGTACAAGGAGACAAGGATGGATCAATTCCCATTCTTCTGCATGCTGACCTCCAGTTGAACCAGCACCATTTGTTGAAGAGGCTATCTTTTTTTTCCATTGGATGTTTTCAGCCCCTTTGTCGAGGATCAAGTGGCCATAGGTGTGTGGGTTCATTTCTGGATCTTCAATCCTGTTCCATTGATCCGCCTACCTGTCACTGTACCAATACCATGCAGTTTTTAACACTATTGTTCTGTAGTATTGCTTGAGGTCAGGGATACTGATTTCCCCAGAATTTCTTTTGTTGTTGAGAATAGTTTTAGCTATCCTGGGTTTTTTGTTATTCCAGATGAATTTGAGAATTGCTCTTTCTAACTCTGTGAAGAATTGAATTGGGATTTTGATAGGTATTGTGTTGAATCTGTATATTGCTTTTGGCAAAATAGCCATTTTAACTATATTAATCCTGCTGATCCATGAGCATGGGAGGTTTTTCCATTTTTTGAGGTCTTCTTCCATTTCCTTCTTCATAGTCTTGAAGTTCTTGTCATACAGATCTTTCACATGTTTGGTAAGAGTCACCCCAAGGTACTTTATACTGTTTGTGGCTATTGTGAAGGGGGTCATTTCCCTAATTTCTTTCTCAGCCCACTTATCCTTTGAGTATAGGAAGGCTACTGATTTGCTTGAGTTGATTTTATAACCTGCCACTTTGCTGAAGTTGTTTATCAGCTGTAGTTGTTCTCTAGTGGAGTTTTTTGGGTTACTTAGGTAGACTATCATATCATCTGCAAATAATGATAGTTTGACTTCTTCCTTTCCAATTTGTATCCCTTTGACCTCCTTATGTTGTCTAATTGCCTGAGCTAGTACCTCAAGTACAATATTGAAAAGATAAGGAGAAAGGGGGCAGCCCTGTCTAGTCCCTGATTTTAGTGGGATTGCTTCAAGTTTCTCTCCATTTAGTTTGATGCTGGCTACCAGTTTGCTGTATATTGCTTTTGCTATGTTTAGGTATGGGCCTTGAATCGGCAACCAGCAAACTGGTAAAAGATCTTCACCAACCCTACATCAGATAGAGGGCTAATATCCAATATATATAAAGAACTCAAGAAGTTAGACTCCAAAAAACCAAATAACCCTATTAAAAAATGGAGTACAGAGTTAAACAAAAAATTTTCACATGAATAACTTTAGATGGCTAAGAAGCATCTTAAAAAATGCTCAACTTCATTAGTCATTAGGGAAATGCAAATCAAAACAACCCTGAGATTTCACCTTATACCAGTCAGAATGGCTAAGATTAAAAATTCAGGAGACAGCAGGTGTTGGAGAGGATGTGGAGAAAGAGGAACACACCTCCACTGCTGGTGGGGTTGCAAATTGGTACAACCACTCTGGAAATCAGTCTGGTGGTTCCTCCGAAAACTGGACACCTCATTTCTAGAAGATCCTGCTATACCACTCCTGGGCATATACCCAGAGGATTCCCAAGCATGTAATAAGGATACATGTTCCACTATGTTCATAGCAGCCCTATTTATAATTGCCAGAAGCTGGAAAGAACCCAGGTATCCCTCAACAGAAGAGTGGATGCAAAAAATGTGGTATATATACACAATGGAGTCCTATTCAGCCATTAGAAACAATGAATTCATGAAATTCTTAGGCAAATGGATGGAGCTGGAGAACATCATACTAAGTGAGGTAACCCAGACTCAAAAGATGAATCATGGTATGCACTCACTAATAAGTGGATATTAACCTAGAAAACTGGAATACCCCAAATATAATCTACACATCAAATGAGGTACAAGAAGAGCAGAGGAGTGGCCCCTTGTTCTGGAAAGACTCAGTGAAGCAGTATAAGCCAAAACCAGAACAGGGAAGTGGGAAGGGGTGGGTGGGAGCACAGGGGGAGGGAAGGGGGCTGATGGGACTTTCAGGGAGTGGGGGTCTAGAAAAGGGGAAATCATTTGAAATGTGAATAAAAATATATTGAATAAAAAAAAGAAAAAAATCTGAACTCTGCTTTTATCTGTAGATTAAATATTCCTGTTCACAGTTGGTACTTTCTCCAGAGCTTGGAGGATTTAAGAGTTAGGGAAAAAAAAAAAAAACAAATCAAAGTTATTTTCAACTCCAAGCAGGGAGTCAGTTATACTTAGCAGTGAAATGATTGAGAACCAAAATATAGAACTATATGTACAGAACTGAATATTTTGCTTAATGATCGTAATGCTAGAGGAACAAACTAGGTTTCACCATCACAAGTATTACAGATAAACTTTGTCTTTAGCTTCCTCCCCTCCTGCCACTAGAAATCAGTGCCAGATCAGTCTATTTATAAACAACCTCTGGATCCGCAGCCCTTGCATGGAGAAAGCTGTACAGTGATGAAGGGTGGAAGTTAACCCGTTCTGGAGAAGGCTATCTATCTGTGCTTATGCCCGCTGAGATCCTGCAATCCACCCACTGAGATAAGCGTTGATCTTTCCTGTCCGGCCAGGGCTCTTTGGTGCCTGGACCTGAAGGCAGATGCAGAGCCCAGCAGCATATTTTCAGGAATGTTTGACTGAGAAAGACTCATCCTGAATGTGGGTGAAAGCATCCCATATGCTGGTATCCCAAGATGAATAAAAAGAAGAGAATGAACTGCTGGCCATCACTCCCCACCCCCTCTCTGCCCTGGATGCAGTGTGACCACTGACTCCTGAACCTTCCTCACCATGAAAGACTATACCCTCCATCTTTGAGCTAGAATGAGCCTTCCCCCATTTACGTAGCCTCTTCTCTCAATCTTATTACCACAATGAGGAAAATAACTATTAAAGAAAATCGGTACTGAGAATGATGTCTGCTGCTATGACTAATGTGACCGTGTGGCTGTTAGGCTTTTGGAATGGGTTTGCAGGAAGAATTCAAAAGAGTTTAAAGCTGTGGGCGATGAAAACTCTATGGTTCAAGAAGTACAGCTTAGTGGTCATTCTTTTAAGAATATGAAAGACAATAATGCTCAGAAAAAAAATGCAGGCAGTAGAGACCTGGGTCATGGGGGATCAGTGGGGAACAGGGACTTTATTGGGAACTAGACTAGAAACCATTTGCATTATGTTCTGTCAAAGAACCTGGCTTCATTTTCATTCTGACCATGTCCTGGGAACTTGAGTGAGAATGAGTTCAATGACGTTGTTCATTTGGTAGCAAGTTGAGGATAGGGTAGTACCTAGTCATGGGTCTTATCAAGTATACAGTGAGATACAGCAGAAAGTTTTAGGAAAGGTGCAGTCTGGTGAGAAAAAGAAAGAAAGAGGAAGGAAGGAAGGAAGGAAGGAAGGAAGGAAGGAAGGAAGGAAGGAAGGAAGAAAGAAAGAAAGAAAGAAAGAAAGAAAGAAAGAAAGAAAGAAAGAAAGAAAGAAAGAAAAGAGAAAAAAATAAAAGAAAGGTCTAATTAAAGTTGCTGACAAAGAAGGCACAGGCAATGCAGGTGTAGTTATTTGAGATCAGCTCCATGATGTGGCAATCTTACCCTTTCTACTAGAACACTAGGAAAGGAATGGTCAGGACAAAGCACCATCTAGCCACCATCTGATTAATGGAAACATAAATTAACTTGAGAGGGGAGAACCTATACTGAGAATTCCTCTGAAGAAGTTCTCTGGTCAAAACCAACTCCCTAAGGATGTGTTTCTTCAGTGTCACCACTTGAGTGTTCCGGAGAGTGCAAGATTGAGCCAAGACAAGTCCAAGATAGAGGCTAGAAAATGTTTAGCAAGATTAGAGTCCTGGAAAGGCATCTCTATGAGAACATTCTTTTTTTTTTTATTCGATATATTTTTTATTTACATTTCAAATGATTTCCCCTTTTCTAGTCCCCCACTCCCCGAAAGTCCCATAAGCCCCCTTCTCTCCCCCTGTCCTCCCACCCACCCCTTCCCACTTCCCCGTTCTGGTTTTGCCCTATACTTCTTCACTGAGTCTTTCCAGAACAAGGGGCCACTCCTCCTTTCTTCTTGTACCTCATTTGATGTATGGATTATGTTTGGGGTATTCCAGTTTTCTAGGTTAATATCCACTTATTAGTGAGTGCATACCATGAGTCACCTTTTGAGTCTGGGTTACCTCACTTAGTATGATGTTTTCTAGCTCCATCCATTTGCCTAAGAATTTCATGAATTCATTGTTTCTAATGGCTGAATAGTACTCCATTGTGTAGATATACCACATTTTTTGCATCCACTCTTCTGTTGAGGGATACCTGGGTTCTTTCCAGCATCTGGCAATTATAAATAGGGCTGCTATGAACATAGTAGAGCATGTATCCTTATTACATGGTGGGGAATCCTCTGGGTATATGCCCAGGAGTGGTATAGCAGGATCTTCTGGAAGTGAGGTGCCCAGTTTTCGGAGGAACAGCCAGACTGATTTCCAGAGTGGTTGTACCAATTTGCAACCCCACCAGCAGTGGAGGAGTGTTCCTCTTTCTCCACATCCTCTCCAACACCTGCTATCTCCTGAATTTTTAATCTTAGCCATTCTGACTGGCTTAAGGTGAAATCTCAGGGTTGTTTTGATTTGCATTTCCCTAATGACTAATGAAGTTGAGCATTTTTTAAGATGCTTCTCCGCCATCCGAAGTTCTTCAGGTGAGAATTCCCTGTTTAACTCTGTACCCCATTTTTTAATAGGGTTGTTTGGTTTTCTGGAGTCTAACTTCTCAAGTTCTTTATATATATTGGATATTAGCCCTCTATCTGATGTAGGATTGGTAAAGATCTTTTCCCAATTTTTTGGTTGCCGATTTGTCCTTTTGATGGTGTCCTTTGCTGTACAGAAACTTTGTAATTTTATGAGGTCCCATTTGTCAATTCTTGCTCTTAGAGCATACACTATTGGTGTTCTGTTCAGAAATTTTCTCCCTGTACCAATGTCCTCAAGGGTCTTCCCCAGTTTCTTTTCTATTAGCTTCAGAGTGTCTGGCTTTATGTGGAGGTCCTTGATCCATTTGGATTTGAGCTTAGTACAAGGAGACAAAGATGGATCAATTCGCATTCTTCTGCATGCTGACCTCCAGTTGAACCAGCACCATTTGTTGAAAAGGCTATCTTTTTTCCATTGGATGTTTTCAGCCCCTTTGTCGAGGATCAAGTGGCCATAGGTGTGTGGGTTCATTTAGCTCGGGCAATTCGACAACATAAGGAGGTCAAAGGGATACAAATTGGAAAGGAAGAAGTCAAACTATTATTATTTGCAGATGACATGATAGTCTACCTAAGTGACCCAAAAAACTCAACTAGAGAACTCCTAAAGCTGATAAACAACTTCAGCAAAGTGGCAGGATATAAAATCAACACAAACAAATCAGTGGCCTTCCTATACTCAAAGGATAAGCAGGCTGAGAAAGAAATTAGGGAAATGACCCCCTATGAGAACATTCTGTGAAGCTGAAAAGATAAACCCTAAGTTGCAATGGAGACCCTAAAATGTTGGAACTGTCAGGACCACAGGTTGAATGTTGAAGGAAGCTAAAGGCTTTGGAAGGAGATAGTTCAAGAAAGAGACTATTTACAGCATAAACAGCAGAGCTGGGGGGCTCGGAGATCCCCAAGGCTATTGGAACCCAGAATATTCTATCGTGAGCCCCAGATTCTGGATGTTAACTTCTGCTTTTATATCTGGATTTCTGATCTTGCTTTGGCCATATTTCTTTTCCTCGCTATGTACCCATTTCACTGTTGTGGAATCGGAAGTTCATGTTGTAGCTTTGTATTTTAGAAGAACATAATTAGTTGTTTTTTGTTTTATTTATTCATTTATTTATTTTTAGAGGAATTCACCAGTGAGATAGTACCACAAAACTCTAGCGCTTTTGCATTACATGAGGATGTTTGGAAATTATCCCTTCTTTCAGAAAAAAAAGGGATTCTTTGATTAGTCAGTTAAAACTGATCAGCCTTGAAGAGATGGTGAGAAAATGTGAAGATTGATCGTGTCTATTAAGAGGGCCTTGGAGCCCGCAGACACTGGATGCGTTTTTTGCCTCATTTACTCTTGGGTCTCTATCTTCATGGGGAATCACAAGGCTCTGTGGTTAAATATTCATCTTCTGGCTTGTCTTTGCCTTCTTCAGGATGTAGAATTTCTTATACTTCCTGGCTGTGTATCTTAGGAATCAATTAGCCCTGTGAACCTTGTTTCCTTTATATGTAAAATAGAAGTAATGGCTATGAAGATTAATGAGAGGTCTCCTATGTTACTTGACGCATAGTGGATATTTCATGACTAACAGTAACTAACCATTTCATATTGGCTAAGATTTAACTTGACCACGGTTATTACCTGGATAAGATCTTTTATGGTTGAGCTCTGATTTTCATGTCTAAATTAAGGACATTTTATTAACAGGTTCTGGCTTTTTAGAAAAAAACCTGTGGCTGCAGACAGAGTGAAACAACACTTATCTGAAAAATCTGTGTGAAACTTTAATGAGACAATATGTAATTGAAGTACTTGTTATGCTTCTTGGAATATTTTAGTCATTAAATACATGCTAAGGGTATTTTTATATAAGGTCAAAATTTATCCATTTTCATTAATTTAATAGGCTACCTCATAGATCATTTATTTTCTTTAAGTTTTAATCTAAATTAATCTAATCCCTTTTCTTTATGTAATCATCATGAACAATATTTTAAGATATCTAGATATATGAAAAATAGGAAAAAGAACAGAAAATTGCTCTTATAGAATATGATTATACCTATGCTTATTTTAAATTATTGGTTTATAATTATGTCCCAAAGACCCAAGACTAGCATTTGGCATTTCAAAAGCTGTCAGCCATTGACCTGTTCATCAAAAGCCGAGAGATAAAGATATGAAAGAGAATCTTGAATATTTATAAGTATATATAAAGTATATAATATATATATATACAAGTGTGTGTGTGTGTGTGTGTGTGTGTGTGTAATAAAAGGAAGTGGTTTTGAGTCATTCCTTCCCAGTCTCCACTAAGTTTTTTTACTCACTGTCCTTGGAATGGCACAGTGTGAATGATTTACTCATGGGCCAGGCCCAAATTCCATACATCTATGAATCACAGCAGGGAAAACCTTATGATAATCCAATGACAGGGCCAGGGAATGAGAAATACAGAACTTCTAGCAGATCGTTTAGATCCAAAAGTGGGAGGCACAGCAGTTCTGAGCAGCAGCACAGATGTTCCCTTGCTTGGGGCCAGCTCCCAGTCTGATGGTTTGGGGCTTATGTTTTATCAACTCTCAGAAATTTAGAGTAAAGTTTTCAATCTTACTCATCCTAGAGGTTATAACCATGATGGTTCTAAATAGGAACTGAAGCAGAGTGGAGCTGGAGAGAGACAAGTGGACATCAGGAAAACTGGTCCCATGGTTGTAGGGAAGGAAAACTCAGTTGGAGGTAAGTCAAGGAAAGGTATGACAGAGACCACTCTATCTTCCGGGGGATTCATTGTTGATGGTCACATTTGGTGCTTCATGATTAGGTGAACTGATCATCTCACGGAAGACAAGCACTGGTATAGCACTGCTTCTAACAAGAAACACATTTTAAAAATTCAAATCAATCTCAATCATTTTAAATGAAAGTAAACCTAGCTCTTGATTGGAAGCTTTAAACAAATTCTAACAGTGATGTCTCTTCTTGGGCACTCCAATTGCTCCGACACCTGTGTTGCTGTTGGCATTTTGCCTTGAAAACCTTTGCATTTCTCCCACTTTGGCATTCTGCAGGAAGATAAGCCTTCTTTGTGTGAGGTAAAACAATAGGGTAGGTTCAAACCTCAATCGTTGTGAAAGGCTCTGGACATGTGTTTTGCAAACTAATGCTTGTATTTCTCAGACATTTAATAGCATCATCAAATGGCAATGCCTGGCTCCATGCCATTTATGTGCCGTCTATTTCTCATGCTTAAGAAACTGTTGTGTTCATAAGAATGAGATGAAGAAGGATGAGAAGCAAAAGCAAGGTAGCGTTTACTCTTGTGAGGAGCTCATAAAAATGTATAAAGTTAGCTGCTTCTGAGTGTAATCTGTACATCTCACAATTGTAAAGATAAATACAGTTCTAGGCTTCTAATCAGCATATCCTTTCTCCATGCCTGAACCAGTCATAAAGAAGTTTCAAGAGTACTGCAAAAATAGTGGAAGTGGCCTGCTGTGGTCACTCTTCTATTTGGGGGTGGGGTGCAGGTTGTCTAGTGAATGTTCTTCTGTTCTTACCTTAGTCTCATTTATGTGAGAGTTTAGCAGTTGATAATATTATGTGTGAGTGATGTACAGACATGAACCAGTCAGGTAGGGTAGAGATATGAGGGCCTGACATCCAGGTATCAACTAACCTACCTCCTTGCAGGTATTTCTTCTGCCTCTCACAATGTTAAACAACTGTTAACATTGTAAATATAGACTTCAGTTATAGGAAAGCTGTGAAGTGGTTTCTCTTTCTTGGTATCCATGGTGTAGTCTGTGGAATATATGATACTGAGTCTGCGCTGTCAGATTTTTACCAACTAGGCACCATGATGCACTGAAACACTTGGCTCTTTGATGAGTATAGTGACTTTGCATTTAGCACAAATGTGTGAATTTCATATTCCTCTTCAGTTCTTGCTTCCAGACACACTGAATATAATAGAAGAGAAAGTGGGGAAGAACCTGGAGCACAGGGGCACAGGAGAAAAATTTCCTGAATAGAACACCAATAGTTTATGTTCTAAAATCAAGAGTTGACAAATGGGACCTCATAAAATTGCAAAGCTTCTGTAAGGCAAAGGACACTGTCAATAGAAAAAAAAAGGGCAACTAACAGACTGGGAAAAGATCTTTACCAATCCTACATCCGATAGAGGGTTAATATCCAATATATACAAAGGACTCAAGAAGTTAAGACTCCAGAGTACTAAATAACCCTATTAAAAATGGAGTAGAGAGCTGAACAAAGAATTCTCAACTGAGGAATACCAGATGGCTGAGAAACACCTACAGAAATGTTCAAGACCCTTAATCATCAGGGAAATGCAAATCAAAACATCTCTGAGATTCCACCTCACACCAGTCAGAATGTCCAAGATCAAAAAATCAGGGGACAGAAAATGCTGGAGAGGATGTGGAGAAAAAGGAACATTCCTCCATTGCTGGTGGGATTGCAAGCTGGTAAAACCACTCTGGAAATCAGTTTGGTGGTTCCTCAGAAAATTTGACATAGTACTACCTGAGGACCCAGTTATACCACTCCTGGGCATATACCCAGAGGATTCTCCAACATGTAATAAGGACACATGCACCACTATGTTCGTAACAGCCTTATTTATAATAGCCAGAAGCTGGAAAGAACCCAGATGACCTTCAACAGAGGAATGGATACAGAAAGTGTAGTACATTTACACAATGGAGTACTACTCAGCAATTAAAAACAATGAATTCATGAAATTCTTAGGCAAATGGATGGAGCTAGAAACTATCATCCTGAGTGAGGTAACCCAATCACAAAAGAACACACATGGTATGCAATTGCTGATAAGTGGATATAAGCCCAAAAGTTTGGAATACCCAAGATACAACTCAGATCACATGAAGCTCAACATGAAGGAAGACCAAAGTGTGGATACTTTGATTCTTATTGGAAAGTGGATCAAAACATCCATGGCTCACAGCCAATCAATAGAATTAGAATAGGGTCCCCAATGGAGCAGCTAGAAAGAGGACCCAAGGAGCTGAAGAGGTTTGCAGGTCCTCAGGAGGAACAATAATATGTACTAACCAGTGTCCCCCAGAGCTTCCAGGGACTAAACCGCCAACCAAAGAGTACACGTGGAGGGTTCCATGACTCCAGCTACATATGTAGCAGATGATCATTTCAGACATCAATGAGAGGAGAGGCCATTGGTCTTGTGAAGGCTTGATCCCTAGAATAGGGGAATATAAGTCAGGATATTTGGGGAAGTATGTGCAGGGGGAGGAGGATGGGATAAGGTGGTTTTGATGGGGAAAAGTAGAAATGGGTTAACATTTGAAATGTAAATCAAATATCAAATAAAAAATGTTCTGTGTTTTAGAAAAGTCATAAGAATACATAGCATGGCGGAGCAGTAGATCTGAGAAGAAAGACCACTCTTTGGAGATGGAGGCTAAATTGGAAATTGAATCAGCTGATGTCCAACCTGATGTCCTCTCATTCAACACTGGTTAAGGATTTTCAGAGCAAGGGGAGCTGCAGAATGAAGAAGAAAATGCTGGGTCAGTTCAGCTGCTAGTGCATTAAGAAGTATGGACTGAGTGGTGGTGCTGGGGAGATGTTTCTCCATAAAGAACTGGAAGGGAACTTGTTTCTGAAGTTTAGGGTCTATACAGTGTTCTACTCTTTCCATTCACAGTGCCATTATCAAGCTCCTCTGGTTTTGTGAGAGTGACATATTGCGAGATGATAATATTTTCTATAGAATTTAATCTGTTGACATGCTTAACAGGAGTGGGTAGTTCATCTGTTTTACTGAGACATATAGGCCTACCTTTTATCTTTCTTTCAATGATTTTTTTGAATAAATGAGGAAAAAGATCTGTTTTTAAGTGTCTACCATGTCCTATATATTTCTGTGCTCATGGGTGACAAACTATTTAAACTACTGCAGGTAGACACTTTTTGAAAAGCCTTCCAGCTCAGAAAGCAGTGACCAGTGACAGTTTATTGTGGCATTCACCAGGATGGTGTAAAGGAGTAGGTTTAATATATTCTTTCATTTGACATCTCTTGGAGAGTTCACCAGTAAAGAGCACATCACTTTACTTCAAGAACAAGGTGGCTGGGATTTTACCACATTGAAAATGTTGATGGGCAGCAGAGAGTTTCACAATTTTATTTCTTTCTTTAATTCTCAGAGTCAAATCCAGAGGCCTTGTGGACAACTGCTAAGAAGACCTAGAAATTTCATGTAAGCATACATTTTCCAGGAATATACTGAGCTGTCAGAAATGCAGACTTTGAAACACCACACTGATAGAACAAGCATAGAACAATACCACTCCTGGGCCTATACCCAGAGGATTCCCCGGCATATAAAGGGATCCCCCTTACAAAGTTTCTGTAAGGAGTAATAAAAAAACCCAGGATAGGTAAAATTATTCTCAACAGTAAAAGAACTTCTGGGGGGAATCAGTATCCCGGACCTCACACAGTACTACAGAACAATAGTGTTAAAAACTGCATGGTATTGGTACAGTGACAGGCAGGTAGATCAATGGAGTAGGATTGAAGACCCAGAAATGAACCCACACACCTATGGTCACTTGATCTTTGACAAAGGAGCTGAAACCATCCAGTGGAAGAAAAAGATAGCCTTTTCAACAAATGGTGCTGGCTCAACTGGAGATCAGCTTGCAGAAGAATGGGAATTGATCCATTCTTATCTCCTTGTACTAAGCTCAACTCCAAGTGGGTCAAGGACCTCCACATAAAACCAGACACACTGAAACTAATAGAAAAGAAACTGGGGAAGACCCTTGAGGACATGGGCACAGGGGATAAGTTCCTGAACAGAACACCAATAGCTTATGCTCTAAGATCAAGAATTGACAAATGGGACCTCATAAAATTACAAAGTTTCTGTAAGGCAAAGGACACTGTCAAGTGGACAAAACCGCAACCAACAAATTGGGAAAGGATCTTCACCAACCCTACATCTGACAAAGGGCTAATATACAATATATACAAAGAACTCAAGAAATTAGATGCCGGAGAGCCAAATAACCCTATTAAAAATGGAGTACAGAGCTAAAGTAAGAATTTTCACATGAAGAACTTTGAATGGCTGAGAAGCACCTTAAAAATGTTTAACATCATTAATCACTAGGGAAATGCAAATCAAAACAACCCTGAGATTTCACCTTTCACCAGTGAAAATGGCTAAGATTAAAAACTCAGGAGATGGTAGGTATTGGCAAGGATGTGGAGAAAGAGGAACATTCCTCCACTGCTGGTGGGAATGCAAGTTGGTACAACCATTCTGAAAATCAGTCTGGCTGTTCCTCAGAAAACTGGGCATGACACTTCTGGAGGACCTGGCAATACCCAGAGGACCTTGGGCATATACCCAGAGGATTCCCCAGCATGTAATAAGGACACATGCTCCACTATGTTCATAGCAGCCTTATTTATAATAGCCAGAAGCTGGAAAGAACCCAGTTGTCCTTCAATGGAGGAATGGATACAGAAAATGTGGTATATTTACCCAATGGAATACTACTCAGCAATTAAAAACAATGAATTCATGAAATTCTTAGGCAAATGGTTGGATCTGGAAAATATCATCCTAAGTGAGGTAACCCAATCACAAAAGAACACACATGGAATACAGTCACTGATAAGTAGATATTAGCTCAGAAACTCTGAATACCCAAGGCACAAAACACATATCAAATGACTCCCAAGAAGGAGGGAGAGGTCCCGGATCCTAAAAAGGCTTGTTCCAGCATTGTAGGAGAGTACCAGGACAGAGAAGTAGGAGGGGGTTGATAAGAGAATGGGCGGAGGGAAGAGGACTTAGGGAACTTATGGGGAGGGGTGAACCGGGAAAGGGAAAATTTGGAATGTAAACAAAGAATATAGAAAATAAAAAATTATAATTAAAAAAAGAGAAGATAGTTATATCTGAAAATTATTTCTATAAAGTAGTTAACACCACTGAAGCAATATTTCTCAAAGTTTTGAGGAATGGAGAGGCTATTGTGGATGTAGTAAACCATGAACTTTATGAATCAGAAAGGCATTTGGACCCAACAGAGAGTTGGACTCTGCAGAATTGAGGAGTGCCCGAAGTTCACAGTTTATGTTCAGACACAAGTATTTAAAGCACAATTCTGGACAAAAAGAACACTTTGATACTTTTGTTTCATATTTTAGCTGTAAATGGATTTCTGATAATTGCAAATCACTTTCTGTCCATTACTCCAAGGTATGTGTCTATTTTGACCTTTGTTGGAGCCAGGGAAAAGAAGATCCTTAAATTTAAAAATAATTACCCTTTTTATTGTTCTTCAAAGATTTTTATACTCACCCAGCATAATTTATCACTCAAATTCATACAATTGAAATTTCAGGTACAAAACTATAACCACATTTGTCATATTTTCAATCACATTTAAAAATCCTATATATTTCTTCAACATATTATATAGTGATTGTGCGACATTGTGACTATAGTGGTCAGAATACTACTGGAAACTGTATCTGGCTCATTATTAGTGTCTTACTAAGAGTTTTATTATGATGAAGAGACGCCATGATCAAGGTAACTTTTAAAAGAAACACATTTAATTGGGGTTGTTTTACAATTTCAGAGGATAGTTATTATTGTGATGGTTGGGAGCATGTAGCATGCAGACAGACATAGTGCTGAAGAAGGAGCTGAGAATTCTTCATCTTCATCTGCAGGCAGAAGGAGACCGAGAGACACATTGGGTGTAGCTTGAGAATATAAAATCTCAAAGTTCACTTCCACAGTGACACACTTCCTGCACCAAGGCCACACCTACTACAAGGCTATACCTTCTAATAACGCAACTGCCTATGACTAAGCATTCAAACCCATGCTTCTTCTATGGGAGCCATTCATATTAAAACCACCATAACTAATAATAAGTAGTAACTCATTTCTAAGGAAAGTTAGATGGAAACAAGGCTAAGAATATACACTGGATTGTTCTTTTCAGTTCATAATTTGAATGTTACCTTTCCAGAAGTATATTTTACACAGTGGGGAAAAATAGTATATTCATGACTTAGTTCAAAATGAGGGATGTTGTATAAATACAAATATAAAGAAATATATTAATTTTTTTATTTTTTATTTTCTATATTTTTTGTTTACATTCCAAATGATTTTCCCTTTCCCGATCTCCCCCTCCATAAAAGTCCCATAAGCCGTCTTCCCTCTGCCTGTTCTCTGATCTACCACCTCCTACTTCTCTGTCCTGGTACTCTCCTACAATGCTGGATCAAGCTTTTCCAGGACCAGGGAAATCTCCTTCCTTCCTCTTGGGAATCATTTGTTATCTGAATTGTGTCTTGGGTATTCAGAGCTTCTGAGCTAATATCCACTTCTCAGTGACTGCATTCCATTGTGTTCTTTTGTGATTGGGTTACCGCACTTAGGATGATATTTTCCAGATCCAACCATTTGCCTAAAAATTTTATGAATTCAATGTTTTTAATTGCTGAGTAGTATTCCATTGTGCAAATATACCACATTTTCTGTATCCATTCCTCCATTGAGGGACATCTGGGTTCTTTCCAGCTTCTGGCTATTAAAAATAAGGCTGCTATGAACATAGTGGAACATGTGTCCTTATTACATGCCAGGGAATCCTCTGGGTATATGCCCAGGAGTGGTATTGCAAGGTCCTTCAGAAGGGTTATGCCCAGTTTTCTGAGGAACCACCAGACTGTTTTCCAGAGTGGTTGTACCAACTTGCATTCCCACCAACAGTGGAGGAGTGTTCCTCTTTCTCCACATCCTCGTCAATACCTGCTGTCTCCTGAGTTTTTAAACTTAGCCATTCTGACTGGTGTAAGGTGAAATCTCAGAGTTGTTTTGATTTACATTTCCCTAATGAATAGTGATGCTGAACATTTTTTAAGGTGCTTCTCAGCCATTTGAAGTTCTTCATGTAAAAATTCTTTGTTTAGCTCTGCACCCCATTTTTTAATAGGGATATTTGGCTCTCTAGAGTCTAACTTCATGAGTTCCTTGTATATATTGTATATTAGTCCTTTGTCGGATGTAGGGTTGGTGAAGATCCTTTCCCAATTTGTTGGTTGCGGTTTTGTCCGCTTGACAGTGTCCTTTGCCTTACAGAAACTTTGTAATTTTATGAGGTCCCATTTGTCAATTCTTGATCTTAGAGCATAAGCTATTGGTGTTCTGTTCAGGAACTTATCCCCTGTGCCCATGTCCTCAAGGGTCTTCCCCAGTTTCTTTTCTATTAGTTTCAGTGTGTCTGGCTTTATATGAAGGTCCTTGATCCACTTGGAGTTGAGCTTAGTATGAGGAGATAAGAATGGATCAATTCACATTCTCCTGCATGCTGACCTCCAGCTGAGCCAACACCATTTGTTGAAAAGGCTATCTTTTTTCTTACTGGATGTTTTCAGCTCCTTTGTCAAAGATCAAGAGACCAAAGGTGTATGGGTTCATTTTTGGGTCTTCAATCCTATTTCATTGATCTACCTGCCTGTCACTGTACCAATACCATGCCATTTTTAACACTATTGCTCTGTAGTACTGTGTGAGGTCCAGGATACTGATTCCCCCAGAAGTTCTTTTACTGTTGAGATTAGTTTAACTATCCTGGGTTTTTTGTTATTCCAGATGAATTTGAGAATTGCTCTTTCTAACTCTATGAATTACTCAGTTGGGATTTTGATGGGGATTGCATTGAATCTGTAGATTGCTTTTGGCAAGATGGCCATTTTTACTATGTTAATCCTGCCAATCTATGAGCATTGAAGATTTTTCCATTTTCTGAGGTCTTCTTGGATTTCCTTCTTCAGAGACCTGAAGTTCTTCTCATATAGATCTTTAACTTGTTTGGTTAGAGTCAACCCAAGATACTTTATATTGTTTGTGACTATTGTGAAGAGTGTCATTTCCTTAATTTCTTTCTCATCCTGCTTATCTTTTGGGTATAGGAAGGCAACTGATTTGCTTGAATTGATTTTATAACCTGCCACTTTGCTGCAGTTGTTTATCATCTGTAGGAGTTCTCTAGTGGAGGTTTTTGGGTCACTTATATATACTATCTTATCATCTGCAAATAGTGATAGTTTGAATTCTTCCTTTCCAATTTGTATCCTCTTGACCTCCTTATGTTGTCTAATTGCTCTAGCTAGTACCTCAAGTACTATATTGAGAAGATATGGAGAGAGGAGACATCCTTGTCTAGTCCCTGATTTTAGTGGGATTGCTTCAAGTTTTTCTCCATTTAGTTTGATGTTGGCTACTAGTTTGCTGTATATTACTTTTACTATGTTTAGGTATGGGCCTTGAATTCCTGTTCTTTCCAAGACTTTTAGCATGAAAGAGTGTTGAATTTTGTTAAATGCTTTTTCAGCAACTAATGAAAGGATCATGTGGTTTTTTTTCTTTGAATTTGTTTATGTAGTGGATTGCATTGATGGATTTCCGTATATTGAACTATCCCAGTATCCCTGGGATGAAGCCTACTTGATCATGGTGAATGATAGTTTTGATGTGTTCTTGGATTCGATTGGCAAGAATTTTGTTGAGTATTTTTGCGTTGATATTCATAAGAGATATTGGCCTGTAGTTCTCCTTCTTTGTTGGATCTTTGTGTGGTTTTGGTATCTAAAATTAAATCAGGATCAAATAGATCATCTCTTTGTAATGAGTTTAATGCACAAATAATTCCAAACACTTAGTGAAACTCCTTATCACCATTTTTCCATCTTTGAAAAGAAAACCAGAAAGACTGCAGTCATTTCAGTAATAATTCTACTGGAGGACAATTGACTCCCATTTCATCCCTATTTTATCGCTTTTTCATTTGACAGTAGGGTAATGACTAAGAAGAAATGATTCACATTCTTTAGTACTCCAATCTTAATAAAGTACACTGCCTTGTCCTCAAAATCAGCTTTATTTACAAAAAAAAAAAAAAAAAAAGGAAAATAAAAAGCAGTAGTATAGCTACACTCTATTTTCATGAAGATTATGGTGGCCAAATAGACTGTTCTTTTCTCAAGTTTAGGAATGAAATGGGAAACAGTACTTTATTATGCAATATGAAACAGCCACTGTTCCAGATTATTTTAGCTCTCTTGGTTTTTTTTGTTGTTGTTGTTTAATTTTATTTTAACTTTTTGTTGTTGTTGTTTGACTCAGAGGTACTCAATATGACTACCTGGGATATCAGATTAATTCTGTTTCCTTAGGTTCTTGAAATGTCTTTTGCTTTGATTTTTATTACGTAGTTCTTGAACTGGATTAATTGAAATGAACGCTTGAAGTCTTAGAGGGTTGTGTTGAGACCCACAGCAAATGGAAAAGAACAAAGTGTGTGTGTTTGAGTCCTGGTTCTTCAACCTGATTTTCTCTCTCTCTCTCTCTCTCTCTCTCTCTCTCTCTCTCTCGCTCTCTCTCTCTCTCTCTCCCTCTCCTTCCTTATTTCTTCATTTTTTTCTTATATTAGAGGTAAGATTTTCAAATTTGTAAAATGGTACTGTCCAGATCTATCATTGTGAACTGTCTTTGTCTACTAGCAGCAGGCAAAGCTTTGAGGTGGTCATGATAAGATTGCAATCTGCCAGTCCTGCCTTGGTCCCAGATATGTCTTTTGTTTGTTTTCAAGTCTCGTTATATTTGTAAAATGTGAATAAATTACAATTGCCAAGTTATTGGTAAAATCCAATGAACTTTTGCACTTTTCCCAATGGTGGCTATGCTTAATACAAATAATAGCAAGATTGGTATCCTCTTTCCATGGACATGGCTGAGAATTATTGGTATAGTATATACCTAAGGTGCCAAATTTTGAAAAATGAAACTCAAACAAATTTTATATTGTGTTTTAGGATACAACTTTGGTTTGAAGACATTTTAATGCTTTTGCAAATCATTTCAATAACTTGGGGTTGACTGTGTTAATTACATTTGTATTTTTATGGGTCTTTCTGAAAAGAACCCAAACACTATCCTTTATAAGGTGATACCATAATAGTCCACAAGACACTGGACCCTCCATGAGTAATAAGTCCTCACGGTTTACCCTTCCTCATTTCTACTGACTTACGTGTTCTTCATTCATGACGATAGAGACTGAACTCAGGGCCTTGAACATTGGGTAAGTGCTCTACTAATGGTATGCATTCTTAGTTAATATGAGTGACAGTAGGCTTCTGTATTACTCCATAGGCTACATTTTTACATGAAAATATAAGCAATCAAGGTGTATTAGTTTGGGTTCTCTAGAGTCACAGAACGTATGGATAGTCTTTATATAGTTAGGGACTTTGTCAATGACTTACAGTCTATAGCCTAACTCCCCAATAATGATCAGCAGCAGATGTGGATGGAAGTCCAAGGATCTAGCAGTTTCTCAGTCCCATGAAGCAAGCAGGCAAGGAAGAGTGAGAGAGACTTCTTCCAATGTCCTTATATATCTCCAGTAGAGGGTGTAGCCCAGATTAAAGGCTGTAGGTCTCCAACAGAGGATGTGGCCCAGATTATTGGCTTGTGGGTCTCCAGCAGAGGGTGTGGCCCAGATTAAAGGTGTGTGTACCCCTGCCTTTAATCCCAAATGATCTTGAACTCGGAGATCTCCTTGTCTTAGCCACTATGCTTCAAGGTCTCCATGCCAAGATCCAGGTCAGAAACTTATATCTCTGAGCCTCCAAATTAGGATCATAGGTGAGCCCTCCAATTCTAGACTGTAGTTCATTCCAGATAGAGTCAAGTTGACAACCAGGGAGGATCAATGGAACAGGATTGAAGATCCAGAAATGATCCCACACACCTATGGCCACTTGATCCTCGACAAAGAGGCTGAAAACATCCAATAGAAAAAAGATAGCCTTTTCAACAAATGGTGCTGGTTCAACTGGAGGGCAGCATGCAGAAGAATGCGAATTGATCCATCCTTGTCTCCTTGTACTAAGCTCAAATCCAAATGGATCAAGGACCTCCACATAAAGCCAGACACTCTGAAGCTAATAGAAAAGAAACTGGGGAAGACCCTTGAGGACATCGGTACAGGGAGAAAGTTTCTGAACAGAACAGCAATAGCGTATGCTCTAAGAGCAAGAATTGACAAATGGGACCTCATAAAATTACAAAGTTTCTGTAAGGCAAAGGACACCATCAAGAGGACAAATCGGCAACCAACAAATTGGGAAAAGATCTTCACCAATCCTACATCAGATAGAGGGCTAATATCTAATATATATAAAGAACTCAAGAAGTTAGACTCCAGAAAACCAAACAACCCTATTAAAAATGGGGTACAGAGTTAAACAAAGAATTCTCACCTGAAGAACTTCGGATGGCGGAGAAGCATCTTAAAAAATGCTCAACTTCATTAGTCATTAGGGAAATGCAAATCAAAACAACCCTAAGATTTCATCTTACACCAGTCAGAATGGCTAAGATTAAAAATTCAGGAGACAGCAGGTGTTGGAGAGGGTGTGGAGAAAGAGGAACACTCCTCCACTGCTGGTGGGGTTGCAAATTGGTACAACCACTCTGGAAAGCAGTCTGGCGGTTCCTTCGAAAACTGGGCACCTCACTTCCAGAAGATCCTGCTATACCACTCCTGGGCATATACCCAGAAGACTCCCCACCATGTAATAAAGATACATGCTCTACTATGTTCATAGCAGCCCTATTTATAATTGCCAGATGCTGGAAAGAACCCAGGTATCCCTCAACAGAAGAGTGGATGCAAAAAATGTGGTATATCTACACAATGGAGTACTATTCAGCCATTAGAAACAGTGAATTCATGAAATTCTTAGGCAAATGGATGGAGCTAGAGAATATCATACTAAGTGAGGTAACCCAGACTCAAAAGGTGAATCATGGTATGCACTCACTAATAAGTGGATATTAACCTAGAAAACTGGAATACCCAAAACATAATCCACACATCAAATGAGATACAAGAAGAAAGGAGGAGTGGCCCCTGGTTCTGGAAAGACTCAGTGAAACAGTATTCAGCAAAACCAGAACGGGGAAGTGGAAAGGGGTGGGCGGGAGGACAGGGGAAGAGAAGGGGGCTCACGGGACTTTCGGGGAGTGGGGGGGCTAGAAAAGGGAAATCATTTGATATGTAAATAAATTATATCGAATAAAAAAATTAAAAAAAAAGAAAAAAAAGTGAGACATGGGCTGATAGTGTGTCAGTATATGAAGTGTTTGCTATGCAAACATGAGGACCTGAGTTTACATTCTCAGAATCCAGTGAAATAGTCAAAGTAGCATGCATCTGTGACCCCAGAACTCCTACTGTGAGATGAGAGTTGGAGATTAGAGATTGCCTTGAAGCTCATGGACCAGCTATCCTGATATACACAGAGAACAATAAGGAAGCCTTGTCTCAAACAACATGGAAGGTAAGGACTGACAGTTGACATTCTTCTCTGGTACACACGTGAGCTGTGGTTTTCATGCACTACACAGGTGCATATATGCACTCGTGCAAGAGGAGCTTTTCTCCAGGCAACTATGCAGCAAGATATAACTAATGTTTAAAGGCTAAAGCTTTGCTAACTTCTACACGTTAAGGTTCATCTTAGTTATCTTAGCAGACACTGCAGAAGAGCAGGGGAAAATAGCTATGAGGTGGTCACCATAAAATTTATGTCAAAAATAATACTTTAAAGTGATTTTTCAAAATGAAGGTAGACTTTAGCTATAATTAATCATACCAGAACCTCTAAGAATTCATTCTAGATTTATTCAAAGCACATATGCAATTCTATAATCACATGTATATCTCCAACTTGTGTTCCTTACAAGCTTTGATTCTTCAGTTCTGTGCCATAGACTTTCTTTTCCTAGAGTTTTCCAGTGCCTGTGACTCAAGTCAAAATCATTATTATATTTGACTCTCAACTTTTCTGTATTCCATAACATCAGAGATTCAGTCTGTTAGGAATTTCTCTTCATCTTGCCCTCAGAACATCTCCAGTAGTCAGCCAGCCATCTCCTGCACCTAACTCTGCTTGCACACTGTCATGGGCCACCAGTGATTAACATTGAAGTCCGTGAGAATCTATGTCCCAAAGATGGCCCCAGTGACTTTTCCATCATTCTCCAATCTGCTGCTATTACCTGCTCATACTCTCTCACCATGAAATAGGAACAATTTCTCTTATAACATCTACAAATCTGACTGTTCTAGAATTTTACTGGCAGGTCAGATAGCCAGGTGTAATTTTTAGGTATGGTTATTATTCTGAAAAATGACAGATATAAGCAAAATCATGAACAGTGAAGCCTGATATTCATGATGCAATTGAAGAGAAAACCATAACTATGTTATGGATATTATATTTGATGTGTTAATGGGGTACTTTTATTAACATGGTTATTAACAATTTTTCAAATTCATATTTTTTCTAACTGCCTTTACTTTCTTTTTCTTTTGATTTTCTTAAATCTATGTTTTTGTTTTGTTGAGCTAGAGAATCCTGTACTATATCAGGATGCCCTAGCATGTCTATAACAGCCCAGTGTAGCCTGGAGCTTAGGTCAGTCTTCCTGTCTTAGTCTCCTTAAGTGCTGGGCATGAGCACCAGGTCTTCTTAGAGAGGATCATTCTAGGATATTTGGATATATGCTTGTATGATATTTTAACAAACATGCATGTTGTTATAAATATAACCCTCAAGTTCTTAAGATATATTTATGTGAATGTTAAATTTCTAAGATATCAAAGGGAATGTGCTCTATAAAGATTTTCTCTTAAATGTGGCACTGTATAAACCATTGGCACTACCTTCCAAATTGTCCATTGCAGATATTTATGGCTGTATAAACTATTATGTTAACTCAGTATTGTATTTTTCAGGTCCAAAATATTTTTACTCATATGATTTAGGTGTTATGATGAATAAATATTTAGAAATCTTACATTATTTTGTTTTATTTTGTTTTTAAATAAAGTAAAATTTTTATTATTATAGTAGTTGGACAGTGTACCTAATAATCAATGTACATACTAAATTGAGGACAGCATTGTTAGGAAACAAATAACAGTTACCTGAAAACACAACCCATAGGGGAAATTGCGAAAGTGTAACAATATGGTTGCTTTTGTAGCACAAGCCTTGACTGTAACAATTAAGTGTACTAGTGTTCTTTTTCTTTCCAAACTGGATGTTTTATATCTTTTCCCCCTCTCACTTTCAGTCTTTATATTAGAATGACCCTTTAAGCTGTGCTTAGAGCATTTAATATCTCTTCTAGTTCCAATGTTTAAAGAACAACCCACAACCATCATTCTCAAACTCTTTCCTGAAATTGGAGAAGACTCCCAAACTCATCTTCTACAGTACATCTTGTACTGGCTGAGTTTTGAGTGTCAACTTGACATAGGCTGGAGTTATCACAGAGAAAGGAGTTTCAGTTGGGGAAGTGCCTCCATGAGATCCAACTGTGAGGCATTTTCTCAATTAGTGATCAGGGTGGAGGGCCCCTTGTGGGTGGTACCATCTCTGGGCTGTATTCTTGGGTTCTATAAGAGAGTTGGCTGAGCAAGCCAGGGGAAGGAAGCCAGTAAGAAACATCCCTTCATGGCCTCCGCATCAGCTCCTACTTCCTGACCTGCTTGAGTTCCAGTCCTGACTTCCTTTAGTGATGAACTGCAACGTGGAAGTGTGAGCTCAATAAACCCTTTTCTCCTCAACTTGCTTCTTGGTCATGATGTTTGTGCAGAAATAGAAACCCTGACTAAGACAGCATCCCCTTGTGATAAAGCTGAAGGCACCACATAGGAAGAAAGCTGAAGGTTATACAGGGTATCACAGATATGCAAACCTCAATAAAATATGGGTGAAGGAATCCCTTAGCACAGGAAAACAGTCACCCACAAGGGATAAGTAAGATTCATAGCTGGAATGGAGGATGGATTCAGCCTTGGGCAGTTAATTAATGTGTTACACTACAGGGCAGAAAGGGCTTTAAAAGTCATAGATTAATTTCAATAGTTATAATGGATTTCACAAAATTCAACACCCTTTCACAAAACTCTCAACAAATTGGACATAGAAGGAATTTACTAAACAGGAAAAGCTCAAACCACCCTACTGCATTATGAAAACTCCTCCACTGCTGGTGGGGTTACAAATTGGTACAACTGCTCTGGAAATTAGTCTGGCGGTTCCTCTGAAAACTGGGCACCTCACTTCCAGAAGATCCTGCTATACCGCTCCTGGGCATATACCCAGAGGATTCCCCACCATGTAATAAGGATACATGCTCTACTATGTTCATAGCAGCCCTATTTATAATTGCCAGATGCTGGAAAGAACCCAGGTATCCCTCAACAGAAGAGTGGATGCAAAAAATGTGGTATATCTACACAATGGAGTACTATTCAGCCATTAGAAACAATGAATTCATGAAATTCTTAGGCAAATGGATGGAGCTAGAGAACATCATACTAAGTGAGGTAACCCAGACTCAAAAGATGAATCATGGTATGCACTCACTAATAAGTGGATATTAACCTAGAAAACTGGAATACCCAAAACATAATCCACACATCAAATGAGGTACAAGAAGAAAGGAGGAGTGGCCCCTGGTTCTGGAAAGACTCAGTGAAGCAGTATTCGACAAAACCAGAACGGGGAAGTGGGAAGGGGTGGGTGGGAGGACAGGGGAAGAGAAGGGGGCTTACGGGACTGTCAGGGAGTGGGGGGCTAGAAAAGGGGAAATCATTTGAAATGTAAATAAATTATATCGAATAAAAAAAATTAAAAAAAAAATAAAGAAGGCAACCTTACCCAATCTTACCTATCCAAACAGGGTTGAAACTCAGCTAGAGCTATTAGCAAGAGCAAGAAACAGAAGCCCAGAAACCTGAGAGAAAAGAAGTAAATTAGTCTCTACAGATGACATGAGGTTTATTTTAAATCTCTTCTAGATACCACAACTCTTGGAACCTGTATACAATTAATATTAGGACACAAAATTTGCATACAATAACCAACTGTATCTTCTTATAATCAAAAGAGAATTTCATTCATTGGTATAGTTTAGTCTAGTTAGGAAGGCTGGTGGTTGCTAGAGGCTATGTCCACTGGAAATATAAATATAAATTAAGTTACTGTGTTGAGATAATGAATTAGATTATAATTTTACAAACGCTGTTTGGAGGTGTTTGCTCACACTGCATTCACAGGGCACCCACACTGTTGTCACTCAGGCAGATGGAAAAAGTATTTCACAACTGGCTCCACTTATACTTGTGATGGCAACCACTTTAACAGATGTATACTATATTTTATAGACTGTCATTGTCAATTGCTTTGGAATCTAGTTTTGTTTCCTCTCTTCCTGTTGACATTCTCATTCTTCATTTAAAAGCTTTCTGTAAGGGAGATGAAGAGCTAACTCAGGAGTGTGGACAACTTGCTTAGGGCTGCAACTGAAGATCTATAGTGGCTTCCCAGCCCCACATCTACCAGTTTGCAACTGTCTATAACCTTGACTCCAGGGTATGCCTCCACAGCAACTTGGGGGCATATGTTCATGTATGGCAGGCACAGACCCAAACACAGCAATGAAATGGATCTCTAGAACACGTATAGTAAAAGTATTAGAAAATGTTGACTTGATTATTTTTATTTTTACATTTTGAAGGCTTAAAACATATTTGTTATAACTATTTCTCTCTGGCTATTTGAATGTTTAACTTGCTCAATAACACAGTTTTTGACTGTTTGGAAGTTTTTAACAGTTCAATAATCAAACTGATAATTACTTGTATTGAGTTCTTCCCTGCCCTAGATTTTAATTCTTAGAAATCCCTTTAATTTCTCTTCTTATACTTTCTTAATTAGTTACCTCTTCTATATAAATGTAACTTTTATGTTTTATTCATGTATTTTTCTTTCATCTCCACATATGATCACTTTAAAATTCACTGGGCATCATGGTTCTGTGAATCCTAATTATCAAGCTATCAGACTAGGATTTTGTTTAACTTAAAAGAGGCTGTATTTTCCCGGCTTCCTTGTTCATTCCATAATTCTCCTGTCCTTGGCAGTCAGAAGGATCACTGTGTTTGAGGTCAACCTGAGCTACATAATGACCCTTCTACCTTGGATTGTGCTGGCAACCCCTGTTTTAAAATTCCCCCAAACACATAAAAATACAAAACAATAGCTTCTGAAACTTAGTTCTGTTTGACAGAAAACTAATTGATCTCCAGATTTTCAAGAATCTATTTACATGCCATTGTAGCAAATACGTCATTGTCTTAATAAGCTCACAAAGAGGAAATGTTGAGGAGAGTCGATAGCTGTGGAGATTTCAGCCTATGGTCATTGTGGCTTTTGGCCTGAGGTGAAGCCCCACACCACAGTAGAGGTAGAGGGAAGAATACAGCAATGATTAGTACCATTAACTCCAAAGCTTGAAAGTGAAAGGAAGAGCAAAAATCGAGTCTACACTGTGTCTATTGAACGCACTGCCTCCTACCTGAACTGTATCTTATAACCTCTACCACGTTTCCACTAGTTCATGTTAGAGCCTGTGCATTTGGTCCTTTGAGGGACTATTCCAGATCCAAACTAGAGTAACCAGGTTACCTGCCAGTATTAACGTTGTGGTTATTGATACTATATTATCACAATGTCCCAATGTGATAGTGCTTTGACAGTGTCTGCCCTTGTTATCTTCAAAATGATTGAGCATGATGATAACTGACCTTTGTGGTCTTTTTCTCTAGAACCACAGAGTCTTCTTCAACTGTGAAAACCAGGCAAGTCTTCCTCAAATGAATTTACAAAACACTTTTCTAGAACTTCTTCAGCACTGCCAAGGGGCTGGGAGGTGTTCAGAGAGGACACATGATGGAAACATATTTCTTTAAAAAAATGAACCTAATTAAAAATGAACAAATCCGTGGTCATCAGAATCAAGTCTGAGAAACTGAGAGCCTCAAACCTAAAGAAACATGACAGCAAAACACAATTCAGGATCCTGCATACATTTCTACAGGAAAATCACTATCCTAGAAAGCTGTGTGTTGTGCTTTTGATCAAGATGCCATGCTGGTTCATTAACTATCATAGACAGGTCACATATAATACAGAATGGGCAAACTGGGAACAGTAGCTAGTACTTCACTTTGCCATCTAGAAACACTCTAAAATTAAAAAAATATTTAAAATAATTTAGCATTATATAACAGAACTGGCTTATACTAGGGTACATTTTGTAAAAAAGAATAAGTGATGAATTTTGTGAAGAATATTGACTTCCTCCTATTATCTGGCGGTGGAGAGCATTGAGTGGATAAACATAGCAACAGACTATGTTTAATTGCATTCTATTATAGAACTCTAATAAATATGAGTCCTGCATTGTAAGGAAGGAAAATGAATGTGTTAGCTTCTTTTGCAAAGTTATTATTAAACTTTGCCAATCAAATCAGATTGAAGCTCCTGCTGTGTCTCCCACTCCCTGTCTCTAATAAGATGACCTAAGAGAAGGCAGATTCATTCTTGAGTGGCATTACTGAGGCAAGGGAAGCATGATTTTAAAAAAGTCCCCCAATTTCAGGCTGCCTTTTCTATGTTGGTTGTTTTTAGGTTGATTGCCTGACTTCTGAATGAACATAGCAGAGTGACAGATTTTCACATGACTCACGAGAATATTAGAGGAAGAAAAGTTTATCACAGAGGCATTTTGGGAGCATACTAAAGAGTTTTACATAATTGTTTCAAACTCATTGCTGCCATGACATCATACCAAGCTGTGTGTTCTGTAGATCTGGATGAAATGGTCAGCCTTTTACCTCCGGAGAAACCATAATTTAAACGGTAGTTTCATAACTGACTGAGGTTTATAGCTTATGTCTTTTGACTTTTCATTATGATTATCTTTATGCACAAATTTGCTTTTAAAACAAGCACTGTTCTGAAGTGAAATCTGCCTCTAGGCAATGTGCAGACAACACAGCAAACACTCAAGTTAGTGCACTTCAGTTTCTTACTGATACAAATTACATCCTCTGCAGCCCTGAGCAGAAACCCACCCTTTACTTTCTGTGTACAACTGTAGCATAATACAATACTGAAAATATCCATAGCTTTGCATTTTGCTTCTGTTTTCTGAATTCTCCTAATATTTAAGAAGAATGCGATTTCTTAAATATTAGGATTATTTAAGAGCATTTTGGATTATGATTAACAATGTTTTATTGCTATTCTGAGAGTAACAAATCAGTTATTTATTTTGTTTCAGTTTCTTTGTTGTTATGTTGTCTGTTTGCATTGTTTGTTTGTTTGTTTTGAGATAGGGTCTCTATGTGTAACCATGGTTGTCCTGGAACTTACTATGAGCACCAGGCTGGCCTTAAGGTCTCAGAGATCCTCCTGACTCTGCCTCCTGAATGCTGGGAATAAAGGGATGAGCAAAGGTGCTCAATCTTGTTTAGGTTACTGTCTTTAAATAGTTCAGGTTAACATTCTTGCTGAAGTTGTTAACTCCCTATTAAAACTATTTAAAATTCCTTTTTTTAAAAAGGGCCCCTTTTTATTCATAACTATTTCTATAAAACACATTTTAAGTGTGCAAAATTACAAATTAGTCTTGTCAACATATTTTTTATTTTTATTATTTTGTATTTAATGTCTTTCATAACTTGGAAAATATAACAGTTCTCGTGTTTAGAGATCTACCACACTCCATAAAGTTAGTTAATTTGAAATATCTTTTAATGGCTATAACTGATTCAGTTCCATGATAGAGAGCTTACTTAGCATCCTCAAGGTGTTTATTGAAACATGTGTTTTCCCCTAGGGGATCATTAATTTTAATACTTAAAATTAAACTTGACATGTAGCTCTAGATGTCTGTGTAAATAAACACATTTAATTGTATTTATTCATAGACACCTAAGTGCATATGATGGTCTAATTTCATCTGAGGATAGTGACTTTTATTCAGCATTTTTTTACTGTGTTTATATTGAATAAAATATGCTAAAATTTTATGATTAATTTTGTATAATGGCAGTTCAGTTTATGTTTATACAGTGTGAATTTAGTAGCCACTTGCCTGTTTATCACCCAGGAAGCTTATTTCATATCACATATAGTATACAAATATATACTAAATGGCCTGGAAAGTGGTTTTGTCGTTAGAAAACTTGCTGCATAAACATAGGCTGAATCCCTTCTAAACTTGTTAAAAATCCAGGCTTGCAGTAACACACCTCTAATCCTGACAATGGGAAAGTAAAGACAAGAAGATCTCTGGTAATTGCTGACCTACTAGTCTAACTAAATCAGTGAGCCTCAGGATTAGTGAGAGACCCTGTTTTAAAAAATACAGGAGTTTAATGTCGCTGTCCTCTGAGAGGCTCTACCAGCAGCTGATCGAGACAGATGCAGATACTTGTAGCCAACTATTGGACTGAAGTGGGAGACTCCTATGTAAGAGTTAGGTCAGGGACTGAAGGAGCCGAAGGGGCTAGCAACCCCATAGGCACTTCAACAGCGTCAAGTAAACGCCACCAACCAAAAGAACATACACTGGCTGGTCCTGGTCCGAGGCCCCTGGCACATATACAGCAGAGGACTGCCTTATCTGTCCTCAGTGGAGGAGGATGGGCATAATCCTGTAGAGACTTGATGCCCCAGAGAAGGGAGATGCCCTGGGGTGGGTAGTGCTCTTTCAGAGGTAAAGAGGTTGGAGAATGAGGAGAAGAACTCTGGGATGGGGTATGGGGAGGAGAGGCAACAGTTGGGATGTAAATAAATAAAGTAATTAGTTTAAAAATAAGTTGAAGAGCAGTACAGGAAGATATCGAATGCTGACATCTGGCCTCCACATAAGCCCACACTCGTGAGCCTACACAGAACCACATGAATACACACAGAAAAACAAACATGAAAATAATGGCCTTTCTAAAATCACAGGATTGATAGCAAGAAAAACGAGAAGGAAATTCTACCAGTTAAAGTACATTAACACATTCTTTTTATCTTACTATTAGCTTTTAAAAGCATATACCAATCAATTCCTGAGAAAGGCACATATACCTAGAGTTTTAGCCTACGAAATTGTACTGTATTTCAGGTCTAGGTTTTTCCCTGGTAGCAATGTAAACTAAAACATAATCCTATGGCTGAGGTTCAGCTCTATGATTTATTGACATTGGTTAAAAATTAGTATTGTGAAAGCCAGAGACAAAGTCTCTAGAGGCCCAGGACAAGTTAAATCATTTTATAAGCCTCCAACTCCACACCTCTGAATTCTTCCACGGAGGGGGAGCTAATCATCCTCTGAGTTTCACCACCTCTTGTGGCTATTTGTTTTACTAATGCAGAGTTTGGGTCTGTTCTATTATTAGTATAAAGCATATCATCTATTTCAAAGGAGATCCAGGATGTGGTGAGGAAGCAGGAGAGAGACAGAGATGGAGAATGAAAGCAAAGCATTTATGGGTAATAATATTTCAAGTTGACCGAGAAGCCAAGATACCACAGATTTAGAGATCAGCGCTACGCAGAGACTTGCCAACAGACTCCTGAAAAGGGAAGAAAAATACATGTGGAGATGGCATCATTTGAGAGGGTTTTATTAGAATTGCACTCTGGAAGGGATCTAACACCTATTGTGTTAGGAATTCCATAAATGGATCTTCTTTTGTGTTTTCACAAGACTCTGGATGCCAGTTACACCTGCTCAAAATCATTGAACTACATACTCTCTTTGAGGTCAGGCATGAGGACTGTGCCCATCACATATGAAGCAGCTCAGACACAGCTGTTGAAACAAATTTCCAAAGCTAATGACCCTAGATTTTATGCTGCCTCTATGAATTATTGAATTATCTGTAGGGAGTTGAAAAATGTTGTCTTTGATGATTTCACCTTTTTTCTTTGTAACTCAATCAGAATTACTTTCTGAGACTGAATGGTGACATTTTGGGGATTAGCATACAGCATTGGCATTTAAACTAATTGTAGTAGAAAATTGAGTAAAGCTAAAGGAAGACTTGTTTTTTTAAAACATTAATGATCAGTGGATAATATTATTATAATGGAATTATTATTATATAGCTATCTTTTCTAAGTTGAAATACTTCCCCTTTGGAAAAAGAGGGAACTACTAAAACTGGGGGAACAAAATCAACTTGCAATTGACAGAAAACTGACATAGTTACTCGAGTCATAGTGCTCCTGAATTCATATAAGCAGTAAACAACTGATAGAGGAGGTGGTCCTATTGCTGGAGCTGCCAGCATTGTTGGGCAGGGAGCTTCAGGGATGGACCTTTTGTTAGTATTGACCTATGCTGGGGTCAAGCTTTTCAGTAATGTAGCATTCTTTGAGTCAACCCCACTCATGCACACAACTACTATAAACTTACTTATTCACCAAAGCCAGCCTGGGGAGAATTGGTTCTCTACTTTGTTGTCACTTTCTTAACTGGAGTGAATAGATGTATGTTCACATCTCTGCAGGAAATGTCATAGAGAAGATACTCATGAATCTATAGGACAATAACCTACATGACTGCAGGGTTTCTGAAGTGTTAGGTAGGGGCAAAAAAGTAAACAGGTGAACTTATTGAGACTAAGAACTTCACACTCACTGGGAGGTGCCACAAAAGGAAATTGGCAAAAATTCATTTTGATAAAAATGCTAATTAAATGAAGAGAAAGAAAGCCAATGGTAGAAGATCACAGGAAAACATGGAGGGTGTGGCAGGTCTCGATACCAACCACTCTATCCCAAACACCTCAATAATGCCAATTATTGCAACATCCAAATAACAGATTATAGGTCATATGGATTTCTGAGGATTAGAAGTATAGAACTGACAGTTTGCTTCTGGAAATAAATTTTTTCCTTGGTTTCTATGGGTTTCAATTCTCACCTATTCTGGCCATCTCTCAAAGATGGCACAATTTATCTAATACCAGTGTTGTGTGACATTTCCTGGAAGATACATATAAAAGTCTGCTCACCCCAGGTAGGGCACTGATGCTACAGCAAGAAACACTTCTCGTTTACTTTAATGAATCAGCATGATTATTGGGTCTATGTGCAACAGTGTGGGTGAAGGATGACTTACAGAATCATGGACAACCCAAAGGTAGCAGCATCACTGAAAATCGTAGCCAAGTCTGGGTGTGTGTCCCTGGCAGGGATTTCAGCTGCTTTGTAGCACATCTTCAGTACAACTTAGACTTCAGTATATTATCAAGAAAGAGCCTAGCATTCAAATATTGAGATTTTGCAGGCTCTTTCCTTGTATCTCTTCGGCAATTCATGTCTTGACACTTGGGGATTCCATGAGAGAATACAGAATATGAGACTTGGCTTTTTAACTAGTAGATCTATATACTCAACTGCTGGCTCTTAACCATCTACTAGAGAATCAGTGGATACTTCAACATCATTGGGAAAATCCCCTTTCCCATCAAACATGGTCTTCTCCTAGTCTCCACCTTTACTGAATCAGTTCAATGGTTCCATCATCTGTATAGTTGTGTGGGATAGAGATGTATGTTGTTTTCAGTATTATATATTTTGTATATGATATATTGCCAAATTCAGCTGATTTTTGTCTCTTATGTACTTACTAAGCTGTTGCCTCCTTCTCTTTTAGGGTCTTAGATCCCTGATTCCCTGTATGATTCTTGTGCACATAGTATATCATGATCTAGATTTCATACTGCAATCCATATATATATATATATATATATATATATTTGTTTTGTTTTTGTAGCCTTCGCTGTCCTGGAACTTACTATATATACCAGGCTGGCCTCAAACTCACAAATATCTGTCTTCCTTTGCCTCCAGAGTATTGGGAATAAAGGCATAGGCTACCACTACCAGCCCAAGTACATTTTAAAAAATATCTCAGTAATTTTTTTCTGTACTTTTCATATCAGGGAAGGGTCTTTCATATAATTTACATAGTGTAATTTTTCTAACATATAGAACATTAGGAACTTATGAAATTATTTAATTGGATAATGATAATTGCCTAAGATATTTCTATTATTTCCATGTATGCTTGATGAGTTTCTCTCAGAATTTTTGTACTCCAGCTACACAGGCTGCTTTTAATTTCCTGCCCCAGGGTCTATGTTCACTTACTTAGTTGGAGCAAAGCATGGTACGATTTACCTACTTCAGTTGATTTTATTAAGAATTCTGGTCACCATCATATCCTACTAGAAACAGCTTTTACCAGGCTAGAAAAAATCAGACCTCCCTATAGCTCATGCTCTTAATAGCATGCTCAACTCTTATAGAATTTAGGTTTGTTTTCATGTATGGCATTTTCTGGTGTATGCTAATCTTTACCTTTAGTTTAGATTTATTGATTTACTCAATACTGTTTATTGTATATATTATATAAGGTATTACATATTCAGCAATGATCAAGAGAGTTGGCCACTTGCTTTCATAAATCGCACAATCTACTGAAAATATTTGGACATAATGATATAAGCAAATGAGTGAACATTGTAGTTTTAGCATGAACTGCTTAGCAAAATCAGTAGAGTAACGTGAAAACAAATACAGCACCGTCTTTGATGTAATGAGCACTTAGAAATTTACCACTTTAGACGGAATAATTGGGATGAGCATTACATGGTAAAGGTCATCCATGTGTCTATCTATCATCCACCCATCCATCTATCCCTCTGTCCATCCATCCATCCATCCATCCATCCATCCATCCATCCATCCATGAGAACAGCTTCCAGGTATGTGTGTTTCCCTACATATGTAGACACCATGCACATAATTTAAAATAAATCATACTGCTGAAGGAATGAAAAGTCTGATAGATGAATGTGGGTTCAGTGGATAGAACAACAAACATTTCTAAATGTAAAAATGAAAACTACTTTATGACTATAGATTTTAAAATGTCTGGAAGAGGAAGAAGTTAGTACACACTTAGATAAGAAGTGGATAAAAAAGGTTTTCATCCTCCCAAAGACATTTCTAGAACAACAACAACAAAAATCCCCAAATCCCACAATGCAAATGTTGTATACTTTTTCTTTTTAATGTTTACAACATAGAGATTTGATACAGGGATGCTTTTCTTTATAAAATAATTTTTGTGCTCTATATTTAGATTAGAAATACAGTTATATAATAACATGGGCAGTAGATCAGAAATTAACATTTTCTCGCACATTCTCTGACAAGATAGTGCTTTCATGTGAAGCAATATAGTCTTTAGTGAAGAGAAATGATAAAAGGAACAGATGGTACTCTTCTAAGATGGACCCTGAAGCCCTCTTCAAATTTCAAAAGGGAAGTTTCAGAAAAAATAACCTGAACAACTTTCCAAGCCTGTACATCTCTGTTATCTGTTTACCCTTCTGATGTAAAGGGTAAAACACAAGAAAAATCACACACTAGCCACACCGGCCCTCCATGCTTGCTTCTTACACAAATATACTTATGTTTTCAGCCTCTTTATTTAGTATGTGTACATGTGTGCTGTTCTTGTTTTGTTTTACTGTTTTGATAGTGAGAAATTTTGTGAAAATGAATCTCTCCAGGGCCAAGTTCTGTTAGTGTTGAAAATGTTCATGGGTTAATTCCAATTAATCTTGCCTTCAATCCAACACAGATCATTGCCCTCCACATCTGCTGTCAGCTCTTGCAAAGGGGATGAAGATCCACTGGTTAGGAGGAAGTTTTGCTCTCTCTGGCAGGCACAGTAGTCAGTGATGTCTATACACAGGCCAGTTACATCTGTCAGCTTGTATGTCATGAAAATTTTATGGGGATTACAGATTGAGCATGCATATGAAAGGAAAGTGGATGCTTGTTTCACTTTTTCTCTGAGAAGCCACCCTACCTCCCAATGTTCTGCTTCCCATTATACTGAGATTCATATGTAAAGATCAATGGAATAAAGCTATAGGCAAGAAAATGAGACTATAATTTTATTTAATGAAAGAAATTCTTTGTTGTCTTTCATATCCAATTCCAAGGTTGGTGGCAGTTGGGAAAATTGTCTTTGACTGCATTGTCTTTGCTTCTCAGATTTTAATTTAATTTTTTTTTTAAAGGAAAAGGCAATATATGGTTCTTTCAAGAGTTCTGATATGCATTGGAAGACAGTATGAACAGTGGGGAAGAGAATGAAAGTGGACAGAGTTTCCTGGGTGATGTCAATGTGAAAGATAATGTTACTTGGGTTATGCTTGCAAATGCACCTGGTAAACACAGTGGCAGGAGATGACTGTCACAGGATCCTATGTGTAGGTTCCAAGACCATCATCTTTGCATAGGCAAGGACTTTGGATCAAGGAAATATTACAAAACCTGTTTGAATCCAAGTAACTAGCTAGGAGTAGAAAAACTTTGAAGGTTGTTGATTTTATATTATCTCTCAATATGCAAATGATAATTCGAATTGACTTCATGAAATTACAAGTGTATTTTCCTTAAACATTTGGTGGTGCTTTATTACTCAAATGCCATGCTCCCCGTTGGTCATTTAAATAGAGCACTTACATAGTAATTTAAGACTAAAAGTTCATGTCATTATATACCCCACTAGCTGTACTCTAAAATTACTGAGACTAGAGTAGCATGTAGTAAAGGGATTTATGGGTAGTTGAAGCTTTATTCTAATTAATGTGTGGAGTCATCTGTTTAGCGTAATTTAAATTATTTTTTAAATTGGAGACATTGCCCAGAGTACCTTAATACTGAGATTCCCCTGGTTTAGTCTTGCGAAGACTAGAATTAAACGTTAAATAGATGCGTATTGATGCCTTAAACTCAGATAAGCTTCTGAATAAAATCTCAGAAAACATCTCTGTAGTCTGCAGAGAAATACTTAGTTGCTGGCTCATGTGATTTTCCTGGAGACAAGGGTATGCTACATAGTTTTTCTTGTGCTCAAACTCCCTATTAGTGGCCCCCTTCCCATTCTGTGTTCTGGCATGCATTCTCAATAACATTTGGCTGCCCTGCTTTCCAGGCCACAAAATTTACAACGAACTCACAAGAATTCAGCTTCTGAACACACTAGTCATCTATGTAGTGGGAAGCCAATCAAAGACCTTTGCCTGAATTTATAAAATTGGAAGTGATGAAGGAATGAGGCCCCTTCCTCTGGGCTTCCAAAGAGTAGGGGCTGCTATTGAGTTAGTTCCACCAGGATAATCAGCCTGGAAGATAAAATTTGTCACATACAAAAAAAAATAAATAAATCAGAGATAAGAGATGGAGGAGGATCCATAGGATATTCTGACTGAGTCAGAGTTCCAGTCCCAACTCCACCTGTATAAATTTCCAGAAGTTCAGTCAGACATTTAGCTACAAGACTGTCTTTCCTTATTTCTTCTGATTTAACTCAAAGTAGTTTTCTGTAAAAGTTAGGGACTCAATTGCAGACAAAACATACTCACTCTCCAGTGAAGATGAAAATCAGTTTTTAGAAAGGATATTAAAAAAGTCTTCTGTCATTACATGCTGGACAGAGATTTATGCTTAGAAACTACATATTCAGTATTTGATTCCTAAATGACAGCATGCTAATCAATGGTCTGCAGAATACAATAGGGCTGTCTTTCTGGGTCTGTAGATATTCTGGCCTTCCAGTTGACAGTGCCTCAGTATTGATACTTCTTGGCCTGAAATTCCTCCCTTACAGTGTGTGCATTCTTTTACACTTTCCAATTCAGTGCTTGGCAGACATTCCTCTGATGATAGAAGTTGTGTCTTCCTCTTAATGGGAGAGGAAGCAGAGAAAACAAATGTGGGATTCAAATGGTGAGGCTTAGGGGGAAAATTAAATGGCAGGAAAACACATCCAGTTCTTGGAAATTGTACAAATATTGGTTATAACTTAAGCTATCTACAATCTTTGATAATGCAGCTGAGTTGTTTCTCTCTCAAAGATCTTTTGAAATTCTGATCACTGAAGCCTGGAAATGGAAAGCTTTTGATGATGTGGTCTTTGCAGATGGAATTGAGCTCTGAGGCACTCTAAATAGGCTAAAGTGAACCTACATCTAACATCAGTGGTCCCTTTATAAGGAGAGGAGTTTCAACAAAGAGACAAAGACATAAATCTTGGGAAGATGCAAAGAGAAGTAGCATGATGCATCTTTGAGAAAGGAACACCAAAGGCAGAATCAATTCTGAAAGGCTGGAAAGGTCCTTCTTCTAGAATATTAAGCACCAGTGCTACTGATAATGGGTTGGAATTTAGGCAGGATCCTTGGAGGCTCTTGGTCTCTTATTCAAGGAATTATTTTATTATTCATTTATTTATCTATTTATTTTATCTTGTGAAGAACATTTTATTTATTTTTATTTTTTATATTTATTTTCTATATTCTTTGTTTACAGTCTAAAAGCTTTCCCCTTTCCCAGTTCCCCCTCCATATGTCCCATAAGTCCTCTCTCTCCATCCATTCCCCTATCTTACCCCCTCCCTTTTCTCTGTCCTATTACACCCCTACAATGCTGGATCAAGCCTTTCCAGGATTAGGGCCCTCTTCTTCCTTCTTCATGGGAATCATTTGATATGCTAATTGGATCTTCAGTATTCAGAGCTTCAGGGCTAATTAATATCCACTTATCAATGACATTCCATGTGTATTTTTTGTGATTGATTTACCACGCTTAGGATAATATTTTCCAGTTCCATCCATTTGCCTAAAAAAATTCATGAATTGATTGTTTTTAATTGCTGAATAGTACTCCATTGTGTATATATACCACATTTTCTCTATCCATTCCTCCATTGAGGGATATCTGGGCCCTTTCCAGCTTCCAGCCTTATAAATAAGGCTGCTATGAACATAGTGGAGCATGTTTCCTTATTGCATGCTGGGGAATCCTCTGGGTATATGCCCAGGAGAGGTATAGCAGGGGTCCTCCAGAAGTGTTGTGCCCAGTTTTCTTAGGAACTGCCAGACTGATTTCCATAGTGGTTGTACCATGTTACAATCTCCACATCCTCGCCTAACACCTGCTGTCTCCTGAGTTTTTAACCTTAGCCATTCTGAACTGGTGTGAGGTGAAATCTCAGGGTTGTTTTGCATTTCCCTAATGACTAATGATGTTGAGGATTTCTTAAGGTGCTTCTCGGCCATCCAAATTTCTTCAGGTGAAAATTATTTGTTTAGGTCTGTACCCCATTTTTTAATAGGGTTATTTGGTTCCCTGGGGTCTAACTTCTTAAGTTCTTTGTATATATTGGATATTAGCCCTTTATCGGATGTACAGTTGGTGAAGATCTTTTCCCAATTTGTTGGTTGCCGTTTTGTCCTTTTGACAGTGTCCTTTGCCTTACAGAAACTTTGTAATTTTATGAGATCCCATTTGTCAATTCTTGATCTTAGAGCAGAAGCTATTGGTGTTCTGTTCAGGAACTTTTCCCCTGTGCCTATGCCCTCAAGGGTTTTCCCCAGTTTCTTTTTTATTAGTTTCAATGTGTCTGGTTTTATGTGGAGGTCCTTGATCCACTTGGAGTTGAGCTTAGTACAAGGAGATAAGAATGGATCAATTCGCATTCTCCTGCATGCTGACCTCCAGTTGAACCAGCACCATTTGTTGAAAAGGCTATCTTTTTTTCCACTGGATGTTTTCCACTCCTTTATCGAAGATCAAGTGGCCATAGGTGTATGGATTCATATCTGGGTCTTCAATTCTATTCCATTGGTCCACTTTCCTGTCCCTGTGCCAATACCATGCAGTTTTTAACACTATTGTCTGTAGTATTGCTTGAGGTCTGGGATACTACTTCCCCCAGAAGTTCTTTTACTGTTGAGAATAGTTTTAGCTATCCTGGGTTTTTTCTTATTCCAGATAAATTTGAGAATTGTTTTTTCTAACTCTGTGAAGAACTGAGCTGGGATTTTGATGGGGATTGCATTGAATCTGTATATTGCTTTTGGCAAGATGGCCATTTTAACTATATTAATCCTGCCAATCCATGAGCATGGCAGATTTTTCCATTTTCTGAGGTCTTCTTCGATTTCCTTCTTCAGAGACCTGAAGTTCTTGTCCTAAAGATCTTTCACTTGTTTGGTTAGAGTCATACCAAGATACTTTATATTGTTTGTGGCTATTGTGAAGAGTGTCATTTCCCTAACTTCTTTCTCAGCCTGCTTTTCCTTTGAGTATAGGAAGGCAACTGATTTGCTTGAGTTGATTTTATAACCTGACACTTTGCTGAAGTTTTTTATCAGCTGTAGGAGTTCTCTGGTGGAGATTTTTGGGTTACTTAAGTATACTATCATGTCATCTGCAAATAGTAATAATTTTACTTCGTCCTTTCCAATTTGTATCCCTTTGACCTCCTAGCTAGAACTTCAAGAACTATATTGAAAAGATATGGAGAGAGAGGGCAGCCTTGTCTAGTCCCTGATTTTAGTGGGATTACTTCAAGTTTCTCTCCATTTAGTTTGATATTGGCTACTGGTTTGCTGTATATTGCTTTAACTATATTTGGGTATGGGCCTTGAATTCCTGTTCTTTCCAAGACTTTTGGCATGAAAGGATCAGAATTTTGTCAAATGCTTTTTCATCATCTAATGAAATGATCATATGTTTTTTTTTCTTTGAGTTTGTTTATGTAGTGGATTGCATTGATACATTCCCTTATATTGAACCATCACTACATCCATGGGATGAAGCCCACTTGATTGTGGTAGATGATCATTTTGATGTGTTCTTGGATTCGGTTGGCAAGAATTTTATTGAGTATTTTTGCCTTGATATTCATAAGGGAAATTGGCCTGAAGTTTTCTTTCTTTGTTGGATCTTTGTGTGGTTTTGATATCAGTGTAATTGTGGCTTCGTAGAACGAGTTGGGTAGTGTTCCTTCTGTTTCTATTTTGTGAAATAGTTTGAAGAGTATTGGTGTTAGGTCTTCTTTGAAGGTCTGATAGAATTCTGCACCGAAGTCATCTGGTCCCGTGTTTTTTTTTTTTTTTTTTTTTTTTTTTTTTTTTTTTGGTTGGGAGACTTTCTATGACCCCTTTTATTTCCTTAGGGGTTATGGGACTGTTTAGATGATCTATTTGATCCTGATTTAATTTTGGCATTTGGTATCTGTCTAGGAAATTGTCCATTTCCTCCAGATTCTCCAGTTGTCTTGAGTATAGGCTTTGGTCGTAAGATCTAATGATTTTTTTTAATTTCCTTAGTTTCTGTTGTTATATCTCCCTTTTCATTTCTAATTTTGTTAACCTGGATACTGTCTCTGTGCCCTTTGGTTAGTCTAGTTTTTCTCAATGAACCAGCTCCAGGTTTTGTTGATTCTTTGTATGGTTCTCTTAGTTTCTACTTGATTGATTTCAGCCCTGAGTTTGATGATTTCCTGCCTTCTACTCCTCCGGGGTGAATTCACTTCTTTTTGCTCCAGGGCTTTCAGGTGTGTCATTAAGCTGCTAGAGTATGCTCTCTCCATTTTCTGTTTGGAGGCACTCAGGGCTATGAGTTTTCCTCTTAGCACTGCTTTCATCGTGTCCCATAGATTTGGGTATGTTGTGTCTTCATTTTCATTAAATTCTAAAAAGTCTTTAATTTCTTTCTTTATTTCTTCCTTGACCAAGGAATCATTGAGTATTGTTCAGTTTCCACGTGTATGTGGGCTTTCTATTGTTTTTGTTGCTATTGAAGACCACTTTTACTCCATAGTGGTCTGGTAGGAGGCATGGGATTAGTTCGATCTTCTTATATTTGTTGAGGTCTGTCCTGTGACCAATTATATGGTTGATTTTAGAGAAGGTACCATGAGGTGCTGAGAAAAAGGTATATTCTTATGCTTTAGGGAGAAATGTTCTATATATATCTGTTAAATCTAATTGGCCCAAAGCTTCAATTAGTTTCACTGTGTTCCTGTTTAGTTTCTGTTTTCCTGATCCATTGTTTTCCATTGAGGAAAGTGCAGTGTTGAAGTCACCCACAATTATTGTGTTAGGTGCAATGTGTGCTTTGAGCTTTAGTAAGGATGCCTTTGCATTTGGAGCATAGATGTCAGGATTGAGAGTTCTTCTTGGTGTGTTTTGCCTTTAACCAGCAAGAAGTGTCCCTCAGTGTCTCTTTTGATGACTTTAGGTTGAAAGTCAATTTTATCTGATATTAGAATGGCTACTGCATGGTATTGGCACAGTGACAGACAAGTGGACCAATGGAATAGAATTGAAGATCCAGAAATGAATCCACACACCTATGGTCACTTGATCTTCGATAAAGGAGCCAAAAATATCCAGTGGAAAAAAGATAGCCTTTTCAACAAATGGTGCTTGATCAATTGGAGGTCAGCATGCAGAAGAATGCGAATTGATCCATTCTTATCTCCATGTACTAAACTTCACTCCAAGTGGATCAAGGACCTCCATGTAAAACCAGACACACTGAAACTAATAGAAAAGAAACTGGGGAAGACCCTTGAGGACATGGGCACAGGGGAAAAGTTCCTGAACAGATCACCAATAGCTTATGCTCTAAGATCAAGAATTGACAAATGGGACCTCATAAAATTACAAAGTTTCTGTAAGGCAAAGCACACTGTTAAAAGGACAAAACGGCAACCATCAAATTGAGAAAGAATATTCACCAACCCCACATCTGATAGAGGGCTAATATCCAATATATATAAAGAACTCAAGAAGTTAGACCCCAGGTAACCAAATAACCCTATTAAAAAATGGGGTACAGATCTAAACAAAGAATTTTCACCTGAAGAAATTCGGATGGCTGAGAGGCACCTTAAGTGCTCAACATCATTTGTCATTAGGGAAATGCAGATCAAAACAACCCTGAGATTTCACCTTATACCAGTCAGAATGGCTAAAGTCAAAAACTCAGGAGACAGCAGGTGTTGGCGAGGATGTGGAGAAAGAGGAACACTCCTCCACTGCTGGTGGGGCTGTAAGATGGTACAACCACTGTGGAAATCAGTCTGGAGGTTCCTCAGAAAATTGGACATGAGACTTCCAGAGGACCCTGCTATACCTCTCCTGGCCAAATACCCAAAGGATTCCCCGGCATGCAATAAAGACACATGCTCCATTATGTTCATAGCAGCCTTATTTATAATAGCCAGAAGTTGGAAAGAACCCAGATGCCCCTCAAAGGAGGAATGGATACAGAAAATGTGGTATATTTACACAATGGAATACTACTCAGCAATTAGAAACAATGAATTCACAAATTTTTAGGCAAATGGTTTGATCTGGAAAATATCATCCTAAGTGACGTAACCTAATCACAAAAGAATACACCTGGAATGCAATCTCTGATAAGTGGATATTAATTAGCCCAGAAGCCCTGAATACCCAAGGCACAAATTGCATAACAAATGACTCCCATGAAGAAGTATGGAGAGGGTCCTGATCCTGGAAAGGATTGATCTATCATGGGAAGGGAATATAAGGACAGAGAAAAATGAGGGAGGTGATTGGAGAAGGGATGGAGAGAAGAAGGTTTATGGGACATATGGGGAGGGGGGATCCGAGAAAGGGGTAATCATTTGGAATGTAAACAAAGAATATAGAAAATAATAATATTTAAAAAAAAGAATGGCTACTCCAGCTTGTTTCCTGAGACCATTTGCTTGTAAAATTGTCTCCCAGCCTTTTACTCTAAGGTAGTGTTTGTCTTTGACACTGAGGTGTGTTTCCTGTATGCAGTAAAATGTAGGATCCTGTTTAAGTATCCAGTCCATTAATCTATGTCTTTTTATTGGGGAATTGAGTCCATTGATGTTAAGAGATATTAAGGAATAGTGATTATTACTTCCTGTCATTTTTGAGGTTATCTTCTTTTGGGTTTGATGAAAGAAGGTTACTATCTTGGATTTTCCAGGGTGAAGTTTCCCTCCTTGTATTGGTGTTTTCCTCCTATTATCCTTTGTAGGGCTGGGTTTGTGGTAAGATATTGGGTAAACTTGGTTTTGTCATGGAATATCTTGGTTTCTCCATCTATGGTGATTGATAGTTTTGCTAGGTATAGTAGTTTTGGCTGGCATTTATGTTCTCTTAGAGTCTGAATGAGATCTGTCCAGGATCTTCTAGCTTTCATAGTCTCTGGTGAGAAGTCTGGTGTGATTCTTATAGGTGTTCCTTTGTATGTTACTTGGCCTCTTTCTCTTACTGCCTTTAATATTCTTTCTTTGTTTACTACATTTGGGGTTTTGATTATTATGTGACAGGAGGTATTTATGTTCTGGTCCAGGCTGTTTGGAGTTCTGTAGGCTTCTTGTATATTCATGGGCATCTCTCTCTTTAGATTAGGAAAGTTTTCTTCCAAAATTTTATTGAAGATATTTTCTGGCCCCTTAAATTGTAAATCTTCACTCTCATCTATGCATATAATCCTTAGGTTTGGCCTTCTCATTGTGTCCTGGATTTCCTGGATATTTTGGGTTACGAAGCTTTTTGCATTTTGCATTTTCTTTGATTGTTGAGTCCATTGTTTCTATGGTATCTTCGGCATCTGAGATTCTTTTTTTTATCTCTTGTATTCTGTTGTTGATATTTGCATCTATGGCCCCTGATTTTTTCCCAAGGTTTTCTATCTCCAAAGTTGTCTCTCTTTGTGATTTCTTAGTTGTTTCTACTTTGTTTTTAGATCCTGGATGTTTTTGCTCAGTTCCTTCACTTGCTTATTTGTGTTTTCCTCTAATTCTTTGAGAGATTTTTATTTTTCCTCTTTCATGACTTCTGCCTGTTGATCAAAGTTCTCCTGTATTTTCTTAAGTGATTTTTGCATTTCCTCCTTATTGGCTACTATCGTTTGACCCATATTCTCCTGAATTTCTTTAAGTGATTTTGTGTTTCCCTTGTAAGGGCTTCTAGCTTTTGATCATCTTTCTCCTGAATTTCTTTAAGAGATTTATTTATGTCCTTCATGTGTTCTTGTGCATCATGACCAGTGACTTTAAATCCAAATCTTGCTTTTCTGGTGTGTTGCGGTATCCAAGACTGGCTGTTAATGGAGAATTTTGGTCCAGATGCTGCCATATTGCCTTGATTTCTGTTAGTAACGTTCCTACTTTTGCCTTTTGCCATCTAGATCTCACTGGTGTTAGTTGGTCTTGTTGTCAATGCAGGACTCACCCTTGCAAGCTGCCTCCCTGGAGCCTCCAGATGCACCGCAGCCCTCTGCACTGCTTGGGGAAAGGGCGCGTGGCCCAGGCTGCTCCTGATCCAGCTATTCAAGAAATTATAATAAAAACCCACACAGACTACAAAGTAGCCAAGAAAATTTACTTAAAGCGAATCTATCAAGCCAGCCAGATTCCACCGTAGGGGAATAGCCCCAAGAGTGAAAATACTCAAGGGTCTGAACTATTGTTTGAAGATTTCTTGTATAGGGTGCAAGAGAAGGAGGGTTTTGGTTACTAGGGACATAGACCTTGTTTTGCATTCTCAGATTAAGTAATTTCTTGATTGTGTCCATTTCTTACTATAATACATTTGATTTTAATCAAGTTCATACACAAATATGCAAAAGCATAAGATGTTAATTAGGGGGTTTCCCCTAAAAGGTCATCTGGGGATTCAGCTCAATTACTACATGTGGACTCCAAAGAAGTCTATATTGGATCAGCATACTGCCTGTAGTTCCAGGACTGAATTATAAGAAGTGTTTGAATAGAAATGGGGTGTTGTGAAAGTGTTGGGGAGTAACCTTATTCAGCATACATACAGTTGAAGCAGTATGTACAGCCTGACTTTGGGATACTAGGATTGATAGCATGTTACTAGATGTATTATTCTGAGAGGGTTACATATATCCTACAAGCCAAGTAGAGTTCCAAATTGTTAAGATGTTCCCTATGCTTGTCTCCTTCATGATTCCTCCTAAATGTTTCTAAACTCCTAGCAACCAGGAGTATAAGATGATATGCTTCTCTGGTCATAGCCTTCAAAGTCTGTGACTATGACTTCCTCTAGGAATTAACATTTAAACAGACCCCATGAAGAGGAATAACTGGAAGCAGACTCTGAAGCAATGTAGTAATAGAGTATTTATTGTGGAGAGCTGTCAAGACCTCTATCTGTGGAAGGATGGAAGAGAAATGGAATTTACCGTGGTGAGAAGTCAGGCTATAATACAGGCTCAGCTGAGCTAGCAGGCCCATGAGTTCCATCAATCTTCATTCCAATCAGCCATTGGTTTTTGGCTGCTGTAGAAAGGATATGATTTTGGACAAGCTTTATCCCCTGCAGCTACGGCACTTCCAGAATAGGGTTACAATTTACGCCGTCTATGAACAGTATTTCAAGCTGTCAGAACATCAACTTCTTCCTTGAGGGGGGCACTTGAATGACATCTCTGTGTCACCACATAAGTCTTGGAATAGGTTAAAATAACATAAAGTGAAGACAAAGGGCCAAGTAAGAACCAACCAAAATAGCATAAGATCAAAACATTCTCACCGGGGGCTGGGGAGAGGAGTCAGTGGTTAAGAGCACTCACTGCTCTTTCAGAACACGAAGACACACACATAGCCACTTTCATCCATCGGTAGCTCTGGCTCTTGGGTGTCTGAAATTCTTTTCTGACCTCAGTAGGTACTGCATCTCTGCAACGACTGTACAGGCATGGTGTACAATACATACATGTAGGCAAGACATTTGAACAGAATATGTGGGGTTGATGGATCTCTTTAGGAAGGGAGGGGATCAAGACAAGCAGGCCTATGGAAGTTTAGATGTTCAAAAGTCGGGGAGAACTGTAACCAGAAGAGCTGCCATAAGACAGCAGCGTCTAAGTCAATGGTAGTCTTTGTGTTTGGTATGGCTTGACTGTGAAGTGTCCACTTGTCCCCTGCTGGTGGTGCTGTTTTAGAAGGTTATAGAAACATGAACATGGATCGAGGTAGTGGAGAAACAGGTGACTGGGACGTGCCTTTGAGAGTTTTAACTGGATTCTGCTTTCCTCTCTGCTTCATTTCTACTGTGAGGTAAACAGCCTCCTTCCTGAAATACTCTCACTGCCATGGTGATTGGCTCAAGTAAATGGGACTAAGTAACATTGGAGTGATCTGCTGAGACCATGAGGAAGATATAGCACCCCTCCAGTTAATTTATGTCCCACGTTCTATAGCTTCAATAAGAAAACTGACTCACAAGAAAGTTTTTATATTAGGAGTATTGGTTTATAACTGAGAACATGCATTTCTAACAGAGGAAGTGTTACTCTCCCTTTATTCTTTTATTTCCTGACCTTAAAGACATGTGTTGCTCTCAATGAGAAATTTGGATAACTCAGATAAATGAAGTCTCACCAACTCTTTACACTAACACAATTTAGAAAATGACCTTTTCTAAAAATAATAGAAGTAGGTAGTGGAAGTTGAGCAAGTATTTTTAAGTTTTCTACCATCAGAGGATTGACCTAATTAGGGTGTAAAGAAGCCAAATGGATAAAAAGAGACTATTTAACAGGTCACTCTGTTCTTTCAGTGCACACCTTAAAAGTTAATAAACATGGAGCAGAACATTAATGCCTTACCTTTTTCTGAAGGATTTTACAGTGAGATTATAAACATGGCCTCTGCTGGAAGATAAAGGGCTCATTAAAGGAAAAATGTGTGTTCTTTATTCAGAAGACCATGCCAAGTTGTCTTGGGTTGTGACATTAGAAGGGATAATGAAAATCTAGCATACGGGCCAGATCTGCAGGCCAGCTTTGTCCTTTTAAAGAAGAATACTATTATGTACCAGAGATATTTATGCATATCTACCATGCTCCTTCTGAACTAACAAGAAGCTAAAGGACTGAGACCTTTTTATATACTCTATGCATTTTCCCTTGTTTACAATAGTCATTTTAAGTAATACTAAACCAGTGTAAGAGAAGATACAGTCCCTTGGAATTATTGACTGAGGATTAAGGCAGCATTACAGTGTATTAACTTAATCACCTGTGCCTGACACATGCCTTGATGTGCTTACAGTATGATAGAAAGTGTGCAGTGTTCAGAAATGCACACCAACTATTTAGTAACCATGAATAATTAAGTCCAAGGTATCATGTTTACTTTACTGTAATAGTATTTATTTTAGTCAAGGCAATGTATAAAATGAGACATCTACTTTAGTTCACAAGCTTAAGTAATGGTAAGCAGGACCAAATACAAGAGTTTGCCTAGAATATTATTATCTAAACTACCCCCATGAACTTTTCATAATTGAGACAAAATGAATGGCACTTCAATTTGAGAAAATATTGGTTGTCAAGACAGTTGTTTTTATTTTCTTAAGTATGAATTTATAAAAATATAATAAAACTTCATAATGAAAAAATGGTCTCTGTGTGTCAAAAGTTCAGCAATAAAACAAGATTTCTTCATTTTTCCCCTGCTGTGTTCTCAGCATTTCTTACATATTCAAAGGGAAGATGAAAGACTCCTAAATGGAAGGGCTGTAACGTGGCTTTCTGTAATCATGTCACATATATATTTAAATGGAAAGTAGATAAGGCATGTATGCCATGAGAGGCATCCAGGTGACTGTAGTATATTCTATCCCCTCAATGATGTGGGTGTCGGGGCATATAGAGAGTCATATTTCTTTTTTTTTTTTTAAACAAAGGGAATAATTTCATAGTAAGTCCCTGATTCTTGACCCGTGCCCTCTAGACTTGATGAGATTTAGGTGTCAGTTTTAGAGCTACTGTCATAAAAGTGTGACATGAAGGACAGGCTGCCAGCTGGCTATATTGATGACAAAGCAAGAAAACATGGGCCCTTTAGAAAGGAGTGAGTCCACATTTAAAGTTACAGAGGCTGTGTGGGAAGCAAGCATCTGGGGAGGTATAGGACATATAAGAGGGCAGCTAGTCCACAAACATTGTACAGGGATGCACTAAGACGGCTTCCTGTGGGACTAATGAAGATGTCAGCCCAACAGAACAAGTCTGTGTGACTTATCAGAAAACAAAGGAGTGGACTAAAGACCACACTGTCTGCTTCAAAGGGCACCAGGAACATTTTCATTGATAAGGAGTCTCTAAACTGTACTGAATCTGACTTGAATATCTGTTCTGAATAAACATGAGAGAAATCTATGACAAAAAGAAAGTTTGGATCTGAGGGCAGCAAACCACCATAGAGTGAAGGACCCCCCAGCTAAACCACACCCTCCTCACCCTGGCTTGTCCTCTGACTCAGCCCTGGATGCTCTGAAGGGAATGAAGAACAGGCAGGCATTCACCCAGAGACGACTGAAACAGGTTGGGCTTATTCACCCTCACTACTTCTTGAAATGTAGAAACTTTAAGGCTAAGAATGAAAAAAAAAAAAAAAAAAACGATACTACTTGTTGATGAGCAAATCATAAAATCTGATAGAATCCAAATACAATAATGGAAAGACATTATAGAAGGTAGAAAAGTCACTGGGGAAAAATCACGTGATTATTTGGGGTACTTTTTTGTATATAAACAAGAGAATGTGAAGAATGAACAATTCTAAAGTCAATGCCCTTTATAAGATTATAAGAAAATAGAGAGGGAAGGGAAGAGAAAGAAGTAAGTTGTAAAATACGGAACTTTTACTGACTTTTGGCTTTAATTATACAAGTACACAGCTGCTAAACTTATGTTTACATTCATGTTTTTGTTTGTTTGCTTGTTTACTTCTAAGAACTAGAAATATTGCATGCAAAGAAAGATCACAAGTTCATTGCACAGTGATTAAAATAACCAGGCACACTCAAAAGGTCTAGAAAAAAAATGTGTAGATAGAAACAAAGACATATAAGTAACGTTATTGCAATTTTTGGCATAATTACAAATTATACACAATTTACATATTTTTTTAGTTTAAAATCTGAAAGGCTACACACCCATGGTTGTGATTCCTACACTTGGGGATATTACAAGGTAAATGAATAGTGAAAAAAATAACGCCAAACCTTACCAATTATTGATAACTTTCCCTTGTAAATCTTTGAAATCTTAACTGTGGATAATGGGATGACCTTAAACTTTTTTTCTTGCTCTGTGCCTTACTTCATTTGCCTGCACTTGTCATGTGTCACTGATGTTGGTCAATATTTGAAAACTGTCAAGGCAAGCACCTCAGCCTAGGTTTTCACAAGTTGCTTTTGGGGCTCACAACACTCACAGCTGTTTAGGGATCTAAACTAAACCTGGGCTGAGTCTTGTCTGCCTGTTCCAAAGCTCTCTTTGTTGACAGAGAGGTATACTTCAGCATGCTTTCCCAGGTCTAACTACACAGAAGACCCACACTTTCTCAGAGTGACCCTTAATTAGAGCTGAGTTCCCTGGGTAAGAGAGTCAGAGCCCCAGAGCCTCCATGAAAAACAGCATTTCCCCAAGTAGAGCTCACATTTCATCAGTCTGGCACAGTGCCTAGACAAGGCCTTTCTAGTGGCTTCTCTGGTGCCATTGATGTCCTGTAGGATAAATGCTGTGAATACTTTGTCACAGCAGGCTTCCTGGGATGGCCCTGTGGGCAGGCTGGACTCCAGCAGAAACCCTATCATTGTCATCTTCAGAGAAGTGGAGCCCGGGCATCCTCCTATCTCTCCTCTGCACTCCTTATCTCTTGGCTCTTAGGAAAAGATTAATCTGGTATTGGAAAAAATAAACCTTATTATTATTTTTTCTTTCTAAAACCGTCTCTTCTGATATTTCTGAGAGTCTAGCCTGAATATTTGAGTTCTGTGGGGTTCTCTTCCAAGGAATGTGTGATTTAGGCTATGTGAATTTTATTTACTGTATAAATTGCTTCTTAAACATCTCTGTTTCGTTTGCTACTTTTTCTGCCAACTTTAAATTTGCAGAAAGGATTTAGGAGACATTTGCTATAGCATTGGGTTACAATAGTTTTTTTTTTTTTTTTTTTTAATATTGCAATCTTGTTCCATAGTCAAGGTTATGTCAACCTGAAAACAGTTAATTGTACTGTCTCCAGATTTCTATGCTAGTAGACAAGGTTAGGAATGTTTGTTTTTAGCTATTCTGTAAGAGTTACTGCAGACTTGCCAGGAATCATCTTTAACTAATGCTCTTTTGAGGAGAAGGACTTTATGTTCCTTCTATTGTACCTTGCTATTTTGTTCTTAGCTTTCTCATATGCCACAATATTTTGTCCTTCTGAAAGTGAATTACACATTAAAATCCTGAGAATAGCTCTCAACATTTTTTGCAGAATTAGTACAGTGTTATGATTCCTATGGGTCCACAAACAATATTCTGAAAAACCTACAGTTCACATGCTCTCTGGTCGAAAGAGTCTCCCTGTCCTAACTTCTCCCGACTTTCTAGGGGAAGAAGAAAGGACCACTAAGTGGTGGTCAGAAGTGAAACTGGCTTCTTCTGCATGCCTACTCTGGACAAACTTTAGTTTACAGGACCAGTCAACTTTTTGCGCGCAAGCTTCTAGATTGTTTTCCATAGTAGACTGTCACTGTGAGAGTCACTGTCAGGGTTCACTTTATTGTCCACTAGAAGTTTGGATTTAAATAAATCCACAATAGCTTATGAATTCCAGGACAAACAGGCTGTTCCACATTCATAATGTGGATGGTGTATAGCTAACACTGAAGGGATTGTCCTTAAAAGCCATGTTAGTTCTTCACTTTCTATAAACAAGACAACAGCTATATATTTCATATTGATACCTGCCTTCTGGATTTCTTGGAGAAGTATTTTGCATATTTTCCCACCAACTGTATTTCTTTGGTCTCTCAGATAATTGAAGAATTATGAAAACAACCACTCATTTAAAATAAGCATACTTTTTTGGCCTTGCTGGCTCATTAATGACATTCATCATTACTGCATGAGTCATAATTTCTTACCTTCCTATGCAAATATGTTTTATATTATTTATCTCTTTTATTGTTAATAGACAGTTAGAATTGTGAAGTGTTTGCTTTAAAAAATTAGTCTACTATGGATTTTCTTTTAGTACTTAGTATACCCACATAAATACACACACACACACACACACACACACACACACAAAGAGATATACACACACATGAACATGCACACACACAAACACGTGTTTTGTCATATGCCTATAAGTATAATTTTGAATGTTAGGGAATTCATATGGAGATTTGCTAGTTTTCCACAGACTCCTGAGTGTACCATAAGTGTGTAAGCTCTGGTTGTTTTCATCTTTGCCAGTGGTTTTGACTGATCGACTTTTAATTTTAGCCATTTTAGTCAATGGTAGCAGTTTTTTGTCAAGATTTTGATCTGGTATTTCTCATAAGTAGTGAACCTGAAAGTATTTGTAATTTAATTGTTAGCATTTAATCTAAAACTACTAGGCAATAACACATCAGAAAAATTAAGATATAAAATAGTTAGATACTATTTCATATGCATGGCTTCTATATTTTAGGTTGTCTATATTAAAATTTATAAATATTTTCTGAAACTCAGCCATTCCATTATATTTTAAACCAAAATTTCCTTTTCAAATATTTTATGTGTAGGGCTGAGAAATAAGCTCACACAAAAATCAATTTTGTTTTGTGAAATTATTACTTATTAGATAGTTGGATAAAGTGATGGGGAATGTACAATATGGTTTACACAAGGTTTTTGTAGAAGGTGGAAGTATCAGAGCTCTTTTTATTTCAGGCCTAACTATGCGCAGGCCCTGTGGCTTCTAGTGTGCTATCATTAGACTTGGAATGAAGGTTAGTTTTGGTTTTCTTGTTTTTTGTTTTTTATTTTTCACTCAGACCCAGAACAGAGTAGCAATCCCTTTCTTCACAGTAGGTTAGTTCTGAGTACAAACCAAGAAAAAGAAATAACAGTGCATTGAAAGGAAAACAAGGGTATTTTTGGAAAACATGTTATTGTTGGCAGGCATTTTCCAAAATATATTTTTAAAAAGAGAAAAAAAAAACCCTTCATGCCTTTTTAAATTAAGACCAGAGATAGAGATTCCCAACCTCAATTCACATTTCCCTACATAGCCTCAACCCCACAAACCCAGCAGCTGTGAAGGACTCTTAAGTGTAACTCTCAGCAATACACACAGGGAAGGAAGAATTTTACTATAACTTTAAAGATCAGTTATGGGGAAATGTCTGGCCACACTCAGAGAAAGATGGATCTCACTCTTAAATTTAGGAATAAAAGCATCAGTAAATCAAGTAGAATAAGAGAAATTCTGGTAGAAGGAGAAGAACATGGGCATTACTTACCCAACCCAATTCAATGGAAGGTGAGAAGGCACATCTTGTGTATGCCAGGACACACCCTCCTGCTATACACAGACACTGTAATTGGCAGAAGGGCAGACTTTTTCTGCAAGCTTTAATATGCCTCACTGGTACGCCTTGACTATGTATAGAAACTGTCTATCTACAGGAGATGGTCCATGAAGAGCAATTGTTTCGCTTCCGTGGAGTTAAAGTTTCACATACTAGTTTGAAAGGAGTGGCTGGCAGCAGATAGCAACACTGCATTACATGTTTTTGTTTTAATTCAATTCTGAATTATTTTCATTTCCCTCTTAATTTTTCAGTGACCCATTTGTCATCGAGTGTATGTAGCTGTAGCTTACTCTCCATAGTTGTTCACTTTGTAGATTCTCTTGCAATTGCTGTCTAGCATAAGTGCATTACAGTCAGGTAATAAGATAGTGTATTATTTCATTTGCTTTTATTGGTTGGAACTGCTTTGTGTCTTGATATGTGATATATTTTAGAGAAAATTCCAGGAGCTGCTGTGAAATGTATGTTCTTTAATGAAGAATTGTCTGTTGATGTGTATTTAGCCCATTTGATTTATGATTTCAGTAACTCTGGTGTTTGATTTGGGTTATATAACATGTCCATTGGTTAGAGCTGAGTCCTGAAATTTCTTACATTTACTAGATTGTTATACAACCAGAAACGGTGTAAGGTGAAATCTCAGGGTTGTTTTGATTTGCATTTTTCTAATGGCTAATGAAGTTGAGCATTTTTTAAGATGCTTCTCCGCCATCCAAAGTTCTTCAGGTGAAAATTCTTTGTTTAACTCTGTACTCCATTTTTTAATAGGGTTATTTGGTTTTCTGTAGTCTAACTTCTTGAGTTCTTTATATATCTTGGATATTAGACCTCTATCTGATGTAGGATTGGTGAAGATCTTTTCCCAATTTTTTGGTTGCCCATTTGCCCTTTTGATGGTGTCCTTTGTCTTACAGAAACTTTGTAATTTTATGAGGTCCCATTTGTCAATTCTTGATCTTAGAGCATAAGCTATTGGTGTTCTGTTCAGGAATTTTCCCTCTGTACCAATGTCCTCAAGGGTCTTTCCCAGTTTCTTTTCTATTAGCTTCAGAGTGTCTGGCTTTATGTGGAGGTCCTTGATCCATTTGGAGTTGAGATTAGTACAAGGAGACAAGGATGAATCAATTCCCATTCTTCTGCATGCTGACCTCCAGTTGAACCAGCACCATTTGTTGAAAAGACTATCATTTTTCCATTGGATGTTTCCCACCCCTTTGTCAAGGATCAAGTGGTCATAGGTATGTGGGTTCATTTCTGGGTCTTCAATCCTGTTCCATTGATCTGCCTGTCTGTCACTGTACCAATACCATGCAGTTTTTAACACTATTGCTCTGTAGTATTGCTTGAGATCAGGGATACTGATACCCCCAGAATTTCTTTTATTGTTGAGAATAGTTTTAGCTATTCTGGGTTTTTTGTTATTTCAGATGAATTTGAGGATTGCTCTTTCTATCTCTGTGAAGAATTGAGTTGGGATTTTGATGGGTATTGCACTGAATCTGTATATTGCTTTTGGCAAAATAGGCATTTTAACTATATTAATCCTGCTGATCCATGAGCATGGGAGGTTTTTCCATTTTTTGAGGTCTTCTTCCATTTCCTTCTTCATAGTCTTGAAGTTCTTGTCATACAGATCTTTCACATGTTTGGTAAGAGTCACCCCAAGATACTTTATACTGTTTGTGGCTATTGTGAAGGAGGTCATTTCCCTAATTTCTTTCTCAGCCTGCTTATCCTTTGAGTATAGGAAGGCTACTGATTTGCTTGAGTTGATTTTATAACCTGCCACTTTGCTGAAGTTGTTTATCAGCTTTAGGGTTCTCTAGTGGAGATTTTTGGGTCACTTAGGTAGACTATCATATCATCTGCAAATAATGATAGTTTGACTTCTTCCTTTCCAATTTGTATCCCTTTGACCTCCTTATGTTGTCGAATTGCCCGAGCTAGTACCTCAAGCACAATATTGAAAAGATAAGGAGAAAGGGGGCAGCCCTGTCTAGTCCCTGATTTTAGTGGGATTGCTTCAAGTTTCTCTCTATTTAGTTTGATGCTGGCTACCGGTTTGCTGTATATTGCTTTTACTATGTTTAGGTATGGGCCTTGAATTCCTGTTCTTTTCAAGACTTTAAGCATGAAAGGATGCTGAATTTTGTTAAATGCTTTTTCAGCATCTAATGCAATGACCAATGACCATGTGTTTTTTTTTCTTTGAGTTTGTTTATGTAGTGGATTGCATTGATGGATTTCTGTATATTGAACCAACCCTGCATCCCTGGAATAACGCTTACTTGATCATGGTGGATGATCATTTTGATGTGTTCTTGGATTCGGTTGGCAAGAATTTTATTGAGTATTTTTGCATTGATGTTCATAAGGGAAATTGGTCTGAAGTTCTCTTTCTTTGTTGGATCTTTGTGTGGTTTTGGTATCAGCATAATTGTGGCTTTGTAGAAGGAATTGGGTAGTGTTCCTTCTGTTTCTATTTTGTAGAATAGTTTGAAGAGTATTGGTGTTAGGTCTTCTTTGAAGGTCTGATAGAATTCTGCACTGAGATTTCACCTTACACCAGTCAGAATGGCTAAGATTAAAAATTCAGGAGACAGCAGATGTTGGCGAGGATGTGGAGAAAGAGGAACACTCCTCCACTGCTGGTGGGGTTGCAAATTGGTACAACCACTCTGGAAATCAGTCTGGCAGTTCCTCTGATAACTGGGCACCTCACTTCCAGAAGATCCTGCTATACCACTCCTGGGCATATACCCAGAAGATTCCCCAGCATGTAATAAGGATACATGTTCCACTATGTTCATAGCAGCCCTATTTATAATTGCCAGAAGCTGGAAAGAACACAGGTATCCCTCAACAGAAGAGTCGATGCAAAAAATGTGGTATATCTACACAGTGGAGTACTATTCAGCCATTAGAAACAATGAATTCATGAAATTCTTAGGCAAATGGATGGAGCTGGAGAACATCATACTAAGTGAGGTAACCCAGACTCAAAAGATGAATCATGGTATGCACTCACTAATAAGTGGATATTAACCTAGAAAACTGGAATACCCAAAACATAATCCAAACATCAAATGAGGTACAAGAAGAACGGAGGAGTGGACCCTGGTTCTGGAAAGACTCAGTGGAGCAGTATAGGACAAAACCAGAACAGGGAAGTGGGAAGGGTTGGGTGGGAAAACAGGGGGAGCAGGGGGCTGATGGGACTTTCAGGGAGTTGGGGTCTAGAAAAGGGGAAACCATTTGAAATGTAAATAAAAAATTTATCGAATAAAAAAAAACACACCAAAAAAATAAAAACAGAATCGTTTTTTAAAAAATGAATCTGGGTCCACTTGTGTTTGGTATATGCATGTTTAGAACTGTCAATTTTTTGAGGATTTTATTCCTTGATGGTTATGAAGCAACCGTCTTTATTTCTTTGTCTAGTTTTGGTTAGAAGTCTACTTTACCAGATATTAGGACAGCTATGTCTACTTGTTTCTTATACCCATTTGCTAGCAATACCATTTTCTATCCCTTTTCTCCAACATAACAATTATCTTTGATGCATATGTGTGTTTCCTAGAGGCAGAATAAAGCAAGATTCTGTTTTCTAATCCAGTCTGCCAATGTCCCTGACTATTTACCATGATACTAAAACCATCATTTTAGCATGTGTATTCAGGCCTGTTGCTTGTTGATTTTATAGTGTTTTCTTAGACTTCTTTTGATCAATAGTACTGGTGTTTATTGCACTTTGTCTTCTGGGTGTGTTTATTCTTTCCTTTGGTACAAGATTCTTTCCTGCACTGTATATAGACCTAAGTGGTATTACTATGCCTTTTTAATCATAAAAAGTCTTTATTTCTTTTTCATTGATTTGCAGAATAAAGTAATCTAGGATTGCATTTTTGGTCTTTAGAAGTTGGAAGTGCACTTTCCAAGTGCTTCTGGTCTTAGAAGTTTCACCAAATATTTAGCTTTTACTCTGCCACAGCTGACTTTGTTTATGACTTGTCCCTTCTGTCTTGCAACATTCACCATTTTCTTTTTATTCCTTATTTTTAGTACTTTATCCACAAGCTATTATGGAGAATTTATTTTCTGGTCCCATATACCTTATGTTGGATGCATATCTCTTCTCTAGTACTGGGACATATTCTTACAATTTTACCCAAAATATTAACTCTGACTTTGGTCTAGAATTCTCCTTCTATGTCTGTACTGTACACATTTTGTATTGTTCTAAAGATAGTTCTTGTTCTATTTTTAAGCTTTTTAAAAAAAATTATCATTTTCTTTAAATGATCCAACTAGTCTACTTTGTTTTCAAATCCTGAATTTCTGTCTTCTGTACCATCCACTGTGTTTTTGAGTCTTTTCACTGAGTTTTTGTTTAGACATATTGAGCCTTTCCCTTCCTGCTTCATTTCAGTTTGTTTCTCGTTAGTCTTTCTGTTTTTTTTTTTATTTGATTGGTTTTCATATCCTGAATTGGTTCCATTATTTCTCTCAGATATTTGTGCTTTCTTGAACTTCAAGAATTTATTTCTCATCTCTTTAAGTTCATACATGATTTTAATTATGTTTTCTTTGAATGTTTTTACCTTAGTTGCTACACATGCACAAGTTTATAATGGCTCCTTTGAATTCTGTGTATTGAATTTCATCTGGGTTGTTTTCCTTGGGGCACACTACTTTGGGATTAGTGATGTGTGTATTTGTTGTCTTGATGTATCATATTTGTGTTTCTAGTAAGAGCTAGGCATCTAATGTTCTCAGGAATTTTGTTACATGTTTCTAGTCTACTTGTGAGGAATTCCTTGTATTGGGTGGCTCAAGGGAATATTGAGGGGACAGAGCAGAAGCAGATGGTGTCAGAGAACTAGTGGTGGTGCGGTTTCTTGCTGATTTCAGCTTTAGATTCAGGTACCCAGTGACTGAATGAACGGTTCAGGATATACAGAGTGGACTGGGGCTGAGATTAGGATGGAGTCTCTTCCTAGGTCAAGATCCAGGCTTTGACTGAGAGCAACCTCCAGGAATGGTTCTAAATGATATATTTTCAACTTTTTAATGTAGTGATTAAGTTTTAATTTATTCCCCTGTATTCTCTTCTTTTGATTTTAGCATGTGTTTATCTAATGTACAATCATGAGCTCTCATTATTTAAGGGAGCTATGGGGTGGGTGGAACATGAAATGTGGACTTCAGACATTATATACTTTGAGCTGGTCATGAACATTTCCATGGAGCTGGATTGAGCTCTGGAGATGTGAAGAGGATGCTCCTGGCCTTGCTTTAGGGCTAGGATACTAAACTGTAGAATTTTCTTACAAAATACTAATTTCTCTTCCTGAAATTTTATCCTGAAATTGTGATAGGACAATTTTACCCCATCCTAAGTACTTTTTTTCTTTTTTTTTATTGATATATTTTTTATTTACATTTCAAATGATTTCCCCTTTTCTGGGTCCCTACTCTCCGCAAGTCCCATAAGCCCTCTTCTGTACCCCTGTTCTTTCATCCACCTCTTCCCACTTCCCTGTTCTGGAATTCCCCTATACTCTTGCACTGAGTCTTTCCAGAACCAGGAGCCATTCCTCCATTCTTTTTGGACATCATTTAATTTGTGGATTATGTCCTGGGTATTCAAAGTTTCTAGGCTAATATCCACTTATCAGTGAGTACATACCATGATTGATCTTTTGAGACTGGGTTACCTCACTTAGTATGATGTTCTCCAGCTCCATCCATTTGTCTAAGAATTTCATGAATTCATTGTTTCTAATGGCTGAATAGTACTCCATTGTGTAAATATATAACATTTTTTGTATCTATTCCTCCGTTGAAGGATACCTAGGTTCTTTCCAGCTTCTAGCTACTACAAATAGGGCTGCTATGAACATAGTGGAGCATGTGTCCTTATTGCATGCTGAAGAATCCTCTGGATATATGCCCAGGAGTGGTATAACAGGGTCCTCAGGAAGTGACATGCCCAGTTTTCTGAGGAACCACCAGACTGATTTCCAAAGTGGTTGCACCATCTTGCAATCCCAACAGCAGTGGAGGAGTGTTCCTCTTTCTCCACATCCTCGCCAACACCTGCTGTCTCCTGAGTTTTTGACCTTAGCCATTCTGACTGGTGTGAGGTGAAATCTCAGGGTTGTTTTGATTTACATTTCCCTAATGATTAATGATGTTGAATATTTCTTAAGGTGTTTCTCAGCTCTCCGAAGTTCTTCATGTGAAAATTCTTTGTTTAGCTCTGTACCCCACTTTGTAATGAGGTTATTTGTTGCTCTGGGTTCTACTTTCTTGAGTTCTTTGTATATATTAGATATTAGCCCTCTGTCGGATTTAGGGTTGGTGAAGATCCTTTCCCAGTCTGTTGGTTGACATTTTGTCCTTTTGACGGTGTCCTTTGCCTTACAGAAACTTTGTAGTTTTATGAGGTCCCATTTGTCAATTCTTGATCTTAGAGCATAAGCTATTGGTGTTCTATACAGGAACTTTTCCCCTGTGCCCATGTCCTCCAGGGTCTTCCCCAGTTTCTTTTCGATTAGTTTAAGTGTGTCAGGTTTTATGTGGAAGTCCTTGATCCATTTGGAGTTGAGCTTGGTACAAGGAGATAAGAACGGATCGATGCACATTCTTCTGCATGCTGACCTCCAAATGAACCAGCACCATTTGTTGAAAAGACTATCTTTTTTCCACTGGATGCTTTCAGCTCCTTTGTTGAAGACCAAGTGACCATAGGTGTGTTGGTTCATTTCTGGGTCTTCAATCCTATTCCACTGATCCTCTTGCCTGATATTGTACCAATACCATGCAGTTTTTATCACTATTGCTCTGTAGTAGAGTTTAAAATCTGGGATACTGAATCCCCCTGAAGTTCTTTTACTGTTGAGAATAGTTTTAGCTATCCTGGGTTTTTTGTTATTCCAGATCAATTTGAGAATTGCTCTTTCTAGCTCTATGAAGAACTGGGTTGGGATTTTTATGGGGATAGCATTGAATCTGTAGATTGCCTTTGGCAAGATGGCCATTTTAACTATATTAATCCTGCCAATCCATGAGCATGGAAGATTTTTCCATTTTCTGAGATCTTCTTCGATTTCCTTCTTCAGAGATCTGAAGTTCTTGTCATATAGGTCTTTCACTTGTTTGGTTAGAGTCACCCCAAGATACTTTATGCTGTTTGTAGCTATTGTGAAGGGGGTGATTTCCCTAATTTCTTTCTCAGTCTGCTTATCCTTTGAATATATAAAGGCTACTGATTTGCTTGCGTTGATTTTGTAGCCAGCCACTTTGCTGAAGTTTATCAGCTGTAGGAGTTGTCTAGTAGAGTTTTTAGGGTCACTTAAGTATACGATCATATCATCTGCAAATAGTGATAGTTTGATTTCTTCCTTTCCAATTTGTATCCCTTTGACTTCCTTCTGTTGTCTAATTGCTCTAGCTAGGACTTCAAGAACTATATTGAAAAGATATGGAGAGAGGGGGCAGCCTTGTCTAGTCCCTAATTTTAGTGGGATTGCTTCAAGTTTCTCTCCATTTAGTTTGATGTTGGCTACCAGTTTGCTGTATTGCTTTTTACAATGTTTAGATATGGGCCTTCAATTCCTGTCCTTTCCAAGACTTTTAGCATGAAAGGATGCTGAATTTTGTCAAATGCTTTTTCAGCATCAAATGAAATGATCATGTGGTTTTTTTCTTTGATTTTGTTTATGTAGTGGATAGCATTTATGGATTTCCTTATATTGAACCATCCCTGCATCCCTGGGATGAAGCCCACTTGATCATGGTGGATGATCGTTTTTATGTGTTCTTGGATTCGGTGGGCAAGAATTTTATTTAGTATTTTTTGCATCGATATTCATAAGGGCAATTGGCCTGAAATTCTCTTTCTTAGTTGGATCTTTGTGTGGTTTGGTATCAGCATAATAGTGGCTTCGAAAAAGGAGTTGGGTAGTGTTCCTTCTGTTTCTATTTGGCGGAAAAGTTTCAAGAGTATTGGTGTTAAGTCTTCTTTGAAGGTCTGATAGAATTCTGCACTGAAACCATCTGGTCCTGTGCTGTTTTTGGACGGAAGCCTATCTATGACCCCTTCTATTTCTTTAGGGGTTATGGGTCTGTTTAGATGGTCTATTTGATCCTGGTTTAATTTTGGTAATTGGTATCTGTCTAAGAAAATGTCCATTTCCTCCAGATTCTCCAGTTGTGTTGAGTACAGGTTTTTGTAGTAGGATCTGATGATTTTTTAATTTCCTCAGTTTCAGTTGTAATATCTCCATTTTCATTTCTAATTTTGTTAATTTGGATACTTTCTCTGTGCCCTTTGGTTAATCTGGCTAAGGGTTTATCTATCTTGTTGATTTTTTCAAAGAACCAGCTTTTGGTCTTGTTGATTTTTTGTATGGTTCTCTTGGTTTCTACTTGATTGATTTCAGCCCTGAGTTTGATGATTTCCTGTCTTCTTCTCCTCCTGGGTGAATTAGCTTCTTCTTGTTCCAGGGCTTTCAGTTGTTCCGTTAATCTTCTAGTGTATGCTCTCTCAAATTTCTTTTTGGAGGCACTCAGATCTATGAGTTTTCCTCTTAGCACGGCTTTCATTGTGTCCCATAGATTTGTGTATGTTGTGCCTTCATTTTCATTAAATTCCAAGAAATCTTTGATTTCTTTCTTTATTTCTTCCTTGACCAAGGTATCATTGAGTACAGTATTATTCAGTTTCCATGTGTATGTGGGCTTTCTCTTCTTTTTACTGTTACTAAAGGCCACTTTTACTCTATAGTGATCTGATAGGAGGCATGGGATTATTTCATTCTTCTTATATTTGTTGAGGTCTGTCTTGTGACCAACTATATGATCTATTTTGGAGAAGGTACTGTGAGGTGCTGAGAAAAAGGTATATTCTTTTGCTTTGGGATGAAAAGTTCTATATATATCTGTTAACTCCAATTGGTTCAAAGCTTCAATTAGTTTCATTGTCTCCCTGTTTAGTTTCTGTTTTCCTGATCTGTCCATTGGTGAGAGTGGAGTGTTGAAGTCACCCACAATTATTGTGTTAGGTGCAATGTGTACTTTGAGCTTTAGTAAAGTTTCTTTTATGAATGAGGGCGCCCTTGTATTTGGGGCATAGATGTTCAGGACTGAGAATTCTTCTTGTTGTATTTTTCCTTTGACCAGCAAGAAGTGACCTTCCATGTCTCTTTTGATGTCATTAGGTTGAAAGTCAATTTTATTTGAAATTAGAATGGCAACTCCGGCTGTTTCCTGGTACCATTTGCTTGTAGAATTGTCTTCCAGCCTTTTATTCTAAGGTAGTTTTGTCTTTGACACTGAGGTGTGTTTCCTGTATGCAGCAAAATGTAGGGTCCTGTTTATGTAACCAGTCTGTTAGTCTATGTCTCTTTATTGGGGAATTGAGTCCATTGATGTTAAGAGATATCAAGGAGTAGTGGTTATTGCTTCCTATCATTTTATATTTTAATTTTATACGTGTGTGGTTATCTTCTTTGGGTTTGATGAAAGAAGCTTAATATCCTGCTCTTTCCAGGGTATAGTTTCCCTCGTTGTAATGGTGTTTTCCCCCCATTATCCTTTGTAGGGCTGGGTTTGTAGAAAAATATTGTGTAAATTTGGTTTTGTCATGGAATATCTTGGTTTCTCAATCTATAGTAATTGAGAGTTTCGCTGGGTATAGTAGTCTCGGCGGGCATTTGTGTTTTCTTAGAGTCTGCATGAGCTCCACCCAGGATCTTCTAGCTTTCATGGTCTCTGGTGAGAAATTTGGTGTAATTCTGATATGTCTTCCTTTATATGTTACTTGCCCTTTTTCTCTTACTGCCCTAAGTATTCTTTCTTTGTTTAGTACATTTGGGGTTTTGAATATTATGTGATGGGAGGTATTTCTGTTCTGGTCCAGTCTGTTTGGAGTTCTGTAGGCTTCTTGTATATTCATGGGCATCTCTCTCTTTAGGTTAGGGAAGTTTTCTTCCATAATTTTGTTGAAGATATTTGCTGGCCCTTTAATTTGTAAATCTTCACTCTCATTGATGCCAATAATCCTTAGATTTGGCTTTCTAATTGTGTCCTGGATTTCCTGGATATTTTGGGTTACAAGTTTTTTGCATTTTGCATTTTCTTTAACTGTTGAGTCCATGGTTTCTATGTTATCTTTGGCATCTGACATTCTTTCTTCTATCTCTTGTATTCTGTTGTTGATATTTGCGTCTGTGGTCTCTGATTTCTTCCCAAGGTTTTCTATCTCCAAAGTTGTCTCCCTTTGTGCTTTCTTAGTTGTTTCTACTTCTATTTTTAGATCCTTGAAGTTTTTGCTCAGTTCTGTCATTTGCTTGTTTGTGTTTTCCTCTAATTCTTTAAGAGATTTTTGTGTTTCTTCTTTCATCACTTCTGTCTGTTAATCAAGGTTCTCCTGTATTTCTTTAAGTGATTTTTGTGTTTCCTCCTTATTGGCTTTTGTATTCTCCTGAATTTCTTTCAATGATTTTTGTCTTTCCCTTGTAAGGGATCCATTTTCTCCTGAATTTCTTTAAGTATGTCCTTCATGTGTTCCTGTACCAGCATCATGACCAGTAATTTTAAATCCAAATCTTGTTTTTCTGGTGTGTTGGGGGTATCCAGGACTTGCTAATGTTGGAGAATTGGGTTCAGATGCTTCCATATTGCCTTGGTTTCTGTTAGTAACGTTCCTATGTTTGCCTTTAGCCATCTGGTTCTCCCAGGTGTTAGATGGTCTTATTGTCACTGGCTGGTGCTTCAACCTACTGTGGATCTTTAAGGTTATCTCTGCAACACTGGATGACTGTGTTTCTTCTGGCACAGATTACTGATATGCTGCCTTCCTCTTTTGTGCCTTTGGAGCCCTTCTCAGTCTTGCCTCAAGCAATGTTATACTTAGGTTTCAAGGTCAACCAGGTGTTCTCTGTCTGCTCTATTATGGAGCGAAGATGTTGTGGTGGGGGTCACTCCCTCTGTTGATTCTCACATATGACACAGGTCCTGGGATGGACTGGCTTGCATATGAACTGCCTATGTGCTCAGTTCCTGAGTGCAGGCAGACCCCTGGTGGTTTGCACCACCAGAAATCTAAAGCACAGGATGATACAGTACCTAGTGTTCCTTTTCTGTCCCAGCAGGCAGCAAATATGGCCGCGGGGCTTCTCTCCTTACACAGCTCCCTGGGCAGGAGAGGAAGCCCAGCAGGCCGGCAGACAAACCCTGCCTAAGTGCTCAGTTCCTGAGTGCAGGCAGACCCCTGGCGGTTTGCACCACCAGAAATCTAAAGCTCAGGGTGGTATAGTACCTAGTGATCCTTTTCTGTCCTGGCAGGCAGCAAATATGGTCGCGGGGCTTCTCCCCTTTTGCAGCTCCCTGGGCAGGACACGGGCCCGAGCCAGGAGGGCTGGCAGACAAACCCGCCTATGTGCTCAGTTCCTGAGTGCAGGCAGACCCCTGGCGGTTTGCACCATCAGAAATCTAAAGCTCAGGGTGATACAGTACCTAGTCCCTAAGTACTTAATAATTATTCAGAATAGAAAACAATGTTCTCGTGGAGTAAACTTTGTTTAAAGATTCATAACAAGTTCCACAAATTCATATCCATTGTTCAAAGAGAAGGTTTAGTGGTAGCCAAAAGACACTGTAAGTCTCCATTGTCACATGGAAGTGTATGCCTAGGAGTAAACTTCATTCAGGCAGATCCTCATTAGATTGCCTGCTTTTCTATAACACATAGGATCCCTGGCATGATCTGTTTCTGCTATGTTATGACAGAGTCATGGTTTCAGCTAAAAGTTATCCTTGACCTCTCCTTTGATAAGGCACCCACAAGTGTACTGCCTTCTTTTTTTTTTTTTTCTAAATTCTTTGTTTACATTCCAAATGCTTTCCCCTTTCCCAGTTCCCCTCAACCCATATGTCCCATAAGCCTTCTATACACTGCCTTCTTCCCTATCTTTCCGTCAGTCTGTTCCACTCTGGCGACAGTTATCCTGTGTTTGGGATGCTTTCTGAACCTACAGATCTCATACAACTAATATAAACTTGCAGGAGGAAATGTCTTACAGATACTTTATTCACAGAAGGAATGAACAAAGGTGGGAGGACTAGGCTGACACATTGCAAAGTGTTTTCTCAGTAGACTAGTAACTTAAATACTATAAAACTAGAGCGACCCATGGCAATATAAGAAAATCACTGTGTGTGAAGGTATTGCTCAAAATATTTTTGCTGCGATAGAAAAACTGTACATACACTTATTCAAATTATATGTCAAAGTTTTATTAAGTAATCCATTTAAGGTTATTCATCGTAATTCAATTTACTATTACTATTATTTAATATTATTTACTATTACTAGTAAATAATAAAATCAACCTTACCAAGCATTATCATTTTGCTAAGATTTGAGTTTTAATGTATGGAATTCAAAATAAAAGTAAAATGTGTCAATGCTGTGATCTTTTATCTCCTTACAAAATGTCTACTACAGAAACAAGCTAAACTTAAATACTTCAAAGAAAAACATTATGAGGTAATTTCAGATGTGTTCCGATCAATGATTACGTTTAGAATATTTCTAAATGTCAATGGATCTGAGAAAGGCAATTAGAATCTAATCCATAAATTATCAAATATCACAGAAAGCTATCAACATACTATTTATATAACTAGGTATAGCATGTTTGTATTATAGCATGTATTTGTAATTAGACCCTGCTAGAATAATCTCTGTGATAATAAAAGAATTTGTCTTTGATTTATTATAGATACAATCAGAAAATTAATTTTAATTTTCAAAGGTCATTGCATGTTAGAAAATGTCTTAGGATTAATAGCTGATATCAGCTTCAAAATAAGAGCTTTAATTATTATGGTATATTTGTGGAAAAATAGGGACTTCTAATAAATAGATGGGTTATAAGCTCAATTTTAGTGCTGCATTATGCCCTATTACTAAGAGCTAAATTCCATGGTAACACAGCAAGCAGCCCATTCATTCAAGCATGGAACATTTAAAAACAGCCATTGCACATAATTGCCTATTCATAGCATTGGGGGCAGACACTTCAGAAACACAGAGGAAACAGGGCATATATGGAAATGTCTTAATTATTAAGAGTCTGATTTTAATTATCTCTTAGAAGCAACTCCTTAGGCATGTGTACATTTGTGGAGACAAATGGAAGATGACATTTGAATTTGTTTCAAATATTTCAGTTTCAGAACAGGAGGAACATTACTTTACTATACATTTTCCTGTAGCCAGTTGACTTACTGCTTCATGGCATCTGTCCTTATATCTTTATGGTTGAGGTTATTCATTTTATGCCATCTCCAAGATGCATGGATTGCGTGGGCTGGCATCTTTGATTCATCCTTAGTAATCTCCCTTTTCTCTCTCTAGATCACTGCAAAGCTACTGCCAATTGTTTTCTTCTGTTTCCTTCACTATTCCTGATATATTTACTTGCTCAGAAACCATAAATATTTCTCCACTGCATACAGAGTTTTCCCTTAAACCTCTTCTCCATTAGTGACAATAATATTAGTAAGAAAACTTCTTTTTTCAAAAATTGCAACCCAACTTCTTTTTGTTTATTGTGAAATAAGCAATACCACTAGCAATAATCAAATTGTATGGTCTCAGGAATTTCAATAACATTATTGTTCAGAATCATGATACTTTGAAGGCTAGAAGCAAGAAGCAAGAAGAAATTTCTCTCTAGCATTCACTGACATTCTTTCCCATTCATATAGTAAAATCCCACACAGCAGAAGGAATGCCTAATCAAAGTCATTTGTCTAGGAAGCCATCAAATCCCCACAGTGCCCCTTTCATCGACCTAGCTGATTGATGAACTCCTGTTTCCTTCCTACATGGCACTGCACAGTGTCTGGGAATATGGGCTCTGCCCTGTATTCCCAACCCCCAGGCCTCGCTGTGGTTTTAAGATGGTCATGTAAATGACAATTTTGTACTTTATTCTCAAAATCTTCAGAATGGTGAAGATTACCCCCTGATGTCATTAGGAAAATCAGAGAAGAGTTACTAGGTCTGGGGAGCAGACCTCTGGGTCTGCCTCGTGTGAAGTTCTTAACTCCCAGCCAGAACTATTCAGAACTCTTACTTACATGAGCAGCCATTTCCAAACACAAGTCTCCCTGCCCCCGGTTCCTCATTTTTCTTGGCCTGATGAAATTTTACCTCTATTTGGGCCTATTTCTTTGTAATATTAGGGCTTGAAAACTGAAGAACATTTCTTTTTCCATCAAAATTTATTTTGATGTTTACAACCTGGAAAATCAAGGGTCTATGTATTATTTATAATATGTTGGAGCTGGTCATTATTTTTGCTGTAGGCTTCAAACTAAAGATAGAGAGGGAAACAGACCCTTGTTTTGGTCCTATAATTTAGAATGCAAGCAGTTAAAATAGTAAATAAATATAGGATTTGTTCCTTAAAGATATACTTTTGTGGATGTTATATTTAACTAATTTGTATACATTTATGTATATCTAAACAATCGTGATAATGCATATATGTACACAGTTTAATTTAATGAATGCAAATTTTGTTGTGAATACATTTTTTATATAATGATAGTTTGAAATTCATGCGCTTTTTTGATTGTAGAAGATGATATTCCTATTATTGCTCTAGTTTGATCTTTTTCTGTTTTTTCTGTTTGTTCTATTTTGTTTTTGAACTAGGATCTCACTTTAGCTTACAATGACCCTGAATTTATTATTAAGCTCATGGTGCTATCCAACTTCTGGTGATCCCCCTACCCCCCAACCCCCCACCCCCACCACCCATCCCGCAACCTCCTAAGTACTGAGATTACATGCATGAGACACCAGGCCTGGCCTCATAATAATTATTTGAGGTGGTCTCCTGTGGTTGTGTCTTATTCTCTCTTCTCCTTTCTCTTCCCTCTTTTTTATTGCTCCCTTTCTCCCCTTCCCTTTCTTTCTTCCCTTGTTCTTTCCCTCTATCCCCCTCCAACCTGTTTCTCCTTTCACTGTTTTCATATACTTTGTTTTGTCTGGGACAGTACTTGCTTGAAGCACAGACATGACTTGAACCTGCGATCTTTCTGACTTTGCATCCAAAAGTGTTGGTTCCACAGGTGTGTACTACCATACTCACCTAAGGCCCAGCATCTTTTATCCCTTAACCATTTTCTAAGATGAGCTCCGAAAATTATATAAAATACCAAGAATAACTTATTTGTATCCTAAATAAATTACATTTTGATTCAGATTTTGTGCTTGTCAGCTTCCAGTAACTTTAGCAAAACACTTGAGATTATCAAATCATTATGAGGAAAGGTTAACATTGACCTTCAGTCCATGTTCTTTTGCCTTGGTTGCTTTTGAATCAGTGGAGAGATCCCGAACCTCATGGCAAAATGATGTTATGAAAGCAAGCTTCTTACCTCACCCCATAAAGGCTCATAAACAAGAAAAAGAGTAGTTGAGCTCCCGATGTAGCACTCAAGGGCAGCCCCATGTAGGCTCTTTCCCTCATGAGGTAATGCTTTTAATTATACTCTATACACTGGCCACAGCTGCTTTCATTCAATCTTTTTCTGTCTTTTGCAGAAAATGCTGATTTTATATCAATGTGTGGATCCTGCTGGAGGGAGGGATCCTAACACAGAAGAGGGTGATGCCCTGGGGCCACTGGAATGAGACAGGATCCTCAGAATGGCTCCTGATGTCTGGACCTTAACTTATAGCCTCTGAAGAATGTTCTGCTACAAAAGTAACAACTGAGTCACACAGAGAAGAGTGAGGAAACATCCCATGAAAATGAAGTAGTGTCAAACTAATATGAATTGATCCTCATGGTGCAGATAAAATCCCAGCAGTGAGTCCCTATTATACTTCTCTGCACAATGGCTGGCAGGGTCCTATGATAATAAACACATGCTAGCAACATACATTTAGTAAAGGAAATGAGAGGTGAATTTTAAAAATTGGTTAAGTGTCAGAGACTAAATTTTAATAGCTATTTTCAGTAGCAGTTAATTATGATTTAGTTACTGTCTCTATTCTATTACAGATCTTTATCAAAAATCCACTATTTTAATTACAGGAAGCTATTATATTTTGAGAAAGTCCCCTTGAACATTATTTTATCACCTTCAAATGATAAATAGGACTTTGGATCTGGCACTGTCCCTTGGCACTGAGCATCCTTAGTAATTTCTTTGTCTGTGCTCCCCTACAGTCTCTGAATTTCTTCCCCCAATTTTTGTATACGCTTTAATTTTTCCTTTTCTTTCATACCTAGACTTTGAAATAAATTAAAATGTTAGTATAAGTTAGAGAATGTTATAATATTGAACACTTTACAGGTTCTACTTGTTTCTTGATCTTTCTGATTTATGGACAGCATCTAAACGAGCAAGCAAAGACACAAATTAAGCATCCTTCACTGCCCTGGGAGCTCTTCCATATTGATTCCCAGTAGCTTTATGTAAAAAATCTATACAGGTACAAAGAGTAAAAACTCAGAGGTTTGACAACTCTGGCTAGGATGTAGCAAACATCTGAGTGCATTTTAAATCTCACAGTATGGCTAGCTTTAGGGAGATGTGGAAGGGGCGTGGCCTCATTAAATTACCAAAGGTATGGAGCCTCATACATCTTGTTACTAATGCCAAATGAAGCTTACTTGCTGATGAATAGCAACCTCAATTGTAAAATCTTTGTCATGTATGATTTTATACTACCATAACCTAGAACTGAAGGTGCTGTTTGTCTGCCTGGTGCTTCATCAGACTGCCACTCCAGAAGAGTTATTTGCCTGAGGGCCGCAGTGATGGTTGAGTTTTAATTGGGGTCTTCACTTGTCATTCCGATCATCTTCAGGGAAGATGGTATGCTTAGGGAGTGTGGGAATTAAAAGTTATTCTGGACCTAATTGTCTATCTGTTTCAGATCAGCACAGTCGAAGCAGTGGTATGGTCAAACTTCTGGGACTTGATCATAGACTTTCAAAGGTATATTCAAAGCTATTCTGGACCTAATTGTCTATCTGTTTCAGATCAGCACAGTCGAAGCAGTGGTATGGTCAAACTTCTGGGACTTGATCATAGACTTTCAAAGGTATAGAGATTCCTGGTAGCAGCATTTGAATACCAAAGACTCACACATTTAATTAGTAAATGTAAGAAAACAAAACAGTGGCTATGGAGATGATTCCATAGATATACCTTTAATGAAAATATGAGGATTGGAGTTTAGATCAGCAGCACTCAAATAAAAGCTAGGTAGTCATGGCACATGGTGTGTGTGTGTGTGTGTGTGTGTGTGTGTGTGTGTGTGTGTGTGCAGGCCTGAGGCTGACATCAGGAGTTTAATATTGTTTAAACACATTGATCAATTTTCATCATATGTATTGTGGCAGTCTCTTAACTGAACTCAGAGCTCACAAACACAGCTAGTCTAACTAGCTTATCTGCTTACTTCCAGAATTTCATTGCCACCTTCCTTGACAACATAATTGTAATTCTTGCAACCTGTGGTTCCTCAACACATGGCTAATGCACAGACTTCATAGAATGAGAAACAATTTCCAGAGTTAGCTCTTGCTTGGAGTGGGAACTTGAGACAAACTATACATAATCCATAAACGGGAAGGTTTGTACAAAAGACATATATGTAAATGTAATGCACAAGGGAAAACACACAATGACCATAATCCATGAGAGTAAAGTGGGGTTTAGTTTTCCACCAACAAAAGGAGACCTGACATGAGTTCTCTCCAAAGCAGTAGCATTACATTTATTTCCATGACTTTCAGCAATACTATTTTAATCACTAAGGGATTTTAGGAAAAGCAATCATTTGTATATTGTGCATACCCAGGAAGAGAACAGGCTGGAATTCAGATGTCTTTAATTTGATTTATGACTCCTTAGTTTATTGGAATGTCTTGCACAGGGTACAGCTAATAAAAGCGTGAACATTTGTCTTGGCGCAAGTTTGATCTGAGGTGGAAAAACATTAAATAATGGCCTATTGACAAGCAATTAAACACCACTTCTTTGCTAGCAGTGTTTTGAATTATGGTTGTCCTAACTAATGGAAGCATCCTTGGGCTTTAGAATTCCAATAGACTCTAAGACAAGAAGAAGCCCTTAATTAGATTTTCAATAGCATTCGCCAGGACCTACTGCTCATCATTCTGACTTCTTATCTTCATTGACTTAGGCGAATACAAAACAAAGATAAATAGTAAAATTCATTACCAATCCACTTAGCTCAACTGCTTACCCCCATAACCCAGCTTTCCCCAGACCGCACTGTGTTCCTTACCCTTAAATGCTGAGAAATTTCTCTAATGCTCCTGCTTCACACAGAAAGCAGGCTTACGAAAAAGAAATAGGACAGTTTTCTTCTTTATGTCACAAGGAACTTGCTTATTTGAAAACTGAGAAATGAAGAGACACCGGGAGAAAATGGTGTCCTTGCAGCCTCTACAAAATAACAACAAAAAGGCTGTATTCAGAAGGTAGTACTAAAGATGTCATAGGGAAATTTTGCATTACCTACCATGGACTCCTAAGTACACTGCCTTAGTTTCACTGGTGCTGTTCCTGTTGCTGTAATAAAATACTCAGACAACATCTTAAGGGAGAAATGGTTTGTTTTAGCTTTCAGTTCAAGTCACAGCCCCTCATGGTGGGGAAGGCAAGATGGAAGGAAGGGGAAGCAGCTACTACACTGCCTCCACAGCTAATTCACTGACCAGGGAACAGTTCTGTCACTGTTAAGCTGTGGGTTCCAGTTCTATCTATTTATTCAAGGTGATCCCTGGCAGGACTGTTGCTAGCTTCTGTGAAGTTAAGAGTTCACATAACCCTCACCAACACTGACACGAAGATGGTGATATCCTCTTGGAAATGAAGCAGTTATCTCATCAATGAGATCTGATGATTTAAAAGTTGTGAAGAAAGTGTCTTAATATTTAAATATCTGCATAGATATGTATTCTAACAACTTTTTAAAAAAGATGTATTTGAAAAGAGGAGGTCATGGGGCTTGGAGGATGGAAGGGAATTGGGAATATAAAGTGATTTTGTTTTCATTTAAAATTTGATTTTTTTAGTTTGTGAAATGAAGGCTTATTTTGAGATTACTCAATGAGCCCCTAAGTAGGTTCAGTGAAGCCACCACATGGCTGAGGAACAGACCCATGTGTTTAATAAAACTTTTCTTTCTGGGTCTCATCCCCTTTTCTTGTTTTCCCCCATTTCCACCAACTTCTCTCCACAGGAGCCTGAGTATTTTGCCTTTCCCATACCTCTGTGGTTTAAACAAAAAGGTGTCCATTGCATTAAGGTAGAGCTTTCTGCATAGTGGCACCTGCCAGATGGTGGGTTTCAGTGAACTAATGACACAAAACCAATTTTTTTCATTAAAATCTGTTTCTTGTTGTCTATGCCTTTCACACAGTTCTAACCACCACATGCATTAACTTCTTACAGCATATAAAAGCTAAGGAATTTCATTACAACATAATGCTAGATTAACAGTTTTAAAATAATACCGATGCTGCCTAAATTATTCCTGGATGACCAATGACAGCATGATAATGAACAGTCAGAAACCAGTTTCCTATAGAAAGCGAATGGGAGATTAACATTCAAATGAGAAAACAAAAATGTTTGTATACATAATACCAAAATAATTAATTTAATGTGTTGGTTGAGTTCAGTTGTAAAAACCAAGGACAGCCCACATTTCCTGTCCTTCTGCCCATTATGCAGAATTACGCACAAATTCCCAGGTGCAATTCATGAAGGGTTTCTGAGCGGACCTTTTTTTTTTTTTTTTTGGTGGGGGGGAGGAATTCTTTTTTTTTTTATTTTCTATATGATTTGTTTACATTCCAAATGATTGCCCCTTTCCCAGTTCCCCCCTCCCCATATGTCCCATAAGCCTTCTTCTCTCCACCCATTCTCCCATCACCCCCCTCCTTTTTCTTTGTCCTGGTACTCCCCTACAGTGCTAGATCAAGCCTTTCCAGGATCAGGGCCCTCTCCACTTGTTCTTGGGAGTCATTTGTTATGCTAATTGTGCCTTGGGTATTCAGAGCTTCTAGGCTAATTAATATCCACTTATCAGAGATTGCATTCCATATGTATTCTTTTGTGATTGGGTTACCTCACTTAAGATGAGATTCCCCAGCATGTAATAAGGATATATGTTCCACTATGTTCATAGCAGCCCTATTTATAATTGCCAGAAGCTGGAAAGAACCCAGGTATCCCTCAACAGAAGAGTGGATGCAAAAAATGTGGTATATCTACACAATGGAGTCCTATTCAGCCATTAGAAACAATGAATTCATGAAATTCTTAGGCAAATGGATGGAGCTGGAGAACATCATACTAAGTGAGGTAACCCAGACTCAAAAGATGAATCATGGTATGCACTCACTGATAAGTGGATATTAACCTAGAAAACTGGAATACCCAAAACATAATCCAAACATCAAATGAGGCACAAGAAGAATGGAGGAGTGGCCCCTTGTTCTGGAAAGACTCAGTGAAGCAGTATAGGGCAAAACCAGAATGGGGAAGTGGAAAGGGGTGGGTGAGAGGACAGGGGGAGAGAAGGGGGCTTATGGGACTTTCGGTGAGTGGGGGGCTAGAAAAGGGGAAACCATTGGAAATGTAAATAAAAAATATATTGAATAAAAAAAAGAAAAAAAAAGAAAGTGTTTTTCTCATTAACCATGCAGCAGTGTCTGCATCCTTGAATAAGGTGACCACCTGGTTGAGGTCAGCACTAAGTGTCTCTTCGGTAACAATCACAGTTTACACAGTGAACATCTTCACAAGCATATATTACCTTCCTAAATTGGAAAAATTTGCGAAGAAACACTCACCTCTTTAAGAACAAAAGTTTCACCAAATGAATTTCTATATTTTGGTTAACTGATGCTGATTGGCGGAATATGTGGTCAGCATTATCCTGGATGTATCTTGCTTTAGATTTGCAACAGCCTTATCTTTAGCTTTTCTTTCAGCTGCAATGGATTTCTAAATCTCAGACCTGGATTCTTCTCTGAGTTCTAAAATAAATGCATAATTCAGCTGGTGGCTCCCCATTGTTATCCCTTGCTCCCTTTGAGACTTTGTCTAATCGCATGTTTTATTTGTTTTGTTTTGCTTGTTTGCTTCTTTTAGCTTTCTTACATGTTCTAGTCTTACGCTGCCTTTCGCATTTTGTACTGTTAGGTGACAGTTTCCTGAGTCCAATCATCTCAGAAACAAGTTCTATCTTGCTATCGTGGTCAAAACTGAGTTCATATTTCTGGGCTCCAGAACCCAACACCTATCCTGCTACTTCAGATGTTTCCTGTCTGTCTGCTAATCAGTAATGATGTGAAGAGGGAAGATGCTGTTATCCTGTTTCCTAAACTAAGGACAAGAGTCTTAAACGCGCTGCTGTGGAGTCTTAAATGCGCTGCTGTGGTGTGGTGACTTTATGGATTTATGTGCAGCTTGTCCACTCCTTTCTTCCCTTGTCATTCTAAATTCAGGTCAGAGTCCAGGAGGAGACCTGGCAGTAAAACTAAATCGATGACCTTGAAACCAGATGACCTGGATAAGGCCCAGTCACCAACTTAACTTCCTCTCTTAACCCCTTGGGCCAAAACATGATTGGTCAATGCAATAGCTCACTCCATCCCCCTTGCTTGGTGTTCTCGCCCTATAAAAATATTGTATAGTCTCCCTTTACCAATGAGGTTCAGATCCTGAACTTGCTGCTTCCCTGCATGTACCGAAAATAATGCTTTCATTTTTAAGTTTCTGTCTCTGAAGTGAGTTTTCTCGGCTTCCACTCTGAACCCAATACTAAGTCCTGACCATTCTGGGATAGGCTCCAATTTATTTACTCATGCATCTTTCAGTTAATTCATTTCATTTTTCATCAGTCTAGGTTGACTTTGCCCTATAATGGACAGAAAACACTTTTGTTGTTGTTTATTACCTCTGGCTCTTGCAATCTTCCTGACACATCTTTTATAATGATTGCTGATATAGATGTTTTTCTTTAGTTAGTGTGAGAATTGCACAGTCTTACATTCTCTGCACTTTGACAAGTTGTGGGGCTCTGTGTAAAATTACATACAACTACTATAGAAAGAATCATCTCCAACAAATATTGAGAAATATATGATTGTATCTATGGGAACAATAGTCTATGGGTTTAACAGTAAGTCATTAGGATTTAGTTTAATAATGGGTCCATTTAGTAGAATAATAGTACTAGATTCTCCCTTGAGCCTGGCCTTTCTACCCACAGGTTTCATCTTGTGGAGCAGTCCTTAAACCCAATGAGAAAGTGGCTGATTACTTCCATAACATTCATGTGACTATTGAACCAACAGGCATGTCTTGCCAGTCTGGTCATTACTGAACTTCATCAGCTGGGTGAGACTGATCATTACCCTTCTTCTCCGGGAGTGTGCACAGCTCCTTCCTGTGCTGTGAAAGACAACCAGGAGAGATGAAGTCTCTAGGTAAGTATCAGCCTGATTTCTCCATGTTCTATGAAGGAAAGCATTCTAACATATGTTCCACTGTATGTTGTCTTCAGCAATAAGGCCTTACTGTCAATCTTTGCAAGGTAAGCAAGAGTAATGACAGTAACTTTAATGTTTGGGGGGATTTATGGGACTTTACTCGCTGATAGTTCTAAAAGAAGGGGCCTTCTGCAACTGAGATTTTTATTTGCTATTCTGTCTACAAGGGGCATTGTTGGCCTGTTTAGGGCTACTTCATTTAAACTCTATACGCTTTTAGGAAGTTTCTATTTAGCAGATTTTCAAGGTTTTTAAGAAATGATCTCTGTTCTCTTACCTAGCTCCCCAGTTTAATCTGCTGTTCTATTTCTTTTTTACCCTTTATAACATTGTTTTATCTATTCTCCTTTGAAAGCTTCCCCTCCCCTCCCCCCCTTGACCCTGTGGGCATTCTAAGGGTTACACCTTCAAGTGAAGTTTCAAAGCAAACATCTTTTACACTTTGCTCTTTTGATCTACATTCTTGACTCCATTTTGTAACACTTCTTTAAAGAATTTCATTGCTGCTATTACATTTTTATTCAGTAAGATCTTCCTTTTATTCCCCCCCACACACACATTTCTTTCATAGTGCTGAGCTAATATTTTTATAGCATATCATGCTTCCTGTTTTCTTAAGAATACTGATTATTGTATTATAGGGCTTTTCGCTCTCCTTTTGGCTCTCCTTCTGAATCTCCCAATACTTCTTGTGTAGTTGTTTTTGTCTCTTCCTCTTGCACTTAAGACTTTTTCATGAGATATGTTCTTTTTGCTTTTTTGTTTTTGTTTTTTCCTCAAATGATTTATGTAGTAGAAGCCTCTGAGTACTGTCCACTCTAAGTTTATGTAGTAGAAGCCTCTGAGTACTGTCCACTCTAAGTTTCATTGGAGGATGGTATGGTTGAGACTTTCAACTCAAAAGAAATTTTGATACTTAAAAATCTTAGATGTTTAACTTGATGTTTTCAAGAATACATTTTCCAGGTGTATTTAAAGAACATTCTAGAAGCCAAATACAGTAAAGGAGGAAAGATTAAGGTTGGAGAAAATTAAGATTTCTTTTGTCATATGCTGCGTTTGGATTAGTCTCTCTCTCTTTCTCTCTTTCTATCTCTCTCTCATTTGTGTGTGTGTGTGTGAAATGTCCTGTTATCTACTCTCTGTAACATTTCCAGGTAGGAGAATCAGAAGTTGAGAAAAAGACTGAACCCAGGGAAATATTATCACTTCTGAGAGATGTGGTAGAGTCATCTGGTTCTGTCCTTCCATTATTATCCTGTTTCTATGGAGAGTCAGAAGCCAGTTCTGGAAGGAGAAAGTAGGTTTGTTCCCTATTCTTCCCACTTGTAATGAGGAACCGTTGCTCAGCCCTGTGTCCTATCACTTGCCTCCCAATTTTCTAGCTTCCCAATCCTGTTTTCCTTTGTTCTCTTGGGCTCACTGTGGTTAGGGTCTATCTATCATCTACTTTTTGAAGCAGGAAGAGATTAGATACATTTGTTCAATGAACCAATGGAAGACCAAAACAGGGACAAGAACAATATACCTTTTAGGCTAATGGTACACAAAAATATACCTGGCAGGTCAAAGTCTCTGTTTGCGGTAAAAACAGTTAAAATTCAATTTGGCCCACTTGCACCTGATGTGTTTCACTACATGTGGGCAGGAGGTATGTGGGCAGGTAATAGATCAGGATGTGACCTTGCCACATGTAGATAAAGACAGGAGGTACCCAAGCAGAAAGTATATCAGGGTATATGCTTGCCTGTGATTGGACCTGATGAGAAATACGGTGGCTGTATAAATGTTACAAGCCTTTGCAAACTGTGATTCAGTTGCCATTTTCTGGGAACCCTGGAAAAGTTCTGGCCAGAGTCCATCATTCCAGCCAGTATTTAGTTAGTTTCCTTCAAATTTGGCTCAAACTTTATGGAAATGGGCCTTGTCTTGGAAATATCAGGTTTAACATCTACTTTATTTGAAGCTCTTCAAGGCATTCTTTCTTTTAATTAGTATGTTTTCCACTTCTGGAAATTGTCCTTATTTGGCTTCTTTTATATATGCCTGCTGTTTTTCTACTTTTTCTATTTTACTACATTTCATAGTGTTATTTATTTGTTAAACATTCCTTCATTTTTCCATTTACTTCACTTTTTTATTTGTTTGGTTTTTTTTTTTGATTATCTATTTATTTTATTTTTCTGACAGAATTCTCATGAAGATGCGCCTGGGAAACTGAAAAAACAGGCCCATGTTAGCTGAGCAAAGAAGACTTTCTGGAAAAGAGCGGTGGCGGCGGCAGTGGTGGCAGCAGTGCAGCAGTGGCTGGTCTAGGCGAAGGGCCATCAGCAGTGGAACCAAGGCGACACAGGGTCCAGTTAGGCCCTGCGCCCGCGACCACTGACCTTCGCTGGCCAGCCGGGCTACAAGCACCTGCGGATTTACGGTGCCTTTCACCACACAGAAGCCACATCAGAACTCTGCCTCCCGCCAGTCACGAGAGACTTGCCTCCATCTTGGTTTCAGACTCCAGAGAGATCGGACAGACTGAGGTACACAAACATAACTGGAGGCCAACATCGCCGGGGTCTAAGCCCGACGGGCGTTGGCCTGCACCCAGGCCCTGGGCTGTTCGGAGGGGCCATTGAGGTGCCAACCCAGCCAGGAGTTTTTTTTGCCCTGGCCAGCGCGCGTGCGCTGCCATTTTGCCTACAGGACAACAGAAAGCTCTAGCAGGCAAAGCCATAACAGGCATAGCCTGAGGCTAACAAAGCGGGGGTCTAGGCCCCAACAGGACCTGGACTGAACCCAAGAACTGGGCGGCTTGGTGGGCCATCTGTGTGTCAACCTGCCCCGGAGGTTGTTAGCCCAGCAGACTCTCCCTGCACTTTCAGGGAGCGCAAGCGCACATGCCTGCCATCTTGGCCACCTGACAGACCCAATTAACAGTCATAGCCTGAGGGGAACTTTGCTCTGACCTTGGCCTCCCAGACTTCTACCTGGCCCCAGGGCCTGAGCAGCCAGGCTAGCCTTGTGTGCACCAACCTGGTTGGGAGATCGGCTGCCCAGCAGAGTGATCAGCAGGCGGAAAAGGTCCCGGCAGCATACACCATCAGCACTCCCTGAAGGTGCAAACGGGCTCCATCTGGTTCACAGACACAATCTGGGGCAAAGCACACTAGCGCTGCAAGGGTACCCAAGAGGAAGACAGCACATCAGCAATCAGCTACAGGGGTAACCCAGCCATATAGTGTTGCAGTAATAGCTCCAGAGCCCCTCAGGAGGCCCAAACACCAGCCAGGGACAAGACCAACTAACTCCAGAGAACAAGATGGCAAAGGGCAAACGCAGGGATGCTACTAACAGAAATCTAGGCAATATGGCAGCATCTGAACCAAACTCTCCAACATCAGCAAGTCCTGGTCATGCCAACACACCAGAGAAACAAGATTTGGATTTAAAATCACTGATCATGATGCTGCTAGAAGAACACAAAAAGGACATAAATGAATCTCTTAAAGAAATACAGGGGAACATGAATAAGCTAGAAACCCGTATAATGGAAACAGAAAACTCACTTAAAGAAATGCAGGAGAATAAGGCTCAAGAGACAGAAACCAATAAAGAAGAAACACAAAAAAACTTAAAGAAATGCAGGAGAACTTGAGTCTAGAGGCAGAAGTCATGAAAGAGGAAACACAAAAATCTCTTAAAGAATTACAGGAAAACACAAACAAACAAATGATGGAACTGAGCAAAACCATCCTGGATCTAAAAACAGAAGTAGAAACAACTAAGAAATCACAAAGGGAGACAACTTTGGAGATAGAAAACCTTGAGAAGAAATCAGGGGCCATAGATGCAAATATAAACAACAGAATACAAGAGATGGAGGAAAGAATTTCAGATGCCGAAGATACCATAGAAACCATTGACTCAACAGTCAAAGAAAATGCAAAATGCCAAAAGCTTGTATCCCAGAACATCCAGGAAATCCAGGATACAATGAGAAGACCAAACCTAAGGATTATAGGTATAGATGAGAGTGAAGATTTACAACTGAAAGGGCCAGCAAATATCTTTAACAAAATTATGGAAGAAAACTTTCCCAACTTAAAGAGAGAGATACCTATGAATATACAAGAAGCTTACAGAACTCCAAACAGACTGGATCTGAGCAGAAATACCTCTTGCCACATAATAATTAAAACCCCAAATGCACTAAACAAAGAAAGAATATTAAAGGCAGTAAGAGAAAAAGGCCAAGTAACATATAAAGGAAGACCTATCAGAATCACACCAGACTTCTCACCAGAGACCATGAAAGCTAGAAGATCCTGGGCAGATCTCATGCAGACTCTAAGAGAACACAAATGTCAGCCAAGACTACTATACCCAGCAAAACTCTCAGTCACAATAGATGGAGAAACCAAGACATTCCATGACAAAACCAAATTTACACAATATCTTTCCACACACCCAGCTCTACAAAGAATAATAGGAGGAAAACTCCAATACAAGGAGGGAAACTACACCCTGGAAAAAGTAAGATAGTAGCCTTCCTTCATCAAACCCAAAAGAAGATAATCACTCAAATATAAAAATAACATCAAAAATGACAGGAAGTAATAATCTCTATTCCTTAATATCTCTTAACATCAATGGACCCAATTCCCCAATAAAAAGACATAGACTAACAGACTGGATAAGGAAACAGGACCCTACATTTTGCTGCACACAGGAAACACACCTAAATGTCAAAGGCAAAAACTACCTTAGAGTAAAAGGCTGGAAGACAATTTTACAAGCCAATGGTCTCGGGAAATGAGCCGGAGTAGCCATTCTAATATCAGATAAAATCGACTTTCAACCTAAAGTCATCAAAAGAGACACTGAGGGACACTTCTTGCTGGTCAAAGGAAAAATCCACCAAGAACTTTCAATTCTGAACATCTATGCTCCAAATACAAGGGCACCCTCATTCATAAAAGAAACTTTACTAAAGCTCAAAGCACACATTGCACCTAACACAATAATTGTGGGGGAATTCAACACTCCATTCTCCTCAATGGACCGATCAGGAAAACAGAAACTAAACAGGGACACAGTAAAACTAATTGAAGCTTTAGACCAATTGGATTTGACGGATATTTATAGAACATTTCACACTAAAGCAAAAGAATATACCTTTTTCTCAGCACCTCATGGTACCTTCTCCAAAATCGACCATATAATTGGTCACAAGAAAGACCTCAACAAATACAAGAAGATCGAACTAATCCCATGCCTCCTATCAGATCACTATGGTGTAAGAATGGTTTTCAATAGCAACAAAAACAACAGAAAGCCCACATACACATGGAGGCTGAACAATACTCTACTCAATGACACCTTGGCCAAAGAAGAAATAAAGAAATCAGAGACTTTTTAGAATTTAATGAAAATGAAGGCACAACATACCCAAATCTTTGGGACACAATGAAAGCAGTGCTAAGAGGAAAACTCATAGCCCTGAGTGCCTCCAAAAAGAAAATGGAGAGAGCATATACTAGCAGCTTAGTGACACACCTGAATGCATTTCAGGCTGGCCTTGCAGTAACAATCCCTGTCTTAGCCTCTTGAGTGCTGGAATTACAGGCATTTGCTAGTGTACCTATCTCTAAATTAATCTTTGTAACTGATCCATAAAAGCAGAGAAGCCATCTATTTCATAATGGGTGCTATGAAACATTGATGCATAACATTGAAACTGGAGCATGGGCGGCCTTTTGAACATAGTTCCGTGCTGCATCTGCTGATTCCAGTTTATTAACTGTAGCAGATCTCTCTGTTATTGGCCCTATGCTGATTCTCTCCTGTGTGGCCATTTCCTGGTGTTTTGGTAATTTTTGTTGGTGAGCTTATTTCTTGAAGTTCACCGATAGGATTGCCTGGATGAGTCACTTTCCTGGGGTTGGGTTGTCTTTGTTTTTCCCTGTCTTCTAGAAATGAGAAATATTTAATTAAAATTAAATCCTCAGTGTGAGAGTGCTTCAACCCCTAAGCAGTCTGTGAAAGACCTGGCTTGTGTTTATGAATTCTTTTTTTTTTACTTCTTTTTTTCTTTTTTTTTTAAATTAGATATTTGCTTTATTTACATTTCAAATGGTATGATCTTTCCGAGTTAACCCCATGTTAACATTCTTTACCTCTGTGCTTGTTTACACACACACAGACACACACACAGACACACACATATTCTTTATATATTATTTATTTACATTTCAAATGATTTTCCTCTTTCCAGGATCCCCCTCTCCCCAAAAGTCTCATAAGACCTCTTCCCCCCCCCCCCTGTTCCCTTATCAACCCCTTCTTGCTTCCCTATCCTGTTATTCCTCTACACTGTTGCACTGAGCCTTAAGTAAGGCATATGTTTATTTTTCGTTTTGTACACATAGGATATAAATTTGAAAAATGAGTTTTGGTCTCCCCACCCCTTTTTTTGACTTGGGTTGGTGAGGGGATACATTGTTTTCTCTATCTTTATTAAAAAGTGAAATACATTGGAAAACTCAGTTTTCCTTGAACATCTCTATTAGGATACTTGATTTGGAGTGTCTCTAGGTACGGTCTTTTTTTCCTTATATTGTTGAAAACTGTAAGGTTCCAGACAGCCTACCTGAAATACATCTCTCCTCTAAAACCAGGTCACACCCACCTACAACCTCTTTTCAGAGATTTGAAAAGCAATACTGGCTGTGCCTTTGCAGTTCTTCTTCCTGCCTGGGAGCTTCAAGACCACTCTGGCTAATGCTCAGACTCAAGGCTAACAAATTATAACTCATGTGTCTTCTGTTTTCTTCTGTGGCCCCAGGCATGTGAGCTAAGTTATATGGTATAGAACATTCTTCTTCCTCTGGAAGTTTCTAAGAACAGGAAATACCTTGTGTTCTCTAGAAATGGAGGCTCCATCTCCTCAGGGTCCTATCTACTGCCTATGGTGAGATATCACAGATCTCCTAATAAAACTCCTTGGACAGGAAAAAAAATTAGATCAAACCTAACAGTTCATAGAGTATTATAATCCAGGAATTTCCTTCTTCGTGGTTTAGGTAACCTTTCTTCTCTCTTAAAGATCAATCTTCCTTGTTCTTCAGCTTCATCTACAGCAGATCTCAGGAATGTGAGGCAACTAACAGCAACAATAATAAAAATACTCAGACCTTTCATTGTTCTCTGATGCTGCCCTCCAAGACTCTTCTATTCAATATTAAATCTTTACAAATCCCCAGGGAGCCAATAATAGAAAAACCTTACATTTTACAGGCAGCCCTTCCTCTAACGGTGCTTGCTCTGATATTAATCTTTGTATTTTCCCTGACTGCCTCATCTCAACAAATTTAATTTAAAATCATTTTAAAACTCTGTCTTAAAACCTGTGGTTACTCCTTTAATAATCATTTTGATTCTTGGATGTATAAGCTTCTGCCTGGTGACTCAATCTGTCCAGGTTACTTGTCAGCTTGCTACTTGGATGCCAGTGGGCAATGTCCCCCTGATACATAAATCTAGATTCAGAGAGCAACATATCACTACCCATTATAAAAATTGAAAAGCCCACCATCATCCACACTAATCCTATGATATCCCAAATACAGCCGGAAGCATGTAGACCCCAATCCCATACTCAGAACCGCACACCCTTTCTCTCCCACGTGACTTTCTGGCAAAAATTATTCCTGTCTTTCTGCTTTTATACAAACACAAAGCAAGGAATTTTAGGTTATAGATCTTCCAACTGCTACTCTAGCCTTATATTTATAACTCAAAGACCGTACCACACCCATTTACAGCTTCATCTTGGTCAGAGTTGCTAAGAAAGATATGCTATAACCTTGCGGTTCTTTCTTCTCCCACAGTTTAACAACTCTGCCCTCCCAATTTCCAAACTTGAGGCAACTTTGAGTTATAAGTTTATTCATATTGCTTGTCTTCCTTGATAACCCTGGAATGTAGGTTACATTACATAGTGTGGAATTGACCTTCTTCTGAAAACCAAACAGGACAAGAAATAAAAATTACTTTTGGTCTTCAGAAATGAAAGCTTTCTCTATGTTTAGGATCCCCTCATTTGCTGTGTGATGCTGTGGCTTTGTTAATAAAGGTCTTCTGAAGGATAGAGTATGAAATTCTTTGAACTAAATCTGTAATCTCCTCATTATGTAAAATGAGAACCAAATACTATCATATCACAGTTAAACGAATTCCCTTTGAGTGAACATAGTTTCATTTTACTGTTTACAATTCAGATTCCCATTTCACTGTCTTCTCTGATGGATTTTTTTTAAAACATCTTTTCTATCTTGTTGATGTGTTTACATACATTTTTATGAATTCTCTAACATTGTTGTACACTCTCAGTGGGAGGGTTGGGTAGGGTCCTGACTAATGAAACCTTGTTTCTCCTCAGTTGCTTCTCTTACATGTAAGGGTCTGCACATTTCTGTCTTTGTTCCTAGTCTTATTCATCCCTTCCCACTGCACAGAAATAGAATCTATGTTTATAGATAATCCAATGATCCATACTATAAGGTTCCCGAAATATAAGTCTCTGGCTCAGATCTTTTGATTTAGCCCCTAGTAGTTTAGGGAACATTTAGTCTTCTTCGGAACTTCAAACAGGAAAAGGTTTTGTTTGATGTCATTACTGGATTGAGACATTTTTGAGAACTTTTCTTTTGCCTTCTTCATGTTGGCTAATCCCTTCTGAAAACTGTATTCATTGTAGTTCCAGATAATTGTACCAGTTCCTTCATGCCCACCCTATACCCTGTTGACTCTGTCTACTGGCTGGCCCCCTTCTTAATCATTTTTCTTATTTCTTTAGCCATTCCTGAAAAGCCAATTAATTCTCTTAACTGTCTTTTCTCGCTTAACCTTTCATCATCCCTTCCCTTATGAAGCTGACTGGCGATGGTTTCTGGATGAGAAACTGGCTAAGGTTGTTTCAGAGATTAGCTCTAGGGCCTCACAGCGAACACAATCTGGAGATAGTTAAAACTGGCAATATACAATGTAATATTTGTAGCCCATGCCTACCCCCTTCACTATTTAACATTTCAACTCTTATATTGCTTACAGGACAGAATTATTCAGTAAAATTATGTTTAGAGAATAATGGCAAAAAAACAAACAAAAAATCCTGTCCAGTTTCCCTACAAACACAGCTTTTCTCTGAGTAGTTTTCAAGTATGGTTGGCTAAATCCACAGATGCAGAGTGCCAACTGCATTACAACCTCAATTAAATTTCTTGTATTGATTTCTACTTACCTTCAAAGAGTTATTCAAACTTTTGGGAATGGCGCTAAAAATCATTGCTAATCTTACTTTGACATTCTTTGTCTAATCTTCTGCTACTTGGACTCTAAGCCTCAACAATATTAAAGTGTTTACAATTCCTTAAATCTGTGGGAAATTCACATAATTACATGCCTCTTATTTGCTCTCCCATGCATTTCTTTGCAGTCCTTGGCAAGAGGCTCCTGAGTTGTGGGAAGAAGCCATTGCAAAGAATTCACATTCTGCTGTTTGTCACTTTGCATTCTGATATTTTACTAAGGTTTTTTTTTTCAGAAATGACATAGATACTGTTTTTTCTCTTTATTTTTTAAGTATAAGTTCCTGACACATAGGCAACACTCAATAAATTCTGAATTTATGAATGAATGAATTTATTGGAAAGCTTGGAACAGAACTCTGTCTCCAGACTTCCTTTCACTTTGCTTTTTGCTGTGTAATACGAACCAAATTTAATAAAACCAATCACTTTTTATAGGAATGCCTTCCATGTCGTAGTAAGTTTAAAGCTCTCTTGGAAACTTCTGATCTCATAATATCATAACCTCCGGGCTGGAAGGGAGCCTAGAGGGTATTTAATCCTCTCTTCCAACCAAAGTGCGAGTTGCCACATACTTCCTCTGCCATGCATTTCCCAGATTGTATTCAGAACACTTCAGGGACTGTGAAAATGAGGAAAGCACAGGGCCAGTTCTTGCTATCGTTTAAGTTATGGCCACAGAAAATGTCTCCCTTTATAGCAAACTTGACTCTTTCTCTCTTTGAGCTTCCGCCCTCAATCTTAGTAAAATCTCAGTAGGATGCATTTAATGTCCTTTCAATAAAACAGATGTTCAAGAATTTGAAGATAGCTTATGCTTAGCACTGTGTCCACCATTTCAGCTAAAAGAATATAAACTTCTCTGTGATTTCTTCAGGTGACATTTACAAGCCTCTCACTAGGCCTTACCCCAACACCTCTTTGTTCTGTCTCCAAGGCTTGCCAAAGCGAGATTGAAGCCCTTTTTATCATTTAACTTAAACAGAATTGAGCATAGCTTCAAAATTACCATTTCTAAGTATCTTGATGAAACCTGTAATTTTGCATTCTTATCTGTATTGCTCTCTCATAAAATTAATGACTTGTCATAAAAATTTACAAGAAGAGTTGAGAGTTGGCTCAGTTGTAAAGAGTGTGTGTTACTCCTGCAGAGAATCAGTTTCTGTTCCTAGTACCCACATTGTGCCTCACAACAGTTTGAAATTCCATTTCCAGAGACTCTTATGCCCAGTTCCTTCTTCCTTGGGTATCAGGCAAACATGGGATGCATATGAATACATGTACTTGAAACACACACATGTAAAATAAGAATAAATAAAATCTTTTTGAAACCAGTCATGTATGTAACATACGTGATTCATAATTCTATTTCTCAGACATTGCCATTCTTAATTTATTATATTTTTTAGAATATTTTTAATATTCAATGTGTAGTGCAAATATAAGCAAGAGTTCAATGTGCCCACAAAACTAGACATTTCCATAAACAGAAAGAAATGTTATTAGGAATCAAAGTGCCAAGGCTATCTGTTGGGCACAGAGAAAAGAACAACAAAGAAGAAAAGTAAGCAGATTTTATGTGTCAGCATTCTTAGGTCTACTGGACCTGCTTAAGATAAATCACCTGATGAGATCTGCTTTTCTGGTAAACAGAAATCTGCCTTAGGCTTGGTTACTTGACAATAAGTCTTTAGTTGTCTGCCCAATGCCCTTTTGTTTAGGACAATATCACCAGCACTACCATTTAGGGGTGCCACTTTGTACCTAACAGCTAGGTAGTTGGCTCAATTGGCAAAGTTCTTGCTACAGAAGCTTGAGAACCTGAGAACATATCTCAGCACTCACTTTAAAGCAAGGAGCAATAATACACGCCTATCATCCCAAAGATGAAGGGAATGGTCTTTTCTAGGATTTTCTGGCTAGCTGATCTAGCCAAACTTCAGGTTTAGTGAGAGACTTTGTCTGAAATAATAAGGTGGGAATTAAAATATCAAGACACCCAAATGTGTACCTCTGCTGTACATACGTATGCTTAAATACATGTATGAATACCACTTTATTCACTAATGAACATCTACATACAAACATGCATACATACATACAAAAAGTTCTTTGTGCACTCAAGTATAAATTTTTGTTCAATATGTCAATGTTTTTCATTTATTAATATAAACTTGTGACCTATATTTTTAGTCTATTGAGATAGAGGTTATATATTATATTAATTCATTCTCTAATGATAAAACAAGCTTGTGTAGTTAAGAAAAATCCCACTTGTTTATAGTGCCTATTAATTTTTGCCTAGTATTTTGTCTGTTCATTTTTTCAACACAAGATTAACTTTGTTTTAGACCAGCATTTTTCTAAAAGTTAAATTAATTCAAATACTCTTACTACAGTTATTTAAATAAAATTTACAAAGCCTCTCCAAAATTATCCACACAAACTTATAATGATAATATCATTAATATTCCATCTTAAAATAAAACATCCTATGCCTTTAAAAACCACTTCTGTCAAAATTACAGAGTTAATATGAGACCCAGAGACTTCGTGACTCCAAGAAGATTCATCATAAACAGGCTCACAGGTGATATACCCCCTCTCCCAAAATACCTAACCTAACTGGGACCTCCAGGTTCCATCTGCACTGCCAGAGACACATCTTCCTTCTGGTACACAACTGTGCCTGGGGGCAGATAAGATTCTCCAGCACCACCTCCAAACCCACTCCCAGAGACAGCTTGACTCACAAGGAAACCCATCATAACCAGGCTTGCAGGCTCACAGGAGGGACAGTTCCAGTTAGAGACAACAAGTCCAGCTATAACCAGATGGCAAGAGGCAAGCACAAGAACATAAGCAACAGAAACCAATACCACTTGGCACCATCAGATCCCAATTATTCTACCACAACAATCTCTGAATATCCTAACACACCTGAAAAGCAAGATTCTGACATACAATCCAATCTCATGAAGATGACAGAGGACCTTAAGCAGAACATAAATAACCCCCTTAAATACAGGGTATTTAAAGGTAAACAAGTAGAAGCCCTTAAAGAGGAAACAAATAAATCCCTTAAAAAAATACAGGGAAACAGAATCAAACATGTAAAGGAATTGAACAAAACCATCCAGAATCTAAAAATGGAAATAGAAACAATAAAGAAATCACAAATGAAGGTATCTTTGGACATGGAAAACCTAAGAAAGAGATCAGGAGTTACAGATGAAAGCAGAACCAACAGAATACAAGAGATATAAGAGAAAACCTCAGGCACAGAAGATACCATAAAAGATATTGGCACACCAGTCAAAGAAAATACAAAGTGCAAGAAGCTCCTAACCCAAAATGTACAGGAAATTCAGGACACAATGAGAAGACTAAACCTAAGAATAACAGGAATAGAACAGAGTGAGCATTCCCAATTCAAAGGGCCAGAAAATATCAACAAAATCATAGAAGACAATTTTCCTAACCTAAGTAAAAAGAGATGTCATAAATGTATAAGAAACCTACAGGAAAGCAAATAGATTGGGTCAGAAAAGAAATTCCTCTTGTCACATAATAATCAAAACTAAATACACAAAGCAAAGAAAGAATATTAAAAGCAATAAGAGGAAAAAGCCAAGTAACATATAAAGGCAGATATATTAGAATTACACCAGACTTCTCAACAGAGACTCTAAAATCCAGAATATCTTGGACACATGTCATGCAGACCCTAAGGGAAAACAAATACCAGCCCAGGCTACTATATCCAGAAAAAAATTTTAATAACCACAGATATTCCATGACAAAACCAAATTTAAACACTATCTTTCCCACTAATTCAGTCCTACAGAGAATAATAGAAGGAAAACTCTAACCCAAGGAGGGAAACTACACCCAAGGAAAACCAAGAAATTAATCACCTCACAACAAATCCAAAATAAGAGAATTATATGAGCATAATATCACCTCAAACAACAAAAATAACAGGAGCCAATAATCATTAGTCTTTTATATCTTTAAACATCAATGGATTCAATTCACCTATAAAAAGACATACTAACAGACTGGATATGTAAACAGGATCCAACATTTTGTTGCATACAGGAAACATACTTCAGAGACAAAACCAGATACTATCTCAGACTAAAAGGCTTGAAAAAAAATTCAGGGAAATAGTCCCAAAAAACAAGCTGGAGGAGCCATTCTAATATACAATAAAATAGAGCTTCAACTCAAAATAGAAAGAGATGAGGAAGGACATTTCATATACCCATCAAAGGAAAAATCCACCGAAATAAACTCTCAATTCTGCAACCCAATGCAAGGGTACCTACATTTGCAAAAGAAAAGTTATTAAAGCTTAAAACACACATTCTCTCACACAATAATAGTGAGAGACACAATAATATTGGCAGGAGGAAAGGGAAGGAGAAAGTGATGTAATTATATTTTAATTAAAAATGTAAAAAATAAAAGAAAGTCTAGCTCAGATAATAGTCATTGTGATAATTTGTCAGTTGATGTTCTATTCACTTGTCAAACATCGTTGAATTTAATTTGCTAGTATTTCATTGAGGATTTTTAAAATATTTAAAGAAAAAACAATTTGCTTGCAAGCTTGAGATAGAGACATATGGATACCAATATTATCAAAGTCAAGGATGTAAAACCATTTCGAATACCACATTCTGAAAGGATAGAAAATAATACAGCCTAATTTTAGTGACCCTAAGAAGTCAGAAGTTTAAAATGCTATCTCACTTTGTTAGAAACTAGGTAAAAGGTCACAATCCAGAGCCCGCCCTTTGTATAGAGCTAGCAGAAAGGCCTTGAATAGGTGATCCTGGCTCCATAAGGTAACTGGAAATGAGCTAAGCTTATCTTGCTTATGCCATTACCCTTATGCAGGAGTTCACGCAGTTATAGATATTTAAGAAAATAGGAAACTAATTGGTCCACTGAGCACCGGCTCTGATAATTTAAACTGATTGGCCTAATAACTATGGAGTGGTACAAATCGATTTACTTGCATTTCACGGGCTCTCCATTCTAAGAAATGATTGGTTTGTGATTCGCAGGCTTTGTAATAAACTTACAAAAGCTGTCGTAATTTGGCACTCATGGTTGACAGGCCTCTAACCCTGTGTGGTGTACGACTGTGGAACCCAGAATTCTGGAATAAAGAAATCCTCATGTTATTACATCGAGACTGTTTCTCGCGAGTGATTTGGGTGTCGCCTTCCGGGATGTGGGGTGCTGGGCACCCTCGGTTTTTTGGGGTCTTACAATTCTCTGTAACCTGGGAAACCCTCAGATGGAGATTGAGATTGGTCCGTTCTTGTCTGAGGAAGCTTGGCATATCTTACTATTAAGAAGAGAAACAGCCATAAGCCAGCATAGCATCTTGACAAAGATCCAGCACGTGATATATGACACAGTCCCACCCAGCACATGCCATATGAAGCAATCCCATCCAGCACGTGCCATATGATGTAATCCCATCCAGCATGTGCCATATGATGTAATCCCATCCAGCACGTGCCATATGATGTAATCCCACCCAGCATGTGCCATATGATGTAATCCCATCCAGCACGTGCCATATGATGTAATCCCATCCAGCATGTGCCATATGATGTAATCCCATCCAGTACGTGCCATATGATGTAATCCCATCCAGCACGTGCCATATGATGTAATCCCACCCAGCACGTGCCATATGAAGCAATCCCATCCAGCACGTGCCATATGATGTAATCCAATCCAGCACGTGCCATATGATGTAATCCCACCCAGCACGTGCCATATGAAGCAATCCCATCCAGCACATGCCATATGATGTAATCCCACCCAGCACGTGCCATATGAAGCAATCCCATCCAGCACATGCCATATGATGTAATCCCACCCAGCATGTGCCATATGATGTAATTCCATCCAGCACATGCCATATGACACAATTCCTTGTGGTGTTGTCCTTCTCTTTTGGTTTAATCTTCATCTACATGTTGCATGCCTGGGGAACTTTTAATATCTGTACAACTTGGGATATTGGACTGATAGACAATTGTTTAGGAATAATTTATGCCTTCTCTTAGGAGTACTGTTTTTAAGCTTCTCCAGGAATTTCCTGAACATACTATCCCTCCTGCAACTAGGGGGATACTCTTATCTGTCCCTAGTTGAAGATTTCCCTTATTCCCTGAAGGTTTATCTCAAATAAAGATGTTAGAGATCTCCTTATGAGACTCTGACTCCAAGATATTCTTAGAGCATCTGCTCCTCTACTTACTCAAGAACAAGGTAATCACAAAAAAAGTGAACTTAATAATGTAAATAAGAGCTGAGCAGTGGTGGTGCACACCTGTGATCCCAGCACTCTGGGAGGCAGAGGCAGGTGGATTTCTGAGTTCGAGGCCAGCCTGGTCTACAGAGTTGAGTTCTAGGACAGCCAGGGCTACACAGAGAAACCCTGTCTAGAAAAAAACCAAAATCAAAAAAAAAAAAAAAGGTAAATAATATTCAGTGGTCTAGAGAAGTTGGCTATGGATCAAATGGAGAGTCTTTTTTATGATACACTCAGGTGATTATGTGGCATGTAAATCTGGGGGGAAGGAGCATATATGGTATGCCTCTCCAGGAAGAGATAGAGTGTTGTATTCTGTAGCTGCCTGCAGCTACTATGAACTGGTTTCCTGGAACAAAAGCTGAGGGATGGATGGGAAGGGATGAAAAGAATGAGGCCAGGAACATAGGCCCCAACTTTAATGGCTGTCAAACCATTTAACAGTTTGGCAAGCCTCTCCCCCCCAGACTCCAGGCTGAGTTCCAGGTAAGGCGTCTGGGGGTCCTTGGCTCTACTGCTCAGGCAGCTGGGAGGGTCACCTGCTTAATTCAGGAATTGGAGGAACAATGAACTTAACCTTCACTCTGAACACTCCACCCTAGGTAGAGCAGGATCCTGACTAGCACAGGATTCCGTGCTCAACATAGGCTGGGAGAAGTTCACCTTGACCAATGTCAAGTACACTCTGAGCATTCTACCCTAGGATAAAAATTTCTGCTGTAACCTACTTCCCTATTATGCCCCAATGTCAGATTCCTGCCTGAAGCCCTTGGCCTTGGCCAATGTCAAGTTCCTACCATGTGGCATGACACCCCAATATGGCTCTGTACAATAGAGCAACAAAGTTATATTGTTTGGAGTCATTTTTGCCCAACAACAGGAAAATTTCCTGTACTGATGGGCAAAGAATGATGTTGAAAAACAATAAAAGAATGAAGTAGTAAGACATCCCATTCTTAGAAATGTTAGCTCATGTAGTGCTACTGTGTATCCCTTGTATGACCAAGGAACAAAAGAATACCAATGTTAGACATATAAATAAATTCTTCAAAGATACAAAATATAAGCAGAAATTGGCAGAAATTGAACAATAACTGCTACAGCTTTGGCAGGAAGATTTTTTTGGGCCTAATGATAATTAGCACTCTGAACATTAAGAATTCACAATACACTGCTTGGGACATGACAATCATCCCAGGCTGGATTGGAGATTTTTCTTTCTGTCTAATGCCTTTGAAACTATAAGAACTACCATCCCGAGAATGGGATGTCATGCTTTGGCAAAATATACACCTAGATTCTTAAAAATTGGGTTATGGGATTGATGAGGGAAAATGATTGTAAATGATAACTCTGTTCTGTCACTGTTTATCAATGATGACTACTTATGCCCAAGATGAAGTTAAAACACATGTCCAGGAACAAAAGTAATACAAATGATAAGATCTATGTTTTGGAACAACATGAATCTATCCCTGTCCACTGAGTCCTGTGTAAATAAAGAAGCACCCCGACTGCCAGTAAGGCAGGGGATTCTTTCCCACTATAATGCCTGGCTCACTCCTTCTTCCTCAACTACTTATCTCCTCTGAGGGACCTGGCCATCACCAGTGCTAGACCCTGGCAGAAGCTCTTTGCTTGTTGAATAGTCCAGTTTCTGCTGATATTTTCTCTGAGTCATTGTACATCAATATCAACTCTTATTGTCATATTGTAAGACCCCAAAAACCGAGGGTGCCCCAGCACCCCATGCCCCGGAAGGCAACACCCAATTTACCCAGGAGAAACAGTCTCAATGCAATAACATGAGGATTTCTTTATTCTAGAATTCTGGGTTCCACAGCCATACACCGCAATCACAAGCCAATCATTTCTTAGCATGGAGAGCCCCGTGAAATGTGAGCCAATTGATTTGTACCATTCCATAGTTTTTAGGCCAATCAGTTTAAATTATCGGAGCCCGCACTCAGTGGACCAACTAGTTTCCTATTTTCTTGAATGTCTATTGCTGCTTGAACTCCCGTATAAGGGTAATGGCTTAAGCAGTTTACCGAAGCAAGATAAGCTTAGCCCATTTCCAGTTACCTTGTGGAGCCAGGATCACCTATTCAAAGCGAGATAGCATTTTAAACTTCTGACTTCTTGGGGTCATTAGAGTTAGGCTGTATTATTTTCTATCCTTTCACTATCATTGTATCAATATAGTATGAACATTTAGGGGAAAATTCAAGAGATCAACATACACTCATAGGATATTTTTTGTCTTTAATTTTAAAGGAGTTTGTTTTTCTCTAACAGTCTAAGGTCTCTTAGGGATTACCTAGACCTTGAAGATGACTCCTTCTTCTGTCTGTGAAGGCTTGCAGGTTTATATTCTCACTGGTAATATTACTTCTCTGCCAGGACTATGAAATGCCTTTAGGTCCCTAAGTTATCAGGCTCAGTTCACTTGGAGGATCACCTCCTCCAGTGGATGCCAGTCAGGTTAGTGGTGAAATTCTTTTGGAATATTATGCTTTTCTGTTTATTCAGTTGGGTCATCCCATGGCATTCGATACCTTCAAATACCTCATTAAATATTGCACATTGTGAGTTGCAGACCTAAAAAAAATTTATCTGTTCTCAAACATAAACACTATGTAGCTTTTCTATAAAAGTTTGAGCACACTTAGAGAAAATGTAAAGAAATGATTTTTTTTTCTGTGATTCAGTTTAGAACGTTACAAACTTTACTTGGCTATTTATGTTTAAAATCACAGAATATGTTCTGTAGAAGAAAAAAACATGAAACTGTTATGAACAGATAACTACTGATTTGAAAATATGTATTTTATTATTATTGACATATTTTACTAATTTTGCAAGACCAGAAATAAAGAGATTTCACCTGACTAACTGATGAAAGAAATGAACTTGTAGGGATTTACTTTAGAATATACAGTCACTGAATATTATGGGAAAGGACCTAAATTAATTTTTATATTAAATCCACAATGAAACTTCTATTTATGCATATACTACATGAGAATTTAGAAGGCTGATGGAGTATAGAATGACAACTTTATGTTTACATCCTGTAGTGTATATGATTCCAACATATGTAGCCATAAGATGAGTTAACAGCAGTTTCCTTGGAAACAGAAATGACTGAAATAATTCAGTACACTGTATTAACCTGAGGCAATTGAGCTAATAAATCATCTCCCACTTACATTTTTTTCTTATCTTCCAGAGCCTTTCATTGTCTCTCATGGGCTGTCAGCCTTTACTATGGATCCTGTAATTCTTGGTTAATGACTTGCTTCTCAGTGCTGGATTTGACATCTCTTTACTCCCTACCTGCTTGTTGATTTTATCATATTTTCTCCCATTTCTCTCTCTGTCTCTCTGTCTCTCTTTCTCCCTCTCTCCCTCTGTGTGTGAGTGTGTGTGTGTGTGTGTGTGTGAGAGAGAGAGAGAGAGGGGGGGGAGTGTGTGTGTTAGGCAAATGCTCTCCCATTGAACTCTACTACCCCTTCATCATTTTATTCTTATCTATTTTCATTCCTTTTTGTTTTTTGAAAGATTTCACCAAGTTTCCCAGCATAGTCTTGAATTTATTCTGAAGGCTTGAACTTACTTCCACTCCAGGGTTTCAAGTAACTGTGATTACAGCCCAGCATAAGCAGAGTAAGCTTTTATAACAAAGCTGAACTAAAATGTTACATAGGAACACTTTAAATGATTGACTCCAAGATTTCTTATATCTTTATAAGTATCACAATGCAAGTAAGAGGAAATTTAATGTGTAGAACCTCAGAGGAAAAAAACCACTAATGATTTCATCAAATCATCAGAGGAAGATTGTAATCTAGATCTGGCTTGATTGTCATCTTTCTTAGATTCCCTGTTCATCCACATCAAGCTAAGAAACACAGTCATAGACTTTTTGCGACCACAGAGTCTCTCCATCACACTGTGCATCTTATTCCAGGTAGTGTTTCAAAGTTCAAACAACAAGAAACCTTTCTGTATTAGGATATTTTCATGAGGTATTTCATCAAGGTGATAAGAAAAGTCATTAGTACAGAATATTGGTAATTATAGTCAGGGTGTTGCTCTGATGAGTCTAACCTGAGCATGGTTATATGGCATGGGAACTGGCTTTCTGACTTAGTGGAGGAAATTTCAAGACGGCATCACCACTCCCAGGCTGTGGCATCATCATTGCTCACAAGGTTTAGAGACATTTACACTGAGAAAGTGGAAGAAGCAAAAAGATACATAAGATGTGTGATTTGTTGAGAGAAAGAGCAGAGTACACAACTGCTGTCAAAGCAGCTGTAATTGAGAAAAACATTGTCACCCAAAGAATCTCTGAGTACTTTATTTTCAGAAAAATAAGAGTGATTGTTTGGAGAGGAGACCCCACCTAGTGTTTAAAAATGCAAACATATTTGAAAATCTTTTCTTTAAAGAGAGAATGTTAGGGAATATGGAGGTACAGGGACCATTCTGGAAGATGATTGGCTAGGGAAATGATTCCCCAGCACTCATAGACCAGTATAGACATGGCATTTACAGAGCAATATAGACATGGTCCAAGGGAGTTTTGGTTAATTTCCAGCTGGAAACAGAATCTTCATTGCCCACATGGCACCGTCTTTACTGGAATGTGGAACAAGAATGATAATACCATAAAGGCTAATGCTAAGTTGAATTTGCTGCAAGGACCCTTGAGAAGACAATTAATAAAGCTGTAAAAGTGATGTCTAAGTTGAAAAAGTGAACCAAGAATCTTAAAAATACAAAGAACCTTGGTCATCTGCTGAGGGAAGGTATAAACACTGAGTGGAACCATTGCAAGAGAATGTTCACATTTGCTACAGATGGAAGGGCTGTAGGATCAGGTTCTCTTACTTTAACTGGAGTGGGAGCTCAGATGAATCCACCAAATACCAGGAATTTCCAGTATGAAAGAACAGAGACTGGTATTTGTTCTAAAGGGGTTCAGTCTTATACTTCCTGGTCATTTTGCTTTTCTTTCTTTATTTCCTTTAGAATGGGAATGTTTACTGCATGTTGTTGTATATTCAAAATATATTTAATAATCTATCTCTTGAGGGCTCACAGCTAAGATCACCATTATTCTCAGAAGAGGCTGTGGACTTTAGAGCAGTGTTAAGACTGGTAAGACTGGAGTGACACTTGAGATTACACTGAATGGATTTTTCACTTTAAGATGGACATGCTCTTTGGCAAGGGCAATGACAAAATGTTTCTGTCTCAGTGTAATAGTTCAACTACTTAAACATTTCATCACTCTTATGTCTAATCTCGGTTATCATCTTGGATAGATATAGAAAGAGTAATGTCCATACCTATGTGTACATCTGTGAGGACATATTTTTAGAGAGATTTTACTGAGAATGGAAAATCTTCTTGATGCAAGATATTTCCTATCCATTCACACTGAGGCAGTGAGAGACCAGTGACTGGAGGGGAGAGAGAAGGAGGAGCTAAGAGAAGGAGGGGCGGAAAGAAAGGGAGCCTGGGAACTGCAGGAGGGAGTGGAAGACAAGACTTGAAGATCCAGATGGCATCAGATGTGTTTCCGGTGTGCTGAGAGGTTAGAAATATTGGTATAAACTTTATCATTGTAATTTGGCATTATGTAATTGAGAGTTTCATATACATAAATATATTTGGTTACTCAAGTTTAAGAGTCATACTTCACCAGATACTTGGAAGGAGTGGTGCAGAGGCCTAGCGAGGCAGTACTCTTTATTCTCAGAAGAGACTGTGGACTTCAGAGCAGTGTTAAGACTGGTAAGACTGGATTGACACTTGAGATTACACTGAATGGATTTTTCACTTTAAGATGGACATGCTCTTTGGCAAGGGCAATGACAAAATGTTTCTGTCTCATCCTAAAAGTTCAACTACTTGAACATTTCATCCCTGTTGTGTCTAATCCCGATTTTCATCTTGGATAGATATAGAGAAAGTAATGTCCATACCCCTGTGCACATCTGTGAGGACATTTTTTAGACAGATTTTACAGAGAATGGAAAATCTTCTCTACATATGGTCATTACCCATCCCATCAGCTGTGGCTACTGATTAAATAGAAGGGGAGAAGGTCTTCAGAATACTAGCATCATCATCTCTCTCCCTCATGACTGTCATGCTTAGGCAAGCAGAGTCACAACCATGCTCACAGGCTAAAATTAACCCTTCCTTTAAGTTTATTTTTGTCAGTTATTTTGTCAAAGCAGTGAAATCAGTACCTAATACATAAAAGTAGTAGCAGAAGTGGAGGGGTCAAAGCTATGACAATTTGATCATTTAGTTCGTATGTCATTGGATCTGTTGTGTAGTGGAAATTTCAGATTATGAAGCTATAGACAAGTGAAGTGCATAATACTGTAATCGAATGTTAATGGAACATTCTGGTGGGTATGTGGATGACTAACATCCTTATAGACCAATGTAGGGTTGTATGCCTACTTCTATTCTGTCACTGGGCATGGCTGCTTCTGGAGGTAGAATGTGGGGGAGTTTGACTGCTCTTTCCCATGCACCTGCACGGGGCAGGTACTGGACTGTAGGAAAGCAAAGAGACATACCCTCTTGCGGAGGGAAACTGCAGTCTAAGACAAGGGAAAGCCAGAGCTGGGTTGGGTGTCCCTGGGCCTGCGATGAGGCCAGGGCTGTGGGGCTCTCACACTCTTGGATCTCCAGGAACAGCTAGGAGTCATAGAAGAGCAAAGAATGGAGTCAAAGGTCCCACAGGCTGCATCTAGCCCAGGACCAGGAGGAAAAGGGGAACTCCAGCTTGTCCCGGCAGAGAAAGCTTGGCAACTGCAGGCTTGGTGGCAGTTGTGGCTTGGAGTGCAGAGAGGCCTTCTATGGGAGGTTAGGCTGTGGCTCTGTAGGCCTTCTATGGGAGATTAGGCTGTGGCTCTGTAGGCGAAGGCCTTCTTCATGGCTTCCAATGGTGGACCTTGGTGAAAAGAGTCAGTCCATGTTTCTAAACAGTTTATTGTCCTGGCGGAGAGTGGATGCATAACCACTTCTCAGGGTGGGCCTGAGATTAAATACCTTTTGTAGGGAGGAATTTCTGGGAAGGGAAGCTTATTGGCTAAGCCCTCCAGGCCTCTCGGTACCTTATTAGCATGGTAAACTCTGGGCCTACCTACGGGTCACATATCTTTTATGTGACAAGTCTGGCACATGTCAGGAGTCTGGCAGGGATCTGGGAGTCATGTAAGCCCAGGTGTGTGCCCACCAAGTCTTTGGGTCTTGACCTGCTTGCTGTACCTTACCAAACTTTCAGGCATGGTTTTACATCCCACAGATAATCACACAGTAAAGTCCTATACTAAGCAGCTATACTAATAGGGTTTCAGGAAAATTTCCCCTGTGCCCATGTGCTCCAGGCTCTTCCTTACTTTCTCTTCTATTAGATTCAGTGTATCTGGTTTTATGTAGAGGACCTTGATCCAGTTACACTTGAGCTTTGTACAGGGAGGTTTCAGAGGTGAATAAGGACTTTACTTGGAACTGGGAAGGAGTTCATTCATGTTTATGTCTTCTTTCTGCTAGTGTCCTGAAACTATGAGTGAGGCTGAAATCAGAGGTGGTGAACTAGGAAATTTCAAGACAGTGTAACATCTGAGATGTCGCTTAGCTATAGCTGGCTGTCCTAAAGCCTTCAGTGAGGGAATAGATGCTGTGCAGTTGGGTATGGAAAGGAGCATTAACACTTTTAAAGTTGCAGAACAGGCAAATGCCATAAAGACAGCTAACTATAATTGGTAGCTAGATTAGTACCATTAAAGAGAAACTTCATTCCCTCCACTGGAATAATAGGAAAAGTACCTTGAGGGCAAAAACCTAGATCTCAAAGCCTCCAACTTCTGAAAGTTCAAATTCAGTTGAAAGGAGAATGGTAGAACGGAGGATGCTTGTGAAAGGGTTCGCTGTTAGAAGCAAGCACATGGGAAAGTGATCTTTAATGGTTAGCTATCATGGCTTACAGAGGCTATTATAGCCATGGCAGAAGGGGGTCAGACTGCTTCTCCATCTTGCAACTGTTCTATAGCATGAAAGTTTGAATTGAATTGAAGCCTTCCCTCCAAATTGAATATTTCTTTGGTGGGTGGGGGATTAGACATAGATGATAAAGAATTCTTCAAGTGTTCAGGAGAAAATAACTCCTCTGCCATATGAGAAAGGGCAACCAGCTGGTGCTGGGTGAGGAGATTCTGAGCATAAAGTTACCGAAAGAGAGAGATATAGACTTCTGAGTCTGCCTGTTAGATGTAGACAGTTCCAGGTTTTGGAGAATGTGCTGCTTTTGAGGAAGTAACCTCTCCCTGGTACTCCTATTAGCAAATTCAATTAAATCTCATTGGTTCACCAAACTGGACTTCAGTACAAATGTTATTTAGGGGTGTAAAAAGTTTCCATTTTGAGGGTGAGTAGACATATTTGTGGTGCTCTAGGAGAATCCAGTTCAGAGAATGGGTGGATTGTCTTGACACTTCCTCCTGCCCTTCATGGTTTCTTCAAATTCTTTCTCTGGACAAAACTAGCTGTAAACCAGCTGTCATAAGAACCTTGGGAAGGCAGACTACAAGCATTTGCCACAGCTCCTTCCAACCTTGAGTTAAATTATGTACATGGAGAAAGAAAATAGATTACATAGAATCACTACCAGCTTGCTTGGCTTCTATTTTGTTTTTGTTTGTTTGTTTGCATTCTCCTTGGCAAACCACTTCCACTAGAAAGGCCATGTAATTACAGGACATTGTTTTATCTTCTCTTGATAAAATGAGGTAGTAATGTTTTCTATGAGAAATTTAATTTTGTTCTAGAATCCATGAGATTGTAAGGATGAACATGATTCCTGATACATAAGAAATATATATTTTTATATTAATTATAAATAACCCCTTAAATATTTGTGATATGCCAATGAAAAATCTTGAAAATAGTCCAACTGTTTTATTTGTTCAAATTTTTCAATAGATTTTTATAAATTATGGCAACAGAATCTTTTCTTACTTAGAGTATCTGACTCCATTTTTTTTAAATGCCTTTTGATTCCAAGATTTCTCAGTAATTTTTGAGTAAAATTCTAGGTTAGAGTTAATCTGCTAATTTTTCTCTTGAAAATTTTCAAGCATGAAAAAGAATGTGTAACCACCATGTATGCAGTATAGGTCCGTTAGCCAAGCCAAACAGTGACCTCCAGCTTATAGTGGCATAGAATTTATAATACCAGTCCAAAATGGAAGAACAGCAGCATAGTGGGTAAATACTGGAATGAAGCAAGATCAAAAGACAATAAATCAAATGCCAAACCCTGTAGCTTTTTGTTCAGTATATGGGAATATTTTTCAAGGATTTTATATGACTCTGATTCTCCAGCTTTTCTCTCTTATACTTCCATCTCTCTTGGTCTGGTGCCACTTCCTTATGCAGCTCTACTTGGCAGATTCTTCTGAGCTTTGTCATTTCCAAATGTCTTGGGATCTCCATTGCAAGTCAGGTATCTTACTCTGGGTTTCCACTGCTGTGAAGAAATACCATTGACCAAGGCAACTCTTATAAAGGACAACATTCAATTGAGATTGGCTTATAGGTCCTGAGTTTCATTCCATTATCATCATGCCAGGAGACATGGCATGGTCCAGGCAAGCATGGAACTGGAGGATCTGAAACTTCTGTATTTGGTTCCAAAGGCAACAGGAGAAGACTGACTCATTTATACTGGACAGAGTTTGAGCTCTAGAGCCCTCAAAACCCACTTACATAGTGACGTACTTCCTCCAACAAGGCCACACCTCCTAAGAGTAGCACTTCCCATGGAACCACCTTGTTAAGTTTAATATTAATAACATCAATAACATCATGAAATGATTACTCAGAACTCTTCTCTCACAGAAATTCTAGCACTGCTACACATTGCCTGCTCTCAAATTCTCAAGGCATTAGAGAAATAGCCTCTTGCCCAGTTGCTCTCAAATTCATTGCTCCCCTCTGAAACATCATAGGCTAGACCCTCACAATTCACACCATTCTCAGCACTATTGTCTTCTAAGCATGCACTTGAACAGCCTGCTAAGCTCTGCCTAATGTACCAGATGGTTTTTAGTCCACATTTTTACATATTCCTTCAAACCAACCTGTTGGTGTTCTTTATAGTAATTCTCAATTCTCTGGTACCGTGTTCTAGAAGACAACTGTGCTCAGCACTTGACTACCAACATGCACCACTGTCAGTATCTTTCTGTTGCTGTGACCAAACATCAAGATCAAAAGTAACTCATGGAATTTTATAAGTTTAGGAAATCTGGGAGAAGAAAATATTTTATTTTTTTGTCTTGTATTTACAGAGGATAACCATGGTGGTTACCTAATCAGCTAGTTGTTGATTTGTTCAGCATATTTATTTTAATCTTGTAATTACTATAAAATGTATATACTATAACTTTCCTCTTAATTTTGTGTAATCGATCACATTCTCTCTAACATTACCTGCATTTGTATTTGCATTCTGATTGCATTTTAGGACACTTCTGCACATGATAGATTAAGACTATTCAGTGTGTGTTCAACTTAAACATTGCTGTAGAACAGAGAGATGGTAAAAGTTGCTTTGCAATCATGTCAAAACTCATCTTCTATTGACAGAGCTTTTATAAAACAGGATTTTATTCATGATTCCATTCTCTTGAATGAAACATTGATTCTCCAGCAGCCAGAAGGGAACAGAGATTGCACATGTTTTGCAGTGTTTTCTAGCTCACAGGGAAGGTCTGTGAACAATCCGGATCTCCTAGGGCATTAACCAGCTTGTATGTTAGACAGATATAGATGAGCCAGATTCCCTGGGTGACTCCAGCTATTTAAATGGGTCCTTGGAAAATGTTGTTTGCTTGATTCTCTGAAATGTGGTTCCACATTGCAAAGCTGCACTGCAAGGCTGGAGTTGTCCATGGAAAGCTTTCTCTTTCCCAGTTGAAGCTCCACCAAAAGTCATTCTGAAAGACATTTGGGAAGACCATTTAGTACTGACTTGGTCACGCTAAGGCAGGGGCTAACATGACACAGACAGACAGGCTTTGAAATACAAAGAGGTGAGACATGTTAGGAATCCATGAGCAATCCTGAGGGAAAAAAAGTATTAAGTTTAAGCCACTCAAAATATCTTTTAGTGTTTAGTTTCTTAAATGTCAAGAAATTTGATCATTTGGAAGCTTAAGGATTTAACATTTTTGTTTTCTGAAATGATCACAATATGCTTTTGTTGTTAAGTCTCCTAGAGTACTCCAGTCAGCTCAAAAAATAGAGACATTGTTTTAAGATAAAGTTAAAAAAAATGGAACTTGACAATCTAATTATAGGGATTTGGGTGGTGTTGTTTCTTTTCTTCTAGTAGATTTGAACTAGGTTTTAGTCAGTGTACTATCTATCATTTATCTGTCTTTCTATTTTTCTATTATATCTATCTATCATAATTATAATTATTATCTATACATCATCTGCCTATCTATCATCTATCTACAGAGATGATGTGTAGATAGATAGATGATAGACAGATAATGGATAGATAGATAGATAGATAGGATAGATAGATAGGGAAGGCACCATAGAATGCTTTCCCTAGTGTTTTACATCTATGAATATGGCATGGTCTAAAACATGAAGAAAAAATGGATTGTCAATGCAAAAACACAGCTCTTATTCAGCCATTAGAAACAATGAATTCATGAAATTCTTAGGCAAATGGATGGAGCTAGAGAATATCATACTAAGTGAGGTAACCCAGACTCAAAAGGTGAATCATGGTATGCACTCACTAATAAGTGGATATTAACCTAGAAAACTGGAATACCCAAAACATAATCCACACATCAAATGAGGTACAAGAAGAAAGGAGGAGTGGCCCCTGGTTCTGGAAAGACTCAGTGAAACAGTATTCGGCAAAACCAGAACAGGGAAGTCGGAAGGGGTGGGTGGGAGGACAGGGGAAGAGAAGGGGGCTTACAGGACTTTCGGGGAGTGGGGGGGCTAGAAAAGGGAAATCATTTGAAATTTAAATAAATTATATCGAATAAAAAAAACAAAACAAAAAAAACCTTACCTCAAAATGGATAAACAATAATTTATTATGGAGTCAAATATGCATGATGATGGCTCAGGAGCACAGTTTTAGGTTATTTCAAATCCAATGAGGAAGCAGTTCTATAGTAAAAGACCAAAGAAAGCCCTAAGTTAAGATAATTAAAGATTATTATGGTGGAAGGACCAAGTGGGAATGAGACAAGTGAAGAGCCTCAGATATAGGCCCCATATGCTACCTGGTGACAATTAGCTTTTTGGTTTGTAGAAAATTGGCATTTCATTAACACGTTCCAAAAGCTTTTATCTACAGTCAAGATGCTAAGTCAGACATGGTTAAGCAGAGAATTGCTATTAGAGTTTGCATCTGCAACATTCCTAACTTTTCTATGGCTGTTTAACTTTCAATCAGTCACCTAGCCTTTGGGGGCACAGTTTCTTCCAGGAATTCTCATTGACACTATATTGGTTTTCTTGTTGCTGGGCTGAAATACCCGGCAGGAATAAGTTGATGGAAGAGCCATTTGTTTTGGCTCATGGTTTATAAAGTTCAGCCCAGGTCATCAGACTTCATGTTTCTAGGTCTGCTGTCAGGCAGAAGAGCACATTTGTGAGAGGTTATGGCAAAGGAGGGACATCTTCATGCCAAATTAAGAAATCCAGTAAACTCCTCCTACCTCTAATTAGGCCCACCTTCTCCTTTTCCCTCCTGCCAGGTATGGGGTCATAGTATGGCTCAATCTCAGAGTAACTCCATGCACTAGTTGAGAGCCTTCCTGATTTCATTGGAAAACCATGACAGACACTGCCAGAGGATAAGTAAGCTTTGGGGCATTCCATACACCAATTTAGTTGACAATAAAAAAACTAACCAACATACTTTCTTTGTTCTGAGGTTGTCCTAGATGGCTAGTATGCAGCCAAAAGTACATGCCTCAGCCCACCCCTTGTTCCAACTGTAGCACTATAACTGTGGTTTAACTATTGGACTATAAAGAAGGTGTAGGCCAGTCCTGGACCATGCAGCACTCTCTTTACCAGGCCTTTCCTTTTTCATAGCCCATTGGCTTTGAGGTCTCCAATACTCTTAACATGTGGTAGAGCCCTTCTGAGTAGGCTCCTAAATCAACACACTGACAAAAAAGTACCAGCCAGAATCATTTACTTTGGGTTGATAGGCAAATGCAAAAGAAATTTCTATTGTGCTTAAGATAAACCCCTACATTGTGAAGGCTTATTTGTTAAGTTGACTAAACTTCCCTTACTTCTGACTATTTATTCACCCTTTTTAGAGTAGAGGGAGAGGAGCTGCGCAAAGGACTGAGTCTTCCTTCTAAACTGTGTAAGAGTCTGCATGTTATGAATAAATAGACTACCGCAGAAATTAGGACAAAAAATACAGCTTCTTTACAGTAGGTAATAGGGGAACTAAGCCACCTTAGCAGCTACCATTCTGCTGGCAGAGAGGCAGACAAGCCAGCTGGTTGCTATGAATCTAAATCATTATAGTAGTTGTCTTTAAGAGAATTTTAGACATTATATGACTGTTCAGTCTCTTCTTAGGATAAGGTAGTGGAGTAGTTGGGAAGTCAGAGTCTTTCTAGGTATTGATGAAGCATGCTGGCTGATGAGCTATTAGTACTTGTTTTTGAAAGGAGGTAGAAAATACATCCCTTGCACGTCTATAAAGGTTTTGACATAGGAAACATTAGACCTGGAGAAAGTTGTAACTTGATGTAGTCCAGATGTTAATAGTCCCTTTAAACGTTTAGCTTGTCTGATTTTAAGAATGATGGGATATTTAGAATAGTATTATATTTGACCTGGGTATGAAAATGTAAATGATTCAAATATATCAGTGGGTGTGTTGACAGATTCAGAAAGATTTGGCTTCTGACTGGTGTGAATATATGAAAACACAATAAACAGAAAGCAGTGGTTGTCTTTCTTCAGTTCATCTTGGCATATAAATGTATCTATTCATTTACTGGTTAGCACATACAGAAAATCCCTCCTATATCAGGCCCTTTTATAATCATGAAGGATTCTGAATAAAAAGGGTTCTGAATATAAGTAAGTGAATAAATGGATAAGGAACCACCTCAAAAGAGGTCATTTCCAGGTCAGAGATAAGTTCAGAGTGTACCAGAAAATTATTGGTGTCATGCATACAAATAACACAGAGCCTTTTAAAAAAAGTTTATAGACTTTCTTGATCTATGTGAAAGAGGCATGTATAAAGTTCACAACACATACAGCTGGACATTTTAGGGATGTGAGGCACTGTGCTTTTCTTGCCAGAGCTGTGTCTTTGGTGGCTGTCTAATACAGAGAGGAAATTGGAGCTGGAACATTGCCTTTCTTCCCTCTCTCTTGTTTCCTTCTTTCAAATTTTTCTTTTCCTTTCTTAATGGGCTCTGAATTTCTTGCACGAAGAAGAAGCACTTATCTAGCAATAGGAAATGATTTCTTTATCCTACAGTCCTTTGAAATGCAAATGCAGAAAGTGGAGGTTTCTATGCTAGAAAGTCCAAGGCTGACTCATTCCTATTCTCTAGAATCAACTGCTCTACCTAAAGAATTTCCAGCCAGCATCTGGCATCCATCACCAACAGCAAGGAGTGACAATTTTAGGCTACATCTGCTTCTTGCTAGCTGTGTGACCTTGGGAAGTTACTGAAACTCTCTGAAATTACTTTAGAAATGGGGAAAATGATGCTTAGCACATTGAGTTATATGTATTAAATTAAACTTTATGAATACATTTCCTGGTTGGGCATTCCCTTCAGTGAGGGTACCACTTTCTATTATTTTCATTATTAACTTTCACATTCTAAAAACAAACTAATGAATGAAATTCTCTTCATTCCTGCTTTTTCATATCATCAGTTAACAATCATGTCATTGGCTTAAAACTCATACCTGATTAATGCTAGCAACAAATTTTCATGAAGTGACAAATCAATTAACTGGTTGGCTTAAAAGGATTTTGTAGTGTCTCAGGGAACCTCCACCTACAGAAGACAATATCTTCCTTCTTTGAATGTGGCTGTGACTGGAATTTTAAAACAGTCTCCATATTAAACTGACCATTTTTTTTTTGGTATGGTTTGTGGTGCTTTCAAGTTGAGTGGATATTAATTAGTTGACATTCTTAGCACTTTGAATTGGATCAATTGTCCATGTACCCTAGGTATCTGTTCATATAGATATTCCAAGAAGATTAAGTTATATTCTTATAAGCTTTAAAATAATACCATAAAGGAGAGCAAGATAGCTTAGCAGGTAAGAGCATTTGCTGCTTTTACCAAGACTGCTGACCTGACCTCAATCTCTAGAACCCACCTGGTGAAGAATGCTTATTTCTAAAATTATCTTCTGATATCCACTAATATACAAACCATACACACACGCAAACACACACACACACACACACACACACACACACACACACACACACACCACATTCAACTAAATAAATGAATATTTATATTTTAATTCAGGTGACAACAGATGCTAGTGAGAATGTGGAGAAATAGGAACTTTCCTCCACTGCTGGTGGGATTGCAAACTGGTACAACCACTCTGGAAATCAATTTGGCAGCTCCTCAGAACATTGGACATAGTACTACCTAAAGACCCAGCCATACCACTCCTGGGCATATAACCAGAAGATGATCCAACATGTAATAAGGACACATGCTCCACTATATTCATAGCAGCCTTATTTATAATATCCAGAATCTGGAAAGAACCCAAATGTCCTTCAACAAAGGAATAGATACAGAAAATGTGGTATATTTACATAATGGAGTACTATTCAGCTATTAAAAATGATGAATTCATGAAATTCTTAGGCAAATGGAGGGAACAAGAAAATATCATCCTGAGTGAGCAACCCAATCACAAAACAACACATGTGGTATGTACTTACTGATAAATGGACATCAGCCCAAAAGCTCTGAATACCCAAGATACAATTCTCAGACAACATGAAGCTCAAGAAGAAGAAAGACCAAAGTGTGGGTGTTTCGGTTTTTCTGAGAAGGGAAACAAAATACTCACAGGAGCAAATATGTAGATAAAGTGTAGAGCAGAGACTGAAGGAAAGGTCATCCAGAGATTGCCCCACTTGGGGATTCATTCCATATACAGTCACCAAGCCTGAACTATTGTGGATGCCAAGAAATGCTGACTGAAAGGAGCCTGATATGGCTGTCTCCTGAGAGGCCCTGAAAGAGCCTTACAGATAGAGGCAGATACTCACAGCTAACCATTGGACTGAGCATGATGTCCCCAATGGAGTAGTCAGAGATGGGATTAATGGAGCTGAAGGGGTTTCCAACCTCATAGGAAGGACAACAATATCAACCAACCAGACGCCCCCCCCCACACACACACAGAGCTCCCAAGGACTAAGATATCAACCAAGGAGTACACATGTCTCCAGCTACATATGTAGTAGAGGATTGCCTTGTCAGGCATCAATCAGAGGAGAGGCCCTTGGTCCTATGAAGGCTCAATAGATACCCCAGTATAGGGGAATCGAGGGCAGGGGGTGGGAGTAGGGTGGGTGGAGAAACACCCTCTTAGAAGCAGGGGGAGGGAGGATGGGATAGGGGCTTTCCGGGAGAGTGTAAACAGGAAAAGGGGATAACATTTGAAATGTAAATAAAATTATATCTAATAAAAAATTAAAAAGTGGAAAGGTCTTATTAAAAGATATAAACAGATAGAGCATATCAAAAGTGATTTCATGGTCTATAACTATATTTACTGCCTTTGGAGATATTCTGAATTAAGAGTGCCATAATCATTGTCAATGAAATAAGTACAAACAGCTACAGTACTGTTTTTTCCTTTCCTTTTTTTTTTTTTTATTTCTTTTCTTTTGGTTTTCTGAGACAGGGTTTCTCTGTAAAGCCCTGGCTGTCCTAGATCTCATTCTGTAGAACAGGCTAATCTCGAACTTAGAAATCCGCCTGCCTCTGCCTCCCAACTGCTGGAATTAAAGGCCTGCAAGGTGTGTGCCACCACTTCCCTGGCTCCTTTCTTCCTTTTTAAAAAAATTATTATATATATATATATATATATATATATAAATATTTGAATATCGCCTTCATTTACATTTCCAATCGTAAAACCTTTCCCGATATTCCCCTCCCCAAAGACCCCCAACCCCTCCCCTTCTTCCTTCTCCCTGTCCCTCCACCCAACACACTCCTTCCTCTCGCCCCCCTCGGTTTCCCTTTGTTCAGGCCTCTGTTGAGCCTTTACCTGACCAAGGACCATTCCTCCCACTGATGCCCAACAAGGCCTTCCTCTGCCACATTTTTGACTGAAACCATGTGTGCCCCATTGTTGATGGTTCAGTCCCTGGGAGTCTTGGGGCAGATGGGTGGCCGAAATCATTGTTCCTCCCATAAGGCTGTAAACCCCTTCAGCTCCTCTGACCATCCTCCAGCTCCTCCATTGTGGACCCCATGCCCAGTTCAATACTTGGTTGTTAGCATCTGCCTCTGTCTTTGTAAGGCTCTGGCAGCGCCCCTCCGGAGACAACCATGGCATGTTCTTTTTGGTATACACTTCCTGTTGTCCATAGTAGTGTCAGGGTTTGGTGACTGTTTATAGGATGAATCCCCAGGTAGGGCAGTCTCTGGGTGGCCTTTACTTCAGAATCTGCTCCACACATTGTCTCCCTTATTGCTCCTGTGGCTATTTTGTTCCCTTTCTCAGAGGAACCGAAGCACCCTCACTTACGTCCTCCTTCTTCTTCAGCTTGGGGAATTGTAACTCGTTTATTTTGAGCTTTTTGGCTAACATCCACTTATTAGTGAGTGCATACCATGTGTGTTCTTTTGTGATCAGGTTGCCTCACTCAGGATGACACTTTCTAGTTCCATCCATTTGCCTAAGAATTTCATGAATTCATTGTTTTTAATAGCTGACTAGTACTCCATTGTGTATATATACCATAGTTTTTGTATCCATTCCTCTGTTGAGGGACATTTGGGTTCTTTCCATCTTCTGGGTATTATAAATAAGGGAGTTATGAACATAGTGGAACATGTGTCTTTATTACATGTAGGAACATCTTCTGGGTATATGCCCAGGAGTGGTATAGCTGGGTGTGCTGGTAGTACTATGTCTAATTTTCTGAGGAATTGCCAAGCTGATTTTCAGAGTAGGTTTAACAGCTTGCACTCCCACCAACAATGGAGAAGTATTCCTTCCCCCCCCCCCACATCCTCTCCAGCAACTGCTGTCCCCTGAGTTTTTCATCTTAGTCATTCTGACTGGTGTAAGGTGGAATCTCAGTGTTGTTTTGATTTGCATTTCCCTGATAACTAAGGATGCTGAACATTTCTTTAGGTGCTTTAGAGCCATTTGAGTTTCCCCAGTTGAGAATTTCTTGTTTAGCTCTGTACCCCATTTTTAATAGGGTTATTTGACTTGCTGGAGACTAACTTCTTGAGTTCTTTAGATACATTGGATATTAGCCCTCTATTGGATGTAGGGTTGGTAAAGATCTTTTCCCAATTTGTTGGTTGCCATTTTGTCCTATTGACTGTGTCTTTTGGTTTACAGAAGTTTTGCAGTTTCATGAGGTCCCATTTGTAGATCCTTGTTCTTAGAGCATAAACCATTCATGTTCTGTTCAGGAACTGTCCCCTGTGCGCACATGTTCAAGATTCATCCCCACTTTTTCCTCTATAAGCTTCAGTGTGTCTGGTTTTATGTGTAGATCCTTGATGCACTTGGACTTGAGCTTTGTACAAGGAGATAAGAATGGATCGACTTGCATTTTTCTGCATCCAGCACCATTTATTAAAAATGCTATTTTTTCCACTGGATGGTTTTAGCTCCTTTGTCAAATATCAAGTGACCATACATGTGGGGGTTCATTTATGGGTCTTCAATTCTATTCCATTGATCTTCCTGCCTGTCTGCTTAACAATACCAAATAGTTTTTATCACTACTGCTCTGTAGTAGAACTTGATGTCAGGAATGGTGATTCCCCCAGAAGATCTTTTGTTGTGGAGAATAGTTTTTGCTATCCTGGGTTTTTTGTTATTCCAGATGAATTTGAGAATTGTTTTTTCTATATCTATGAAGAATTGATTTGTGATTGTGATGGGGATTGCATTGAATCTGTAGATTGCTTTTGGCAAGATGGCCATTTTTACTATATTGATTCTACTAATTCATGAACATGGAAGATCTTTCCACATTCTGAGGCTTTCTTCAATTTCTTTCTTCAGAGACTTAAAGTTCTTGTCATATAGATCTTTCACTTGCTTCGTTGGGGTCACACCTAGGTATAACGCATTATTTGGGACTACTGTGAAGGGTGTCATTTCCCTAATTTCTTTCTCTTCTTGTTTAGCCATTGAGTAGAGGAAGGCTACTGATTTGCTTGAGTTAATTTTATATCCAGCTACTTTGCTGAAGTTGTTTATCAACTTTAGGAGTTCTCTGGTGGAAGTCTTGGGGTCACTTAAGTATACTATCATATCATCTGCAAATAGTGATATTTTGACTTCTTCCTTTCTAATTTGTATACTTTGACCTCCTTTTGTTGCCTGATTGTTCTGGCTAGGACTTCAAGTACTATATTGAATAGATAGGGAGAGAGTGGGCAGCCTTGTCTGGTCCCAAATTTTAGTGGGATTGCTTCAAGTTTCTCTCCATTTAACTTGATGCTGGCTACCAGTTTGCAGTATATTGCTTTCACTATATATGAATTAGGTATGGGCCTTGGATTCCCAATCTCTCCAAGACTTTTATGATGGGATAAAAGTCATGATGAAGGGATGCTGGATTTTGTCAAAAGCCTTTTCAGCATCTAATGAAATGACAATTAGATTTGAAAGGTTTTTTTTTCTTTAGTTTGTTTATGTAGTAGATTACATTGACAGATTTCTGTATATTGAAACATCGCTGCATCCCTGGGATAAAGCCTACCTGATCGTGGTGAATTACAGTTTTGATGCATTCTTGGATTCGGTTGGCCAGGGTTTTGTTCAATATTTTTGCATCAATGTTTATGAGTGAGATTGTTCTGAATTTCTCCTTCCTTGTTTGGTCTTTGGTTTAGGTATAAGAATTATTGTGGCTTCAGAGAATGAGTTGGGCAGTTTTCCTTGAGTTTCTATTTCGTGGAAAAGTTTGAAGAGTAACAGTATTATCTCTTCTTTGAAGATCTGATAGAATTGCCTGCTAACCCCATCTGGTACTAGGATTTTTTTTTTTTGATGGGAGACTATTAATGACTGCTTCTATTTCCTCAGGACTTATGGGACTATTTAGATGATTTTTCTGATTCTGTATTAATACTGGCACCTGATATGTATCTAGAAAGTTGCCCATTTCATCCAGGTTTTCAAACCTTGTTGAATATAAGATCTTATAGAAGGATTTGATGATTTTTAGAATTTCCACAGTTTCTGTTGTTATGTCTCTCTTTTCATTTCTGATTTTTATTAATTTGGATACTGTCTCTGTGCCCTTTGGCTAGTCTGGCTAAGGGTTTATCTATCTTGTTTATTTTTTTCAAAGAACCAGCTCCTTGTTTTGTTGATTCTTTGTGTAGTTCTTTTTGTTTCTGTTTGTTGATTTCAGCCCTAAGTTTGATTATTTCCTGCCTTCTACTTCTCTTGGGGGTATTTGCTTCCTTTTGTTCTAGAGCTTTCAAGTGCACTGTCAACTTGCTAGTGTAAGCTCTCTCCATTCTCTTTTTGGAGGCACTCAGAGCTATGAGTTTTCCTCTTAGCACTGCTTTCATTGTGTCCCATAAATTCTGGTATGATATGTCTTCATTTTCATTAAATTCTAAAAAGTTTTTAATTTCTTTCTTTATTTCTTCCTTGACCAAGTTATTGTTGAGGAGAGCATTATTAAAGGTCTAGGTGTAAGTGTGTTTTCCATTACTTTTGTCTGAGCTTCAGACCAGCCTTAGGCTGTAGTGATCTGATAAAATACATGGAATAATTTCAATATTTCTGTATCTGTTGAGGCCCGGCTTGTGACCAATTATATGGTCAATTTTTGAGAAGGTATCATGAGGTGCTGAGAAGGTATATTTCTTTGATTTAGGGTGGAATGTTCTATAAATATCTGTTAGATCCATTTGGTCCATAACTTCAGTTAGTTTCACAGTATCTCTGTTTAGCTTGTGTTTCCATGATTTGTTCATTTTTGAGAGTGGGGTGTTGAAGTCTCCCACTATTATTGTGTGTGGGGCAATGTGTGCTTTAAGCTTTATTTAAGTTTCTTTAATGAAGAGGGTGTCCTTGCATTCGGAGCATAGATGTTCAGAATTGAGAGTTCATATTGGTAGACTTTTCCTTTGACCAGTGTAAAATGTCCTTCCTTATCTTTTTTGACAACTTTTGGTTGAAAGTCAATTTTATCTGATATAAGAATGGCCACTCCAGCTTGTTTCTTGGGACCATTTCCTTTGAAAATTGTTTTCCAACTTTTGACTCTTAAATAGTGACAGTCTTTTTCACTGAGGTAGGTTTCTTGTATGCAGCAAAACATTGGATCCTGTTTATGTATTCGGTCTGTTAGTCTATGTCTTTTTATAGGGGAATTGAGACCATTGATATTAAGAGATATTAAGGAAAAGTGATTGTTGCTTACTGTTATCTTCTTAGTTAAAGGTGAAATTCTTGTTGTATATCTATCTTCTATTGGGTTTGTTGAAAGATTACCTTGTTGATTTTTCTATGGTGTGGTTTGCTGCCTTGTGTTGGTATTTTCCATCTTTTATCGTTTGCAGAGCTGGATTTGTGAAAAGATATTGTGTAAATTTGCTTTTGTCATGGAATGTCTTACTTTCTCCCTCTATTGTAATTAAAAGTTTTGATAGGTATAGTAGTCTGGGCTGACATTTATGTTCTTTTAGGGTCTGTATGACATCTGCCCAGGCTTTCTGGCTTTCATAGTCTCTGGTGAGAAGCCCAGTGTAATTCTGATAGGTCTGTCTTTATATGTCACTTGACCTTCTTCTCACACTGCTTTTAATATTCTTTCTTTGTTTAGTGCATTTGGTGTTTTGATTATTATGTGACAGGAGGTATTTCTACTCTGGTCCAATCTGTTTGGAGTTCTGTAGGCTTCTTATATGTTCATTGGCATCTCTTTCTTTAGGTTAGGGAAGGTTTCATCTGTAAATTTGTTGAAGATATTTACTGGGCCTTTAATATGTAAATCCTCACTTTCTTCTATACCTATAATCCTTAAGTTTGGTCTTCTCATTTTGTCCTGGATTTCCTGGATATTTTGGGTTACAAGCTTTTTGCATTTTGCATTTTCTTTGACTGTTAAGTCAATGTTTTCTATGGAATCTTCCACATCTGAGATTCTTTCTTCTATCTCTTGTATTCTGTTGTTGATGCTTGCTTGCATCTATGTCTCCTGAATTCTTTCCAAGGTTTTCTATTGTCAGAGATGTCTCACATTGCGATTTCTTTATTGATTCTATTTCCGTTTCAGATCCTGGATAGTTTTGTTCAGTTCCTTCACTTGTTTGTTTGTTTGTTTTTTCCTGAAATTCTTTAAGGAATTTTTGTGATTCCTCTTTAAGGGCTTCTACCTGTTGACCCATGTTCTCCCATAATTCCCTATGGTATTTTTGAATTGCCTCTTTAAGGGCTTCTACCTGTTCACCCATGATCTCTTGTATTTCTTTAAGAGATTTTTGTGTTTCTTTAAGAGCTTCTACCTTTTGATCCATATCCTCTTGTCTTTCTTTAAGGGATTTTTGTGTTTCTACTTGTTGACCCATGTTCTCCTGTATTTCTTTAAGGGAATTCTTTATGTCCGTCTTGAAGTCCTCCATCAACAATATGAGATCTGATTTTAAATCTATCTCTTGCTTTTCTGATGTGATGGAGTATGCAGGATTTGCTGTTGTGGGAGAACTGGGTTCTGATGGTGACATGTTGCCTTGGTTACTGTTGGTAATGATCTTGCATTTGCTTTTGACTATGTCATCTCTGGTGTTAGCTGGTCTTGCTGTCTTTATCTTCTCTGTCCTGCTGGCCTGTGTTTCTATACTCCTGGAATTCCTTTTCTTACCAATGCCCTGCAAACAGCTGGTTCTCCAGGAAGTATCATGTGATGGGGTCTTTCCTGTGGCAGACTTGGCAATGGTCGAATGACCTGCAGGCTGCTATTTCTCAAATGTTCTGCTGCTGCCAGATTTCAAATGCTCTGCTGATGCTGGTTCTCGAATGTCCTGCTTCAAATGCACCTACTGGTGCCAGTTCTCCAATGATCTGCTCCTGCCAGTTCTTGAATGGCATGCTCCTGCCTGTTCTCTAGAGAGCATCAGGAAGTAAGCTCTTCCCTGTGTCAGAAGGGCACAGGTCAAATAACATGCTCCTGCCAGTTCTCCAGAGAGTATCAGGAAGCACGGTCTTCCCTGTGTCAGATGTGGCACAGGTCTCTGAGAGCAGGACTCCCTCAAAGCTCAGGACTCCCTGCAGGTCAAATGCTCCCTTGCAGGATACATGCCCAGACAGCTGTAGAGCTGCCCAGCTCCTACGTGCAGAAGGAACCCAGGTGTACTGTGTCCTGAGTGATCGTTCACTCTGTTGTTCCCTGCGAACCTGGCTGAGCTGGCTGCTTGGTCACAGGAGCCACGATTGGTTCCTTCCTTAATGTGTCAGTGAGATATCTTCTTTTTGTCTTTTTCTTTCTGGAGACTCTGAGAACATTTCATAGAGCTTGCCAGTTCCAGCATTGCAATACATGGAAACTGGGAACTATTTTGGATGTTCAATATTCTGTATTTCTTTGTTTTTTACTTAGATGATTATTTTTATTTACCTGTATACATTGTACATATTAACATGATTTGATGCAATACTTTCATATATGAACACATGTGACAAGATGTTCCTAATTACAGTACCTAAATAGTATCGATTTTTCCTTATTGTCAAGTTATTTTGCCAACTTCATTATAGTTTTTCCTTTTCTTTTTCTGCCTTCTTGCATGCTTGCTTGTCTCTGCATTTTAAGCAGAATTTCCAGCATCTAAGAATGCCTTTATCAGAGTCTACATAGTTTAGTTGTCAAAAAACAGAAGGGAAGGGGCAGTCTTCAGAGTGAGCAAAGCTTACCAGCTAAATGATTCACGTTAGGTCTTAGCATAATTGCCTGTAGAGTAATCTTACTTTAGTGACTGCAAGCCTAGTTTGTTACATTTCATTGGACTACATCTGGATGATAGGGACAAAAATATACAAAACATATACAACAAGTATATGTCTCCTTATGCTTTTGTATTTAATTGCCTACAACAATCAGGATTATACAAGTTTTCCTGATTCTCATCAGTGAAGTATAGTGTAAAGAATGAAATGGTCTCACTTTATTACAAAAGCCACAAAGCTGGTGGTGAAAGCAAATTCACCTGCAATACAATATTTTGTATGAAATATCAAAAGAATAAGTTTGACCTTCATTATTAATTTTATTCTTTCTTAAATGGTATACTAGAAATGATGGTGCATGCCTTAATCCATGTCCTAGGGAAGCAGAGACAGGTAGAACTCTGTTAGTTCTAAACAAACCAGTTCTACATAGTGACTTGTCGACCAGCTGAGATTATACAGCAAGATATTGTCTCCAAAGGATGCAGTGGGGCATCTTTGTTACTTTTCCAATTGCTGTATATAAAATCATGATTATACCAACTCAAGGGGAAAGATTTGTTTTTGGCTTGTGTCCTAGAAGGATACATCTGTTTGTTAGAATAAGGAAGCAACTGCTTGGTCTGACCATATTCACCATATCTATACTTAGGAAGCAAAGAGTGAACAGGAAATGGGGCTAGTTTATAAGCTTCAAACCCCATCCACACAGAGCCACTCCCACTAGCAAGGCTGTACCTCATAAAGGTTCTACAATCTTTCTAAACAGCCTGTCCAAAGAAGGACTAAGTGTCATACACATAGATCTATCTCTGGAGGACATCACATATTCAACCTACAGTATTACATCTGTGGCTCCTATAGTCTAATGGCTCTCTGTTAATGTAAAATACACTCAGTCCAATAGAAAATATCCTCATAGTCTTTTATATCTCCAATACTGCTCAAAATTCCAAAGTCTAATGTCTCCTCTAGACCAAAAGCAATTTCTTAATCATGACACTGAAGAATACTGGAAAAAGTGAAAATAAATACAAAACAACAAAAACACAGTTCAAAATCAAAATGGCATAGCATAGATATTCTCATTTCTAAAAGAAAGGATCATGACATAGCAAGAAGAGATTAGATCAAGTCAAAACCCAAACCCAGGAAAAAATAAAAAAGCAAGCAACAACAATAATAAATTCTTCAGGTCCATGTCTAGCATCAGGGTTCCTAATTAAACTTTCTTGGCTCCAACGAGCTTGGATACACCCACCCCTCTAGCTCTCCTACCAGTAGTATACATAGCCTCTTTTCTGAGCTAGCCTTATTCAATTTCCCACATATTTTTCTATACACTCCATGGTCCTGGAATCTTTAACATATTAGGGGTTCCACTGAAACCTATACTTTACCTTCACAGCTTCATTCAGTAAACTCTCAAAACCTCCTTGTCAAGACTCTGACTGTGCCATATATTACCTAGCCCCAGCTAGTCTCTAAAAGTATAGACCGAAACAACATGACCAAATCCTGCATCTTTAATGGCACCAAAACTAATTCCACTGGGTTCCACTGTCATATATTTGTTGCCAGTCAAGGAAGCAACTCGGTCCCCTTGGGACCGCAGGTTTACCAGTGCCTATATGCTGACCTTGGGGAAACACAATATGGCCAATGGCCTTGAGACAGCAGTGCCTTCCACACACAGCTGTATCCTCAATTAACATTTTAACTTTTCACATAAATTGGAGTCTTTGATGCTACCCATCCGGTCTTGTCCTCAAGACTTTTTTCCTCTTGCCACAGTGAAGACTGCCAGAGTTCTTGTTAACAATTCTAATTTCTTTCACAATTATGGATAGGTTTCTGTAAATATACTCTTTATCCAAAGTTTAAACTGTACCACACAATTTTCTCTTGCCGAAAAAATTATTTTATTATTTTTAAATTCAGCCTTACTCCACTTCTCAAGCTATGGGCAGAGATTTTTCTGTCCAAAATACCATATAAATGACTCCAAACCTAGTTCTGGACAGAGTCTTTGTTTTCCTCTGAAATCTCATAACCTGGACCTCCACTGTGTACCTTTCCCTTAAGATTCCTGTTCCCCAGTTTGCTCCCAAAAGTGGCCCATTTCTAATCCAAGGCCCAAACTTTTCCACATTCTTCCTGAAAACCAGATCCAATGGCCTAAGCGTCATGTGTTTTATGCTTAATTTTTGTTTAGTTATGTTACTTTTCCCTAAAACACTCTGAAAAAAATAACTTAAGCAAGAAATGGTTTATTTAGCTTATAGTTTCACAGAGACACAGTCTGTCATAGAGAGAAAGATGTGGTTCTAGGCACAAAAGGCATGGTAATAGAAGCAGAGGCTGCCTGGTCACATCCATGCTGACGAGGCAGAATGTAACCAGAAAGTGTGACTAGCCTACAAAGCTTCAAGGCTCAGCTCCAGTGACCCTCTTACTTCAGTGATACTCTGACCTCCTGAAGGTTCCACAACTTATACAAAAGAGCCAATAACTTCAGACCAAATGTTCATAGACAGGAGGCCATGGGAGACATTTCATGGTCAAACTGCAACAGATGATAAAATAAAATAACTACCTTATATCTCTTTGGGAAAGTAGGTAGCTTGGAGAATGTAGATTTTGTATTATAATTCAAAATTCAACATCCTGGCAATATAGCCTTCAAATAATAGAACCCACAATGGCTCAGCCAATTTTCAAACTGATTGACTGTTTACTTACTGTTTTATGGATATTAAAATTCTTGTAACCTGTCCTGAGGGGTTTGCCCCTTTAACAATTCTTCATCCTTTATCTCAGTATTTTTTTTTTGTTGTTGTTGTTATACATGGGCATACTGTCTCCTCTTTCTTTAGAAAGCCTACCTTAAATCCACCTGTCAACACCTCTCTCTCACTTCTGAACATCTGTGTTAGTACTAATCATGTTCTATTTAATTATTGTCCCATATGGAGTTCTTTTACTATCCTGACTATAGCACTTCCTACGGGCATAGGTGCCAAGGTCTTCATGTGTGTTCACGTGCTTTATGCACTGATGACCACAGACAAGGGCCTTGTAATGGTGATGGCTCAGGTGACATAGAAGGAAAAGAATAGAGGATAGAAGATGTCAATACACATATTACTATGGCAAGAAATTAGGGTTATCTTGTGCTTGATCTTCTTTAATAAGTTAAAAATATTTCACATGATAAACTTTAAAATATTTATGTATATTTGGCAAACCCAAATTGTGTGTGTGTGTGTGTGTGTGTGTGTATTTTATATATTATTTTTACCATTGTATAAGATTTGAATACATATTAGTGTCTAGATCATGCTGTAAATCTTTTCATTTTTTGGTTTACTTCCAATTTATGTCTCAATTTCTTATCCCGTGTCCATAAACAATAGTAACTACATCCTTGGAAGACATCCATAAAATTTAATTTATAGACTTAGAGGCCTTTGGGATGTTTGTGTGAATATGTGTAAAATCCAAATTATCACTCTAGACTGAGACCTGCATTTGCAGGTGTTGTTTTCAGTGTGACTCGTGAAGTGGGAAATATTTTCATCACTTTATGCGAAGACATTACAGCACATTTTCTGTCCTTAGGAACAGGTTGGTCCACTTGCATCATAATAACCAATTTTCTCATTTTCTGGTCAATTTTTAAAATTAACTGTGGCAGAAATGTTAATTATCAGCAGTGGTAAGCTGTGAGTAGCTGAAAATTGTGCTGCTTACATACACAATGTTCTAGGATATGCCTAGTGCCGTGAACCTTTCACTGTCTTGTGTGAGGAAAAACCTCTAGGGCTTGGGTTAAGTCCTAGGCTTCTTATAAGAAATTACAGTGGGAACTTGCTGTTGAGAAGTCCCCAGGCAACATTGCTGGGTTAGTTAGGTAAAATCTCTTACACCTCAGATTTAGGCTTATCAGTTAGTAGCTGCATCACTGGCACTGAGCATTAACCAAAGGTGGGGAATTATAGGTAATTAGCCTAAGCCAGATGAAGCTCAGGGCTTCTCTTCCTTTCTTAATAAAGACAAGTTGATAATGAAGAAAGTTCAAGTAATTAAGTGCAGAGGCAGGTAGGATGTTTCTGTTCACACCTTGTCTTTGCAAGAGAGCCAGAGTCAACTAGATGAGATCTTGTTACCTGAAATATGGAGACTTATATCCTGGTAGGCCCTGGGGAACACCTTCTAGAAAGTATATACTAGGACCTTAATTTTCCTATGATTCTGGGAATTTAGTGATGTGATATTAAGGTCCCGTTTTAAAACTGTTGTCTGCCTGACTCTAAGTCATAAAAAGAAAAAAACATGTAGAATGTTATTAACTTATTAATCCCAAAGATAGGAGGAGGAAAAACACTGATCCAAATAATAGTGAGGAAATTTATATAGTTGCAATGTAAGTATAATAAGGTAGTCATAGGTAGTCATAGAATCTTTTGAAGCAAAGGTAAAGTTGGAAGATGGTTATAAATGACTTTTTGAACCAAAATCATGAATATTATTTCTGGAACAGGCAAAGGTAAAGTTGGAAGATGGTTATAAATGACTTTTTGAACCAAAAGCGTGAATATTATTTCTGGAACAGGCAGTACAGAAGTTTGTAGTTAAGATTGGAGGTAGGCTTAGCCCAATCCTTGAGAAACAGAAGTTTAATCACAAAAAGGAATGAATCTAGTTTGTCTTTACTATAAGATGACTTTTAAGTATAAGAGGGAGGCAGGCTGGTTTTTCAAATTGTGCTATACTCTTTTAATGCATATATATTTAATACTCAAAACTAATTAAAGAGGGGACTATTTAGCTATTATTTCACGGGCATTACTATGGGCAATGAACTCACAAAGAAGTAATCTAACTCTTAATCTGTGACCTTGAATCATACCTCAGAGGGTTAAATTGTGTCCCATACTGGTGCTACGTCAAGATAGCTAATTGTCTAACTTTAGAGTGAATTTATTACTTAATTCTCTAAAGTTAATCTTTGAAAGACAAATTGTGTTAATGATTTATCAATGACCAGATCTTTCTGTAGTAATACATCATTTGATTTCATGAGATTTCTAATGTACCCTGTGATCAATATTCTAAATGAATGTAGGCTATTATTCCATTCATGGGTCCTGCAATTTGATAAGTACTATTTCAAATATAGCTTTCTTGCATTGAGAAGGGATCCTGTGTTTCCTTTAAGCTCGGCGTGGAAAAAAGTGGGAAACAAGAGGAAAGAAAATGATATGATGATGATGATGATGATGATGATGATGATGATAATGATGGTGGTGGTGGTGGTGGTGGTGGTAGTGTGAGCATGTGTGTGTGTTTTGCTTTTGTGTTTGTTTTGAATTTTGTCCAAGCTGTCTGGTGGCATGAACAGAACCTAGAACAGAATATTACAGCAGGTATGTAACATTAGGGAGAAGTAGGCATCAAAAACACAAACATCAGGAGACAGAAGTTCTCATAAGATCCCTCAATAGCCACCAAAAGAACAAAAGTAAATCAGCTTTAACTGTTGGTTTCAGATTACAAAGCTTGCATCCCCTTTGACTCTATTCCCTTTTTTAATCAGCATAGACACTGTTTATGTTAATATAGTTAGTAGCAAAGGACATTGGTGTGGAATAGAGGAAGCAATTGCCTGGTTTCTCATTAGCGGCTACTTGAATAGTAACCCAGATGAATGAAAGAAGACAATTTATGTGAAGACAAACTAGGGTGTTATTACAATGGGGGTGTAGGAGGCAGAGAAGGAGGGGAGGAGGAGGAAAGGATAGAGAAGAGGAGGAGAAGGAGGAGAAGGAAAAAGAAAAGAAGAGGAAGAGGAAGAAGACAAGAAGAAAACTAGAAGAGGAAGAAGAAGAAAAAGAGGAAGAAGAAAGAAGGTATTCGGTTGGTACTGAGAGGATCAATAGCAGAATATGTGCTACCTGTGTGACCCCAACACTACACATAAACAAACATACCAAACTCAATAGGTATATAGCATTGTATACATCAAGAACATCTTCCCTAAAGAAATGAAATGAATCATGGAATAACTAGAGTTTTCTGTGCAGTGTGGGACTGATTGCTCCCCCTGGAAACTGTCTAAATAGGGGGTAGAAGGATACTTGCTTAGCGATCACAGACCACATGACATGATTTTTCAGTATGCCCTTTTTCCTGTGTTTCTTAACTTAAACTTATAAAAGCATAAAACATTCCAAGAAAATCCATAAATCACATCATTTTTGCTATCAGAACAATAAAAGAAGTTAAATATATTGAAAGATACTCGCATAAGTTATATAGCATTATCTATCATTTTCAAGTGAAGAGTGAGACATTTTGTAAGGGATATTTTTGTAGAAGTTTGCAGCTTATACACAGAGGCATGAATCTTGGTTTATACTATGTTTTTTCAATGTTTGTGTTGTTTTCAAGTTCTTAACTCAACCATGATTTCCCCACCTCTAACTCTTTGCTATTGTGAACACATTGTGTGTTTCAAATGATGGACATAAATACCTTTGTTGAAGATAGAGAAATCATAGAAAGAAATTTAATATACTGTCATCCGCATGTCTTGCGAGCTTGAAGCTCTCAGTAGACTGAGAGGTTTTGTCAACTTGATTTTGTTCAATTTCTTGATACCTAATAAGAAAAGACTATTGTTAGAGACTAGCTGCTATTTGCTTGGTTACCACTCTTGATTAAAACAGCACAATCATGAGTCATATAACTACTTGGGTGTTAAGTGGATGACTGCTATCTGACCATGAAAATGTCAGCCAACACCAAATAAACCTCTATTCTAAGAGGAACAACTACCTTCTTTTCAGTTTTGTTTCAATACATATATATTTATTTATAGATCTCTTAAATTTTCATTAAATGTTTCTGGCTTATATATGTAAAGGTAAATAGTCTTTGATTTTTGCAATGTTTCTGTTTGCATCAAAGTCCTGACTGACATTCAGGCATTCCCACAGCTGGCCTTAGCACTCCATTTTCTTTCACAGAAATTTCATTGTAGAAGGTCACAAACAAACAGAATTCAGAGAGAAATGCCTGAGAAACCAGAACAGAAAATTGGATTATTAGTGCTTTCTTTCAACCTTGACAGTGCTACTTTTGATGAAGGATTGAAAATTCTTTGCTAAAACCCCTTTTCTGATTCATTTTGATCAGACCAGAACATTTTTTTTCCCAGAGAGATGTTTATATATCACCCAGAGTCAGAAAAACGGTTCTTTAAACTGTAAACTCAAACAGAGAAGGAGCATAACAAGAATATTTATTTGTGGTTTTCAGAGATCAAGAAAATATTAGAGGCTGTGATTTTTCTTGCTCTTGCTGTCACTTAAACGCCAGTGACATTGGTGATGGCAATGAGACCTGGTGTGAGATGTCTGCCTTGTCAGGGAACAGGAGAAGCAGATGTGCTACATAACCAGAGCCTCCATTGCATTTAATTAGGACAGATCTGCTAATTTGAGTCAGACTTATGACAAGTACTTTTCATTTAAGTTACTAAGAAGGAACATTGTGCCATATTGATGATGTCAAGGGCTTATTTTCCAGTCCTAGAAATTGGCTAAGACCTTTAAACTGCTATATAACACAGACTCAAATGATCTTATTCCTCTGAAAGACAGCCATGCGGGGATTTTGAAGTTTTGAGAATGAATGAGAAGCCTCTTAAAGAAGATCTTCAGCTGGGTATCTGTACATTTTACTCTCATTTTTATCTAGTTATCAGACAATTTGATTGGCATCCCTGAAATGCAAAATGCCTTCAATTATGAGATTTGAAAATGAGCTGCTGACTGGGTTTCCCGCCTTCTGATAGTGTCAGTGTGTGAAAAAGGTGATCTCTGAGAGGGTGACACAAGTTCTGCAGTCCACAGAACCCAGGGCTTAGACTATTATCTATTGGCTTTCCCATTTATTTTTCTGCACTCAAATCCCCTGTTGACTTTTACTATGACATACCAGCAATATATTGGGGAGAAAGAGATGAGAACTGGCCAGCTGAATACTAATCCACCTCCTTCTTCCTTCTACCTTGTGTGTCTGGCTGTTATACTTCCAGACTATATTGTATTGGTCTCTTCCTCCAAGTAATAGTTCTCTGTATGGAGAATAAGATCCTTAATTTTCCATCATCAGTACCACAGACATGAAGAGGGCCAGGTAATTATCCGAAGCCTCTACAGTGTGATACACTACCCAGCATCTCTATTAACTGGAGATTGCAATCGGAAAAGTTGATGACACCACTCTTATGTACATATTTGTCATTAGCTGTGAATATAGACTTGGGCTGTGGGAACAGTTTAATGGATTCGGAGCTATTTATTAAATTGGATTTGTGAATTATATTTTTAAAGGATTTTCAGAACTGAAAATGACTTGCAATCACGTTAATGGGGAGAGGAAAATTGAAGACATTCAAGTGAAGAGCTTAACACAAGGAAGGTTTGATGCTTCTAATGTTCAAGGTACATTTGAAATTAAGATTTCTGTAATGGTGTTTTAGGGTTTTATTTCTGATTATCTTAACTTTAAAAAGTTTCTAGAAAAAAATTATACATTTCTGAGTTTCACTGGTTATTTTTGTTATAACTAAAAGGCATAAATATCAAAGACAATTTGTGTCTTAAGTGGTTGGAAGGCCTGAGATTAATTTTTTCACTAACTTTAAACCCTGATGCAAGTGGTTGACTAACTGTACTATTCACTGATGTCAAGGTATCAAGAATGATTCTGTGCCCATCATGTAAATCACTGTCTCAGGCCTTCTGCCTGGGCAGACCATTAGTGTTTCTGCTCCTCTGGAGACCCCACAGTCTGAAGGCCTCCCAGGAGGTCTGCTGTAGCCAGGGCCACAGACAGGAACCTAGCATGGCTGCCCTCAAGGAGGCCCAACAAGCAGCTGATTGAGACAGAAGCAGATACTTATACCCAACCAGTGGTCTGAAGTTGACCTCTTTGGTTGGATTAGGGAAAGACTGGAAGAAGGTGAGGAGGAGGAAGACACCACAGTTAGAGCAGCAGTCTCAGCAAACCTGAACCCCCCAGGATCTCTCAGACACCAACCCACCAATCAGGTAGCATACACTTAGCTTGTCCAAGGCCCCCACCACATATACAGCAGAGGACTGCTTTGTATGGCCTCAATGAGAGAAGATATACCTAACCCTTGAGAGACTTGAGGCCTAGAGAATGGGGAAGCCTTCAGAGTGTGGGGGAATGTGGGGATGTGGGAACATCCTCTTGGGGAACAAAAAGAACAGCCAATACCCTACTAGGTGATGGGAGTCAGCTGCCAGCCCCAACATGGCAGCTTTTAACAATTATAACTCCAATTCCAGGAAATCTTGAGGCTTTCTTCTGTCTTCCAGAGTCACTTCATGCATGTGATACACATCCCTACAAGCAGACAAAACATTCATACACATAAAATGCAAATAAATCTTTAAAAAATAAAAAAAATCACTGTCTCAGTTTATTTTTCTGTTTCTGTGATAAAATACTATGACAAAAAGAACTTAAGGGGGGAGAAACGTTCGTGTTCATAGTTCATAGTTCATAGTTCATCACAGTGGAGAGGTGAAGGCAACAGGAACTGGTCACATCACAGTCACAGGAAGAAGAGGACAATGGAGACTCCAAGTCACCCGTGTTTACATCAAGATTTCAAGGATCTCAGATGCCTTTGTTTCTCCAAGATTGTCTTCTGGCCTGGGAGCTCCCCTCCATGCCTTTGACCTTCCCAGTTGCACCTTCAAGATTAGCTGGGCTATTAGCACAGCCCCTGTTCTGCATCTGCCTCTCTGTGCTCTAAGGGGAAAGGAACATTTCTGATTGCTTGAGCTTCTCTCTACTAAAGAATACAAATCTATCACTCTGGACAGCAGTGGGTCATACAAATTTCTTTCAAAAGCATTCATCCTCAAAAAAAAATCTTTCAAAAACACCATCCTGTCTTCACAAAATGAGCTTTCCATTTTCTTGAGACAGACTGAACTTCCAGGTGCCTTTTTCTCCAATCTTGTTTTAGTAATCTTGCTAATCCTCAAGTCATTACTACTTAATGTAAACCTATGACCCTTATTAAAGTGAAACAATATCCTTGCTATTATTAATCTTTACTTTAAGTGGACATGAGATTTTTCATTGACTATATCCATCCCACATAATACATATTTTCCAATTTGTTGACACAGATAAATTAATGATTTTTTTAAAAAAATATTCAATGAGTTTGAATTTCTCTGATAATTATTTTTCTTAATTAAATATAATGTGTGATAGGGGCTTAACTGTTTCATTTAAATGGATTATCAGTGGCCACAATTTCATTTATTTTTGCAACTGCTTTCTTAACTGTGGTTACTTCACTCTTTCTACTTTGGGTAGGTCACGTTTCCAGATCTTTCTTTCTCTTTTGCTGCTTTTATGCCAGTTAATATTTATGCTCATTCCTCAGCTATCAACATTCTTTACTATTTATTTAATGAAATCCTGCTAGAGTCTGTCTTTCATATCAAATGCAAAACAATGTCAAGATACAAAGAGATCTTATGGAAGTTCAAGCTGAGGCCTTATTAGATTAGAGAGTAAATTTTAATTTAAAAACGTTTCTTCAGTATTGGAGCACAGGCTCTGCTTCCATTCGTTTTTGTCATACCTTATTCCATAGATTCCTATCTTCAGGCTGTCTTGCTTTTGTCATTTAGTCTTATTGAATTCGTTCCCACAATGTGTGTGGCTACTCTTCTTACAATAACATTTCCTATATAATTTTATAACAAGGCCTCTAGGGAGGCAATTTTTAGAAAACCTCTAGGGAAACAGGGCTTCATGTTTTAGGGTACAACTGGGTACCAATGTCAGCCTCTTTTGAGGCATCTGTTAAATCATTATGAGACCTCAGGGCAACCTGTCATTAATCCCCCAACAAAGACTCACTGAGAGCTTATCACCAGGCTCCAAGTGCCTCTCTGGAGACTGACATTCCATGGTGAGTGAGGCAGACAGCAAGAGTGAAAATATCCCTTGGCTTTATTCAGTTTATACTTCAGTAAAGAAGACAGATAATAGATGAGATAAATAAATTTAAATGGCTTTATGTACTGTTAAATTCTTATCTACTGTTAGATCAGGAGAAAATATTGCTGTGAACAAGAGTAAGAAATGCTATAGAAGGCTGACTGATGCTCGTGGTGATGTGCACTGTCAAAGCATTAAGAAAGAGGCATGGGAGATGATGGACAGACAGCAAGCCAGACAGGAACTTGTAGACCCTGGTAAGGAGTTTTCTCTCTTTGTCCAAATATGATGAAGAATCACACTGGTTTCTTTCATGGAGTACAGATATGATATGATGTTGATTGAACTGCAGTTTTTTTTTTAACTTTGGTTTTAGAATTAACTAAGAGTAGTAGCCTGACTATAGTCAAAGATGATGATGTTGAAGGTAAGAGATGTGGTCTCTTCTGGGGTTATTTTGAAGGTAAAGTAGAATGAATATAAAGCTTAAAATAAAAAGTGTCAAATGCAGGATGGATGCTTTCCATTTCAACAGGGATGCCATAAAGTCCTGTGGTGGTCAGTGTATGAAGCAGTTTTGCTTAAGAGCTCTTTGTCACCTAGAACTTGAGCACGCCCTAGTAGAGATGAGGATGCTATGGATGCTGAAAGGGGATGTTTGTGATCATGGGAGTTGCAATTGGATGCAGAATTCTCAAAATGTAATGCTCTACAGAATTAGATACCACCTAAACTGTGAGTGTTGAGATAACAAAGAATAAAGGACCCAAGGCTTGGAGCACCATGGGATCAGGAAAAAATAGGATAATTCAGCAGAAAAAATGAAATGCAAAGACCAAAGAGGTGGGATACAAAAACATGATAAGAATGCAACACAGAGGAGAGAGGTGACTGGCTTTTCTATGTAGAAGGAACAGTTTCAGGAAAAATGGGGGAGCAGGTAAAGGTCAAAGATGTTATCACCACTGTGACACCTGGTGGATGGGTTAACTGCTCCCAGGATGGGGAGAATATCTCCTCTACAGTACAAACATTTCTTCCCGAAAGATACACAAGAAGAGTTTCAGTCCATGTCCAATACGAACATCAGCAGAGTTGATTAATAGTTTGCAATGGCTGTGACAAACTAGAAGAGAGCATCATATACCTCATGAGTGACAAAAGGTATGGTAGAAGAACTGGAAGAAAAAAAAAACAAAATTCCTATCATACACACAAAGATATATAAGGATGCTTCTGTTTCACATTGAAATTTAAGACACCATCCATTCTTGCAAATTAAGAGAAGACAAAATATGTTGACAATAACTTTAATTTACTTACTGTGTGTAGACAGCTTTTAATTATAAAGATTTAATACTTAGTTTACAGAGTAATTGCATCCTATTGAAGGTATTCCCATTGCATTTTGGAATTGTTCCCAATGTGCTATGAGTTATTAAACATTACACATTGAGTTTCGGATTGTGTCTAAGCAGGAAATGCAAGTGAAACCCTGGGATGTATCCCCATCAGTGAATAAAAGTCTTGCTGGTCCCTGGTCCCTTCCAAGGAAAGTAAAAAAAAGAAAAAGAAAAAGAAAAAGAAAAAGAAAAAGAAAAAGAAAAAGAAAAAGAAAAAGAAAAAGAAAAAGAAAAAGAAAAAATACCATTGTGAATCAAGAAAATGAAGAATGAAGAATGAAGATTGACAACTGTGATCAGCATTGCAAACTTGCTATGATTTTGATGAGAAGGTAAGTCCAGTCAATAGAGTGTAGGGGTTTATTGGATTCTATATTTAAGAATTGTTTAAAAAAAGATAAAGGATGAAGATATAAATTTTTCTTGTAAGGGGTTTTGATTCAAAAATAGTATATAAATAGGTCTGTCACTTGAAGAAAGAATAAAGGAGACTATTGGAGTTATGAGAAGACATGACAATTTGAACACTTGGCAAAACAAGTCAACAGGAGTCTGGGAGTAACTGAACAGAAAGAGCTTAGCCTTAAAGAACTGGCCTTGGCTATAGCAAGGACACAGACTATAAAGAGAGACATAGGTGGGTGGGGGAAATGTGACCAGAGCCCACGGAGTTTTTCATTTGGATTGCTTTGCTTTTTCATTGAAAAAGGAACCAAGGTCACTGATTGTCAGCACAGCTGAGGAAGCTGTGTTGGTGGTTTGAAGATTCAGGAAAATTAATGAGCTAGTCACATAGAAGCAGGAATAGTTCAGCCTTGATCTGTGGGTGATTTATGAAAGTTCACTAATTTCTCACTCTTTTTTTGTTTGTTTGTTTTGGTTTGGGTTTTTTTTTTCTTTTTTTTTGAGGCAGGGTTTCTCTGTGTAGCCCTGGCTGTCCTGGAACTCTGTACACCAGGCTGGCCTCGGACTTAGAAATCTGCCTGCCTCTGCCTCCAAATGCTGGGATTAAAGGGGTGCACCACCACTGCCTGGCTAATTTCTCACTCTTAAAATGACTCTCTCCTTCCTATATTATGACTCTACAATTTCTAGTTCAATCCACAATTCTAGAACATCCAAACCCTCTTTCCAGTCAGCCATGACTATTTACCTAAGTTCAAAATTCATTCAATAAGCACTAGGCAAATAGATTATTTATTATTTCTGATATTTTTGTTTGAGTTTCTCTCTGTCTGCTCTCTCTCTCTCTCTCTCTCTCTCTCTCTCTCTCTCTCTCTCTCTTTCTCTTTCTCTCTCTCTATTCCATCTTCATCCTCTCTGTCTCCCAGTCTACCTGCCTATCTGTCTATATCTCTCCCTCAAATTACCACTCTGAGATGGTCTCCCCACACCCAATAAACCTATTACCCTAGAACTATTGCATAGTATGATTTCTTTATTATTATTATTATTATTAATTATTTTATTTTATTTTTTACATTATAAATGTTGTCCCTTTTCCAGGTCTCCTCTCCTCTGTGACTTTTTAGAGGTTTGCCTCAGCAAGGTCTTCAAATGTATCTCCTCTTGTGGTTTATTCCAATAGCAATACTGTCTGAAAAGCCAGAGTAACTCATTAATGACACAGATGTTAGCCAGTCTTTGAACAGGGGCAATTGCTCTTACCAGCTACTGCTTTATAATTGTAAACTATTTAATTTGAAATTTGTGTCATTTGAAAAGCTCACCTATCCCTACCTTTGTTTTCTAACCTGTTCTAAAGATTGTTAATTGACAGCTAGGCCAGTTTATTTTACTGCATTAAAGGTAAGAGTAGGGTTTATCACTTTTCATAAAAACATAACTGGCAACTGAGTGAAGGAAAGCCTACAGATGTCACCTGTGCCAAGGCAGAGAAGAAAAAGAAGTGGAGCTTGAAAGGGTCTTTGAAGAAAGGACAGACATGAATCAGATAAGACAGCTGGCTGATAATAGTGAGACAGAACCATTTAAACTGGCTGCTGTTGGAGGAGTAGGAATCAGTCAGTTTGGCTGGCGTGGCCTGACTGGAAAAGACTAACATCCCCACATCAGTACAGGTTCCCTTGGGAGACCTTGGGCTCTTGACAGAGTATTTCTCCTGATCTTCCTGTATTTACTACTGATCAGAGAAACAGAAAGGCTAAACAAGGCATTTGCTTGCTAGAACAGGGTCTCCTACTTTTTCATGGTGAAAGCAAAAAGTTAAAGAATAACTGTAGTCCTAAGTTGGGAGAAAGTCTGATTGCAAATGATAAGAAATTTTTAAAAATTGTTAAGCATAGTGGTAAGCCTATGTAACATGATGTCATGTTACATAGGCTTACCATAGGCCTCTGTCATAGTCATCTCAACAATGGTTATTAGGGTTTCAATCTTTTTAAATTTTAGTCAATATATATGCATTTTGAATTTAAAAATTCTAATATTAAGATTGATTTTCATGCGAATTTATAACTTCATATGCATTATTTGCATTTGTTTTTTTGTGAGTCTAGAAATTCTGTTTTCCACTAAGAAATTGTCTCCTGTTGGGATAATGTTCAAGTTATATTTCCAGAAGAACACATAGAATTTTATTCACCAATGAGAATGCTGAATCTATTTCTAAATTACTGTCGTATGTGAAGCATTTGTGCAAAGACATGCCTTGCAAGATAGAAAAGCTAAAACAAAATTCCTGCATTAATAATTCCTGCATGCAATAATTCTTCTTGGTTCAGCAAATATGGAATATCCACAATGTGTCAGGAACTGATCAGAGTTGAGTATAACCAGACCTTTGACATCAGTGATATCCCCAAAGAAAAGAAGAGACAGTCACAAACAAATCCAAAAAATAGCCATGTGATAATTCTGGGTGCCGAAGGCTATGGACATGAAGGGAGAGGAGAGCCATACATAGGAAATGATCTAATTCAGTTCTATAAAATCTTCAAATGCTTTAATAAAGTTACATCAAAGGAGGCCATTTCTATCTTTTATAAGCTCTTATCCATGTCTCCCATTTCATAGCTGGCAAGGCCTGAGAATATTTGAAGAAAACATTTCTCTCCTATATGAAATTTCATTATCATAAACAGGGATTTCCTTAATCCTTCCTCCCCATTCTGGTTTGGGTATGTGACACCATGTTGAATTGCAACAACGAATCCCACCCTCCCGCAGACATAGGATAGAAGCTCTGTTTTAGTTAGCGGTTTTATTGTTTTGACTAAACACAATGCCAAAAAGCAACTTGGGGGGTAAAGGGGTTATTTGGCTTACATTTACTTCCAAATCATAGTCCATCATTGGAAGAAGTCAGGGCAGGAACTCAGGAAGAAATGGAACTTTGACACAGGAACTGATACTGCAGCCATGGAAGGTTACTGCCTCTTGGCTTGTTCATCATGGCATGCTCAGACTGTTTTCTTGTAGAAAACAGGACCACCAGCTCAGAGATGGCACCACCCACAGTGGTCTAGTACCTCCCATTTTGATCACTAATTGAGAAAATGCCTTACAGCGTGATCTCACTGAGGGATTTCCTCAACTGAGGCTCCTTTCCCTCTGATGACTCTAGCTGTATCAAGTTAACACATAAAACCAGCTAGTACATGCTTCACTGAAACCAAAGAAAGAAGAATTAGGGAACCTGCCTTACCCAAAATGGGGGGAAAGTTATTTTCCTATTATAGCAAGAGATTCAGAAGGGATAACTCAGAATTTGTTGAATGGTCACCCTCTGAACAGAAACCAGAATAACAGAGCCAAAAATCCATGCAGACTGGACAGGGCATGGTTAAAGGTCTAGATCTGGCCATATTCAATGCCAGTTGCATTATGGGTTTTTTTGTTTTATAAACTCATTTGAATTTTCATTGTTTTGAGAAGCTTAAGTCAGACCAAATTGAATTTCCACATTTGAATACAAAAGTTCTGACAAATATGCAGAGGTGACAAGAACAGAGGGAGTAGAGTGGCTGCACCTGATGGTGTTCAAGCATCTGTATGTTCTACCTTCTCTCCTCACAGACTTAACTCTGCAGGGTTTCTTACAAATAGCATATTCTACACAACAAATGATTCCAAGAGAAACAGCTTGCTGAAGAGCATTGCTAATTATATCAATCTCTTGCATCTACATTTTGTTAAAATATCTGAGAAGTCTTTCAGTAAGGAACTTGATGATGTTTAAATCAATGGGTTCCAGTTTTAAAGATAGCTTAGCAGTTAAGAGCACTTTTTCTTGTACAAGACTGAGGTTCAAGTCACAGCACTCACATGGTAGCTCGCAACTGACCTTAATTCTAGTTCCAGGGGATTCAATGCCCTTTTCTAAACTCTATGGGCATGAAGACCCCACATGGCGCATATATATATATATGCAAATCATCCATGTATAATAAATATAAATAAATAAATCTTAAGTGAAAACAAATGGCTTCCAATTTTGTTTGTTCATGCACATAATTTGTTTAAAAAATGCATGCTTTGATAAATTCCTCTCTGTAGTTTCACCTGGATGAAGAGTCTGTGTTAGTTCAGTAATAATGATTAAATGTTCCTTTGGGTTTTGTTCTTTCACTGAACAAATGGAATAGAAATCTTTCATAAACATCAAGATTGTTTCTCTCCTCTCAAGACCTCAGACATCCTAATACATATTGCTGAACTTCTGAAGTAATATAATAGCCATTGAAATTTGCTACTTATTAAAAATGACGGTTATTATAGTTAATGAATATTGTGCTATATAAAGTCAAATGGATTTGGCTTTTGTTTTGTTTTTGGATTTGTTTTTTGTTTTGTTTGTTTGTTTGTTTGTTTTTGTTTTTGTTTTTTGTTGAGACAGGGTTTTTCTGTGTATCCCTAGCTGTCCTGGAACTCACTCTGTAGACCAGGCTAGCCTCGAATCAGAAATCTATCTGCCTCTGCCTCCCAAGTGCTGGGATTATAGGCGTGCATCACCATTGCCCAGCTAAAGTCAAATGGAAAGGTGAAATTCTGCACAGGTTACTCCAGAGTACCATTCTTCATTCTGAAAAAAAAGTATTTAATAATAATTTCAGATTATTGTCACTATATTTTACAATCAGTCTGATATATAAAGCAGGTAGACAGTTATTCTGGAATGAAGAATATATATTCTATCTGAAAATTTTCCAGTTATTTTACACACAGAAAAACAGAAATACAGACTCAGAGAGAGAGACACAGAGACAGAAACAGAGAAAGAGAGACCCTCTATATAATTACTCACATCAGAGGAAAATAACACTAAAACCTTGTAATTTTAATCAGCCATATAAAAATTATACCACATTAGTTGCTTTACTAGTATATTACATAAGAGGTCCATATATGGCACAAACTGAGATTCTTGAGAAAAATTACTACATGCTATAAATAATATTGTAGTGGCTAGTTGAATCTCAAATGAAATTAGTGGTCAAAATTTTATTTTAGTCAAACGTATATTAAATTATGACCTATCAGACTCACACTAATTTGGGCCATCTGTGGGCCCCTAGCAAGGAATTAGGGAGACATTTCAAAGACCTTGGTGGGTCTAGCTATCTCAGACACCTACATGCTAAGCAGAACTTTGCTCAGGAATAAATCTACAGAAAGTGAAGAAAATGAAATTGAAAACATGTTTGCAAGAGGATCTGTTGGGAGCTACTAATGGCACCCTGCTTCTCTAAAAGACCAAAGTGAAATTCATAGAGGAATTAGCCTGGAAAATTAGAGTCTCCTGGTAAAGATAGGCTTAGTGGTAATTGCTGGAAATTGGGAGATTTGAAATGTTAGGAGGACTTTTCATTTTATATACATCTGCACTACTTGTCTTCTTAGACAATTTAATCTTCATAGAAAATTGTCAATCTATTTTGTTGTCAACATCATATGAATGATTTAAATCAGTGACCAAATTACTGTCCTCATTTAAAATCAGAAACAAAAACAGCATGAATCCCTCATGAGTCTACCAGCTTTTAAATCATGCAGTTTATTGGATGGACAGAAAGGAGAATCATGACATACTGTGCATGTTATGTAGATAATTCTTGTATTTTGTATTATTAGTGCCAGGGAGGTTATTAAATCCAGGCCCTTAATCATACTGGAAACATGCTAAACCACCAAGCTTTATCATGAGCCCTCTAGAGACAATCTTATCTATAAAACAAGCCTTAGCCCTAGGTTACAGATGCATCAAAGTTTGAACCATGGAATTCCATTTTCCTCAATAGAATAAATTTTGTATAAGTGGTCTAATCCCATTAGAACTCTTGATATAACTTAATATTCAGACACCTATGAAGGAAAATGTTTATTTATTTAGCACTCTGACCACATGTTAGCCATGCTTCAATGAAAACCAACACTTCAGAGTTCAGCACAGGGTTCTCTATCAGGATGAAGGAGCTCTTTGCCCTGGATCTCATGGGTAAAGGGTTCCATGAGCCAGAAAGTAGGGAGAAGGAGAGATGGGATTAGAGCTGAGCATCTGAGAGAAATGAGCATTAGTGACTTGGAAATAGAACATAGAGCCTGGAAGAATGCCTGAGTAGACTCAGTCTTTCATTATCCTTAATATCCTTGATTTTCATTATTGTTTTGTGAGTCTTGTATGCCAACCCTATTTCTAGAGTGTTGAGAGAACTAGTCATCCTCCCAGCCCCTCAAGAAGCAAAACTTGTCCCCTTGGCTCTTGCTTCTGTTCATCTCATACTAAGATGGAGGGTGAATGAAAACAGACTGTTAGGGAGGAGCAAAGACATAAGAAATGAGAGGTATAAGCTGGGAGCGTGTGGGAGGAAAGGCTCAGGAAGGACTCACTGCTTCCATCATTATTTCCTTCTGACAATGGAAGTTGCTGCCTTGGAATTGATAAGGAGCTTAACCCAAGGCTAGAAATGAGGAGAGAAAACATCAAGAAGGTAAGCTCCAGGTGGTACTGGAAAGGAGAATCGGGGAAGGGACTGATTCCTACTGTTGAGCAGGTTTCCTAGGAAGCTATCCTTGTGTTCACCAGCTATGCCTTACTCTGTAAGATGCTGTTGTAGTACCTTCAGTCTGGGCACATTTGAAAAGAAACCAGTCAAAGAATAATGCATGAAACTATTTTAATGATTGTTATTATTAATATTTATTGAACACTATTTAATTAATATTTTAAAGTATGTTTGTGTGTGTGTATACATATCTCCTGTGTATAGAAAAAAAGACTTCAGAAGTCACATAAGGAGTGAGAGCCCCTGAAGCTACAGTTTCAGATCGATATAAGTTGCCAAGTTGGTGTTAGAACCTAAATCCCAGGGTTGTCTAGAAAGCAGTAAATGCTCTTGGCAGCTGAGTCATCATTTTAGGCTTATTTTACGTATTTTTACATATTTGATGTTCATTAATTGATCAAACTATTGTAACATCTAAGCATTGTAAATATTTTTTGCTATTTCATGCAATGTATTAAGAAACTGAGGCACTGGGAGGTTACACAACTTGTTTGGGATTACACAGGTAAGATTTTGTAGGAATAGCTTATTTATATTTGACACATGTAAATAGGTAAGAGCCTTCTATTACATAGCTATGGGAAGAATAGCTCTGTCAAAATTTTAAGGCACAAGCTATAGAGCTCTATTGTAGGCATGCTAATTTGCATGCAAATAGAATTGAACCAGGACAAAAATACATAATTCCAAATTGAGATTGAACTTTTCATAGAAAAATTTAAAGCCCAAAACATCATTAAAATATGTGTTGTCTGAGAAGCTTCTAAGCAGAGTGGGTAAATGAGTGAGCCTGAAAAAATCGACTCTTTGGGAAATGATCTGTTACAGTTTGGATGTAAAGTATCTCTCACAGGCACATGTGTTTGAACACTTGGTTTCTAGCTGATGGTGCTGTATTGGGAGCTTACAGAAAGTTTAGGATGTAGGGCCTAGCAGGAGGAAGTGGGGTTCTGGGCAGAGAAAGGAGGAAAGGGTTTGGAAATATAAAGCCTAGTCCCACCTCCAGTTCTCTCTCTATTTCCTGAACTATTCTGACATTAGTAAGCTCCTAAAACCTCATAGGAATCAGGTGTTCTGTCTGGCACTTCTTCCTAACCATATTAAAGACTGTGTCCTCTAACACTGTGAGCCAAAATAAATTATTTTTTTCCTTAAGTTATTTATTTCTTCCACGTGTTTGATCACACTGCCGAGAAAAACTAACAAACTTTTGTTCCAACTGGCCTTTGTGCTTGTTGTAGAGTCATGGTCTCAGTGGTACTGCTGGAACACCTGTTACTCTTTTCCAGTCATGTAAAATAGCTGGGAATAACCAAGATGAGATGAAACAATATGTTTTCTCCATTTTGTATTATTTGAGCTTTGGTGAAAATGGATTCCCTGTTTCATAAGTTTTAGTTTGCATTTTGCTCTTCTTATTTTGAAATTCTATTATCTTTAAATCATTAAGACACCATCAAATGATTTTTTTTAATGCTTTCTAGTGGATTTTTTTCACAGTATTAAAATTCTGTGTCTTTTAGTTAATGGCATCATCGGAAATTAGATAAGTAACTTTAACATTCAGATTACCTGAAAATTTTAAATTCAGATAGAGATATAAGAATAATATAAAACTAATGTGGTTCATATAAAGTGTTTGTGGATATATATGACCACATTGAATAAATAAAGTATTATTCTTTGATGCCTGATAGAACCAAAGAACAATGACAAAATATTTACTAAGCAAGAAACCAGAGAGGAATTGCTTCCTGTTCACTGTGATATATCACTGGAGCATTGTTTTATTGGGAACTGTTGAGACTGACCCTAAAGACTATTACCACAGAGAACTGGAGTATTATTAATCTTTTGCATATAACTCTTATCTTAGTTATGGTTTTAATTGCCATAGAGGAAAAACTATGATCAAAAAACAAACTAGGAAGGAAAGGATTTATTCAGCTTGCAATTCCAGATCATAGCTCATCATTGGAGGAGTCAGGGCAAGAACTCAAGCAAGGCTGGAATCTTAAGAAAAGGCTCTGATGCAGAGGCCAGAGAGGGTGCTACTTATGGGCTTGCTTGGCCTGTTTTCTTATAAAACCAACTACTACCAGTCCAGGGGTGGCACCACCAACCATGGCCTGTACCCTTCCCCACTGATCACGAATTGAAAAAAAATGTCTTACAGTTGGATCTCATGGAGGTATTTTCTCTACTGAGGCTCCTTTCTCACTGAAGACTTTAATTTGTGTCAAGTTGACACATAAAACCAGCCAGTCCAATCCCTTATGAGAAAAGGCCTATTAACATTACCTCATAGTGGAGAAAGGGATTCTTATAGGTCTTACAAGCCTTAACACTTCCCAAAATCCTATTTTACAAGTCCCCATTGCTCACTGAGATTATGTAAATGATAAACAATTGACTCATAGTGGCTTGGGAGAACACTTTTTGCTAATGTATATACCCCTCTATTCCCTAAGGTGCTGTTCAATCATACAGCCTTCCTAAGCTGTCCATGTGGTATGCAATGGGAGGGACTCTTCACCACTGTACATGCCCATAAATTGCTCAGGACACAAATTAATGGTGAAGCTACAATTTGTGCCACAAGTGCTTTTATAACCAACCTTAATAATCCAATTGACTCATTGAGCTAGACTTGGCTAGAATCTTAGCTCTATGGCTATCTTTTCTATCTGAGAACATCTCCATAAGGGAAGATACAAGGAAATTTCCAATGGACATAGTTTGAAAATTCTTCCATTGGCATCTTTCTGCTTTACCTTAAAAAGGAGAGCCATGGACTAGCCATTGCCAAATTTATCTACTAATTACCTTAATGATGTGTTACTTGATAGTATTATTAATTATACTTTGGAACCAGTGTAAGAAAGGTTGCTAATACTATTCACTGTTATATGCTTTTGTCCAAGGTTCATTGTGTTTAAAATATTCACAGGAGGTAGTGAAAATTGTCTTGTATATTAATTTCAGATGATTAATGGGAATCTGAGCATGGGGCTAATGTAACACTGAGAAAATGTACTTTGCTGGGAGTATGATTTACTGGTAGCACTTCCTTAGCCTGCAGATGTCCCTGCATTTGATCCTCACCAGTAAAATCTAAACAAACAAACAATACAAAATTAGATGGATTGAGGGTGAAGGAAGAATGTAACTTGTCAGTTAACCAGTTGGTGAAAACTTAATGCTAATTCCTTAATTTAATGGTGTGTTTTCAGAAGCAATGAATAAGTTGCTTGCTGCTTGCCTCCCCACCCCTTGCCTGAGAGGCTTCATCCAGCAGCTGATGGAATCAGATGCAGTTACCCAAATCTTACCATTAGGCAGAACTCAGGGAGTCTTGTGAAAGAGTGGGGGATAGGATTGAGGGAGATGGAGAGGTCAAAGACACCACAAGAAGACCTACAGAGTCAACTAACCTGGGCCCATGGTAACTTACAGAGACTAAACCACCAGAAAAAGAGCATACAGGGGCTGGACCTAGGCCCCCTACACATTTGAAGCAGATGTGTAGTTTGGCCTTCATGTGGGTTCGCTAATAATTAGCGCAGGAGCTATCTCTGACTCTGTTGCCTGCCACTGCATCCCCTTCCCCTAGTTGGACTGTCTTGTTGGGTCTCCATGGGAGAAGATGTGCTTAGTCATGCTGCAACTTGATGGTACCCATTAAGGGACCTCTCCTTCTCGGAGGAAAAGAGGGGTTATTGGGTGCAAGGGAGTTGCAAAGGTGGGAATGGGAGGAGAGGAAGGGACCTGTGATCCCAAGGTAAAATGAATTACTTTAATTCAAGATTTTATTAATGTAAAGTGAACTATATTAATAAATTAAATCCAGTTATATGTCTTCTTAAATCCATGCCCCACCCCCACATAATCAGGTTCTGGTTTGTATGGAAATTCTGTAGAATCCAGCTTGAGGAAAACAACTTAGAGCCATTCTCAAATGCACTGGCCCCAGAGTTGCCCCATAGTGGTAGCATCCCCATGGTCATGTGCTTACCAGTCGCTAAATGAATATCTCCCTGGGTATAAGCTGAAAGCTTGGACAAGCCAATTCTTGAGCACAGAAGATGGCCACATGCTGAAGCACTAAGGTGCTTCATCATTTAAAAAAAGTTGTGGGAAACATCAACTATACCAGACAGAGGCTGTTGTAAGTGGAACTCAAACTCACAGTCTCTGAAAGGCTATAAATGTAAATGAATATATGTATCAATGACTGTAAATGTATGTTAAGTAGAAAGAACTAATAGTAGATATGATGAACAGGCTCATCTGCAGAGTAAAGAAACAGCAAGATGTTTCTGCCCATAGAAGGAGGAAAGGTTGGCCAATGTGGAGCAAATGTGGAGGGGAGGACAACTTGAGGGATGGATTAAAAAAAGCTCTAAAAGATTTCTCTGCTCTTTGCTGCTTTAAACCATTGTTCTACATAGAACATTGTGCTACATAGAACCATTATTCTCTCTGTAGGCTCATTCTCAGTAATGTCATGCCTCCTAAGGATTGGTCATCAGGTTCAGAGAAAAACAAACACAACAATATCCTTGCACTATTTCTGCTTTCTCTGGTAACAGAATATCTAGCTTTGACTTGTGACTTGGAGTGATTGGCTGGTTTATACAATAAGACTGAGTGAATCTCTTCAAGATTCTGGCTCTTGAGATGGGGTAAAAAAGAGCTGGGAGAACATACCCTTCGGGAAAGCTTTTGAAGTGAGAGGCATTTCTTAAAGTGAGAGCTTGAAGTGCGAACTGTATGAGCCACAGTTAAGTGTGATGTTACCACACTCCTCCATATTTGTGATTGGCAAAGCCTTCTGGAGACTGGCAGCCTTTAGCAGCTCTATTTTTATTAGTGCTTATAGGTTCTGACAAATCTATACTGCCAACTCTCTACAAGCGACTCTGAAATTCATTGGGTACATTTCTGGAAGTTAGGAAGCCTGGAAAATGTTAATATGAAACACCAAGAAGTCCTTATATAATCTGAAGAAAATTCATCTATTTATATATTGACACCATGACATTAACTTCCAAAATGAAGAAAAGTACATGTCTTTCACAGGGAACCATTTTTTTTTTTTGCAGGCTGAAAAGGGAATTGTGAATTTGCAATGCAGTATTCCTGCTGTAAAGTCAAACCTTGAAGCAACAATATCATGACAGCATACTCAACATTTGGTAAGTTCAGTTGGAGTCAGAATTAGCATATTTAGATGTTAAGAATTAAAAAAAAAAATAAAAAGAAAGCTGCAAGTGCAAACTTATATTCTCCTGCTACTAGTTTTCATGTGATAAACCCAGAAAGAAAGAAAAATTTAAAAAAGAAAATTGAAAAGGAAAGAAAGGAAGAAAAGAAAGAAGCCCGGAGAAATGGTAAAAGTCTTTACCTCACACTGAGCAAATTTAAAAATTTAACTGTTCTCCAGAGATTAGCACCAGAGTTTTCCTTAGAGGCACAAAAGAATTCTGCCTTGCATTTTAGCACATCCAGTAGCAAGGAGGAAAGTGACAAAATTCTTTGAAAAGCTGAAAAGATCCAGCTTTATTTGCAGTACTTAGCTTAGTTTGGAAAAGGCAAAGGCAGATTTCAAAATAGTCTACTCATTGGACTTTTAGTTTTTTTTTTTTTTTTTTTTTTGAAAGAGGGGGAAATAATTGGCTTCTTCCAAATGGCTGAAAAATGGTGTCAGGTTAATGTTTATATAGAATTTGGGAACGTTTTCAACATACACCCCCCATGTCAATGTTTCTTCACTTCATGCTTCATAATGTAAACTTGCTGCTTTTGTTGTGAGTTTAAACACAGGCACTTTAAATCCATTATACATGCAGACTAGCCTAGATTCATTTGAACTGATCGAAACTGAAAATTCTCAGAGCTGTAGATAAAAATATAATTTTATTTGCATCGTTAAAGAGATCCCTCTCTTCAAAATGATCTGCCTTCTGGGACTCATCTGCTGATCAGCTTTTCTCAGGAGCTCAGATCATACATTTCAGGACCACAACAGATTCTATTTCTTTCTATAGACCTTCTTCCAGCCATCAGATGCCTCACTATTTCCTACAAAAACACCAAGTTTCCTGCTCAATTGGGTGAGAGCCTCCTCACAAACAAAGCAGAAGGTGACCCAGTTCAGTGTTCTAAGAGATCCCGTAAATGCCGCAGTGACCTGCTGTTCCTGAGAGTCAGCTGAAGCCCTTTCCCCGACTCCCAGATCTCTGGATACTGACAGGATTGCTCATCTCTCACAATGTTCAAGGCTCACAAGAATTATGGCTGACATTGCTGTGTGGGAAATGAACTGCACAGAACACTGCCTTCTGAGCTCCTTTCCCTCAAACCCATTGTCCACCAGCCAGGTGCCATTTCACCAAGCCAGTTCTCATGCTTATTAGAGACTGCACTTTCTATCCCCGACCTTGAGAATTTAATGGAATATGAAATCAAAGCAGCTGGGGACCACACCTCTTGCTTTTGCCTTTCCAACTCAGTTTTTCTCGTTTTTGTTGAGTAATTTGAAAGCCCCCTGTTCTTGTCTTTTGTGTGTTCCAGCCATCCCTGCATTCACTCTCCTCCTTGTGCAGCATTATCTGGTAGCATCATCAATATCTGGTTGGAACCACTCAGCTCCTGGCATTAAGGCCCCAAGCTCCACTCCACCTCTCCAGCTCTCCCCATTCTTCCCTCTTTTGGTCTTATTCCAGCTGTAAACTCTAAGTTGTTCTGGTCCAGTCCATCTTTTCATTATATCTGTAGATCTTGTTTTAGTTTGTTTTGCCAGGGACACTGATGATATTTCCTTTCCCTGCAACTGTAGGTTTGTAAGTTTATTCCCTCCCCTGCATGTGCTCTATCAGATTTATCAAGTGTCTTCTTTTTCATAAATGTAATATTCCTTGTATCTCATTTTCTCTTCTCTCTGTGTTTGATTTTTATCTTCCCTTTTCACAGGAAAATTTAGTAAAAGTTGTAATACCTGCTGATTTCATTTCTGACATTCCAGATTTCTCAAAGTAGTCATCAATAGCATCCTTTTTGATAAATACACTGTGCGGTGTTCATAGCTTTGGCCACTGGCAATGTTTTACACAGTTCATCACTGAGTGTTCTTAGACTTTCCAGAGCAACATGCTTGCCTGGATTTCTTCATGTGGTTATGGTTGCTCCTTTAGTCTCTTTTTAGGCGCCAAGGATATAACCGGCTTCTTCAATCTCAGGCTTCGCTCTCATTCCAGTTTCTCTTACTGTGTTTAATAATTCCTGTTGCATCAGCAAGGAAATAGATGTTGCTATTTCCCACCTTTATGTGCTCAAAATTTTGCCTGGCCTTCAGCTTGTATGTTTGTAAACATAGTCATTATTTCTTTTGCACTTATGCTGTTGCTTTCATATCAGCTTATGCAAAATTGAACTTAATGTCCACTATGGAAAACTTTCTATGCTTTCCATATATGGAGAGAGGAGTATTACTATCTCTGAGGTCTCTGCTCCCATGTTAGGAAATGAAAGTCATGGGAAGTCAGGAGGTTGAAGAGAATTTCAGGACTGATAAAACATATGTTATTCACGCGGGAGGCAGACTACCACAAGGTCCACTAGGCAGGCAGGTGTCAGCAGGCAACCAGATTCATGTCGATACACATGAAATATACACAAACAGTCACAGACACACAGGCAAACTACCATATCGTCTATATGGAGGTTGGCACATATAGGCTCTAACAAAACACCAAGGCCATGTTTATATGGAACCATAAAAAATGTATCACTTTGCCAAAGAGAGTTCTATGACAGATTATTTCACTGTTAGAGGTTCCCTGAATATCCAGTCTCAGCAATTACATGTTAATTCACATCCCCAAGATTTCTAGTGTCAATCAAATGTTAGGTGACTTATACCACTACTCACATCGGCATCTTGCTGTATAAGCCTAAACTGACCCTAATGGTCTCTGTTTCCAACACTGTCAATCCAGATATCCATGTCAGACTCTAAGAATCATACAAGAAGACTCAGCACAACCTGACTCTCATTTCAGCATGGGTCTTCATCATGGATTGGTCACCAAGGTTCACTGATTCTATTTCTTATGTCTCTCAAGGCTATACCTTAGCTCAGTTGAATAGACTTTGTGCAGACTATAACTATGGTTATCAATATATTTAGTCACTCCCTATACTATAGTAAGAATAATCTTTCTAAAACCAGTCTATCTAATTGTGCCATTACATGATTTAAGCTCTTTAAAATATTCCCAAGGCTTCCCTGACAGTATTCTTCTCTTCTATCAGTCCCCACGCCTTTTGTATAAACCTGTTATCCATCTCCCATTTCCCCTAACTCACAAGACTACTTTATTATTTCCCTTACCTAATGATATTTGGTGACTCTAAGGTACAGCTCTTGATTTATTATTATTATTATTATTTGCTCTTATTTCTTTTGTAGGCTGGTTAGTGTTTTTGTCAACTTATCTGAAATGAAGGAACTTCAGAAAACATCTCTATCAGAATATCCTATGCGGACATCTGTAGGGTGTTTTCTTGATTAATGATTGATGTGGGAGGGCCCAGCTCAATGTGGGTAGAGCCATACCTGGGCAAGTAGTACTGGGAGGCATAAGAAAAGGGGGTAAATGTGAAGTTGAAAGCAAGCCAGTTAGAAGCTGTGTGTTTGAGGCCCTGCCTCCAAGCTCCTGCCCTGCTTGAGTGCCTGCCTCAATGGTAAGCTGAAATTGGAATATGTAAGGAAAATAAACCCTTATGTCTTCCTTATGTTAGTTTCCTAAACACTTATCATGGTGTTTAATAACAGCAAAATAAAGCAAACTAGGACAACTTCTTCATCTCCCTAATATATTTTGTGACTCAACTGATATTAATTTTCTTTGGCAAGAATTTCCTCACCCATATGTACGTTCTTTCTCTAAGCCTTGGGTAACGTCTTTCCCTTTACTGTAGAGACAATGAAAGCATTTCCTCCACACACCTATGCCTTATAGCTAGCCTTCCATATGGATCCATAGGTCTCTCATGCATGAGTCCAGGAAAGTGATCACCAAAATTATTTGGGGGAAAATGACATTGCTAAGAACATGTATAGACAATTTTCACGTTATCATTTCCTAACTAGTATACAACTATTTACATAATCATAATATGCATGCTGATGTAAGCCATCTAGATATGGTTGTAGAACATTTCAGAAGTTGTGCATAGGTTATATGCAAATACCATGTAAATTTACATTAGGAACTTAAGGATCTGAGATTTTCACCATTGACAGGGTGATCTTGGAGCAAATTTCCCACAGATACTGAATACTAACCATGTCATAATTTCAGATACTTGTTTAACTCCTCTCCATTGTGAACTCCAGTCGTTTTTTGTCTCAATTAGTCAACATTACTTCTCTAGCCATGTAGGCTATATTATAATATTTGTTTCACAAATACAATAAAAACCACTAAATATTCACTGCATTTAAAGGGATATATAATATATGCATTTACTTGTTCAGAAAAATTTAAATAAAATGTGTAAATAATACTACTCCTAACCCTTCTCAAAAACATTATTCACAAGGGCATTGCTCTAGTGTCTGACTTTTTATATTAAGTAAGTTTCAACAGTAGAGGATATATATTAAGGCAAAAAGAGCATTTAAAATCAGACCATCTGTGGCCCTAATGCGTGATTGGATGGTTAGATGTCAGTTAGCAGCTGTGTTTCAAGGGGCTTTAAACTTATTACATTATAACTCGAACAGAGAATAATTAATACAAACAAAGTTGTTGGGAAAATAATAAATCAGCAGTGCCCCCTTTCCATCTCCTAATATTGAATTACTGCCATTTTTCATTACTTTGCAGTATTGCTGACAGTCCTTTAAAGGATTCATTGAGGCTGATCATCCTCTATAGGTCTTGGAATGAATAATTACATTTACTTTGAGGAATCCCAATATTGGCTATTGTGGTCAACTGCATTTCTATAATACAGAGAATTTAAGGAGACATTAAAGAGCCTGCCCATATCTATTTGTTTGGAAAAAGTGATCATATAGAATCCCTGTCCTATTAATGGATCCTAGTGTATACCAAAGTATTCTGTCTTTGATATAAGTATTTTTGCTTATAAGGAGCTTTGATATTATCAATATATGTGCATCTATTTATATATTACATATATTTACATTTAACCTTCTTCCAATGTGTAATATTTGCTGCCGTGGCTCATGCTCATTGCACATGTCATTTGATTGAGGATCATCACACTAAGACATGTGTGGGCTTGTCTAAGAAGGTATTTCTAGAAAAGCGAAACTGTGCTCCAACTTAGTCAAAAGCCTGAAAGAGGGAGGATAGATTTAACTGAGGAAAGATATTTTCTTGATGTGCTGATCTGCTGTTTGGCAGGTTCCTCCAAAATCTCTCCTATCTAAACATTTGCATCAGGAAGAGGAAGGGCTCAGAAGTCTTACACAGTAACAGGACATGGACAAAAGGCCGTATGAGGGAAGAATCAAATCTTGGGAAAAAATGAGGGTTCCAACCAAAAGTATAGAAAGGAAATGAATAACAAAGATTTGGAGATGACACAGCTGCATACAGAGCTACAAGATCAAGGCTTTTCTAGTCCTTACCTATATTGTTTGCTTTTCAGTGACATCCATGTTGATGGCTTTGCAGTGACAATTTCAGTAGTTCACCAAACTGGACACTGAGACAATCTTTACTTTGATTTTATGTGCTCTCTTTCTGAGTTGTGTGTCTGTGTGTGTGTGTGTATGTGTGTGTGTGTGTGTGTGTGTGTGTGTGTGTGTGAGAGAGAGAGAGAGAGAGAGAGAGAGAGAGAGAGAGAGATCACCCCAGTAAACATCTGTCACACAACAGTGCCACTGTCCCATGGCCTGGGGTTCAGAACTGAATTAAAAGGAGGAAATCAAGCTGAGAACCAGTGTTCATCTGATTCTACTTCCTGACTGGGGGAGAGATTTGTCTATTCACTTCATGCTTCTGTTGACGTGATGTAAGGTAAGATACAAGGTATCCTGTAGGTATAAGTCAAAAGAAACCCTCCTCACTGTACACTGCTCCATGACAGTCGATAGCAACAAGAAAAGGGATTATTACATTTACCAAACCATATTTTCTGAAGCTTCAAGCTTCATTGTCTATAAGATAGAAAACGATGTACCTGATAAGATTCTCATGATAACTGAATGACTTAAGCAAATAGTGCTTCACCTTGATTTTACTTATTTTTTTATATGTTGAGAAAAGATTCACTACTTCATATCAAATGGAAGTGAAATAATGGGAGTCTTCCTGACAGATGGACTCCACAGGATTCATCCTGAGTTTGTGAATTCTCTAGAACCTCCTGGATACCCTAAGGTGATGCAGGGATTATGGTTTTTGCAAACGGCTGAGATACAAGCATTGTGTGACTTTTCTTAGTGAGCTATTAACAAACATCTGTTCATGCCAATAGATATCAATAGAATAAATGAATAGTAGCATCCACATCTAGCTCAGTGAACTAATGAACTTATTGTGCTTACTTACAAGAATGTGCAGTAAGAGGTGACAGAGCACAAATGTCTCAAATGCAACTGCATTATTGAAAAGTCCACTGCAGAATAGGTGATAATTCACAAAAGTTGTACCTGCATCACTTTTGGATTGCAGTCTCCTCTCCCTAGAAATTTTTATGCTTATATGATCATGAGGAAGAACGTTATATACCTTGTAAGTTTTAGAAAATTCTTGAACTTTGAGAACTTCATTTATTTCCATTCTCTTAAGGACCTCCCCTCCTTGTCTATGGGAGAATGGTTTACTTTGAAGGTTGCTGTCTACTATGGTTCCATACCATGCACACATTTATTAGGACCTGAGCTACTGCCTGTAAATTAGGTCAATTATGCCTGGCAAAATACCTAGTGTCTACTGATCACCGAGACTTTGTTTCAATTACCCTGGTGAACTGAAAATAGGAATGATGCCATAATCATTTTGTGTATGAATTTCCTTAGCATACAGAAGACTGGGACACAAATTATTCCTTTAGGAACATGAAATTTTTTAAGCAGGGATAAGCTTCCACAGCACTGAATGTATTCCCTCCAAGTCATGAGATACATGCAATTAATTCCATGAGAGGGATAAGTCAAAGTTTCCTCATGAGATTTTTTAATACATTCTCAGATTAGAGTTACTTCTGTCATTCAGAATGTCTGGTAGTCAAAGATATCATACAAAATGAGTGGCTGCTGTAAAGACCTTTGTTTTATAGAAGATGATCAGTTCCACATAACATATTACAAGCTGTGGCTCACACTGAATGTATTAGACACACAGTAAGGTTGCTAGTGATAAAATATGCTCATAACTATTTCACAACGTATTAACTTCTAATCGGATCAGATTGTTTCATTTTCTTCCTTCTCTGGAGAAAAATTTTAAAATTGATATCTATTACTATTCATAACTCAAAGAGGTAGGATTAAAATTTGTATCTCAGGTTTATTGAAATGAATAAAAGAAAAATATACAATAAAAGTACAGAAAAATGTAAGAAAATTTACCCTAAGGAGTATTAACTTTCTTTCATAATTCTTTCCCATCGTATAAATATAAGAAAACAAAAAAAATATTTACAAATGTTGCACAAACTACTAAGATACTTAGCAAAACTAAAACAGCTTTGCATAATTTTTATATATACAAGTCTCTACGCATGAAACTTAAAAATCCTAAAAATATTTTATTCTTTATTTTTCTAAAATTTTATCATGTCATCATTAAACAAATGCAGCAATTGAACATCTCTTTTTGACTATATATATTTAAATTTATGCACTTTTGTTTGTGTATTTAATAAGTATACACACACACAAACACACACACTTTTCTACAAGCATGGGTGTAGAGATCAGAAGAGAGCAAAGAGGAGCTATTTTTGGCCTTCTACCATGCAGGCCCTTGGGATCAAACACAGGCTTTTAGGCTGGGTTGTAAAGTGCGTTTATCAACTAAGCCATCTTTCTGGCTCAATTATCTAAATGTGATCTTCTACCTTCATTAAATTAACCTGAATTGTATCAATAATAAACTACCATTTGTTTAATGAAATTGGATATTGTTGGTGGTCAACGACGGGTCGATTTAAAAACTAATCCAGAAAATAAATACTAAAAATGACTTAAAATGATATTTTATGAAGATAGATACATATACACATTTGATGAAAATACATTTGCAAAAATAATAATTAATCAAACTAGTATTTTCAGCATTTTAAGCCATCAGCATTAGGGAGAAAATGCTATAATGTGTTTGGACATTTAGTAGGAGTCTTTAAAACTTCCAAACATTCTGATCTTGCTTTTTGATTTACTGAGGGAAGAAGACCTATAGGTGCTGATGTTTGTGTGGTCCTCTATCCCCTGGGCCACAATAGTGGCTTTGTGACAGACCAAGTAATGCTAGTGAACATGGATACTCACCACCCAAAAATGCAGTTATCAGAATGAAATAAGTCTCCCCAAAGAGATCACTGTGCAATACAGATGCAGAAAACCTTTAATGCTATTTATATCAGAAGCAGCTGCCAATCTCCAGATGGTCTACAACATACCCTGAGCAGGAAGAACCGGCCACAAATCAGCAGCCATTATTAGTAAACATATTTTGAGTGATTTTCCCTTCAATGACTATTAATTGGAATAGTGCAAAAGTACATTTGACAATGCTTAACTCAATGTGGAAAAATCTATTTATGTGAAAATTGCGTGCAAAATTTATTGAGGAGTGTACAACTGAACAGGACAGTTCCTATAAAAACATTTTTTGTTTTTATTTATTTTATTTTTATTTTATAACATTACAAGCAAGAAAGGGGCTGATTTAGTTTAGGATCCTGATATTAAATTCATGCAATGCAAATAGGAGACAGCAAGAATGTTTATGTCTTGTTTATATGAATACTACTTTTTCAATGGTCTTGCCCTTTGGGAAAAAACCTACTGATAGAGAGATAGGGAACATTAATAACATAATATTTTAAGGTAGTATGTAATTAAATTGCATTTTGAAAGATTCTGAAAATTGTTGGTAGTGGACCTGAAAGAAATGTATTAGCTATTGAGTTATTCTAGCTCCGTTTTTATCTGTTTATCAGCTTTGTACTGTTACAGGTAGTGTTAGTGTTCATGTTAACAGATGATTCACACTGGCAGACCTGAAAGGCTAAAAGATGTTGCCAGTTGTCCCTAGGTTTTCACTAGTTTCCAACAAGGGATTTCTCATCAACACATCTGCATATGTCTTTGTCATGATATAGAGGTGGTTTCTGCTGGCCATATTTATTGATGGAAGGCCTTTCTTAACCACTTCCCTCCAAATTTCTACAATATATTATGAGTGCAGTTTGGCTTTCATGAAATTATTCCAGAATTGGTTTTGGTCTGTATATCCACCAAAAGTATCTATCTTAATGCCAAGTTTGAGTCTCTCCCCAACAGCCAAATGTGATGTCAAAGGAGGGGGTAAATAAGACTGTAACATATGATATGGGGCTGGTTACTTAACCACTGTGAAAACTAGTTTTCTGGGAGGGGGCTACATATTACAGATTTGGGAGTCATTTGGTAAGGGATGGAAGTTTACACTCTGCTCCAGGAGTTCTAAGATGATGCCATTCAGTGATGTGGCAAATTGATATGCTGGCAGTCTGAGGTATATCTAGAAATTTATTCAACTTGTCTGCCTACAAGTCAAGCTTGGAGACCATTTTCCTCATCAGATCTATGGACATTTTTTTTTCTTATCCACCCTTAGCATATCAAAGTCACTGAATGTATCAAGCACTAAAATGAAAGGTAATAAATAACCTGTGAAGGACATTGAATTCTCTTTCAATTCCTCTATCTCTTTAAGAGTTTGGATAAAACATCCCAAAACCAGAAAGTGAAGTGAATGTATCTATATATCAACTGAAGTTCAAGACACTGACTACATAGTAATTTAAATATTACTATGTTTAAATATTACTGTGTTTTCTAGAGCCTCTCATTCTTACCGACATGCTCCTGTCTGCATGCATGTGTCTATGTGTGTGTGTAGGTGTATATGCATCTATATGTGTTTATATATATAAATATATATATGTGTGTGTGTGTGTGTGTGTGTGTGTGTGCATGTGTGTTGGGTGGAGGCACTGTACAAGAGAACTCAGATACAGCCAAGGGGCTGTAGGACTTCACATTTTAACTCACAGATGAGGCTAGAATTGGAAGCTCCATATATTTATGGTGAAGAAAAATGATTCAGTCTTTGTTTATATCTTCAAATAGACAGCAGCATGCATATTTTAAAAACTTGTCTATAAATACATACATATATATATATATATATATATATATATATATATATATATATATATATTAATTTTACTCCTGGGTGTCTCTATAAAGGATCATTTCCCTCAAGTGTCTAGTTGCTGAATATTCTCTTAGTCTGATTTCTGATTAATATTTAGAGTTCACAGGGAATTGAGAACTGCACTGATAATACCTTGAACTATGCCTGCATCTTCCTGTTTCCAGAAACATAAAGAACTCTGCACAGAGAACTTTTGTCACTCAGACTGTAGAAATGTTTTCTCTACTGGGAGATAATAGTGCCTGACGCAGAACAAATGAACCAAGGAATACAACCGGAGGCTGGATTGCTTTTTGCTGCACATGTTGCCTTAAGTTTTGCTTTACTGAATTAAACCCAATGCTTCAAACACATGCAATCACATGGAACATTGTTTCCTTTGCCAATGATTAGCTGATCTGTTTTCTTGTATGATAATTCTTGTGCTAGCTACTAAAGATATGCTCCCAGAAGCCCAGGAGTAGAAAAGAAAAGCTTCACAGAATTTCACAGAAAACACTTAGGCTGTGTGAATACCATTTGCATTAAAAGCCATAAGTGTTCAAGTGTTTTCTAGTCTCATAATACAATTTTGCACAAGTGAAGTACATTAGAAAATGTATTATATAAAGTCATTTTTTTTTAAAAATCACTGTTAGGTAAATTGTAGCTTCTGTTTTAATGTTGAAGTGGTATATGCTCTTCCTGGATTAGAGGAAAGCACATCAACCCTGTAGACTTTTTTATGCTTATGAACCAGAGAAATGCAGTGTTTCTGGGGTGAGCCTTTGAGGGACATCTGTGAAGTGGCAGATGTCTCACACTTGGGCAGGGCTTTATAAGCTAATGCTTTGTTTATGAAGCAGCCTCTCTGCAAAAGAGATTTTCCTTTTTGTACTTGTTTCAGTAGAGCCCAGAAACACGGCATTTTTTTCTGGTTCACAAGGACAAACAAGTCCACATGGATGATCTGCCTATTTCTAATCTGGGACAAGCATACACCACTTCCACATTAAAACACTTCCCTTTAATTGATATACAATGTATATTTTAACCTAAGTAGCTTCCTCCCCTTTTCATGATTGCAGCAAACAGAGTTCAAGGGCTAATTCTCCTGTTCTGTGGCGTTCTTGACTGATGTCAGTCCCAGTGTGAAGCCCTTGTGCTTTTGCTGAAGACCAGTTCCACAAGTCAGGGAACAGTTAAGATTCTGAAGCCATCATCAGGACCGGAAACATCTGTTCCTCTCTTTCATTCCTGAAAACACACTGGACCTGAGGCCTTGTTTCTAGGGATGCAGCCGTTGTTAGAGTTATTCAAGAACAAACAGACTTCTCAATTCTCCTGCCTTTGTGCAAGTGCTGTAGTTTTAAGCCATACCTTGAACTTTTTCTTTTCTTTGATCTTCTACCAGGAAAATCTTAAAAAGAAAAATGAATTTGCAGAGTTTGCTAGTTTTGAACTTTATTATGCTACGAGAAACTTTACCCTAGTGAGAGTAATGGTCCCTAGTACAGCAGACCCATCTTGACAGGCCTGTGAGACTGCAGAAGGAGACAAACATGAATATTTCTGATGTCATGTCTACATGTCTGTTGGTAAAATTTTATAATTAAACTGCAAGAAAGTGGGAAAAGATGTATTATGCAAGCTAGAAACTAGTTTAGAAAGCGTGTGTTGGGAATTTTAGCTTGTATTAGCTTTGTTTTTTTAAAACTAATAACAGTATCATTGTGTCAGATTGTAAAGCTTCTATAAAGCAGATGAAATAAATTTTCCTTTATATGAGGAAAATATGTTTTTATGGAAGAGAATCTATAATGTTACTTCTCTAAGACAGCAAAATCCATTACTACATTCTCAATATCTACCCTTGTACTCACAGAGAATTATAGTCACCTGTCATCAAGGAAGCTTCTTTTTGCAACAGATTGAGACTATTACAGAAAATGCCTAGTTGTGGCACTCAGTTTTGACAGATATATCTATAAAATAATTTCTGTACCTAAGACTCAAGGGATAATTACTGAAGAGCAGGGAGAAAGATTGTAAAAGCCAGAAGATCTAGACATTTGCTGTGAGACTTTGTCTCCTAATACTGTCAGAAGCTACATCCACAAAGTCTCAGTAATGTGACAAAATGAACATGAGTTGAATGATAACAAAATTTAGTAGAAATTATGTAATTATAATCTCAAAAATATAAGACATTTTTAAAAAGTAAGAATATTAATTATGTAAAATTTAGGAATTAGAGATAAAAATTAAATAAGTAGGGAATAGTATTTGCTTCTGTACATTTATTTAGGATTTGTCTTTATTTCTGTTCTTGCTCAAACTCCTCTCCAAGCTGACTGATTTAATCTGGCTTCTCTCAGCTTCTCACTGACTTGTTCTATTTAGCCTCAAACTAATTCTGGCAATTTGTTCTAATCTTTGTCTCCTTCTTCTCTGGCTTCAACTGCCTCTTGCTGACCTGTACTGGATGAACTGCACAAACTGAATGGAACTCAAAAACACTCTGTTGAGCTTGCCTGCACTGCATGACTTGTACTGACTGAACTGGTTCAACTCTGTCCTCCCTTTGTGCACTGCTCTTAAGTAGCCTCTCTTCCTGTCTGTTCTCCTGAGATTTGGGTATGTACTGTTTCTGTCAAATCTGTTATTCTGTCAAATCTTTCTCTGATTTGTCACTTTCTCTGTTCCTCAATTAGATATGGCTTTGATAAATGGCTCCTTCTTTCTAGGAACTAAGCGTACCTTCATTTTTTGGGATTAAAGGTTTGTACTAAGGGCATGTTGGTATTCCAGCCAAATCATATTTTAGTCCAGGACATGTCTGAATTACACCTGGATATTATCTTTGAAAGTGATTCCTTTCAAGAGCAGCCATGGTGCTGGATAAAATTGTTTTACTATGCATCATAAAACAAAACAAGATGCTGCTGTGAAGGAGGGGAGCTTACACAGGGGTAGGAGGAAAATGGAAGAAGGAGATGAGAGTAACCAGAATGTATTATTAATATAAACCTATCAAGAACATTTAATATAAATGATCTTAGAAATTAGTCTCTCTCTCTCTCTCTCTCTCTCTCTCTCTCTCTCTCTCTCTCTCTCTCTCTCTCTCTCTCTCTCTCTCTCTCTCTCTCTCTCTCTCTCTCTCTCTCTCTCTCATACACACACACACACACACACACACACACACACATGAAAGTTTGAGTCCTAGGTTGGATAAAGGCAAATTATGATCTTTCCAGGCAGAATGGTGATTTCTAACCTTCTGTGACTTACACAGCTAGACAGAAGAGCCATCTGCATCTACTGCCAGCAGTAACACTCTGTACTCTCTTGCTACCAATAGGTTACTTCACATTCCCTGGTGTGTAATACACTTTTCATCCTTTACTTCTTAGAAACCCTATTCAGAGAAAACAAAAATAGTCCAAAAAAATAGCAATGAGAGATAGACTGATAGACAGACAGACACACATACAGAGAGAGGGAGAGAGAGGAGAGAGAGAGAGAGAGAGAGAGAGAGAGAGAGAGAGAGAGAGAGAGAGAGAGAGAGAGAACTTGATTGGACTCTTAAATTGATTGGAAACTTGGATTGGACTCTTGAATTCTCTAAGATGATCAGTGGATCAGTGTGCATGCTGGGGAATCCTCTGGGTATATGCCCAGGAGTGGTATAATAGGGCCCTCCGGAAGTGTAATGCCCAGTTTTCTAAGGAACTGCCAGACTGATTTCCAGAGTGGTTGTACTAGCTTGCAATCCCACCAGCAGTGGAGGAGTATTCCTCTTTCTCCACATCCTTGCCAACACCTGTTGTCTCCTGAGTTTTTAATCTTAGCCATTCTGACTGGTGTGAGGTGAAATATCAGGGTTGTTTTGATTTGCATTTCCCTAATGATTAATGGTGTCAAACATTTCTTAAGGTGCTTCTTAACCATTCGAAATTCTTCAGGTGAAAATTCTTTGTTTAGCTCTGTACCCCATTTTTAATAGGGTTATTTGGTTACCTGGGGTCTAACTTCTTGAGTTCTTTATATATATTGGATATTAGACCTCTGTCAAATGTAGGGTTTATGAAGATCTTTTCCCAATTTGTTGGTTGCCATTTTGTCCAATTGACAGTGTCCTTTGCCTTACAGAAACTTTGTAATTTAATGAGGTCCCTTTTGTCAATTCTTGATCTTAGACCATAAGCTATGCTCCACTATGTTCACAGCAGCCTTATCTATAATAGCCAGAAGATGGAAAGAATCCAGATGTTCCTCAATGGAGCAATGGATACAGAAAATGTATATTTACACAATGTAGTACTATTTAGCCATTAAAAACAATGAATTCATGAAATTCCTAGACAAATGGATGGAACTGGAGAATATCATCGTAAGTGAGGTAGCCCAATCACAAAAGGATACTCATGGTATGCACTCACTGATAAGTGGATATTAGCCTAGAAGCTTGGAATATCCAAGACACAATTCACATATTAAATGATTCCCAAGAAGGAAGGAGAGGGCCCTGGTCCTGGAAAGGCTTGATGCAGCAATGTAGGGGATTAGGAGGACAGAGAAGTGGGAGGGGGTTGATTGGGGAATGGGCAGAAGGAAGAGGGCTTATGGGACTTATGGGGATGGGGGAACCGGGAAAGGGGAAATCATTTGGAATGTAAACAAAGAATATAGAAAATAAAAAAAGGGGGAAAAGATGATTAGTGTGAGTGGATAGTATAATGCACAGTCTAAACCAGGGTTGCTTTAAATGGCAACAGGGGCTCTGTGAACAAGGACACTCAAACAGTATAGGTAAACAGGGCTCAAAACCAAGCCACAAAATTATTACTCCATACAGAGAAGAGATTCTGAAATACTCATTCATTTGCAAAGGTCCATTGGCTACTGTTTATGTCTTATGCACGCGTTTGCATATTACAGCTTGGGGCTAATCTTTAAACATTGTGTTTTATTTGTTCATTTTTTTATAGAGCTATAGAGATCTGATAACTCCTTGTTCTGTGATCCAAATCATTTTCTCACAAATGAAAAAGACTAAGTTAAAGGTGTTGGCGATAGACAGGCAAAGTATTTGTTTCCCTTGCTGTCATTCTGTATGCTTAATGTTGTATATGACAGTAAGACACGTTATCATTGTTATCATCATCATCATCATTATCATCATCACTGGATTTTTTATAAGTATTAGGATAAAGTCATGGCTAAAGCCCAAACTGATGATATATAGGCAAACTTAGGGACAGTTTGCATTTTTATTGAATATTTCTTTATTTACATTTGAAATGTTATCCATTTTCCCTGTTTCCTCCACACAGAAATCCTCTATCCAATTCCCCTCCCCCCTGCTTCTATGAGGCCATCCTCTGCTACATATGCAATGGGAGCCATGTATATTCCTCGGTTGGTGGCTTAGTCTCTGGTTGGTTGATATTGTTCTATGGGGTTGCAAGCTCCTTCAGCTCCTTCAGTCCTTTCTCTAACTCCTTCTTTGGGGACCCAAGCTAAAAGCAATAGTTGGCTGCGACCATCCACCTCTGTATTTGTAAGGCTCTGGCAGAGCAATAGTGATAAAAATTGTATGGTATTGGTACAGAGACAGTCAGGAAAATCAATGGAATAGAATTGAAGACCTAGAAATGAACCCACACACCTATGATCACTTGATATTTAACAAAAGAGCTAAAAACATCCAGTGGAAAAAAGACAGCATTTTAAACAAATGTGCTGGTTCAACTGTCAGTCATCATGTAGAAAAATGCAAATAGACCCATTTCTATCTCCTTGATCCAAGTGGATCAAGGACCTCTACATAACTCCAGATACACTGAAACTTATAGAGGAGAAAGTGGGGAAGACCCTTGAACACATGGGAATAGGGGAAAATTTCTTGAACAAAACACCAGCGGCTTATGCTCTAAGAACAAGAATCAACAAATGGGACCTCATAAAATTTCAAAACTTCTTTAAGGCAAAGGACAGTCAATAGGACAAAATAGCAACCATTACATTGGGAAATGATCTTTACCAATCTTACATCCAATAGATGGTGAATATCCAATATATACAAAGAACTCATGAAGTTAGACTCCAGAGAATGTATTAACCCTATTTAAAAATAGGGTACAGAGCTAAACAAAGAATTTTCATTGGAGTAATAACGAAGGGCTGAGAAGTACCTAAAAGAAATGTTCAACATCTTTAGTCATCAGGAAAATGCAAATCAAAACAATCCTGAGATTCCATCTACAACCAGTCAGAATGGCTAAGATCAAAAATTCAGGAGACAGCAGGTGTTGGCAAGGATGTGGAGAAAGAGGAACATTCCTCCATTGTTCCTGGAATTTCAAGCTGGTACAACCACTCTGGAAATCAGTCTGACTGTTCCTCAGAAAATTTGACATAATATTACCTGAAGATCCAACTATAAAACTCCTGGGCATATTTCCAAAAGATTCTCCAACATATAACAAGGGCACATGCTCCACTCTATTCTTAGCAGCCTTGTTTATAATAGCCAGAAGCTGGAAAGAACCCAGATGTCCTTCAACAGAGGAATTAATACAGAAAATGTGGTGTATTTACACAATGGAGTACAAGTTGAGTAGTACTACTCAACTATTAAAAATGATGAATTCATGAAATTCTTAGGCACATGGGTGGGACAGGAGTTTATGGCATCAGATAGTTTGCTTGAGAGATTTGAGCCAGTCTGATTTCCTAGTCTTCCACTTGGAAAGCATTATTAGAAGGCAAAAAGAAAACCAATTTCATCTTTCCTGAAATGAATAACATGTACAGGTTCTTCCAGTGACCAAAGTGTGGACCAAGATAGATATCTCCCTTAACACTTAGTTTTCATGAAGAAGAATGCACATGAAGTTTTGTATTTCAATAAGAAAAATATTGTCTTTCTTTGAGATTACAATTCTCCTAACTCCTTCCTTGGAGGACTGTGAAAGATTTCCAGGCTGCATGTATGAGCACATCAAAGGTGAGACCTTAGAATATTATTTCATTGGATCAGCCTCAAAATACCCTTGTTTTCTTTCTTTAATTTTACATGCCAGTTTTTAAAAAAAAATTTCAAAAAGTAATATGTAGAAGGAATTACTTCCCCATATTTGGACCTAATGTAAGAATGTAAGAGACCTGGAAATGCCTAACGTTTAATGTTCAACAGGTTGAGTACAATTTCTTGCTATGGTTATCCTTTCCCATAGGTTTATCAGAACATCACTAATGGATAACTAGGAACATTTGTATTTGTGTAGACTAGTAACCAATATATTAGAAGAAATAATATGTTGGTATAGCACCTCAAAAAGGTAAAAACTGGTCTAGAACACAATTGTTCAAAGCAAAGGCAAATCTTCTGCTGTGAAGGCTGGTGTTCCAAACACTGACAAAAGAAAAGGACACCCTATAAGGTTGTCTGTAAAATCAACAAAACATAAAACATTCTGAATTATGAAAATGAGCAAAGTACCCTCTCCTCACTAATGTGTCTAGTTATGCTCATGGATTAAAATTTCCTTCACTGCATTATTTGAGGACCTCCAAGTACAATTACCAAATGCAGAATTATACTCATATCTCAATATATTCAAGAGGTACCTACTATATCTCGCCAATCCCATAAATCCTCATAAGCTAAACACCAATACTGCCAGAACATCTATGCAATATCCTTACTGATGAAACATACTTAATTTTACTATATATGGAGAGATTTAGTACAATCTATTACATAGTGCTTAGTCTTTGGCAAGAAGCCACTAATGGAGCTGGTGAAATGGCCCAGAGCACTTAATGCTCTTCAGAAGGTCCTGAGTTCAAATCCCAGCAACCACATGGTGGCTCGCAACCATCCATAATGAGATTTGATGTCCTATCCATCCAGTCTGTCTGTCTGTCTGTCTGCCTGTCTGACTGCCTGTCTATTACCTATCTGTGTTTGCACATGCATGTGTGTCTGTGCACACATGCATACTGTTCACAGGTATGTCTGAATCTCTGTACCTACTGAGGTCAGAAAGCTGTTTCTCCAGTCCCTCCTCCCATACACATGGAAAATTGTTTTGTCTGGAGACAAAGTCCAACTATGTAACCTTGGCTGACACAGAACTTGCTATGCAGACAAGGATACCCTCTAATTTACACACATCCATTGCTCTGCCTCCTGAACACTAGGATTAAAGGCATGTGCCATTATACACCTTGTTTATTTAAAATTTTAAACTTTTAGAAGTTTACTTTTATCTGGAGACAGGACTTATTACTGGCATGGAATTTTTCTATAAACATTGTTGGCTGGATAGGGACCCCCAAGATCCAACTGTTTCTTCAGTACTGATGTTATAAACACACACACCTTAGGAGTAGATCTCACATCCTTATATTTGTAAACCAAAGACTTTACTGACTGAATTATTCATCCAGCCCCTTGTTCACCATCTTCATAAGTACAATGTACATTTATTCTATTGTTTGAGAATGTCTAATTCTAATATAGAATGAGGGGAAATATGGGCTGGTAAAACTCAAGTATGAGTAACTAGAATGCTTATTAGACATAAATAACAGAGGGATGGAGAAGTAAACAATAATTATGATACAAGAATTATACATGAGGAACCCAAACACAAAATATTCATGGTACAAAAGCATATTGAGGTAACAATGCTATTCAGGGCACACTACACCATACACACACACACACACACACACACACACACACACACACACACACACACACACTCAGTGTGTGTGCTGTCTTAATTGATGGCATCATGCTTGCCACAAATATCCATTATGAACTACAGCTGGTGAACCACAGCTAGTGTCAGCCACAGGTGTCCTTGAGTGTTGATTAAGGGAGTTATGGAGACTCTTTAAATCTCAACTTTATGGGCTGTTAGTCACAGGCTGAAGTGGTTAGGTGGCTGATCTATCAGGGGACGGGACAGAACACATGAAGACTGTGCATCAGGACTGAAGTTCCTTTCTAATTTGTTTCATCTCTTTCCTCTTGCTTCTTAATCTTTAAATTGTCCTCATGAACAATGTGATTTGAACATTTTAATTTGGTCACTTCTGGTTCATCCCTAGAACAATGTTTGCTTTCTGTTTCTGCTGGTAAAATGATCACAAATAGTATCTTAAAACAACATGAATCACTAATCTTATAAATGTCAGAAATCCTAAATAAGTTTCTCTGGGTTAAAGTTAAAGTGTCAGGAAGGCTATATATTTCCTTTTGGGAAGATTTAGGGAAAATTCTGATTTTTACCTTTCCAGCTTCTCAAGTCTGTTTCCATCTGTTGTCTAGGGATCCCCTCTATTGTTCACGCTGTTAATGGCAGACCAAGTCTCGCTCACAATGTTCTTTCATTTTGGTTCTGACCTTTCTTCTACTCCCCGGTCTTAGAATTCTTCTGGTTTTATTGTGCCATTTTAACTCAAAAAAATATAATCACGTAAGTACCTTAAGTACTCGAGTTTCTAAGTTAATTTTCTTGCCAAGTAACACAGCAGATAAACACGGAATTGAAATGATTATTTTTTGGATGGTCATGGTTCTGATATCAATAGCATCTAGCATGTAATGTGGAAGGTCCCAGACATTGAGGAGAGTTTTCATATTGCTATTGTGCATCCCCTTATTGCTCTATCCTATATTAGGCTTTGATTTGCTAACACACTGTGGGGTCAAGGAATGTTTCTTTGAAATCCTTTCTTTTTCACTTTCGTGTAACTGGAATCTTACAACTTTCTCTTTCTATTTGATTTTATACCAAAGGAAGTCCTCAAACTCAGGAGTAGTGTTTTGAATCACCATTCCAAATTGTAGTTACTAACTCAAGATTGTAATTGACAATCCACTCTGGTTTGCTGAATATAAACGAGTATTTCTTTCTCTACAGAATGCAGATATAAATAACTCCAAGCCAATCCTGAACAAAGTCTAGTATAATAGTCTACTCGACCCTTCTGCTTATCCAATCAAGGGCTCTGAAAATCTCTTGGAATTTTCCATAGTGATCAAGATGATCAGATTATTGGGTAAGGAATCTAAAATCTTAAATATCTTTGGAACATATCAATGAAGCTTTGTTTTTCTAAACTTGCTTCATGGCAGAGAAAATGTTTGAACATCTATCACAGTGTTTTCTTATAATTCTCTTCTCTCTCTCTCTCACACCTGCTAGGCATATAAGTGGGTTGAAGAGGAGCTCAGTGCTTGGGTGGTTTTTCTACTCATGTTACAACATTCCTAACTAAACCCACAGACTAGCTGTTTAAGGGGTTTCCATTGGTTTTTGACTATTTACATAGAAAGTGCTTTGGCTCTTTATAAAGTCTACCCAGATTCAAACAAATAATTGAAGTTTGGGGCACTTAAAATTTTTAAATAGAGTAAGTAAGCATATAATTAGGCTTATGGTTTGCTCATGGCCCAAGGCAAGACTCATTCTAACATATTCAAAAGTTCTGCAAGTAATTACAACTTGTTTGTCTATGCATTGTGCCAGTGGCTGCTTTGGCTTTACCTCTAATGCAAGTATATCAATAAAATTCCAAGATTTCTTCAGAAACAATGGAAAGTATCAAAACTGAGATTTTAATCATATGTAGATAAATATGTGATTTTACAAAATCATTGGTCATGAATGTTGGTACTGTGTACATTTAGGATGCACAGGAATCAAACTGTAACTGAAAGGGGAGGCAATTCAAATGCTTTAGAAGGGTGTGCTAGTATCTTATTTAGGACTTGCTAAAGTCAAGGAGTTAAACAAATGAAATGAAACGGGGTTGTATGTGTGTGTTGGGGATAACAGCCTATATTGTATTATCTGTTTATCCTTTATGCATTGTGCACACTGTAGCTCATGAGATTAGTATTTATGCTGTGTAAGACTTTTCCTGGGGATATGCACTATTTGCATATATGGCGATTTCCTGCAGATAGGAAGCTCACAACAGAACAAAGTATAGGTATCATCAAAGTCCTGCTTGGTAAACAAATGAGTTCTGAGTTTCCCTGGGTAGGAGGGGTACTTATAGGAGCACTGATTACTCAAAGGCAGCAGGCAGCCTAGCTGGCCATTGTTTCTTACAAACTACTAGTTTTATCTTTGCTTCTTCCAGGCAGCCTATCTCAGCCTTTGTAGCATATTACTTGGCTGCCTCTCAACAGTCTTTACTGTTTATTCTTCTTACTCTTTATTTATTTCTTTTTAAAATCCAGCCATTGTCCCTCCCTTCCTGATCTCCGCTCCCACAGTTCTCCTTCTTCCTCCTGTCTCCAAGAGAATGCTCCCCCACTACCCAGCCTCCCCATCCCTGGGGCCTCAAGTCTCTTAAGGATTAGTGGAGGAGTCTTCTCCCACTAAGGCCAGACCAGGCAGTCCTCTGCTATACATGTGTTGGGAGCCTTAGACCAGCTCCTGTGTATGCTGCTTGGTTGCTCAGAGTCTGGGAGTTACCAAGAGTCTGAGTTAGTTGAGACTTCTAGTTTTCCTATAAGGAAGGAAGATCTTAGAGAATCTGGTCACAAAGTCACCTTCACAGAAGTGTAGGTATAGAAGTCCTTAGCCATTTCTTGTGAGCCATGGCAGGAATATGGCCTAGCTACTGTTTTTACCTTGATCCTTATAGTACTATAAGGAGCTTGTGTGTGTGTCTGCGTGTGTGTGTGTGTGTGTGTGTGTGTGTGTGTGTGAGAGAGAGAGAGAGAGAGAGAGAAGACAGAATATTTATAGGCACTTCAACACTGTGTGTTTCCTTAGGGCCCATGGATTTACCCAAAACTTCACACTTATTAGACAAATACTGAATGGTGGTGTTCTGTCTTCACAACAATTGTTTTTCATGTTTTGTTTGTTTGTTGTTTCTTAGAAATAACTCAACACTGGTTATTCCTATTGGCCTACAGTAAATTCAATTGGACACATTTAATTTGTTTTTCGTTTTTAAAAATCTTATTTCATTTTTTTTACTCTCCAGATTTTATCCCCCTTCCTGGTCCACCCTCTGACTGTTCCACATCCCATACTTCCTACCCTGTCCCCAATCTCCATGAGGATGTCCCTACCCTATACCCCCTACCCCCAGCCCAACAGACTTCTCCACTCCCTGGGGCCTCCAGTATAATTTCTTCTGTGCTTGAGTAATTAATCACTGCCTAATAGAAGAGCTTTCCTCTAGTCACCCCTCAATTGTGTTCTACATTGTTTTTTACCTTTGGAATGGTTTTTATAAAAACTTGCATGGATTCTCTGTTATAGGCATGTTAGATCATCAGTCTCAAAAACATGAGAGCCATTCAGAATCTCCAAACCGCATGACAACCAGATCCTTTTATTTTTCACGTATTTAATTCTTATTTGGTCTCTTTATCTTCATCTATTACTAAGAATTACATCTTTATAAATTTGTCAGGCACTGGCAGATCCTCTCAGGTGACAGCTATATCAGGCTCCTGTCAGCAAGCACGTGTTGGCATCCACAATAGTGTCTGGGTTTGGTAACTGTATATGGGATGGATCCACAAGTGGGGCAGTCTCTAGTTGGCCTTTTCTTCAGTCTCTGCTCCACACTTTGTTTCTGTATCTTCTCCCATGGGTATTTTGAGTCCCCTTCTAAGAAGGACCAAGTATTCACACTTTGGTCTTCTTTCTTTAGCTTCATGTGGTCTGTGAATTGTATCTTAGATATTCCGAGCTTCTGGGCTAATATCCACTTATCAGTGAGCATACCATGTGTGTTCTTTTGTGATTGAGTTACCTCACTCAAATGATATTTTCTAGTTCTATCCATTTGCCTAAGAACTTCTTGAATTCATTGTTTTTAATAGCTGAGTAGTACCTTATTGTGTAAATGTACCACATTTTCTGTATCTATTCCTCTGTTGAGGGACATCTGGGTTCTTTCCAGCTTCTGACTATTATAAATAAGTTAGCTATGAACATAGTAGAGGAAGTATGTACTTATTAGAGGAAGTTTGTCACTGTGGGGACTGGGCTTTGAGGTCTCAAATATATGCTCAAATCTGGCCAGTGTGATACTTTGTCTCCTCCTGGCTGCCTATGGAAAACTGTCTTGTCCTGTAGCCTTTGTCCTGTAGAACTCATGGCTCATCCAGCACTAAGTCTGCCTGTAAACTGCCACAATGGTCTCAATCTCTGAAACTATGCCAGCCCTAACTAAATTACACCTTTCATTTTTCTTTACATGCTTAATCCACATCTGAATCTTAATAAGTTTGTTTTACTCAACAGAAACAAATCCTCCCCAGCAATAAACAAATGGAGAACTTTTCATAAAAATGTAGAAGCTGCACACATGTAACATATTTTCCTGTAATTGTATATTAATGATTGCTCACTGGTTTCCTCTGAGATTATGTTAGCATGTCAGAGAGCATTAATATCTATGGTACTGCTGAGTTTAGAAAGGCTGAGAATTTGGTTTTTTCTCCTTTCTTTGAGACTGACTCTTTTGTAGCACAGACTGGCCTCAAATTGCTATGAAGTTGACGATGAACCTCTTGAACTTTGATAGTCCTGCCTCTACAGCCCAGGTCCAGGCATCATAGGCGTGTGTCACCACACATGGTTTGTGATCTTATTGTGTTCAAATGAAATATTATGTTTGGTATTTCATTTACTTACATATTTTTAATCCTAAAATGGCAATCTTATATCTTCAGTAAACAGTAAACAAATTATATGTGTTTTTGTGTGTGTTTGTGTGTGTGTGTGTGTGTGTGTATGCATGCCTGCAAGTGTATTTATAGATTGTAATGTGCATGATAAAGAAGTAAAACAATTGTAGCTACAGAAAAACATGATACTCAGTGCTGTGCTCAGGGAGACATGTCAGAGGGCCTTGTAAAAAGGTGGAGTCTAGCCTGATAGGAAACAGGCAAACAAACAGAAGGCAAAAGAACATTTCAATTTTAAATCTAAACAGCTGCACACATAAATATTTAAATCTGTGTGGTCTGATACCTGGCATGACTAAATAAGATGCAAAGTGTGTTTCTCTCTTTAGCTCTCACTAACCCAAATATCACTTGGCATGTATCTAGGTCGAGGTCAGACTGAGTCTTGGTGTCAGATGAGATTTAATAAGTTGTCATTTAAATCAGAAGACTACCCTCAAACTTGGAATTTGTTTAACTGTATCTCCACTTGGTAAATCTCATGAAAACTTTTCACTGGAAATGTTACCAAGGAGACAAGTCTGCATTCTCTTTTTAAGAAATGTGTTTGTTGCAGGGAAAATTGCCCAACCTCTGGCCGAGCAGTGGTGGCACAGGGTGTGTGGGTGGAAGGGGAGCAGGGTAGAGAAAGTGGGTGGGAGAAACAATTGCTTCTTTTATGACAGAGAATGAGAGTTACATTTGGTGTGGAGACTCAGAAGGGAAAATATAACTGAGATCTGGTGCTAAGATAAAATCAAGTGTGTCTAGCCATCCCAGGCAAAATTCACAGAGAAGCGAGTAGGTTACCTGGAATACTTGACTAATTGGATATTTTTCAATTTACTTCAGATCTTTCATTGTGAACATATAGCAGTGGGTCATATTTTATTCATATTCAATTGACTCACTGAGTTAAAATGTCCTTACGAGAGTAAAAATTTTAATACATGAGGCTTCATACTATTAAATTCTGAAGTACTAATGATGGTAATTTTGGTCATTATTCCAATTACACTAGTTTTAATTTTGTCAAAGAAAACTGTGTGTTGGGTACAACAGTGAATGCAATTGCTCGCGCTTTGGGACAGAGACTTCTGGCTGCGTCTGCCTTGAGAGCAGTAGCCAGGCTGACAGTGCTGACCCCATGGCCACCGGGCTCAGTCTCAGGCTGTTTCCTTGGCAACTGGGAGAAATTGAACTTTATAGTTTGTGAGGAAGGTCGCAAAGGAATTTCAATCTGGAAGGCGACAAATAAGACTATCACAAGGCACTGTGGGTCTGTATCTATCTGCTGAGGGGCGGTGTGGGACTAGTGCACACTGTAGGTACCAGGGGAGAAGAGGAGCACTCTGCTTCTTCTGGAGTTAACAAAAGCAGCAGATAAAAGGATGAGAAACTCACTATGGAGAGACTTCAGACTTTGCTTTGGAGAGGTGGTACTGATTTCAGAAATTTTCAGAGTTTAAAAAATTTGCATATACCCAACAAACAACCTCAGCACATTGCCTGATTTTGCAGAAAAGAATTTCTTTTATTTTTCTAGAGATGGTTTTATATAATATTTTTTTTTAATCTGTGCGCTGACTCTAGCCTCTTACTTGAGAGAAACTATATATAAAATTTTATCCCATGGCAGTACAATGGTGCTTAAAATTTTTCAGATTTTGAAGTATTTTAGATGTTGGATTTTTAGATTAGGGCTCCTCAGTTTGTAGTTTGAGGAAGATCTGTGAAGTTAGAGGAGATTCACAGAATCACAGTGCTTTGAATAGGTTCTAGGGCTCTCATCCTTCTCCCTGACTTCTTGAAAGCTTGATATTCTGGTCTTCTTTCCGGCTGTACAATTCTTGGACCAAATTCCTGAGCAAACATACCCATCCCCAGTTTTCAAGGGAAAGCTTTGTGTGTTACATAGATCATTTTAAGAGCAATTATCTCCTGCATCTTTGCAAAACAGACATTTTAGAAATTTTAATGCATTCAGGAAGATGGCTTTTTCATCCTAGTACAAAGTTGTCTTTCTTTTTTTCTCTCCTGTCTTATTCTTAACTTCTGTTCATGGGGTGTAATTTCTCATATGACACGGGCAAATTAATGCCTTAACAAACAAAATTGCAGCTTTCATTCTAAATTCAAATAACAACAGCTCAGGTACACTACAGATTGTCCATTGGAAGATGGTGTGAGGGGCTATGGGCCCTGCCTATCAGAGTAATTGCAGTTTTCATGCTTCTGGGTTGGTCTATATCACCCAGAGAAATATTTGGCGACTGCTTTGACTATGCTGGTTCTCCGGGACCATTTTATGAATTCATGAAAAAACACTGGAGTATTTTACTACCCCGGTTTGGTGTTTGAAACCAAAATGTTATAGCAGATTTGGGAGCCCTCTGGAATTTTCCATATAAAGTCACCTGCAGAGGTTTATATTGATGTGGACCATGAAGATTTGTTTTTTCTAGCCTTTTGCCCAAATTCTCCTAACTGTAGATATGCTTCTGCTGGCTTCTGAGAAGACTTACCTCTTTTAATAATCTGATTGCATGATTAGATCTTATGCTATTGGCTGCCACTATCATCTTGTCTCTGCATTTCTATTTCCAATAGCCAATCACTTTGCTTTGTCCTGAATGTGAAAAAGAAAAATACCCTACTGCCATTTCCCAAGTTTTCCATGTTGGGCTGTGTGTGTGTGTGTGTGTGTGTGTGTGCAACAATCGGTGGTGTTTACACCCAGTTCACTTGTGTTCCTAGGATTTCTGGGTAGCAGCAGTATGTTTAATAAATAGTGGTTATAAACTTGCAGAGATTTGTGGTTTAATTGGTCTCTTGGCTTTCTATTCTGTACCTTCTTAAATGAGGTATCTTGCCCTTTTCTTTGGTCATATCTCTTAGCTCCCATGCTAAATCCCATACCCTTACTTCCCATAAACTGCCATTATTTGTACCTACTGGGGGTACTCACCGTGTTGCTTGCCCTTCTAGGAATTTTAGAGATTTAGACTGCTTGGTATGGAACTTTCTTTTAAGTTTTGCTGAAAAAAATTTAACCTAGTTGCTAATCTTGTTTCCAGGTGGTTGCCTGTGACTTACACAATGAAGGTTTTCAAGCAGCTGCTGTGGGTTTTTAATAATTTCATGTTTTTCCAAAGGTACACATTGTTACTCTTAGCTCACAGGATCTTTCATGTGTAGACAGGCTAAATACAGTCCCTGACTATTGTATTCTGTCTTAATGCAAAGAGTACTATAGCTATCCCATAAGAAGATTAATGTTCATCTATTTTTATTACTATGTGATTGTATTTATAGGCTGTATTTATAGGCAAGAAAAAGATATTTATTTTCATATGGAATAGATAAAATTTTAAATGAAGCTTAAAGATATTTGAGAGAATGTGGAATCCACCGAGTAGCAGACATGTCTACTTGCATTTTGTTTCTTTAGTTGCTTTAAGGCTCACACAAATATATGCCATTTTACTCAAACTCAGTGAGTAGCCAATATCATGTGGAAGCATTCCCCTGATCCCATTCATGTTGCTGTATTATTATATTAATCCTTTAAGTGCATATAGACTAAGTCTAAAATCGAAGGATTAAAAGATTAGCTCTAATAGTTTTGTATATAAATATAAGCCATAAATAAAATTTGCAATATCCAAGCAGTTAGAGTTGAAACTAAATCTTTTTAATATCCAGGAAGGCAGTGAAAAGAAAGGGATAAAGTTCTCAGAATAATGCATGATTTTTTTCCTTAACATTTTGTTGGGAATGAAGAAGAAAGATACACAGCCATCTTTCTTTCTGTTTTTTCTCCTTTTATTGGATATTTTCTTTATTTACATTTCAAATGTTATCCCCTTTCCATCTTTCTGTAGGAAATTGCTCATGGAGCATTTGTGCACTTGGAAAGAAAATGAGAATTAAAAGCTGAGATAGATAACTATGTCTGTGAGACTATAGTCCTTCAAACCCTCCACCTTAAGGATATGTGTCCAGCAATGACTTTTTTTCTAGATCATATTGTTTTTGAAGATCATGTTTTAAAGCCAAAACAAATGTTAAGTGGTTAAAATATAAAGTGCTCCATTCTCAGAGCCACACTCAGCTCCTGCTTTGTGCTACATCTGAGAAATTAAGACGCGTGGAAGTTTCATCTCCTGAGCCATCCCACCCTTGGCTCCAAATTATGTGTCTGTGATCATAGTGCGTGAGCTCCACTTCTGAAGATGTAGCAATCTTTTTCTTCCAACTCTTTTTTTCTATAAAAGATTATTCAAAGAAGCAGGAAGTTAAATAAGGGACCAGAAATGGGGATACAATAGCTTGCTCCTTTCGGGTGAAGATAAAAAGTAAAGTTTATTATGCCTTATTTAACTTTTGGTTATGCCATTGAAAAAATTGAGCTCAACAGTTGATCGTAAAGAGGTGTGTTACATTTGTTTAGTATTCTTTTAGTGGGAAAACACTAATATCATATATTCGTGTGGAAGATAATCAAGGAGAAGCAGTTCTCTCCTGACCTGTGACCCTGGGGATTGAACTTAGATTGTCAGACTTGGCTTGGACCCCACTGCCAGTTAAAGCATCTTTCTAGACTCCAATATGTTTTATATTATCATGTTATTAATCTATACAGTTTCCCAGAAAGTCTGGTGTAACAGCACAGATTGGGTACTATACTACCCTGTAGGAGTTAGGACTTCAGGGGAATATACCTCAGTGTGAAATTCCATTGTATAGGGACCTCAGTAGAATCATCTGGAGCTTCAGGCTGCCAGAATTACTTCATAGTGGAAGGATCCTCAGAATCTATTGCAAGAGTCCATGGATGAACCAGTTCCTGTACTAACCAGAATAAATACCAAAGATATTTAAATCGAATAAAAGTGAAAATTTGCTACTCAGTCAAAGTAAAGGATTTCAAATTTCAAATGTTCCACAGAATTGATAAGAAGTTCCTATTTTGTTTTTTATCAAATTTGATAATTTCTGGAGGAGGCAATTGTATTAAATCCACCAAATCTTATCTTTTCTGGTAGTTGTGGTTTTTGGGATATTCAATGAGCCTGATTATATAGTGTGTTTAAAAAGTCATTAGTATGTCTCTTTAATTGTCAAGTTTACTCAGAAATTAAACTAAGAGCCTGCTTGAGTGTATAGTCTAGATTTATTCTCTTGAAAATTAATATTTATAAATGGTGCTTGACATGTGCACTGTGTCAGAACAAGCTGGGACAAACTGTGATAATCATGTTGTGATCATTATTACATTAAAAATAATCCAGAGATAAATCATGACTATATTTTAGAGTTTATTTTAGGGATAGAGTTAGTTTTAATTTGAAAACTGTGCTTCAAGATCTGAGTTTATTAAAATATATAATTTTCTATATAAAAGCCTATTTATGCAAATATATGTACATACTCTTAACAGTTTTGCTTGTTTCCCAATTAGAAAAAGTTGATGATCTAGATTGTACTTTTCAGGTATATTTGGAAATACACGGTTAGAAAATGCATGCATTGCCGGGCGTGGTGGCGCACGCCTGTAATCCCAGCACTCTGGGAGGCAGAGGCAGGTGGATTTCTGAGTTTGAAGCCAGCCTGGTCTACAGAGTGAGTTCCAGGACAGCCAGGGCTACACAGAGAAACTGTGACTCGAAAAACAAAAGAAAACAAAACAAAAACAAAAACAAAAACAACAAAAAACAACAAAAAATAAATAAAAAATAAAGTGCACCTCTCTGTACCATCCCACCCAGACAGAGATACACAAAACAAACTTAAAAAAAAAAAAGAAAAATGCATGCACACAGTAGGACACAACTAATATTCATTAGTCTCATTGCTTTTCAACACAGCTATAGTGAAATATTTAAGAAATTAATGTTTAAAGTGTAAAACTCATATGCTATTAGCTTATAACCATGGTTAAGGATGCATACATGGAATAAATAATATCCATAAACCATTTGTTTAAAATAGCTAAGTAATAGAATTTTGAATGTTTTTAATGCAAAATGACAGCTATGTGAGGAAGAAGGTATCTTTAATGTGACATAAATACTACACAAGGCATCAATGAGAAGAGATGCCCTTGGTCCTGTGAAGGCTCGATGCACCAGTGCAGGGGAATGCCCAGGCAGTGAAGCAGAAGTGTGTAGATAAATGGGAGGACACCCTCATAGAAGCAGGGGAGGGGGATGGGATAGGGGGATTTCAGAGGGGATTTCGGGAAAAGGGAATACATTTTAAATGTGAATAAAGAAAATATCCATTAAAAAAGAAATTTCAAGAAAAAAATTACACAAGTTTGTATACATGGAAATGGCATATACAATACCATTAACACATGCATTTTAATGTTTTTATATATCAATTAAAACATGATTTTGTAGCTATCAGTTATGCTCTTTTTTATAACTTTATATATGTATATAATGCATTCTGGTATTGTCACCACAAATCCCTTCCATCTCTCTCCCATCCTGTTAGCACTACTGGTCCCCACTCTACCAGTTCCTTTCTCCTATTCATGTTCTCTGTTTTGCCCTATGACCCAATGAATTCAAGGAGGGGACCTGTGTGATGAGCAGACAGGATGGCCATGAGTTACTGAAGGTGGATAAGGGAGGACAGGACATCTGGAAATAGATGAGTCTGAGAAGCCTGGGCAGCGATGCTCTCCCCACCCAGAATGCTCATTCTCTAAGATCCCATGAGCAAGTCCAGCTCATTAGCACTGAGCTTAGGAAATAAATTTGAGTAACTAAGGTGTTTGTAAGGTATGTTTAGGAAAGAAATTAGGAAGAAAAGATGGGAAGAGAAAGCAAGATGTTAGTTATGGTTAAAGGATTTCTAAGCATAAACATAGATACCTTTATTTGTTAATGATGTGTGCAGAATATTCCACAGCATATGACTGGAATCAGGAAAAGTGGACACAGCACTGTACCATCACTTCAGAGGTTTACAAGAGACAGTGCTCTGGCTTTAGAAAGTACTTTCCCTGGACATGTGGAAGATTGTGTCCACTATGCTAGGGGTGCGGTATTTACCTACTTCATTCTTGCTGAGTTGAAAGAAGTTGGGGGTGATGATTTAAATCAGAGGTGACATATGGGCCTTTAACCTGACCAGATGGTGAATGTTGACTCTGTTTGAACTGTGGACAATATGTTGAGTGGAGGACAAAGGTTATTATAACATATTGAATTTTAAATGTCTGAGTGCTACTTTGGCATACATGGAGCTGTTCAAACCAAAGATTGAAACTCAGTTTATAGTGAAAGAAGAGACCAGTATTTATGAGGAAGCATGTGCATCACCCACAATCACACAGATTGGTGCTTATAACCAGCATCAAATGCATGGACAATTGTCAGGCAAGGTTTGCATTCACAGGCTCCTTCAAAATGACCTGGAGAGAAAATGCTTAGCCTTTTTTGACATTCTCAAAAACAATTTGAAAAAAAAAATACTATTATGGATTTACTCAGAATAGATGCCGTGCACCAGAACTATTCTAGAATACATGGCACAAAGTCAATATGAAAACAGAGAGGCAGACCTGGAACATGACGGAAGGCACAACAGTGTTCAAGAGCAGATTGCATCAGAGGAATGCTCAAAGTCGAAAAATTATGTTGGAATAGATGATGACCACTCCTTGCAGCTCTGGGGGCAGGGGATGTGACGACATGAAGTGGCATTTCGAAGACATTGGTTTAAAGGCTTGCTACAAGGCTTATGCTTTATTGTAACATTTAATCTTTAAGATAAAGGGGGATGAAAGAATAAATGAGATGCACTCACTAGTATCATCCATGCTTTCTTGGGTTAATGTAAGAAGAAAACCTACCCACATGCAGTGTCACAGAGCTGAGGATTCTAAAGGTAGGATTCAGGCACAAGTTCCAAGAGCTTGCAACTGATGCCCTGAGTCGCTGTCACACTCTTGAGTAGTTAAAAAAGAAGTCGTAATGATAGTGAAAACTGGATATTCATGTGGGCCAAATAGAACGCTGACCCATACTTCCCATCATGTTGAAAAACTAATTTAGAGTGGAAAAACTAATTCAGATGGAAACTATCAAAATCTGAAGAAAAAAAAACCATAAAACAGTGGAGCATGTTAAGATTTCTTCAGGAAGTACTTTACTTGAAAGAAAATAAATGTGGAGGAAATGTTAAATTAGATCTCATTAGAATTAAAACTTCTGCTTCTTGAAAGTTATGAAGACAACATGATGGTATACCATAATTGGGAGAAAATATTTGCATACATATATTTGAAAAGGTTTTATTTTTGTTTGTAACATATGCAAATGACATGTAAATCAAGAAAAAGACACATAGGCAAGCAAAAGTGGAAAAAGTTGCACTAGAGACAATGAGAAAATAGTCTGGTGCCCAGTCTGTACTTTGTTCACCAGGTCACTATTGAATATGCAAATGCAAATAGCATGCACAGAGAAAGCATTTCCCACTCACCAGGAACTGAGATTCAAGAGGAATGGTGAGGTGCATCGCACTCAGTACTCTCAAACTTCGATAAGCTATGAGGTAGACTTCTATATAAGCTGATGGTTTAGAAATTGCATTCACAAAACTCAATTAAAGAAAACAGGTTAACAGGAAAGAGTCTCTAGTCCTGCAGGAAATGCTGGAAACATTTATCAAGCTGAGTGAGATCTCCAAAGGTAAGTGGTTTGGAACCTACCTGCACCAGTTAGCTCCTGGAAGGTTAGGGGAAACCAAGAAGGAAATGCTGTTCCCAAAGGCTCATCTTTTTTTGTAGGGAAGTCGGCTGGAAGATGAGGGACTGAATACTTTTGTTGCTTGTTAGGCTGGAACAGGAGTTAGAAAAAACAGTCTCTCTCTCTCTCTCTCTCTCTCTCTCCCTCTCCCTCCCTCCCTCTCTCTCTCTCTCTCTCTCTCTCTCTCTCTCTCTCTCTCTCAAAGCTCAGTGTTTGGGCTGAAGTTAGGAAATGCTATCAAAAGTGCTTACTCCTTTCTCCTCTTCCCACCACTGCAGAACAGCTCGAGGTAAGAGCTAGTTATTATAGAACTTAGTGGTGGGTTCAAGGGCTGATATATACCAATGTAGACAGAAATCTTGGGCATCTCAGTATCATACTATAAGCCTGAAGCAGTATTTCTGCCAAGGTCACTGCTGAAGTAAATGGGAAGGAACCTTCACAAGGGCCTTCATACTTTCTTTCTTTATACCAGCACCATGGGAGAGCCTACAAGGAACATGGCTTCAGAGCCTGGAAGAAGGCAGAGCTTTGCTAGTGTTCCTATTCACACCTATTGGTGTGTTTTCCTTTAACCCCCCCTCATCTCCCTTATATCTGTTTCTTATTATCTATTTATTTATTTAGTATAATAATATCCCATAGCTTTAATAATATTTAGTCCATGTAGACCCTAGTGGTTTCTCAATTTCACCTCATGTCTCTTCATCTAATCTCATTTTTCTCAGTTTATCTAACACCAATCTCCAACCATATCTAACCTACTTCACTTCTACCCCTAATCTCAGTAACCAATACACCACTATATCATACTATTCATACTCATTTATCTTCCAAAAGTTTTTGGAAACTAAGGTTTAATTATTTTTACCTGGCTAGTATGGCATTTATATAGTAGGCATATCCATCACTGAAGGTTGTTTGTATAGTTAATATTTTATCCTAGACCTACCTTAGATCTTTTACCAGGTGCCCTGATCACATACAATGAATGAAGATTTAACTTCTGAACTATACAGTTCAACTCTATCATAACCTAACCTGACATTTACATTTCAGGTACTTCAACTGAAAAAATTCAGCTGACAGAAAATTATTCAATCAATGACAAAAATACCAAGCACATCAGCCACAAAGCAGTAATATAAACAACATGAAAAATGAAGGCAATGTGATCCACTTAAAAATTACCAACTGTGTAGTGAGTACAATTTCCAATCAGAGTGAATTAGATGAACACTGAAAAAATTCAGAAGAATGATTATAAATCTGTATAATGAAATATAATATTTTATAAATAAATTTCTAAATTAATCAAAGAGAAAACTCACATGAACAAAAAATAAAAAGGAAGGTTTATTTTCAGTAGAAGCTGTGATCTCAGAATGAGGCCCAGATTTGACTCAAGAATAGTGCATCTCTTAAATCTCATCAGAGAAGAGTCCTTCTGTAACTATAGAAGGACTCTGCAGCTGGTCAACATCGTAGGATAGACTGTAGAGTGCTTGAGGTTAAGTGGTGTCATTTGCATCATACCCATTCCCCTAAATCTTAGGTAACATCACTGAAGAGTGAGTGGGAAAAATGTATGAGTCAGAAGGACTAGATTTCTACAGTGAAGCACTATTTTTAGAAACAGGACCATTGTGCACATGTATTAACAGTGGCCATATCTGCATGCAGCAGACCTATACAGTATCAAGGTAGCTAAAATACAAGCATGGATGGGGAAGGCTTATAAAGATCCACCCCTAATTGAAGAGCTATTTAATTGAGGTATACTAGGTAGATGTTTTCTTCAAGGATGCAGCCCCTGAAAAGCTTCATGTGGGACCATGCTCCAGTAGTTGGACACATAGGAGGAGCTATCACATGGCGTTCAGAGTGGAAAATGGTAGAAATATAGAGAGAAACTGGAGTAATAGGAATGGGGAGGGGTCAAAATATGTTGTATACCATTGTGAAATTCTCCAATAGTATAAATAATTAAAAAGCATATATGGATAGATTGTAGTTTTGCCTTATGATGATTAGAATCAATGCTTCACTCTACATTTAAGTTATTTTGAAAATCCAATGTTATCATTAATATTTAGTTAATATAAATTTAAATTATATTATAATGATTTGAAAATAAAAGGGAGATGAAAGTGAGACTTCAAAACAGATATCAATAAAACTCAAAAAATCAGTAGGACATAGATTCTATGTTCAAAATTATATTCCACCAAACTAAAAAAGAAGAAATAGGTAAATATCTAACTCATATTATATATTAACATTAAGCTAGAGTAAGATAAATAAAAGACCTATAGGAAGCAATAAGAGTGAATCAATAATTAAATATTCCAATTAAAAGAGTCCTGATTCAGATAGATTGATTACACAGATTCTATAAGAATTTTAAAGGAGGATTAGTACCAATCATGCCCCGGTAGTTTACAAAATAGAAAAGGAAGGGATGCTAGTAAATTTTTCTAAACCAGAATTTTACTGATATCCAAATCAGATAGTGGCACAATTTAAAAAGAAAAAGAAAAAAGAGAAAGAAAATCACAGGCCTGTTTCCCTGATGTACATTCATTAAAGATTTTCAATAAACAACATGCAAACTAGAATCAAAAACACATCAAAAAGCTTATTCACTATTATGATTACAATAGCTACATTCTATTAAGGCAAGAATGGTTCAATATATAAATATATTAATTTATTTGCACTGGTAATTCATAAATGAACTCAGAGACAGAAACCACATAGTCATCTCAATAGATATAAGTATTTAGTAAAACCTAAAATCTATCTCTAATAAAAAGTCTTTAGGATCTATAAATAGGATTAACATGCCTAAATATAATGAAAACTTACTCTAATAAACCTACAACTACAATGTAAATCAAACAGAAACCAAACTGAAAGCATTTTCAAATAAAACAAGGAACAAGTTAATGCTTTTCATTCTTGTCATTTGTAATAAATACAGTGCTGGAAGTCTTACCTAGAGCAGTAAGCAAAAAGAAAGGAAGAAAGAAAGAAAGAAAGAAAGAAAGAAAGAAAGAAAGAAAGAAAGAAAGAAAGAAAGAAAGAAGTCAATATATCAGTATTTGAAGATGATATGATTTGAGATACAAAAGATAGAGTTAAGCCAAAAACTCCTCAGCTTAGAAAAACACTTTCAGCACAGTGTTAGGATACAAAATTAATATATAAAATGCAATGGCTATATACAGAAAGATGTACACGAATCTGATACTGATAGAGGAAAGAGCAGAGGAAATACTTCAAGACATAAGAACACACAATAATGTTCCAAACAAGACATCAGCCATCAGAAAATAACATGTACAATTAACAAATGTGGTTTTATGAAATGAAAAATCCTATGCCCAGGAAAACACATGCTCATGTGAAGAAGCAGGATGTATGAAAAGTCTTTGCCCAATATACAACCATCAGAGACACACTATATCAAATATCCAAAGAATTCTGAAACCCAAACAGCCAGAAAACAAAACAATCAGAAAATGAGGTAGTGAAATGAGTTTCAAAAATAAGAAATGCAGATTGCCAATAAATATTCAAAGTTTCTTGATATCAGAAGCCATCAAAAATGCAAATAAACTAAATTGGGATTCTGTCTCATCCATCAGATAGAAGTCGTCTAGCAGGTTGGCTAGGTTCAATGTTGACACAAGCTTAAGGGAATGTCAATTGGGAAAGTTGCCTCCAGTGGATTGACTTGTGTGAGAGCTTGTGGCATATTTTCTATTTTGGTGAACCTTGTGGTACATCTTAGGTCATGGAGGGTCATTCTACCTCTGCTCTGGTTTGTCTTCGGTGCTCTAACCAAGGGCTGAAGAAGTCATAAGAACAAGACAGTAAACAGCGATCCTCCAAAACCTGCTTCAGTTCCATTCTCCAGGTCTTGCTATGTCTTCCCTCAGTGAGGAACATATGAATTGTAAGGTGAAATAAACCCATTTCTTCCTAACCTGCTAATTGATATAATAGACCTGGTCATATTTTGTGAAAAACAGTGGAAGGAATTTGTAACTGTGGGCTAGAAAAACAATTGAGTGTTGGGAGCTAAGTGAGCTGGTGTGGGACCTTAAAAGATAGTGCTGAGAGCTGTGGAAATGATGAGGGCCTGCCTTGTGAAGTTTCAGTGGGATGTCTGAGAGTCACCTAAAGGCTCTGTCAGGGTCAGATGCCATTTTAACCTTTAATAGGTCAGTTGTTCTGGTTAGCTGGGGCTGAATATTTGGTTGTTGTTGAGGGAAATGTTAAAAAAAAAATGAACGTGCCAACTTTCTATGCTCCTGCTTCTCTCAACCTGCCGACTTCCTGACAGGCTGGACCATGTTCCTGCTCTAGTGCCAGCACTAGGGCCCATGTAAGGTGCTTTCAACTGGGCTAGCTCTGCGCCAGAGCTCCTGAGTCCCTGGGCAGGTCTTTGCAGCCAGGCCCATGCAATGACCGCTCATCCCATGATCAGTCATCTCAACACCCATTTACCCAGTAGAATGAAACCTCTAAAAGCTTATAATTAACCAATCAGATTTATGTGTCAATAAATTCTCAATTTATAAGGTGCCAATATAATAATTTCATAGCCAACTGGTAATGATAAAAGCTTTATCCCAATTATTCTAAGCTTATGATGTCATAATGGTGGCTGGTTAAGCCCAGGCTGATTCATCTCTGCTGCCATCTTCTTTCTCCCTCCCTTCTGCTAAGCTCTCTGGTCTCTGAAACTCTTAGCTCCATTTCCCCTTTCCTTGTCCAATCATAAGCCTCCTTCTGCCCTAATGTAATTGGACAGGGAAAATACTGCAGGTTGTAATTGAGACCAGAGCTATTCAAGTGAAAACTCTGTTTTACCAAGACAATTGGTGATTTTTAGCTTGAGCTAGAAATCAGTGGTGATTAAAAAGAGACCATCATTGCCAGGTGATTGGCAGACCCAATTGGACTAATTCTTAAGAGAAGGAACAATAGAAATAACATAGATAACATTTTAATTTGGGGAGCAAATGATTAAGTCATGTTGACACTATGGGCAGAAGTTAAAAAAAAGAATCATATTTCATTATTTAAACCAGAAAGAAGTAAATTTCTCCTAAAGGTCTATATGAAATTTGTAAGATATCCATAATGTAATATGGTATTTTGCTTCAATAGAGGCAAAAGTGGCCCACTGGCTGGGGTGGCTCGAAGAAGGTCACCCAAGATCCTGCTGTGGGTACCACTACCATGAACAAAGGTGTGGCATTTGGAGAGATGGGAAAGATGGACTACACACGGTAGAGAGAAGAAAAGGAAAGTGAGGCTGTGGAGAAATGTGAAAGTGGAGACTCAGCAGCCAGGAGGAACCAGATGATATAGGTAGGGTTGGCAGCAGCCAGGGCCATGTCTGGGTCTGTGATGCTGCTGCAGCTGGGGTGTGGATAGATATGATGTCTGTGGCCTAAATTAACATCCAAGTGGATGTCCATGGTCTGGGCAGTCACCAGATATCATGTGAATACCTGAGTTACTGTGTTGCTATGGGAAAACACGTTAATTTTAATGGCATGTGCTGCAGGTTGAGGGGACATCTGGGGACACCCGCTGGCCCCAGGTCATGAGAGCAGGAGAGCTGGTCCCACCCTTCACTGGCTGCTTGAGAGCCAGTTCTGAATCTCCCCCAGGCAGCACAGTAGAGTTGGCCCTCATAGTGAAGGGTGATGTAAGCTTCCCCTAGAACATGAGAGCAGGAGAGTTGTCCCTGCCCCTTGCCAGATACAGTGTTAGGTGAGTTATCTGGGGCAGAGCTGTGGAGTTCATTTTGGTGGAACAGGCACAGAGAGATCTGGTCTGCTGACCGACTCAGCTACCTCCTAGGCCCAAATCCAGGGATTTAAGTTGGCCCACCCAAACATCTCCCCCATCTGTGATTTGCAGGAACTAGTGAAGGGCCTGTCCTGCAGATCCAAAGCTGCAGGATCTCCATGACAAAAGGTAATGATGGCATTTCCAAGAGGAGTCCCATTGAAGATCTAGTATTGATATTTTAGCAGAAGCCTGAGGCCTAGAAAAAGACCAATGACTCATTGCAATGAACATTTGCAAGTAAAGATATGTTGACTAAAGTTTATACTGTGGGATACACTGACACACTACAGCTTCTACAAGAAGATGTTTTTGTTGTTGTTGTTTTATCTTGTTTTATTTGCTTTTCCAGGGGCTAGGGGATGGGGTTGCAAGGGCAGAGGGAAGATATGAAGGCATGGGGTGATGAGTGTCCTGGGGTACAAAATGTGAAATTAACAAAGAATCAATAAAAAATAAAAAAAAAGAAATAGAAGCAAAATTTCTAGTGTCTCAATGGAAATAGTACATGTGGCTCAAAGTAGACTGTGAAGGGGTTTATTCTTAATGTCCTCCAAGGTTGACAATCACTTTCTAACTACCTATGTAGCCACTGTAGGAATAAATATTGAGTCTCCTGAATACCTATAATTATACTTTATCAGCCAGTTGTATCATTTTTGGGTACTTACACACACACTTCATTATATCACAAAGATACTTGGAGTACACGGTACGAGTTGCAAGAACCAAGTTGTGGCTCCAACCCAGGTGACTCAAAACAGAAGAATGTATAAAGGAAAGGTAAACATTAAAGAAAATACACATCATGGGATTGTTTTCATCTGTAAGGAAAATTGAGGTCTTGTCATTTGCAGGAATGTGAATACCTTTGAGATAATCATGTTAAGCAGGTGAAACCAGTGTTAGAAAAATAAATGCCACATGTTTTCTCTCATTAAGATGTCCTAGATATTATATAGATACATGAAGTCAAGAACATACCGATGTATTGAAAATAGAAGCAAATGTAACAGAACAGAGGTCCAAGGGCAGGGTAGATGTGTAGAAGTGGAAGGCAGCAGATATATGGTGGGGATAAAATCACATAACATTGTGTGGCTGTACAAAAATGGCCTTATGTAACCCAGTATGATAAAATAAAATAAATATTTTGGTAGAGTCCAGTTATTAGTCTTTTTCACTTTTTATTTTATGTGTACAATTCTTTTATCTGTATGCATGTCTGTGTACCACATGTGTGCTGTGCCTGTGAAAGCCAGAAGACATCTCTTTTCCTGGGACTGGAGTTAAGAGATGGTTGATTAATATTTGGGTGCCAGGGATCTGATTCAGTTCCTCTGGAAGAGCAGCCAGTGCTCTATATCATTGTGAAATTTCTTCAGGCCCAGCTGGTACATTTTAAAAGAAAAGTAAAATCCCTAAACCCATCAATGCTATTATATGAAAATGAATTAACAAAATGGAAACATATAGCCATAAGTAAGCTTGATTTGTAAGAGCCAATAACAAAACAACGAGACAACGAGAATAGGCAAGAATATTTTATTTCTATACAATGGAATTCTTTGTAGCCACGCAAAGAATGAGTTATTAATACTAAGAGCATGTGCATTGATCAGAAAAGATATATTGTGTTAAATGATATGTAGGAAATAGTATACAGGATGCACTTGTTGATATATATTCAACCACAGACACAGTTTTCTGGGCATGCTAAGTGCAATCCCAGACACTCTGGGAGCTGAGAGAAGTAAGAGGACCTAAAGTTTAAAGCCAGCCTGGTATAGAGAGAGGAACCCCGTCTCAAAAGAACAACACATGTAAGCAAGAGGTAAATTACTAACAGATAAAAGGAGAACATGTTGGCCTCAATTAGAATAGTAGTTTCCAATTCACTGTGCGGTCAGGCTGTAAAAGGATACAAGAAAACTCTCTGACTGATAAGGATGCTCCCCCTTTGATTGAAGAGATGCTGTACATGTTTATTTTGACAGAGATCATGGCTTTGTACAATTAAGATCTCAAGTAATAGTTTCTGGACATCTCTCCACTCCCTTCAAATGAATGAAGGACAAAAAGAGAAAGATAAATAAGCAAATTAGATGTTTTATCTCTTAAGGGAACTGAGTAATTCTAGATACCATGAAAATATTAAAGTATGCACACATGTAAACATACATATTAAGGCTCCAAAATGTTTATGATTAAATATACACATCATATTTATAATGCATACTGAAATTTAAAATTTGAAGCAAGAAAATTTCCTCTAACTAGCATAGCAAAGAAAAGTCTGATAAAGATTTAAAATAATTAAGTAGGGACTGGAGACATGGTTAAGCACTTAAAAGTGCTAGCTTTTCTTGCAGAGGACCTGATTTGGTTTGCCTTTTTTTCCTGTGACAAATGTCAAAAGTGACATAGGGGAGGAAAAATGTTTATTTCCAATTACACTCCCAAGTCCCAGTCCATCATTTCAGTCAGGGCAGGAACTCAAACATGAACTAAAGAACAATTATGAAGGAAGGCTGCTAACTTGCTTACACACTAGTTTGTACTCAACTAGTTTTCTTATAGTGCAGTACCAACAGGGTTAGTACACTCAAAGTAGACTTGAACCTCTGAATTCAATTATCAATGAAAACAGTACTCCATAAACATAACTACAGGACTATCTGTCATTGTTATCACAACTAATCCGGACAGGACCCAAATTGTGTTCTCAGCAAACCCACATCAGGTTAGCTCACAAACTGCCTGTAATTTCATCTCCAGAGAACATCACATTCTTCTGGCCTTCATGGACTCATACAAATCCAGACATACACACATACACATAAATAAAAACAGAATACATATATAAAGCAGTCAATAAGATTATGTAGAAATATAGGAGTGGGATTATATTAAACATATTAAAATAATAATGTCGGCAAGTTATATAGACCAAAATAAGGAATTAGATTAAAAAAATCCTTGTTGGACTGGAGAGATTGCTCAGTGGTTAAGAGCAGTGACTGTTCTTCTGAAGGTCCTGAGTTCAAATCCCGGCAACCACATGGTGGCTCACAACCATCTGTAATGAGATCTGACACCCTCTTCTGGTGTGTCTGAAAATAGCTACAGTGTATTTACATATAAAAATAAATAAATCTTAAAAAAAACAAAACCAAAAACAAACAAACAAACAAATCCTTGTTTGACTAACAAACACTCAAAACAAATAAAAACAAAAGACCAAAAAGTTCATAGTACAGGAGATTCTTATTATTTCATATGATGCTTATATGGAAAGCATAGTTATTTTTCTTATGTTCTCTTAAAACATAAATTGTGACAACCTTTTTGTAGAGAAGTTTGACAGGATCTATCAAAATAATACTTGCACTTTATTCAAAAATTCTTCTTTTATGAATCTTATCTACAAACATCCAGACATATATTCACAGATTTATCTGTATGGACATTTAGTATGATGTTTACAATACAATTGAAAATCAAATAGATAGGAAAAACTTTAATATGGATGTGTTGTTGACTATATTCAGTCATTGCAATAAAGGGGAGATTTAAAATTCTGGACAGAATGTTAAAAAATATATAGTGTTACATTTTTAAGTAAATATATATTGATGTATATGCATAGTTATCCACTTCACAGAAAAAAGACATCAGAGTAAATTATTTTTGTGGGTTCTGGAGATCTTGGGCATAAACAAAGATATTAATATTTCATGTTAAATATATATTTTTCCTTCACTAAAGTGAGAATATTAATATTATCTACATGTATCCAACTAGGCAGTGTTTAAAATAGAATAATTACATATGAGAATGGTAATGTTGTATAGGATATATCCTGCTTTATTCAAATCCATTTCTGAGACTGTAGTTTGGGCCTTCCAACTTTAATAACAGATGCAATAGTTCCCTTTACAACCTTTGGTATATATAAGAAGACTCAAGCAGTATGCTGAATGGGGAAAATGTATCTTTAAAAGATAACCATGTTGGAAGTGTTATTATAGCCTTGATTGGATCTCTGTTGAGTCCCATTCCTGGAAAGCTATTTCCTTCTTGTGAAAAGACTAGACTCTCTGGTCATAGGAAAAGACAATATCGTATAATCCAGAAAACATTAACAGTTAATTGGGCTGGGCCTGTCAATCACCTTGTCAAAGGAAACCCTTCAAGAAGGCAAGTTTATCTAAAACTAGGATAAACAGATCGAAGGAATAATTATATCCTTAATGAAATAATATATATAGGCTTGCTTCCCAGAAACCTGGTCCACAGTGCAGTTGCTGTAGTCAGGAGAGAGACACCATGAACTTCTTCTAGGTCTGCCTTACTGAAATCTGACTCAAAAAGGCAAAATCTTTCTCTCATTTCCTTTCCTGTGTTTTTCTTTCACATTCTGGTCAGAACCTAAATTGGTTTTGATGGTTTCTTTTGTTTCTGTGGTACTTTTCATGTTACTCTGAAGCTACCCGCCCCTTCTGGCATTGCTTGCTAAGCCTTCGTGCCTAATTTAAAAAGTCAAATCCTGTTCTATTGTTTGTCCCATTAGCCTCCTCCAAGCAACTGCAGCTATGAACAGGTTCCTTTCTATAAAAAAAAATGCTCTACTAAAATTGCTAAGTTCTTCAATTAAAGAGACTAATGGGTCAAAGAAAGGACCACAATTTTCTGAACAACAATGTCACCTCTAAGTACTAAAGCTGAGCTGAAGTAGATTTTGAATACTGGCAGAGTTCTCCACAAACAGGGAGAAGGTTGCATGGGGAAGAATATATAAATGTGTATTGTATGGCATTTTCTTTTTCTTCCCGGGCATAGAGTGATAGGACATCATTAAATTGATCCTATAACCATGGCTTCTAACTATCAAAGCCATACAGTGATAAGTTGGTGGTAATGGTAAGAGAGTGATTGACATTCCATTGTAAAAGGAGGTTGAGGAGGGTCACATGACTATCACCTCGGCGGCTCCAGCTATCACTTCATCTTGACTTCTCCAACTGTATGCAAGTGGTCTTGGAGATGTAGAGCATTAGTGTGTAGAAGGTTAGCTGAAGGGGCCTCCATGATGTCCCTGGTGTGTCTTCTTTGAGAGAAGGCAGTGCCATTCTCAGCTCTTGGTGAGTTTAACTTTTGTAACAAGGGTGCTGCTTATTCATGGCCACCAAAGCTACCCTGAAGCACAGGCTTCTAAGTTTACAGTGCCATGCCCCACCAGAGGAAGGAGACGGAGACAGGTAGTAAACAGAGCAAACATGGATTTATTAAGGATAAATGAGAATTCCTGAGAGCTGGATGGGTACCAAGAAATGATACCGAAGTAGTGTCTAGTTTACTGGCCTTTTAGGCGATATGTGCCAGAAATTTGAAGAACACTGAGAGAGTCTTTACTGTGACTTGTCATTCTCTGAGCACATTATAGGCAGAAACTGTGAGTGGGCTACACTCTTGCTCCTGGACTCAAAGAAGTGATAGCACAGTCCTTTCCCATAAGGAAAGTAGCCAGGAAATTATTTTGCTCACTTTCATCCACTCTCTTTCCTAAATAATTTTGTTCATTCTGTAAGCTGCTTAGTGAGGCACTTTCTGCATGACTAGTTCAAAATATAACAAGAACCCTACCTATGATTCCTAGAGGAAGCTATTTTCTAGCTCCATAAAATCACCATGGATAACACGGGACTTTGTGGTGATGCAGCTGATTAGAGCATCTGTAAGGAGCTGCCTACCTATATTCTATAAAGAAGCCAATCAAATTCATTGATTTGTCAAGCTAGACTTGATAGAATTAGGACGATGGTCTGCCTTTGGTATTTACCTGTAGTAAATATACTCTCAAATCACCCCAGGAAAAATTAGTATGGCATGATGCTCAGTATTTTCTTCTTATGATTTGAATAGGGAATGCATTGAGTTATTTGATCATTTTCAAAATTTTATGGTGCAAAGTTATATCCTAAAACCTGGTACTTTAAAAGATAACAGTTTCTATAAACATGTTTACAAACACAATGTCCATGCATTTATACCATGGGGTGGAATGTATTGAATTTGAAAGGTACAGAGAATATTCTTGTTTTGTTTTTGAGAAATTATAGATAATATGTTTTAACCAAATATTATACGCATTTAAACCCTATTATTTGACATTAATTCTTATTATTCATTTAAATGTGAATTATTCATTATGTTTCTAAAATTAACTATGTGTGAAATTCATAGCAAATTAATTTCAATAATTAAATCTAAACTGAAAAGAAATTACAGGGTGGGAATACATTTTGCGTTCTCTCATTTTTCATTTTAAAATTCAAAAGAGCTACAGTAAGGTGTACACTCACACACACACACACACACACACACAAAGTGAAATAGGCAGGCGTATTAAAGAGTAATATACAACTCATTGGAAAAGCCTAAGCTGAATCTGTGCTAACCTCCTATGGCAAGAGGTAGGGATTTGAAACTGTTCTTCATCAGAAAACTTGCATTTTAATAAGTGGAAATGATGTAATTAGAAAAAACAAAGTCTTCTTTGGTATTAGGTCAAAGTATTCCACAAAATAGAAACAGATGAAACACTACCCAATTCATTTTATGAAGTCACAGTTACTCTGACACCTAAACCACACAAAGACACAACAAAGAAAGAGAAATTTAGACCAATTTCCTTTATGAATTTCGATGCAAAAATAGTCAATAAAATTCTTGCCAATCGAATCCAAGAACATATCAAAACAATCATCCACCATGATCAAGTAAGCTCATCCCAGGGATTTAGGGATAGTTCAATACGGAAATCCATCAATGTAATCCACTATACAAATAAACTCAAGAAAAAAAATACATGATCATTACATTAGATGCTGAGAAAGCATTTGACAATATCCAATACCTCTTCATGATAAAAGTCCTGGAAAGATCAGGAATTCAAGGAGCATACTTAAATACAGTAAAAGCAATGCACAGCAAACCAGTAGTCAGCATCAAACTAAATGGAGAGAAACTTGAAGTAATCCCACTAAAATCAGAGACTAGACAAGGCTGCCCCCTTTTCCCTACCTGTTCAATATAGTACTCAATGTCCTATCCAGAGCAATTAGACAACAAAAGGAGTTCAAAGGGATTCAATTTGTAAAGGATGGAGTCAAAGTATCACTAGTTGCAGATGATATGATAGTATACTTAAGTGACCCCAAAAATTCCACCAGAGAACTCCTAGACCTAATAAACACCTTCAGCAATGTGGCTGGATATAAAATTAACTCAAACAAATTAGTAGCCTTCTTATACTCAAAGGCTAAAGAGGCTGAGAAAGAAATTAGGGAAATGATAACCTTCATAATAATCACAAATAATTTAAAAATAACTTGGTGTGACTGTAACCAAGCAAGTAAAAGATCTGTATGACAAGAATATACAGAGAACTCAAGAAGTTAGACCCCAGAAAACCAAATAACCCTATTAAAAAATTGGTTACAGAGATAAAAAAAGAATTTTCACCTGAAGAACTTCGGATGGCTGAGAAGCATCTTAAAAAATGTTCAACATCATTAGTCATTAGGGAAATGAAAATCAAAACAACCCTGAGATTTCACCTCACACCAGTCAGAATGGCTAAGATCAAAAAACCCTGGAGAAAACAGGTACTGGTGAGGATGTGGAGAAAGAAGAACATTCCTACACTGATGGTGGGGTTGCAAATTGGTACAATCACTCTTGAAATCAGTCTGGCAGTTCCTCAGAAAACTGGGCTCGTCACTTCCGGAGGACCCTGCTATACCACTCTTGGGCAAATGCTTGAGAGGATGTGGAGAAAGAGTAACACTCCTCTATTGCTAGTGGGATTTCAAGCTGGTAAAACCACTCTGGAAATCTGGTTGATGGTTCCTCAGAAAATTTGACAAAGCACTACCTGGCATATATCCAGAAGATGCTCCAACATGTAAAAAGGACACATGCTCTCCTATGTTCATAGCAGCCTTATTTATAATAGCCAGAAGCTGGAAAGAACCCAGATGTCCCTCAACAGAGGAATGGATACAGAACATGTGGTAGATTTACACAATGGAGCACTACTCAGCTATTAAAAGCAATGACTTCATGAAATTCTTAGGCAAATGGGTGAAGCTAGAAAATATCATCCTGAGTGAGGTAACCCAATCACAAAAGAACACACATGGTTTGCACTCGCTGATAAGTGGATATTAGCCCAAAAGCTTGGAATACCCAAGCTATAACTCACACACCACATGAAGCTCAAGTAGAAGGAAGACCAAAGTGTGGATACTTTGATCCTTATTGGAATGCTGATCAAAACACTCATGGCTCACAGCCAACCAATAGACTGATCATAGGGCTCCCAATGGAGCAGCTAGAAAAAGTATCCAAGGAGCTGAAGAGGTCTGCAGCTCTGCAGGAGGAACAATAATATGTACCAACCAGTACTCCTCAGAGATCCCGGGAACTAAACCACCAACTAAAGTGTACACACGGAGGGAACCATATGTCTAGCTACATATGTAGCAGAAGATGACCATTTCAGATATTAATCAGAAGAGAGGCCATTGGTCCTGTGAAGACTTGATTCCCCAGAATAGGGGAATGCAAGTCAGTAAATGGGGGGGGGGAGATGTGCAGGTGGAGGGAGGATGGAAGGGGCAGTTTTCGGAGGGGTAATGAGGAAAGGGGATACCATTTGAAATGTAAATAAAGTATGTATCTAATTAAAAAAGAAGAAACAAAGTCAGGTTACATGCCATTCTATAATTGGTACAGAAGCACAGAACAGAACAGAGATCAGAGCATGGAATAACTGCAAAGGCAGCTGCAGTCATCTAGGCTCGAGATCTGAATGAACGAAAGGAGACATTGGTCTATGTGAGGCATCACATTTCAAGCAAATGGAGAAAACAGACACACAGGTTTTGGAGTTAAGAATGAGCCTGGAACACTGACAGAACATTGAAGTGTCCTGTATCCTTGGCATGCAGTGCCAGTAAACTACAGTGAGAATTCAGGTCATAGAAGTTGTAAGGTGTCAAAACATACAGGGCACCCAGGCACTAGTAAAGAGTTTGGATTGTATCTACTGTTCTGAGAAGACATTGGAGAGGTTTGAAACAGCAGGTGGGTGAAAAATCCATCACTGCCAACATGTTAGTGGCTTGTCTTGGTCTGCATAGGAAATATTTTGAAATTGACAGAAGTAAAGGATGGAAGTATGATTGTAGGTTCAGACTATTGAAGTTGTTGTAAAGTTCTGGCTTTCTAACTTTTGTTTCTATATGTTTATTTTTTTCATAGTCCAGGACAATCTTAAACCCAACATAAATTTTAGCCACCTAAGCTAGCACTTAAGATGATAGTAAAAGTCTTAGGACAGGCTGGAGAGATGCCTCATTGGTTAAGAACACTGACTGCTTTTCTAATGGTCCTGAGTTCAATTCCCAGCAAGCACATGGTGGCTTACAACCATCTGTAATGGGATCTGGTGAACTTCTGTTGTGTCTGAAGAGAGCAATGGTGGTGTACTTATATGTATAAAATAAAAGAATAAATAATCTTTAGAAAAAAGGCTTAGGAAATGGTCATTAGCTTTTATCTTTTGACCAGCAGTACTTTCTGATATGATGAGTTCTGATATGGTGAGAAAATGATCCTTAAGTTAAGATGTGATTTAGAGCCAAGAAGCATGGTTTAGTAATGCAGCTATTGAGGTAGAAATGTTTGTTGAAGGGCATATGGAAGAAAAAGGAGCTCCCAAACTATCTTAGTCTGGAAGAAACTCATGACACTGACATTTGCTTGCAATCTGTTTACTGAGGAGAATATGTCTAAAGAGACTAAAGGCGTGGGGATAGTGGGAAAGGGAAGGAAAAAGACAGAGAAGGTATCCATGTCAGAACAAGTGGGACTCCAAGGAGCTCTGGAGCATACCCCACTTTCGAGAGCTTTCTCTGCTAGAAAGAAACTTCTGTACTAACTGATATATCAGCATCATATATATCAGCATTGCTATATACCATATAGAATACTATAGAAATAACATTTTATTCATAAAGGCTATTGAATCTGAGGAGTGGGCAAAGAACACAGATATGGGAAATTCCACAGACTAGAGTATCCTTCTTTTTGCCTGTGTCTTCATACTTGACTCAGAATTTTATTTCATTTTTCCACTGGCCTCTGCTCCCTCACTGATAGTCATTCTGATGGAAGCAACTAGCTCTAGGAGAATAATGGATGGTACTGTTAGATCACTGCTATCATCCAGCTCTATATACTTTGAATGTATTTATTTCAGTCTTCACAGTAGTAAGAACAGAAGAACTAAACTGAGCCAGCAATTTGAGGCACAAATATCTTGAAAAGTAGAGTTCTGATTCTTGTTCTTTGTCAGAGATTGGAGACCAGAAATACTAGAAGTATTTGGGGTCTCTGATTCCTAACCTAGTCTCTTGTTATCTCTCTTCTTTTATTATATGACCAGAATTGGCATCACTGTCTGGAAACCCCGAACAAGGGCATCACCAAAGTAGAAGCATAAACAACTCAAAGGTAAGCCAACTGGACTGACAATCTGGGACAGATACCTAGACCTCATCCCAGACAAGCTCTATCAATTCCAGAGGACCTACAACCCCTAACTCAAGATATATTTGATGACCTCTGGTTTTCTGGGACCATACTATCATAAGGTATTGTTCATCTGAGGAATGAACAGGAAACACTTATTCTCAAGGACACTATCCTTTAGTCTTTAATAAACAGCAACTCCTTTCGCCTGATGATTCTTATACCTGCTCTGTGCGAGAGAACATTGCAGATGGGTATGATACAATCCAGACCGCTTCCCCAAGAAATCTGGCACCACAATCCCTATTGCAAGCACAATGCTGACCTAGACCATATGTGAAGACCTGGCTCTGTGTTTGGAACACACTCCTTCCTCCCTTCTGTGTTTCATCCACTAAAGCTCCACAGAAAACTTTGCCCTGTGGTAGCTAAGGCCACTTGCAATGGTCATTTTGTGCTTGGCTTTTACAAGGCTTAAGCCATTACCTTTCAGGACAAAGACAATTTATGAGGCAGCTTAAGGTCTCCATGCTAGAAATTGATGAAGTTCTATTAATCTCCCATCCACTAATTTGATTTGCTGTGTTCCTTTCATGGAAGACACTAGCCTGTCATAAATCTGACAGGCCCATGCTCACGCTGCATTGCTTTTATTATTACTGTATTACAGGGTTTCAGTAACTTGGATTTAGGATTACAGACATAACTGCCAGAGAAATTTACAGCATGCTGCCATCCCCACATTTTTATGCCTTGGCTTCTTGCACAGTTTCTTTTCAAATCTTAACACTTATCCCTTGACTTCAGTTAAAAATACAGCGTGTGCTCTTTCTGTCTGCAAGAAGTATTTGTATTCTAAGAAAAGCTGAAGTAACTTTGTTTCTCCATATTTTCATAACTAGATGAACTTTGGAAATATTCTTAAGAAGAAAATTTTTCTGGGCTAGTCAATACCAATTAGGTGTTACTTTTAATTTGTTGGCATTCTGATATTGAATCTTTAGAAGGAAAAACTGAGGACATGCAAAGTCATCTGAGATGGGGTTCAGTCACACACTGATTCAGTGTCTGTGACTCTTAATTAGTTTTCAGAAAAGGCAAAGCTTGTCCCTTATTATGTTGAGGACATCCAGTTTTTTAAAGGACAAAGATAATTATTAATTATATGCTCAGAGTTATATTTTTAATAAAGAATTGTGAGGTATAAGGCAATTATCTAAATTACTTTTTAAACTAAATGATGAAGATAACTAAGCTATTTTAGAGGCTGCTCAGAATAATGCATGGTGTGTTAAATTATTTTAATAAAAAGTCTCAGTCTTTATATGATAATTAAAGATTTTTGATTTTTTGATAATTAAATATTTAAGACAACACAAAATGTAATACATTCCTTTTTTCTTTCTTTTCTTTTTTTATTTGATATACTCTTTATTTACATTTCAAATGATTTCCTCTTTTCTGGCTCCCCACTCCCCGAAATTCCTATAAGCCCTCTTCCCTCCCCCTGTTCCTATACTGCTGCACTGAGTCTTTCCAGAACCAGGGGCCACTCCTCCGTTCTTCTTGGATATCATTTAATATGTAGATTATGTCTTGGGTATTCAAAGTTTCTAGGCTAATATCCACTTATCAGTGAGTGCATACCATGATTGATCTTTTGAGCCTGGGTTACCACACTTAGTATGATTGTCTCTACCTCCATCTATTTGTCTAAGAATTTCATGAATTCATTGTTTCTAATGGCTGAATAGTACTCCACTGTGCATATATACCACATTTTTTTGTATCCATTCCTCCATTGAGGGACACCTGGGTTCTTTCCAGTTTCTGGCTACTACAAATAGGGCTGGTATGAACATAGTGGAGCATGTGTCCTTATTGCATGCCAGGGAATCCTCTGAGTATATTCCCAGGAGTGGTATAGCAGGGTCCTCCGGAAGTGTCATGCCCAGATTTCTGAGGAACAGCCAGACTGATTTTCAAAGTGGTTACACCATCTTGCAATCCCACTAGCAGTGGAGGAGTGTTCCTCTTTCTCCACATCCTCACCAACACCTGCTGTCTCCTGATTTTTTGACCTTAGCCATTCTGACTGGTGTGAAGTGAAATCTTAGGGTTGTTTTGATTTTCATTTCCCTAGTGATTAATGATGTTGAACATTTATTAAGGTGCTTCTCAGCCATCATAAATTCTTCATGTGAAAATTCTTTGTTTAGCTCTGTACCCCACTTTTTAATAGGATTACTTGGTTCTCTGGGTTCTACCTTCTTGAGTTCTTTGTATATATTAGATATTGGCCCTCTTTTGAATTTAGGGTTGGTGAAGATCCTTTCCCAATCTGTTGGTTGACGTTTTGTCCTTTTGACAGTGTCCTTTGCCTTACAGAAACTTGGTAGTTTTATGAGGTCCCATTTGTCAATTCTTGATCTTAGAGCATAAGCTATTGGTGTTCTGTTCATGAACTTTTCCCCTATGTCCATGCCCTCAAGGGTCTTCCTCAGTTTCTTTTCTATTAGTTTCAGTGTGTCAGGTTTTATGTGGAGGTCCTTGATCCACTTGGAGTTGAGCTTAGTACAAGGAGATAAGAATGGATCGATTTGCATTCTTCTACATGCTGGCCTCCAGTTGAATCAGCCCCATTTGTTGAAAAGGCAATCTTTTATCCACTGGATGCTTTCAGCTCCTTTGTCAAAGATCAAATGACCATAGGTGTGTGGGTTCATTTCTGGGTCTTCAATCCTATTCCATTGATCTGCTTACCTGACATTGTACCAATACCATGTAGTTTTTTATCACTATTGCTCTGTAGTAATGTTTGAGGTCCAGAATACTGATTCCCCCAGAAGTTTCTTTACTGTTGAGAATAGTTTTAGCTATCATGGGTTTTTTTGTTATTCCAGATGAATTTGAGAATTGCTCTTTCTAACTCTATGAAGAACTGATTTGGGATTTTGATGGGGATTGCATTGAATCTGTAGACTGCTGTTGGCAAGATGGCCATTTTAACTATATTAATCCTGCCAATCCATGAGCATGGAAGATTTTTCCATTTTCTGAGGTCTTCTTCGATTTCCTTCTTCAGAGATCTGAAGTTCTTGTCATATAGGTCTTTCACTTGTTTGGCTAGAGTCACCCCAAGATACTTTATGCTGTTTGTGGCTATTGTGAAGGGTGTCATTTCCCTAATTGCTTTCTCAGTCTGCTCATCCTTTGAGTATAGAAAGGCTACTGATTTGCTTGAGTTGATTTTGTAACCAGCCACTTTGCTGAAGTTGTTTATCAGCTGTAGGAGTTCTCTGGTGGAGGTTTTTGGGTCACTTAAGTATACTATCCTATCATCTGAAAATAGTGATACTTTGACTTCTTTCTTTTCAATTTGTATCCCTTTGACCTTCTTATGTTGTCTAGTTGCTTTAGCTAGGACTTCAAGAACTATATTGAAAAGATATGGAGAGAGGGGGCAGCCTTGTCTAGTCCCTGATTTTAGTGGGATTGCTTCAAGTTTCTCTCCATTTAGTTTGATGTTGGCTACCGGTTTGCTGTATATTGCTTTTACTATGTTTAGATATGGGCCTTGAATTCCTGTACTTTCCAAGACTTATAGCATGAAAGGATGCTGAATTGTGTCAAATGCTTTTTCAGCATCTAATGAAATGATCATGTGTTTTTTTTCCTTTGAGTTTGTTTATATAGTGGATAGCATTGATGGATCTCCGTATATCGAACCAACCTCGCATCCCTGGGATGAAGCCTATTTGATCATGTGGATGATCATTTTGATGTGTTCTTAGATTCGGTGGGCAAGAATTTTATTGAGTATTTTTGCATCAATATTCATAAGGGAAATTGGCCTGAAATTCTCTTTCTTAGTTGGATCTTTGTGTGGTTTTGGTATCAGCGTAATTGTGGCTTCATAGAAGGAGTTGGGTAGTGTTCCTTCTGTTTCTATTTGGTGGAATAGTTTGAAGAGTATTGGTGTTAAGTCTTCTTTGAAGGTCTGATAGAATTCTGCACTGAAGACATACATGACAAATCCAAACTTACACAATATCTTTCCACAAATCCAGCCCTACAAAGGATAATAGGGGGAAAACACCATTACAGTGAGGGAAACTGCAGGATATTAAACTTCTTTTATCAAACCCAAAAGAAGATAACCACAGTATAAAATTAACATCAAAATGATAGGAAGCAATAACCACTACTCCTTAATATCTCAATGGACTCAATTCCCCAATAAAAAGACATAGACTAAAAGACTGGATACTTAAACAGGACCCTACATTTTGCTGCATACAGGAAACACACCTCAGTGTCAAAGACAAAAACTACCTTAGAGTAAAAGGCTGGAAGACAATTCTACAAGCAAATGGTCTCTGGAAAGAAGCCGGAGTTGCCATTCTAATATCAGATAAAATTGACTTCAACCTAATGTCATCAAAAGAGACACGGAAGGACACTTCTTGCTGGTCAAAGGAAAAATCCAACAAGAAGAACTCTCAATCCTGAACATCTATGCTCCAAATGCAAGGGCACCCTCATTCATAAGAGAAACTTTACTAAAGCTCAAAGCACACATTGCACCTAACACAATAATCGTGGATCAACACTCCGCTCTCCTCAATGGACCGATCGGGAAAACAGAAATTAAACAGGGAGACAGTGAAACTAATTGAAGCTTCGGACCAATTGTATTTAACAGATATATATAGAGAATTTTTTATCACAAAGCAAAAGAATATACCTTTTTCTCAACAATGAAAATGAAGGCTGAACATACCCAAATCTATGGGACACAATGAAAGCAGTGCTAAGAGGAAAACTCATAGCTTTGAGTATCTCCAAAAAGAAATTGGAGAGAGAATACACTAGAAGCTTAATGGAACAATTGAAAGCCCTGGAACAAAAAAAAAAGAAGCTAATTCACCCAGGAGGAGAAGAAGACAGGAAATCATCAAACTCAGGGCTGAAATCAATCAAGCAGAAACTAAGAGAACCATACAAAGAATCAACAAAACCAGGAGCTGGTTCTTTGAAAAAAATCAACAAATAGATAAACCCTTAGCATTCTTTTTTTTTAAAATGTATTGATATATTTATTTACATTTCAAATGATTTCCCCTTTTCTGGACCCCCACTCCCCGAAAGTCCCATCAGTCCCCTTCCCTCCCCCTGTTTTCCCACCCAACCCTTCCCACTTAGCATTCTTTTTTAAACATGGACTTTTATTGATTCTCTACAAATTTCACATCATAAAACCTGATCATAGACCAGTTCCCATGTAAGTCCCACTACCCTTCTGAGCTCCTCCCACACCCTCCCCCAAAAGTAAAAATAAAAATGAGAAAAAAGGAAACAAGTCCAATCTGTGTTATTATTGATATATTCACTGGAGCATGGTCAAACTTTCTGTGGCTTTCCCCTGAAATAGAACTAATTCTTTGTCCTCTCTCATCCACACCAAAAGCCATCAATTATAGAGATACATTACAGCAACTCTTTAACACTTTTTAAGAGTTTTCTTCAATGGCTTCCTGCCTAGACTGTTATTTATTTTTTGGGTGTAGGGAGATGGTTGGGGTAGGGGTTGTCACAAAAGACTTCCTTATCCCTCTTCTCAACTGTGCATCTGTAACCATTGATATCAAAGCAAATATAGCATCCTTGCTTAGTGCTCAAACGTGCTCTGGCTGGAAGTATGCTAGTATTTCTAGGGGACAGTGCTTTCTTGTCTTCGTGTCTTCTGTAAGATGTCTACTCAAACTGATTCATCTGAGACTTCTAACTTATAGTTAGGAAGGCAAGTTAGAGCATGGAGAGACGGATGTAGATACACATTAGAATGAATTTCTTTTTGCTGCTAGAGGAATTTCTCAAATTTTTTGGACTTTTACAATGAATGATTGTAAAGACATTGCCAGCCAAGGGTTGAGAAAAAAGCAAGCATAATATCTGAAGCTTAGTGTAAACCTGAGTGGCAAATAAAGGAACAGTGATAAAAACAATAACACACACACACACACACACACACACACACACACACTTCTGAAACCTGTTCATGCTTTGAATATCTGCATTATTTTTATTTGTTCACCTGTTTTGAAAACAATAAGAAAGAAAGAAACAAAGAAAGAAAAGAGATTATCAAGAAAACTCAATGGGTTAAAAGCTGGCTCAATATTAAGGTGGTGAAGTTTCTGGATACAGTACAGAAATTGCATTGTGGAAGAACAACAGAGCTGCTGATTAAGTATACAGATATAAATATAGCTTTTGTATCTGGAACAGATAGATGCATTTAGATACACTGCTGGGTAGTTAGAAGTATACTGCTTCATTCTATAAATGAGATTGCATTTCTGGTATTTGAGCTGTGGAGCTGTGAGTGCAACTCTAGCTTTTCTTCCTATAATGGTGGAATCATTTTACTTGCGCATGCATCCAGGGTGCTATATGACAATAAAAAGCATGACAGTCAACACCAGGCTTGGGCTGAGCCCTGATAGTGTCCTCCTTAACCAATGGAAAGTATGTGCTCTCTTATTCAGATGGGATGGGCTCTGCTGGCCGTGCTGCTTTCAATGCTTCCCTAGGTACCTTCTACATTTTTTTATTTTCTATATTCTTTGTTTACATTCCAAATGATTTCCCCTTTCCCAGTTCCTCCTCCCCATATATCCCATAAACCTTCTTCTCTCCACCCATTCTCCAATCACCTCCCTCCTTTTTCTCTGTCCTGGTACTCCCCTACAATGCTCGATCTAGCCTTTACCTCTCCTGGGCATATACCCAGAGGATTCCCCAGCATGCAATAAGGACACATGCTCCATTATGTTAATAGAAACCTTATTTATAATAGCCAGGAGCTGGAAAGAACCCAGATGTTCCTCAATGGAGGAATGGATACAGATAATGTGGTATATTTACACAATGGAATACTACTCAGCAATTAAAAACAATAAATTATGAAATTTTTAGGCAAATGGTTGGAACTGGAAAATATCATCCTAAGGTACCTTCTATATTATCAACAGAGAGAGCATCATTGCGAAGTATCCATGTGGAGGCATGTCCTCAGTGAATTTCTTTCATGATCCTTTGTCATTATTTTCTTTCTTTTTTTTTGTTTTTGTCCTTTCTACCCCAGTGGAATTCTGCCAACAGATTTCTGCAGTTACCAGTTTCAAAAGTTCTTATCATTTAGATTTTACTTCAACATTTTTTCCCATTAAACTGGAAGAATATATTTGGATTTCCTACCAAGACTTTGATTGATAAAGTCCTATTAAGGCTGGTAGCATAAAAATATGTGGAAATATGTGGTCATGTAAATTGTTTAACTCATAACAACACATCCATTGTCAAGTTCATTTTTCTGTTCATCTGTCTGTTTCCTACTTTCTCTCTCATGAATATGGATATGTGTATATTTTTTATAATTTTTACCTACTTTTATAGGTATCATTTGAGATCCAATATTATATATTTTTGGAAATTAGTATTCTCTGTAGGATTTTTCCCAAAGATTCAGAAAAAAATGGTGTGTGTGTGTGTGTGTGTGTGTGTGTGTGTGTGTGTGTTATATAGTCATTGTGTGTGTATGTGTTATATAGTCAGTAAGCTAGAGACTGGGGAGATGATAGCACAGCCACAGCTTAAATATAAAATCTAGCAGTCTCAAGACTGAAGATGAGCTTACTTAGTAAGTCCAGCATTCAGGTTTGATGAGACATGCTCACAATCCCAGTGTCTAGGAGGCTGTTAGGAACATTAGCACATGCTTTTGTATGAGCATGATTTTTTTGTTTTTCTGGGACCAATATGCAAGACTACAATCATCATTTCATATGTCATTTACACACTTAATATTGTAAGGAACTACCACTGTATTTTCAGAGTAACTATGCAATATTTTATTACTTCCAATATGGGATGAGTATCCAAATTTCTTAACATATTTCCCAGCATTTTTGAAAATTTATTTTTGTAATTTGAGCCATTTTGATGGATGTGTGATAATAACCATTGTGTACTGGTGTTATCTTCTGCAGTAGGTGATGGTGTTGACATCTTGTCATGGGTTTGATGCCATTTGTACAAGTTCTCTCATGAGAGGAATAGTGCCCCTTTGCATATTGCTTATTCCTGTTGGGCTTCTAGGATATACAGCTTTCTTTGTCTTGCACTGGTAGATTAGTCAGTCTGGAAAGACTTAACAAAGAACCAAAACAAACAAAACAGGATTGCTATACCAAGAGGTTATTTTTCTCTCATCCAGGAGGTGGAAAATCCAAGATCAGAACGTCTGAGAAGGTGGCCTTTGGGGATTCTTTCTCTTTTTGCCTCCCCAAGACAGAGAGAAATGTATTTATTTCTTTTTTTGTTGTTAGAACACTAATTACAGTGGATGAGAATGATATTCTTAGGACATTATTTGACTTGAATTACTTTGTTAGACATAACTTTGACAAGCATAGCCTTAGTAGGGCTGAGAGTTTTAATGCATTGAACTAATAAAATGTTTCCTCTTGCCATATGTTTCATCTTACAACCTTTTGAGAGGGTGTTTTTGTAGCTAAATATATGTATATGTGTATGTATGTGTATGTGTATGTATGTGTGTATGTGTATATGTATATGTAAATGTATGTGCATATGTTGTATATGTATATGTGTATATGTATGTATTTATATATTTTATATATATATATACATATATATGTATATATATATAGTTATTTTTCATGTTGGAGAATTCCTCTTTTGTCCAAGATATGAAAGGATTTCTCCTATAGCTATTTCCTCTAAAAGATTGTTGCTTTCCATTTTAGTAATTACCCATTTTTAGTTAATTTTATGTCATTTTTATCATCTCTGGATAAGTTCTAGTTGGTCGAGTCTGTCACTGAAAGGCTACCATTACATATCTGGCACTTTATTTGTAAATAGTGGTTTGTTTTCTGATTCATTAATGTCTGTTTTCTGAACAATGTACTTTCTGTAAGTATGTGGTAAGACGTGATCTTTTCATTCACATGTGGATTGGATTCTCTGTATATTTTATTAACTGCACACCAAGTATCTCATTTTCTTTTTGTGATTTTAAATCACAATGTGTATTGATTTTGATTTATATGACTGCTGTTAGTACAGAATCAAGCAAGGCAGTGGATTTTCTTATCCCAAGAATGCAGAGGCTAGATATCAAAGGATGAAAAAGGAAAGGTGATTTTGATTCTCCATGCAGGAGTGTCAGTTTAATAAGGAAAGCAGACATTTAACCAGCAAGATGAGAGATTACAGTGAGTTTTCCAGCTTTACCTTTTCATTAGGTCTCGGAGATACCAGCAGAAATCTGCCCCCCTGGAGAGCAAACCTTGCAAAGAACTGGTTACCTGTGAGAATGACAGTATTTGAGAGCAGAGATGCTAAATGCAGGAACAAGCTTATGGGCCTGCATACAAGCCTGAAGTCATCAGTTCAATCCCCAGAACCAAGTAGTAAAAAACTGCAGAAAACCAACTCTAACAATTCACCTCCTACTGTCATATGTATGTCATACTTTATTCCACAGATACTGATAGACTGACAGAAAGATAGAAAATTGATGATAGATAGGTAGGAAATAGATAAATACATAAATAAATATAATAAAATAAGATTTTAATATACACCCAGTCTACCAGCTCTGTTCCCTATAGAACCATGATTAATATAACAGGTTTTGATTTTGAGATGAGGTTTGTGGACTCTTTTCCTTGCCCTCCTGATCTCTCAGTCTTCTGACATTTACTTCACGAGTGTCACTGGGACTGATGGGGTGTTTTAGCATGCTTGGCTTCCACAGTTTTTTACAGCCATACATTTAGTCTTAAATAAAGCAACACTTTTGAAAAGGAACAACCATCATAATGTAATAATTATATAAATATATAGATTCCACTTGCAAAGTGGATTTTGGTAAAAGTATGTTTGAGGCTTTCATTTTCTTTAACATCTTTTGAGACTGAGTGCATAATTCCAACATGAGTACTATAATTTTTTAAATGGAACCAAACATTGAAGGAAATTAATTATTCTAAACAGACATGACAACTTGTGATTTATGGGTATTTTGTGGCTTTCTCCACTCATAAAATTTTTGTTAGTTAATTGAGTCAGCATCATTTTAAGCTGCTTTCAAGGTGCCTAAACTGCAGCACATTACATTTGCATGGGGTAAAATTTTATATTATATATATATATATATATATATATATACATATATGTGTGTGTGTTTGTAATCTCATAAGATCAATTTATAAATGATTAGTAATTTGCTAGAAAAACTGAATGGAGGAGATTGGGAACCAGCACTTGGAAACCAGCTTGAAGAGTCTCTGTGCACTTATGTAACAAATGAATTCAAAGCTGTGTGGCCCATTTCTATTCACATTTGATGGATAAAGGGTGGACTGGTTTGTTCACTTTTAAAAACAGGTTCTGTGTCAAAACTAGAAATAGTCATGGAATAAGGACTTGCACACCCCAGTGCATTAACAGTATGGCTGTTCTGCATTCCAGTGTGTTCTGCATTCAAGTGTTGAGTAACATGACTGAGTGTTAGAGATGTTTGTGTCTGAGAATGATGTGAACAGAGGGAATAAAAGTTTGTTTCCAAGAAACAAACAGGTTTGTAGCACTGTGCCACTGGACTATCTTGGTGGAGTTGCTATGCCCAATGAAGAAGTTATGCAATTCCCTTACTTCTACTTCAGTCTCCAAGGAAGCAAGAGATTTTTTTCCCAGAACATTTGTAAATCTGAGGCTCAGATTACATAATCATTTTAAAGTTTAGTCTCTCTCTCTCTCTCTCTCTCTCTCTCTCTCTCTCTCTCTCTCTCTCTCTCTCTCTCTGTGTGTGTGTGTGTGTGTGTGTGTGTGTGTGTGTGTGTGTGTGTGTGTACATGTGCTCTATATTTGCCGGCACTTAGGTACCATGCACATATTTGAAAGTTAGAGTACAATTTTATGGAGTTAGTTCTGCCTTTCAACCATGTAGGTTCTCGAAGCTGAAGTCACATTGTCAGGCTTGAAGGTAAATGCCTTTACCCACTAAACTATATTCCTATTAATTATCCACTATAATCACCACATTGCCACTATTTCTTTCTCATTTTCTGAGACAGAGTTTCTCTGTTTAGCTCTGGCTGTCCTGGAACTCACTCTGTAGGCCAGGCCAGCCTCAAACTCAGAAATCTGCCTGCCTCTGCCTCCCAAGTGCTGGGATTAAACGTGTGTGCCACCACCTCCAGGCTCTTTCTCATTTTTTATGTTTTTTAGTGCTGAGGAAAGACAGAAAAATGTTCTAACAGAGAACTGCATGCTAGCCCTAACTTTTACTTTTTCACTGAAATAAATCAATTTGCCAGAACCCTCTTCTTACTGGTATTGTGATATATTTGATCATTCACACTGCCTACTAATTTCCTTCATTAATTTTTACAAAGAAAAACAAGAACATAGATAGCATGATATTCAGAAATTTAGCCAGCAGAATTTGGCAAATTGCTTCTGGGTTAGCCTATACCAAATATAAAAACAAATTACAATTGGGGGCAAATTGCACTCTGCATTTGATTATCTTTGCATTTTTATTTATTTATTTTTGATTTTTGTGATGTACGAATTTTGTATTCAGTTATTACCTATTAATCTGGTATCTACTTTATGTCATATTCTGGATTATATATTAAAAGCAACTTTTATTCACCAGATATAATTGTCATCTCAGGGGCTTACTACTGAATAAACTCACCCTTTTTAGTTCTTTGTGAACTTGGCTGGCTGGTATGACTCAACTGTTCTGACTCACCCTCCTCTCCAAGCTGACTGATTCAAACTGGCTTCTCTCAGCTCTGAATGGAGTGCTCTGCTTGGCCTCACGCTAACTCTAGCAATCTGTTCTAATCATCTGGCTCCTTCTCATTCACTGGCTTAATCTGTTTTTGCCTACAAGGAGTCTCTGTAAAACCGTTTCCTCTCTCTCTCTCTCTCTCTCTCTCTCTCTCTCTCTCTCTCTCTCTCTCTCTCACTGTCTCTCCCTCCCTATCTTTCTCTCTCTGTCTTTCTCCTCGCTCTCTGTCTTTACTGCTCCAATAACTCACATTTCTTTACTCTGATCCTCTATTCTTTTCTTAAGTAACCTCTCTTTCCTGTGCTGTTCTTGGGAGAGTTGGGTATATCCTAACACTAACTCATTTTTTCAAATCTTTCTTTGTCACTTTGTCTATTTCTCAATTAGACAATTAGATGTCATTTTCAAATATGTCTGCTTCCTTCCTTCCACAAACAACATTTACCTTACAGTTGTGCACTAAGGAGATGTCTGTATTCCAGTCAGAGGAATTAAAGGCATATTCAGTTCATCCAGACCTAGGAGGTATTTGGCTGCCATCCCTTGGCACATCAGACATGGTGCTAGATTAAGTTCTTCTGTATTTTAACCTTGATAATAGTTATTTAATCAATATTTAGGTGATAGTCTGGCACTTAGTCAACATGTTTTACAAATATTAATACACTTATTTCCATTACAAATTCCATGATTTTATTAATACTGTTATTCCTATCTCACATGAGAAAAATAAGGCAGTAAGAGGTAAATCATCTTTCTGTATGATCACACTATTATCAAGTAATATAACCAGAGTTTAATGTAGAGAATAAATATTCAGAGTCCACAAATATATTCTTTTTTGTTTCATGGTGTCTCCTATTACATAAATAATTTTTGTGGGCATAAAAGAAGGCCTATAAAATTTATTTTTTTGTTGTTGTGATAAAATATAATGACCAAGGAAACTTATATAAAAAGATTTATTCCCTTATGCTTCCAGAGGGAGGGTCCACAATGACAGCAGTGGCACAGCAGCAGGCAGCCAGAGCAGGAAGCCGAGACACCCCGTCTTTACCCACATACACAAAACAAAAATAACAAACTGAAATTGTTGAAAGGCTATGAGTTCTCAAAAAGTGGCATACTTTTTACAGTAAGGCTGTGCCACCTAATGCTTCACAATCTCCCACAAACATCCACCATCTGGGAGCCATTTATTCCAATACCTGGGCCTATGGGGAACATTTTCTTTCATTCAAAAAACCACAGGATCCTAGGATGCATGAGAAATAGTTTATTCACAGAGAAATGAATCAAAGAAGAAAAAACACTGGCCTTTGGAGACATCTATTATTTTTTATATGCATATCATTATCCAAAATAAGCCAACTTTCTGTTACTTGAAGACAAGAATAGACTTAACACTATACTAAAATCAACAATATAGAATATCAACTCAGTCCTTTTAATATCCACAATCCCATGGTACTGTGAACACTTTTAGCTCTTGTAAACTCACTTTCAGTGAAAACATATGTCAAGACTCTCACTTCAAATGTAAATAATATGTTTTCACTGAAAGTATTATTGAAGTATTCAGAATTTTTTCTTTATTTTCTGAAATTTCATTTTTTGGGAAGGGGATTTTTATTTTTGCAATAGATTTGTTTAAAAGACTCAAGAAATAAAGAATTTCCCTGTTAAATTATATGATTATATGCTTCATTTCAGACAATTAGCTTATTGTATTTTTAAAGTCCTATAATTGCATGCTATAGCATTTTCAGTATCAGATGTTATCTATATGAAATGCCATTATTATAAGCCCAGCATGCCATCAATAGTTGTTGTCATGATAAGCACACACAATGATTTTAAAAGTCTACTAAAATATCTTGATGAATTCATTTTGATGTATTTTATACACTTGAAAATAGTCTGTGGTTCATGTCCAGGTAAGGTGATAGGGAGTAGATCTAAGGGAGAGGGGAGGTGGGGGTGGGAGAGGAAATTGTGGTTGGAATGTATTGTATGACCAAAGAATCTTTAACTTTAGCTTTGAGTGACTTAAGTTAAAGTACTTCATGAAAATTGTTGCTTTATTTTTGAAGAGTACATATAATTAGCTTTACTTTCATCCAGTAAATAGGCTTCTGGTAGATTAAAAATTCTAGTATGAAAAAAAAGAATTGTAGTATGTAAAATATAATTTTACTACTAAGCCTACTAAGGTTTTCTTCACATAAATGAAGTATAATGATAATCAATAGATGGAGTAACTTGGTTTTACTTTGCAACCTACAAAAAAATCTAATTAATAAGAGAGCATTCCCAAGTTATGTTGGAAATTGAAAACATTCTATGGGGATGGATAACTGTCTAAGCGTCTAAATCAAACAACTTCTGAAGTAACATGTACAACTTGATTCATCATTTTTGTTACACAATTATAAAATATTTAGCTAATTTTATTTGTGGACATAATGTTAAAATTTAAATAGATTAGTGATGTCCACAATTGTTGAATATTTATTATGTGTGGAGTAAGCAGGATTTCTGTGATTCCTCCTCAAGAAAAATCTAGAAGGTAAATTTATTATTTTCTTTTAAAATACATGGAGAAACTGAACCACACAGAACAATGCACTTGTTCGATGTGACAAGTAGTTGACACTGAGATTGAACTTAGACTTCTCTGACTTCAGGGCCAAATTCCCTTTTCCATAAGTGCCCTTAACATAGAAGGCCTGACCATGACACTTCTGCCTGACCTCCTATTAAGGTGATTTTTATTTCACCTTCAGTTTGGTAAATGCTTCTCCACTGAATGACATCCATGGCCCTTCTGCATTTCATTTTAAGAGAAAAGCAACAAAAAATATCATTTAAAAATATTTTGGAGGCTGGAGAGATGGCTCAGTAGTTAAGAGATCTTAAATGAATGTGAATGAGAAGTTAACTATTAGAGAATTGCTGAAATACAAGGCACATGGGAGTAGATATATGATGTAACAAAAAGTCATGTCTTGAAAAATTATTCTTTCTTAAGAAAGAGAAATATAATTCTCACAGCTGTAAACTCATTGTTTGTATCAAAGGGGGGAAACTCTTTTTTAATTAGATATGTTCTTTATTTACATTTCAATTGCTATACTCTTACTGCACTCATTTCCCCTCCTGAAAACTGCCTATCCTATCCCCCTTCTCTTGCTCACCCACTTATCTACTCCAGATTCTCTGTCCTGCCAATCCCCTACACTGGGGCATCGAGACTTCACAGGACCAAATGCCTCTCCTCTCATTGATGCCCTACTAGGCCATCCTCTGCTACATGTGAGGCTGGAGCCATGGGTCCCCCTATGTGTACTCTTTGGTTGGTGGTTTAGTCCCTGGGAGCTCTGGGGGTACTGGTTGGGTCATATTGCTGTACTTCCTATGGGGTTGCAAACCTCTTCAGCTCCTTGTATCCTTTCTCTTGCTCCTCGCTTGGGGACCCTATGCTTAGTCCAATGGTTGGCTTTGAGCATCCACCTTTATTTTTGTCAGGCATGGCAGAGCCCCTCTGGAGACAGCTGTATTAGGCTCTTGTCAACAAGCACTTGTAGGCATCCATTAGTACATTTCTGAAGAAGTATGTGGTTTTAGAGTTAACACTATAATCAAGAGACTAGCTGTCCTCTTAAGACAGTAGGTTGATGGTTGGCCTGATAGAGAGAGTTAGGATAGTGACACATTTGCTACTGATGGAGGTAAAGTTCCACAGATGCGGGATTAAGTGAAGGGATAAACAGCAAGTCTTCATAGCACAAACCAGAAACTAAGGATTCACAAGCACCCACCAACAAACTACTGATGGAACCGCTTATTGCAAAATCAAAAGTGCAATTAATTCATTCCTTGATACAAGTATAAATGGAAAGCCATCAGATCAAATCTCAAGGGACATAGTAAGAACAGCACTAAAAGGGAAGTTTACAGCAATAAGGGCTAAAATGAAAAACATAAAGATTCCACATGAGCAATTCAATGGTTCATGTTAAGGACCTAGAAATAAAGAGCAAGAAACAAAACCCCAAGAAATAAAAGTAAACAAGACAGAAATTAAAAAATAAAGGGAACTTTTTATTGGTTGTTTTATTTACTTACATTTCAAATGTTGTCTCCCTTCCAGGTTTCTCCTCTGCACACCTCCCATCCCATGCCCCTCTCCTGCTTCTATGAGGGTGCTCACCCACCCACCCACCCACTCCTGCCTGACTGCCCTAGCATCTCTCTACACTGGGGCACTGAGCCTCTACAGGACCAAGGGCCTCTCTTCCTATGGATGCCAGAGAAGGCAATCTTCTGCTACACATGTATCTGGAACCATTTGTACTTTTGGTTGGTGGTCTGTCCCTGGGAACTCTGGGATGTCGGGTTAGTTGGTAGTGTTGTTCTTCCTAAGGGGTTGTAATTCCCTTCAGTTTTTCAGTGTCTCCCCTAACTCTTCCATTGGGGTCCCCATACAAAAACTAGGGAGTCAAATTCTTGAAATGAAACAAAAATCAATGAATCTTTAGCTGTCATGAGAGGAGACTAAAACATAAAGAAATAAGGAGGATGTGCTTATACATCATGCCCAAGGAAAATGTGAGTTACTAGGGACATTGGGCAAGCTCAGTCTACTGACATTGGGCTATTAGGACATAGAAAATCTACATAGGACACAAGGTAGTAATATGGGTGAACAAATAATAAAAAGTATTCAAAAAAAAGATTTAAATAGTGGATGAATTCACTATCAAAGTTTATCACAGTTTTAAGTAAAAACTTCTGCACAAAGCAAACAGTATAAACTTTCATGCTTTCCAGATTGTCACAAATGTCATTGTAAACTTGTTATAAGATCCTTAGTACTCATGTAGCACTTCACAAGGCTACAGTACAACATGATGAAATCCTGTCATGCCACTAACACCTGGTTCATATTTCAACACCAATTATGTTAAGAAGGAAAGACTTTCCAGAGATTTATGTTGGATCTATAATTATAAAATAGAAGACAATACTGTAAAACACCCATAGGCCTCTAATTATCTAATCACCTTACAATGGGTGAAAAAGAAATCAAACTTAAGTTTCTATTAAAGAAGATTATTTTTTCAATGGCACAAAAATTTCTTGGGAGAATTTGAAAAAGAGATGAGGCATTTGCAAGTTTAACCATTTTCCAACACTCAGTGGAATAAAGGCAGTCACAAAACAGTAGATGAAAAGTCTGCCGCTAAAACAAAAGTAGAGAAGGGATTTTTCATACAATGCTACAAACCATCTGTGACTGACTAGTTATATTATATATCCCTACTAGTGACAAAAAAATGAAATAGAAAGATAAAAACGGATATTTGTGACAATTCTTCTTGACCTAGTTTGTCCTCACTGGTTCTCAGATAATTCACTATTATTTTACTGTAATTGAATTGAAAAAGGAGTAACAGACTTAAAGTCTTAATTTCAATGATGTCCATCCTAAAAACAGGAGACATATTCATAACTTTTATCCTATTTGTTGGGTTAATAAGAGAATATAAATGTGAATAATGCTGCAATAGAAATGTGTTAATTTAGAAGGTTGAAATTTTGCAAAGGACCTTTACCTGGCTTCCTTAAAGAAAGAGAGAAAAGAAGCACATGGATAATATGCCTAAGCATCTTGGATAGAAGAAATAAAAGAATAATACATCTTCTGGGAAATGTCGATAGCTGTAATAAAAAATCCTACATAAGTCTTTGTCATGTCTTTAATGGCTCTTTAGGATTACATTTATATGTAAGAGCATATCTTCTATTTATCAGACATACACAGAATCATTACCATGCTTGCATGCTTTCTAGTGGTTCAAACAAACAAAAATGGCTGTATATGTAGACTGAAGGTAAGCAAACATGATGTATAAATAACTAAGGATTAAGGTGATGATAAATGTTTATGCAACCACTCACTTTTCTATGGAACTGGCACATTCAAAATTAAAACAGTAAAATATGAAGCCCTTTCTTTAATGCTTGCTGTATTTAATGCTTGATTTAAAATCCCAGATTCATTGCATGTGAAATACTTGAGTGATCTGAGGTCCTCATGCATGAAAACAGTCATTAATTACAATGGATTTGCATAAAATTAATTATTATTGTCTTGGTTATTTGTAATATTCTTGAGATAAAATACTTGACTAAAGAAATTACACAGAAAGGCTTTAGTTTGGCTTCTAAAGCCAAAGGATGCTGTCCATCAAAGCACAGAATTTGGTGGCCTGAAGAGAAACTAGCTGGTCACATTGTACCTGCAGTCAGTGGGAAGAAAATGGTTAATACTGTGTGAAGTTCACTGACTATTTTAACCAGTCTAGAAACCTGAACCATAGGGATGATACTGCCTGCATTTATGTTGTGTTTTTCTTCCTGAATTAACCTACCTAGAAAACCCTCACTGGACATGCCCCCAAATTTTCTCCATGGTTATTCTAAATCAAAAGAAGCTGATAATCAAGATTAGCTATCAATGACATTTTGGTTGAAACATGTAGTTTCCATTATGTATAAGTTGATTGATTGTTTGATTACTTTAAAATGGTATGTTTAATATAATGAAGAACTAATATATTGCTTTTGGCTGTACCTCTACTTTTATGCATTATTACATTCTGGAATCTTGCATAGCTATCATTAACAGTGGAGCACTGAAATTGAAGATTATGTGCATAAGTTTTACACTATGAGTGAAAATACGTATTGAATTTTTTTTTGCTTTGCATTTCAATACCTTTTTATTTGTTACAGCTTGCCTGTGGTTAAGAATATGAACTACTGTGATGTAGTCTGCCAAAGAGAATGTGAATCTGCAGCTGTTAGGGGCATTCTTGTTTTTTTCTCTCTCTCAATATTAGTGATTGTGGTGTATTCAAGTCATACACTACTATTACATCTGGAATATATGTCCTATTATGTTTATTACTGTTTGCTTAATTCAATTATTTGCAGGAATATTTGATGCATATGTATTTATGCTAGTTAACTCTCTATGACGGGCTGTTCCCTTTAATAATATGCTGGTACCCTGTGTCTGTCTGTGTCTTGAGTTGAGGTTGAGCTTTCTTGGATATAGGAAGGTGAGTTTTTCTGACATTTGCTCACTATTGGGGGTTCATTCTTGGAGCCTTTCATTCAGCTCTATCTCTTACAAGCAACAAAGCGTTGGATTCTGGGATTGGGTCCAATAAACTAGACTTCATTGCTAATTGGAAGTTGAGTTCATTGACATTTAAGGGCTGATATTGATAAGCATTTGTGGATTCCTAGAATTTTGTTGTTTGGTTTTTGTGTGTGTGTGTGTGTGGGTGGGTTTGTACAGTTTGTTCTTTTCATTTTTAAACTTAAATTATTTTATTTATTTCCATTAAAAATGTTTCTCTCATTTCTGGTTCCTCCTGCCAAAGTTCTTTGCCTCAGCTATCCTTACCCCTGCCTTTGAAAGGGTACTCCCCCACCCTCACCTCACTCCCACCAGCACCCCTCTTCCCTGAGATATCAAGTTTCCACAGAACTTAGCCAATCCTCTCCGACTGAGGCCAGACAAGGCAGTCCTCTGCTACACATGTCCTAGACCATGGACCAGTCCATGTATGCTCCTTGGTTGGTGGCTTAGTCTCTGGGAACTCTGAAGGTTCCGACTTAATTAGCACTGCTGTTTTTTCTTCTTATGAGGTTTTAATCTCCCTCAACTCCTTCAGTTCTTCCCCTAACTCTTCCATAGGAGTCCCCAACCTAAGTCAAATGTTTGGTTGTAAATATCTGCATCTGTCTCAGTCAGCTGCTGGTAGAGCCTCTCAAAGAATAGCCATAGCAGGCTCAGGCCTGCAAGCACAACATGGCCTCAGCAACAGTGATAGAGTTTAGTGTGTACACATGGGATGAATCCCAAGTTTGGCTGGTCACTGGGTGACCTTTCTTTCAGGTTCTGCTCCATTTTTGTCTGTGCATTTCCTTTAGACAGAAACTATTCTGGATCAAACATTTTAAAGATGGGAGGGTGACCCCCTGCATAATGTTTATCTAGTAGAGGTAGTCCCTTCTGTTTCCATCTCCCCACAGTTGAACATTTTGGCTAAGGTCAACCCCACTGAGTACTGGGAGTCTCTCACATTCCAGATCTCTGGAATTTTCTAGAGCTTCCCCCTGCCTCACATTGCTGCATATTTCCATTCATTTTCCTGGCACCCTGGGCTTCTCTCCTGTCTCTCTGCATACCTGACCCTGCCCCTCTTTTCCTTTCCCCCTCTCCTCTCCCACCCAGGTACCTTCCTCCATCTGCTTCTCATGATTATTTTGTTTCCCCTTCTAAGTGGGTTTGAAGTGTCCACACTTGTGCCTTCCTTCTTGTTAAGTTTCCTACAGTCTGTGAGTTGTATCATAGGTATTCTGTACTTTTTGTGTAATATCCACTTATCAGTGTGTACATACCATGCATGTCATTTTGGGTCTGAGTTAACTCACTCAGGATAATATCTTATGGGTTTGCAGAGTTGGGCATACTTATCTTTCATAATACCCACTTATTAATGCATCCTTACCATGAAAGATTCACTACTTCCTATGCTCTTATGTTGTTATGGTCTTTCTTCTTTTTCTCTGTGTAGAATGTTTGGAAGTATCTTCTGTAAAACTGGCTTAGCAGTCACGAGTTGCTTTACACGGAACTTAACTTGCCAGCTTTTTACTTTTGTATAAACTTTAAAAGATACCATAATTAGAATTGGCAGTAATTTAATTTCCAGGCATATAGCTTATCATTTCATGCATAGCTTTTCCTGTTTCTGATGAGAGGTTTGAGATTATCTTGATGAATGTACTTAAGTAAGATTTTTTTCTCTTGTAGACTTTAGTGGGACATTTTTTGTATGTTTGATTATTTCATTTTAACAGGTTAATGATGATGTATTTTCGAGAGTCACTTTTTTTGGTCTCAAAGCTTCTTGTAATTCATTGCTGTATCTTTCTCTACACCTGGTAGATTTTCTGCTATAATTTTAGTGAATATTTTTATGTGTCTTTAGTTTTTACTCAGCACTTCTAACCCATACAGTTTAATCTTGATACCCCTTGGAGATTGTGGTGATGATTGATTGTATTTCTCTTTGTTATATTCTAAACATTATAGTTCTTCAATATTTTCTTCCCTTTTAGATATTGTTTATTCTATTTAGGTCATCCCACTGGTGATGCTTTTCTCTTTAGTTACTATTTGAGGTGTGACAATTCATAATATTTCTGTTTGTCCCATTTTCAGAATCTAAAATATTTTACTGAAAGTTTTGTGTATACTATTTAATCATTCTACAATTTCCTCAGTTTTTCATTCATGTTGTTGACTTTATCTAGATCTTTTTTTTTTTACTTTTCCACTTTTTTCATAGTAAATTATTCTTTTCCTTTTTTATTTTCTATATTCTTTGTTTACATTCCAAATGATTTCCCCTTTCCCGGATCTCCCTTCCCCATAAGTCTCATAAGCCCTTTTCCCCAGTCACCCCTCTCCCATTTCTCTATCCTGGTAATCTCCTACAATGCTGTATCTAACTTTTCTAGGACTAGGTATTCTCCTTCCTTCTTCTTGGGAATCATTTGTATGTTAATTTTGTCTTGAGTATTCAGAGCTTCTAGGCTAATATCAGTGAATGCATTCCATGTGTATTCTTTTGTGATTGTGTTACCTCACTTAGGATGATATTTTCCAGTTCCAACCATTTGCCTAAGAATTTCATGAATTCATTGTTTTTAATTGCTGAGTAGTATTCCATTGTGTAAATATACAACATATTCTGTATCCATTCCTCCATTAAGGGACATCTGGGTTCTTTCCAGCTTCTGACTATCATAAATAAGGCTGTTATGAACATAGTGGAGCATGTGTCCTTATTGCATGCCTGGGAATCCTGTAGGTATGTGCCCAGGAGTGGTATAACAGGGTCCTCCAGAACTGTCATGCCCAGTTTTCTGAAGTACCACCACACTGATTTCCAGAGTGGTTGTACCAGCTTTCAATCACATCAGCAGTGGAAGAGAGTTCCTCTTTCTCCACATCCTTGCCAACACCTGCTGTCTCCTGAGTTTTTAATCTTAGCCATTCTGACTGGTGTGAGGTGAAATCTCAGGGTTGTTTTGATTAGCATTTCCCTGATGATTAATTATTTTAATTATGATGATTAATGATGTTGAACATTTTGTGCTTCTCAGCTATTTGAAATTCTTTAGGTGAAAATTCTTTGTTTAGTTCTGTACCCCGATTTTAAATAGGATTATTTGGCTCTCTGGAGTCTACCTTCTTCAGTTCTTTGTATATATTGGATATTAGGCCTCTGTCAGATTATAGGGTTGGTGAAGATCTTTTCCCAATTTGTTGGTTGCCATTTTGTCCAATTTACTGTCCTTTGCCTTACAGAAACGTTGTAATTTTATGAGGGCCCATTTGTCAATTCTTGATCTTAGAGCATAAGCTACTGCTTTTCTCCTCAGGAACATTTCCCCTGTGCCTATGTCCTCAAGGCTCTTCCCCAGTTTCTTTTCTATTAGTTTCAGTGTGTCTGGTTTTATGTGGAGTTCATTGATCCACTTGGAGTTGAGATTAGTACAAGGAGATGAGAATGGATCAATTTTCATTCTTCTGCATACTGACCTCCAGTTGAACCAGCACCATTTGTTGAAAGGCTATCTTTTTTTCCACTGAATAAGGTTTTAGCTCCTTTGTCGAAGATCAAGTGACCATAGGTATGTGGGTTCATATCTGGGTCTTCAATCCTATTCTATTGATCCACCTGCCGTTCATTGTACCAATACCATGCAGTTTTTAACATTATTGCTCTGTAGTAATGTTTGAGGTCTGGAATACTGATTCCCCAGAAGTTCTTTTACTGTTGAGAATAATTTTAGCTATCCTGGGTCTTTTGTTATTCCAGATGAATTTGAGAATTGCTCTTTCTAACTCTATGAAGAACTGAGTTGGGATTTTGATGAAGATTGCATTGAATCTGTAGATTGCTTTTGGCAAGATGACCATTTTAACTATATTAATCCTGCCAATCCACGAGTATGGAAGATTTATCCATTTTCTGAGGTCTTCTTCGATTTCCTTATTCAGAGACCTGAAGTTCTTGTCATATAGATCTTTCACTTGTTTGGTTAGAGTCCCACCAAGATACTTTATGTTGTTTGTGGCTTTTGTGAAGGATGTCATTTCCCTAATTTCTTTCTCAGCCTGCTTATTCTTTGAGTATAGGAAGGCTACTGATTTGCTTGAGTTGATTTTATAACCAGCCACTTTGCTGAAGTTGTTTATCAGCTGTAGTAGTTCTCTGGTGGAGGTTTTTGGGTCACTTAAGTATACTATCCTATCATCTGAAAATAGTGATACTTTGACTTCTTCTTTTCCAATTTGTATCACTTTGACTTCCTTATGTTGTCTAATTGCTGTAGATAGAACTTTAACTACTATATTGAAAAGATATAGAGGGGGCAGCCTTGTTTGGTCCCTGATTTTAGTGGGATTGCTTCAAATTTCTCTCCATTTAGTTTGATGCTGGCTACAGGTGTGCTATATATTGCTTTAACTATTTTTAGTTATGGGCCTTGAATTCCTGTTCTTTCTAAGACATTTAGTATGAAAGGATGCTGAATTTTGTCATAAGTTTTTTTCAGCATCTAATGAAATGACAATGTGGTTTTTTTCTTTGAGTTTTTGTAGTAGATTGCATTGATGGACTTCTGTATATTGAGCCATCCCTGCATCCCTGGGATGAAGCATACTTACTTGATCATGGTGAATGATCATTTTGATCATTGGATTCAGTGTTCTTGGATTCAGCTGGCAAGAATATTATTGAGTATTTTTGCATAGATATTCATTAGGAAAATTGGTCTTAAGTTCTCTTTCTTTGTTGGATCTTTGTGTGGTTTTGGTATCAGTATAATTGTAGCTTCATAGAACGAATTGGGTAGTGTTCTTTCTGCTTCTATTTTGTGGAATAGTTTAAAGAGTATTGCTGTTAGGTCTTTTTTGAAGGTCTTATAGAATTCTGCACTAAAACCATCTGGTCCTGTGCTTTTTTTTTTTTTTTTTGGAAGACTTTTAATGACTACTTCTATTTCTTTAAGGGTTATGGGACTGTTTATATGATCTATTTGATCCTGATTTAATTTTAGTATTTGGTCTAGGAAATTGTCCATTTACTCCAGATTCTCTAGTTGTGTTGACTATAGATTTTTGTAGTAGGATCTGATGATTTTTTAATTCCTCAGTTTTTGTTGTTATATCTCCCTTTTCATTTCTAATTTTGTTAACTTGGATACTGTCTCTGTGCCCTCTGATTAGTCTGTGTAAGGTTTTATCTATCTTGTTGATTTTCTCAAAGACCCAGCTCCTGGTTTTGTTGATTCTTTGTATGTTTCTCATTGATTCTATGTGATTGATTTCAGCCCTGAGTTTGATGATTTCCTGTCTTTTACTCCTATTGGGTGAATTAGCTTCTTTTTGTTCCAGGGCTTTCAGGTGTGCCATTAACCTGCTAGTGTATGCAGTTTCTTTTTGGGGGCACACAGGGGTATGAGTTTTCCTTTTAGCACTGCTTTCCTTGTGTCCCATTATTTTGGGGATGTTGTGCTTTCATTTTCATTAAATTTTAGAAAGTCTTTGATTCCTTTTTTTTTATTTTTTCATTGACCAAGGTATCATTGAGTAGAGTGTTGTTCATCTTCCATGTGTATGTGGGCTTTCTGTTGCTTTTGTTGCTATTGAAGAACTACTATTGAAGATGTATCAGATCACTATGGTGTAAGAACACTCTTACACCATAGTGATCTGATAGGAGGCATGGGATTAATTAAATCTTCTTATATCTGTTGAGGTCTGTCTTGTGACCAATTATTTGGTTGATTTTGGAGAAGGTACCATGAGGTGCTGAGAAAAATGTATATTCTTTTGCTTTAGGATGAAATGTTCTATATATGTTTGTTAAATCCAATTGGTCCAAAGTTTCAGTTAGTTTCACTGTGTCCCTGCTTAGTTTCTGTTTTCCTGATCAGTCCGTTGAGGAGAGTGGACTGTTGACATCACCCACAATTATTGTGTTAGTTGCAGTGTGTGCTTTGAGCTTTAGTAAACTTTATTTTATGAATGAGGCTGCCATTGCGATTTCAGCATCGATATTCAGAATTGAGAGTTCTCCTTGGTGGATTTTTCCTTTGTATCAGTGAGAAGTATCCTTCTGTGTCCCTTTTGATGACTTTTGGGTGAAAGTCAATTGTATCTGATATTAGAATGGCTACTCCGGCTTTTTGCCTGAGACCATGTGCTTGTAAAATTGTTTTCCAGCCTTTTACTCTGAGGTAGTGTTTGTCTTTGACACTGAGGTGTGTTTCCTATATGTAGCAAAATGTAGGGTCCTGTTTAAGTATCCAGTCTGTTAGTCTATGCCTTTTTATTGGGGAATTGAGTCTATTAATATTAAGGAATAGTGATTATTACTTCCTGTTATTTTTGATATTATTTTTATGTTTGAATGGTTATCCTCTTTTGGATTTGATGAAAGAAGGTTATTATCTTGTTTTTTCCAGGGTGTAGTTTCCTTCCTTGTAATTGCATTTTCCACCAGTTATCCTTTGTAGGGCTGGGTTTCTGGACAGATGTTGTGTAAATTTGGTTTTGTCATGGAATATCTTGGTTTCTCCATCTATGTTGATTGAGAATTTTGCTGGGTATAGTAGTCTTGGCTGGCATTTGTATTATCTTAGAGTCTGTATGAGATCTTCCCAGGGTCTTCTAGCTTTTATAGTCTCTGGTGAGAAGTCTGATGTAATTCTGATAGGTCTTCCTTTATATGTTACTTGGCATTTTTCTCTTACTGTCTTTAATATTCTTTCTTTGTTTAGTACATTTGGGGTTTTGATTATTATGAGACAGGAGGTATTTCTGTTCTGGTCCAGTCTGTTTGGAGTTCTGTAGGCTTCTTGTATATTCATGGGCATCTCTCTCTTTAGGTTAGGGACGTTTTCTCCCATAATTTTGTTGAAGATATTTGCTGGCCCTTTAAGTTGTAAATCTTCACTCTCATCAATGCCTATAATCCTTAGGTTTGGTCTCCTCATTGTGTCCTGGATTTCCTGGATGTTTTGGGTTACAAGTTTTTTGCATTTTGCATTTTCTTTGCCTCTTGAGTCTAATGAAGAAAAATAGGACCTAAAATGAAACAATTAAAAACATACCATCAGTCACTGTGTTGTCTTGGTGGAAAAAATGTAAGTTCTCCCAACTCTTGATATTTTATGTAGCTCTGAACCTATAATAGCAACTGCTTCAATCTGGAGTTTTAGCAAGTTAAATTGGAATGGGCTAGATACAGTCTGCTTTCCAGTCTTCATTACTCAATTGAATTCCTGAGCTAGAATAGCATTCTGCACCATCCTAAGTACCTGGAGTCTCTCAGCTACCAGTGTGAGCTTTTTCATTTAGAACAAGGCCCCCTCTGCCTACTCCTGTCTTCTATTTGTACTGGGGGTTTGTACTTTTCACAGGTGGATTACAGGGTCCAAGGTTCAAAAGGAGCAGTACCTGAACTTAGGGATGAATCCTGTCATCTTATCAGGGCTCTGTCTGCTTTTCAACTACCATTTCAAAGATTTGCCTGAGCATATTTGCGTCTAAGGTCTTATTTATCTGGTGTTTTTGTGGTTCTTAGGGCCATTGCCTATTAAATCGAAGTGTGTGTATGTGTGTTTATGTGTGTGTGTGTGTTTGCATGTGTATGAGTGTGTGTTTATGTATGTGAGTGTGTGTGAATCATGTCTGGTTTTGTGTGTTATGTTAGTATGTGAGTGTGTGTGTATGAACATGTGAGTGTGTTTGTATGTGTGAGTGTGTGTGAGTGTATATGAAATTTGCCAAATATTTTATTCTTCCAGAATGAGTAGTTTGATTAAAATGTTTCTCTCATCTCTGGCTCTCTCCTTTGCTGCAAACTAATAGTGCCCTAGCCATGACTGCCTAATTTATTCAGTTTGTACTGTATATTCTTCTGATTTTATTCTTAATATGATTTATTTTTAAAAAATGTATTAGAAATCAATTGTATCTGATTTTACATACTTATTTTCAAAAATTAGAATTTCTAAGATCTTCATGTGGAGGTATGCAAGTGTACCTTTCCAGAATTATCTAACCTGTGCAAAATTTTGAGTGATACCTCCTCCCTATGTAGTTGTAAACCCCTAGGTCCTAGGGGAGAAATATATGGTCTTTGTGAGGATTGAGTAGAATGATCTTATAAAGAGGCAATCTTTCTCAGCCTGTCAGAGCGTTAACAATGCCAGGGTAAACTGTTGTCAAGAAATGAGGAACACATTTCTGCAGTGACCCCCTGAAGAGATATAGAAGCCAACCTCTCTTAAGAGACCTCAGGGAGAGAAGACATTGGTTCTGTGTTACATAAATCATTGTAGGTTTACATTTGTTTGCTCTGAAGCACACAGAATAGCATTTAGTCACAGAAATGTTACAACTACAAAAGACAACGCTGCTAGTTTTTGCTTATGTCTAAAGAACTCCAAAACTATTCTTACATGTACATGTAAATAAACCATATGGTATATAATCTCATCTTTTTCTAGATATTTTGTCATTAATTTTGTATGATTTCTTTTGTTCTTTATTTTAGAATTAAACAATTTAATGACTATGTCAATTGGTATACCAATTGACATATACCAACTATAAAAAATATGACAAATAACTAAAGAATAATACAACATTTTGGACCTTAATAATTATAAGTTCATAAATGCAAAGAGTATACCATATTTAAAATATTAAATAAGTGAATTTCAAAACTTTCTGGGAGTAGCCATAATAATTCAACTAAAATTCTAATCAAATATCATTATGTCAAGGTATCACTGTTTTTAGTGCAGAAGTTAATAGTTATCAAAAAGGATATTATTTTTAAAACACCACAACTCTTCTTTTTTCCTTAAAACTATGTATTATGTTGTGGAAGAATAGCAAACATTAATTTCAGTGGCTCATCCCTAATGTTCCTCTATTCTGTCATCTCGCTCTATGTGAAAATGAGAGATTCTATGTAAATCATCACTCTTGTAGACTTGCATATTGATTTCAAGTGGCTGTGTCATAGGACAGAGTCTTAGGCAGGCCAGTTTGATAACAACACAGCATACAGTTTCTCAATCATGTAGAACCCAGAGTGCCAACAACCAGGGAGAAATCCATATGGATTTAGTCAAACTTGCCATGCTGAAATATTTCATTAATTTGTGGCCAGGTGGTATTGGTGCACGACTGTAATCCAGCACTCTGGGAGGCAAAGGCAGGCAGATTTCTGAGTTCGAGGCCAGCCTGGTCTACAGAGTGATTTCCAGGACTGCCAGGATTACACAGAGAAACCTTGTCTCAAAAAACAAAACAAACAAACAAAAAAACCAAACAACAACAAAAAAATTTATGGCTTGGGAAAATCGTGACCTACTCTTTTCCATTATGCTTATTTATTTTTTTAAAGGGAAGTAAAAACACTCTATGATAAAGCTAAAGATTTTTACATGGAAAATATTTACATGGAAAATATTTCAGATAAACATGTTAAAATTGACAATTTTCATGGAAAATAAAGGAGTAAAGTGGTAGACATGTAAAACATTGCTAAATTAATTGAAATATGGGATAAAAATATTTTATAATAGAATTGAAGATGTATGTGGAAAATATTTCTGATAAGATTGTAGAAAAATGTAGAAAAATATGTTAGAATTGATGATACTCATGGAAAATTTTATATAGATATAATAATGGTAGGCATAAAAGTATTCCTAAGTTAATTAAAAGAATTATAAATATTTTCTGATAAACTTGAAGACTTACATGGACAATATTTCTGATAAAATTGTAGAAATATATAGAAAAACATGTTAAAATTAAAGATTATCATGGAAATTATATAGATAAAATGATAGGCATAAAGATAATTCTAAGTTGATTGAAGGTGGAATTCTAAACATTTTTGGATAACATTGAAGATTTACATGGAAAATATTCCTGGTAAAATTCATTTTTGTGATTTCTTTATTGTTTCTATTTCCACTTTTAGATCCTGGATGGTTTTGTTCAGTTTCTTCACTTGATTGTTTGTGTTTTCCTGTAATTATTTCAGGGATTTTTGTGTTTTTTCTTTAAGGGCTTCTGCCTGTTGACCCATGATCTCCTGTATTTCTTTAAGGGAGTTTTGTGATCAAGTAGGCTTCATCCCAGGGATGCAGGGTTGGTTCAATATAAGGAAATCCATAAATGCTATCCACTACATAAACAAACTCAAAGAAAAAAAAACACATGATCATTTCATTAGATGCTGAAAAAGCATTTGACAAAATTCAGCATCCTTTCATGCTAAAAGTCTTGGAAAGGACAGGAATTCAAGGCCCATATCTAAACATAGTAAAAGCAATATACAGCAAACCGGTAGCCAACATCAAACTAAATGGAGAGAAACTTGAAGCAATCCCACTAAAATCAGAGACTAGACAAGGCTGCCCCCTCTCTCCATATCTTTTCAATAAAGTTCTTGAAGTCCTACCTAGAGCAATTAGACAACATAAGGAAGTCAAAGGGATACAAATTGGAAAGGAAGAAGTCAAACTATCACTATTTGCAGATGATATGATCATATACTTAAGTGACCCTAAAAACTCTACTAGAGAACTCCTACAGCTGAAAAACAACTTCAGCAAAGTGGCTGGCTACAAAATCAACTCAAGCAAATCAGTAGCCTTTATATATTCAAAGGATAAGCAGACTGAGAAAGAAATTAGGGAAATCACCCCCTTCACAATAGCTACAAACAGCATAAAGTATCTTGGGGTGACTCTAACCAAACAAGTGAAAGACCTATATGACAAGAACTTCAGATCTCTAAGAAGGAAATTGAAGAAGATCTCAGAAAATGGAAAAATTTTCCATGCTCGTGGATTGGCAAGATTAATATAGTTAAAATGGCCATCTTGCAAAGGCAATCTACAGATTCAATGCTATCCACATAAAAATTCCAACCCAGTTCTTCATAGAGCTAGAAAGAGCAATTCTCAAATTCATCTGGAATAACAAAAAACCCAGGATAGCTAAAACTATTCTCAACAGTAAAAGAACTTCAGGGGGATTCAGTATCCCAGACTTTAAACTCTACTACAGAGCAATAGCAATAAAAACTGCATGGTATTGGTATAATATCAGGCAAGCAGATCAATGGAATAGGATTGAAGACCCAGAAATGAACCAACACACCTATGGTTACTTGGTCTTCAACAAAGAAGCTGAAAGCATCCAGTGGAAAAAAGATAGTCTTTTCAACAAATGGTGCTGGTTCAATTGGAAGTCAGCATGCAGAAGAATGCGCATCGATCCATTTTTATCTCCTTGTACCAAGCTCAACTCCAAATGGATCAAGGACCTCCACATAAAACCTAACACACTGAAACTAATCGAAAAGAAACTGGGGAAGACCCTGGAGGACATGGCCACAGGGGAAAAGTTCCTGAATAGAAAACCAATAGCTTCTGATCTAAGATCAAGAATTGACAAATGGGACCTCATAAAACTAAAAAGTTTCTGTAAGGCAAAGGACACCGTCAACAGGACAAAACGTCAACCAACAGACTGGGAAAGTATCTTCACCAACCCTAAAGCCGACAGAGGGCTAATATCTAATATATACAAAGAACTCAAGAAAGTAGAACCCAGAGAACCAAATAACCCCATTAAAAAGTGGGGTATGGAGCTAAACAATTTTCACATGAAGAACTTCGGAGAGCTGAGAAACACCTTAAGAAATGTTCAACATCATTAATCATTAGGGAAATGCAAATCAAAACAACCCTGAGATTTCACCTCACACCAGTCAGAATAGCTAAGGTCAAAAACTCAGGAGACAGCAGGTGTTGGCGAGGATGTGGACAAAGAGGAACACTCCTCCACTGCTAGTGGGATTGCAAGATGGTGCAACCACTTTGGAAATCAGTCTGGCGGTTCCTCAGAAAACTGGGCATGTCACTTCCTGAGGACCCTGTTATACCACTCCTGGGCATATATCCAGAGGATTCTTCAGCATGCAATAAGGATACATGCTCCACTATGTTCATAGCAGCCCTATTTGTAGTAGCTAGAAGCTGGAAAGAACCTAGGTGTCCTTCAACGGAGGAATGGATACAAAAAATGTGGTATATTTACACAATGGAGTACTATTAGAAACAATGAATTCATGAAATTCTTAGACAAATGGATGGAGCTGGAAAACATCATACTAAGTGAGGTAACCAAGTCTCAAAAAACAATCATGGTATGCACTCACTGCTAAGTGGATATTAGCCTATAAACTTTGAATACCCAGGACATAATCCACCAATTATATGATGTCCAAAAAGAATGGAGGAGTGGCCCCTGGTTCTGGAAAGACTCAGTGCAAGAGTATAGGGGAATTCCAGAACAGCGAAGTGGGAAGGGGTGGATGGAAGAACAGGGGGACGGAAGAGGGCTTATGGGACTTGCGGGGAGTGGGGACCCAGAAAAGGGGAAATCATTTGGAATGTAAATAAAAAATATACCATTAAAAATATTAATAAAAAAATGTCATAGTGAACCTCCTCCCATTCTTAGATTTCTTGTAGAGCTTTTAGGAGAACCATTGTTAAATTTCTATCATCAGCAGTATTTCCCCTTCATAAGAATGTATATATTCTATTTGTCTGGAACAATTGAATGTTCTCCTTATCATCAAGCTTAGTCTTGATATCAAAATATAGAGATCTCTAGTTGGACATGGGGCATATTGTTTTGTTTTGGGTTTGTTTTTTACAGTTCCCCTCCCCTGAGCAAGAAAATGTCAACATGCATTAATATTGTATGCTAAATTGAAGTGGGAACCAGGATGGTACTTGAAGGAAGGTGGAGGACTCACTTTCTTTTGGGTTCTAGCTGAGTCTTGGGGCTTTAAGATGAATTGCTCCTGTGCATCTGTATTTATGTCTTTCACAAACAACCCAGGCAAGATGGGAAAAGCTGTGGAAATTCTTGAGTTCAATCTACTGTAGGTATTTTGAAGTTGTGTCATTATAATGTCATGTGGATTCTCACAACCTATAAGAAGAAATGAGAATATGTATTGACACTAAGAATAATGAGACTGAGCAACCCTTCCAATCAGATTTAGGAAGCACTGCTGTATTTTATGTCTCATTCTTTTTTGGGACAATGTAGACTGTATGCCCTAAGCATTAGGAGACTTACATGGATATCATGATGTGTAAGTAAGGATGTGCAATCTGAGAACTCTAAAATCGAGGAGAAAGAATTCAATTTATTACTTCACTGGAGAATTTTGTATGGCGACCTATTTTGTGTTATACTTTGACATTGGAGGGAAGAGGGCTTATGGGACTTTTGGGGAGGGGGTAACTGTGAAAGGGAAAATCATTTGGAATGTAAGCAATTCAAAAATTAAAAATAAAACCCTGAAAATAAATATTGGAAAAAATAAAAAAAATTTTTAAAAAAAGGGTTTTTACCTGTTTACCGATGTTCTCCTGTATATCTTTAAAGGAGTTATTTAAGTCTTTTCTTGAAGTCCTCTATCAGCATCATGAGACACAATTTTAAATCCAACTCTTGATTTTCTGGTGTGTTGGGGTATCTGGGATTTGCTGTGGTGGGAGATTGGATTCTGATGTTGCCATGTGGCCTTGGTTTATGTTGGTAAGGTTCTTGGGCTTGCCTTTTGCCATCTGGTACTAGTTGGTATTCTTGTCTATGGCTGGAGTTTTTTCCTCCTGTGGGCCTGTAAGCCTGTGTCCTTACTCCTCTGAGTGAGTGCTCAAAAGTGAAAGCACTGCTGTGAGATTTCTCTCTTCTGGTGGGCTATGCACAGAAGTTGTGGAGTCTCTTCCATTACGTTTAAAATGTAACAGTCTTCATTGTTAAAGTGGTAGCATTCTCATGAATATGTTCTCATTAGCATAAGTAAGCAAGCCATGAATACTTGTTTCTTTTCTCTTTCCTGTTGTCTGCTGTGGCTTCAACCCATTTATTTACATAACAGACTGTCCTTCTCTTTCTCTGGAATTGACCCTCTTCTGCCACCTTTTTTAGCTTCAGCTATGCATCTTGCTATCAAGTCATACTTAAACAAATGTTTAGAGATTTGCAGATCAACCTAGTAACTGTGGTGTTTACATGTCTTTCATCTATATCCTTTTAGGTCAATTGATATATTTGTCATGTTTTGGGGGGGGACTTGATATTTACACGACCAATATTATTAGAATGTACACATGCTCTAGGCATGGACAGTGAAATCTTCTGAGCCACTCTCTTAGTTTTTTGCTTAATAGGTATCCAGTAGCTTATGTGGTGATACACATCTTTAATCCCAGCACTTGGGAGGAAGAGGCAGGTAGAGCTTTCTGAGTTTGAAGTCATCCTGGTCTATGAAAGGAGATACAGTACAATCAGGTGTAGAGAGAGATCCCAGTTACCAAAAAAATCCAGTAAGTATTGCATAACTTTACTGATTAATGAATGAATGCATAGTGAGCAAGGTATCACCCGTGAGAGCTGATCTGCTGAGTTTGTTCCAAGATTATATTCTCACCTTGGAGTAAGTGGACATTAATGAGCTTATGGTTCCAGAACTATTATAACAGACATTAAGACATAGCTAAAAAGGAACAATTTATTTCCTGTTTACATAGAAGAGAGACATTGTATGTTAAAACAAACTATTTATTTTCGAATGTGTTGAATCAATCCTTAAATTTGTAAAATGTGTTTTCTACTTACATGTGGGGAAACTCACAGAATATAGTAGGTCTAGAAAGTTTGCTGATAATGTCTGGAATATCCTAGTGAAAATGAATTACAAAAAAGAAGAATGAATGGATGAATAAATCCTTTCTGATTAATTATTGAAATAGTAATTTTGTGATAATTAAATTAGGAAAGATATATCACATATAAGTTAATTATTCAATATTAAAATCTTTTGTTGGTAATAATTGTACATATATTGAAAAATGTTTTCTCTGCAGTATGATCCCTGACTAAAAATGTTTGATGAATACTCTTATCAACAGATTATTTAACAACTTCCATCTCACTTCTTTTGTATTTTTCAAAGGAAAAAAATTTGTAGCTTTTTTTCTCAAGGTTGTGTGTACCAAAGGAGGTAGTCCTTATTGAGAGTACACTGCCTACCATGCACTGTACATCACACACTACATACCTCACACTGTGCACCAAACACCACATACTATAACTATGCACTATACACTAGAAAACATACATTGCCTACCCTATTCCATTTGGCATATACCAGATACAATATACCATATGTTAACTGGCTTAAAGTGGTGACTTGTTGATAGCAGTATTGTATTTTACACTGTCCAGAAAGTCACAGCACTGTAACCAGTTTAGAACAATGGAACTAGCCTTTTCTACTTTCAGAGTGATCGTTCTTGCAAGTAACTACACAAGAGAATTTGTCAAAACACTCATGCAACAATTTCTAAAATGAAATTTTATGCACAGAATTGATTTTTCTAGAACTAATTTATTGGAAAGAAATATGAGAGTTAAAATTTCTTCCAAGTGGTGTGAATATTTATTTCATTAAAAGGTCGAACTAAAATGAATGTCATGCTAAGTTCATACTCTTGAGTTAAACCGCTGCTCAAAGTATACTTTCTGGAATTCCCCTATACTCTTGCAGAAGAGTATAGGGGAATTCCAGAACAGGGAAGTGGGAAGGGGTGGATGGAAGAATAGGGGGATGGAAGAGGGCTTATGGGTCTTGCGGGGAGTGGGGACCCAGAAAAGGGGAAATCATTTGCAATGTAAATAAAAAAGAAAATAAATAAATAAATAAATAAAAATAATAAAAAAAAGTAAAAAAAAAAAGTATACTTTCTGCCTCTAAATATTCACACAGGAAATTCTGGTAAAATTTTCCCTTTCCTGCTGTGTCATTAATTTTTTTCTGCATATCCCCCTCTTGCTTACTAAACAAAGCAAAAAAAAATATTACTGATTACCAAGACTCATAATAGAATTCAAAATAGCGAAACATTATATCTTTGTTCTTCTTATCAGTATGCCTTAGAAGGAAGCAGGCATTGAAATCAGCTGAGACGCGTTTTACCAGTAAAAGTCTTGATTAAATAATGAAGGACTTGTAAAGCTGTGAATAAATAGAACGAGGGCTAGCAAGCCAGATCTCTGTGCAATCTGAAAATCACTGTGCAGATAATGTGTGAGATTGGAGCTGGGAAAAAGCACACTGTTTCTCAGAGAGAAATCTCTTTGTCTGCAAGAACTGGAATTCATGGAGCTGTCCAATTTTATTAGCCCTTCGCCCTCTAATAGTAGTAAGTCATTATTTTCAGTGTGTTCCCATAGGCAAGCTTTCAGATACTGCTATGTGAATGCCCATTTTAAAAGAATATTTCAAGTACAAAAAGGTAGAGAAAAATATTTTAAGATAAACAGTCATTATTCAACCATATCAGGCCTTCCATTTTGCTGTATCATTCTCTGATTTTTTTAAAAAAGATTCTAGTCACTATGAATGTAATTGACATCCTGTATAAAATGCTTCAGTTCACCTTCCTATTCAACTCATGGGGAATACTGTATCATCCCATATTATTTCGACATAAATATTTGTTATTGCTATAATTTTTACACACAGAAAATCGTATAAGCAGTTAAATCTATCACCAGGTTTTCTCTATGATACTACATCGTACTTACTTTATTAGTAATGATAACAATGACATAAATTTGTATAATTTATGTGTGATACACATATATATTACAATATATTCATATCTATTTTATAATAAACATGTTTACCACATTTCATTTCAATGACTGTACAACACTCCTTTTTTTTTTTTTTGATTTTGGTTGTTTTTTGTCTGTGAAAGTGACTTCTTTCTTTTCAGAACATACAAAGAAGTTTTATAATTTCAGGATCAAAATAGAAGCATCCTAAAGCTTATTAGATGCTTGAAGTTGCTCCGGAAGTGTAGCCTCAGTATCCTCTTCTGTCCATAGAAGCTTTCTCCAGTTTCTCTCTTACTGGCATTTAGTACTTACAGTACTTAAAACTGATGAGTAAGCAAATGTGCCTCATGAATTCTTCAATTATTTGCCTTGTGATCATTACTAGTTGTTCACTTGATATTTTTCACTGGCTCTTTTAGTAACTGTCATTTTTTTATTCACTGATTATTTTCTAATGGCTTGCTCACATATTGCTATGACAATGCTAACATCTGGTGCTCTTCGTTTTGCAAGCAGGGGTTTTCTCAAATATGCTCTTGAATCTGGTAATCATACAGTCCTCATGTTTAGTTTGACCCTGTTACATATTACATTTGTAACATTTTTGTAATATAGCATTTAAATATCTCTGACTAGTTTTCCAGAACATTTTACCCCTGGTTTTACTTTTCTTTATCCACCACTGGAATCACTATTTCCTTTTCATTTATGAAGATTATTATGTTTGCTGATATTTAAAATGTATAATCAAGTTAATTTAAATATATAAAACTTATGGGTGTATAGGTGCTTAGTTTGCATGTATGTCTGTGTACCACATTTATGCCTGATATCCACAGAGTCCATAAGACAGTGTTGGATTCTATGGAAGAGGATGTTTGCCACCGTATGCGTGTTGGGAATTGAACCCAGGTTTACTGGAAGAGCAGCCGGTCCTCTTATTGCATGGGAACTATTTCCTTAGACCTTGCCATAGGTTTTCTTATTTCTTGTATTTTTTGAGATTCAAGTATAATTACATCATTTTCCTTTTCATTTTCCTCTTTCCAAACATTCATTTTGGGAGAGAGAACAGGAGAATTTTAAGAGCCAGAAAGTAACAAAGTATGTTGTAAGATTGGAATCTTCTAGGAATCTAGGAATGTCATCTTCTAGGAATGTCAGAAACTATACCCATAAGTCTCACCAATATGACTGCCTAGTATGAGCTGAACAGGGACAATAAAAATAGGCATGCTGATGTGGGCAGGGGAAAAGTCCTACACAAACAACCACAGACAACCAAGGAATGCTGAGAATGGGAGGAATGGTTTTCCCCAAGGAAAAGCACATCAACTAGATATCTATGTTATTAGTTTTGTGAGATGAATTGGTTAACATTGACATTAGTTTTGTGGGATGAATTGGTTAACATTGACATTAACACTGTCATATTTTCTATCATACAGGCATAAAATATGCATAAGTGTGTGATTATAAAATTCAGATCCCATGCATAAATGTGTAATTATAAAATTCAGAGCCCATTTATTGTTGCTCTTATTATACACTTTTAGGGCTGACCATTTGTATTGGGTAACCAATCAGGGGCCTCATCTCTTGAGTTCACACATTATTCCTCTTCCAACAGCTCTTAGTTACCTTTAAGTGTTCATCTACAGGGAGCATTCAGAGATTTCCCCAAACTATGTTGACCTGTCAGCAAATGCCATCATTGTATAGGACTTGTGTGGGCAGCCATGCGGGTGTAATTTTATTAGTATAGCTTCTCTGAGAACTGAATTCAAGCAAATGCCCTTTTCTTCTTGCTCTTGAAATCTTTCAGTCCCTCTTCTATGATATTCTTGAGCATGTGAATGTTATTGTCAATGTATCTATTGATGCTGGGCATGCCATGGACAGCTGTTCTCTGAATCCTAACCGGTTGTGAATTTCTATAATGTAGAGAAAATTTCTGTGTACTTAATGGATGCAACACCAGTCAACTAAAGTTGAGGCAGGATATAGAAGGTGGAACACTTGATAGGCAGAGAGGATTCTGGGATAGACCCATGCACAGAAGACTGGTTCCCTGGAATCAGGAGCCTGAGCAGGGGTAACCTGGCATATGGGAAAACTCAGATTAGAATAACTGAATGGCATACAGATCTTTCACATGTTTGGTAAGAGTCACCCCAAGATACTTTATACTGTTTGTGGCTATTGTGAAGGGGGTCATTTCCCTAATTTCTTTCTCAGCCTGCTTATCCTTTGAGTATAGGAAGGCCACTGATTTGCTTGAGTTGATTTTATAACCTGCCACTTTGCTGAAGTTGTTTATCAGCTGTAGGAGCTCTCTAGTGGAGTTTTTTGGGTCACTTAGGTAGACTATCATGTTGTCTGCAAATAATGATAGTTTGACTTCTTCCTTTCCAATTTGTATCCCTTTGACCTTCTTATGTTGTCGAATTGCCTGAGCTAGTACCTCAAGTACAATATTAAAAAGATAAGGAGAAAGGGGGCAGCCTTGTCTGGTCCCTGATTTCAGTGGGATTGCTTCAAGTTTCTCTCCATTTAGTTTGATGCTGGCTACCGGTTTGCTGTATATTGCTTTTACTATGTTTAGGTATGGGCCTTGAATTCCTGTTCTTTCCAAGACTTTAAGCATGAAAGGATGCTGAATTTTGTCAAATGCTTTTTCAGCCTCCAATGAAATGACCATGTGGTTTTTTTATTTGAGTTTGTTTATGTAGTGGATTGCATTGATGGATTTCCATATATTGAATCAACCCTGCATTCCCGGGATAAAGCCTACTTGATGATGGTGGATGATCGTTTTGATGTGTTCTTGGATTCTGTTGGCAAGAATTTTGTTGATTATTTTTGCATCGATGTTCATAAGGGAAATTGGTCTGAAGTTCTCTTTCTTTGTTGGATCTTTGTGTGGTTTTGGTATCAGCGTAATTGTGGCTTCGTAGAAGGAATTGAGTAGTGTTCCTTCTGTTTCTATTTTGTGGAATAATTTGAAGAGTATTGGTGTTAATTTTCCTTTGAAGGTCTGATAGAATTCTGCACTGAAACCATCTGGTCCTGTGCTTTTTTTGGTTGGAAGACTTTCTATGACTCCTTCTATTTCTTTAGGCATCATGAGACTGTTTAGATAGTCTAGTTGGTCCTGATTTAATTTTGGTATTTGGTATCTGTAAAGGATATTGTCCATTTCCTCCAGATTCTCCAGTTGTGTTGAGTACAGGCTCTTGTAGTAGGATCTGATGATTTTTTGGATTTCCTCAGTTTCCGTTGTTATATCTCCGTTTTCATTTCTAAGTTTGTTAATTTGGATACTTTCTCTGTGCCCTTTGGTCAGTCTGGCTAAGGGTTTATCTATCTTGTTGATTTTCTCAAAGAACCAGCTCCTGGTTTTGTTGATTCTTTGTATGGTTCTCTTTGTTTCTACTTGATTGATTTCGGCCCTGAGTTTGATGATTTCCTGCCTTCTACTCCTCCTGGGTGAAATAGCTTCTTTTTGTTCCAGGACTTTCAGGTGTGTCATTAAGCTGGTAATGAATGCTCTCTCCATTTTCTTTTTGGAGGCACTCAGGGCTATGAGTTTTCCTCTTAGCACTGCTTTCATTGTGTCCCATAGATTTGGGTATGTTGTGTCTTCATTTTCATTGTGTTCTAAAATTTCTTTCCTTATTTCTTCCTTGACCAAGGTATCATTGAGTAGAATATTGTTCAGTTTCCACATGTATGTGGGTTTTCTGTTGTTTTTGTTGCTATTGAAGACCACTTTTACTCCATAGTGATCTGATAGGAGGCATGGGATTAGTTCGATCTTATATTTGTTGAGGTCTGTCTTGTAACCAATTATATGGTCGATTTTGGAGAAGGTACCATGAGGTGCTGAGAAAAAGGTATATTCTTTTGCTTTAGGATAGAATGTTCTATATAGATATACCTAGTCACAGAGTCATTATTGCAGGAATTTAAGACCAGGAGGAAAATAGCTGGTTACAAGGTAACATCTTTGCTCAGGAGCAAGAGCTGCTCTTGTCTGTTGGTATAAGGATAAGTATTTAGTACACAGCTAGAAACGATGCTGACTTGGAGAAGGACAGTACTAGTTGTATCTTTTGTTTCCACATCCACACTAGCCATGGCATTTGGCTAGGGTTTAGTACCAGGCATGAATTCCCTTCTAGAAGTTTAATTATCTTGCTGTTGGCTGAGATATGTGTTGTTATTGCTCCATTAAGGATTTCTTAGCATGCATTGTCATTGTTGTGATTTGTAGATCTCACATCTTGCTAGGAAGAGTGATAGATTTTTCTCCCTTGGATGATTGCATAGCACCTTCTGGTACTATGAAATCTAGTTCTCTGGAAGGAAGCCTTTAGGTCAATTCCAGCTTGACTCTTCCAAGTCCTGTTCAAAGTATGTAGTGTCTTCAGTAGTAGGGACTTCTCTTCAAATTTTGGAATGAAACCATACATCTGATAGAATTCTATTCAGCTTGAATAAAAATGGAATAATAAAATTTTCATGGTACATGGATAGACTTGGAATATATTATATTGAGTTAAGGTAACCAAGACCCAGAAGGACAAGGCCCACATACTATATATTTGCATTCCTAGAATACACCTTGATTTTAAAAATGCAAATGCATATGCCATTCAATAGGCATGTGTGTTGTCATACTATCTAGAAATCTCATTTCTAGAATTGCTTTTCTTTGTGTCTTCGGTCCAACCATTTTTATTTTCTCCCTTTCCCCTTTTTCTATCTCATGTGAGTCACTTAGAGGATTTTTTTGTTTATTTAATATTTTTCTTTCCATCTTCCCTTTTTCATTTTGTGTCTTGTCTTCTGACAATTGAAGCAACAGACCATGTATCCAGTATTTAGCAACCCATTTTATCCTACAGAACTCATAAAAATTTCTATTAAATCCAAATTCATTGTTCATCCCCATTCCATCTTAGTGTTGACTGCTCTGTCATCACTGCATGTCCTGGTATATAAGCTAGTATTATATTGTTTTGGCATTTAGAAAGATTTTAAAGATAATAATTTTATAGTTATATATTCTTATGTATGTGTTTTGTTAATTTACAATCTTTTGGCTATAATTTTCCTTATTTCATATTTCATCTGATGAAATGCCCATTAAAACTTCTTTTTTCATGAGAATTCTTATGTGGAAACATTGCTATCTCTTGGAATTTTTTTTATTTTTTTATTTTTATTTTTTTATTTTTTATTTTTTTTTGGTTTTTTGGATTTGGTTTTTTTCAAGACGGGGTTTCTCTGTGTAGCCCTGGCTGTCCTGGTACTCACTCTATAGACCAGGCTGGCCTCAAACTCAGAGATCCCCTCCTCTGCCTCCCAGAGTGCTGGGATTACAGGCATGAGCCACCACCGCCCGGCTTCTTGCAATGTTTTAAGCTATCTTATTTTCTATCTTCTTGCCCAAATGATAGTTTGAAAAGTTGTAACATATTGGTGAGTTCATACTATTTCAAACAATGGAAATGTCTTCCTGCTTCAGTAATAAGGATGCATATTCACACTAAAGACACAGCCTTTGTTTGTTTGTTTGTTTGTTTTTTACAAATCCTGTTTGGTGGCATGCAATGAACACTCATGAAGTTACTACTATGTGGTGAATTAAGAAGTGTTTCTGTACCCAGACATCCCTCAATGGAAGAGTGGATGCAAAAAATGTGGTATATATACACAATGGAGTATTATTCAGCCATTAGAAACAATGAATTCATGAAATTCTTAGGCAAATGGATGGAGCTGGAGAACATCATACTAAGTGAGGCAACCCAGACTCAAAAGATGAATCATGGTATGCACTCACTAATAAGTGGGTATTAACCTAGAAAACTGGAATACCCAAAACATAATCTACACATCAAACGAGGTACAAGAAGAACGGAGGAGTGGCCCCTTGTTCTGGAAAGACTCTGGGAAGCAGTATAGGGCAAAACCAGAACTGGGAAGTGGGAAGGGTTGGGTGGGAAAACAGGGGGAGGGAAGGGGGCTGATGGGACTTTCGGCGAGTGGGGGTCCAGAAAAGGGGAAATCATTTGCAATGTAAATAAAAAAATTATCGAATAAAAAAAAGAAGTGTTTCTGTTTTGATATTTTTATACTGGACTTTGCATACATTTTATAATTACAATATATCCTTCTACTTAATTTTTATCCATATGAACTATTCTTGTTTTATTTCTAATAATTTTCATTCTAAATTTAAATTTAAATTTAAAGTCTAAATTTACTCTCAGTGTTCTTTAGACATTTTTCAAGAATTTATATAAAGCACCAAGTTACCCTATATGATGGATTGAATCAGGAGTGAATAACCTATGAACAGCTTATGTTTCATTCTTAGCTTTAATTTCCTCCACAGTACTTATAATACGTGTTGGCCTGATTAATGTCATTAAATCACTTGTAAATTTACTCACTTATATTATGATTTCAGCTCCTTGTTTATCCATTTATTATGTGTTGATTCTGGCAGTTTATACCTTGTCTATGATGTGATATTGTAATGAGCTAATATCTCATGAGCAGTGATATTGCATGAGCAGTGGCCCATGCTCTCCAAAGTCACAGTCTTGTTGGCTGAACTCTTTCAATTCCATTTTGGACAGTGGAAATTTGACACTGCTTTATATATGCATCATAAATTTGTTTAGGGTTTCCATGTTTTAATCTTATTTCCTAATTTATGACCCAGTATGAAGTTAAAATATGGTTCTGTGTAGCCATCTTAACGGAGAAGTTTCTGTAACATTGACTTTGATTATTTTTAAGCATTAAGTGCCTGAAGAACGTATTCTGTGCACTCATGTAAGAATCCTAATGCTTACATGAGTTGACATACAAAGTATTTGTCTTCTTTATGCTGTTGTAACTTAATGTTTCTGTGTATATGCTTTCATGTTAATTAAAAAGACTTTATATAAAGGTCAAATGTCACAACATATCGTAAGCTAAAAGATGTTAATACAGAAAACAATGACTCCATCTTGCAGACTTGGAATAATTTTTCAAATCCTTTATTTTCTGTATAGAGAGTAACATATGTGTTTTAGCACAGGACTGCAAGGAAATTTGAAGCATAATAATTACTGTGTGTGTACATGTTTGTACTGTATATATAGTTACATGTTTATGCATGTTGCTTATGTGTACCTTGTGCATATGCACAGGGGCACCAAAGGTCAACATTAGATGTGTTCCTCATTCACCCCCTTCAAATTTCAAGTTTTGGGGTTATGGACGCAGTTGCTTTGGCCTCTCAACAACCTCTGTATATGTAACTGATACCTCAGTGCAGTAGAAACAGATGGGTGTCATTGTATTTGACTATTTCTTGTGTGCTGAAGATCCAAACTCAATCCCCCTCACCTACCAGGTAATCACGTTAGCACACATTTTATCTTCTTAGCCTAACTGTAAATATTCATAAAGGAATTGAGAGCATTTTCCACAGTACAGCAGAGTGGCTGACACTATGGGCTATTGGGAGAATTGGAGTGTGGTGTAGGGGATGGGAATCATTCTAGGCTCTGCAGTAAACAAGTGTCCAGGTAAATAAAAATCAAACCACATCTCAGAAACATAGTTTTTGCATTTGAAAATTTACAGTATTGCTATCCTGAACTTCTAAGTTTTTTTCCCCATCTTTAATACAACATTCTAGTGTTCTAATTGAGATTATATATGTGAGATTATGTACAAAATTTGCAAGTTGATTTAACTAGACTGTGAGCAAATTGTGGAGAGAGTAAATCTGTGGAGAAACACATGCCAGTGGAATCACTCAAGAGTACAAAGGGAAGAGCCACGCCCACACACAGGTGGAAATCACAGCAGCAATAAGATAACTGCATCACACAATAGATCAATCTCTAGCTTCACATTTCTTTTTTTCAGGAAAAGAGTATTTCATCTTGGCAATTGAAAAGTACAAGACTGTATTATTTTCAGTTTTCAAGTTTGAAAATTACTTAAACGTACTGCTATTTAGGTTCTATTTTAGCCCCCAACAGGATAAAAATAAGGAATGCACAGATCTCAAACTGGCAAAGAAACCAAACATCGCATTTCTTAGCTCCTTCCCTAAAGAGCACCTCACATTTTACAATTTAGAAAGAACTTGGAAAGTATTTGCTCATTAGCAAGGACCTGGTATTCCTGTTGCTTCAAATCACCAATATTTCATAAATGCTAGTAATTACAGCATTGCAGTTAGACAGCTGCCTTTTCTTAAAACTTTATTTACAAAAACAATTTGTTTCTTGGTTGAAGACTTGGAATAGGGTGGACATAACTAGAGGTGTCCTGTTGCCAAAGAATGAGAAACAAATGTCAGCTGAGGCTTAATTGAAAGTGAGAGTCACCTATAAATTCTGTTTGCACCATTAATAGCTGTCATAATGTCTAACCTCTGTTTATAAGATGTTAGTTTGCGAATTGGTTTGAAATAGATATTTGAAACCTTTGAAAATGCAGTATAGGACTCAACATGTTCATCATTGTACCAGATGAAACTCAGACTCTTACAAGCACTGTATAGGGTTTAAAATCCCTCATGGAAAGCTTCCAGGCCTAGGAATTCACTATATTTCATGACTTGAAAAAAGTGATATTTTAATATTCCATATATTATGTATCACCCCAGTAGGCATTAGGGAGAACACCATAATTAAATAAATATTTTTTATAGAAAATCATATTAAGTGGCACACATAGTACCAGATCATATCAGATGTTTGCTCCAAAATGAGATCTTAGGACCTTTCTAGAGATTTTGTGGCTTGCAACTGTCAGTCAGATCATCTACAGTGGATTTCTGGTTCAGTCAATATACCTGCTGTTGACTACATGTCATATTAACAAACCTACAATTGACCACAGCTCAGATTAATAAACCTACAGTGCATCACAGGTTAGATCAAATAGTGGATGACAAATGCAGAGAACCTTCAGACTTCAAGTGGCACAAGAGTGTGAAAATGATCTCAGAAAATTTGATCATAAGAGTGTGTAAATATACTTGGAAAATGACTATTGTAATCCACTGTGTGAAATAGAATAATTAATTCAGGTATAGAAATCCACATCATTATTAACAGTTCTTTGCATATTCAATTTAATTAAGATGAAGAATTTTTATTAAATTTACTATGTCTCAGAAGTGTTATCTTTGTTTTGATACAGTAGATAAATGTTGATGAGAATTATTTTATGACAACAGGGATGCTCATAGGCTATACAATGTTCTTTATACTAGCAGGCTAATATGTTAACACCACCATGACAATGGGTGGTGTGTAAGTGCTTCCCAGATGGCTGAGCAGGAAGTATGGCCCAAGAAGGGAAACCAATATCTGATCAGTAGAGTTGCTAGTCAGGGACATCATTCAGTCAGTATACATCCCTATGCAGGGGGAAAATCCCCTGTGAGAAGTCACTTTCACTTTTCAAACCTAGTTTTGTGTGCACCATCTTTTCTTACTTGACTGCTTGTGCTTTGATACTTTGTGCCATTGTAAAGTCTGTCATGAGGCTGTCAACTGACCAATGCTCTGAAAGATACATGAAAGTTGGTTTTCATCTTTAAAACTGGTTGTGTATAAGCACTGAAATGGCATATAGAAATGATATATTCTGCAAAACTAAGTCAGTTCATGAGTAAAAACTAAACATGAAATAGCAATTATAGCAGCATTTTATTATTGATTTTTAATACAATTTTCAAACTTTAGTTCAAGTAGGTATTGTGGCTTAACCTGCTGCCAGTCTGCAGCGAGAGGTGACGAGATGATACCTTTGGCTGTATTCAACACATTGCTTTCATCTGTCATTTGCACAGACCTCTTTCTCCTTTCCAGACTACTGTGTACGCTATTGAAATGCTTTTGGTACTTTTATTCAGTAAGGGAAAGGAATTTTGGGTAGGCATTTCTGATTTCACCACCTTCCTCCTAAATGAGGATTTTCCAAAGGTACAGATTACCACTTTTCCATTTGTTACATTTTCTATAAAATTGTATTTATTATATAATTGTTTGATAAATAAATGTTAGTTTTCTTACAATTGACATATCATTTTAATGTCATCTTTTCATAAGTTGTAATTTTTATGAACCCTGATCTTTCATAATGAACATATTGCTGTAAAGCAGATGGTAGATGACCTTACATAATCCAGAGGCTTCCTATAAATTTTTATTTTATGAAAAGTCACAATTTTGTTTAACCCATATTTTAGATCAGTTATTAAAACCACTTTTACTAAAGTAGAAATGTTATAAATAGAGAAAGGAGGAAGGCTACTATAACCTTGATTAATAATGAATAATCTGATCATAGTCTTAGAAATCCTGAGCAAATTCATACTTGTAATAAATTTAACCTGCATTTGAAATCATCTAGTCTCTTTTTATCTGCTGGAACCAATGCCAAACTAGACCTCATTTTCAGTGTAGTTCTGAATCATGTAATTTTACAGAAGTGCTGGATATCTCTTGTACTGTACAAGAAGCTATCTTTTTTATTCCTATTTCCAATCTTAGAGCTATATACTATAAAAATGTCTTGATGGAGTCTTCTATGTTATTAATGTAAGAAAAATATTTTAATACATTTAAGATTTCCAGGAGAAAATCAAGAACAGGGATTCCAATTCAGGAAGGGAGAAGGAGGTCAATACACAAAGAAGAGGAAAGGACAGAAAGGAAACACCAAAGCTGTTTGATAAATCCTCAGGGAACCATTTTAGTTTATATTTACCGAAAATCATATGTAAGTCATATAAGTAAACACACATGCAAAATCTTAAAGTTATATCACTTGGGCTGTCAACAAGGACTATACAGTAGCAAACCTCCTGAACCAGGCATGACAAACCTCCTTTCAGTGTAGTCCATGTGACTCGAAACTAATAAGACTATATCTGCTGCCCTTTGTTGCCTCTCAGAGGTTGGAAATAAGCTCTTTTTTTATTCTATATATTCTTTATTTATATTTCAAATGATTTCCCCTTTCCTGGATCTGCCCTCCCCGAAAGTCCCATAAGCCCTCTTTCCTCCACCTGTTCCCCCATCCAACCCTTCCCACTTTCCAGTTCTGGTATTTCCATACACTGATGCACTGAGCCTTTCAAGAACCAGGGGCCACTCCTTCCTTCTTCTTGGACATCATTTGACATGTGGATTGTGTGTTGGGTATTCCAAGCTTCTAGGCTAATATCCGCTTATCAGTGAGTGCATATCATGAGTGTTCTTTTGAGACTGGGTTGCATCACTTAGGATGATGTTCTCCAGCTCTATCCATTTATCCAAGAATTCATTGTTTCTAATGGCTAAATAGTATTCCATTGTGTATATATACCACATTTTGTGTATCCATTCTTCCATTGAGGGACATCTGTGTTCTTTCCAGCTTCTGGCTATTATAAATAGGACTGCTATGAACATAGTGGAGCATGTATCCATATTACATTCTGGGGAATCCTCTGGGTATATGCCCAGGAGTGGTAGAGCAGGGTACTCTGGAAGTGTCATGGCCAGTTTTCTGAGGAAACACCAGACTGATTTCCAGAGAGGTTGTACCAGCTCACAATCCCACCAGCAGTGGAGGAGTGTTCTTCTTTCTCCACATCCTAGCAAAAACCTGCTGTTTCCTGAGTTTTTAATCTTAGCCATTCTGACTGGTGTGAGGTGAAATCTAAGGGTTGTTTTGATTTGCATTTCCCTAATGACTAATGATATTGAACATTTCTTAAGGTGCTTCTCAGCCATCTGAAGTTCTTCAGGTGAAAATTCTTTGTTTAGCTCTGTATCCCATTTTTAATAGGTTTATTTGGTTTTTGGGGTCTAACTTTTTGAGTTCTTTGTATATTTTGGATATTAGCCCTCTCTCGGATGTAGGGTTGGTGAAGATCTTTTTCCAATTGGTTGGTTGCTGGTTTTTCCTTTTGACAGTGTCCTTTTCCTTATAGAAACTTTGTAATTTTATGAGGTCCCATTTGTCAATTCTTGATATTAGAGCATAAGGTATTGGTGTTCTGTTCAGGAACTTTCACCCTGTGCCCATGTCCTCAAGGATCTTCCCCAGTTTCTTTTCTATTAGTTTCAGTGTGTCTGGCTTTATGTGGAGGTCCTTGATTCACTTGGAGTTAAGCTTAGTACAAGGAGATAAGAATGGATCAATTTGCACTCTTCTGCATGCAGACCTCAAATTGAATCAGCACCATTTGTTGAAAAGGCTATCTTTTTTTCCACTGGATGTTTTCAGCTCCTTTGTCGAAGATCAAGTGACCATAGGTGTGTGGGTTCATTTCTGGGTCTTCAATCCTATTCCATTGATCCACCTGCTGTTCGCTCTACCAATACCATGCAGTTTTTAACACTATTGCTCTATAGTATTACTTGAGGTCTGGGATACTGATTTCCCCAGAAGTTCTTTTACTGTTGAGAATAGTTTTAGCTATCCTGGGTTTTTTGATATTCTAGATGAATTTGAGAATTCCTCTTTCTACATCTATGAAGAACTGAGTTGGGATTTTAATGGGGATTGCATCGAATCTGTATATTGCTTTGGCAAAATGGCCATTTTAACTATATTAATCCTGCCAATAGATCATCTAAACAGTTGTATAACCTGTAAAGAAGCAGAAGGGGTCATAGAAAGTCTTCCAATCAAAAAAAGCAGAGGACCAAATGGTTTTAGTGCAGAATTATATCAGACCCTCAAAGAAGACCTAACACCAATACTCTTCAAACTCTTCCACAAAATAGAAACAGAAGGAACACTACACAACTTGTTCTACAAAGCCACAATTACGCTGATACCAAAATCACACAAAGATTGACAAAGAAAGAGAACTTCAGACCAATTTCCATTATGAACATGGATGCAACAATACTCTTTTTTTATTTATCAATAAAATTCTTGCGAACCGAATCCAAGAACACATCAAAATGATCATTCATCATGATCAAGTAGGCTTCATCCAAGGGATGCATGGATGGTTCAATATACAGAAATCCATCAATGCAATCCACTATATAAACTCAAAGGAAAAAAAAACACATGGTCTTTTCATTAGATGCTGAAAAGGCATTTGACAAAATTCAGCATCCTTTCATGCTAAAAGTCTTGGAAAAAAACAGGAATTCATGGACCATACCTAAAAATAGTTTAAGCAATATACAGCAAACCGGAAGCCAACATCAAACTAAATGGAGAGAAACTTGTAGCAATCCCAATGAAATCAGGGACTAGTCAAGGTTGACCCTCTCTCCGTATCTTTTCAATATAGTACTTGAGGTACTAGCTAGAGCAATTAGACAACATAAGGAGGCCAAAGGGATACAAATTGGAAAAGAAGATGTCAAACTATCATTATTTGCAGATGATATGATAGTATACCTAAGGGACCCAAAAACTCCACTAGAGAACTACAGCTGATAAACAACTTCAGCAAAGTGGCAGGTTATAAAATCAACTCAAGCAAATCAATAGCCTTCTTATACTCAAAGGATAAGCAGGCTGAGAAACAAATTTGGGAAATTACATCCTTCACAATAGCCACAAACAAGGTAAAGTATCTTGGTGTGACTCTAACCAAACAAGTGAAAGATCTATATGACAAGAACTTCAGGTCTCTGAAGAAGGAAATTGAAGAAGACTTCATAAAATGGAGATAAGCTCATCGCTGACAACACTGCAGATTTAAGATACAGGATTCAGCTGATTCAAGGTGAATTTAACCTGGAAGTCTTCATCTTGCAGTCTTGCTTCCATAGTAGTAGAACTTATTATGCAAGCAGCCAAGGGGGAGAAGCAGTGAATAGTCCTACTAAGCTTTGACAAATATGAACCACAGTAATGGCTGGTATGACAGGATATTCTCCACCAACACTTTGCCAGACCAGCATAAATCCTTACTACAGTGAAAATCTTATTTTTATACCTGCAGATAAATGAGCTACCACCCCTCATCAAAGAAAGTTTCCTTATAGCAAATGGAGAACATTATATAGCACTACAACTGTGACGCAGCTCAGGAAGAAATGATCATGAGAACCCCAGCCTTAGCAGATACATCTGCAGAATAACTCCTTAATCTATGGATATGGTTACATTGTGGGATAGGAAAACTGCAAGTGCTATAATAGCAGGAACTCTTCTCTGAGAGTATCTCTTCTAGAACTAGCTCTATAAACAGGACTTAAACAGTGACAATATCCACAGAGAGTCTAGGGCTAGGGAAGAGGAAAAACATACAGGCCTCCTGCCCATAGGTTAAAAAAGCTACAATCAACCAATCAAATTAGAGAATTAGCCTGTAACATCCTGATTGGTTAGGAAAACAAAGTGATAAGCCATGAAGCCATACACAGAGACAACATAAATGCAGAAATGGATCAGTAGGTTTTATTCATGCATTTGTGCACACACACACGCACACATACACATATATGAATTCATACATATATATGCAATATGTAACAATAACTAAAGAAAAAGAACCTACCAATTTCAGAGTGAAGGAGGAAACATAGAAGAAGGGGATAGTGGGAGAAAAAGAAAAGGAAGAAGTGATGACATATTTTAATTAAATGTATCTTTAAACAATTTAAAAAAGCATATTTACTGCAGGAAGTCCATTTTCTGTATTTGTTTGAGCAAATGTGGAATAAGGATTTGAGGATGTGCATGATAAAGAATGGAGCTACAGACTAAAGCTGAGAAGAAACAGGAAAAGTATGAGTGATTTGTAGTCTACTCCTGTGGATGTGCATAAGCCAGTGACTGGGAAAAAAATGGTTATGTTTTCCCAATGTTTTGAGATGAAGAAGAGGCTGGGCGGTGGTGGCACACACCTTTAATCCCAGCATTTGGGAGGCAGAGGAAGGCCGATTTCTGAGTTTGAGGCCAGTCTGTGGTCTACAGAGTGAGTTCCAGGACAGCCAGGGCTACACAGAGAAACCCTGTCTCAAAAACAAAACAAAACAAAACAAAACAAAACAAAACAAAACAAAACAAACAAACAAAAAAAAACACCAAAAAATGAAGAAGAACTGCTAAGAAGGATGCTGAGTTAAACTGAGTAGTTAGTCTTACTGTGGGAAAAGTTGTAGCAAGCACTGAGTATCCCAGCAAATGGACTTCCCTACTTACCTTAATGGAAAGTGTAGTTTGGAAAACGACTCCTGAAACTATTACTGAAGAAATTAAGGGGCACACTTCTGCACTTGAGATAACGAGAGTGGCACCAGTGAGAAGTGCTGAGGGATTTGAGAAGAAATTGAGTTGAAGTCCCAGAGCTGCACGTTACCTTATGAAAGAGGCATTTGTAGGAGAACATTTTAATAAGGACTAAAAGATAGATCAGCCTCAATATTAGATATGAATCCATGGTTAACTGAATGATTAACTGAATAATCACAATTAGAGATGAGTTAGGAAGGTTTTGGAATCTGAATAAATCCATTATGACATGCTATGTGTCATATGCATCATGCTATGCATATTTTCAGTGAAGTTACTCCCATGGAAATACCTTATGCCAGTCATTTCAGTTATTGAGGGATACATATCAATAACTCTCAGACTGTGGCACATGATAGATCTGCTTTAAAATTATGAGCATGCTTGCTTACCACTTAGTCATAAACTATTAAAGAAAACCTCTAGTCATTTGGTTGATAGCAATTTATCATTTTAGGCAATTCTTAATTTAAATTGTAAATATAAATGATGAAATTAGAGCCATACCCACTCTTTACAACCACATGGCTTGGACTGTTCCCAGAACATTTCTACCAAACTATCACTATGCCTAGGTCTGGAAGTTTCTAGACTCCTTATAATCTGATCTTCTACAGACCTGGTCATTGAAGGCCTCATCTTCCGACCTCTGTCTGTTAACCTAGTCTTAAAATGTTTCGGCCTCTGAGACTTACTGCTGCACAAAGTCACTCTTTCTAGCTCTTTCTGGACTCTCACAGAGGCTGGTTCAACTCAGCTGTTCTGCTACAAACTTCTCTCTAAGCTGACTGATTCAAATTGTCTTCTCTCAGCTTCTGAGTGAATTGCTCTGCTTCTAAAGACCACCTTTGAACTACAAGAACTGATCTATGCTGAACTAAATTAATTGAACTGAACAGAACTAAGAACAGCACAACGACTTTCCCTCAGTGCTCTTTAAGTAGCATCTTTCCTCCCTGTTTTAATGAGCATTGGACATATTCTATCTCTGACTCATTCTGTCAAATCTTTTTTCTGGTTTGTCACTTTGTCTGCCTCTCAATTGGTGTACTAAAGGTATGTATTCCAGTCAGAGGGACTAAAGGTGTGTGAAATGTTTGCATTGTAGTTAGAAGGCAGTCATGCTGCTAGATTAAAATCCCCTTACACTAGATTATTCTACATGCTAATGTTTGCAATTATATAGTTACAACCATGTGTATGTATATGCCCATATTAAACAAGCTTATGTATAATTGAGAAGTTCAGGAATTTTCAAATAGTAGCTATCTTCAAATAACTTTAGTAGTAGATAAAACTCTTATAAATTTCCTCTATAAATCTAGACCTGTGAAACCATATAAAAGATGATAGATATTTAATCATCACAAATCATGAACTAAATTAAAATTCATACTTGTTTATTTCAGAAGAACGTCTGGAGGACATGACTAGTCCTAAGAAATTTATTCACAGCTACAGATTTTAGATATACACAATAATTTTAATAGGTGATTTAGCTTGTTGTGTCAAAAAAGTGCTTGCTGTCTTCAAAAACAATGAAGAAAGTTCATGGGCCTATGAAATGGCTCGGCTCATGGTGGCAGGGTGAAGACTTAAGTTCAATGCTTGTGTCACAAGAGGTCACATTGGAGAACCTACTCCTGAAGGTTATTCTGAGATCTTCACTGAAGCCCCATGACATGCAAGATGCAAGTTACTGTACACACACACACACACACACACACACACACACACAAATAAAAATGTAATTGAGTAAACTAAATTTTAAAAGTGGAAACAGGCACAAAAATATAATTAATCTCAATAAGACGTAAGAAATCCAAAGAAACATATTTTAGAAACAGCAGGGTGTTTAATTTCCTATCTGAAAGTGTTATTTATAAATGTATTTGGTAATGCTGAATATTATCAATTATCCCCACCAGTAATATATTAAAATTGGGTTTATAAAATAAGCTATCTGTAGATTTTCATTATAGTTAAAGATGAAGCTCAAATGCTGAGCATTTTTATAAATAACAAAATATTCTTGGCAGGAAATTGAACTGTCTTGGCAGTGTTAGTAATGAATTCAATACCTAAACATTGAGAAAGATAAAGTTAAGAAAGCCCAAATTATTTTCCAGGTGTCATGTATGAAGTCATGGCAGACAGATTTACAACCAATAGAGTCCTCACAGCAAGAATGGAAGTGGATGTGAGCAGTTTGTTTGTGTCAGAAATTTGAATTACTATGCTCAGTTTAGGTCCACTAACATAGAGTGTGAGTGAGACAGTGCAGACACGACACTTGTCAACACTAATAGCTGTAAGGATTTACTGTCTTTATTTCAAATTGGAACATAATTATGTCTTTTCCCCTGTCCCCGTTCTCCCTAAAGTACCTTCCATTTATCTTCCCCTTGCTTCCTCTCAAAGGCATGGCCTGATTTTCTTTGCTATTTGTGTGTGTGTGTGTGTGTGTGTGTGTGTGTGTGTGTGCGTGCGTGTGTGTGTGTGTATGTGTGTGTATGTATGTATGTATATGTGTGTGTGTATAAATATGTACACATAAAGTGATGAGTCGATTTCATGTTATGTGTATGATTTTATGGCTAACCACTGGATAGCCATCTGTACATATGCACAACCAGTTAAGAAATTCAGTCCTAGGGAAAGCTATTTCTTCTGCTCCCAGCACTCCTTATTTGCCTGTATTGCTTTATCTATGAGTAGGGTAAGACAAATTTCCTAATTCCATATTTGCATTTCTGTTGTGAAGATCTCCTGAGTGACAGTCATGCTTACTATGGCGTGGAGAGATCTGTAGACCTTGGCTTCACATCTCTTGAACTTACTGATTCCGAAGGGGAGTTGACTTGTATAAATTTCCTTTGAAAACAATAAGTGCTAAATAAAAGTTTAGCATGAGAATTGTTAATAAAAGACCAGTATAGTTAAGGCCATTTATGCAAAGATTTTTTTCTAATCCACTCATAACACATACACATTTTTAACCCATTTTACGAATTCTATAGCTGGATGGATGCTTTATTGTTTAAGAACACTTGCTGCTCTTCCAGAGGACCAGGGCTCAATTCCTAGCACCCACCTAACAGCTCACAACTGTTTATAACTCAAGTTCCAGAGATTTTGGCACTCCCACACAGATATTTATGCAGTCAAAATACCAATAAGCATAAAAATAAATAAGTCAAAATTCAAAAGAAGATTCTATGTAGAAATTGTAACATGGCAAAAGATACTTATTTTAAGTTGTTTGGAGGTGTTTATAATGAATCATATTTTGTACTCTCAACTAAAGTCAATTCAGGATTGTTGAATACTGTGGAGAAGGGAGTGACAGAAACATCATGACCTTTGCAGAGACCTGGAGTTGCTTTCTGCTGAGGCTTCACCAACAGTAGTCTCTCCTCATAGTTGTGTTGGAGATGGGAGGCTTTTGGCAACATGGGAAGATTCTGGTTCACAGAAGGCCATGTTACACATCCTTACATGGTAGAGATCAGAGAGTCCTCAGGCCTGGCCTCTCCTCCTATAAGGGTTGACTTAGGAGGGATTTACTTAGGAGGATATGATCTTTAAGTCACCATTATTTTTTTTCTGTTAATTAATTTATTTATTCATTTTAAATCCTCATTATGGCTCCCAAGCCTCCTGTCACATAGTCCCTCCTCCTTGTCTTCTGAGAGTGGGAAACCCTCCCCAACCCTGGTACTAACCCACTCTGGCAAATCAAGTCACTGTAGGACTAGGTACATCTTGCATAGAGATCAGACACGGCAGCTCAGGTAGAGGAACAGGACCACACAGGCAGGCAGATGATTCAGGGATAGACCCCACTCCAGTTGTTCAGAGACTAGCACAAAGAACAAGCTGCACATCTATTAAATATGTGTATGTGGTGGGGTGGAGATCCAGCTCAAGTATGCACTTTAGTTGGTGGTTAAATCTCTGGAAGCCCTCAAGAGGTGAGGTTAGTTGACTATGTTGGTCTCCCTGTGGAGTTCCTGTCCTTTCCAGGTCCTTCAGTCCTTCCACCAACTTTTCATGAACCTACCTGAGCTAAGTCTAATTTTGGCTGTAAGTCTTAGCATCTCTTTCCATTGGTGGAGCCTCTTAGAAGACAGTTATGCTAGGCTCTCTTCTGTGAGCATAACAGAGGATCCTTAATAGTGTTGGAGATTGGTTCTGGCCCATGGGATGGGCCTAAAATTGGACCAGTCATTGGTTGGCTATTCTCTCATTTTCTGCCCTATCATTGCACCTGTACTTGTAGGCAGGACAAATTTTAGAATGAAAGTTTTGTGGTTGGGTTGGTGCGCTTATGACACTACTGGAGTTCTGCCTGGCTCTAGGAGGTGGCTACTTCAGGCTCCATATCCCCTACTGCTATTGGGTGTATGCACCACATGTTCTTTCATGTGTTTGGCTTTTGAGATGGAATATAACCATGTAGCAAAGGATATCCTGGACTTCTTGATCCTCCAGTTTCAGTCTTTTAGTGATAGGATCCAAAGGGTCCTCCACCTCATTAGAATCACTTCATATTCCTTGCCTATTCATCAGTTGATGCACACCAATTTTTATCCTCTCGTTTTCTATTAAACATCCTGCTTACACTGGCTTATTGCAGTAGATTTTGCATAGAGAAAGAGAAACCACTTCTCAAGCTGAAGGCAATTGTGACAACCCTCTCCTATCATCAGAACTGGCCTGATGGCCTCATTTTAGAGGAATGAATTTGGAGCCTAGTACCCAAAGGACTTCCTTCCTTTCCTGTGGCCTCCGGTGATGGGATCTCACAAACAGGTTTGGATGCTACTTCTATGAGCTGTGCAAGAACCACAACAAAACATGAACTGTGCAAATGTTTCAAGTTTAACTGACTTGTTTGTGGTGGACACTTATTTGAGCAGTAGTTCTGAGATTTCTCATGGCATTTTGAATTAAAAGGCTCAGAAGAAAAGGCCAAGGGAGTCCAGATGAAGTCCCATGCCACTGTGCCAACAAGAGTGAAGGGGATCTAAGCAACTGGCTGTCACCCTGCTTGGAGAGCAAGTTGGCTAAGAGTGCAAGGAACAGATCAAAACGCCAAGTCATATCATTCATCACTGGTGCTGGAGTGCAGACGTTGCCAGAAGCATTAGGAACAGATGCCAGATGGTATTTCATGCTAATTAAGGTCATACTATGAAACACCCCCAAATATTTTTCTAACAGTCTATAAAGGGAAAAATTAAGTGAGCTTGGGTTAAAAATGCCTTTCTGACCCCACACCTCCAGAGTATTAGAACTGTTAAAAAAAACTCATGTTTTCATCCCTTAGAATTTCTAATGAATATCTGTAGCCTCCCCTTCAGACTCAGAATGGGGTTGAATTAGACTTTGCAAATCATGACATTAAGAGAAAAGCAGATTCCTTGGAGAACGCTAATCTTACCAACTAAGACTCTGTATTTTATTTCTTTTTAAAATTTGAGTTAGGGCTGAAGTGTAGGGATTATTGCCAAATGAAGAGAAAGCACTGTCCATATTGACTATAGTTGTGAGACACCAGGTGCCGGCCACCAGGTGGAAATACTTTAGAAGGTCAGATATTCCCTGTTTCCCACAGGAGCTCAGAACTCAGAACATTTACTTAAAACTATTATAACAAACAAGCAAACAAAAAGATAATGGAGAGGAATTCAGGAGGACCTGTCAGTTAGATGTGGCCTGGGTCTTCTAGGATGGTGCTGTTTGTTAAGAGATAGGAAAGGAGGTTGTGGCTCCATTGGTCCTTGACTTCTGTAAGATCACCAGGCTTAGCCACTCTTCTTCTCTGTTTGGCACTCTTGGTACTGGTATCCTGTATACATTACATTGTCCTGTCTTGCATTTAACCTTCCCCACTGTCTTGCAAATGCTTCATTTGTGTCTTATTATGCTATTTCCTCACTGGAGTGTGTGGTACTTGATAGAAGGTACCATGTGTTTTAGCATCTGGCAATCTTGTCTATTTCTAGAAGCCTAGGAATGACATCTATAGATGATGATGTTTCATCTAAAAGGAGAAAGACCCATGGAATCTTTTCCTTGCTTTCAGTCCCCTCAGCCATTGAAAGAGTTTTTCCTTTGTTCTGCAGGCTGGCCTTGAACTCAAGTAATCCTTTCCTCAGCAATTCAAGTAATTATACCACAGATGGCTTAGGGTTATTATCTTCAGTCTATAAACAGGGAGGTCTGGAAGTCTAGAAGCTAATCTAAAAGCTGCTTAATAGCAGGAGTGGTGATCTAAGCCACAAAGAGTGCACTCTGTATTGTTTTTCCCAGATGTCAATACTTGCACAGTTCACAGAGCGAAAAAGATTGTAAGAGCCAAGTACGATGGCATACTCCTGTAATTCAAGTATTTAGGAGACACAGACAAGAGGATCATGAGTTTGTAGCTAGTTTCACTTTATTATGAATTCTTGGTTAACACATTATGTATATCAAGACCCTGTATTATAATTCAGTAACATAGCAAGAAAAAGCAAGGACATTTCAATTGATAGTTGACATCAGTCAACATGAGCTACAGTTGAATTCAAAATAGAGGTTTGAACTATAGAGTTGGCTCATTGATGAAGAGCACTCAATCCTCTTCCAGTGGACCTGGCTTTGAGTTCTAGCATCCGCATAGCAACCTAAAATCTATAACCCCATTTTCAGGGGATCCAATGACCCATTAAGGCTCTTTGGATACCAGGCACGCAACTGGTACATAGGTGTATTGCAACTGAAACATGCACATGCATACAAAAAATAGGGATGCAACCCATTTCTATATTTATTTGTTCCCATAATATTCTGTAATTATCATCTCCATTTACCAATAAATCAAGTTTAGATGATTAACACAACTGCACAAACATCTCAAGATGTTAAGCATTGATGCCTGTACATAAAACCCAATATTGCACTGCACTCTAAGGCTTATTACTAACCAATCAGTTCATCTCAGATCACAGGACTATGGGATACAACATTTTCTCTTTGACTATCAAAGGTCCTCTCCCTCTGCTCTCAAGAGACAGACTTTAAACATGTTAAGAATATCTCTCCTTTGTTGTTCTTAGGATGAGAATTTTGAACATGAAAAAGGACAAAGTTGCTTTAGCTATTTTAATGAATTTTGCTCAAATAAGGAAAAGTGGAAGATAATGTTTTAAAAGATGTATTGAAAAATATTATTTTACACTTTGAAAAGAAAACTACAAAATTTCCCTTTAGAAGACAATAGTGAAATTCTACCTGTGGCTTCCCATGTCTAGGAATTCCTATCGTGTTTAAACCCTTTTGAATTTAAGAACATACTTTAAAACTTTTTAATTCAATAATATGTCATTATAATATCTGAGCTATTGTTCTATTTGCTTTTATTATGAATTTATAGACATTTTTCTCACTAATAAAAATTAGACACTGCTCTGGAAAGTGTATCATTGTCACGCAAGATATATCATTCTGGGCTTAGAAGTTCATATCTCATTCTTTGTAAGTTTTGCTTTCCATGTATCCGTGGCAAGAAATGTTGTTATTAATTTGATTCTCAGTAATGGGCATTTTTATTACTGAAGAATTTTCTGCGTACCCTAGTGTATTTTGTACACAAATATTCCATTCTGTGAATGTCCAAGTAGATTTCTAATATGAGGAAAGAATAAAGATTGTCCAAGGTCTGTGGGGGTCTTTTTTTCTGAATCTTTCCCCTCATAGCTTAAACAAACAATAACACAATAACAATTTGTTCCATAATCTTGTATCTACAAACAAACATACAACATGAACAAAAATAAAGAAACCATAAGAATTAGCTAGTTTTGTGCTGTTATGACAAAATACTACAGAAAAGGTACTAAGAAAGGAAGGGGAACAAAGGTTTATTTTGATTGCTTCAGAAAGTTCTTGTCAGAGGCCTTTATTAATTTTGAGACCATAGCGAGGAAGAATATCATGGAATCAGAAGGAATCAGAAGCATGTGACAGAGATTGCTTTTACCTCACAGTGACAAGTCAAATAAAGACAAACGCACATAGAGCAAAACAAAGAGACATATCCAGATCTGTTACAAATCTCTAAGGTACCCAATCAAGGTGAGAGCTGAGATTAACAATCACAAGTGCAAACCTTGATATCTGGAGTGCAGAATGCTAGTTACTGAAAAATCAGACTGTAGTGACACTTCCCAAACACATAACCCTTCCTTAATCACATAACCCCTCCCTGAAAAGCATAGGAACTGTGGGCAAGGATTTTCTATAATTCAGTGATTCGTGGGGGTGGGCAAAAGTCCGAGTAGTGCTGGCACATGGGGCTTCAACCCTCTTTCTCTATATCCTTTATTCACTATATCTAATCCCATTGCATCAAAAAGGCAGAGGTACTTCCTATTCTAGTATTTCCTTGCCCTTGGCTCTCTGCTCCGCTTGGTTACTTCAGTGTATATTAGCCTCCGTGTAATAAAAGTAATTGCTATATACATGCTCTATTTGAAATGTTCCCCAGTTGGTTTCACAGTAGTATTGGTTGCTCTATGTTGATTCTCTAGTTGTCTCTACCTTGACATTTCATAACTCATTCTGTTTTTTTATTGGATATTTTCTTTTTTCTGTTTTTTAATCTTTTTATTAGATATATTCTTATCTACATTTCAAATGATTTCCCCTTTCCTGCCCCCCCCCACTCCAAAAGTCCCATAAGTCATCTCCCCTCTACCTGTTCCCCAATCAACTCCCTCCCACCTCCCTGTCCTGGAATTCCCCTACACTGCTGCATCAAGCCCTTCCAGGACCAGGGGCCTCTCCTCCCTTTGATGTTCAGCAAGGTCGTCCTCTGCTGCCTATGCCTTTGGAGCCAAGAGTAACACCATGTGTTCTATCTAGTTGATAGCTTTGTCCCTAGGAGCTCTTGGAGTACTGGGTAGCTCATACTGTTGTTCCTCCTATGGCGCTGCAAACCCCTTCAGCTCCTTGGGTCCTTTCTCTAGCTCCCATTGGGGACCCTTTGCTCAGTTCAATAGCTGGCTGAAAGTGTCCCCCTCTGTCATGCATAGCAGAGCCTACAGGAGACAGCTATATCCAGCTCCAGTCAGGAAGAACTTGTGGACATTGATAATAGTGTCTGGGTTTTGTAACTGTACATGGGATGGATCACTAGGTGGGGTAGTCTCTGGATGGTATTTCCCAGCAGATCCTTCCCTCAGAATCTGCTCTACACTTTGTCTCTGTATCTCCTTCTGTGGGTATTTTGTTCCCCTTTCTAAGAAGGACCAGACTATTCACACTTTGTTCTTCCTTCTGCTTGGGCATTTTTTGATATGTGAATTGAGTCTTGGGTATTTCAAGTTTCCGAGCTAATATCCTCTTATCAGTGAGTGCATACCATATGTGTTTCTTTGTGACTGGGTCACCTCATCTTGGATGATATTTTCCAGTTCCAACTATTTGCCTAATAATTTCATGAATTCATTGTTTTTAATAGCTGAGTAGTATTCCACTGTCTAACTATACCACATTTTCTGTAGCCATTCTTCCATTGAGGGACATCTGGGATCTTTCAAGCTTCTGACTATTATAAATAGGGCTGCTTTGAACATAGTGGAACTTGTGCCATTACTACATGCTAGGAAATCCTCTGGGTATATGCCCAGGAGTATTATAGCAGGATCTTCCAGTAGTTTCATGCCAAGTTTTCTGAGGAACCAACAGATTGATTTGCAGAGTGGTTGTACCAGTTTGCAATCCCACCAGCAGTGGAGAAGTGTTCCTCTTTCTCCACATCCTCACCAGCACCTGCCATTTCCTTAGGTTTTGATGTTAGCCATTCTGACTGGTGTGAGGTGAAATCTCAGGGTTGCTTTGATTTGTATTTCCCTGATTACTAAGGATGTTGAACATTTCTTTAGGTGCTTCTCAGCCATTTGATATTCCTCAGGTGAAAATTCTTTATTTAGCTCTATACCACCATTTTTAATAGGGTTATTTGGCTCTCTGGAGTCTAACTTCTTGAGTTGTTTGTATATATTGAATATTAGCCTTCTGTCAGATGTAGGGTTGGTAAAGATCTTTTCACAACTGGTTGGTTGCCATTTTTTCCTATTGACAGTGTCCTTTGCCTTACAGAAATTTATAATTTTATGCGGTCCCATTTGTCAATTCTACATCTTAAAGCATAAGCTATTGGTGTTCTGTTCAGGAACATTTCCCCTGTGCCCATGTCCTCAAGGGTCTTCCTCAGTTTCTTTTCTATTAGTTTCAGTGTGCCTGAAACTTTATGTGGAGGTCCTTGATCCACTTGGACTTCAGCTTAGTACAAGGAGATAAGAATGGATCGATTTGCATTCTTCTGCATGCTGACCTCCAGTTAAACCAGCACCATTTGTTGAAAAAGCTATCTTTTTTCAACTGGATGGTTTTATCTCCTTTTTCAAAGATCACTTGACCTTATGTGTGTGGGTTCATTTCTGTGTCTTTAATTCTATTCTAAGGATCTACCTGTCTGTCACTGTACCAATACCATGCAGTTTTTAACACTATTGCTCTGTAGTACTGTTTGAGGTCCAGGATACTGATTCCCCCAGTTCTTTTACTGCTGAGAATAGTTTTAGTTATCCTGGGTTATTTTGTTATTCCAGATGAATTTGAGAAATGCTATTTCTAACTCTATGAAGAATTGAGTTGGGATTTTGATGGGGATTGCATTGAATCTGTATATTGCTTTTGGCAAGATGGCCATTTTTACTATATTGATCCTGCCAATCCACCAAGCATGGGAGTTCTTTCCATTTTCTGAAGTCTTCTTTGATTTCTTTCTTCAGAGACTTGAAGTTTTTGTCATAAGATCTTTCACTTGTTTGGTTAGAGTCACACCAAGATCCTTTATATTGTTTGTGGCTATTGTGAAGGGTGTCATTTCCCTAATTTCTTTCTCCGCCTTTTTATCCTTTGAGTATAGGAAGGCTACTGATTTTCTTGAGTTAATTTTATATCCAGCCAATTTGCTAATTGGAGTTCTGTTGGTGGAGGTTTTTGGGTTGCTTAAGTATACTATCATATCATCTGCAAATATTGATAATTTGACTTCTTCCTTTCCAATTTGTATCCCTTTGACCTCCTTTTGTTGTCTAATTGCTCTAGCTAGAACTTCAAGTACTATATTGAATAAATATGGAGAGAGAGGGCAGCTTTGTCTAGTCCCTGATTTTAGTGGGATTGCTTCAAGTTTCCCTCTATTTAGTTTGATGTTGGCTACTGGTCTACTGGTTTGCTTTTACTATATTTAGGTATGGGCCTTGAATTCCTGTTCTTGCCATGACTTTTAATATGAAAGGTGTGAAGATGGTGGCCTCCTCATAACTCATTCTGTATTTTGATATGGATATGTCTTATTTTTCTCATACAGCTAGTACATAGGATTGTTAATTCATTCTATCAAACTTCTGGATTTCTAACAGGAGAGAGAGAGAGAGAAAGAGAGAGAGAGAGAGAGAGAGAGAGAGAGAGAGAGAGAGAGACAGAGACAGAGAGACAGAGAGACAGAGAGACAGAGAGAGAGAGTTCATAAGATTTTTGGTTACAGGAATACAATGTATTTTTAATCTCTAAGGTTATTAATAATAATTATCAAGCTAACGCTATTTTTACCTTCAGAATTATATGCCTTGTATTTCCACTTACATTTGTGGGCAGCTCCATTTTAGATTCTTTGTTAGCTCAATAATCTGCTAATCACTTTTTCATTTATTAATTTATTTCCTGGCAACTAGGAAGAAAGAACTAAACTCATAACTGGAAGTCTTCATGAAATATCAGGGAATTTCTACAGTTTATCTTTGAGATATGTGGCAAGAAAGAATCTGTAGGTTGTTTATTGATGTCACAGGAGCTTCCCTAGAGAGTATGCCTTCAAACCTTCACTTGGGAGACAGAATTTTGAGTGCTACTTGAAAGCTAGCTTGTGAGATATGAAGTAAGATTCATGTGTACCTGCAAGGGCTTGGGGTTTCTAGCCTACAGCATAGCCATGGGGAAGCTACACCATTCCATAGGCCTTATGGGGTAGCTTCTTTCAATACTGTCAGTAGCCTCTACCCACCATAAATATCTTCCCTAAATGATGTCGGCAATAAAGTGTTCATTGATACTGCTCTTAAATTATTTTGAGTGTTTTAATGGAGAGCACATGGAGATAATTAATTATTCTAGAATTACTAGTGATTCTCCATTCTTTAGATTAAATATTCTTTAAGCAAAACTAGATATATATTCCCTACACACTTTTTAATGGTAAAACACGTAGAGACTTTTGAAGAATTAAAAAGTTGTCAGACATTTTCCATATAAGAGGTTTAAGATTAGAAATTAGGTAACAAGAAATTAGGAAATGCTCATTTCCATCCTGCAAGTAGGAATAATGAAAGTGGCAACCTGCCCAAGAAGTGTAGCCTCTACTATACCCTACTGCAGGGTTAAACACCTCTGAGAGGGCAGCATTTACCAAGAAAACAAGCTAAAACGTGGACTGAGGGTACTGAATCAACTTGCCTTCGTTGGTAAAACCTCATATCTAACAACACATTCATACAGAAAATGAAGGAAAAATTCACTAGAAAATGAATGGAGAACTTGCTCTATCATTTGAGGAAAGGAAGAGTCAGGCAGAAATCAAATAGAGTTACAAAAGGACTATTAAGCTCTCAGATATCCTTGTGGGACTCAAGATGTGTAGATCTGTGGTAAACAGTGACAGAGGTCAACAGACAGTACAACCTAAGGCAACTACTTAAGCTTCCTGAAAATGGAACATATTTCTGCTCCCCTCACCCCTGGATTAACCTGCAGAAAATGAGAGTGTGGACCCTGGTGACTGCTTGACCACTAACGTACTAGGTTAGGAAACTTTGATATGTGAAGATATTCTTTAGTGTTTGAACAATAATGATCATTGCAAGGCCCTGATACATTGAAAATCACTGTGCACTGTACATTTGCCGTAAGTGCATAGGCAGTACTTTGTAAATCTGTTTGAAACATAACTTTCAAGTTGAAATTCCATTTTACTATTTTACTTATGGAAATTTTACTCGAGTATTTTTAACTTTTATACTTGCAGAATGATTGCTTAAAATATAAAATAATTTCTATACTTTCCCACTTAATTTACTTGTAGATACTATGACTCTCCCAGGAAACAGCTGCTTAAAGGGAGATCTAGAAAAACAACAATTTTCTTATGCAATTATTAAGTTTCTACTGTTAAAAATGGACACTTTACTTTTTCCTTTGTGATTCACTGATTGCTCTTCTCCCTCAGAACATGAAATTAAGGAAAGTCTAAAAAATCTGTGTGTAACTTTAATAGACCCAAGGTCTTGGCCATTGTTAAATTTCATATAAAAAACAATTGCAGTCATTCAGTCTCTACTGAACTTAGGTAGCTTTTGGTCCATTTTTTTTTTTATGCTGGGATTTTCTACTCCAGCTGAAAGACCTATATAGTTTGAAAGCTGGGTTTCTAAAAGGTATCCCGCCCTTTGCCCACTTCCGCAATGCACTGATATTGGAAACCATTACCCATTCTGCCTACACTTTCCAGAGAGAGGTTAAGAAAGTGTGTTTCATAAGTGTTACTATAGTCTGATTTTTCAGTAATTAGCATTCTGCCCTCCAAATATCAAGAACTCTTGACTAATTTCATCAACGTGATTCACGTCTTGCTCATGAAGTACTTTTCTATCTTCCATTTTTTATTGTCCTGAGAACGCCAGAAGTCCCATCTAACAGGGGTTTTTGATAATTCGCTGTCTTTGAGAACTCTAATATCAACCACTTCATAGCACCATAGACACATCTAAATGCTGAAAGTGATGGTAAAAACCTAGTAGCTCATACAGTGACTGATTGTGTATAAAAGGAATGTTGGGAGTTAGACTGAAGGCCCCAAATAGTGCATTTGCTTTATTATGAAAGAGAGATGGTATTATTCACCTATGTCCATATTTATGGATTTGTGTTTATATATTTTATCTAAAACTAAACATTAGAAATAGCATAAATGTATCCTTGCCTTCCCTCCTAGGATGAGTTTGTTGTATTTGTTTTGTTGTGTGTAGATGAAAAGTTATGAGATGTTATGTTGTTGCCCTTTGCCACTAACTATTTTAATTTCTTTGGTCTAATGTGATCAGGTAAAGCTCAGATTAAATTTTCTTACATGAATGTATCAGAAAAAGAATGCTTTCATTTGCTACGGGGTGGGGTGTGTGTGTGTGTGTGTGTGTGTGTGTATGTGTGTGTGTGTGTGTGTGTGTGTGTGCGTGTGTATACTTTGCATAACATGCTATGGCTGTTTAAATCTACCTTAAGTCTTGGTTAATGGTTTGGCAGAGCCTCAAAGGCAGACTAAGATGCAAGCTCAGAGCCCTTCAGAGCCCTGCGGTCCCCATGACAGGTGTGCTCTTGTATGGGACCACTACTGCTCCCAAGAATTCACTGAAGCTCTTCAAGATCCCTGAAGTCATTTTATTCCCAGTCTTTTCGTTTATATTTCTAAGGCAGATTTTGTTTACCTTATCTGATAGTGGTTCCTTCAGAGTTCACAGTTATAAAACATTAATGCTGACTGGTTTTGGTTAATACCTGACTATTGTGCATTTTAAGTTGGGGGAGAGGGTTGGTGTTGCAATGCAACAAATCAGATAAATACAAGCATTGTGAATTTTCTCCCCAAAGAGCTGCTTAGCAGTTCCTGCAGGCAGATGAGAGAAAAAGGGCAGGAGAGGGGGAAATGTCCTTCATTGGTTGTTCAATTCAGAGTGGTCAGATTTGGAACTATATAAACAGCAACAACAAAAATGGATTCAGCATTGTAAGCTTTAGTAGAAGAAAGAAAAAAAGAAAGAAAGAAAAGAAAATTTAAATAAAGTGTAAAATGTAATTTATATATGTATGAAAATATACATATATACATATATTATTACATACATATGTATATATTATTATATATATTCATATATATTATATATATTCATATATATATGAAAATTGAAGATATTTACAATGTTTCACTGATAGACAATTTAAGAGTGTTACAACAAAGGCATCCTACAAATGTTGAATTCATTAGGAAACATTTATGTCTCTGAACCTCACTTCCCAACATTTCTTTGTTCCCAACAGAACATCATATGTCTTTATCTAGTTTACACTGAATTGTTATTTCTCTTATCTAGTTAACACTGAGCTAAAAGCTTGTAGAGCTTTCACTACAGGTAAAGATAATTAAAAATTTTTAACACTCATAGGGATTCAGAACTCTTAAAAGTCTGACTTGAAGATTTGGACCAAAGAATCTTATAAAAGACAAATCACTTTCTATAAGTCTTCTAAGACAGAGTTAAATTAAACAAGGAACCATTTGGAATTCATGCTGTGTCATTTCCACAATGACAAATGGTTTACTAGTGGCATAATAATCCTCATCCAACAGGAATAGGAAAGGATTTTTAAGAGAATAAAAGGGCTGAAAAACATGGCCAGACCCAAGAGCTGTTACTTCTTTTAATTTTCCACCTCATTAACACCTCAGATGGGGATAGCTGAACATGCAGAATTTATGCCCCTTTATTATTAAATACTTCCCTATAAGCTCCGGTTTTGTCCTCAGGGTATATGTCTAAATGCATTCAAGTGTCTACAAAGTGTTTTACTGTCTTCCACATAGTTCACTGGAGCCACAATAAAAATAATAAAACTATTATTGTAGGATGATTTGCCAAACATAGAATTCAAGAAATTAGCTGTGAAGTTCCCATTATTTACAATTAAAAGCACCTAAAGCCACTGGTATTTCCTACTTGGAAAAATGTGGGCTATGGAATTTGTCATCACACACTAAAAAGAAAGAAAGAAAGAAAAAAACAAAAGGAAGAATGGGGCTTGCTATTCAAGATCTTGTAGCAAATTAAGACCATGAGAAATCCTTAAAGTTTTCTGATTCTTAAATTTCTTTCTCAGTTTGTAAACATTGCTTCCAAGCTAGTTAGCATTTTCACTGTTTCTGTTACTCAGCTATTGGTTTTAACTCAGGTTTTCAAAATCTAGTGTTTTATAATAATCTTTGTATTTTATGCTTCGCTGAGTTGAATGTGGCACCCTGGAGAGCCAGCTTCTCAACCTATTTATCATTTTGTCACACGCATTAATGAATACCCAGGTCATTTCCAGCCTGAAACTATAGGAAAAAATGCATTTCATCATGTTTGGTGCTTTACAGACATATCCTATACCTTTGTACATCTTAACCTAATTAATATATGCATTAATATGATGAGTAAGATGATACAGAATTCAAAATTATGAGATGCTGTCTAAGTTTTGATCTTATTTAATAACATCTGCCAAATTGCCTTCTTTAACACAAAATTGCTTGTCTACAAGTCCTTTAGGTTGATTTTTCTTTTTGAAGTATTTGTCAATCATACATACATAAATTTTAATCAGCAAACACAAGTCCTTTAATATTTAATCAGACACTTAGGCTGTTCATATGCATATCAGCTGAAAATTTATAACAGTGCATTAATCTGGTCCAACCATTAAAGGCTAAGACTTAACCAGAAAGAGTAAGGATGAAATTAGATGCCTGACTTTATATTTTGAAGCTTGATTACTTTCTCTCTGTTTTCTGTTTTCATAAATACGTTTACATGGAAACAGTGACTTTTCTATGTCTCTCGCTGTATCAGGCTCACTACTGTGACTTGGTTCAGTGATGGAACTATTCAAAGCGAATCCTGGTCTCTATTGGTTTGGGATATTACTCAGAGTTATATCCAGGCCAGCATGAAGTTTCAGAGCTTAAAGTGAATAAGGAGAGCATCTGTGTTGGAGAAGGAAGCAATATTGGTGAGGTAACATACGTGTCTTATAAAGTCCAAAAGGACTAATGGATCTATTGTCAGAAAGATAATCCAATATGGGCTGCAAGAATAGGAGCAGAGAGGAGGTAGCTGCATGGAGAGGGACTAGATGATGGAACAAGTTGTACAGGGCCTCCATGTAAGTGATTGTCACCTGTCACTAAATGGCAATCTGAAGTGAAAAAGGCATCTTAGAGTGAGATGCTGCCTTAGGCTTAGGAAAGGAGCTAATGAGTCAGTGATGGAGAGCAATCAAGACCATTTTTCTTATGAAAATAGGGAGTTATGATTCTGATAAAAATAAACTAGTATGATATCAGTCATGCTGGACTAGAATTGAAAGTATGGAAGCAAATTTATCCTTACTGAAAGATAGAAATTGAGAGAAATCATGTACACATACTTATGTCATACTTATATATGAAAACAAAGTATACATGAGTACAGTATGCTTTTGTATGTGTTTCTATTTCACAAATGTTGCTTGTCATGAGAATAATACATGATGCTGACCATATGGAGAACCTAGATTAAGTCTTCTAAAAGTTTCTCCCTGCCAGTAAACCCGTATGTAATGGGAAAGTGCCATATTTACTCGGATGTGGGAAGGAGATTGAAACAAGGTGAACCCGTTCCACCTCATATGTTGGAAAAGATTCATGGAGACATGGGCATTGTCACTGAGTGATTTCTTTGTGTTTCATCGCTAAAATAGATAGTACTAACAGTATATTTTAACTTGTTGAATAAAATGATAATAAACACAAAGGTCTACACTGATATAGAACATAAATATACACAAAAGTTGACTATTATTTTCTATGCTGTGTGACAACTACAAAGGTAGCACTTGTTATCTATCATAGTGTTTTAAAGAGTTGAGCAATGTCTATCCAGAAACATTTGGGAGGTGACATTGCATTGACCTGGGAGGGATTCCAATATTTTGAGACAAATAGCTTCACAATGTAGCCAAGATTGGACCTGACTATCCTAATGTCTCACCATTCTAAGATCTGGTATTACAAGCATGGTCTATTGCATATACCTCCAAGCCTGAATTACCTATAGCTTATAGTTCCCCATCTTGCCCCAGTATATGATTCCTATTGTTTCATAGTCTCCTTAACACTAGATTCATTTGAGAAATTGAGTATGATATCTTACTATATTACAGTTGAGATTTGCATTTCATTGATAGTTTTTGATATTGAGCACTCTTTTATTTATTTGATGGCTATTTTTATGTCTTCTTTGGAGAATTTATGTTTTCCTTTTAACTTATTGTGGGACTTGTAGGAGGAACTCTTTGCATTTTCAATATTGGTTCTTAAACTAATCTATGGTGTCAGTTCTGCTTGCAACTCCTGAAAAATGTATATGTTCTTTGAGCATGATTTTGCAGACAGATAATCCCAATACTTGGGAGTTAGAGGCAAGAATATTAGGATTATAAGATCAGTGTTGGGTACACAATAAGTAGAGGCTTGCCTGGGCTATGTAAGACTATGTCTCAACTTGCAGTCATGATTCCAATATTGATAAGCTAACTCTGCAAGTGATGGCTTTGGTAGCTAGAACTCACCTAAGGTAACTAGTCAGGACATGCCCAGTGAGAGGAATTAGTGCATTTAAAAAGCATTTAAAAAGCATTCTGGCAGACACTCTGTACCTTCTGCCAGGTAACATTACAGTAAAGACATTAGCAGCCTATTAATGAGGAAATTAATTTCCAGGTACCGAGGGCTTGGACTTAGAAATTTCTGTTATTTATTAGTAATGAAGGTTATAAGTGATAAATATGTTATACTACCCTCAATGAAATTAGATGTTTATTTGAAAAATATGTTCTCCATTCTATAGATTCCCCCTTATAGTACATTTTTGATTCTTTAGGAACAGAAAAAAACTTTACATTTTTAATTTTACCTGTCTATCTTTACTTTCATTGCCTATGCTTCCCACTCTTATTGTTCTTACAGCCTTATGGTTCTTTAAGCTTCACTTTAGGTCTTCAATGCACTTTATTTTGGAAGTAAACTGTAAAGGTATATTTAATTCATTTATCTGTAGACTTTCAATTTCCTCATTATTATGTATTAAAGAAACATCTTGCAATTTCAACAACATGAGTCATGCTAGAGGACATTATGCAAAACATATGTTAGACACAAGACCAACAGGATATTTTTCCAGTTATATTTGAAATTCAGAGAATCCATGAACAGAATCGTGTATGCTTGAGTCAGTGGGAGGAGAATGTAGAAGTGATGTTCTGGATTGATTTTCAATGCCCTCTGAATACTCATGTGTTGAAAGCATGATTGCTACCTGATGAGATTTTAGAAAGAATTTAGATCAAGAGGGCTTTCATATAATTAGTGATTAATCCAAAGATAGAATTCAATGGCACGTTTGGTGATGAGGGAAACTGAGTTGTGGTGCCTGGTAGGAGTAGCCTGTCACTGAGAGGATGCATTTGAAGGGTTTATTTTCCCTGGCCCTTTCCTGTGCTCTTCACTTTTTAAGAACTATGAGACAAGAAGCTCTGATTTACTAAACTTTGCACCACGATTAGGGATTTTGCCTTGGGGGCCCAGCTCTGAAACTAGGCAAGCATGTAATGAACCCTTTGAAGCTCTAATGCAAATAACTCTTTCTTCATTGGGATGGTTTTTCCAAGCATTTTGTAATAGTGACAAAAGTGAACTAGCAGAGGTATTAAGCAAAGGGTAATTTGCTTAAAAATGCAGTTGTGTAAGCACACTAAGAAAAGAAAGCTGTGCATTTAGCATTTGCCATTAACAAGTTCAATCATAATTTCTGACAAAGTTGTTGCTAAGCAGATTGATTATATTTGAAGTATTTTTACTAAATACTAGATGATAATAAAAATAAAAGGAATTTTGGAGAAGATATTTAGTTATATTTTGTACCAAAAATGGAGTGATAGATTCATAGTTTTATTTCTCCAAACTTATTGAGCTATGTGCCTTAATTAAGGATATATATATATCCTTATGCATATATATATATCCTTAATTAAGGATGCGTGTACGCACGCGTGCGCGCGCGCATACACACACACACACACACACACACACACATATGCTTAAGTCAATAACTTTTAAAAATAAAATGTCCACAACTTCTTCTGCCTTTATCACCTATTGCCACAATTGTAGAGCAGTAAGCAGATCTGGAGAACTGGCCACTTAGCATGTGCACTACCCCACTTCAGTGAATTAAAAAAATCACACATGTGTGTTATACCCATACTACCAGTCATTGTTCAGATCACGCAGCACCTATATTAGCCCACAGCCATGACTGATTCAGATCACTACACTACCTTACTATTGTGCCTAGCTTGAGTCATGCAGAATGCACATTAGAACACACTTGTGAATGAACTTACATAACCTTTCTCCTGAATGAGTCCCAGTATTATCTCTTCTCATGCATCCTGTATCTCAGTCCAGGCTAGGGAGTATCCCAGATCTTAGTCCACTGATGTTATCATCATAGTCCTAGGCACACTCAGGTAGCATATGTTGCAAACCATTCCAAAAAGTCCCAATCACAACTCACATTCTCAAGATTTTTTGCTGCCAAGAGCTTTAATTTCTCTTATTTCTCTAGTCAAAACATAACACTATCTTAATGACTGACCTACACACTCTTTTTAGCTGATACAAAATAAATATTACTAAATGACAACAAAAGCAAGCAAATAACCACTTTACAGGACTAGCCTAGAATTTCTCTTCAGAAACACAACCAAAAAAACAAGATGTCTATATGTGCACATCACTACATTCAGAAATACATTTATGTGAAAGTGCAAGAAAATATGTCCCCACCTACAGAGACAAGAAATGCTCTCCAATGAAATTTCCTAGGACACTAAAATAAAATTTATTCCCAAACATGATATGTGAGTTCAAGGAGATCAAAGAAGTCAAGAATCTTTCAATGAACTTTAAGAGGGCATGAATGAGCTATTGAGTGAAGTACAAGAAAATATAAATACATGGCTGAATGGAATGAGCAATCAGTCTGAATTGGAATTCAGCAATTGAAACAATGTTCCCTAAAGATATAGAAATACTGAAGGAAATTTGATAATTTGAATATAAAATATATCAGTAGACTGGATGAAGCAGAAGATAGAATTGGATCACTCAACCCAAGAAAATAACAAACTTCACACACACACACACACACACACACACACACACATGCACACCACATGACATTCATGATAAGGATAAACCTCTAATTCAAGGTATTTAGTGATAAGAATCTTCAGTTGATGGCAAAGACCAGATCTTCAACATGGTAATAGAGGAAAGCTTCCTCAGATAAAGAAAAAGGCATACCTGTACAGAGAAGCAGAGACTACCAAATCACAAGACTTAAAAAGAATCTCCCACAAAATGGACTGCATTTGATTTGTGTGTGTGTGTGTGTGAGAGAGAGAGAGAGAGAGACAGAGAGAGAGAGAGAGAGAGACAGAGAGACAGAGACAGAGACAGAGACAGAGATTTTTGGGTTTTTTTTTTTTAGTTTGTTTAAAGGTTCTTTTTTTTTGTTTGTTTTGTTTTAGAAAGAGAGGGACAGAATATGATGTTGGGTTGATTGGGAGGTGAGGAGATTTTTAGAGGATTTAGGGGAAGGGAAAGATTATAATGAAAATTTTAATATAATCAAATATATTATATGATATGATAAACCTTAAAAGAAAACATAAATTATATTTGAAAAGAAACTATCAGTTCTCTTTTATTATTAAAATAATAAATACCCTCCAAAAGAGAACACTGAGAGCTGTGAGAGAAAAATCTTAAGTCACTTATAAAGGAAAGTCTATCATAATAATGCTTGAGTTTTCAGTGAAATATTTAAAAGCCAGAAGAACCTGGCCAGAATTTTCCAGGTACTGACAGGGGCATAGACACCAATTCACATAAATTTATCCAGAAATGTATTTGCTATAGTTGAAAGAAAAAGGAAAGCTTTCCATAATATACATGCTAAATAGCCATTTCCACAAAACCAACCCTTCAGAGAATACTGGAAGCAAGACTTCGGCCTGAAGACAGAAATAAGGAGACAAAAAAAAATCTACAGAAAGAAACCCAATGGAGTCATATTTATGGAAACACAAAAATAGGACATAGACAGAAATAAAAAAAAAAACTCACAAAAGTGCAAGAACAGAGTGGTAGCAATCAATATATATCTGCCAATAATAACTTTAAATATTAATGGCATCAACTCCCAAATCAAAAGGTACTGGCTAGCTGAATTGATTAAGAAACAAAATCCATAATTTTGTCTACAAGAAACCCATTCTACGTTTAAATATATCCATCCTCTCAGAGTGAACAGATAGAAAAGTATTTCAGGAACGTGAGCAGGAAGCAAGCAGGTATCACCATATTTTATATCTGAAAAAATAGATTTAAATTCCAAACTAATTAGAGAATATAATGTATATTCTTATGATCTGGGGAACAATTAGTTAAGAAAACATAAAAGTCTTGATGAGCCTAATTTTTTAAAACTCTACTGGGCTTCAAGTACTGATTAACACATGTAGTAATAGTAGATGTTTTCAATACTTCATTTTTTCTAATAGATTCCTCATCTGAACAAAATATAAATATAGAAATATCACAATAAAGTGACATCACAGCTCAAGTAGACCTTTCCATTTATCAAAGGAATATTCCAACCAAACACCAAAGAATATGCATTCTACTTAGTAATAGTAGTCATAGAGAATTCGGTAAAATAGACTACATTCCAGGACACACACACACACACACACACACACACACACACACACAAACAAACAAATATCAACAAATACATGAGCATTTAAATAACATTATATATCCTACTAAATCAAATGTGGTAAAGCTCTAAATCACTAACAAGTGAATCTCAAGTAATTTTATTTAAACTCAAACAACTATTACTGAATGATGAATGGACCAAAGATGAAAAATTTTTTTATAGAAATCCTAGAATTAAGTGAAAACAAATCACAACCAACAAAATCCTTTGAAACACATTAAAATTAGAAATGGATGGGGAGTCATGAGGTGATGGGGAGGAACTGGGAGGAGAGGAATGAGGGGAAACTGCTGTTGGGCTGTAATATTAGAGAATAAATTAATAAAAACAGTCCTAAAAGGGAAATTTAGAGCTCTAATTACCTAAATCAAAAATCAGAAAGAACATCAGTGAGTGACTTAATTATGCAATTCAAGAATTTGGTTGCAGTTTTGTCCTTTTGGCAGTGTCCTTTGCCTTACAGAAACTTTGTAATTTTATGAGGTCCCACTTGTCAATTCTTGATCTTAGAGGATAAGCTATTGGTGTTCTGTTCTGGAAATTTTCCCCTGTGCCCATGTGCTCAATGCTCTTCCCCAGTTTCTTTTCTATTAGTTTCAGTGTGTCTGGTTTTATCTTCATGAACCCTACATCCGACAGAGGGCTAATATCCAATATATACAAAGAGCTCAAGAAGTTAGACTCCAGAGAGCCAAATAACCCTATTAAAACACAGAGTACAGAAGCTGGGCAGTGGTGACACAGGCCATTAATCCCAGCATTTGGGAAGCAGAGGCAGGTGGATTTCTGAGTTTGAGGCCAGCCTGGTCTACAAAGTGTGTTCCAAGACAGCCAGGGCTAAACAGACAAACCCTGCCTTGAAAAACAAACAAACAAAAAAATAGGGTACAGTGCTAAACAAAGAATTTTCACCTGAAGAACTCTGAATGGCTGAGAAGCACCTTAAGAAATGTCCAACATCATTAGTCATTAGGGAAATGCAAATCAAAACAACCCTGAGATTTCACTTTATACCAGTCAGAATGGCTAAGATTAAAAACTCAGGAGACAGCAAGTGTTGGCAAGGATGTGGATAAAGAGGAACACTCCTCCACTGCTGGTGGGGTTGCAAATTGGTACAACCACTCTGGAAATCAGTCTGGCAGCTCCTCAGTAAACTGGGCATGCCACTTCTGCTATACCACTCCTGGGCATATACCCACAGGATTCCCTGGCATGCAATAAGGACACATACTCCACTATGTTCATAGCAGCCTTATTTATAATAGCCAGAAGCTGGAAAGAACCCAGATGTCCCTCAATGGAGGAATGGATACAGAAAATGTGGTATAGTTACACAATGGAATACTACTCAGCAATTAAAAACGAATTCATGAAATTCTTAGGCAAATGTTTGGAACTGAAAAATATCATCCTAAGTGAGTTAACTCATTCACAAAAGAACAGACATGGAATGCAGTCACTGATAAGTGGATATTAGCCCAGAAGCTCTGAATACCCAAGACACAACTCACATATCAAATAATTCCCAAGAAGAAGGAAGGAGAGGGCCCTGGTCCTGGAAAGGCTTGATGCAGCATTGTAGGGGAGTACCAGGACAGAGGAGTGGTAGGGGGTTGATTGGAGAACAGGCAGAGGGAAGAGGGCTTATGGGACTTATGGGGAGGAGGGAATCTGGAAAGGGAAAATCATTTGGAATATAAACAAAGAATATAGAAAAAATAATAATTTGGAAAAAATAGGAACAAACCAAACCTAAACTGAGGAGATGGGAAGCAATCATAAAAATGTAGAAGTAAAAATTAATGAAATATAATCAAAGAATGCAATACAAATAATATACATATCTAGGAGTTGCTTCTTTCAAAGGTGAATATGTTTGACCCACTCTTGTGCTCATTAACTAAAGAAAAAGGAGACCCAATTTAAGAATATTAGAAGGGAATAGGAAAACACAAAAGAGGCAACAAAGACTTCAGTACATTATAACGAAATATTTAAAATCTATACTTCATTAAGTAAGAAAACTTGAAAGAAATTAATAGATGTCTAGATACATGCACATCTAAAATTGCATTAAGAATTAATCTACAGGACTGGAGAGATGGCTCAGCGATTAAGAGCATAGACTGCTCTTCTGAAGGCCCTGAGTTCAAATCCCAACAACTGCATGCTGGCTCACAACCATCTGTAATGAGATCTGACACCCTCTTCTGGTGCATCTGAAGACAGCTACAGTGTACTTACATATAATAAATAAATCTTTTTTTAAAAAAGAATTGATCTACAACCTACACAAACCAACAGCAAATAAGGATTTTGAAATAGGAATAATAATTTAACATAACAACAACAACAAAAAGCTCCTAGCTTAATAAAATTCTCAGGTACAAATAAATTTGCAGCCAAATTATGAAAGACATTCAAAGAAAATCTACACAATGAATGAAAACAAATCAAAATAAAGAGAGTATTTTTTAAACACTTTCTGTGAATGCAACAGCAATACCCCTGATGAACATCGAGACAACATTCTCAAAAAAACATTGGCCATTTTTGTCTCCAAATACTTTTTTCCCATTTCTTGATATCAATGCCCACATGAACCAACAGTATTTTAGTGCACACAAGTTTTATAAATAAGTGTAGTTATCTGCTATTCAGCCCGTCTCATATATTTCAGTTGGATATCATTTGCTAGGTAACCAGCATACAATTTTACCTTCCAGTTTAATTTTGTTGTTCTTCTTGCATCACATATTTGATCAATCTTGTCCATTCTTGCCTTTCCACAATCTGCTGATAAATTTGTTAAAATTTTTAAATGTTAAAAATCATAATCTGTGTCAGTTCTTATGATCATACACCCTGAAGTTCTCTTTTCATATCTTCCTTCTAGTTTCCTAAGGTCCAATACCATTTATGTCCTTTCTCAAGACTTATTTAAACCACAAATGTTCATCGAGTATGCACTATTTTTCAGATCCTTTCACAGTAATTAAGTATAGGTTTCTAGGCAGAAAAACTTTCCTATGCCAGGAGCTGAAATTCTGTTCCTGTCCTGGCCATGAGATTTCAAGTTTAGAACCTTTATTGTTTTGCTTCATTTGTTTACATCCTTAAGATTCTGGCTCAGCTTCTGCTTCCAAAGATTTGTCACAGAAAACTGTGCTGACTTCCTGACCTCTCTCTTTGCAGATCTTCTGTATCTCATTACTTCCAAGGCACATCTGTATGCTTTTATTGATAATTTTTTTATATAGAAAATGGTTTGTGTTTCTTTAACCTTCAACATGCTATATGAAATCCTTCTGTCTTACCTAATGTATAGCTTTCAAGTCTCTTTCAGATACAGTAGGTGTCTTAATGAGAACTTGCCATTATTATTTCTAGTTGAGCCCATTGTCCACATTATCTTTTGCTTCCATTGATTATAACTGACATTATTAATATTGAGTAATCATACACCTGGGGGTATAACCCTGCTTAGATAAATATGCCATTACTCACTGAGGGATGGCTTGCAGATGTAAACAAAATGTATGAATAGATACTCACTGTTAGGATAAGGTTTAGTAGATGCAAAACCAAATTATATTTGACTGGTAAATTGGAGAGAGTGAGTGTGTTTGAATTGCTTGTCTTAAAATGCATCTTGAAAGATGAGGAGCAGGTGGTTTTCCATGTGTACATGAAGTACCAAGACTTCATGGAGAGAAATAGGATGAACCAAGCCTGGAAATGGAGAATGCTTTATGTGAAGCAGACTAAGATAGACAGTCTTCCTTAAAAGCATACGAAATCAGAGAAAAGTACATTTCAAAATTAGTGTCCTTGCTGGTCAATTGAGTGCTGGATTGCTAGTAAAAACTTCCCCATTTTCCCAAAGTACACTGTTTTTACATCAGTAGAGATCAATGTCGTTTCTCTGGAATTTTTATTTATGGTGCTGCCATAAGACATCTTTCCAGACTTCCCAAAGGAAAGCAAATTCTAATCCTTGTGTTCTGCTTCCATGTGGCATTCATGTATACTCCACACCAGTCATCAGCCTTGCTGAATCTAACTGCCTGCAGTTACATCAAACAGGTTACATGGAAGGGAAGCTGGGATGTATGGGAAGGCAGCAAGAGAAGAATGAGACCAAGACAGCAGTTGCTGATCAAGGTCCCAGGGTTTAATGGAGGACTCAGATTTAAAGCTTCAGGAAAGAGCCCCTCCCTCAAATTCCAAGGTCAGTTCAGGAGAACTGGTATGACTGCTCAGTGGGGCTTTGGCTCCACTGCTCATGTGGCTGGGCAGGTCACCTGCTTAATTCAGGAATTTGTAGATCTGGAGGAACAATAAACTTCACCTTGGTCTAAGTGCTCCATCCTAGTTGGGGGGGATTAGGGCTAACACAAGTCTGGAATTCCTGCTCAAGGGCTGGGAGGGTAAGGCACAGCTGAAGACCTGAAAAGATCTATGTACTAAAACAATTGTACATTTTTCAAAATTTTCATACACATATTCAATGTATCTTGACCATTTCTCCCTTCCTTTGTCCCCTTCAGCTCTTCCCAGGAGCCACTATCATATCACCCCTCACGTTTCATGTACTTCTCTTATTATTCATGTATTTACTCACTGAAAAAATTACTGCTGCCCATATGTACATGGGCATTGGGGTCATCCATTGCAGCAAAAATATTGTACCACTGTTCAATGTTCTGAGAATGAGTTACTGTGAGTGCTTGGCTATACATGGGACATCTATATCAGCATCCCTTAGGGAACATCTCAGAGGATGTTGAAAGAATATGAGAGCTAGAGGATCGGGAGGAGTACTGAGATATGCTTTCCTCTGAGCATTACATACCCATGCACACATAAACCCACAGCATCTGTGTTTACCAGCACAAGACAAATAGGTTAAATATTTCAGCATGGAAGGGGAATAGGATCTCCAGCTAGCTGATTAGTTGTTAGAAGTAGATGGCTTCTTTTCTCCAAAGAACATTGCCATCAGTGAGAGCAACTGGCGAATTTGTACCTCCCTGGTATCTGCTGAATTGGCAGTGTTCACCATTCAGTAAAGGATAGACATGCTCCCCTCTCAATTTTCCTAATGTTTTATTATCCACAATGACTTAATGTAAGAAATGATCTGTCAAAAACAAAGTTAAATATTGTTACAAGTCAGTGACAATTGGAAATTCTTCAAACTGGCATGATGAAGGAGAATGCAATGGTGTCCTTAAAATATCCAAGAAGTAAATACTACTCTTAAGAGTCTCTGTTGAGTTGTTTCTTGCTTTTTTTTCTTTCTCTTTTTTATGGAGGACAGAGAAAGGAGAGGGAAGTGGGTATAAATAAAACATTAGGGCTTTAACTTTATCGTTGAGTTTAATGATAATGGTTTAATTCCTGTTTATTTCTTTCTTGCATTTGAAGCGTGGATACTTAAAGTGTTTCCCCAGAGAGAGATGTGCACAGTCCCCAGCATCAAGCTAACTGGTTCTACTTGGCAGCGATATTTTCAGCCTATTTAATTTGACATCTCTTCAACTGTTCAAGTTGAAGCTTTATTTTATTTTTTTGATACTGATTTTCCTGTTGCCCTCCATTTGCATCTGAAATGTAGAATAATCTAGTTATATTCAAACTGATTAGAACTGTCAAGTTAGTCATCCATAGTGGACACTCTGAAATCAAGCCACTAATGCAATTCCCAACAGAATGTACAAATCTATCATTAACTAATTGTCAAAGCATTTCTGAGCAATAATAAATTATCCAAGTTTCCCCTCAATATTATTCTAATATAATTTAAAATTATAAGATGTTTAAAGAATATTCTGTCAATACTAAATGGCTGATATGATTCAAGTTTTTATTCCTCTTATTTTAGTTGCAGAATTTTTACACTTTTCATGGTTTGCTGTCATGGATTATTAAATAATTTGATGCAGAATGAAAAGTTTGAGTCATTAGATTTTAATAGGGATATTTAGCTACTTAGACCATCTTAAAACGTATCATTTATAACCTATGTTGAGAGATGAGATGAGCAACTCCCTCAACACCAGTTGGCAAGGATAGACATCACTGTCTCCTTCCTGATTGATGCAGCTACCTGTCTTCACAAAGGATATCCAGTTAGTTTGTCAGCAAAACATTTGATTGCTTTGATAAATATCATGTGCCATGTGGATCTTTTTTTTGTTTTTCAACTGTGAATCAGGGGCTTGCCTTTCTTTGAGTTGGGGTTCAAGATATGATGCCTTTTGGAGATTCATTATCTAACCATACACTGTCTTTGCTTGTTAGGAGATGCATCATGTATTCTCACATTAGTCTAATATAAGAACTTAAGATGAAGTTGACCTCACAAATCGACTCTCTCAAAGAAAGCACAGCAATATCATGTACCACAATAAAAAGGAGAGAAGTTTCTACTAGATTTGCCAGTAGGAAAACCCTTAGTCTCAGTTGTCTTTTCAATCTGGGGCTTTATGACTCAAGGTAGAGCAGTATCCTTTAAAGCCATGGATATTAATGAAGTGCTTTTCTATTACCTACTGAGCAATGATTTAAAACATAATTGCAATTTCTGCCTAGTAGCGTGAATGAAATGAATCTTGAGAACAGGGATAAGTTGGTTGCCAGCAAGCATCAGTGATCTTCCTGACTCTGACCCTCAAGCCCCCACATCATTAGAAATACAAGAGTTTGCAATGATAGATTCAGCTTGTTATGTGGGTGCTAAGGATTTAAACTCAGGTCCTCATGGGTATACAGCATACTTTCTAAATCAATGAGACATTTCTCTAGCTTTGGAGTAAATATTTTATATTCTAACTAGGTAAAAGTAATACTTCTAGGATTTTATGCTTGTGGGTATAGTTATCCCTGAAAGGAAGAAATAAAGTCCATACATGAGCTGTTCTTAGTGCCCCCTAGTGTTGTCAAAATCATTCAGTCCAGCCGTGCAGCTTCCCTAGCCTTTGCACTTCTTTCTTCAAATTGGATGTTATGTTCTTACAGGCAGGACACTCAGAACCTAAGAGATATTTCGAGAAAGAAAAATAAAAGCAATAATAATGCTATTGGACATGCTGGCTAAGAAAGTCAAAATAGCAATTAAAGAATAATTTGGACTAGGCTTTATCAGAAAGCATGCTTTGTTTTTGGTCAACTGACTTACTACACACTTTGGTGCATACACTTTTGCGCTCAAATTTATCAAAAGGCTAAATGGTAAACATTTTAGGAGCTTTAACACTCTTATGGAAAAACAAGTCAAAAGCAAAACGAGTACTAATTATTTGACACTTCTTGCGTGGAGGGTTTTCTTAATAGGTTCATTAGAAGCTGTCTAGAGCTGGTTAAGATAGCTATTAATATTCAGGAATAGAAAGTTCTAATGGAGGAAGAGAAAAAGTACAACAGCAAAACAGGAGTCAAAATTGGAGTTTTCAAAATGTATTTAAAAACAAAAACATTTCCTCATCTAAGTTGTATATTATTCTCACTGCCTCAAAGATATCCAAATATTACGGTTTAATGAGTGTCATAAAGATTTAAAAATATGCATAAGAAATTTAAAAAGTGCATCTTATAGCAGCCCTTGCTATCTGTTAGGATATCACAATTATACCTTCTATAATTAGAATCATAAGAGTGATAAAATTGAGCTCTAAGGCTGCCTACACAGTTTCTGCATTTATACATCTATATCATGAAGCAAATAGTGTTTAAGAACATTAATTCAGAGAATTAATGACTATATTTTTAATTGTCCTTTCTTAATAATATTTAAGCAATGACACTACAGTATTGTGACATATTGGGTAGTTACCCATTATCAATTTGTAATTGTTTTATTGAAATAGTGATTTACAAACATAAACTATTTTAAGTGATAATTATTTCAATATATAAAACATCTCTGAAACAATTAAAAGTTTGTTTTTTAAAACTCAAATTACTTTTTATTGAAAGAACAGATTCTGTTCAGAGAACATATAAATATCTGATAGTTGAATATTTAAACACTTTATATTTGGCAAACATTACATATAGTAGTTGGAAAATATGAACACTTACAATAACTGTAAGTTCAAGACCAACCTGGACCATATAGGAACACCCTGTCTTAAAAGATAAAATAGAATGAAATGAAAGAATTAATAACTACAGAAAGAAAACAGAAGTAGAGAAATAAATAGCTGTGCTGTTATATATCTAAGTCTACACACTCACAAATCTGAAATTCCCCACGAATGTAGCTCAGTGATAGAAAACTTGCCTTGTATGGTTAAGGCTTTAGCATCAAGAATTAGAAATCAAATTTATGCAAAAGAAAACACAGCCAACACACAGACTAAAATAAAGCAATAGAGCTCAATATGTTATTTTTCAGGCTTTAGAAAAAAAAGAAAAGCTAATGTTTTCTAGATAGAAAATGAAATTGTGTAAAACAGGAGGAAAGTTCAGATATGGTTCCATAGATCAATCTCAGAAAAGCTAAGGAAGCCAAGACTGAGCATCCGTGCATTTCTGATGCTGCCCATTGGAAGCCGAGGTTGCAGTTGTAGTATAGTATGTTTCTGTATCTTGGTATTTGGGCATTTGAGTGTTGTGGTTCTCCTTCCAGTATTGCCTCTCTAATACCATGAGAAAGTGTGTATCACCTCATCAGCAAACACTTATGTACTTCCATATGGCTTGTTGAAGGCACATTGACTTAAAGCCCTTTTAATACACGAACATTTGGTATATATAATTTTTATAACAGTCTCCCATTTCTTCTTGTTCCAATTTGTCCCATGTTCTTAAAACTCCTTATCAAATCATTATACACACCCAAACACATACTCACATGCACACATACATAACACACACAATACATATGTTGTACAAACACAAATATAACTATAGTTTATATAAATAAACTTATCCATCTCTCAGAAGACATTGACTAACTAAAGCTCTTCTGGTAATGGAGCCTTTTCAAAATTTCTCCATTCACATTAGCAAGTCAATTTGTCAATTTTCACATCATCATTTCTTTAGGTCTTGTTTATGCAGCCTTATTGTTGAAATTTCCTTGGGGAAGTTTCCTTGTCACATCTAAAGGACGTATCTCTCAGCAGGTTTCTTATACTGATCCTCTGTCCCTTACGTAACTCCCTCCCCACCCAGGCAATGCTGAATTGTCCTCTGTATTTGAACAAGTGTGGCTTTCCAGAATGGTTTGTCTACTTCAAAATGAAGATTTGTTGGCGAGGGATGAGAAATACACTTATCTGTGGGTATAAAGATAAGTATTTAGAATGTACTTAGAAATTATGCTTCCTTAGTGAAGTGGCAGTAGTAGGTTTCTTAGGACCCATGCACGGCCTTGCCAGTCATATATAAAGGGTCACGTTAACAACACCAGGCATGATCTTCCTCCTCCTTAGTAAGCATTAAGTCCAATTAGATGGTTGTTGGATACCTTCAGAATATAAATGCCACTGTTGCACCTTTCTGGATATCTTGCTATATAGGGCACTGTTGCTTGTAGGCATCCCAACTGGGTAAGCTTTTGAATACCTTTATCTTGTGGCAGCTTCTTTAGCTCCTTCTGGGATTCTTCTGTTATTACTACAGAGCAAAACCTCCAGGATGATGATTTCCAGTCAGTTTTAGCTTGAGTCTTCTAAGTAACAAGTGTGTGGGATGTTCAGAAATATAGTCTTACCTTCAATTTCCTGGGAGCTATTGATGTCAATAGCTTCTGGAGTCTCTTGGACTTCCCTTACCAACAACCTCAAATAGTGTTTCCTATTCTTGGCACTGATGTTCTTGTTAGATAGTTTCTGGTTCTGGTAAGAACATTGTCACTTCAAGTGGTTGACTTCATTGAAACTACTCACATGCCGTGCATGCCTCCACACTCAATTTATCTGGGTTGCGCAATTTTAAGTAATCTTAATTTCTATGGCTTTTTTTCAAAAATTCTTAGTGCTATTTGCCCTCTTACCCTCTTTCTACCCTATGTTGTCCTCCTTTTCCCCTCTGCAGCTAAATCCCCTCCCATTTTTTTTCAGTTTTCTCCTTCAGAGATCCTGGATCTGACTGTTATCCTCTCTAGAGCGCCATTCTCCACAGCTCCAAGTGAGAGAAAAAAGTTCCTTTCTATATTCCTGTTTTCTGTAGTTAATATATATATATTCCTGAAATTTTTGAGGTAAAGACCACAAATGAATATGTGGTATTGTATCCATCTATCTGGACCCAGGTTAAGCTACTTAATGTAATGATGTCTGTTTCCATACATTTACTTGCACTTTTTCTTTTTCTTTTTCTTTTTTTAATCTCATTTAGTTTTTATTGGTTGTTTTATTTATTTACGTTACATTAATATCCCCCTTTCCAGTTTCCCCTCCACAAAACCCCTATACTGTTCCCCCTTCTTCTATGAGGGTTCTCTCCACCCACCCACTCTTGCCTCCACAGGACCAAGGGTCTCCCCTTCCATTAATGCCTGACAAGGCTTTCCTGTCCTACAAATGTGGCTGGAGCCATGGATCCCTTCATGTGTATTCTTTGGTTGGTGGTTTAGTTCCTGAAAGTTCTAGGGGGGTCTAGTTGGTTGATATTGTTGTTTTTCCCATGGGATTACAAACCCCTTCAGCTCCTTCAGTTCCTCCCTTCACTCCTCCACTGGGGTACCTGTGCTCATGGCGATGGTTGGCTGCAAGCATCTTCATCTGTATTTGTCAGGATCTGGCAGAGCCTTTCAGGAGATAGCTGTATGAGGCTCCTGTCAACAAGCACTTCTTGGCACCTGCAATAGTGTCTGTGTTTGGTGTCTGCATATAGGGTGGATCCCTGGGTGCTTTACAACAGAATGGTATTAAGTTGTATATATGGACCCCATTTTTATTATCCCTTCACATGTTGAAAGACAATCAGGTTGTTTCCATTTCTTACCTATTATGACCAAAGAAGCAGTGAGTATACTGAGCAAGTATTTGTGAAGTAGGATATTGAGTCCCTTTCGCATATGCCAGGAAGTGGCATAGCTGAGTCATAGATTTATTTTTATTTTTTGAGATTCTTGACAAAGATTTCCATAGTGGTGGTATTGGTTCACAATCCTACCAATGTTCTACAAGAAAAGAAAGCTTCCATCAGATCAGACTTTTCAAAGATATCTTCTTAATCAAGTTGAAATAGTAGTAGACTTTCAGGGATAAAGATGGGTTGAAATTAAGTGCAACCAGATTTAATCAGATCCCATCTACTTATAATGGCTGAGATATCCAGATAAATAAGAGAAAGAAGCTACTTAGTGTGTGTGTTTATGTGTATAGGGTGAGAGTGAAGGTCCAAGACCTCTCCTTACATGTTCATTAATGTGACCACTCTAGACAGTCTAATTTTTCAAAATAAATCATGAACTCTTCTAGTTGCATATATAGAATCAATTCATAAATGACTCTATGTTACTTTTAACGTATTCTGAAATATATATCTATAAATATATTTAATAACATAGCTATTAAAACATTTTAATAACACTTTTGGGTGACTTAAAATGTCACAGTATATTGGTCCATGAAACAGCAGAATCAAAGTCCTGTGTGAACTCAAGCGCAGGCCTAATATGTTGTGTCTGGGACCCATTACTGTTCTGTGGCATCGTTTTTTTGTGTTATTTGATCCTGAAGACAGAATGAAGGTGACAGGTTGCTTCTTGTAATATTTATCCCTCATCAATTTTTATAAAGCACAATGACAACTGTATCCTATGTAAAATTAAGTATTAATAATTAAATGCAATTATTTCTAAGGATTTTTTTCCTTGTTTTATTTACTTGAGGTCTTTGAGGTCTAACTCAAATAGGTTTCTTTCAACTCTCTTATTTATACTTATATCTTCCTAGAAATTATGAAATATCAGGTAGATTTATTTTATTTTGAGAAAGCACACACTGGATTTGGAGCAAAAGCAAGGATAATAAAACTTATTAATACTTATGTGATAGCATACCTTTGAAAATGTATTTTCAAATACATTATTCATACGTATTTCACTTTCAAAGTAATACAAAAACATAAGAAAGTTCCTAGAACCTATTCTGCCATTCAGCTGTGCAAACAGAACTTACTCAGACCCTAGTAGGCAAGAGCGCCTCTGTCACAGCCTGCCAATCTTCCTTTTCTATGTTGAAGCATATGTACTTCTAAAAAAGTTTTAGATTAGAATGTTTAGATAAGCCAAAATGATTGAAATTTAAATTTATACTAATTTTAATGTTAAAATGATCATATGTAAGTAGCAGTTTTTACTTTGGGAGTTTATGTCAATAATTTTTAACAGGTATTTTTTTTTTTATAGATAAAACCCAAAAGGATAAGGGAATATTTGAATTCACATTTGGGAATGTAAAATGAAACATCATAGGATAGTTATTAGCTTAGATAAGATGTCAAAACATGATGATAAATCCTTTCTTTATATTAGTGCTTGAAGCAATATTACCCAATTATTCCAAGCCTTGGTGCTGGGTGATATGTTTCCTGGGTAGAGGTGATCAGATAGGGAGCAAAGGGCATTCCAAAATGAGGCTGCCACTGAATCCAACTTGGTGAGCCAGAGATTTTATTGAGATTATTTAAAGGAGTGAATGAGAGGTTAACTAGGGGAGCAGAAATGACTCAGAGGCACCCCACCTCTAAGGCTCCACCTCTATATTTGTGACAGATTACAAAAGTTGGAAATCTGGAACTTGCTGCAAAATTACCAGGCAGTTGGGAAGCATCTCTTTGAAGCAGCTCAGTTGCCTGAACCTCTTCCATGAAAATCAGTTGATGTCTACTACTTCCCGACTGCTCCGCTTGTCCTGAGAGTCTTCTTGTAGATAAGCTGGCTTGGCTAGTCTGAGACCTTTGGATGGATTACTTTCTAAGGTTAAGGACCTTCCCTAAAGCCTGGAGGTCTACTTCAGAGAAATTGCCTCATATCACTCAGCAAACTAAACTTGTGTTTCAATCTTGCTTTCCAAGAACTTGAAATGTTCATAATTAATCATTCTTTATATTGAAAACCATAGCCAGGAAGAACTATAAAACTCTGTCATACTTTAAAGTAGATAGAAAGCTCCATCAACCTCCTCATTTGTGATGAAAGGAAGAGATAGCATGATGTGTCTCATATAGCCACTGGTTTTATAATTTATAAACATGTGTAGCAGCTGGATAGATGGTTCTGTGATTCAGAGCACTTGTTACTGTTGCAGAGGATCAAGGCTCATTTACCATTATCTATGTTGGTGGCTCACAACTGCCTGTTATTCCATTCCCAGAGTATCTGACCCCATCTTCTGGATATCACAGATACCTATACTCATGTGCATATACTCCACCTATGTATATGTACCTATATATTTTTACCTATAGATGTATGTACATAATTTAATATATATAAGCTTCTAAAATATTTTATAGACCAATAACACTAAAAATATTCATATAATTATATCTAAATCCACACATGAATTCATTGTTGTGGGGTATGCAACCCAGACTGATAACATCCGCAATATTATTCACCCAGGGTTCAGGGAACAATGTAGAAGAGAAGAGAGAAAGATTGTAAGAACCAGAGAACCAGGGCATCTGCTTGGAAACTGTCTTCCGTGTGTGACAGGGAAACCACACCCATGGAATCTTAACAATGTAGTCACCTGTATAATAAGAACAGCAATTGGCATGTTAACATGATTGGAGAAATCTCACAAGATTGCACTTCTAGATGAAGAGCTACAGGAAACTAATGCATGCTGAAAGAGGGAGAATCAGTCTTCCCCAGGGACAAGAAACTCAGAGGTCTTTCAAGTCCAAGTGGTCAGCCTGAAACCTGTATGCATAGGGGCAACAACAAATGGACCCACCGGTGTTGATTCATATATGTTTATTTATATATAGCAATAATGTAAGAAGAAGATGTCACAAATTTGAGAGGGTAAGCAAGAGGAAACATGGAAAAAGTTGGAGGGAGCAGACAGGAATGGGTAGACATTAAGTAAATACAGTACTCAAAAATAAAATTCTCAATGGAAATTTCAGTCAAAATATCTAACGTAAATAGTAATACACCAGAAAATGGTAAAGTAATTGCAGTCAAACAAACTGTAATAAGCTACCCAAGGATTAAACAGAGTTCCAAACTCCCAGCTTTTCTATTATGGCACTTTCAGAATTCACTTTGCATTTGATATGCTAAATATCACAAATATTGTGTCAATGAGAGAAACAAAGAGAGCTAATAAGTGATTGTAGTTAGCTGCTCACAGTGGTTATGAGTATTTATTATTGAAATGAATTGAGTAGGATGCATCAAATGCTTAATGCAGAATGGTGTAAACTATTCCAATCTCATTAGTTTAAATTACTCGTAAGTAATGTATTCTTTCAGTGCCTTCAAAATCATAATGTGAGAATACATAAATATAGTAAAGAAAAACCAAATGTATGTTGGTTGGATAAAAATTATTTCCTGGTATTGATTATTTTATGGTCAAGTTTATCTTTTCATTCTCTCTTTTATAAGTAAAGATGATTTCTCTTCCAACTTGAGTTTTAGAATAGATTTCTTTGTATGAATGTGTATTTGTGTTTTATGGATGTGTATGTGTTGTGGGCGTGAGCACATGTATCACAGGTGCTTAATTACACATATTTGCATGTGTGAATGCAGGGAGAGTTTAAGGTTAAGTGCCTTTCTCAAAGTTTCTCCATGATTTTTCAATTTTTCAAATATTTATTAATTCTTTGAGATATATGCCAATGTTTTGATCATATTCACCCAAATTTCTTTCCATAATACTTCACAGATTTATCCCCACATACATATTCCTTAACTTCTTGTACATTATTTTAAAATACCTTTTAATTTTTGCAGTCCATATACTCTTGGGTGCAGAACAACCCACAGGAGCATGCCTGACCCACCAGGAGCCACAACCATGGGAAGACAAACTATGTCTCAGAAGCCATAAATTGGCTGTTGTTCCCTAGTAAGATGTTCATTGTCCCCTTCCAACTTCATACTAGACTGTTCATTGGCTTGTGCATGTCTTATGCAGGCAAACGTATGCTATAAGTTTATGAGTGGTATTGCCTTGTTCTGTCCCCAACACACTATTTAATTCATTATTCCCTTATCATTCATTCTTACAATCCTTCTGCAATGATCCCTGTGACTTGGGCAGAGGTGATACAGATGTCCCCTTGGTGGCTGAACACTCAAAAGTCACATACTCACTTGGACCAATTGTGCACTTCTGGGGAGATCTGTGAACTCCCCAGATGTCAGGATTGCTCTCACAGGCATAGTTTCTACATTTAGTAATCATTGTAGTTCATAGGGTTCACAGTTTCTCCCTAGCAGCCTTTTGCTTTCTGGTCAGTACCAGTCTGATTTTCTATGTACTTTGACCTTTAACATATCTATACATATACATATCTATATCTATACATATACATATCTCTCTCTATATATATATCTATATCTCTATACATCTATATATCTATTTTTATCTATCATTTATATATCTCTATCTATATATCTATAGTGTCTTCAATAATACAGTTATACCATCAAATTCTGGTATAAATAAAAGCAATGGCAATAGTAGTTTTGGGCATTCCTAGGACACATATACCAAAAACTCGAGAGAAGGTGTTTTGTTCCTGACTCAGAAATATTTAATTGATAATTTTAGCCTCCTAGAATGTGTACATACTCCTGTATAGGACCCAAATAATTCTATCATGTCAATAAACACATACACACATTTATGAAATGTATAACATGGCAAGTATCCATATGAATGTTTCAGATTCCCTTAATGTTAGACATCTATTCCCCATACTCCTCCTCATTGTACTCATCCATGCCACTTGTCTCCTAAATTTTTCTCCCCATTACTCCCATTCTCCACTTTATATTACCTGTGCTCTACTGTTTTCCCTACCCTGAAGTCTTTCTTCCCTGATCCCAACCAATGATCTATATCATGTATTCTAGAGTCTACATGTACTAAAAGAATTTAAAGATTTAATGGTAAGATCCACATATAAGTGAGAACATGCAACCCTCATTCAATATAGAGTCCCAAAATCTATACATTTACTCACATATGTCAAGTTGAATGCTGAATAAAATTCCACCATGTATAGGCACCATGTTTTCATTGTTTGTTTTTCAGTTATAAATACCTAGGTTGCTTCAGTGCCCTAGCTCTTGATAATAGAGTAATTATGGACAGATATCTTTCCCTGTAATAAGAAACAGAGTTCTTTTCTGTGTGTGTTTATGGGAGCAATAGAGTTGGGTCATATATATAGTAGATATATTTGTAGTTTCATGACAAACCACCACACTGCATTTTATAGTGTATGCTCTGATCTGTACTCCAACCAAGAGTGAATGAGTAGATCCATATTACTTGTTGAGAAAGGGTCTTTTATTGAACCTAGAATTCACTAATTGTCTAAGCTGGCTGACCAGTGAGTTCCATGAATTGGACCAGTTCTTTTTTCCTCCCAAGTGCTGAGATTGTAGACACTGTGCCACTAGGCCTGGATTTTCAAGAACAGTGGGGTACTGATCTCAGACTGTTGTGTTTATATAATAAGCATTTTTCAATTTGATCCATCTCCCCAGCATTAGAAGAAACTGCTTTTAGGTAATAATAATAAAAAACGGGTATGCAATTTTATCTTCTTTCTATAAAATGTATTTCTCCAAGTAATTGTATGCAAGGTAATGATTTGAGAATTTGTACATCAGTAATGCACATACATTCAATTTCTCTAGTTGTAATGAATGAAGGTCCAAATAAACTACTTCTGCATTTGAGTGAAAATGACAGTTATTTCAAATCAGATTTAAAACTCAGATGCAAGAGAGCAGAATTGTTGTTGTTAGAAATTCATTAAAATGGATCTAGTCGTCAGTTTGTCATTGATTTAAGACTTTCAGAATGTTCTCTTTTAAGTTTGTTTTTCCCATGGAATCTTTTACTGTCAGTATAAGGCCCCTTTGGGACTTTTCTGCATGGTTTGTGGCTCTCTGACTTCTTGACATTCTAATGTTGGTTTTTACACTCAAAGTTTTTTCTGTATTTCAGTGTTTAAACTTCTCTGCATTTTTCTGTCCTTGTCTGTGAACCATTGCTCAAATTGTACCTTTTATTCTTTTCCTTTAAGAGCCAGGAAAAGTTATGGCCAATGCCAGTTATTTTTATTGCTTTGGTTAGTAATGAGACATGCTCCTCTACCAACACCTATCTTTTCACTTTCTATTTACAAAGAGTTGGCTTTCCAACTGAATTATCACCTTGGAATCTGTGACAGCTACTCGATCTCCCCTGGCACTCAGTCTCTTTTTGGAATCCCAGCATGCCTTTGTGCTTGGTTGCCTTGTAAGTTTCATTCCATTATTTCACTCCCATTGTCCTTACTGTTCTTTTTAAGCTGATTGCTTTTGGAAGGACAACTGCTTTCTTCACTGTTTACCTCAGGCAGGGTGTAGCTCAGCACTACAGGGCTTTCTAGCATGTACAAGGCCTTGGCTTTGAGCCTAGCATGCCAAAGATAATAATAACGAATAAATAATTAAATAACTGAGCCAGACTTACAGGAAAAAAATGATTATCGTTCTTCCCCTCCCCTTCTCTACTGCATTATTAAGCTTATTATGTGAACAAGTTTTTCTTGGTCCCTTTAATAAAAATCAGGTCAAGCCTCATATGTTTTCTCATCATTTTCAGATGATACAAGGTTTAAAATTGTTATATATTCTCCATCATTCTGGGTCTGTTGCTGACAGGAAATTTGGAAGAGAAGAGAGAAATTTTGGTTTCCCTTGTATTTTTATTTTGAGACAGCCTTGCTATGTAGCACAGGTTTGTATCAAATTCTCTATTCCCTGTCTCAGCCTTCCAAATGCTGGCATTATAGGTTTGTGTTGTCACATGTGTGATTTCTGTCACTCCACCAAAAGATTGTATTCTTTGCCTCTTTTCCTCAGGTTGCTAACTGTGGTTTCTGTTCACTCAGATGAGGTATGAACATAAAAGAAGTACATCCATCAAATTGTTTTAGCTAAATGTCCCAGAGTTTGGGTCAAACCCACTGGATTTATCTTCTGGCAAGAGTTGCCTCCTACTTCTGATGATCTCCCTTTACTGGGAAACTTCTCAATAGTATCTACTGCTTGCTATCTTTGATTTTGGTTTTCTGGTATCTGGCTTGCACATTCTGTTACTTCCAAAATTTAGTAATATCTTCAACATCTTTATGCTATTAGGTCCCTGGGACTCTGTGGTAGCAGTCACACTTGGGCCACATCTTGTTTGTATGGAAAGAATATTCTGATATTTTTGGCAGCAGGTATGCATCAGTTTTGCTCTTCAACTCCTAGGCATTATATAGAAACTTTCTAAGTACATTTCAACTACCTTGCTTTCAGTATGCCTAATTCACGTTGTCTGCTTCTTCAAAAACTCTCTAGGTACTTTGCTCAGCATGATCATGAATTTATAGATTAAAATGTTTCATCCAACTCGCTCCCTAGTGAAGATAGGGCTGCAGGCATGTGCCAGTGTATCTCAGAGAAATGTTCATTCATGTGGCATGAATAATCTTTGTGCATCCACTTCTTGTTAGCTCCGTAAAACAGTCGCATAGTTCATTTGCAGAGCTGGCTACTCTTGAAAACTCTGAAAATTTTCATCTGCTACTATGTTTCATTTATTAAGTACTGAGGTAATGGCTCTCAGTCCCAGGACTATACCTCCAATGTATAAAGTAGAAGTCCAAAGCAAGAGATATAAACTGAAAGGTCTAGGGTGTGGAAATGAATAATTGGGGGGCTCATATATCTTTTGATTTGTCTCTTGGACAAATAGCCAGAGAAAACCAGAAGATCAGTTTAGTCTATGAGTCTGATATCAAAGCTTCTGTTTGGAGATTTTTAGCACTAAATGAGTTGTAGTAGGTTCTTAAAATTAAGTCAGAGAGTTAGCACAGGAAATTCTTTAGGCATGAAAATATTGCCGAATGGCTCACATTGTGAGCATAGAGAAGGCATGCCTCTGGCTATACCACACATTTCTGCTTTCTAATTGAACCATCTCCATAGGCTTACAAGATCTTGGGCTCAATGGATCCCAGGTTTGTTGCTTCTGTAATTATTCCAAAAAAGAGAAATGAAACAAAAAAGAATATGTAGTTTTTAATTAAAATTTATTTTAGTGATGTGTGTGTGTGTGTGTGTGTGTGTGTGTGTGTGTGCATTTAGGTCATATTATGAATATGATATTCAAAGGACAAATTTAAGGGGTTGGTTGTCTTCTCCTATGTTTCAGATATAGTATCACTTTTTCAAGTATCACTTTTGAGCAGTAAGTATTTTTACATGCTAAGCCATCTTGCGATTCTATGATTATTATTTTTCTTGTATTTTAATAATCTTCTAAGAAGGTTTTTATCTGAATTGAAGCATTTCTTCTGGAAGGAAGGACATGGGCTCACAAAGCTCAAGAAGATAATGAGGAAAGCCTGCAAAATTATGAGATTCATAAAGCCCCTCTCAAAGTTATATAAGCAGTAATCAATATGCAGAGAGTGGACAATGACCGTGTCCAGAGAACTGTGAGGGAATTCTGCAGGGAGCTCCAGAGATGAAGCTGTCATTTATCATGCCATGCCAGGATGACTTTTTGGTTCTGTGGAAGCTTTACCAACCTTTGTCCCTCTGAGTACCCTCAATGGATTTATTGGTTTGCCTTGTTTGACTTCAGCTGAATCATTTCTTTGTTATGGAATGCCTGCCTAACCTTGGGTGAAAAAAGAACTTTCTAACATCTTTCCAAGAAAAGCACAGAAAAAAAATGAAAGTTTCAAAAGTATTACATGAAGCTCTGTATAGCCGTTGTCAACTCATTTGAGAGTATATCCGGTATCTATAACATATTTATCTAACTACAAAATTAATCATATATCAACTCCAGTATGGAACTCATTTGGATTTCTCCAGATTTTTACTGATATCCTTTATCATTCCCAACATACATAACTGAGGATGATATATTGCATTCTCATGTCCTGTTTCCTTAGCTCTCTGCAATCTGAAAGTTATTAGTTCTAACTCATATGGATTTTGGTATTATTGGAGAGCACTGGCTAATCATTTTGCTGTGTCTTCATCTACTCAGTTATGCCAGTAGCTCTTATGGGCACTCATTTTATGTTCTGTTTTATAACCAAACAGCTGAGTTATTTATCATGTTTTTCAAGATTTTACATTTATGTTTTATTATAGGTCATCATATTTTTCTTTCTGTGTATGCTAGAGATTGAGGCCAGAGTCTCAAACATTCACTCTACCATGAAATTGTATGCACACATATAAAAACAAAAGCTAAAATAACAAAACTGTCATTCTGTTTCTGACATAAGAAGATCCTCTTGGTTCTTGTTTAATTTTATGACCACCTCAACCTTGAAGTAGGCAATTCCCATCAAAAGAGTATCTTCTGTGGTTCTAGTATTTAGAAATCCATATCATATGAAATGTTTTCTCAGTACACATAGCATGTCCTAGTTTCTAGCAATGCTTTCTAGGAGAAACTGCTAAAAACAAAAGCTTATATATACATTGATACCGGTCTTGGGCTCTCAAAATAATTTCACTTCATAGAACTCTATACAAGTTCTTCAATTCCATTCAGAATCATTCAAGCCTGTTTATGCCATTTCCTGGTGCTGTGTATTGAAATCAGGGTCTTGAGCACAGTATGCTACACAGTTATTCTGTTACTTAGCAACATTCTAAGCCTTGTTTTGGAAGACAGACTCATTCCAGCTAAAGCTGGGTTTGAATTCACTATGGGGCTTAGGTTTACCTTGAACTAAATATTTCTCTGTTTTTCAACTCCTGGGGATTACAATCCACTATGCTTGTGTGTGTGTGTGTGTGTGTGTGTGTGTGTGTGTGTGTGTTTATGACAACTCTTCATTAAAATAAATGTTCGGATAATTTATTCTGAGCCAAGTACAAGTGACTGTCCTTTAGTAATATGGAATAAGTTACCTTGAGTGACACATTCCACTGTGGAAGAGGGGACCTAAACTTTTGTACTTGTAGAACAAAAAGTCATAAGCCACATCTTTGCTAACATGCGGAACACTCGTATTTAGCTTTCATATGTGATCAAATCTTAGCTTTCGCTGGTAAGTGATGGGTCTATTAACAGTACATTCTATGCGTTTATCTAAGTAGTTAGGAGGACGATATGTCATGTCAAATGCAGAAACTGCTAACAAACTGCAATTAAATGTGTTAATGAAGGCTCAAGATTAAAACTTAAAAGACTTTAGATCTGAGACATTCCATATCTTCATGATCATAGTGTTCTAGGAAGTCATGGCCAACGGCCTATTGTCTCTTTAATATTTATGTGACTGCTTAGAGAACTGAAGCTCACAGGTTGAATCTATGGTTCAAATTGCATAGCAGTTAACTTCTTGGTAAGAATGTTCTCTTGGTGAACATTATTTATACATCAACTTATCTGTTACCTGACATCTTTATCTTGTTTATGAGCATACAACTTCTAGAGGTAACTTGAATTTATATTTGTGTGACTATTTCTTCTCTTCATTTTATAAACTGACTCACAGACTCACAATTTTATAAATGAAAGCAACTTGCTACCGTTCTAGAATAGAGAAACCAAAGGCCAAAGTGGTAGTCAGTCTTGTTTTCTCCTGAGATCTCTCTCTGTGACTTCAGATCCTCCTTTTTAACAATTCTTTCATGGAGCAGAAACCCTTTTGTGCCCTTATTTTAACTTTAATATCCAAGTAAAGGTGCAATATTCTGATGGAGTCAGATTCTGCCACATAAACAATTAGGTCTTCAGCATCTAAATTTGAAGGAGATGTAACTCATCTTTCTATTCCTTCACTACTTCTTTCTTTCCTCCTCCATTATTGTTTTTTCCTTTCTTGCCTCCTTCATTCCTATTTCCTCTGGTATTAATGTAAGTACTATTGCTTTTATAGTTTTGAGTCCCAATGTTTCAATTCTAATATAAAAAATAGCCCTGATATTTCATAATCTTTTGTATATTAAAAATATTGCACCCTGCTCACAATTTTCCCTGGGGTCTTATACATTATTAACCATAGTGATTTGATATTTCTTGTCAGATGCTTCCAAAATCCATATAATATGTGAGTCTCATTCTTTTGGTGATTTTATCTCTTTTGATTCAGTATCTTCTTGTCTTTTAGTGCCTAGAGTTTTTGATGAAAGGCAGCTATTGTATAAGGGACATCAGAGAGTGAAAAGTTTTCAAGTCTCGTATTTGTATGCTTTTTCTTCTGCTAGACTTTTAGAGGAGTCTTTTATTTAATATATTTAAGATTTAGACTCAGTTTGATATAGCTGTTGTTGCTATGGTTACCTTCAGCACAAATCAGACTTCAAATCTGCTCCACTGCCTAATGCTCTGGGTGAGGGCTAATCTACCAGAGAAATGTCTCTTTGATTCTGAGATTTATAACTTCTGCTCGTATTGTACCTCACAGAGTGTCTGCACATGTTTTTGCTCTGATATGGGGATTCTTTTCAGCAGTGGGTTGTGGTTCTCATTGTTTGTAGAATTATGGCTCATTGTAAGTAGTGTGGTTGCTGATGTTCTATCTATTCAGTCTTGGGCATGCCTTCCTCTCAGTCACTTTGTCCTTCTTTATTAGCTCTATGATTTCAGCACATTAATATTGTCTTTTACTTAGGAGTTGCAATGTTCTCCCCACCACAGACCTTTTTTCCCCTGTCTGCAGTGCAGTGAATCTAGGAATACAGTCTGTAATACCGTTCCTTCCCAAAATACAACTTTGTATTTTACAGTAAATAGGATAATATATTTTGATTTATATATCCTCCAAAAATATATGTTTGAATCCTATCTCGTAGTACTGCAGAGGTGACCTTATTTGAATGTAGGATTTCAATGGGTTTTAAATTTTAAAATTACAATAGAAAACTGTGTTTCATGTCCAAAGTCCCTAGGATTACCTCCTTGATTGAGGGAGCCAATTTGATTCTGATATTGACACATGTAGGGAAGATATTGCAATGGTACATTGTTAAATCATGGAGGCCAAGGACCGTGAGTACTAAGGTATAAAGTTATTCCCTCTGAGTCCACAAATGTAAGAAACTGACTTCACAGAAAGCTGGGAGTTCTTGCCCTTAGAGCTTTGAAATAGCATGCCTTTGTCCTTTAAACAATAGACTCTATATGACTCTGCTCTGGCATCAATGGAACATTATGTTGTTAACCAAGGAGTAAGCCAGTTAGTGGAGGAGAATAATATGCCAGAGCATTAATCATGCAAATTCATGATGACCCACTCTTAGATGTTATTCTTTGTCTTCATTTATTTATTCACTTTATATCCCATTTGCTGCTCCCTCTCCCTTCTTACAGAACTTCTTCCCATTTCCCCCTTTACCTTCTCCTTTGAGGGGGTGGAAGACAGCCTATGTAACCCTCCCATCCTGGCACAGCATGTCTCTGCAGGGCTAGGTGTATCCTCTCTTATTGAGCCCAGACAAGGCAGCCCACCTGGAAGAAGATATTCCACAGACAGGCGACAGCCTTAGGGATACCTGCTCCAGTTGTCGAAGACCTATATGAAAACTGAGCTGCACATCTGCTGCATATGTGCAGGGGTCTAGCATGTATATGCTCTTTTGTTGGTTTTCAGTCTCTGAGAGCCTGCATGGTCCAGGTTACTTAATTTTGCTGGTCTTCTTGTACAGTTCCTATTCTCTCTAGGTTCCTCAATCCTTCCCCCAGTTCTTCCCAATCCCCATCCAATGTTTGGCTGTGGGTCACTGGATCCATCTGAGTCAGCAGATGGATGGAACCTCTCAGAGGACAGCCATGCTATTCTCATGTCTGCAAGTATGACAGAGTATCATCAATACTGTCAGAGATTGGTGTTTGCCCAAGGGATTGGTCTCTAGTTGGGTTAGTTATTGCTTGGCCATTCTTGCAGTCCATGCCCTGTCCTTGCATTTCTTGCAGACAGGATAAATTTTGGGTCAAAAGTTTTATGGCTAGGTTGCTGTCCCTATCAGTCTACTAGGGTTCTTTCTAATAGTGATACTTGCTTTTATTAATATCTGAGAAAATCATACATTTTATTTTTATTATAGTCACTGCCCATTCTTCCTCCTAACTTCTCCCAGACTCACCTCTCACCTTTGTACTCATTCCCAGCTTTTTGTCCTTCTGTTTTGTTGCTTTGTGTGTTAGATAGCCCATGGAGCCTAATTTGTTTTGTCTGCATTTCTAGATGTGGGTCCTTCTATTGCATAATGATTAACTTACCAGGAGCTACTCAATTACAGAAAACTGATTCTCCCCGCCACAAAACTATCAACTACCAACGGTTTCTCAGATAGCAGTGGTAGCTCATGATCCCCTCTCTGCTCCATGCTAGAGTGTTGACTGGCTTGATTTTGTGCAGGTCCTGTTCAGCCAACCACAGCTCTGTGAATTCATGACTACAGTGGTCTCATCAGCTCCTGCAACTAGTTTGCTTTAGCCCACCCTGACTGCTGGTTCTTATAGTCCTGGCCTTGTCCTTCTTTGAAAAAGTTATTTCAGTTATATAGAACAATGGAGAGCAAAGCACAGTTTTCTTGAAGAACTGTCAATAAAATGATCACTGTTAATAAATGGAGAGTGTAATTGTCCAGTTCAATAATTTGAATGTTAAGGTACAGTTCTTTCTTTGAGTAGAATCTGAATTATGTGCATTTTAAAATAGCTTCACTTGGATGTCACTGCAGAGACAAATGAATGTTTTTGGAGTGTCCCCATTGGTAAACAGACACACTGCACTTCCTTATATTTAAAATGGCTGTGGCTTTGATTCAGCTGTGAGTCACCATCTGTTTCATAGAAAGCATTTCCAGACCTGCAGCTGAGACATGCAGTTTATGATATCAAATAGATAACCTTAAAGAAGCCATCACTCCCTTTCAGGAAGCAGGCTTAGATGAACCAATATTCACATATTACATTTCCCAGTAGTGTTTTTATTTTCCTCGTCCTACCTTTGTTTGGCACACTGACATTGAGTGCATTTTTCCTGTTTATCTCCCACTTCTACCAAAGAAGTCCAGAGTTCACAACTGTATTTCTGTGTGACATTTGCTCAACAAGGACATATGACACCTATATAGAGTGACAACGAAGTACAGTGGAAACATCAACTTGTTTCAAGAAGTAATTTTCTAGATATTTTTTGGTTTTAGAAAACAATATTTAAAGTATTTTATTAATTATGGCATTTTTATCTTATTAGATTATCCTCATGTTATAGTTGGCTACTCTTTCTCACATGTTCATAGATGTATGGAATTTATTTAGCTTAGTGTCATTGACTAACATAATGGCTAACGTCAGTGGAAGGAAATATGTGAACTGACAACTAACATATTAATAGTTTTGTGATTTTTTTTTAAAAATAACATAAATCAACTAATATTACACACACAGTAATGTCACTAATATGATATTTTAGTAATTTAGAAAACTTATTTCTGCACCTGACAAGTGGAAGTTAGCATTGTAACATACCTGGGTTTGATCCCCAGACAACAAAGAAAAAAATAAATGAACAATAATAGCAAAAAATAAGCTTATTTTATACCAAAATAATAAATGTTTTGATTAGTCAGAATTTGCCATAGAAACAGAATTAATAGGACATATGGAGATCTATAAGAAAAACATGATGGAAAGCAGCTAAAGGGCTGCCAGAAGCTAGAGTTCTAAGGTTCTAAGCCACAGGCTCAGAGAAGCCAGTTCTGTAGAGAGTAAAGAAAGGCACTGATGATATGAGGTATCTAAAAGCCCCACATGTGTAGGCCATTGAAGATTTATCTTGTAAGCTCATGGAAACAGAGGAACATATGAGCGGCCGAGGCAAGAAGGTGCTGAGTTCACAGCTATCATGGGTTATATTCTGCAATGAACTTTGTTGGCTCTGCCTTTGTGTCCCATTAAGGACATTACTATTCAGAGGTTACAGATCTTACTAGTGACAGAGATTTTCTTCCCTTAGTCTTCCAAAGAAATAAGAATCTCTGCTTTATGTCCCATCACAGAACACAGGAATAATTTAGCATCTAAGTCTCTCATATGCCAGTCTCTATATCAGTCTGATGGATACATAAAGAATGTTATAATGTGTATATTTTATATTTTGCCATGTAAATATCCAATGTTGGGAGATTAGTGATATCTTAAAAGTTTGTCACATGACAGCCTTATACCAATTTTATTATCCTTTATACAAGGAGACTCTGAGGTTCAAGAAACCCATTAACTTGAAAGTAGATTTCCCACAAAGGAGATATATGAAGGACTATGTGTCTCCTCTCTTTTTCTAGAACAGTGTAAAAACTAGGTGGCTTAAATAAAAAAAAACATTTATTTGTTATAATTTTGAATGAGAAAACAAATCACTGAGCAAGGCTCTAATAAGGTGGGCCTCACTCTAAAGCCTTTTCTTGACATGTGGACAACTGTGATGGTCATGTGTGTGAAAGCAGGTAGCTAGTTATCTTTGTGCACGTAGGAGGTGATGCTTCTAACACCTAACATTACCCCTCATTACCCCAGCTCATCTTCTTTCCAAACACATTGGATGGGATAGCCTCAGGGGGTAAATTTATGGTGTAAGTGAAGGCATAGACATTCCTTTGCATAACATAAAATCATTTTATTGTGGTCCCTGATTGGTTTCATATAAAGCTCATAATATTGCTAATGCACTCATAAAATATGCACATTTTCATTTCAGGGTGGATGCAATTATGTTTTGATCCTTTTAAATGAATGCATGTTATAAGTTTTCATTGTAAAGTCTTTAAAATTTATCAAAGCTGCCGATCTGTGAATGGTACTTGCTATTTGCTTTTGGGGGCTTGGGGGCAGTATTTGCTCTTTTTAAACTTAGTCATTGGGGATATATTAATCATGGTATTGAATCCACAGATTTCATGCTTTTCTAGAATCATTTTTGCCATGTGCTTCAGGTTCATTGGCAGCTTGGGTCCTTGCTCTTAAGTTTTACTGGGAAAAGATTCAATATTCCAAAATGGTATGGGAAAACATTTGTAGTGTTGCCATAAAGTCCTCAAATACTCAAAAGAAGATTTCTGTCTGTCAGTAAATGTAGTAACAAAGAAAACATGTGCTTCTCTTGCTATAAAAATACAATGTTGTACTAAGTAGGTTTTCATTGATTTTTATCTTCATAAAATCATAGTGCATTAAAAAATATGTTTGGACACACACCTGAATTTCAAATGCTTTCTCTCTTAGAAAGGGAGAGCTATTCTGCCTGATTTGCTCACATACATGACTATGTCAGGGTCAATAATGTCTGGGTTTCCCCTTTAATAACTTAGTTTCTTATTTTCCAAATACATTATCATTTGGTCAGCTCTCAGGTTTATTTCTCTAAAGTATTGTTCAACCAGGCAAGAAATTCATTGATATTCTGAAGGGAGACAGAGAAAGAGACAGAGAGACAAAGACTCTTAGGGAGCCATGTGCACTTATGCAATAAGAACTGTCAGTCTGAGCACAGGGACCTCAATGGAGGAGTTAGGGGAAAGACTGAAGGAGCTAAGGAGCCTTATCTGTCATCAATAGGAGGGGAAGCCCTTGGTCTTGTGAAGGCTTGATGCCCCAGTATATAAGAATGCTAGGGTGATGAGGCAGGAGTGGGTAGGTGGGTGGGGGAGCTCCCTCATAGAAGCAGGGTAAGGGGCTATGGAATAGGGGTTTTGCAGAGGGGAAAACGGGAAAGGGGATAACATTTGAAATGTTAATAAAATAAAAAATAAAATAAATAAAAAAAGAAGAGGCTATTTGAAAAAGAGGGGGGAATATGGAATACAGTTTGGGGTGTCCTTGCCTACAGCTGAGTCATCTACCAGAATGATTGTGACAGAGGCTGGGCAGACACATGTCTAAGTTGTAGGTATGGGTTGTGTGTTTCCCAGACTCACTGAGCTTAAGCCCCCATTTAATAATAATAGTTGATAGAAGCCTGAGACAAAGAAAGAGGCCATTAATTCTCACTGGGTGTCTTTTAACTGTGACTAACCATCAAGGGTTATCTGTGGATCTCCTTTACATTTCAAAGAGGATTGTTTGCCAAAAGGGGAATCGCATTAAAATTTTGTCAGCTGAAGGCTATGGACAACAGGCCTAGCAATATTCATGTTGCAGCATTCTTTGAAACAACCTGGGACTAGAAAGTATGGGACAATATCCCCTGAGGAATATAATCAACCTGTGATATAATGATTGTTAAATCTGGTTTTATTTTTTTGTTGGTTTTTTTCTTGGATTTGGTTTTTTTCGAGACAGGGTTTCTCTGTATAGCCCTGGCTGTCCTGGAACTCACTCTATAGACCAGGCTGGCCTCAAACTCATAAATCTGCCTGCCTCTGCCTCCCAGAGTGCTGGGATTATAGGCGTGCACCACTACCGCCCATTGTTAAATCTGACAGTCCAGTCTAAATAGAAAATTTTATCATAGCAAAGTCACAGGAATATCTGGTTTGTATGTTGTTAAGATGTGCACATATCTGTAGTTCACAGGAAATACATGTATTTAAAATTATAACATCTAAAAATTTGGATGGATACATTGCTTTAAATCTAAACATGAAAGAAAGCAGTAAACTATACATCCTTGCCAGCTAGGTTATCCATTGAGCATCTAGTCAGTTAGAAATGGCAATTGTTGCTTATGGCTTTGCATAGGCAGGGCTGGAGGACGCAACTTTCCTTATGTTTCTCTTCCTCTAGATATAAAAGAATCCTTTAGATTTTTACTTCTAAAACATATATCTTTTATGGGTATGTGCCTGTATGTATGTGTGTACACTGCAAGCATGCATGAACCCAAGGAAGTCAGAAGAGGGCTTTAGATTTCTATGAGCTAAAGTTACAGTTGACTGTAAGTCTTCTTGTGGATACTTGAAACCAAACTTGGATCTTTGCAAGAACAGTAAATGCTCTTAGCCACTAAGTCATATTTTAAGCTGATTCTTGCTTCTTGGATAGTGTTATATGGGACTTTTAGAACAGTTCTTCTTAATAGTGGAAGACAAGACCATTCTGATTTAATACTTGGGTGTGTATCTTATTCAGTCAAGACTACTGTTAATCCTGGGCTAGTCAAACTGGAAGACTCTCCCCTAAGTCATGGTGAAAATGGCTTTCTACAGAATCTCTGGTTTATGCTACACATGATTGTTGCCTTCAAATACTCAGTTCTAAATCTAATTTTCTGTAGTTACGTAGTTGAACCATTATTGCTTTAAAGGTTCTTCTCAAATAGTGTCTCTTTGCATTAATGGCTTTTACAAGCTATGTAGTATCCTTCAAAGCTTAATTAATAGATGTTTTGCGAAACTCCAACTCTGAGTGTCTTATTGATTTTTTTTAATGAAAGACTTCAGTACATTTTTATGAAGAAAGGGAACTTATTAAACTGTAAAGAAATTTTACTTTAATCTTGCCTTTTCTGGTTCTGTTCATTTTAATAAAAGCTTTATTAGGTTTTCTTGAGAAGCTCAACAAGAGGTTTTCCCTTCATTAGAAAATTCAAAGTGCTGAAAGGGAGTGGAATATTTTGTTTCTTGTTTCCAGATATTTTAGATTTTTCTTCTATGTGGCTACAAGCACATTAAGAAAAACATAGTTTTGCATTTCCAGCAATAATCCATATTTTAATCTATATTTCTGTGTAATGATCTTTGCACAACCTTACGTTAGAACATGTACACAATACATATTAATTTGAAAAAATATAGATATGTTCATTGTCTACAGAAAAGAAAATAATAAACACAAGTAGTTGAATATTTTACCTAAATTGCATTTCCCTTGATCACGTCTTCATATCTCCATACATATGAATTCACTGCAGTTTATTAGATCTATTATCTGATTCTGGCTTCTGGGAATATGTTTTCTTTCTTTCCTGGAGTTTTTATTTGAGTACACTTTAATTTGCATGAAAATGTTCACACTATCTAGAGCTAAGAAAATTATTCTTATGTAAATGAATTATTTAAAATTCTGAATAGAACCTTCAGACAAATGGAAGAGAAATGACAGGGAATTAAAACTTTGCAAGAACGTTGTCAATATGCCAATCGGAGGCAAGTAGCTGAAATTCAGTGACCTTATAATATTCAGAGGACTTGAACATTATTATTTTCAAAGCTTAAGAATATCATTTCTATACTTATTATCTTAACATACCTTACTCTTTAATTGATATCAGAAGCAATAATAAATTTGCTTATCAAATTTGTTCAATTTGTATTTGAACATTCTGAAAAGGCACATGACAACCATAATGATAGAGTTTCTAAGTGAGTCCCTTGGTTCATAGATAGCCCTACAGAATGAAAGATCAGTATTAGATACCTGTATTTTATTAATCAATTTATCTCTGCTCCAGGATAGGAAATCAAAGGGATTTCTTGCTCTCTTGACGTCTTTCAGATTCACTTTTCATTTTTTTAACTTACAGACTACTGAGACTTAATGGATCTTTCTAATAGGAATATGGAAGACTGGTTCTGACAGCTGGTGATAATGTAATAGAACAAGGAGGCCATGTTGCAGCTCCAGCAAACAAGACTCAGCAGCTTCAGCCATGTGGTTCTGGCTTTAGAGTCACATATAGAAGGGACTACTTAGACAATTAATGCTGTGTTAGCTGGAGCAAAGAAAGTAGTGCTGATTAAGAAGAGACCAGCATTACTGAGGTCTCCTGGGAAGTGTTTTCTAAGAACACAAAGAAGGTATGTTCCACAGATAGCCAAGGCTGTACCTGTGCTTTAGCTGGAATTGGTAATGTGTAAGAGTCAGCCAAGTGGTACAGTTTTTGAAGGTGTCATGGAGAGCAGCTGAGGCTTGGCTCTGTGAGAGGCCAAATATTGGTGAAGGTGCAGCCTCAGTTGTAGTTGGTGACCCAGGACTGAAGAGGTCAGGCAAAGAAGCTGAGGCTTCTTTGAAGACCATGAAGAGAGCCTAAGAGAGGGTATTGGTGAAGCTGTGTTGCAGCATATTGGAGATTCAAGTGCAATGGGATGACTATGAAGATCAGAAGCAGCAGCAGTGGAGTGGGGTCAACTCGAACCTAGAGAGCTATGAAGGTTCTCAGAGCTGGAGAACCAGAAATCATGAATAACCATACATTTGTATATGACCAGTTCTCTTCCAAATGTACAGCTGTATTCAAAAAGATAGAAGAAATAGGAGAATAAAGGCTTCACTGTATTTTGAATACCATTCTTCCCTTTATTTCACTTCAGGCGGTACTATGTAAGTAGGTTACTACAAATCAAGAGATTAAAGAGGTGGAGAAATGGCTCAGCAGTTAAGAGGATTCTCTGCTTTCACAGAGGATTCTGCTTCCGTCCCCAGCACCCACATGATGGCTCACAACCAAATGGAACTTGAGCAGATCCAGTGTGCTCCTCTGTGCTTAGAGGGCACTGGACATATGTAGTGCAGACACCCATTCAGTCAAAATAGTGAAATATATAAAGTACATAAACCTAAAAATTTATAAATAAAGGATAAAGAAGCGATGCAACATTCTATGAAAGAGTTGTTTTTAAACAAATATTGTTGCTATGTGTGCTATTTTTTCAGTATACATTCCCATTGTAACACTGGATTCCAAAGTAAATTATTTAGCAATGAATATTCACAAGAGAGTTCATAAAGCACTCAATTTCATATGAAATCAATGATCAAAGCTATATTTACATCAATTAGATCAGCAAATTTTATGTTAATTTAGACTAAAATCAAAATTAAAGAATTACAAGAGGCACTTGAAAATTGGCAGGAAACTGGGAATGATTTTTTTTTTTAGCAAAAGTATGTTTCTCCCTTGACAGAACAAGCCAATTTACAGCCCTGTTTCAGATACATGACAATTTTCCTGTGTCTTATTAACCTATCTTTCTTGTTTCTTTTCATTAACACCTGGTTGGAGACTACTCCCCTATTGGGAAACACCTGTCCAGAGTTAACAAGGTGTTAATTGTAAAAACAATAAAAAGAACAGCCAGGGAATTAGTTCACAAATTCTTAGGAAAAAAACTTTAAAAATAAGTAGACAAAATAAGTTGACAAATTTTATTATTTTAATAAGAGTCTTTCTAAGTACTATAATATCCTGGCTTTATAGCTTTGAGATGGTTTCTTTTAGGTGGTCTGGGATTCTTGCTTTATTCTTCAATGTATAGGAATAATGATTATAAATATCTCATAGACTCATGATAAAAGCCAGTTAATTAATGGAGATTATCTTTTAAGTTTGGTATACATATTTGTGGGTTAAAGTGTATAACATATCCAATGTTAGTGATAGAATCAGGGTAACTAGTTTTTTAATCATGTCAAACATTTATTTAATATATATTTTTAATATATATATATATATACACCATTATATCAATACATATAGCAATATGACAATATATATATGTATATATATACATATATATATATAATTTTTAAAGGCTTAATCATAAAGCATAACAAATCCTTTAAAATGGATTCCCAAACTTTGTAAGACTTCACAATGAACTTTTGAATAAAAGCTAGGCTTTTTACATACACACAAAGGTCTATTAAAATCTTTTAAAAGTTGTATTTTCTCTCTGTGTCTCTGTCTCTGTCTCTCTCCCTGTGTGTGTGTGTGTATTGGCTCACATGTCTTGGTGGTCAGACAACTGTTGGGAGTAGTTCTCTGTGTCCCCCCCCCCCAGGGTAGAATCAGGAAATAGAACACAGGATATTGGGCTTGTATGCAAGCATTTTTACTTGCTAACCCATCTTGCCATCTCATACAAGAGATGCTACCTAAATCATTAGACTGGGACAATCATATAGACAAAGATGAAAAATCAGGAAAGAAGATTTACTCAGTGTGACCATATATAGGAAGAGGAACAAATAATGCATTGATTACCAAATCTGTCTGTAGAGCCTGATATTAGACTTAGGTTTAAATAGAGGAAGAGAGGCACTTATAACTAAGCAGTTCTGGTCAAGGTTTGATCAAGTCACCATCACTGAATAATCATTGTCTGAATTCCAGTCTCTTCTATAAAGATGTTTATCTAGGTAAATGGTTGACAAGAAGCAGTGTCTGAGAGGTTTGGTGGAGGAGGAATGTTTGGGTAATTATAAGCAACATATGTCCAAGAGAGAGGAAGGAAAGATGGACCTAAAAAGAATCACCAAGAAAGACACTCAAAAATCTGTGAAAAATCCCTCAGAGAAGCAATGACAAACACCAAGTGAGCTGCCTAAAGCTCCCTGTGAATGGTTCCTGAGCAAGTGGGGAGACAGAATTCACATTCAGAAGGCAGACTAGGAGAGGAAAGGTCATCCAGAGCCTGCACCACCTGCTCAACAATTTCCTCTCTCTCTTTTTTTTGGCCTGGAATTTCTTTATGCTCACCTTTTTTATATTAAAAATCAAGTATTGACATCTCTGAACAGTGCTACCTCTTGCTGCTCACTCAGAAGATGGATCAGTTCTGACCCAAGGTAAGACCTTTTGGTACTTCAGAGTTCTATGTCTTTCAGTGTCTTTTGCAGGCTGAGTCTAACCCTGAGGCTGAGGACTCAGGGTATGAACTATATTAAACTCCTGGGTAGGAACACCAATTTTAGAGAAGTTCCACATTTTTCAGTGGCCTTCAGCAGAAGCTGATGAACCAAATTGGATTCAAAATCTGACTCTGGGTAAGACTCCTAAGTATGTGGAACATTCTGTAATCCACAGGGAAAGCTGCAGTCCCTGAAAAGAAATTCAATCTGAACCAGAATACAACCTGGAACACCCAAGATAGAGAGAGCCTCCAGCCTAAATGTCAGCACTTCCTAAGGATGCCTCCATGCAACTAGACTTAGTCTTCTACTGAACACTGCTAACTCCAAGTCAGAAAGAAAAAAATGACTAGCATTTTTGAAACAAAAAAAGAAATACAAAAAGAAAGGAAAGAAGAAAGGAAGGGAGGAAGGAAGGAAGGGAGGAAAAAGAGAAAGAAAACTTCAGTCAAGGAAAAAAAAAAAAAAAACTCCAAATGAGCAAATGTCATGGCAGAAAGAGAAACAGTCAAAGTTCTGACAACTTGTCTCTTTCACAGATCACAAATTGAGTAACAATGGGCACCATTGAAAATGACTTGGAAGAACCCAAAAGAATTCAAATGAATAATTAGAAGTATCTTCAGAAAGATCAAGCAAGACCCCAATGTCCTCTATGAGAAAACAAAACAAAGTAAATAGATTGACTGAGGAAGTAAATATAACCTATGGAAATAGAGATGGAAGTGCTGAAGAAAGTGCACACGGAAATGATGATGGAAATGAAAAGTTAAAGTCAAATAAATGAAACACTCATGAAGAGCGTGGATTATGTAGAAAATTGAGATTCAGGGATGGAGGATAAGGTATAGAAATTTTAGTCTCTAAAGATCAATGATGGATTTGTCATTATTCCAGGACATCACAAAATCCTAACCTTCACATTTTCAGAATAGAATAAGAGAAAATACCCAGTCAATGCATAGAGAGCAAAATCAGAACAGGTAAGTGGGAAGGGTTGGGTGGGAAAACAGGGGGAGGGAAGGGGACTGATGGGACTTTCGGGGAGTGGGGGTCCAGAAAAGGGTAAATCATTTTAAATGTAAATAAATATATCAATAAATTAAAAAAAAGAATATTATCAATAAAATTGTAGGAGAAAATTTTCAAAACTAAATGTCTATCCAGGAACAAGAGGACAACAGAACTTCAAATAGAAACAGAAAAGGGATTATTAAATGAAATTTTATAATTAAAACAGTAAAAACAGAGACTAAAGGAAGCTGAAGGAGAGAAATGTCAAGTTGCTTATAAAGGCGAGCCCAAAGGAATAGCTTATTTTTTTAACAGAAACTTTTATATTAAGGGTCTGAGAAGATATATTACAATTTCTAAAAAGAACATTGTAAAGTCAGAATATTAAGAACAGCAAACCTATCAATCAAAATTAAAGGGGAATAAAAATATTCTATGATAAAAGCAGATTAATGGTATTTGTGATAATTTAGCCAGCTCTACAGAGGATCCTCAAAGGAGAACTTAATTTTGAAGATAAGAACACACATATAAGAGATCATAGGGAAAAGACAAAAACTTCAGAATAGTTAGGCAAAAGAAATCAGAGAAAACACACAAAAAACCCACACCAACAACAAAAACAGGAATTGTTCAATGATATTTCAATATCATTTATCATGATTTTAAAGTTTCTTCTCATTTTTAAAACATTCAAACCATTTCTCCTCCCACAACTATTCTCATGTCTTCTCCATCTCCACTTAATTTAATGCCCTCTCATAACAAATTATTTCTGCTTAAGTGAACTTAAAACAAACAAACAAACAAACAAGCAGACCAAAAAAATCCATAACAAAAATGTGTTCCTTCTGGCTTAGCCAGTTATTTCTAGACCCAGGGCCTCTCATAGTGTGTGGTTGTCATACCCATTGACACTTATTTGAGAAACATGATCTTTTAAATTAGATTTAATATGCACAAACACGATACATAAAAATTCTAAAGCATCCAAAAATCTGAGACCTAATATTTCATAGAACTGGTGGAATAAACGGCATGGTATTGGTACAGTGACAGGCAGGTAGATCAATGGAATAGGATGGAAGACCCAGAAATGAACCCACACACCTATAGTCACTTGATCTTTGACAAAGGAACTGAAACCATCCAGTGGAAAAAGATAGCCTTTTCAACAAATGGTGCTGGTTCAACTGGAGGTCAGCATGCAGAAGAATGCTAATTGATCCATTCTTATCTCCTTGTACTAAGCTCAACTGCAAGTGGATCAAGGACCTCCACATAAAACCTGACACACTGAAACTAATAGAAAAAAAAATGAGAAAGACCCTTGAGGATATGGGCACAGGGGAAAAGTTCCTGAGCAGAACACCAATAGCTTATGCTCTTGGTCAAGAATTGACAAATGGGACCTGATAAAATTACAAAGTTTCTATAAGGCAAAGGACACTGTCAGAAGGACAAAACTGCAACCAACAAATTGGGAAAAGGTCTTCACCAACCCCACATCTGACAGAGAGCTAATATCCAATATATACAAAGCACTCAAGAAGTTAGACTCCAGAGAGCTAAATGACCTTATTAAAGAATGGGGTACAGAGCTAAACAAAGAATTTTCACCTGAAGAACCTCGAATGGCTGAGAAGCACCTTAAGAAATGTTCAGCATCATTAGTCATCAGGAAAATGCAAATCAAAATAACCCTGAGATTTCACCTCACACCAGTCAGAATGACTAAGATTAAAAATTCAGTAGACAGCAGGTGTTGGCAGGGATATGAAGAAAGAGGAACACTCCTCCACTGCAGGTGGGAATGCAAGTTGATACAATCACTCTGGAAATCAATCTGGCAGTTCCTCAAGAGAACTGGGCATGACACTTCCGGAGGACCCTGCTATAACCCTCCTTGTCATATAGCCAGAGTATTCCCCACCATGCAATAAGGACACATGCTCCATTATGTTCATAGCAGCCTTATTTATAATAGCCAGAAGCTGAAAAGAACCCAGATGTCCCTCAATGGAGGAATGGATACAGAAAATGTGGTATATTTACACAATAGGATGCTATTTAGCCATTAAAAACAATGAATTCATGAAATTCCTAGACAAATGGATGGAACTGGACATTATCATCCTAAGTGAGGTAACCCAATCACAAAAGAACACTCATGGGATGTAGTCACTGATAAGTGGATATTATCTCAGAAGCGCTTAATATCCAAGACACAATTAACATATCAAATGATTCCCAAGAAGAAGGAAGGAGAGGGCTCTGGTCCTGGAAAGGCTTGATGGAGCATTGTAGGGGATTACCAGGGCAGAGACATGGGAGGGGGTTGATTGGGGAATGGACAGAGGGAAGAGGGCTTATGGGACTTATGGGAAGGAGGGAACCAGGAAAGGGAAAATCATTTGGAATGTAAGCAAAGAATATAGAAAAAACCCATTAACATCTAAATTACCTAATAGACACTGACTTTTGGAGTAGATTACAAAACGGGTTCTATTTTTTCCCCTTCTGTTGTCAACAGCAAACATACGACATCATGAAAAATAGATGCCATCTTAGGGTAAGATGAGAAAAAATTTCTCCAAAACTAGAAATAAGAAACAATGAATAAGGATTCTCTCTTTCTCACAACCATGTGAGTAGGTATTATCAATTTCTAAAAATATTAAGCAGTATGACTAGAGTAAAATGAAGACTCAAATTAGTTTTGATTTGTATTCTCCTAATGGCAAAGGGTGGTGACAATGTAAAATCTGTTTTTTAGTCATTGCATTGACTTTCATCATTTGATAATGTTCCTTTCTGTTTTTGCCCCTCTTTAATCAATTTGCTTTCTTGGTGTTTATACTTTTTACTTTTATTTTTGGGATTCTTTGTATATTCTAGATCTCAACCGTATATTAAGTATAGGCAGTGGGTTCTTTTTTTTTTTTTTTTTTTTTTCCTGTTCTGGAGAATACCTCGTCATCTGATGCTAATGTCTTTTTCTATACAGAAGAACTTATGCTTGTCTTGTATTAAAGATAATCTTCCAGCATCAGTCTCCCAAGTGATAAAACTGTAAACACTGAAGCAACTTTCTCATAAATATCTGGTCCATTTATTATATTTCCCTCGTATCTCACTTACCATGAATAGAAAAGAGTTAAACATTTCTCAACCAAGTACCTCGTGATGCTTCTCATAAAACTGCCTTTTCCTCCACTCTTCCCCAATTCTGAGAGCCTGTCCCTATACACCTAAAGTGCTTTGTTTATCATCTCTCTCCTCTTTCTGGTCTCTATCTACCTGGATCTGAGAATCTATGCATGTCTAATAGTTCTGCATAGTTCTCTCACTAACTGACAGTAACTACTAAATCTAGGAAAGTAATAATCTTATGTGTAGAAATTCATATGGTAATCTTATGTCAACCATATTATAAAAACTGGAATGGTTTTAGATGTCCATCAGTTCCTTTGAGAGCAGGTGACCTATTGAAATTCTGCACTCCAGACATTAAAAAGAAAAATTAGAAATGTCTCTGTTTACTTGTTTAGAAATAATCAGTGACCTAAACCTCTACTTTTCTACAAATTGAAACCCATAAGAGCAGAAAAACATGTGTGTAGCCACACAATACCATGATTGACATAGGATTGACTCCTTTCTTAATCACATAGACACATGTTAGAACAACCAGGACTTGCTGCATTGTTCTGAAAGTTTCGTTTTTATTCTGAAGATGACTAGCTTTGCCTTTGGGAAGCTGCCTTTACAGACAGGCTGAGCCAGGAAGTAGAACATGACCTCTTAGACCAAGCTGGATCCTCAGCATCCCCAGAGACATGCTGGCCTCTAATTTCACTTTCTTCACACACCAAGATGTGCTGTCTCCACTTCAGGGCTACACATGACCCATTTTAGTTATCTTCAGAGACAACATAATATCACATTGCTTATCCCTTGCTAATAATTGACCTTTCAACTTTTACTGGTGTTCAGGCTATTATCATGTTAGTTTTAAGAAAGAAAAGAAACTATCAGGAGGTTTATAGTCTCTAGTTAAGAACTGCAGTCAGTCTACTTCCAAGACATACTATAAGGATGTCTAATGAAAACCAATTTTTTTTATATGCTGGCCTACAAAGATTTTTCTTTATTTTTTTCTGAAGCAAATAATGACAATGTTATTTTAAAATCAATGGCTTAAAGCATATAGACTTTTTGGGTCTATATGGAAGAGATGGTTGGAGCAATTTTCAGAAGTGGAATTTTAAAAAGCCAGTTATTTATATGAAAGTGTTGCCAATATATACGAGTTTAAATGTAATTCACAATAAAAAGTTTAAACAAGTATGTATTTCCTAGAAACAATTCATGCTAATATTTAAAATATTTGTCCATGCTTTGAAAATAGACTCTCTCTTGGGAGGAAAATGTACCTTACAGAAATGCAGTTTCACCTAAGACAATAGAAATGCTTTTGGATAAAACTGAGACATATATGTAAGCAAAGGCTGTTTATTCTGCCTTGCAAAACCAAGATGCAAACTGCTTATTTCATGCTTCTTTTTCCTTTCTCCATTTATCTAACCTCTTTTCTACATTCTTTATTCATTAATAGAAAGGAAAGAAGTCTCAACAAAGTTCTATTTTTTCAATGTAGAAAATAATGAACGATTTCACACTTGCAAACATATTCATTTACAAACTGTTTAGTTTATCCAGTTGGTAACCTAATCACTAAAATCTAGTTATATACCAGTGAGAATATAGGCTTCATATACTGCAATGTAAGTGGATTTGTAAACAAGATTATTTTTAAAGTTTTATTGACTTCATTGATTTTCATGACTGTACTCTGGTCTATGTAATGGACTTTTTATTGCAATTTATAGGTGAACAGTTGAAATACCTTCGGGCATGTTTTTCTTACTGTTGTGACAGAAGCTAAGATGTGGGATATGTCACCATTAACCTTGAAACTATTGAATTTTATTTTCTGTGTCTTAACCATCCATTAATTTAATATGCTTGTGTGGTTATGGTATTTAATACCACATATAAGACTTTTCTGCAAGCACTATATTTCAGGACTTATTTACAGAAGCTTTTAAGGATGACAGAAAAGACTCTGAGTTAGGCCAGTTGGCACTATGTGATTTTCATATCTCCCAGCAACTCCAGAATTGCCATGGACTAGGGAGTTGACCGGTCTTCCAGTGATGCAGCTCTCAGGACCATTAGTCAAGAGAGTATTTTTAAATTGTCATTGTTTGATTTTTTTTTTGTTTCAGTGTGTGTGTGTGTGTGTGTGTGTGTGTGTGTGTGTGTATGTGTGTGTGTGTGTATGTGTGTGTGTGTGTAGTGAAAGTAGCTAATCTAGAATCTCACAACTTGTCAAAGTGCAAAGTTAAGTGACCATGAAGAATAAGCCACAAAGGGCCATCCATGTTTCACCTTCTCCACAAGGCTCAGGGACCATTTCAGAAAATGGGATAGAAAGACTCTAATAGCCAGATGTAGTGAAGGACAAACACAAAAGAGTCTCTACTGGGTGGAGTTATACCTGTAAACTCTGTGTTGCTGTGTTTTCCAGAAAAAAAAATCAAGCCAGTAAACATTTTAACCATGAGTCTGAAGGAGTTGATGAGCTCCCAGACCTCACTGAGAAACAACTGAGGACAAATGAAGCTTCTAGGGACAGGGTGGTCAGCTTTCTTCAAGAATGCCAATACAAGTGATTTAGCATGCTCCAGAGGACCAGCCCACACCAGAATTATATCAGCAGTGCAAATACACGTACATGCTCATTTAAATAACAACCACCACCATCACGGAAACAGCTCATATCACAACAACAACAAAAAATAGACATGTAGTTGGGGTGGTAGAGAGGTTGTACTGGATGTGAGGAGTTAAACGAAACAATTGGGATGAATATGGTCAAGATAATTTTTTTGTAATTTTCAGAGAATTCGTAAAACATATTAAAAAATAATATAAGAAGCTCTTTTGCTTATTTTAACAATAAAAATTTCTCCTTCGTCTGAAATCTAGCTATCATGTAATTTAAACAGTGGTTTAAAAAATGGACACATATATTCTGATGTCAGAAATCTGAACATGTGAGTTATTCTACCATTCTTGCTTTCTGTGATTCTAGTTCCCTGAAAACCAACACGCATTTCTCTAGGAAGTTTCTACCATTTAAAAAACTCTAGTTGTTCAAGCCATATTTGAGCATCTTCACTTGGTTCTGCATGATCAACAATTTATATTTTATGTGATCATTGAAAGTACCATGGAAGCGTTAAAAGGACAAGATGGTGACCACATATTTTAGTTCTCGTTTTCATAGGCTTTTGTTCATCATATCATGGAGAGACAAAGACACATGTAGGAGAAAGACAGACACAGAAGCAAGCACACACACACACACACATTTAGAGAGAGACAGAGAGACGACACACACAGAGAGACAGAGAGATACAGAGATACACACAGAGATAATAGAGCAGCCCACATCATAGCAAATAGGAAACATAGAAAAATATAATATCTGTATCCCAGGCTGTCTCTTTTTACCCCTTTATCCCAGGCTAACTATTTTTTACCTCTTTATATTCTGTCTGGAACCGTGGCCTGTGCAATGTTTCTGCCCACAATTAGAGTGAATCTTTTTTACTTAGTTGATCCTCTCTGGCCCCCAGAGCCACATCGTGGGGTATGGTTTATTAATGCCCTATGTGCTTCCCATCCACTCGAGTTAACATAAGACTTTCCATAAAGGCAATGATTCCCCATTAAATGTGTATGTTTTTAAAACATTAAGTGTTTGGTTCATTTGAGTTTTCACAAAACTAATAGAATTACTATAATTACTCTCTTTATTGGCCTTTACATTTAATCATCAGTGATTTGAATAAATAACAATTACCAGCAAATCCTCACTATGAGCCACTATATTTCCAGAGATACAATTTACCTCAAAACAGCTGCTTTTAAAAGCAAATACTTTATAATAAGACTTCATAATATTTTATAATAAGAAGACATTTGTGATTGGTCATTCCAGTTCATTGTAATTTATTCACACAGGATAAAAAAAAAAAATGACACAGCACTTTCCTGCATAGCTTTATTAAGTTGACACAGCCTAGAGTCATCTGATGGGAGAAACTTTAATTGAGAAATTTCCTTTATAAAGTTGTATTGTAATCATTGTCTTGATTGATCATGGATTTAAGCGGATCCAGCCCAGTATGTGCAGCACCACCCCTAGGCCGGTTGGTCCTAGGCTGTATAAGAAAGTTAGCTAAGTATTAGATTGACCTGTGAGCCTCAGAGTGAGCGGAAAAAGCAACATTTCTTCCATGGTTTCTGCCTCTATGTTCCTAGATTATGTTCTGACCTTGACTTCCTACAGTGATGTATTGTGACCTAGGGGTTCAAACCAAATAAAACATTTACTTCTCTAATTTTCTTTTGGTCAGTGTTTTATCTCAGCATCAGGCAGAAAAACTAGAATAACCATATTGTTAGGCTTATTGGATAATTAACCTTGATCTCATGGTATTCTTGTTGACTGGCTAGTTTTATATTTCTGTAATATGTGATGAACATAGAAAAAAGACAAAAATATATTATACAGGTAAAGGACACATGATGGCAACATGTCTAGCAAGTAGACTATTACTGATCTGCAGAAATATAGGTGTGGGAACCATACACTATAGAATGTATTTTGAGATACTGTTAATAAGAATAGGAATTTGTGTGGAGATTTCACAGTAATGGTTACAATCATTTCAAAGGAAATCTTTCTGAACGCAGTGGCCAGAGGCAAGTATTAAATTGCCAGGTTCAATTTTGTGTCTGAAAATCAAAAGGTAAAAATTACATGAAGTTTTTATATTTCAAATGCTATGTATTAAGCTATAAAGGTAGGTTACAGATTACATATGTTATACATTAAAACTTTTGACAATGTAAGAAGATATTGAAGTATAATGCCTTGGTTATCAAAGAAAAGGCATATGAACTTCTATGGGTCATTTTCAACGTCAGTTGCATAACTGAATATCCTTCTAATGTAAATAAAAGTTCTAAAGAAACACCAGATTCTATTGTATGATACATACAAATGTCGTTGTTATAAAAGAAACAACTATGACATTTATATTATTCACATAATACTTCTCTTATTTTTATATAGCTTTAGTATTCCTCTTTGAAGATTTTATGTAGAATCATCTATAATTGTTGAACCAATCAAGTATCCATTTTCTTTTTCTCCCAGTCAAAACAAAAAAGCAAGAACATTTTATAGAATTTCAAAATAAACATTGAAATTACCTAGAATTAACAGTTGGAACTAAGCTAGTGTTGAAGTCAAAGCCTCTATAGATGTAGTAATAACTTATTTTTAAAATTTGATTAAAAGAAAGACTTTGTAGGTGTGACATAGAGCAACTGAAGGTAAATTGGAATAAAAAGGACTTGTATTATATTAACATATGCTAGTTGTGATCCACAAAACATAGTATCTTCATAAACACACACACACACTTACAATATATAAGTGCTTCTTACACAAATACTTCACAAATTAATTCCCCAAACTAACATGTTCTTAAATAATAATGTTTTTTACATAGCACTTACAAATAATTTGTAAGGAGTAACTTGCAAGAGTAGGTCACACTTCCACTCTGGCCTAAATATAGTATTTTAAAAAATTATGCCTATGTACTGCTTGCATTCAAAATACCTTTTGCTAAAATCTTATATGTTCTTATAGAAACATATATAAGCTTTCTTGCATCAAATGCATGAAGTCATCCAGAAATGCTTTACTTTAGAGATATAAACATCTTATTCAAAAAATAATAATACAGTAGATGTTTATAGGCATATAGTAAATATAAGATGTCCAGTGTATCTAGTGAGCAACAATTTTATTTTATTTTATTTCATTTCCTTTCCCGTATATTGGTGTTCTGCATGCATGTATATGTGTGTACCACATAGATTTCTAGTTTCCATGGATGCCAGATAAGGGAATGGAGGCCCTGTAAGTAGAGTTACAGAGGTTGTGAGCACCATAGAGACACTGGTAGCTAAACACCAGGTCCTCTGGAAGAGCAGTCAAGGCTCTAACTAGTAAGCAAACATTCCAGCCCCCAAAACACAAGCATCTCATGTGTCATACCAAAATATCAGTAACTTACAACACAATAAAGTTCAGGATATCCAAAACAAAAGCTACTAAAATTTTAAGCATTAACATAATCTGAAGAGAGATGAAAGACATTAAAATTAGGCTATTACCATTAGGTTATAATATTATTGTTATTATTATTATTATTATTATTATTATGTTTGAATGACCTAAGCAGCATCAAGACAACTATTATTTTTTAAGATCACAAGAAATTCTATTAGGATCTTTTATTAGGTCCTAATAGTAGTTGTAATAAATATAAGAAGATTGAAATCAGAACATACACAAAGAAGTGCGAGTAGATTAAACAATACCAGTGTACTTCCCAATCAATGGGATGAACTGAAAATCTATTTCAGGAAAGAGGCTGAAAAATTAACATATATGTGAAAATTAGGCAGTAACTTTCTAAGAACCATGGATTAAGATAATTTTCCAAAGAATTTTAAAGCTATCATTAAAATATGATGATTATTTTATATGAATATATTTGTGCCTGAGACTAAAAATATGTATGTATATCATATGAATTCAGATTTCTGCAGGCAATAGAAGGGTGTTGGATTCCTAGGAACTAGAGTTACAAGCATTTGTGAGCTTCCCTATGTAGGTGTTGAAACTGAATAAGGATTCTCTGAAAAAATAGCCAGTTCTCCTAATTGTGGAACCACCTCTTCAAGCCTAAAGATAACTTGAAGTCAACAAAAATAGAAATCCAACAGACCAAATTTTATTTAATTCAGAAAAACAAGTACTAAGAGTAGTCTTAAATAAGAAAATCAAAGATGTTCTATAATTTCATATCTCAAAAATTGGAAATACAACAAAATAGGCCTGAATTTAGGAACAGGAAGGTAACAGCAAAGATAAGAATATAAATCCATAAAATATTAATTAGAAAACAAACAAAACCAAAATCAACCAAACAAACAAACAAAACCAAACGAAGCACAGAAATGTCTTAGCAGTGAGGCCTGATATCAAGGAAACATTTCTTTAGCTACATTTCTCTCTTTGGGCTTTATGATGTGTTGGGTTACATATCATTTCTGCTTAATTCTATATGTTTTAGATATGTGGTATCAACGTTGTTAGTTTAGAGGATATCTAAAAACCACTTCTCTTTCTTTTCTTTTTTATTTTTTAACTTGGGGAGAAAGGGGTTTATTTCAACAAACAGGTTATAGTTCATCATGGAGAGAAGTAAAAAGGAATAGTGACAGAGATCATAGAAAAATACTTAGCAACCAAAGACATGGCCCACAGATATGACTACATCTGCATAATCTCTTTCCCTACCCCTACATTTCATGTGTTCTTTGTTTTTTATATTTTATATTTTATATATATATACTTTATTTATATTTCAAATGCTAAAACCTTTCCCAGTTTCCTCCATCCCCGAAGAACCCCAACCCCTCGTCCCACCCCCTGCCACCAAGTATATGTCCCTTAAATCTACCCACTCCCTCTCCCCCCCCCCTTCAATTTCCCTTTGTTAGGGAATCTATTGGGCCTTCACCAAGGACTTCTCCTCCCACTGATGCCCAACAAGGCATTCCTCTGCCACATTTTTGCCTGGAACCATGTGTACCTCTTGGTTGATATTTTAGTCCCTGGGAGTCCTGTGGCATCTGGGTGGCCAACATCTTTGTTCTTCCCATGGGGCTGTAAACCTCTTCAGCTCATCCAGACTGCCCTCAAACCCCTCCATTACGGACCACATGCCCAGTCCAATGGTTGGCTGCTAATATCTGCCTCGGTATGTGTAAGGCTCTGATGGGCCCCTCCAGAGACAACCATGACATTCTTCTTGTGGTGTATAATAGTGATGGGGTTTGTTGACTCTTTATAGAATGAATCCCCAGGTAGGGCAGTCTCTGCTTGGCCTTTCCTTCAGACTCTGCTCCATATTTCATCTCCTTTATTGCTCCTGTGAGTATTTTGTTCTCTTTCTCAAAGGAACCAAAGCACCCCTCTTCAGTCTTCCTTCTTCTTGAGCTCCTGTGGTCTGTGAATTATAACTTGTTTATTTTGAGTTTTTAGGCTAACATCCACTTATCAGTGAGTGCATACCATGTGTGTTCTTTTGTGATTGGGTTATCTCGCTCAGGATGACACTTTCTAGTTCCATCTATTTGCTTGAGAATTTCATTAATTCATTGTTTTTAATAGCTGAATAGTACTTCATTGTGTATATATACCATAATTTCACTATCAATTCTTCTGCTGAAGTACAGCTGGGTTCTTTCCACCTTCTGGCTATTATAAATAAGGTTGCTATCAACATAGTGGAACATGTGTCCTTATTACATGTTGGAGCATCTTCTGGGCAAATGCCCAGGAGTGGTATAGCTGGGTCCTCAGGTAGTAATACGTCTGATTTTCTGAGGAACTGCCAAACTGATTTCCAGATTGGTGTTACAATCTTGCAATTCTACCAGAAATGGATAAGTGTTCCTCTTTCTCCACATCCTCTCCAGCATCTGCTGGACCCTGAGTTTTTGATCTTAGCCATTCTGACTGGTTTGAGGAGGAATCTCAGTGTTGTTTTGATTTGCATTTCTCCGATAGCTAAGGATGCTGAACATTTCTTTAGGTGCTTCAGAGCCATTGGAGTTTCCTCAGTTGAGAATTCCCTGTTTATTTCTATACCCCATTTTTTAAAATGGTTATTTGACTCTCTGGAGTCTAACTTCTTGAGCTCTTTGTATACATTGGATATTAGCCCACTATCAGATATATCTATGGTAAACGTATGGTAGATGTAGATGGGTAAAGATCTTTTCCCAATTTGTTGGTTACTATTATTTTCCTGTTGACAATGTCCTATTGCCTTACAGAAGCTTTGCAGTTTTATGAGGTTCCATTTGTCAATTCTTGTTCTTAGAGCATAAGTCATTGGTGTTTTATTCAGGAAAATTTTCCCTGTGCCCATGTGTTCAAGGTTCTCCCCAACTTTCTCCTCTATAAGCTTCGGTGTTTTTGGTTTTATGTGGAGGTCCTTGATCCACTTGGACTTTAGCTTTGTACAAGGAGAGAAGAATGGGCAAATTTGCAATTTTCTGCATGCTGACCTAAAGAGATACCACTTCTCTTTCAAAGAACCACTTCCCTTTCTATGCTATTTGTCAGAAATGTTTGTAAAACCTAAATCTCATCCTCAGATAAAGATGATGATAATGAAATTCCTCTGTTTCAAGGACATTAAAGCTTGCTATCTGAGAAAAGACCTACGTATATAGTCTTATTTTCTAGAAGCAAGAACAGGTAATATATCAGATGTGCCTCTTATTAAGAAAGGAAGAAAGAAAGAAAGAAAGAAAGAAAGAAAGGAAAGGAGGAAGGAAGAAGGAAGGAAGAAGGAAAGAAGGAAAGAAGGAAGGAAGGAAGGAAAAAAGCAGGAGAAATAGATGGAAGCAAAAAAGAAAGAAAATCATAATGTTAAGTTCTAGTTGACTATGTCACTTGAAACACTTAGTGGGAAAATATTAACAAAATCAGAATAATAGACTATAACATTAAACAAAAACTAAACAAAGTTTGAAGTACTTTAATATTGTCAGTCATTACTTCATTTACAAAACAATAAAAATCCCTAATAAAAAACAACAATAAAACCCAACCAAACAACCACTAATGAACAGTGTTCTGGAAGAAAGCCAATAAAAGTCTAGTCATTAGACATACCTGTGGTGTCTTGAGGAACCACCAGACTGATTTCCAGAGTGGTTGTACTAGCTTGCAAGCCCACCAGCAGAGGAGGAGTGTTCCTCTATTCCTACATCCTCGCCAGCACCTGTTTTCTCCTGTTTTTTTGATCATAGCCATTCTGACTGGTATGAGGCAAAATCTCAGGGTTGTTTTGATTTGCATTTCCATGATGACTAAGGATGTTGAACATTTCTTAGCTGCTTCTCCACCATTCGATATTTCTCAGGTGAAAACTTTTTGTTTAACTCTGTACCCCATTTTTAATAGGGTTATTTGGCTCTCTGGAGTCCATCTTTTTTAGTCCTTTGTATATCTTGGATATTAGCCCTCTGTTGGATGTAGGGTTGGTAAAGATCTTTTCCCAATTTGTTGGTTGCTCTTTTGTCCTTTTGGCAGTGTCCTTTGCCTTACAGAAACTTTGTAATTTTATGAGGTCCCATTTGTCAAGAAACAATTCTCATATCAAATTATGCCCAAGAAAAAGGAAGGAGAGGCCCCTGGTCCTGGAAAGGCTCAGTGCAGCAATATAGTAAAATACCAGGACAGGGAAGTGGGAAGGGGGTGATTGGGGAACAGGGGGAGAGAAGAGGGCTTATAGGACTTTCGGGGAGGGGGTATCCAGGAAAGGAGAAATCATTTGAAATGTAAATAAAGAATATATCAAATAAAAAATAAATAAATTAAAATAATCAGTCCAATTAAAAAAATACATGCACATTGATAATCTGAACTGCAAACTCAAAGTTATTTTTATATGGCTATTTATAGAAAACATTCAATTAGTCATGTATTAGAATGGAAGTTATGTGAAGGAAGACCGTGGGTTTTATGACCTCGAAAGTGTTATTAGCTCCTAGAATATTAAAGAACAGGCACTGAGAAAACTATATTTTAATAAATATATCAATTAATCTAAAAGAAAAAAGACATACCTGTGGTGTCTTAACTTGTAACTATACATGTTCAGGTTTCCAACCTTCGAAAATTCTTCCAAATGTATTTTTCTGCCTATTTTTAAAATAGACCATATCCACCCTAGAAAACCTTATATATAAAAGACCACTTTGATTTCCTCTAAAACTGATGCTGCATTCTCTCCAAATCATTTCTTAATTCATTAGGTAGTATTATATGGAAATCAGTTAAATTCCTTCTTAGCAGATTAAGATGGAGTTCAAGCTATTACTAGCTAACCTTGCTGCATGTAAATTAGTAATGCTGTATGAGAGACATTGACCTTCAGAAGGTTTACTTTCACTAATCCGAGGGATGCTGAGGATTGGGTTTGAGTACTAAGACTCTGTTCAATTAAATCATACAGAAATATTCATCTCACTGCACAGAAATAGAAGAAATATGAAGCAACAAAAAATGACTATTCCAAATGATAACTTTTCAGTTACTGAAACAAAAACTATTAAAATGGATAAAGTGTTAGATGAAGAATTCAAAAGTTCAAATATATATCTAGAGCAACAGTGAATAAAAAAAATGGACCAATTTAAGGTCTGCAAGAGAAAGTCATCAACGTAGATGAGAAGGGAAACACAGAAGATGAACCAGAATATGAATGCTTCAGAAGTAAGATGAGGAAAAAAGATAGAGTTGGGTGTTGGGAAAAGATATTTGGAAATAAAATATCCAATCAATCAAAGTAAAAAGGCAGAGCAAAGTATCATCATTAAAATAGACAGCAACTAAGAATATTAAGTATAGTAGTAGACAGGATCAATTTTCTAAAATATTCAAGTCTAAAATCATAAAGATTAAAACCAATAAAATCTGGACTAAACAAGGAAGATGATTCAATAGAGAAAGGTTCTTGCTACTCAACCTGATGATATGAGTTTGATCCCTGAAACCCTTATTATAGAAGAAAATAAACAACTCCCTTCAGTTGTCCTCTGATATGTACCAGTGATGTGTGTGTGTGTGTGTGTGTGTGTGAGTGTGTGTTTGTGTATGTGTGTATGTTTTACTCCTATGCAAAAACATAAGAACAAAAACAAAGTATAACAACAACAGCAGCAGCAGCAGCAGCAGCAACAACAACAACAACAACAGAAATAGGTGGTATCACAATGCTCCAGAATTCTAGGAAATATCAAATTAAAAATCTACCCAAAATTCTGTTTACCTAACTAGGCTTCCTTGTCTGGCCTCCACAGGAAAGGATGTGTCTAGTTTTACAGTGACTTATATTGCCACGGTAGGAAGATGTCCAGGGAGACCACAGAGGAGAAGAGGAGGGAGGATGAGTTGTGCGTGGAGGGACTAGAAAGAGAGTTGGGGAGGGGTGATCTGGATGTAAACTGAATAAATTAATTATTGGAAAAATTCTACAGAGAAAATAGAATAAGGAACTAATTTTAAAACTAAAAACATAAAGATTTATTCAAAAATTATACAGAAATCTACCCCAAATATAAGGAAATTTATAGCCATGCAATGACTTGAGGAATTTATAACTGCAAACTGATATGACCAGAGAAAATTATCTCCAATACACATCATAGTTTAGGTTCCAAACTATGAACAAACCAGGGAGGGAAATATAAGCATAAAGAAATGGAAGGAACCACACTGTAGAAAAATCAATAAGGTAATCTTTCATCAAACCCAATAGAAGATAGCTAGACAACCAGAATGCCACTTTTAACTAGGAAGATAACAGTAAGCAACAATCACTTTCCCTTAATATCTCTTAATATCAGTGGTCTCAATTCCCCTATACAAAGACATAGACTAATGGACTGCATATGTAAACAGGACCCAACGTTTTTCTGCATACCATAAACCCACCTCAGTGACAAAGACAGGCACTATTTAAAAGTCAAAGGATGGAAAACAATTTTCCAAGCAAATGGTCCCAAGAAACAAGCTGGAGTGGCCATTCTTATATTGGATAAAATTGACTTTCAACCAAAAGTTGACAAAAAAAGATGAGGAGGGACACTTCATAGTGGTCAAAGGAAAAGTCTACCAAGATGAACTCTCAATTTTGAACATCTATGCTCTGAACCCAAGGGTACCACATTCATAAAAGAAACTTTACTGAAGCTCAAAGCACACATTTCACCCCAGAAAATAATAGTTGGAGACTTCAAAACCCCACTGTCAAAAATGGACAATTCATGGAACCAGAAACTAAACAGATACAGTTAAACTAACTGAAGTTATGGACCAACTGCATCTAACAGATATTTATAGAACATTCCACCCTAAAGCAAAAGAATATACCTTCTTCTCAGCACCTCATGGTACCTTCTCCAAAACTGACCATATAATTGGTCATAAAACAGGCCTCAACAGATATAGAAATATTGAAATTATTCCATGTATCTTATCAGATCACCATGGCCTAAGGCTGGTCTTAAGCTCAAACAAAAGCAATGGAAAACACACATACACATGGACTTTGAACAATGCTTTTCTCAGTGATAGCTTGGTCAAGGAAGAAATAAAGAAAGAGATTAAAGACTTTTTAGAATTCAATGAAAATGAGTGTGCCTCAATGAAAAAATGGTGATGGATCAACTGGAGGTCTGCATGCAGAAAAATGCAAATCGACCCATTCTTATGTCCCTGTACAAAGCTCAAGTCCAAGTGGATCAAAGATCTACACATAAAATCAGATACACTGAAGCTTATAGAAGAGAAAGTGGGGACAAACTTTGAACACATGGGCACAGGGGAAAAGTTTCTGAACAGAATACCAATGGCTTATGCTCTAAGAACAAGAATCTACAAATGGGACCTCATAAAACTGCAAAGCTTCTGTAAGGCAAAAGACATAGTCAATAGGACAAAATGGCAACCAACAAATTGGGAAAAGATCTTTACTAACCCTATATCCGGTAGAGGACTAATATCCAACGTATACAAAGAATTCAAGAAGTTAGTCTCCAGAGAATCAAATAACCCTATTAAAAATGGGGTGCAGAGCTAAACAGGGGGTTCTCAACTGAGGAAACTCAAATGACTCTAAAGCACCTAAAGAAATGTTCAGCATTCTTAGTTGTTAGGGAAATGCAAATCAAAACAACACTGAGATTCCACCTTACACCAGTCAGAATGGCTAAGATGAAAAACTCAGGGGACAGCAGATGTTGGAGAGGATGTGGGGAAAGAGGAACACTTCTCCATTGTTGGTGGGATTGCAAGCTGGTAAAATCACCCTGGCAATCAGTTTGGCGATTCCTCAGAAAATTAGACATAGTAGTACCTGTGGACCCAGCTATACCACTCCTGGGCATGTACCCAGAAAGTGCTCCTATATGTAATAAGGACACATGTTCCACTATGTTCATAGCTGCTTTATTTATAATAGTCAAACTGGAAAGAACCCAGATGTCTCTCAACAGAGGAATGGATTCGGAAACTGTGGTATATATACACAATGGTGTACTATTCAGCTATTAAAAACAATGAATTCATGAAATTCTTAGGCAAATGGATGGAACTAGAATGTGTCATCCTGAGCAAGGTAACCCAGTCACAAAAGAATGCAAATGATATGTGCTCACTAATAAGAGGATGTTAGTCCAAAAGATCTGTTAGTCCAAAAGCTCAAAATAAACAATTTACAATTCACCCAGCACAGGAAGCTCAAGAAGAAGGAGGACTTAAGTGAGGGTGCTATGGTTCCTCTGAGAAAGGGAACAAAATATATTCAGGAGCAACAAAGGAGGCAATGTGTGGAGCAGAGTCTGAACTAAAGGCTGCCCAGTAAGTGCCCTACCATGGGTCGTCATCCTATAAACAGTCACCAAACCCAGGCACTAAGACGAGAAGCATGTATCAAAAGGAACATGCCATGGCTGTCTCCAGAGGGGCCCTGCCAGAGCCTTACAAATACATAAGCAGAAACTAGCAACCAACTATTGGACTGAACTTGGGGTCCCCAACAGAAGATCTGGAGGGTGGTCTGGAGGAGCTGAAGGGGTATATAGCCCCATGGGAAAAACAATGACTTTGGACACCCAGACACCCCAAGACTCCCAGGGACTGAATCATCAACCAAGGAGTACACATAGTTCCTGCCAAAGATGTGGCAGAGGAATGCCTTGTTGGGCATCAGTGGGAGGGGTGGTCTTTGGTCAGGTAAAGGCTCAATAGAGGCCACAACAAAGGGAAATTGACGGGGGGGGGGGAGGGGGAGGAGGTGGGAGTGTGCAGGGTAGAGGGGCATATACATGGAGGCACGGGGTGGGAGGAGGGGTAGGGAATCTTTGGAGAGTGGGGCTTTTGGGAGCGGGGAAATTGGGAAAGGTTTTACCATTGGTAATGTAAATGAAGAAGATACTCAATAAAACAAAAGATTAAAAATATAGAAAAAATGAAGAAAAATCATAGAAAACATCATGTTAAAAAAAAAAAGAAATGGAAGGAAAGGGCTTGGAGAGATGTCTCAGAGCAACATCTGCTCTTCCAGAGAATCTAGGTTTGATTCCTAGCAGCCACATGATGGCTTACAACCCTATTCAAGCATGTAGTACTCAGATATACATGGAGGGCAAACATTTATGCTCCTAAAAATAAAAAAAAATAAAATGGGAAAATATTTTAAAATAGAATGTGATAAATCTACCCAACAGCTGAAGAATACAGAATCTTCTATAAACCATGCAGCTTTCTCAAGAATATGGAAAACATTGTGTTTCATGGACTGTATCTTGGATATTTTATACATTTTTTGGCTTATCTCCACTTTTTAGTGAGTACATACCATGCATGTCCTTTTGGGTCTGAGTTACCGCAGTCAGAATATTTTCAATTTCCATCCATTTGCCTGTAAAACTTAGGGTGTCCTCATTCTTAATAGCTGAGTAGTATTCCATTTTGTATGAACCACATGTTCTATATCCATTCTTCTGTTGTGGGAGATCTGGATTGTTTCTAGCTTCTGGCTATCACAAACAAGAATGCTATGAACATAGTGGAACACGTGCCCTTGTGGCATGGTAGGGGCATCTTTCTGGTATATTCCCAAGAGTAGTATTGCTGGGTCTTCAGGAACATCTATTTCCAATTTTCTGAGGAACTTACGGATTGATTTCCAGAGTGTTTATACCAGTTTGCATGCCCACCAGCAATGGAAGGATGTTCCTTTTCCTCCACATCCTTGCCAACATGGGTTGTCACCTGATGTTTTGGTCTTACCTTCTGATTGTTGTAAGGTAGAATCTCAGGGTTGTTTTGATTTGCATTTCTCTGATCACTTTTGAACATTTTTTTTAGGTGCTTCTCGGCCATTTGAGATTCCTCTGTTGTGAATTCTCAGTTTAGTTCTATATCCCATTTTTTGATTGTTTTGTTTTTGTTTGTTTGGGTTTTTTGTGATTACCTTCTCGAGTTCTTTATATATTTTGGACATTGGCCCTCTATTGGATATGGGGTTAGTAAGGTTTTGTTTTTTGTTTTTTGTTTTTTTTTTCCCCAATCTGTAGGTTGTTGATTTGTCTTATTTACTTTGTACTTTTCGATTCAGAAGCTTTCCAGTTTCATCAGGTCCCATTTATCAATTCTTGATCTTAGAGCATGAGCCATTGGAGTTCTGTTTAGGAAATTTCCTCCTGTGGCAATGAGTTCAAGGGTCTTTACCACTTTCTCTTATATTAGATTCAGTATTTCTGGTTTTATTTTGAGGTCCTTGATCTATGTGGACTTGAGATTTGTGCCTGGTGACAAATATGGGTCTATTTTCATTTTTCTACATACAGACAGCAGAACAGAACTCAAAACGGTCAAAAGCTGAAGGACCAATGTGAGGACATATCAGTCCCATTTGGGAGGGAGAAGAAATAAATCACAAAGGGGGAGGGAGGGAAGGACTTGGGAGGGAAAGTGGACAGGGGTGGAGTGAAGAGTGAGAACCTGATCTGGTATTGGGTGAGGGAAAATGATTGCTGAAGACCTGAGGTCCAGGGGAAAGAACAGAACCAGGCAACCTCAGGAGGTAGGAGGGTGCGGGACCCTCCAGAATGAACAGAGACCCGGGAGGTGAGAGACTTCAGAACTCAAAGGGAGGGACCTTAGGTGAAATGCCCTACAGCGGGAAGAGGTTACTTATAGAGCCCACCTCCAGCAATAAGACAGCATAAAGTGAGGGAGGGTGTTGCCATCCCCCAGTCAAAACTCTGACCCATACTTGTTCCCATCTGAAAGAACTGCAGGGATAAAGATGGAGAGTAGCCTGAGGAAAAGAAGGTCCAGTGACAGGGCCAAAGTGGGATCCAGTTCAAAGGGAGACCCCAAGGCCTGACACTATTACTGAGGCTATGGAGTGCTCACAAAAAGGGACCTATTGTGACTACATTCCAGGAGAAGCAGCAAGCAGCAAAAAGAGTCAGATGTAGATGTTTGCACACAACCAATGGACAGAAGCTGCTGACCCCTGTGGCTGAATTAGGGAAAGTCTGGAAGAAGCTGAGGAGGAGGGCCACCCTGTAGGAGGACCAGCAGTCTCAATTAACCTGGATCTCTGAGATCTCTAAAACATTGGAATGCCAACCAGGTAGCGTATGCTGGCTGATATGAGGCCCCCAACACATATACAGCAAAGGACTGCTGGGTTTGGGTTCAGTCAGAGAAGTTACACCTAACCCTCAAGAGACGGGAGTGGGGTTGGTGCCCAGGAAGTTTAGAGGTATGGTTGAGTGGGAGTGAGTAGGGGGTACACACTGGTGAAAAGAGGAGGGCAGGAAGGAAGTATGGGATGTGGAACAGTTGGAGGGTGGAGGGTGGAGTTTCATGAGGGAAATAAAATCTGGAGTGTAGTTAATGAATTAATTTTAAAAAGAATTTACAATTTCAAGTGGAAAAAAATTAAAATTAAAAAAATAAAAAGAATATGGAAATTTTTGTATCACAGGGCTGTTTATAACAGGTACAGGACCACATGATTTCTTTTATATAATCAGGTTATAGTGAGATACAACTTTAAATCTACCAAAAAAGAAAGTGCAGAAATTACCCAAACTCATGGGTCTTGAAGAATACACTCTTAATAGATCAGAAAGTCATTGGAAAAATTAGAAAGAAAATGTAAAATGCTTAGGTTAAAATTAAAACCAAACAAATAATCAAACAAGGCAAAGTAGACAGCAAAAATAAAAATAAAGTAAATAATGTAAAAAAGAAGCTAGCAAGAGCATTTGGGAACTATGAGAGCATTCTAACAGGAAAATGTAAGCTGTTACTTTTTCCATTAAAAAAAAAAGTACAAAAATTTCAAAAAAGCTTAATTTGAATTTCAATGGCTTTGTGAAACAAAGATAATGTGAACTCAAAAGTAGCAAGAATGAACAGCAATAAAAAATATAAGGACAAAAGTTAATTTGATGAGGAGTAAAGTATTATACAAAGAATCAATTAGCTAGAACAGTCATAGAAAAGATGAATGAGATAGATAATATATCCCTATTTAAGATAACCAAAAGAAAAGGAAGACCAAAATTTTATGTTAAAATAATGAAAATATGAATCCCTTGGGAACATTTTGAAAGCATGTATTCCAAAAATGGAAAATTTAGACTAAATGGAAAATTTTCTAGATATGTGTCCCCTATGAAAAACAAATCAAATAAAATATTTAAGATGCCCCTGTAATGCTCAGGAAATAAGGTAGAGAAAAGAGTGAGAAATATGTCAGGTCTGTAAAAGGGTGATAGGGTGAAAAATGTTTCTCTCTAGATTCTACACAACCCTGTAGTCCTTAGTGCACAACAACTGTAATTACTTGTGCTGTCTCCCCCACCAAGCCCTGTTCCTATGAAAAATCAGCCAAGAAAAAAAGGAAGGGCTCCAAGGCCCTATTATTGAATCCTAGACTATTGGCTAATGACAGACACTGGGCAAGGGAAATCACTGCCCTTAATTGTGTAATCACTGGGACTCGGCAAGCTATAATTGACAGCTCCAAATCCATGGCCACTGTGATGGCTCTGATTAATTTCCTAGTAGGTCGCATTAGAGAGGGGAAGAAGAATGTGTGAGAAATTTGTCAGGTTGAAATGCATTGTGTAAATATGCAAAATATCTAAGAACAATTGCTATTAAAAATAAGATAGTCCTTTGCTACCCTGCATCTGTTTCTCTTCCAGGGTAGCCAGACTCTTAATATACCTAACTGGATGGGGATTTGGGGCAGGAAAGCTTAGCCTGTTGCACAAGAGTGCTGTGCAGGAGATGAGTTCACAGTTAGTAAACACACCCAGGAACAGATTTGGCTAACTGGTTCATTTATTGAGGGGGTGTAAGCAAGGTATTTATACCCCTGGGGAAGTGGCCAGTGTTTCTGAGGCAAGGTTTGTGTCTGTGTACCATTAGCCAGGGCAGAGGTGTTGGAGGATGCCTCATCTACATACTCAGGGACTGTAAGTTTCAAGAGCAAAAAATAATGGTAGAAGAGCTGGCTATGTAGAACTAGGTTTAGAAAAGGGAGGTAACCAACTCCTGCTGTTCTCATGTTTGAGGTATCTGGGGTTGAAACTCCTTTGACCCTTCCTCCATAACCATGGGCCCTCACTGGCCCTTCAGTCCTCAGGGAGCAGGCTTCAATTCCAGCTCTCAATTTCAACCTCTTGGAGGCAACCAATGGCAATAGCAACAGCCTATATTGTTTTGGGAGTCTCTTGGATATTCCTAACTGACAGCTTGAAAGCAGGCTTCCTACGCCTGGTACAGATATATTTTCAGTGGGAAATGGGTAACATGGAGTAGATTTAATTGTTGAAGGGAAGGGTGGTCAATATAGAAAGAGAGAAAAGGAGAGTATAAAATAATACAAAGGTTTTCCCATTAAGGCTGTGAGAGTTCTATTACTATTTATCAAAATCACACATACTAGACATAAATCTGTAAGTAAATAGTTTATCCTGCTTGATGTTCTTATATTTGGAAAAAAATGAACATTTTACAGTGTGGTATATCTAAAATAATGAAAGCCAAATGAAAACAATTGTCAAGTTTTTCACTAAACAATATTATTATAAATTCATAATATGTTTCCTTTTCTAAGTTAAATTTTAAAATGTTTTTGTTTTGCTTAGTTTTTGTCAACTTGACAAAAGTTATAGTCAACTACAAAAAGGAACCTTAATTATGTAATTTCCTGTTACCATGCCAGTTAAGCACTTTCTTTTTATTATTTTTAATTAGTTAATTAATTTGTTTACAGCCCAAATTACTCTCCTTGTAACCCCCTCACAGGAGAGTCCTTCCCTCCATCCTGCTCCCCTTCTCCTCTGAGAGGGTGGGGCTCCCTCTGGATATCCACCCACAACACTGGCACACCAAGATTAGGCACATCCTCCCTCACCTAGGGCAGATAAAGCAGGCCTGCTGGGAAATGGGTTCTGCAATCAGAATTTAGGGGCTTTAGGGACAGCCCCTGGTCCAGTTGCTATGGTTCCCACATGGACACTGAGTTACATACACCTCTGCTATGTATGTGTTGGGGCCTTGGTCTATCCTGTATATGCTCTTTGGTTGGTGCTTTCATCTCTGAGGTCCTGATTAGTTGACTGTTGGTCTTTTTGTGGAGTATCTATCCCCTTAAAGGCCTTCAACTTTTACACCAAATCATCCAGATGTCTGTCCAATGTTTGGCTGTGGGTATCTATCTGTTTCAGTGTCAGAGGCTGTGTAGAGCCTCTTGGAGCTCTAGAGCATAACAGAATGTCTTTGATAGTGTCAGAGATTTGTGCTTGCCCATGAGATGGCTCTCAAATTGGGCAGGTTATTATCTGGCCATCCCTCAGTCTCTGTTTCATCTTTTCCCTGCATTTACTTTAGACAGGACAAGTATTGCTTGAATTTTTTGTGAGTGGGTCTGTGATAGTTTGTATATACTTAGCCCAGGGAGTCACATGGTTTGGAGGTATGTCCTTGTTGGAGTAGGTGTGGCTTTTGGGTGTGGGCTTTTATACCCTTGTCCTAGCTGGCTAGGTGCCAGTATTCTGCTAGCAGCCTTCAGGTGAAGATGTAGAACCCTCAGCTCCCACTGCACCATAGCTATCTGGATACTGCCATGTTCCTGCCTTTATGATACTGGACTGAACCTCTGAACCTGTAAGCTAGCAACAAATAAATGGTTGACCTTTATAAGACTTGCCTTGGTCAAGGTGTCTGTTCACAGCAGTAAAACCCTAATTAACACAGTGTCCTTATTCCTCCATTAAGGGTCTTTCATAGCTACAGGAGAGGATCACTTCGGGTTTTGTGTCGCTACTCTTAGGCATCTAGGCTAATGTTACCCACACTGACTTCTGGTAACCTACTCCATCCCTGGTCTCTGGAACTTCCTAGAGATCCCCCCAGATCCCCAATCCCCAGAAGCTGTAGATTTCTATTAATTCTCCAGGCCCTCTGGCCATGTCTCCTATCTCTCTCCACATCTGATCCTGAGCTCCAATTTCCCTCAAAATTACTTCTCCTACCCAATTCTCTCCCTCCCTCTGCCTGCTATGACAATTTTATTCACTCTCCTAAGTGAGATTCAAGCATTCTCTCTTGTGCCTTCCTTCTTGTTTAACTTCTTAGGGTCTATGAGTGCTAGCATGTGTATCCTATATTTTATGGCTAACATATGCTCACTAGTGAGTACATACCATGCATATCATTTTGGGTCTAGGTTACCTCACTCAGGATGCTATTTTCTGGTTCTATCCATTTGTCTGCAAAATTCATGATGTCCTTGTTTTTAGTAGCTGAATAGTAAGCCATTGTGTAAATGAAGCATGTTTTCTGTATCCATTATTCAGTTGAAGGACATATGGATTGTTTCTAGTTTCTGGGGATTATGGATAAAGGTTCTAGAAACAAAATGGCAGCCCACAGATTTAAAAAAAAACATCTTCACTAACCCTACATCTGACCTAGGGTTAATGTCCAAAATATATAAATAACTCAAGAAGTTAGAAACCAACAAACCAAATAACTCTATTAAAATATAAAGTACAGGACTAAGCAAAGCATTCTCAACAAAGGAATCTCAGATGACTAAGAAGGCCTTAAAGAAATGTTCAACATCCTTACTCAACAGGGAAATGCAAACAAAAATAATCCTGATATTCTACCTTACACCAATCAGAATGGCTAAGATCAATGTGACTCAAGTGACAGCACATGCTGGCAAGGATTTAGAACAAAGGAAACACTCCTCCATTCCTGGTCAGATAGAAAATTTGCTCAAACACTCTAGAAATATCTGTCAGTTTCTCAGAAAGTTGGAAATAGTTCTACCTGAAGACCCAGCCATACTACTCCTGAGCAAATACCCAAAAGATGTTCCATCATTCCACTAAAACACATGAAGCACTTTCTTGATTAATGATTGATGTGGGAGAACCCAAGCCACTAAGGATGATATATTGCCTGATTTTGTGTGTCAACCTGACACAAGCTGAAACTATCACAGAAAAAGGAGCCTCCCTTGAGGAAATGCCTCCATGAGATCCAGCTGTAAGGCATTTTCTCAATTAGTGATCAGGGTAGGAGGGCCCAGTCCATGGTGGGTGGTGCCATCCCTGGGATGGTAGTTCTGGGTTCTATAAGACATCAAGCTGAGCAAGTCAGGGAAAACAATCCAGTAAGCAGCACCCCTCCATGGCCTGAGCATCTGCTCTTACATCCAAGTCCCTTCCCTGTGTGAGTTCTTGTCCTGACCACCTTTGGTTATGAAGAGCAATGTGGAAGTGTAAGCTGAATAAAACCTATCCTCCCCAACTTGCTTCATGGTCATGATGTTTTGTGCAAGAATACAAACCCTGACTAAGTCAAACTTGTACTGGGCATGGGGTATTCCTGTGACGGCCTGACCATGTTTGGGGGAGAACTGTGGAAAGACTTTAGAACTTTGACCTAGAAGAGCCAGATCTCTGTGGAATATTCTGTAGGAACTTGGAAGATAATCTTTAAAACAGTGTAAATGATGGATGGAGACCTATGTTGTGAAATTTCAAAGTTAAGATTAAAGGCCCTGTTATCAGGGCCATAGATGTTTTGATTGTAAAGATTCTGTGGTTTTGGTTAGTTGAGGCTGAAGAGTCAGCTGTGATTAACAAGATACCAGAACTACAAAAATAAGATCTTTGTATTACTGGGACTTAAGTTGAAATCTGCTAAGGAGTAACAACTTATCTGATGAATCAACTAGCCCTGAAAATAAATGGCACTGGAGTAATGGCCCCATACCTACTTTGGCTGGTAGTTGGTACTGGATGGGAGTGGCTGTGGGTGTGCCTGGGGCTTTTCTGACCTTGGCTTCATGGTGTCAGCCCCAAGGAGTAGGAAGGCCAATGTGCTGAGCCTGGAAGCCTAGGGTGTGGACCTAGGTAGATCCCATGCAGGTGCAGATCTGGGTGGTAGTAGGAAATATTCAAAGGAGAACTTTGAAGGCATGAAGACGTCATGAAGAAGTCATGAAGAACAGCTAAGCCTTAGTGCTTTGAGAGGCCATGGAAGGCAATTGATGAAGGAGCAGCCTCAGTTGCATTTGACAACCCAGGACTGATGGAATATTGCAAAGGATTTGAGGCTTGTCCTTATGAAGAAGCTATTGGTGAAGCCTAGTTGCAGTGGAAGACACCAGTGTGTTTAAGATGCCAGTACTATGGTATAATCACCAAGAATTGGAGCAACAGTGGAGTAAATAAACCTGAGCTTAGAATGCTACAGAGAGCAGAGCTGGAGAAATGACACTAGTTCTTCATAGGAGCCCAGAAGATCATATGTTGATCCCAGATATTGAAACAAAAAACTGTAACATTGAAGTTGCCTTGGAGGCCCCAAGATGTTTGAGATGCGAGAGCCATGGGCTATCTGCTGAGGAAAGCCACTAACAGGGAGGAGTAGAACAAGCCCAGTCAATAAAGATGAAAAAGGAGTTGGAGATCTGAACACTGCTTTGACATCAGACATGGAGATGCAGAGTTTTGAGTTTGTCCAGATGGTTTCTTATTTTGCTTTGGGGACTACATTTAAGTGACTGGATGAATCAAAGAAGAGACCTTGAACTTTGGATTTGTAATATTGTTAAGACTCATATAGACTATGGAGACTCATGAGGTGGGACTAAATATATTTTGCATTATGCTATCTTTAGGTATGGCCCCCATAGACTCATGTTTGAACAAGTCTATGGGAGCCAGGGAGTGAAAAATGATGACTTGTATATGCTTAGACCAGGGAGTGGCACTATTTGGAGGTGTGGCCTTGTTGAAATAGGAGTGGTCTTATTGGAGAAGATGTTTCACTGTGTCATTGTTCTAGCTTCCTAGAAGCCAGTCTTCCACTAGCAACTTTCAGATGAAGATGTAGAACTCTCAGCTCTGCCTACAGCATGCCTGCCTAGATGCTGCCATGCTTCCACCTTGATGATAATGGACTGAACTTATGAACCTGTAAGCTAGCTCCAATTAAATGTTGTCCTCTATACGACTTGTCTTGGTCATGGTGTTTGTTCACAGAATAAAAACCCTAAGAAAGGTAGTGCCTCTAATGAGCATGTGGTCCAGGTTGTATAAGAAATCAACTGAGCAAGCAATAGCAACAAGCCAGTTAGGTAGAAAAATCCATTGCCCATAGTTCAGTTTTTGCTTCAAATATTCTGCCTTGTATTTTCACCTTGGCTTTCCTCAGTGTTGAACTGTCACTGGTAATATGAAATAAGTCCTTTCCTTCTGACATTAATTTTGGTCTGACATAAATTTCTGTTGCTATCAGAGTAACAGAAAGAAAACTAGAACACAGGGCAAATAGATTTTTCTCTATTATTATGATTCATTTAATTTCAATTCTAGAATTATTGAATTCATAGTTATCTGATTATATTAGACAAGTTTAAAATTAAATTGTGTTTGGTTTCAGAACAGCCCTAGTAAATGATAATTCTTGGTTAAAATTGAATAAATTTACTTACCATTAACTCTATCAGTGTTGTTAGAAATATAATCACTTAAGGAAACATTTCAGAATAGAAACATTATCATAAATATCATATTTTATGATAAATTTCATAGTTCATTTACAATTAAATTTTTCTACAAAAGCAATGCTTTTAAATTAATTTTAGAATGAATATACTTGTTCTCATTTTATATTCAATTAAGCATTAGTTGGGTAATTTTCTTAAAATTGTAATATATAATCTTAGTAAATTCCTACTGAAATTTAAACAGTAGCCAGTCCTGTTATATTTTTGAATTATTTCTCATAGGAACCTGGTCTAAGATATTTCATAATTCTAAAAAAATGAGCTTCCAGTACTGTACAGTAGTGGCAGAAAAGCAAAGATAATTTTAACTACAGTTTCCATCTGAAGAAGAGAAAATGACACTGATTTGGTGTAATGGGAGTGTTCTTCGACTATGGTGCAGGACATACAGGGGTACATCTAGTTGTTTCTTGTCAGGAAGAATGAACAGTGCAGCTGCAGGAAGTGAATAAGACCTTTCTATAAAACACTGGACGCAAGTGAGGATGTCTTTTAAACGTGATGAACAAGAAATAACAAGGAAGAATCATTTCCGTATGATGTCTTAAATAAAAGAGATGCCAGGAATGTGATGAAAGCCATGATTATAGACAAGGAGAAGCACCTCAGAAATAACTTAGTTTGACAAAATAATATAAATGTTGTATAATTTCCACCTCTTGGCAAAATGACACAAACAGTTGTCATATGGGCAAATCTTGATATCTTTGTGTTTCATAGATGTTTCCTAAACTACTGGGTTATTTCATATATTAATAATCTATTATTTACCTCTCTCTCTCTCTCTCTCTCTCTCTCTCTCTCTGTGTGTGTGTGTGTGTGTGTGTGTGTGTGCATGCATGTGCGGGTATATGTGCATGCAGTGTTGGTATAGATGTTGGTTCTCCATAGAGGAACCAAGGATAGAACTCAGGTGTCCAGGCTTGACAGTCAATATCATTACTAGATAAAGTATTTCAGCTGCCTGTTTCATATTATTTTAATCAGCACCAATAATTATATAAATATCTGCCCTTAGTGTAAAATATGTAAATTGGCTTTATTAATAAAGCAACAATGCTTAATGCCAAAGATTTGAAAAAGGAGGATTATCTAATATTTCAATATTAAATATGACAAGTATAATTTCTTCAGCATTTATGAGCAAATAAGAGAAATTATACAATTCCCAGTGCACAATAACATGAAAGACTTGTCAGTTCTCTGCTTATATTAAGAATTTTCACCCATAGGGATACTAAAGCCTGAACCAGAGTGTAGATAAATATACCCACAACAATTAGTCCACTTGCAGAATACTAAATGTCTTACCTAAAGAAAACAATTCTTCTTATTTTTTTTATTTTCTACAATAATGGTAATTGGAAGTCTGGGGCCTGTAAAATAGCTTAGGGAGTAAAGTGCATATTGTACAATCACAAGGATCTGAGAGTAGGTGCCCAAAATATAAACAATACCTCAGAGGGGAGAGGTAATCCCACCACAAGGTATGGTCATGTGGAGGAGAAAAGATAGTCTCAGGGGCCAACTGGCTGGCCTGTCCATCTATCTGAGATAGTGAGATCCAGTTTCAGTGATATATGCTGTCTGTAAAAATAAGATGGAGCTTGATAGATCAGGATAGCTAGCATCAACCTCTGAGCTTGATATGTTTGTGTACAGGACTGTACAGCCAGATGTATGAGTGTATATAAGCAGACATAGGTGCACATACCTGTACACACTAGTTATAGGGAAGCATGAATAATGGTATACCTGTGGAGGCCAGACAAGGATACAGAACCTCCAGAAGTAGTGTTAAAGCTGGCTGTGAACCTCATGACATGAGTACTCAGTCTTCTCGAACAGCAAGTGCTCTAAATTGCTAAGCCATCTCTTCATTCTCAGAAAGCATTTTTAGATGCTGTCATCCCGTTTTAGAATTTCATGATGAACAAATAATAGTAAATAGAATAAAATTTTCTCAAATAATGCAAAAAGTTTTCAATTTTGTTCTGAAAAGGACAAGGCATTTTAGCTTTTAAATGTGAGTGCAGAAGACTACTGCAACATGCGGGGCATACAAACTCTAAAATTGAAAGGTTTTACATGAAATAAGTTCAGATTTATCTATAATATTATATGAAAGGAAAGACAACCACAAGATGTTTCTAAAACAAATTTTTTTGGATTTAAGTTTTAAAAATTATATATACTCAAGATATATATATATATATATATATATATATATGCATCTTTTTATGAAGCACAGGTAAATTTGTGGAAGGGGTTCTATCTTAAGAGAGTTAAGAGATAAAAAAAAATTATTTGCAGGTTTTTATCTATGTGAGATTTTGAGGGGAGAAAATTTTCTTATTCCATTCTGCCATTGCACATGCCAGGTTTCAGCCTAAATTATGGTGATATAACAAGATACATAAACTTTTCTGTCTTCAGCAACTTTAGAGGTAGGTATACAAAAGATTTGGGATGACCTTGTGACTTCTGGTCCTGAGACAATTTATGTGAAGAATGTTGCTCACTGATTCAAATATGTCAACCCCTCCCAGCATCTCTGGATGAAGTCAGCATGACAGGATGAATGATACTTTTTAATTCTTGTTATGATTGTTTTATTTAGATTTTTTTCACAAATATACAAAGACACTCTTATTTTGCATATATTTTAGCATGGCTAATTTTTCTGATTTCAAATTATTACTTATTTTTAATTGCACTTACTATATTTTCTTTCTTTTTATTTTTTCCATTTTTATGGTTTAGTTTTTGTCCCCCTCCTGATCTGACAACCCCCACTTGATTCCATATGTCTCCAGTCTCCAAGAGGATGCCCCTACTTCCTCAGCCCCATACCACCAGGCTTCCCCATTCCCTGGGGCCCCAAGTCTCTCAATGTTTAGGTGCTTCTTTTCTCACTGAGGCCAGACCAGGCAGTCCTATGCTGTATAATATATATACATACATACAGGTATATATATGTATACACACACACACACACACACACACACACACACACACACACACATATATGGTTTGCTATATTTATTTATTTATTTATTTATTTATTTATTTATTTATTTATTTTTTCTATATCCTTTGTTTATATTTCAAATGATTTTCCCTTTCCTGGTTCCCCCTTCCCATAAATGCCATAAGCCCTCTTCCCTCTGCCTGTTCTCCAATCAAGCCCCTCCCACTTCTCTGTCCTGATAGTCCCCTACAATGCCTCCTCAAGCTTTTCCAGGACCAGGGCCCTCTCCTTCCATCTTCCTGGGAATGTGTTGATATGTGAGTTGTGTCTTGGGTACTCAGAGCTTCTGGACTAATATCCATGTATCAGTGACTGCATTCTATGTGTGTTCTTTTGTGAATGAGTTACCTCACTTATGGTGATATTTTTGAGTTCCAACCATTTGCCTAATAATTTCATGAATTCATTGTTTTTAATTGCTGAGGAGTATTCCATTGTATAAATATACCACATTTTCTGTATCCATTCCTCCATTGAGGGACATCTGGCTATTATAAATAAGGCTGTTATGAACATAGTGAAGCATGTGTCCTTATTGCATGGCAGCGAATCCTCTGGGTATATGCCCAGGAGTGGTATAGCAGGGTCCTCCAGCAGGGTCATGCCCAGTTTTCTGAGGAACCATCAAACTGATTTCCAGAGTGGTTGTACCAGCTTGCAATTCCACCAGCAGTGGAGGAGTGTTCCTCTTTCTCTACATCCTCACCAATACCTGCTGTCTCCTGAGTTTTAATCTTAGCCATTCTGACTGGTGTGAAGTGAAAAGTCAGGGTTGTTTTGATTTGCATTTCCCTAATGACTAATGATGTTGAACATTTCTTAAGGTGCTTCTCAGCCATTCGAAGTTCTTCAGGTGAAAAGTCTTTGTTTAGCTCTGTACCCCATTTTTTAATAGGGTTATTTGGCTCTCTGGAGTCTAACTTCTTGAGTTCTTTGTATATATTAGATATTAGCCCTCTGTTGGATGTAGGGTTGGTGAAGATCTTTTCCCAATTTGTTGGTTGTGGTTTTGTCATTCTGACAGTGTCCTTTGTCTTACAGAAACTTTGTAATTTTATGAGGTCCCATTTGTCAATTCTTGGTCTTAGAGCATAAGCTATTGATGTTCTGTTCAGGAAATTTTCCCCTGTGCCCATGTGCTCAATTTTCTTCCCCAGCTTCTTTTCTATTAGTTTCAGTGTGTCTGATTTTATGTGGAGGTCCTTGATCCACTTGGAGTTAAGCCTTAGTACAAGGAGATAAAAATGGATCAATTCGCATTCTTCTGCATGCTGACCTCCAGTTGAACCAGCACTGTTTATTAAAAACGCTATCTTTTTTCCACTGGATGGTTTTAGCTCCTTTGTTGAAGATCAAGTGACCATAGGTGTGAGGGTTCATTTCTGGGTCTTCAGTTCTATTCCATTGATCTACCTGCCTGTCACTATACCAATACCATGCTGTTTTTTTAACACTATTGCGCTGTAGTACTGCTTGAGTTCCGGGAAACTGATTCCCCCAGATGTTCTTTTACTGTTGAGAATAGTTTTAGCTATCCTGGGTCTTTTGTTATTCCAGATGAATTTGAGAATCACTCTTTCTAACTCTATGAAGAACTGAGTTGGGATTTTGATGGGAATTGCATTGAATCTGTATATTGCTTTTGGCAAGATGGCAGCTTTTACTATATTAATCCTGCCAATCCACGAGCATTGAAGGTTTCTCCATTTTCTGAAGTCTTCTTTGATTTCTTTCTTCAAAGACCTGAATTTATTGTCATATACTTTCACTCGTTTGATTAGAATCACACCAAAATACTTTATATTGTTTGTGGCTATTGTGAAGTGTCATTTCCCTAATTTCTTTCTCAGCCTGCTAAATGTTTTATTGTTTTATTACTTCCAAAAATTAATTATAAATATTGTATAAGAGGGATTCAATATTTCAGAACAGATATAACTGGTCAATAATTTCATTATAATAATTAAGATAGGCAAAGTCTATTTAAAAATGAAAAGTTTTCTTACTATTTATAGAAATGATTCTTGTTTGCCCAATTCTTCATTTAAAAAATCTGAATTTTTAATATCATTTAAAATGTTAGGTTTGCCATATAATAGACATCAAATCCCTTATATATGAATGAGAAATTAAGCATATTGAAATATTATTTAAAGCTTAGGGCATGAGTGTCACAGGTCTTAGAACAAAATGGATACTTGAGAAGATAAATGTTTATAATCTGATTTGAATGTTATGCAAGCCACACATGTGCTAAAACATGGTACTCCTTATCTACATGCCATTCTTATGTAGCAATTCTTATAATTCAGAGGGTTTGTCACTGACTGGAAAATTGTTTCCCCTTAGAGAAAAATGATGCTCTAAATAAAGTAGGACTCAACAAGTCACCTGCATCTTTAGCCTTCAAAAAAACCTTATATCCTAATTGTTGCTGCCATCTATGGCCTGTCAATTTCAATTCATCAAGTGTCCTTGAAAGAAAGGATGTGTGTGTGTGTGTGTGTGTGTGTGTGTGTGTGTGTATATATATATATATATATATATATATATATATATATGTACATGTTAGTGACCTTGTAAAATTTTAAAGCATCTGTATATTTTCCTCTTGGTTTTATCTGTAATTCCGATCACTTCCTTCTTATAGTGATTTTCAATTGGTACTTTTTCTTTAGCCTTCAGTTTGTTGCAAGGAAAGAATGAATTTATAGGGCATAGTGAGGAAGCCAGTGTTCACACTTCATTATTCTTGAGGACACTTGTTTAAGTGCCCAATGAGGAATAGTTTGTCAAATTGGACATCCCGTGTGTACAAAAGACAAATCGAGTAGTGACATAGTCAGTCTGCACTTAAATTCCCTAAGTGACATTTGCTCCTTAATGAGTTTCCTACACTTTTCTTCTAGATAGCATCCTTTGGTACTTTTGCACAGACTCTCAAGTGTTTTCACTGTGTGTGTGTGTGTGTGTGTGTGTGTGTGTGTGCATGTATGTGATTAAATAGGTATGAGAACACACACACACACACACACTCACTCACCATTGCATTAGAATTCTCTGTTCCTAAACTGTGACACTTTAGATATAGTCAGTATGTATCAATAATAACCAAATCGCTGAAACTTAGGATAATAGATGAACATAAAATAATTACTAGGTCTATTAATTTAATGAATTCCATATAAATCTTATGAGCATGATATATCACTTTTCAATTTATTAATGGTTTGTTTGATAGTCTGTGGTTTTTTTTTTTGACCTATTGCTTATGGTTATTGTTGCATAAGAATCTCACACTTATATATTAAATGCGGAGATCATTCTAAATTTACAAAGGCACTGACTAGTAATAGCTTACAAGGATATTTTCATATATTGCTGAACTACAATGTCAAAGAAAACGCTTACATTTGACTTTATAATATTTAAGATCAATTAGCATTTAATTTGGTAGCAGCAGACACTATAGGATAATATTTTTCCATTTTCTTCTAAGATGCCTGCAAGAATCTTTGAACACCTATGGCTATCAGTGGAATATAAGTTGGGTATACATATGGTAAATTTCTCTAAGCTTGAACACAGAAGATGTATATCATTGTGGAATGAATGGGAGCAATATGCAGTGTGTAAGTCCTATTCAAATGAAATACAATGCAGAAAACAATCCTTTTTCCACTGAATGAGCCATGGAAAATTAAACTCTGGTGGTAAGAAGAATCACTCCATATTCTCTGACCTTCTTTCTGCCATTAAAAATCATGTTTATGAAAATAATCTTAAATGTTACATAGCTAGACACTTTTTGAAGAGCTTCTGGCAGAAGTGTGGTGCGTAAAGAGTTTATAATACACAGTAAAGTCAAGCATATGGAGAAATACAAATGGCAGTAAGCGAGAAAAATGAGAGGAATAATGGTTTAGTCAAAGTAATATTGTTACAAAATTTTACTGAGGTCTCAACATTCACCTTTCATGGAGTTTGCATAAAGTTTATTTTAGCAATGAAATAATAAAATATTATTCACTACTATTGAGTGTCCTCATAATTCATGATGTTATAGCATAGTCAGTTTGGTATCTATTATTATTCCAATCCCACTAGTAGGGATACAAAGTTGTATGTATAGGGGCACATAGATGATGAGGTCCAGAGTTTGAATTTAAAAGTAAAACTCAATGAATCTAAACTGTAAGGTTAGCCATTGTAGCCTACTGATAGCTGATTTTACCTACATTTAATTTTATTCACCAAGGCAGTTCCCTATGGGAAATAATTATGAAAATTCAAATAATATGTAATGTGACCAAGGAGACAAAAGGGAGTATTCAGGATGAGAGAAACCAGTTCTCAGAGAATGATCTTTTAGATGATATTTCTCACTGAGCTCTGGAAAAGCTGGGGATTATATCAGCTTGGAGGATCAATTAGGTATAAAACTCAAAGAGTACACTAATGGCGTCTGAATTGTGGTAGGTGTTTACTTCCATACGGGAAGACTATGAATAATGTATCCAGAGTTATTTTTGCTGCTTCATAATTACATTAATCAAGAACCCAGGTTTCCCATCTTTCGTTTTAGCAGTCTTTGCATAAGTTACAACTTCAGGATTATCTTGGTCTAATAGAGTTCCGATCAGTGTCTGTTTCAGAGAGGAAGCTGGATTAGGAAGCAAAAAAATAAAGACTTTATGTTTTCTTTCCTATGAGCTTTCTCCCTTTTGTCTCCATGTATTGTACTTCTTTCTAGTAGGCCATGTTTACTGCATGGAGTTGATGGTGATATAGCTATGCAGCTTTGCAAGTTACTTACTAGAATAAAAATAAAGACTAGTTGCTAAAAGGGGAAATTAGAGTATTCTACTATTGGGTCCCCAATCACTAGTCTAACCAAAAAGTGAAATACATCCCTGGAAGAAATTCAGGCCTTGCTAGCCTTCAAGGACTAGGGAGTTTTTTGAATCCCTACTGGAAGTGTCACCAAGTGAACACACAGAGAATGCAATTTTTACAGCTCAAATCAAGTGAAAGTTTCAGTTAAACTCTTATGATATGCTCTGTGTCACTACACTGCCTATCTGCTTATATTTCCTCTCAGCCCTTCAGAAGGAATTAACATAATCAGCAGTGCAAGATCAAACTATTTTATGTATACAGTTTAATATTCTCAGCAGCTTTGCATCAATTGAAGAGCCATTTTCATGATAAATGATCAAAATCATGTTTATATTTTCATGCTCTACTTTTGATTTCCATACCTCACAGTCAGAAATGGATAATGTGCTGGTAATATGTGCTGGTCAATTTCAGATGTAATGTCCCTTGGGAAACATTTCAGGTGATTCAATTCACAAAAAGGTGAAAAATTCTGACAAGTCAAGTATTAAGGTCATTTCTGTTTCTCATTGATGAACAATAAATGAATTCCTCTGCAGAAAGTTATATTTCTGAGAAGCAGTGCATTGTTGTAGAAAGAGCACAGATTTTAACTCAAAGAAATCCCAGGTAAGTTTTGTCTCATCAGTATTTACTTGCTGTGCAGTTTACATAAACTTTTTGAAAATCTTTTATCCTATTTTTGTAATCTCTAAGTTAAAATTATGATCTAATTGCATGGATGTAAACTTTGAAACTAAGAAGACATACCATTATTTGCCAAACTAAGAAAATAAGAGACAATATTCAACAATATTGAAAATCTTTTAATATAAGCCTTTGAAAGATATGAAGTTGAGTTGAATTAATTGGCATATTTAATGACTAGAATATGTACTTTTTGTCTACAAATTAAATTTTGCAGGTTTTTGTCAGGCTCATGAGGGGGGGTTTAATAAGACAATTAAGAATAGCTATACAATGTGAAAATTGCTGCTAACTACTTTTATTGAAAATTTTTCCATGCAGTATGTTCTGATCATTGTTGCCCTCCCCCAGTTTCTTCCAGATCCTCCAGTCTTCCCCACCCATCCAGACCTTCTTCTCACTCTTTAGAAAATAAACAAACAAATAAATAAATAAATAAATAAATAGCATGAGAAATGCATACGTTTGCAAAGGCACACATTCAGACACACAAACACAAAATCCACAAAAATACAAGGCTGTATGGTTTTAAAAGATGGCCAGACAATGTGTTATGAGATGTGCATGAGACCTCCTCTGAATGAGATTTGTATACCCAGTGAGACCCCACTGGAGAAATACAAATGATTGACCACTGGAGTTAGTCTCTGGGTTAGAGATGTTTGGTTTCCTTTCTAGCACTGGGATCCATCTGGCTTAACTCTGAAGACTCTACACATGCTAACACTGTTTCTGAGTTTGTATAGTTTGTATATGCATCAAAATGGTTTTGTCTGGAAGGCACTGGTTCCTTGGTGGGTTTGATCCTCACTGACTCTTAAAATCTCTTTGCTTCATCTTCCATAGAGTTCCATGATCCTTAAAGGGAAAAGTTTAATGAAAACATATTATTTAAGACTTAGTGTTTCAAGGTCTCTCATTCTCTGCACACTAACCATTTCTGAGTTTCTGTGTTAGTTCCTATCTCCTTCAAGAGGAAGCATTTCTGATGATGGTGACGTTAGACACTGGTGTTTGAGTATAGCAGAATGTATTAGAAAGTCTTCTTTATTGCTATTTTTTTCTTTAGCAGATTAATGGTATTTAGTTTATTCATGGTCCATGGCCTATCTAGTCTCAGATTCTTAACCACCCAAGCAGTGTCAGACATGAATTTCATCACTATTGCAGTAGGCTTTAAATTCAATCAGATAATGGTAGATTGCTCCCACAACTTTTGTGCCCCTATTCCATCAACATATCATGCAGAAAGTTCACCATTGTAGATTGAAGATTTTGTAACTGGGCTGGTGTTTAGCTTTCTCCACTGGTAGTGTGCAGAGTACCTTATATTATCATGAATACTAGTCAGTAGGTTGAAAGTTTTAGTTTGACAACAGCTTGATTTCTCTGGGTTCAATGAGATATGCAGATGTTGTCTTCATCAATATGGCTTCATCTTCAGCTTTTGGAAAGCAAATGATATCCTTGTCGATAGCATGAATTGTGTGAAGATTTCTATGGGGCCCCTTTGTCCATCAGTTCAATTTGATGTAATCCATTTCTCCCACCAGAGGTTTTACTTGGTGTCAAGACAGGTCTAGTTACAGCTTTGTGTTATTTGTTTCTCCCTTATGTCCCGTAAGTCTTATCCTTTCCTTTTAATCCTCCCATCCCAATCACCCCATAACTGTATATTTTATTCTTATACCTTTGAGGTTTCTTACCTCCCTGCTTAGCTCTCACTCTATACATAACTTATATCATTATATGAATAATAACATACCTGTCAAAGACTTGAATGCTAGCAGCCACATATAAGTGACCATATGACATACTTGTCTTTTTAGGTCAAAGCTACTTTACTCAGAATGATATTTCCTGGTGCCATCCATCTACCTGAGAATTTTTAATTATTTATGTATTTACTTATTTATTTATAGCAGCTGCGTGCTATTACCATATGTAAATATACCATATCTTTCATATTTCACTGCTCATTCATACATTCACAGACATCTAGGCTATTTCCTATATCTGGCTGTTATGAATACAGCAGCAACAAACATGAATAAGCAAGTGTCTCTCTTTGGGTATGTGTGGAAAAGTGGTACAGCTGTTTCTTAAGGCAGATTTGTTGAGCTTCTTGAGAATCCACTAAACTGATTTCCATAGTGGCTACCCAAGTTCATACTCCCAGCAATAATAAATAAATTTTTCCCTTATTCCACATTCTCACATCATAAGCTGTCAGTTTTTTCTTTATTGAAATATCATTTATATAACAGTCTCGTTATTGTTTCTCTTCCCTAAATCCTGTGAGATCCTTTCCTCCTTGGCTGGCCATTCTGACTGGTATAAGATGAAATCTCAAGGAAGTTTTGATTTGCATTTCAATGATGATTAATGATGTTAAACATCTTAAATATGTTTTTCTCCAATTGTATATTATCTTTTGAGAATTTTCTATTAAGCTTATACCCATGTTATATTTGATTGTTTTCCTAGTGTTCATTGTTTTGGTTCTTGAGATAGTAGACATTAGCCCTCCATCAAATGTGCGATTGGTAAAGATCTTCTCACATTCTTTATCCCACTGATTTGTCCAAATGATAGAGTCCTATGCTAAGCAGAGCCTACTATTTCCTTCAGTTCTATTTATTTGTTGTTGGTCTCAGTGCCTCTACTTTGCCTTGTTCAAAAAGTATTTTCCTGTGACAATGAGTTCAAAACTAATTCTACTTTCCTGCCTATCATATATAGTGTGTCTGGACTTATGCTGATGTTCTCTGTTCACATGGAGTTGCATTTGTGCAGGCTAATATGTGGATATATGTGCAATCTTCTATTTGCAAATTTTGTAGGCATTTTCTCACATTTGTCTCTGTCTCTTTTTGTCTGTCCATCTGTTTTCTGTCTGTCTGACTCTCTCTCTGTCTCTGTCTCTGTCTCTCTCTCTCTCTCTCTCTCTCTCTCTCTCTGTCTTTCTCTCTGTCTCTGTCTCTGTCTCTCTCTCTCTCTCTCTCTCTATCTCTCTCTCTCTCTGTGTGTGTGTGTGGTATAATGTGTACAAGGGTTTTATTTTCACATGTGAACTAGTAGAGGCCAGACTTCAGTTTTGAGTATGTTTCTCTATGAATTTTTGACATGGGTCTCTGACTGTTTCAAACAGAGGAGCTGCCAGTTATCACCAGAATTTGCTTTCATTCTCTCCTACCCAGTGGTGGAGTTACAGACTCACACCAAAATGTGTGGCTTTATGTGGATTCTAGGGATCATGCTTGGAGAGTAAGTACTTTCCTCACTGTGATGACTAGTTTTATGTCAATTTGACACGAGCTAAAATCATTAGAGAAGAGGAAAAATTAAAGAAAATGCCTGAACAAAAATCTAGTTGTAGGTAGGCCTATAGGGCATTTTCTTAATTGGCTATGTTTGGGGGAGGGTCTAGTCCATTGGTGCAGTACAATCTCTGAGCTGGCAGTCTTAGTTTGTATAAGAAACCAAGCTGAGCAAGTCATAAAGATTATACTAGTACGAAGCACCCCTCCATAGTTTCTGCATCAGCTTTTGCTGTCGGGTTACTGCCCTGTTTGAGATTATATCTTGACTTCCTTCAATAACAAACAGTGCTTTGAAAATGTAAGCCAAATAAAGCCTCCCCTGACGTTATTTTGGTCATGGTCTTTCATTGAAGTAATAGAAATCCTAATTAGGACATTCACTGAGCCATTTCCCCAACCAAGTTCTTTATGCATCCTAAATATTATTCTTCATTCCAGATATAGCTGGAAATATTTTATCCCATTCTCTATGCATAAATGGGCCACTGAACTAAACATTTTCAAAAGAATAGATGCTAATAATGATCAATAATCACTTAAATATACTCAACAGCCTTAGCCATAAAAAATATTCAAACCTGCAATTTTTTTCTCATCCCAGGCACCATGACTCATCTTAAGAAAAGAAACAGCAAATTTTACAAGGATATTGGAGAAAAGGACATATCACTAATGGGAATGGAAATTGACATAGCCACAACAAATATGTGTATGAAGAATCCTCACAAAACTAAAAATGAAAAAACTACATGGCAAAGGTACACCATTTCTGGGCATGCATACAAAAGACTGAAGTCCTATCACAGAGATGCCATCAATTCTATTGCTGTCCTAGTCACAATAGTAAAGATATAGTCTCAGTCTAAGGTTTCATCAACAGATGAATGGCTACAGAATGAGTGTGGCATGTTTCCAATGAAATTTTGTTGATCTAAGAGTAAAAATTGAATCACGATAGTTATATAGAAATTGAAGTATCAGAAGAATATATGAAATGTGGTGTCTCAGACTCATTCATAAAGACAAACATGGTCTATTTTCTCTTATATATAAAACTTATATGGATATATTTGTATATGTACATATGTCATGAAACAAATATGGGACTGTTGGGGAGGGTTGAAGGAAGAAGAAGAAAAATGAGATGGAGGAGAAGAAGAAAGGAAAAAGAAGAATAGGAGGAGAGCCACATAACTTATGACAAGAAACTAGAACATTTATGAATGCAAAATATCCAATAAAATACTCAAAACCAAATCCAAGAATGCATCAAATCATCATCTACCATGATAAAGTATGCTTCATTGCAGGGATCCAGGGAGGGCTTAACATATGTGTATCTATTAATGTAATCCACCATATAAACAAAGAAAAAGCCCTATGATCATCTCATTAGATGCTAAAAAGGCCTTTGAAAAAAATCCAAAACCTTTTATGAAAAACATCTTCGAGAGGTCAGGGGTATAGGGCGCAAACATAAATACAATAAAGGCAATAAATTGCAAGCCAACAGTCAATATCAAAATAAGTGGAAAGATACTTAAATCGATCCCTCAAAAACCAGGGAACAGTCATGACTGCCAACTTTCTCGCTATCTCTTCAATAAAGTATTGAAGTTTTAGCTAAAGAAATAAGACAAGTAAAGAATATTAAAGGGATACAAACTAGAAGTCAAAATATCACTATTTGCAGATGATATGATAGTAATCAAAGTGACCTCAAAGATTCTACCAAAGAATTCCTATAGCTGATAAACCCCTTCAGCAAATTGGATGCCTACAAAATTATCCAAAAATATCAGTATCCCTCCTTTATACAAATGATAAATAGTCTGAAGAAGAAATTCGAGAGATAACACCCTTCACAATAGCCACAAATAATATAAAATATCTTGGTGTAACTCTAACCAAACAAGTGACAACCTGTATAACAAAAATTTTAAGTCTTTGAAGAAAGAAATTGTAGAAGATATCAGAAGATGGAATGAAAAGATCTCCCATGGTCTTGGATTAGTAAAATTAATATAGGTAATTTTGCCAACTTACTCCAAGCAATCTACAGATTCAATACAATTCCAATTAAAATTTCAACACAATTTTTATACACCTTGAAAGAACAATGCATAACTTCCTGTGGAAAAACACAAATACCCAGAATAGCAAAGACAATCCTGTAAAATAGAAGAACATTTTGATGTATCACCACCACTGCTTTCAAGCTGTAGTATAGAGTAATACTAATTAACACTGAATGGTATTAGTATTGAAGCAGACACACTCATCAATAGAATCGAACTGAAGATCCAGAAGTAAACTCACACACATATGGACAGGAGTTTAAACAAAGAAGCTAAAATCATACAATGGAAAAAAAGAAATCATCTTCAACAAATGGTGCTAGTCTGACTACACATCTACATGTAGAAGAATGTAAATACATCCAAATCTATCACCTGCACAAAACCCAAATCCAAGTGAATCAAAGACTTCAACATACTACCAGATGTACTGAAACTCATCAAAGAAAAAGTAGGGAACAACCTTGAATGCACTGGTACAGGAGAATTTCCTGAACAGAACATTAATGGCTCAAGCATTAAGATCAACAATTACTAAATAAGGCCTCATAAAACTGAAAAGTCTTTGTAAGACAACGCACACTATCAAAATGACAAAATCATAGCCTACAAAATAGGAAATGTCCTTCACCAACCCTATATACTACAGATGGTTGCAACCCAAAATATCTCAAAAAGTACCCTCAAAAAATTAGATATTAAGAAACCAAACAACTCAATTACAACTGGGGTAGAGAGCTAAACAGAGAATTCTCAACAGAGGAATATTTAATGGACAAGAATCGCTTAAAGAAATGTTCATAGTCCCTAGTCATCAGGGAAATACAAATCAAATAACTCTGAGACTCCATCTATCAGCCTTCAGAATGGCTAAAATCTAAACCTCAAGTCACAGAACATTCTAGTGAGGATGCAGATCAAGGGAAAACTACTCCATTGCTAGTGGAACTGCAAACTTGACAACCACTGTGAAAATCAATTCAGTGTGTTCTTTAAAAATTGAGAATAGTTTTACCTCAAGACTGAACTATACCACTCCTGGGCATATTCCCAGATGTTCCACCATCCCATATGGACACTTGATCAGAAATGTTCAAATCAGCTTTATTTCTGGTAGATAGAAAATGGAAACAATCTAGATGTCCTTCAACTAAAGACTGGATAAAGAAATATGGTACATTTACAAAACGGAATACTACTTAGCTATTAAAACCAGTAACATCATGAAATTTACATGCAAATGGATAGATCTAAAAATGATCATCTTGAATGAGGTAACCCAGATCCAGAAAGGCAAACATGGTATGTACTCTCTAGTCGATATTAGCTATCAAATCAAGGATAACTATGTTATTGTCCACAGACCCAAAGAAGCTAAGTAACAAGGAGCATCCAAAGGAAGGTGCTCTAATCTCATTGAGAACTGGAAATAAAAAAAGATATTTGGAGCTGATGGAGTGAGTGATCTAGGTGGGAGAAGGGGTCAAGAGTTTTGGGAAGATTGTAGGAGAGAGCACTAGCCAGAACAACATCTAACTACTTATAGGAATAAGATGGTAAATAAAAGATTTCCCCTAAAAACTCTTTTAAAGAGCACAAGCTGCCATATTGTGGATACACTCCAAACAAACAAATGTCTCTACCTAGATATGACTGAATAGTTGTACAACATTTTTCTGCTCTGATGATTGTTAAAGAAAAGAAACATACAGCATTGTCCAAAAATGGCTGCACATGCAGCTTGATTCAGGTGAATGCTGTGTTGCTCACAGAGATTTAAATGCATCATTTGGAGATGTGTGTGCACAAGATATATAGATAAATGTCATATGATATCATAGATATTATTAGAGAGGAACATTTCTCAAGGCAAGTGGAGTTACAGGTTGCTAAACTATTTTCAGTTCTTGTCTTCCTCGCCAGCATGACTCCAAAGATTAACTTTGATTTTTCTTTCCCTATGAGACATTCAAATAAAATTATTTAATTTCTAAGAGAAATTAGGTAAGGAAGGTAAGTAAGGAATGTAAGATAGGAAGTTAATGTTTAAATCGTGATTGAAAGCAGCAGTAAACAAGTATGCTCTCCTTACTGACTTCCAGTGATCAGTTGGCATATAATTTCCTTTTTCCCCCCTTTTTTATTTTATTTTTTATTCGATATATTTTTATTTACATTTCAAATGATTTCCCCTTTTTTGGACCCCCCACTCCCCGAAAGTCACATAAGCCCCTTTCCCTCCCCCTGTTCTCCCATCCACCCCTTCCCAATTCCTTGTTCTGGTTTTGCTCTATACTGCTACACTGAGTCTTTCCAGAACCAGGGGCCACTCCTCTGTTCTTCTTGTACCTCATTTTATGTGTGGATTATATTTTGGGTATTCCAATTTTCTAGGCTAATATCCACTTATTAGTGAGTGCATACCATGATTGATCTTTTGAGACTGGGTTACCTCACTTAGTATGATGTTCTCTAGCTCCATCCATTTGTCTAAGAATTTCATGAATTCATTGTTTTTAATGGCCAAATAGTACTCCATTGTGTATATATACCATATTTTTTGCATCCATTCTTCCGTTGAGGGATACCTGGGCTCTTTCCAGCTTCTGGCTATTATAAATAGGGCTGCTATGAACATAGTGGAGCACGTATCCTTATTACATGCTGGGGAATCCTCTGGGTATATGCCCAGGAGGGGTATAGCAGGATCCTCTGTAAGTGATGTGCCCAGTTTTCTGAGGAACCAATAGACTGATTTCCAGAGTGGTTGTACCAATTTGCAACCCCACCAGCAGTGGAGGAGTGTTCCTCTTTCTCCACATCCTCACCAACACCTGCTATCTCCTGAATTTTTAATCTTAGCCATTCTGACTGGTGTAAGGTGAAAGCTCAGGGTTGTTTTGATTTGCATTTCCCTAATGACTAATGAAGTTGAGCATTTTTTTAAGATGCTTCTCAGTCATCTGAAGTTCTTCAGGTGAAAATTCTTTGTTTAGCTCTGTACCCCATTATTTAATAGGGTTATTTGATTTTCTGGGGTCTAACTTCTTGAGTTCTTTGTATATATTGGCTATTAGCCCTCTTTTGATGTAGGGTTGGTGAAGATCTTTTCCCAATTGTTGGTTGCCGATTTGTCCTTTTGATGGTGTCCTTTCCCTTACAGAAACTTTGTAATTTGATGAGGTCCCATTTGTCAATTCTTGCTCTTAGAGCATACGCTATTGGTGTTCTGTTCAGGAACTTTCCCCCTGTACCGATGTCCTCAAAGGTCTTCCCCAGTTTCTTTTCTATTAGCTTCAGAGTGTCTGGCTTTATGTGGAGGTCCTTGATTCATTGATTGAGTTAAGCTTAGTACAAGGAGACAAGGGTGACAAGAAGACAAGGAGACAAGGATGGATCAATTCTCATTCTTCTGCATGCTGCCCTCCATTGAACCAGCACCATTTGTTGAAAAGGCTATCTTTTTTCCATTGGATGTTTTCAGCCCCTTTGTCGAGGATCAAGTGGCCATAGGTGTGTGGATTCATTTCTGGATCTTCAATCCTGTTCCAGTGATTCATCTGCCTGTCACTGTACCAACACCGTGCAGTTTTTGACACCATTGGTCTGTAGTATTGCTTGAGGTCAGGGATACTGATTCCCCCAGAATTTCTTTTGTTGTTGAGAATAGTTTTAGCTATCCTGGGTTTTTTGTTATTCCAGATGAATTTGATAATTGCTCTTTCTAACTCTATGAAGAACTGAGTTGGGATTTTGATGGCTATTGCATTGAATCTGTAGATTGCTTTTGGCAAAATGGCCATTTTAACTATATTAATCCTGCTGATCCATGAGCATGGGAGATTTTTCCTTTCCTTTTTTTTTTTTTTTTTTTTTTTTTGAGGTCTTATTCCATTTCCTTCTTCAGAGTCTTCAAATTCTTTTCATACAGATCTTTTACATGTTTGGTAAGAGTCACCCCAAGGTACTTTATACTGTTTGTGGCATACACTTTCTATTGGAAACATTTGGAACTGATTATATTTAGCAGTTTTGACTTGATTTCAAATTGACAAGTGAGAAGACAGGCATACATTTTAGGTTTTACTTCTCCATTTCCTCCTGGCCTCACCAAGTGTACATTTTTATGTTCATCCTGAATTTGACCTGAGGCCCCGTGTAGAATCTTTTGCTTCTGCATATTTAAAGTTCACTTCCTTTCTATAAGGCTATACATTTGTTCATGTAGAGTCCACATAGTTCTCAAAATGCCAAGATGTTCTTCCACATAGTATATATTTTTCAAAAGTGAAGAGAAACACAAAATAATAATAAAGATACATAACTCAAAAATTCAAGAGATACTCAATGACCTATCTAGCCTCCTTTCTGCCGGAAACGTGAATAATTTTGTTAGATTCTTTTAGACTGAGCACAATGGGCTATGGGTCTGAAACATCTCTGAATTTTGTGAGTGACTGTGGTATATAGCTAGACTGGAGAAAGTCTCTGTGGTATATTTATAAACCACCCTCTGGTCCCTCTGTTCAACAATTTCTTACTTACCAGCAATTTTTACTTTCTATGTTGACACAAGGTTACTGGGGTCCAGAAATAGGCCACCTGCTTTTATCAGTTAAGGAACTCCAAAGGCAGAGCAGCAAGTGTAGAGTCTAGTGCATTCTAAGGGATGGCGTGACTACATAGAGGCTCTGGAACTCATTGTTACTATCCTGCAAAGTCTGTATACAGTAAGAAAAAGTCTATGAACTAAATTCCTTTTCAGCCCAGTCTGTCAAGTCCTGGTAAATGGGAAACTGAGGATAGGGAAAAAGAAAAGCAGCAACCAATCAGAAATACACCAACCACAGCATCAGCAATCTTATATTACTATATGCCCTAATGCAGCAACTCCTGTTTCCAGACCTGATAAAAAGGTAACTCAGTATATTATCCTATATTCGTATAAGCTGTAGTGGATTCTTCTGCTTTTAATTGCTAATTTGACTACTTCAAATCCACCATGTTGAGCCTGTTGTCCTCAAAGCAAAGAAAAGAACCAAACAATACCACCAACTCCTCCATGTCAGAGTGACTGGGGCAACAGATGCCACCCATGCCAAGCCTCACTGAAGTGAGTCCAGAAAAAATCTGTACAGTAGATTTTAGGAAGGTTTCTTGCAATGTGCTCTGTATCAGAGGATTGGCACCTCTCCAAAGCCCCTTTCCAGGTATCCCTAGAAGTAAGTTCAGAAAATAATACAAGGGAATCTTGGGATTGTCCCGATGAGGACTATAAATCAACAAATATTTTATCTCATTTATATTTAAGTGTATAGGTCATTAATTTGGGCTTCTAACTTACTATATGTGAGCCACTGATTAAAGTACAGCTTGTGCATGGAGGAATCCCTGCTTACTTTGTATTCAGAGACAAGGAGAAATTAGCCATTGCGAGGAGAAAGTGCCAACTACAAAGTTCACTCTGGAAAACTTCACTATCAAGTTACAAAACACAAGTCTCACAGAGATACTTACAGTGCTTTAAGTAGGTATGCAATTCCACATTGGTGTTCACTTTGAGTGGTGTGTAGGTACATATGGCTCTAGGCCACAGATGGTACTAGGCTTGTTTTTGAAGGTTATTTTTTTTTCCTTAAGATTGACTTAATTCTATTTTATGTGTATCAAGGCTTTGTCTGCATTGTGTCAGCTCATCAGGTGAAGGAGACAGCTGCAGACGCCAGATAAAGGCAACAGTTTAACTCTAAAGAACTGGAATTAGAAATAACTGTTAGCTGCCATATGAATGCTGGGAATCTTGCCTGACATCCAGATCTTCTTCCATCACTCATTCATTCATTCATTCATATCCTGAGTTCTGTCCCCTCCCATTTCCCCACACACAGTTCTTTCCTCCATCCCCTCCTCCTTTTTTTCTCTGAAAAGTGGAGGTCCCCTTAGGTATCCCCCCTACCTTGCCATATCAGGTCTCTCCAAAATTGGGTACATCCTCTCCCACTGAGGCCAGACATGGCAGCCCAGTGAGGGTAATGGATTTTATCAACAGGCACCAGCTTTAGGGACAGTTCCTGCTCCCCTTGTTGGGGGATCTGCATGCTTTTATCCAGACAGAAATGACATGGCTGTCCCATTGGCAAATCATGCATGTGCTTATAGATATGGATAGAATTTTACTGTACCATTCATATCATATGCAGAGATTCACCTGTCTGCATTGGGTCCAAATAAAACTGAGAATCTTCCCATTGGATATGTAATTGCTGGTCATTCTATCAATATATATGGGACTGAAGATGTCACTAATTCCACAAGATAAGTGGTAAAAATCATTATTTCACTCTCTAAATAAGGCAAATTAGTATGCAGGAGCAACTTACAAGGTGTTGTATTCATTTCTGATTTCTCTAGCTTTTAGTTTTAAAAGAAGCAGGCCTTGAAGTTTAAAATGTAATGGTCTCACTTCTGAAAAGGGAAAAGCAGTGCTTTGTGCAGATTTGGAATTCTGCCTCTGTGGTTTCTTGGTAATTAGAAAATCCCAAGATGGTATAGTCTCATCTGAAACCTGGGTCATTCTTTATAAAGTAATCTATGAAGTGTCTCATTTTATAACTGAACAAATTAAAAGAATAATTAAAAGAATTTAAGTTATTATTTAAAAGTTTTTCAACAATAAAACTTTAGACATAAATACCCTCTCCTAAAGAAGATGAACCCACATTCCAGGAGGACGAAAGCTGTGTGAAGATCGTCTGCACAGGACTATTCCATCCCGTCCAAGCCAGACTTCAGACTTAAATGATCTCCGGTACTATTAAGTGTACTTTGAAAGTGAGTACTCATTTCCTTATTGGCGAAGAGTTACTATTTCTGTGATAAACATACAAGATTTTTTTCCTAGTTAGTTCTGTTTTCATTGAGGTAAAACTGTTGGCAGCCCATTAGTGAACCATTTTCTTCTGCCAGGTGCACTGATGGTTATCATGCAGTTGTTTGCAGCCTGCGCTCCAATTACTCTTCTTTTCCTGCGATTTGGGGAAATATAGAGTATAAATATTAAACATAAATTAAATCTGAGAATTTTCTGTGATTCTTTTTTCTCCTTAGGTTCAGTGATTAGACCCATTTAGATATAGCACCTGGGGAAAAGGCTCATCATTATATCATGATAAACACAACCGGAAACCTTATTTTATTAGTCCTGCCTGTCTTTAAGCACTCCATTACTTTGCATTTATTAAAAGTAATATTCACTAATTTATACCTTTCTAAGGAGACTTTAAGTTTTTTATGTGATGCTCTTCTAATTGGCTAGTTGCCTGAGTATAAAGGAAGAAAACAAATGTTCACATACTTGATTTCTTCAGTATAAATCCTCCTGTGGAAAACGGAAGAATTTGGGTTTTTTTATTCACATTTAGGGTAACAAATTGCACTGCTACAAAGGAGGATGCTTTCAGAAGCCATGATTCTCCCAGATCAAAGATAAAGTTCTTTATTTTTTTATAGTATATGCTTCTTGTCCTATGAGGGCAATGCAATATCCCTGTTGGATATACACGTCAGAAAGTATGTGTGGGTGGGTGCTATGAAATGCTATCTCTGGACATCACATGCTTTTGAATCTATAAACTCACAATTACTCTAGTTACCTATGCAAGACCAGCTCCCAAGGCCCAGTCCTAACTGGAGGGATACAGAAAGATGAATACTATTATTAATGAATACTCATTATTAGGGGAGGGAGAGTCAAGTTTCTTTAGGAATATAGGCACTGGTTTGTTCCCTACATACCAGTGATATCTTAGCACTCATGAACATATTAGCAGCCCTGACTATAATTCAATAATGAATTATGAAGAAAGGAAAGAATTTAAGAGGGAGATAGAACAGGGGCTCATGGGAAGAGTTCAGAGGAAAAGTGAGGAACAAATCTAACCTTTTACAAATTAACATCTCATACAGATTTACTTTGATGAAACATAGTAGACATCCATATTTTATCAAGATAACTGTTTTAGATGTAATATTGATTATACATAGGAGCAAAATCCAGACTACATAGACTCTTTGGTATACAAACTTAGCATCTACAAGACCTAAATTCCATGCAAAATGGTTTGAGTTCACATTTGGCCAGTGAGAGTTGACTTACCTCTTTAGCTTGTGAGATTCGAACTCAGGTCCTGAGAAAGAAAGCTGATTATGCTCCACAAACTCCCAATAGGTTTTGTGCATTAATGTAACTCCAGCTTCTTCCTTCCACAACTTCCAAGTTTTGCCCACCAGAAATATTCCCTGCTTTCCATCATGAAGTCTCCCTAGCTCTCAACCTGCCTCAGGTGTCTGCCAGTCTTGTGTGGTGGCAATGACTCTGCTGTAGCAACAGCTACATGGCTTTTGTTTTCCTGTTATCATAGCCTCAGAATATTCATGCTTAGCAAACATAAGAATCAAAACATGGTCTAACAACATCATTTCAATTGCTATGAAAGAGCATACATAATTGCATGTGTATATTTGAGGCTTAATAGAACTATATACACTAGAAATCATAAAGTACTAAAAACCAGCTAATTTTCATAGTCTAATGTTGAGCATCTAAGCACATTTTTGACATGCTCTGGGTGCTTCAATATTAATGAAAAAAGCAAAAATTTAAGTTTTCTCAAATTATAGATTCAACCACTAGATACTTATAAAATGTCATCAAGCTAAGAGTGTTCTTTATACAGAGAGTTTTTAAAAATCTCTACACATTATGAATATTTAAAATCTATTAAAAATTCCATGACCTCAGTGTGCATGGAATAGTTTTGATGAGATAACTTCCTTCATTGTTGCTTTCTAATGTAAAAGGAGAAATAATTTTGGAAGCCATGCTGGCCTTATCAACACTGGTGATATTCTGCAGGGAGAGGAAGATCACGTCTAAAGTTGAAAGGTAAGAGGCAGCAAATTTTTAAGGACACACTTGCTGTAAAATCTCAAGGAACATAACACAGATATTCCTACTCTTTCTAATTTTGACTGTGCCTGACAGTAGATTTTCCAACACTTTTTGCTTAGTAGATGAGTGAGCATAGTTTTAGACAGAGGACTGTGAAGCCCCAGCTTGACCTTATAACACTGTACAGTGAAATGAAAAGAAGAAAAGACACAGGGGTGATTAGAATTTTACTTGTAGCCCTCCTAATTACTGTACAAAATGTTGCAGATGTTTTGTGGCATCAAAATGGCAGACTTTCTGAAGCACAAACAGGCAGATTCCAAATGTCTCTCCACTTTACCCACACAGGTTTATTCCCAAATGAAACATTGCCATGAAAATAAAAATTATATTGGACTTGTGGGATCAATAAGACCAATATACTCTGACTAAAAGGGAGACAGTGGAGAAAACATTTCCTATGATTCCGAAATCTTCATGAACATAGAGAAGTCTTTGAGCAAACTACATTTTCACAGCCCCACCTATACTGTCCCTTCTGTCTAGGACGATCACCTTCACAATTGGCTTTTAGGCAATTCATTTACTATGTAATAACCCATTCCATTTTAAAAATTCTTCATTGTTAAAAATATCTGTCTGATAAGTAGGCAAAGTGTTTCAACCTATGATACCCACCCATATTAGCATCTTATAGATGAATATAAGAATTTTAAAGCTTTTTAGAAAGTCTAACAGGCTTCATTGATATTATAAATTAGTTGTTGGATAAACATGCTTAATTATTGCGACCAAACTGCGAGACCCTCTTTCAAAGTCTCTCTGCATCCAAACTGTCTTCTTTAGAACACCAGTTTTTACAGGCATTCTTCAAAAAGACAATGTTGTAACAGGACCTCTCTGGAATGAACTAATTAATTCATAACTTAATGGGACTGTCATCACTCCATGGGAACATTCTGCTGAGTATGTATATATTAGCATTTTAAGTGTGAGCCCATTCAAATACTCCACATTTATATGTTAAACTACATCATCTGTTCCATATTTAGGCAATTAACCTTTTACATTTGCATCAAGAAATGGTTCTTCAAATTATGCATCATTTTCATTTGTTTCTGTATTTTTTTTTCTTTCCTCAATTCTGAAACTGTAGTCATTGTCTCCTGCCACCTAGAGGATGGATTCTCTCTTCTGGTTGATTGATTTCCACTAAGTCATTTGTCAAAAGCCAAAAAGGCAGTATCATGTTGCATACAGCTGCATTTGATAGCAACTAAGCAGTCCCAACCAGGACCTTCCTCAGCTCTAACTTAAAGACTGATGTAGAAGAAGACTAATTCCATGGGTTTAAAAGGATCTCAGGATTAGAAGGGACCCATCTTATGATGCAGTCAACCTCCTAAGTATCAGTATGAACATAAGATATGGGTAGTACCCTCATATTCATGAGAAAGTGTTTGTTGCAGACAACAGGAAAGAAAACAGATGGGGCAATTCTGTATTTAGTCTAGGTTCCAAAAATAATGAAATCAGAATGAGTTATCTGGTAAAAACAAACATGGTTAATTCATGATGAATTTTATATTTTTAAATGACTTAAGTTTTATGGTTTTGTGTTTTGTTGCTTTTTGTTTTGCAGCTTGGTTTATAGGAACTATATGTAAATTATGATACTTGAAGTCTGCATTATGTCATCAAGTATAGCACAAATTTTAATGTCTTAGGAAAGTAATGAAGGACCCAACAAACTCTTCCTACAACGAAGGGATTTCAACACCTTGCTTTGTGAAAAAGACATTATCTTGTTTGTAAAGAGTCTTAGTGCAAGACATGCTTAAGACTGGCCTGTAGCTTTGTTTGTATGTCAATGTTAAGTTAAACTGTTTTCTAGGTATTGTCCTGAGAAGCCTTCATTTGAATTCCTTTCTGATAAAAGTTTCTATTGGAATCATTCTGGAATATTATTCAAATATTATTAAAAATATCTTGATTACCAAGTTTCAGTGCCATACATTAACTTTACTTTTAATAACTCTCTGAAATTTGCTTATCCTAAGAGCTGATATCCTCAAGTTCTCTCTTGACTTTACCTTTGGAAATGGTGACCCCTTAAGAAACCTTGAAAAACAATCTCAAAGTTATGCCCCTAGTTTGACTTTACACTTCTTCTATAAATGGAAGATTTTATTAACCTACAGTTTATATTCTAAACCAGTAGTACTGCTATTCTTAAAAATTGAATCAGTCTTCCACCATTAGCCATAAGACTGTGGTAAAACAATGCACAACTGGCTTATACTTAGTAATGTTTATTGAAATGATATCCATGCAGTAAACAAACAGATACCTGCGCCATGTGTTATGTCTATTCTGCGACACAATATGACATGTTACACAAATTACTGAACATAAAAAAATATGTCATAATGGGAATGTAGAATTCAGTGTCAAATAATCTGAAGTTTGTAAACAGCACTTATGAATTCTGAATACTTATGTTGCCTTTGGAAATCACAGGTGTCAGAAAGGTACATAAGTCTGAAATTAGAGTGTAGGTTGTGATGGAAAAGTTTATTTAAAGGCTGAAGCTTCAGAAACATTTATAATGTTGCATCTCTTCATCTAGGCAATGGGGAAAATCAATATATTGATTAGTCATTGATGTGTATCTGTATAATAAATTCCAATTTCTCCTCAGTCTCTTTGCTAAATTAAAAACAATATTTTAAAGCAAATTTCTGTTTCTCAGATCTAAGCAATGTTAAGTTTTGAAATCACGTTGCCAATTTTTCCTCCAAAGAAATATTGGTAATTTTCGTTTCCATTATTTTCTTACTCATTCACTCAATTTTCTTACTCATCCCTAGGAGTCACAATTGTTATAATCTCAATTGTTCAAAAACACATAATTTGAATTTCACTTTTATACAAGTATTACTTTTTACATTTCTCTAATTAATATCTCTATTAATACAGATAGGGTTACGGTTAAATAATGAATATAAATTAAAGTTTACTAATAGGATTACTAGGCACTCTTTCAGAGACTGTGGATGAAGATATATTAACCTGTAGATTGACTATAGTGGCAATCATTGTGTTGGTTTAAAATATTTATCATCTTCATTTTGCACATAAAGAAATGATGTCTGTGGAGACTTAATTATCCCCCAAATTAGTAAAAAATAATACAATAACTAAGTCAATAATCTGAGTCAAGGAATATGGACCAAAGTTGCCATGTGTTCTCCAGCCAGGCCAAGAAAGCCTGAAAGCCCACAGGTGACCAGACAACTCCACTGCAAGCGTCAGTCTCCTCATCTTATGGGGCTGTATTGCTCTGTACAGGGGAGTACAAAGCAGAAGTCCAAGAAAGGAACCTACAAGACTGAGGACTCAGAGGAGCTGCATCTGCTCCAGCTTCATGCTGATTTGTTTTTGGTTTTGTTCTTCATACTTCCCCCCAGTGTTTTTCCAAAACCTCACAAAAAGCATCACAACTTATTAAAGAATAGCCCTCCAAACCTCGGTATGTAATATGAGGAACAGATTTACAACAATGAATATAATTAAAACATTCATTTAGAAAGTTTCATGCTGGGACAACTTTGCTTGTTTGACCACGGAGCTGAGATCAATCATACCTTTTGGTCTGTCCCAGTGTTCTGGGGAATTTGAAAATCACATGTCGATTTACAGGGGAGTGCGATCGTATTCACTCAATCACCTTTGAATCCTTATCTCATATTTGATGAACTCCGTTCTTCCTAGTCTTTCTCCCATTTTCATGTCAGTGTGTGTGAGTGTGTTTGTGAGTGTGTGTGTGTGTGTGTGTGCGCGCGCACACACACACAGGTACATTTCCGTGATTCTGTTGTTTAATTAGGTTTGCTTCTTAGGAACATTAGTAGTGATTATTCCCTAGAGCCTGAACAAATGACCAGCAGCTACACCAATGAAGATAATAACAATTCTTCTTCTGGCAGCTATGGACTATAAATATCTCTATCATCTGGCAAGGGACTCATCAGCTGTCTATAAGAGAATACACAAGGCCTAATCTAGTGCAGGTAACATGCCACAGCCACAGCTGTGTTTCATGTTGTTTTGTAGGACTCAATTTTTCTTGCATTTTAAAAATTAATTTTTAATATTTTTATTGAAATCAATTTATATTACTCCCCCTTACTTTACTCCCTCTGGAACTTCCCTTGTATGTTCTCTTGTACTCTTCCCATGCTTCCACTCTCAAGTTGGTGGCCTCTTTGATTATATTTATTTACACTCACACACACACACACACACACACACTCTCTCTCTCTCTCTCTCTCTCTCTCTCTCTCTCTCTCTCTCAACCATAAACACAACCATATAAAATAAAATTTCCTGAATTCATTTTTGTTGTCTGTATATTTTTTGATGAGATGATTCTTTTTTTAATATTTTTATTTTCTATATTCTTTGTTTACATTCCAAATGATTTCCCCTTTCCCGGATCCCCCCTCTCAATATGTCCCATAAACCTTCTTCTCTCCATCCCTTCTCCAATCACCTCCCTCCTTTTTCTCTGTCCTTATATTCCCTTCCCATGCTATATCAATCCTTTCCAGGATTAGGACCCTCTCCATACTTCTTCATGGGAGTCATTTGTTATGCAATTTGTGCCTTGGGTATTCAGTACACCAGTCAGAATGGCTAAGGTCAAAAACTCAGGAGACAGCAGGTGCTGGCGAGGATGTGGAGAAAGAGGAACACTCCTCCACTGCTGGTGGGGCTGTAAGATGGTACAGCCACTGTGGAAATCAGTCTGGAGGTTCCTAAGAAAACTGGACATGAGACTTCCAGAGGACCCTGCTATACCTCTCCTGGGCATATACCCAAAGGATTCCCCAGCATGCAATAAAGACACATGCTCCATTATGTTCATAGCAGCTTTATTTATAATAGCCAGAAGCTGGAAAGAACCCAGATGCCCCTCAAAGGAGGAATGGATACAGGAAATGTGGTATATTTACACAATGGAATACTACTCAGCAATTAGAAACAATGAATTCACAAAATTTTTAGGCAAATGGTTTGATCTGGAAAATATCATCCTAAGTGAGGTAACCCAATCACAAAAGAATACACATGGAATGCAATCTCTGATAAGTGGATATTAATTAGTCTGTATATTGTTTTAAGACTAACTACTCTGCATTGAACCACCAATAAGGGAGATCATTTCTGGAAGTAGCCAATTCTCCTTTCCCAGCAATTGATAGTTACCTGCATTTCTTTGTCTAGGGATAGTATCCCATAGGATTTTACCCCTTCCACATTTTCATTTCCTTTGCTAGTCATATTGTTCAGGCTGTGTTTATGAAGCTTTTCCTAGAACAAACTATCTCAAATTTTATTCAGTGAATTCTGGCTTTTATATCCCCTCCCATTACTTTGGTTTTCTTTTTTTCTGGTCCATCTATTTATTAGATAACAAGTTGGGGCTTCATAATTAAGAAGGGCTAATTTTCTTTCTTTCAACAGTCATCAATCGCCAGTAGTTCTTTTTCTAGGTGTAGGACCAAGTGGGATTTTCCTTATTTGCAGTAGCACTTCTGTTCATATCATCTTTGTTTAGATCTTGTTTAGGTGGATATATTTTTTGAAATAACCTGGAGTTATTTCAAAACCATGAAGTTTCATGTTTATTTCTAGAAGTTCCAACCTCATGGCAGACATTCCTGGTTTGTGGTTCTTGCAAACTTTTCTCCTTCTCTAATGTTCCCTGAACAGAAATGTTGTTGTAGATGGACGACCATGATCCACTGATCTCTGCATTAAGCCCAGCTGTGTTTTTTATTTGATAGTTTATGTTTATTCTGTAGAGAATGTCTTCTGATGAGGAGATGGATACACACACCCCTGGGAATATGGATAAGTTTTAGCATGCAGTTGGGAACTTATGGTGGTAGTAGCAAAGTGGTGATAGTAGAATCCATTTATGGTTCATTATCTCATTGGGCATGGGCTGTTGATTAAATTTCCATCATCGGTCATAGTTTTCCTCATATTGAGTAGGATTAAATTCAGTTTTATACCTGCTAGTTACTGTCCAGCCATGAGTGCCATTAATGCAGTTTTAGGGATAGCTTGCCATGCTGGTAAGTGTTAGAGTTCATAGTCAGCACAGGTGGTTAGAATCATTGACTGCTTCCCTTCCTCAATATCTTTCCTAGTGCTTTCTTGTATATGTAAAATTGTCATGTCCACCCTCACCAGCAAAGAGGACGCAACACCAGGGAGTTTCTTCCTTTTTATGGTTTATTCGGGAAACCTTGAATTAAGCTTATTTCTTCTTTTGGCGGCCCCGGGCTCTCTCCCAGCCTGACCTTATATAGCCTACTCAGCCCCGTCTGCCAAGGGAGATAGCCAGCCATTTCCTCATTGGTGAACTAAGTGAATTCTTCATTAGCATGTAAGTGTGATAAGGAATACAGCACACTGCGTATGTACTAAAATAATTTACTACCAGGGTGCTGCATGTGGCCAGCGCCATCTTGTAATAGAAATGAACAAAGGGTGGCTTACCACATAAAATAGACTGCAGGACTATGTCTTTTAAATTAGTGTTACTGTTGCCATAAATAGTATTTCTGTCATGTATAGCAGAGCAAAATATGTCAGAAAATAATCAGATGTATCTTACCATTCACAAGCTTTATGCTTTAAATATTGGATACCACATATCTTCAATTTAGCAATTGGGGTTTTTTAACAAACCCATTCTATAGAATTAACAGTTGATATTTGTTGAACAAATGACAAATGATAAAAAGTCTCTATATAATCTTATGAATTGTTTATTTACTTAATTTAATATGTATGTGTACAGGTTTTTAAGCATATGAATGCTATAGATGATAATAAAACTGGGAACTGAACTCAAGATTTGTTTTGCAAGGTTAGTATGAAATCATAACCAGCAAACTATCTCTTTATCCCCTTTGCTTCATATCTTAAAGTATGCATTATATAATTAATTATTTCAGTTAATTCTCTCTATTTGAACAAATGCATTGTTAATATATTATGCTGCATGTCTACTGCTACAATAAAAACACCATACTTTTAAAAATCCAGAATAAATTTCTAGAAATAGAAAAGCTGCCTAAAAATTATTTATGCCTCTAAAATCATTGACAGCTAAAATGGCAATAAACATGATAGAATGTTTTGTGTAGATCAATATAATATTCAGCACAGTGGCATTTATTCAATAACTTGAATTTGTTTGGTTTCCGGGAAAAGTTGTCCTGTCTAACTATATTTTTATCAGGTACTATTCCTCAAATTCTCCCTATTTTTTGTTGCTAATACTTTGGACAAGTGTACTGAGATTACCCAAAGTCAATCAACTTGATGGTAGGTAGGACAGTGAACATCCAGACAGGGTTACTAATGATGATTTATTGAAACATGTCACAGTAGGACTTTGCTGGTAATTTGATGCCCTTTCACATATCGAGTTATTTGAAGCCCATGTATAAATCTTCAGCTGTTAATATTGATTTTAGTTGAAATTGTGTAGTGCTTTTCCCCATGTGACAACTTAAAAGGTGACACCAGAATGCATGTATAAATTATTATAATGAAATTATAAATTAATACTACTACTTACTACCTAGCCTTACAGTATCAACTCATTCTAAGTTCAGATACCCACAAACAAAATGCAGAAAAATTATTGTGTTTATAACCTATTATTGTATTTAGTTGTAATGATTTAGTTTTAATGATTTTAAAAAACTAGGATTTGTGGTAAAGATGCCGACTGAGTCTCAGCCTCTGCCTTCCCATAATACTGAAATTATAGAAATTATAGTATTACTCAAATGAATGAAGCTCTAAAAAATTGTGGATGAGGTTGCTTCATGGCAGCTTTGTTTTGCCTTACAAATATAAGAATGTCTCGCTTTCCACTAATTATCCTTCCTTTTTTACTTCTGCTGCTCGTTTCTACTTGCATAGTCATATGTAACACTCAATGACTCATCCTGAATTTTCAGTGTCTGGATTCGTGGTTTGTGGGGAGGAAAAAAGTATGTCTGTGTTTTAATGTCTATCACTTCTTAGCAACCACATTGTTTTGATTATTCAAATTATTTCCTAAATATTTTTTACCTAATTATGTATAAATGTATAACATGTTGCCAAATTATTACATTTTTGTTGGTAGGTCAGTAGTCTGGTGAAGCTTAGTGAACTCCTTATACTTCCAGATCTCATCTGCAAGCAGCATTTCAAGATGGTTCTGGCTGCAGGCATCCTTGAGCTTAGCATGGCAGTAAATGCTTCCAGACTTGTGCCTGTGCTTCCAGTGCAGTTTCTTGGAAAGATGTTTCGGCTTTTGCTATCTGTCAATCTGAGGCTCTCCCAGCTTTGGGCTGGACCCTGAGCAGCTTTCAACATCTGTCACCACCTCCCAGAGTAGCTAATCACTTTAGAGAAAGCAAGAGTATGAAAAGGGGTGGGGCAAAACAAGATAATCATTAAAACTTTATATAGTAGGATCATGAAAGTGATCCTGGTATGTTGCACACAAACTAGACCCAGTTAAATGGGAGAACTTTGCACAGGATTTGAGCACACAAGGATACAGGGGCAATGAGGTCATCATAAAGTTTTCCGAGCCACCCTGTGAAACCTTTTCAATCATGCATCCTATATATGACCTATTTATATTTTTTCATATTTATTGACCTAAAGTTATTTGCAGAGATATGTTTCCAGTACTTTTTAAAAACTATATTTCCCCCAAGGATGATCTTTGTCTTAAAACTAATCCACATATGAACACTCATAGTCTAGTCTGAGTAGTTAATGTTGTTGTTTACAACTAAATAAATTCTAGGCTTTTAAAAACCACTCATTAATGGAATACATACATTAAAATTAATGTGATGAGCAAGCTTTAAGTCCCAATATTTACAGGAAGAGGTGGATGGCTTTCTGACAAGGCTAACCTGGTCTACATAGTAAATTATAGGCTAGCCATGTTGTGCTGTAATGTTCATGACCTCCAAAACACCATTGAGGACCTGGATCCAATACAATAACACCAGGGTCTTTATTTGAACTAGATTGGGCTTAATGCACCACTTACCTACAAGACGGTTCAGGTGGAGACAAAGCTTATCAGAAAGTAGAAAGTGGATCTATGTGTGTGTATGTGAGTGAGCAAGTGTTTCTAGACTGGAAAGCATCTAATTGGGGTGTTACTGTGGCCTTTAGCATGATTGGCTCGTCCTGCTAGCCAAACTTAAAGCTTAACGTCTGATTTCTTTCTAATTGGTGGTTGGTAGGCTTATAATCTGGAGGTGCAGATTTGTTGGAGGTTAGCCTGGAAAGCTGGTATTAAACCATGGATTTATTGGGGGGAGAACAACCTGGAGACACAGGTCTTGTTGAGGATAGCCTGGAAACTTGAGCTATGCTCAGCTTTTGTTGGGGATAAATGAATCTAGGTACTAACCTGTTAGTTTACTTGAGTTTAAACTTAGTTCAGGTTTGCTGAAATGATCTTTCAGCCAGAACTACATAGTGAGAGCCCATATGGAAAGCATCCAGATCCAAGTCTACTGTTTACTGTCTTGCAGTGGTGTTCAATACAAGTCACTATGGGATAAGTCAAGTACATCAGAAATTAGGTTAAAATTTCATTCTGAAGCTGCTGATTACAGGTTACAGAGAAGTGGCACTTTACATTGGCTAAGAATGGACTTCTAGATCGGTACCAGCTGATATGCAGTATGGTCTCCAATTTTTTTGTCCTATCTTCTAACATAATTTGAATTTAGGAAATGCCATTTGTCCTTTAGAAAACTGGTGATAACTAGAAATGAGAGAAAATTAAGAATGAATAAAATTGGGCATGATATAAATAGATAATTTTGTAGTTTAGCTCTAAGAGAAGCACATAAAAGTTCACCTAAGTCCATTAAGATCTAAGAAATGCCTTTCTTTTTCTCAGGGAGTAGAGAATTGATCTGTGTAAGGGAAAGACGTCAGTTAAGCAGTGCTCACGATAGTTAGAATGTTGATTAAGATTATTTTATTCATGACTTTAAATAAAATTTTACATGGGTTTATCCAAACTGCTAAAATGAACCTCATACATTTTATGAAAACCAGGATCTGATTGTTTTCTAAATGTTTTCTTAGAATAAGTTCTTCTAAATTGTAAAATCACATTAATATTTTAGTCTCTGGAAACCCATTCCATGTTATACAATTATTTTTATCTTTCCAATCCTGACCTGTTATCCACTCTGTTTTTTAAACACATAATTTATATTGAAATAAAATTACAGCAGTATGACATCTTTCGTAACAATAATGTGTACAATGAGTGTTTGTGCCAGGTGTTATTGTTAATAACAAATTAGAAGTAATCAGGAATCCACTGTATTATTAATTTTAGTAAAGATTCTAAACATAACAGTGATGATTTAACACTATTATTCTAGACTATAGAAGAGCTAGATTAAGTACATAATGCTATTCAAGTTGCCTTTTTTCACAGAGATGTGATACCGAAGGATAATGAATACATGACTATCTTTTCACTATATATAAAACTACTGAAGAGAAATAGAAAATTTGTTGCCATTTCAATTATCCCTTAAATTTTCTGAAAAATCATGACAATGAAATAATCAATCAAGAATAAATTTTAGGCATCTATTTCATATGCAGATGAAGGAAATTTGTATTTGAAATTCTTTCAACAACTCAATTTTCTTTTTTCAAGCTGAGTTAAAGTAGCCAATTATCAACATCTCCAAGTAATAATTTCTTCCTCAGCAAACTTTATACTGATTTTATGAAAAATTAGGAAATGTGATCCCATTGGGTATTGAGGTACACATGTTATTGCTTATAATTAAAACACATATGACAATACCCTAACCCTAACCCTAACCCTTGGTTGTTTTCTTTAAGTTTCACCAGCCAACAGTGACATTCCTTCTTCAAGAACATGGTGATTCCCAGGTTCAGAGTCTTTTTCATTTTATCTTATTCCCACTAAAGAACTAATTTAATTGTATTTTTTTACAGTTTTATAATGGTAGAGAAAATACACATCTACATGAAGAAGACAAGGAAATACTGGTAAATATAACTTATTTTCGTGAATGGTACAGCATAGAAATATTTGTAACTTTCCCTGTTGTCTGTCTACTTTCTCCTAATTAGAATTCATTTTTATTATTTGCATAAAATGTTGGTATGAGAAATGTGGTGATTTGTATATGACTGGCCCAGGGAGTGACCCTATTAGGAGGTGTGGCCTTGTTGGAGTAGGTGTGTCACTGTGGGTGTGGGCTTAAGACCCTCATCCTAGTTGCCTGGAAGTCAGTTTTCTACTAGCAGCCTTCAGATGAAGATGTAGAACTCTCAGCTCCTCCTGCACCATATCTGCCTGGATGCTGCCATGTTTCTGCATTGATGACAATGGCCTGTAAGCCAGCCCCAATTAAATTTTGTCTTTTATTAAACTTGCATTGGTCATGGTGTCTGTTCACAGCAGTGAAACCCTAACTAAGACAAGAAATATCTGTGTGACCACTTTGTATTCAAAACTGATACAGAATCCACCTGGGTGAGCAAAGATATAAGTACCATGAGTTTTTGTCTTCAAAAGGAGCAAATAGTCTTTACAGTAAGGTGAAGGTTTGTACATCTGTTGAGTCCAGCTTACACATCTTAATCATGGGTTTTCTGGAAGGAAAGACGGGTAAGGAACAGGCTGCAAGAGAAATTACATGGAGAGAAACAAAACACATGGCTTTTGGTTCAAGTCTCCATCTTTAATGATATGCCTCTCTCCCAGGAAACAAAGGCAAACCAAACCCCTCCCCTGAAGGCTGGAAACTGGTTCTTCTTGTTCTTCAGGAGGTGGGTGGTCAGGTTGCTGGCTGCTATTCTTGAGAGCAGTGGGCAAGGGGACTTTTATTTCAAAGTTAAGATAATCATATTTTTAAAATTGATAAGCTTATGAATAATGTCTATGACTCTTAGTTCTTGAAACGTGACTTCTCATGAGCAGATGAGTTTATTGTTTACTCTCTCCCTCCATATGACACACAACCCTCAGCATTCCACACTATACACTTATTATCTTTCTTCTACCTCTGAGATTTGCCCCCTCAGTCTCAAAAGGAGTCATTATCATTGTCTAGACAACAACTGAGCTTCCTGGAGCTCTTGTCTCTTTTTATTGTTGCCATTCATGTAACAGTGACATGACCTTGGGTAAAGCCCAGGCTATACTTCTGAGCCTCAGACCTTTTCAAAGACTTAGTCAAAATTGTCACTTCTTTGAAAATTTAAGTATCTTTTAAAGTCTAATGTATATAATATTAATGCCTCAATGCTCTAAATGTCACTCTCAAAGGCACTATGATGCCACACTGATCAAACATCATTCATGTTTATCACCTCTAGTGATGCTGCAATTTGTCACATTCAATCAGGGGACCCGAGCCGCAGCTTATATATACTCCTCTCATCAGATTACATCATCAAGTCTAAAAATGTACAACTCCAGTAATTTTCCTAAGTACATTTAACTACTTCTTTCATAGCATACCCTAATGTTGAGTTACAATTTCTTCCCATCCTCATTAAGACAATAACTTGTGGTCATGTCTCTTAGTATCTACACCAGATCTTTTCTTGCATATATACAGATTATAACTTCTGTCTACACCTAAAGCATATTTCAGATAATTTTTCACACTCCAGCGAATTTATTACAGTTGCCTTATTTCTTTCTCATTGTTTGGGGGAAAGCCTATACTTCCCGTAATTGCTACACATTCACCTAGTTTTTAGCCAACTGTTGTGTCACCCTTTCTTGACAGGCTCTTGGATCTCAATATTTCTATAAAGATTACTCTTGACAACCAACTGTACTGATAACAGATTTCTAGAGAACATAATGCTTGCTTCTGGCTGTGTGGATGGAGGAATTTATAATGAAATACACAGTGAGGCAGAAGGACTGACTATCAATGTAAGATGCACCATCCGGACTGTTTGGAATTACATGGAGAAGGAGGGCGAAGCCAAGTCCTGTAAGCTTTATTCCTTTTTCCTGGTCCCATGAAATGAGTTTGTCTGCTCTCTGCCATGACCAACTGAAACTCTTGAACACTTGAACCAAAAAGATCTTCTCTCCCTGAGTTATTTCTCCCAGAGCAACAAAATCAAACCGACAAAGGAGTCTTTGCTTTAGATTCAGGCCTGATACATTTGCTGGACTCAGTCTGGAACATTCTTACTGCTTTCCCATTTTCACATATTTTACTCAGTCCCGCAGTACTGACTAAAATAGGTTTTCTATAGAATGTACTTGTGCAGATAACCCTGTTTGTGAAGGTTCATTAGTTAAACAGGACCATATACAATATGTTTTCCCCTCCTTAAGCTCAATTGTCTTTATATTCTTTCTTGTGAACTTATATGACTGGAGTTTGTCTACCTTAAGTGACGTGAAAAAAGTGGCCATATCTGTTATCATTCATTAGTAGGTCCTTAGCAAGGCTTTGGGCACATCACTGACAATAGTGAAGAACTTCACAATGACAGCACTTTATTATAGGGCTGTTATTTGGTGTCGGTTCATCTTTTGTTTTGTTCACATTAAGTTTCTTAATTAACATTATCGTTATTTTGAACTTATTCTGTGATGGTGTTTAATAATTATACAGAGCACATATGTATGCTGAAAGTAAATAAACTTGTAATATTTTGCCTAAAATCTTCAATGCATTAAAAAGAAAGAGTACACTGACTAGTATCACATCCAAGATGTTAAAAGGGAATGGAATATAATTGTGCTGCCTCGTCCTTTAGAGTTTATTAGAGCATGTTATCAATGTCACCATTAGTCCAATAGTATATTCATTCTGCTCTGTACTGCTGTAACCTATATTTCATGACTCTTTTCCATATACATTTATCTAAACATCTTCCATCAGAACTATGTATGATATGATCACTATTGAGCTGAGTAGAATTAAAATTAGAGCATAACATATGACTCATGTAATGGAACATGGTTTGGGTTGCAATTGTTTCTCCTAGATCAGAGTAATAAAATCACAGTTCTAGTGTATACATAAAGGTTTAGTGTGTGAGAATTGATCCAGTTATCTACAAAAAGAGTGACACATTGGACAGTCCAATTTCTGAACTATATCACCCCCTGGATAAAGTCAAGAGTTAAGAGAGACAGGATGTTGTGAAGTCTGTTAAAGGCACAATGGTGCTATGTAAGTACTTGGGGAAAATTAATAAGTTTAAAGAAATGAACTATGTCATACAAATAAAAGGATACATAAAATTACAATGTATTACAATTACCATTATTCATCAAAGGAAAGAAACTTAAATAGTGAAAAAATATTGGAAATATCTCTTTATTTTTTTTTTAAATGGTCTTTAATTAATGACTTTTTGGAACCTTGGTGTAGGCAGGTTTAGGAGTTACAGGAAATACTTCTAGATCTATTTACCATATGTTACCATATATACCATAGCTGGTGATGACAGTGTATTCTTTTTTTAAATATTTTTATTTTCTATATTCTTTGTTTACATTCCAAATGATTTCCCCTTTCCCGGATCCCCCCTCCCCATATGTCCCACAAACCTTCAAATTTAAAATAAAATAAAAATATAGAGACTGAGGAAAGCCAATTTCATAGTTTGAAACGTTCTATGATAACAGATTCATATGAGAATAAATTATTGAGTATTAAACACTAAATATGAAGCCCTGGCTTCCTAGTCTCTTCTGATAGTGTGAGAGCCATTTGTATTCATATGACACATTAAAATTTTCTGATAGGATACATTGCAAAAATTGTATGGTTATCTCTTGGGAAATGACTGAATTGGAATGTTTCTGTGATAAAGCTAAATTAATGATGCATTTAAAAATGTATCAATATGAAAATAAATCAATAAATAATAGAAAAACCATATCTCAAACTTATATCTTTTTTGATTATTGTTACAAATATATGTATATGCAAATAAATGAATAAAAGAATCTACTGAGTCTATTTAGTGTTGCTAGTATGTCTGTTTTGGGATATCATTTCTTGGTATTGGAAAACCAGCTAGGGATTTTATCCTTGAAGGATACTAATTCTTCCCCTCTCTCAGATGTTGTTAATTGCCTGTAGTTCTTCATTTAGTAGTAGGCTATGTTGAGTTTTCACCCATGCAAGTTGGCAAGTTATCAGAGGTGTCATTGTTCAGGTGTTGTTTAGGGAGTCATAGAATTAAATTTTCATGGCAAGAGATTTGTTGTCATTTATAGAAGATATTTTTCTCACAGCAGACATGGTCTTATGGCTCTTACAATTTTTCTACTCCTTTTCCCCAACTGCTCCCTAAATCTTCAGCATAGCAGTTGTGTTGTAGATTTATCAGTCATGCTGAGCATCACAGAGCTGCTTGGTCTCTGTATTTTGATCATTTATATGATCTGTAATTGTCTCTGGTAAATAATGAAGCTTCTTCTGTGAGGGGTGAAAGCAATACATATCTATGAATGTATAATGAAAACTCAATAAAGTTAGAAATCAAAATCATTCTGGAAAGTAGCAGTAGTAGATTTTCCTCTGAGATCTATCACCACATGATTCATGTGTTGTTGGGTAAATTTATAGTACTAGGTGTAATTTTGCTTTTGGTGATCTGGCCTTCAGTACAATTAGATGGACGCTGATAGCACCACTATTACACCAGTAGATACTTTTCCATGCAGGTCATTTTTGTGATTCGTAGACCTCACATATGGGTAGTACTTTCATTGCTTGGCAGCTTAGATCTTTCAGTATCTGTGAGCTTTGGAGGCAGAATTACCTTAGGTTCTCTGACAATACATGCAGCCTTCAGCAAAAGGATCTTACTTTTAACTTTTGGGAGTCATCCAAAGGCAAAAACGATCGATTATATTTGGGGAATCTCTTACTACCATAATAGGTAGCAACTCCAATACATTCCATAACCCAAAACTTTCCCCATGTTTTCATTTCTCCCTTCATATCACATAGATATTGCTGTTCCTATTTCTAGACATCCTTATCTGCCCCATGGTCCTTTTTTACTTTCTTTGCTTCTACAATTACTTTGGGATATGTATTCAAATCTGCAGGAGAACTAGAACATGTGGTTTTTGTCTTTCTGGGTCTCAGTTACCTCAATATAATATTTTCTGCTTCTTTTCATTTTTCTTTTATACAAATAGTAGCACATTGGATATATATATATATTTTGAATATTTATTCAACACTTGAAGGACATTTCTTAGCTATTGTGAATAGAACTGAAATGAGCATGGCTGAACAAGTATCTATGTAGTATGGTTTGATACTTTGGGCATAAGCAAGAAGTGGTATAGCTGCTTTATATAAGGTTAAATTATAGAGAATTCTCCACTGGTATTTTCCTAGTTACTGCACCAGTTAGCAATGTTTCCAACAGCCAATGAGGGATCTCTTTTCCTAATATCTTTGGCAATGTTTGCTGTCAGTCATTTTCTTGATCTTAGTCATTCTGACTCAGGTCCAATGACACCTTAAAGTTTTTAGAACATAATTACCATACTTTCTAAGGATAATGAACATTTTTGAGACATTTCTTAACTATATTTATTTCTTCTTTTTTAGCTATAATCCAATTTTTATTGAGTAAAGGTCAGGATTGTGGACTAGTAAACTATGCTGCCTCATTCCTGATTTCAATAGGATTTCTATGAATTTTCCTCTAATTAGTGTATATATACTTATATGTTTAATTTTAATTGTTATTTTTCATTTACTTATTTTTATATCCATTACTAATTCACTCATAAGTTTTCTTGAATTTTCATTTACTAAGTTCTTTATACATTCTGAATCTTATCCCTATGTCAGACGTTTAGCTATCAAAGATTCTCTCACCATAAGGACTTCCTCTTTAATTAGTTGCTTCCTTACCTCTATAGCTTTTAAGTTTTATGATGTCCCACTTGTCAGTTGTTGGCCTTAATATCTTAGCAGAGTCCTATTCAGAAAGTCCTTTCCTGAACCTCTATCTTGAAATGTACTGCATATGCTTTCTTGTTACTGTTTTTAGTGTTCCAGGTCTCCTATTGAAGTCATTGATCTTTTGAATTAATTTTTGTGCCAAATGATAGATACTTATCCATTCTGACTTTTCTACATGTAGACATCTAGTTTCCTCATCACTGTTTTTAGAAGATATTTTTTGTTAAGCAAATGTTTTGAAATCTTTTTTCAAATAGGAGAGAGCTCTTGTTACCTGTACTCATGGATATAATATTTTCTTCCATTGGTCTACATACCTGGTTTTGTGCCAGTCCCAAATTACTTTTATTATGATAACTCTGTTATACCGTTATACCTCTTCAACTTTGGAATGGCAATCTCCCAGGATTAGTTTGGCTATCTGAGGTCTTTTGTGGTTTGTAATTAGTCTCTAGTCTTTCTATTTCTCTGAAGAATGTTGATTGGGATTTCATTGCATCTGTGTATTGCCTTTGGTCGATGCTCTTTTTTTTTTTTTTTTTTTTTTTTTTTTTTTTTTTTTTACAATAATATTGCTACCTAAACACAAACTTGAGAAATTATGTCATTTGCTATATTTTTATTCAAGCTTGCTTTTTGAAGATTTAAAGTTTCACTCTAGAAGTAGTTCACCTTCTTGGTTATGCTCATTCCAAAATATTGTCTTTTGATGAGGTTACAGTAATGGGGTGTGTTCATGATTTCATTCTCCATGTATGTGTTATTGCTATAAAAAGCTTACTCATTTTTGTGAATTGATTTTGTATCCTGCCATTTTGAGGAAATTCAGATGTCTCTGGAAGAGTTTTGGGGAATTTTTACATATTATTATATTGAGTGAAAATAGTGAAAATTTGACCTTTCCATTCTGTGTTTGTATTTCTTTAGTTTCCTTCTTTTAACTTATTGATCCATTGATCCACATTTGAACACTATACTCAAAAAAGCTCAGGACATTAAACCGGAGACCTCTACTGCCTCTGCCTCATTGCTTTGAGTTCTTCTCCACTTAGAATACACACACACACACACACACACACACACACACCCATACACATAGATGTGTGTAACAATGCTGTACATATAATTGTTATATAGTAATACATTTTACCTTTATTTACTTTGGTTTCCTTTTTGGTTTGGAATTCACTCTGTAAACCAGGCTGGTCTCGAACTCAGAAATCTGCTTGCCTCTGCCTTCCAAGTGCTGGGATTAAAGGCGCGTGCCACCACTGCCCAGCTATTTGCTTATGTTTATATGTATGTTTTTATGACTCAGTGATTCATATGCATCATGAGAGTGTACTTGGATAGGTAAGAAAAGACATTAGTCCCTTAGAACCAGATTTATGTCGAGTTGTGAGCTGCTATGACAGTTCTGGGAACCAAACCTGTGCCAACTGCAAGAGCAGTAAACACTCACAGCCATTATACCTTCTTTCTAGGCACAGCTTTTGAAATCAATTTCTGTTTTCTTCATCTGATTGCAAGAAAAATTAGCAATCTTAGGGATACAATATATGCATAAGGATTCTAATTCTACCTCAATGTTAAGCATTTCGGATTTTAAATAAAATTTAAGTAAAAGTATTAATGTAAATTTAATAGTTTCAGTTTTGCTGGGCTAGCACATGAACATTGTATTTACATCTAGTTACTTGTTTTTTTGGAGGGAGCTAGATTCTGCTTAGTATAAATATATCACTGAAAATTTAAAAAATTCTTTGCTCAGGTCTTAGATACTGAAATTTTATTAATGGGCCAACTTTGGTTAGCATAACAAGAAAGAGTCACAGCACAAGTTTGGTCATTATGAGATATCCAGGTGGGTTGCAAAGGTCAGAAAGTGTGCATGGGTATGTTTCTGGGGATGCAACAAGTAGGGAATGTCACTGGGATGTTAATGGTCATAGAGTTGAGAAATAACATAAAGATGGAACACTAGAGCAATTAGATAGCTAAATGTAGACTCTCCTTAATATGCAGCATCTGTGTACTCTACATAGGGTAAACATCAGGCAGTGTAATTTAGAAGACATTCAATGGAAGTCATAGCATGTATTTCTCTATGGGAAATTATGGAAGTCATGCCAAGTCCAACCAACTGCATCAACCAGCTCCTCCAGTGATAACTCAGAGATTCCCCATTCCTCTTCATTCAGTACAATTTGATCAAAAACACAAATCAAGGTAGTAAGAGTATTAGAAATACTATTTTTATTCAGCAAATAAGTGCAGGTTTGGTTTAATAATTAATGAATAATTCTTTGACCTAATTTAGGATAAAATATACATTAAGGTAATTATTATTCTTTAGAAATAGGTGATGCTTTTTCAGGTCTTTCAAATTCGGTTAATATTTAGAATTGTATCAAATAGAAAGATGTTTTTCACTTCTCAGTAAAACTTTTTATAATGACTTCAGTCACAGCCATTCAATACAATAATTATATTCAAGGTATAGTGCATTTCTATTAAAAATTTATATTACAATCAAATGGTATAAGATCATTTAAGTTCTAAGATTCCATATGATACTTCATACATCTGAAAGAAATAGAGCCAGACTAGAAACAAAAAGCATAGGAATCATTCTTTCTCACTGAAGAACAATCTTGGTAATTGGTTTTTCATAAATCTTTAAACACAGAGGAAAAGAAACCCTCTTGGCATTTGGCCTTCAAAAGGAACTTAAGAAATTAGGCTTTGAATCAATTTCTTTTTGAAAGTTGAGCTAAATGAATTCTATTCTAAACCTCAGCTGTGCTGTAAGTGAAACAGAAAAGCTGCTGTCAGAAATAAGGTCAAGTTCATAGCCAGCTGGTCAAAGGCAACTGTTCTTTAGTACTGCTGAGTCTTATTCCTGTACCTCCAACATGATAGCACCGGCTACCCTGCCTCTGTGATGCCTGCACTCGGCTTACTACTTCATCATATCTCATTGGAAGTCTAAGATACAGGGAATGTGCTTTCTATCTGATATTGTATTGTTAGCTGACTGACACAACATCTTGTCAAATATGGTAAGTAAAAAGATGAGTCTGGAGCCAAAAATGTCAAGTAATTCAGGACCGCTTCAGAAAGATATATGGTATCTTTAGTGAGTAAAATTTCATGGATTCTGAGAAATGAATATAGGTGTCACTAAAGACTAAATCTTTCATCTTGAAAATGATAGGTGTATTTAACTACAAAATACTGTAAAAGGGGAATAGAAACATAAGAGGGTAACAGCACAGGAACATGTTTGCATCACAGAACAAGGTTCAGTGCACAAGAAAGCCATATATGGCAGTGAGCCCTGCTGTCCTAGAAGGCATATGTCTTTGGGAATAAAAACTCTGATGAGTACTGTGACAAAATTCATTAGTCATTTGTGAATTTATAATTTATCCCTAACCCCCATGTTTTCCTAATTAATTAATCCCTAATGTTTATAAGCTGGCAGTTCAGCTCAGCTCTTGACTGTTATGTTACTTAGATCTTAATGCACTTGAAATTTATTTTGTATTTGACCTTATTGATGTAGTCCTTGGGGAAAGTGCCTATCCTTGGTTTCAGAGATGTAGCATCACTGGGTCCATTTTGTGCTGTATTGATCGAGTCTTGCTTTCTCTCTTTCACCAGGTCTTCTCCTCCGTTTTATACTTAATAGTGTCCTAGAAGGGTCTTCCTTCAAAGTCTGCAGTATCATTTGTTCTTACTCATGATTTGTTTGACAAAATTATTACATGGTGAAATTACTTTTAATAGTCTAAAGTTTTGAACCGTTCTGTCAATTTAAAATCTCATCATATTATTTTGTGTAAAAATTTAAAGAAATTGCCTGTCAATGCATAATTACTTAACCCTTTCAATTTAATCAGTGGATATTCTTCAGTATTCGAATTCCCTAGTTTTATTATACTTACTAACTCCATTACATGGGATTTAAGCAGCTTTATTTTTGTATAATACATGTTTCAAAAACATGTGCTTCCTGTGACCCTGGAAAAGCCTTGTGGGTAAAGCCTGCTCTGTGTTCAGCTACAGTTCCTCCCTTCAGTATTTCTCACTAAGCTACATTAAAGTGGTTGAAATGACAGTAGATGGGGACAAGAAGATAGAGAGAGGGAGGATATTGAGATACGAAACAAATCACAGTGTAAAGTAAGATTACAAACATTTCTGCTTTTGTTAGCAAATCTCTGTCCTGTATACACTGAAACAAAAATCTTCTTTCATTATGTGAAATCATAACTTTTAGAAGGAAAAATCTCTCTGGCTAGAGAAATTACTCGTTCTATATTTCGGGGCCCCTGGATTTACCAATCAACATGTTCATGCAAACCTCCATGTTTCTTTTGACTTTGGAGTCCATTGACTGTCCATCATATTTGCATACAGACCACATGGCCCAAGACTGATTTTCAGTAACCCTATAAAACAAATGACTGTCAGTAACCTAAGGAAGTTATATCACTCCCTGGTTGTGGCTGCAGGAGGTTACTTCACTGTCTACATTCACTCACAGACCCACGTGTAGATTCCATGCACCTCACTGAATAGAGCCTAAGTTGGAAGAAATATCATCATTTGTTCTGAGAGAAATAAAGACAGATAACTAATAGATCTTGTTAAATGGAAACTCCTTGAGGACTAGTTATTGGCCAACTTTACCTTTCATGGAATATTGTATTTTAATCTTTTCTTTTAATTTAAAAAATATTGTTCAAATAGTGTAGTCAATGATTACTTAGTTGTCTTATCATAGGTAGAATGATTTAAGAGTAAGTTGCTGAAAATTACATGCACGTTGGCACACTTGAACTTAGGCACACATGAAAAGCACAGTATCCCAAGTGTTCTACAGGTGCTTTCACACAAAACACACTGATTTTTTTTATACAAATGACTCTTTTTAATTTTAATGTATCTAATGCAGAATGTCTATTTTCAGTTATAAAAACATATGAGGATAAATCATACTGATTTAATGCAATGTTAATATTTGACTTTTGAGCATGTATCTATTCCTGAGAACATGTGTTTTTTTCATGATGATTTATAAAAGCAAGCTTCTCTGATGGTATTCACTATCCTACAAGAGAGTATTTTATTAATTCTGCGATTAAGCATATTTTCAATTATATTTTGCCTTATCATTATTGAAAAATTCAATACTTTAATTTTATCCTAGAATAGCAAGACCTGATTTGAAATAACCATAGATTGCTATTTTAATTCACATTTATACAACTGGAAAATATGGAAAACATACAGCTAGTGCATTCTGGCACTAAAAACATTAGTTTAAATAAGAAAACACACTCAAACTGTATTTGGTTTTCCTCTGAAGGAAGCCATGTCCCACTGTGGAGCTGTGGGTGGTTTGCTATGATGTGATTTGGAGGTTTTAGCCCTCTTACCAGTTTTATGCTCAACATTCCCACAATCTTTGTTGCAGGTGGGCATATCCTCTGCACATACACTTCACCTTGTAATCAATGGTGATAAGTCGTTTTATTCCTTTGTAATAAATGCTAGTAAAGATTGACTTCTGCAATAAAAGTAGGCAAGGTCAGGAAGCTACTATAATTCATGGAAAAAATGAAAAGTATGAGGGGTGTCTTCCATAAATGACAATGGCTAACAATATTTCTGTCAGCTTGTCAAAACACTAAGAGATAGATGGGGTCACCTTCTAATGTTGAAGGCAACTGAGAGTATGCTGTTTCTTATTTCTCATTTATTTTCTCTTACCATGCCACAGTGAAAACACATTCTGGTTTTGGGAAGGAATGCTGGGCATACAATCAACCTAAATACACCTGTGTCTTCTCAAAGGCATTGAAAGCATGGGCTATTGCAGAGGTAGCAGCTTCAGGGACCCCAAAAAGAACAGTGACAAAACATCTAAGATCCTAGAAGGGTTAGTGTCAATAATATTTTATCACAGTAATGTCGTTATGGAGACATGGAAGAGACTTACCTTTTCTGTTGATCCAAGGGGTGACTGAAGTGTAAACTTTTGGTTTCTTTCAAAAGACAGTTATATCAAAAGATGTTTTACTGAAGTGGATACAGAAAAAAGGATGTGCTAACATAGACACATAAGGTATGGTTTTCTGAAACAGGCGTGGACAAAAAGATGTCTCACTAAGTCAGACATGTGAAGGGATGTTTTCCTAAAGTAGACATAGATGAAAGGATGTTTTGATAAGTCATGTATGTAAAAGGATGCATGATGGATTCTTTGCTAATGACACACATGTATTGGATTCTTTTCTAATGACACACATGTATTGGATTCTTTGCTAATTACACCCATGCATTGTTGAGCTCTGGTTGCCATGACTCCATGGAGAATAAAAACTTCTGGTGGTGTTTCAGCAGCTTCTTGTTACTTTTATGGACAAATTGGCACAGTGACATCAACTGATACAGACTCACATCGAGTTTTGGTAAGATAAACTCATAAGGTGTTTGGCTGAGGCAAGACTCATGGAAGGACACTTGATATTTGGAGGAAGTATAGCTAGGTCTCAAGAGACTTGCACAGTTAACTTTACAATGCTTTGGTGGTCTTACTTGTGTGACTTCAATGATCTGCACTTCCTCAAGAGAGACACAACAGGGAACTTCTCCTGGCATCTCTTCTGGTCTTGGTCACTCCTACTGATTCATGCTGATGTGCTGATGATGGGGGTGGCTGTTTCTTCTAGGTCACACTGCCAGTACTGATTGGCATTTTCTATCTGTACTCTACTAGACTATTGATATATTTATGAAAAGTTATCCAATACATTGAGTTGCCAGTACTGATTTCTATACACTATACTGCTAATTTTCTGAGAACACAGATTAAATTTACTTCATAAATTTTTCTTCTTTTAAAAATATTTATTTTTATTCTTTAATCCTTGTTTTATATTTTTATTACGCTCCAGATTTTGTTTCCCTCCAGGTCTACCTTCCAACTGTTCCATATCCTATGCCTCCTCCCTGCCCCACTGTCTCCATAAAGATGTCCCTAACTCCCAACCCTAGCCCACCTGAGCTCTAAAATCCCTGCTGCATCCAGTCTCTTGAATGTCAGGTGCATCTTTTGTGACTGAAACCAGAACGATCAGTTCTCTGCTGCATATGTTTTAGGGGCCTCATATTAGCTGGTGTATGCTGTCTGGTTAGTGGTCCAGTTTTTGAGAGACCTTGGGGATCCAGATTAACTGAGACTGCTGGTTCTCCTACAGGGTCACTCTCCTCAGTTTCTTCCACCTTTTTCCTAATTCAACTACTGGGGTCAGCAGCTTCTGTCCATTGGTTGAGTACAAACATCTGCATCTGAACGGCTTGTTGGGACTTTTGGAAGGCAGCTATGATAGGTCCCTTTTTGTAAGTGTTCTATAGCCTCACAATTGTGTCAGGCCTACAGCCTCCCCTTGAGCTGGATTCCCACTTTGGGCCTGTCTCTGGACCTTTTATTCTCAGACTCCTCTCCATTTCCATCCCTGCAGTTCTTTCAGACAGGAATAATTATGGGTCAGAGTTTTGACTGTGGAATGGCAACCCTCTCCTTCATTTGATGACCTGTCTTTCTATTGGAGTTGGCCACTATAAGTTCCCTCTCCCTACTGTTGGGCATTTCATCTAAGGTTCATTCATCTATCCCTTTGAGTCCTGTGAGTCTCTTACTTCCCTGGTCTCTGATGTTTCCTGGTGGGTTCCCCCAACATCCTACCTCCTAAAGTTGCCTGTTTGCAATTTTTTTCTGCTGGCCCTCAGGGCTTCAGTCCTTTTCCCTCACCCAATACCAGATCAGATCCCTCTCTCCCTCCATACCCCTTGCCCAGTTTCCTTCCCAGGTCTCTCCATCCCACCACAATTGTGATCACTTTCTTCTCCCTTCCAAGCGGGACTTAGGCATCCTTACTTGGGCCTTTCAGCTTGTTGACCTTTTTGAGTTCTGTGGACTGTATCTTGGGTATTTTGTACTTTTTAAGTTTTTTTAAAAAAATAATATTCAACCACTCTGGAAATCAGTCTGGCGGTTCCTCAGAAAATTGGGCATGTCACTTCCGAAAGAGCCTGCTATACCACTGCTAGGCATATACCCAGAGGATTCCCCAGCATGTAATAAGTATACATGCTCCACTATGTTCATAGCAGCCCTATTTATAATAGCCAGAAGCTGGAAAGAACCCAGGTATCCCTCAACAGAAGAATAGATGCAAAAATGTGGTATATATACACAATGGAGTACTATTCAGCCATTAGAAACAATGAATTCATGAAATTCTTAGGCAAATGGATGGAGCTGGAGAACATCATACTAAGTGAGGTAACCCAGTCTCAAAAGATCAATCATGTTATGCACTCACTAATAAGTAGATATTAGCCTGGAAAACTGGAATCCAAAACATAATCCACACATCAAATGAGGTACAAGAAGAATGGAGGAATGGCCCCTGGTTCTGGAAAGACTCCGTGCAACAGTATAAAGCAAAACCAGAACAGGGAAGTGTGAAGGGGTGTGTGAGAGAATAAGGGGAGGGAAGGGGGCTTATGTGACTTTCGGGAAGTGGGGGACCAGAAAAGGGGAAATCATTTGAAATGTAAATAAAAAATATATCGAATGAAATAAATAAAATAAAATAAAATAATATTCACTTATTAGATATTACATACCATTCATGTCCTTTTGTGTCTGAGTTACATCACCCAGGATGATGATGGAACCAAAAAACAAATTCTAAACAGCTTCACTGCCCCTGTATGCTAAATAGTCTTTCTTTTCCCCTACCTCTGGGTGGTGGGCTGCTGTGTGAGAATCTGGCCTCCACTAGATGGTCAGAAGCCTCAAGAGCCTGTTTTAATTCCACTGAGTCTTTAGCAAAAATGTCATAACACAACCAACAGAAATAACAGGGCAATGCTTTGAAGTAAAATGCTCCTCTGACTAGGTAAACTCTTTCAGCAGTGGGGGTAAAATCTAAGACTATATTAATGCTAATACTGTGTCTGTGGCCTTCAGGAACAATGTTGTTGGACTACGAGGAGCTTTCCAACTGAGCCATAAATGAGTATTAGCTGGAAAATGACATTGCCTCTATACTCGTGATGAGGTCACTGAACAAGTAAATGAAGAAGAGGAGCAGTGTAAATCTGAGTGTTACATCTTTCTTTGATGTCATTTCAGAGGTCACTCACATACAACTGACCAATATTATCCTTAGAAATTGATGCACTCTTACACAAGTGTCATGCTGGTATTGTGCCTATGTATCAATCCTCAGGACTAAAGCTATCTTTGGATTAGCCACTTAAAGCTGCATACCAAGTATATAGGGACTTGCCAACAATTTCAAATGGATTTTTTACACTATACAATCCTTCATTATTGTGCTATACAATCTATATGAGTTAATGAGCACAAAAAATAATGAGAAACTCTAGATAGTGTATCTTAGTTACTTCTCAATTGTTGTGACAAAACACCAAGACCAAATAAACTTATGAGAAAGAGTTTATTAGGAGCTTGGTTACAGTCTCAGAGGTTTAGAATCTATGATCCTCAATACAGGGAGTATGGCAGCAAGCAGGCAAGTCTTTGCTGCCTGGAGCAGTCACTAAGCAGGTGCAGTAGCTGAGAGCTTACATCAGATCCAAAAGCATGACACAGAGAGGCAGAGAGGGCTAATTGGGAATGACATAAACTTTTAAAACCACAAAGTCCACACTAATGACACACCTCCTCCACCAAGTTCTTGCCTTTTCTTTTTTAAACAAATATTTATATGTATGATACTAGGGGTGTAATTCTCATTCCAAAACCCACATGGTATCATTATTCTCACTTTCCTGTCATCCCACTGTAGTGGTTGTATGGAGAATTACCACAAACTTCTCTTTAACACAACTAAGATTATGTAGTTGCTAATATCTCCTGTTGTACATATATATATATATATATATATATATATATATATATATATATATATATATATATATATATATATATATACAGTTTGGACTGGCACAAGCCTCAGAGAGTAATACCTCATAAAGCTCATGTTCTAACATCTTGAGCAGCTTCTCACCAGGATTACCTTGCTGGAGCCTGGGCAGATGCTTTTCAGGCAGATTTGATCATCCTGTTAGTGGCTATCTTCTTCCTGGGTCCAGTGAACTGTATTCTGGTTTTGGTACTGTGACTTTTTTGTTGTTGTTGTTGTTTGAAATCTTGTAGGGCTGATAATATAACAATCCAAGAATCCAAATGTCCAACTTCAGAACTTGGGATATAGTGCAGCATATGGAATGCATTGTATTTGGTAGGACGTATATATAACTCAAATAGTAGACCACAGGGCAGTTCTCTAGGTGGCCTTGAACAGATCTAATTCCTTTCTTTTTATTTTTCAGGAATAAATGTAGAGTGTGTTATGGCAACTTAAGCCCAAGCTCTGTCACATCCGCTCACCCTAGAAACACTATTCTTCTTGAGAGTTTTACCCATTAATTCTCCTTGTTTTAAGCTACAAAACCCAGGGTAGACTGTAGCCACACGCTTCTAAACTGTAATGTAACTGGAGAATGTGCTTACAAGACTCACTTTCCCATGGAAACCTTTCCAAATCCTCTGCTTTTGACGTACTTTCAATACTAGACTTTTGTTGTACATGCTGCCTATTTATAATAAAGCTGTTTCACACAATGGAGGATGAAGTGTGTGTGTGTGTGTGTGTGTGTGTGTGTGTGTGTGTATGTGTTGTTTCATTGTATTCTGGCAAGTTGTTAATCATTGCCTCATAAGCCTACTTCACATGTGTAACTAAAGGAAACTGGGATGATTAAATGGCAATGTTAAAACATGTACATACATTTGCTCCTGTGAATTAAGTTTCCAGACACCGCCTTTTCACTCCCTTCTTTGTATAGTAGCCATTTGCCTATAGCAAGGCCTCTCTAGATGCAGTCCTGGAAGGGGATTTCCCACATCAGTCAGATAAGAGCTGACCTCTATGATGAAATCATAAATGGTCTCACCACTTATGCTGGTTCATTAGATCAATCAGTAGACTGTGGGTGACAAAAGTGGGTGGTGCCTCTAGTTTTATCATAAAAGCACACATATGGTGTGTATAAATCAAATTGCCTCAGGCTCTATGCTTCTTTGAGAAACTTCATCATGAGTGGAAAGTTGATAAGCAGGGACTATTGCAAAATAAACAAATGTAAACCTGCCTAGAGGCAAATTCAGTTCCTGGCCAAAGCTCACCTGGAGCCACCATGCTGACTTCTTTTGGTTACTGAAGCTTAGTGCAATTAGATATTATTTTAGTGTTCTGAATTTACAGAGCAACTGAAAGTATGTTAAGTTCACAAAATCAATGAAATTTCACAGAATATTTCTTCATTTATTATGTATCCTTAGAGCTATTGAACAGCTTTCAGTTGCTTGCCTGCTTTCATGACTGACTTTTCATTGGAGAACCGATAAAAGTTAGACAACCTCCAACAACGAATAATGCTTCATTCACAGAGGCTTCCTGTAAAAGCTATTTTGGATACAGAAATAGCTTAACTTAGACAAATTGATGCGAATGAAATATGAGCCATCCCGTTCAAAAGAACTTTGGAAAATATAAAACTGAAAATAATCCAAAAATCCTCTTACATAGGCAAAAACTAAAGAACAGCAGTAAAGCAACTCTATATTAACCATGTACTATATGCCAAGTGCTCTGTGTGTATTAAAGTAATGACCAAACTTCACAACAATTTGATAATTTAGACACTATTGTCTACTTGGCCCACATCTTGCTAGAACAGATATGAGGGAAAAAAGCACGCCACAAGGTTTTCTAAGTCAGATTCTAATGTCATAAACTTTAGTAAATGTGTGTAATTATTTAGTCTGGTCTACATAATGATTTTGAAACTTCTTGAGTAATTGCTATTTTTTTAAACCTTCTACCCTACATTTTTCTCTGACAAAAATTAGACACACTTGTCAAGAGTATATAATTGGCAGGAACCTAATTAAGATCTTACTATAGTATTGAAGACTGTGGCCACTATTCTCCAAAAAATGATATGTGGATATGCATCTAGAGATAGCATCCTTCACAGTGCTTTCTCACACATATAGGAAATAGGGGAGGGCCTTCATAATATTGGCATGAATGGGGCTTGTTTAGAAAGCATGAACAATAACTTGTATTTAATAACTTTAGTGATAACATTATGATCTAGACAATGAAAAATAAGGCTGATTAAAATATTTGCAGGGTATCTGAAGAGAATTTGTTTTATATTTTATGATTTAAACAGAATGAATAATGCAGACACTTATCATTGAGAAGTTTCAAAATTAAAGGTAAAAGGATATACACATGAAGAAACCTAAAGAAATATTTTGGTATATTAATGTTTATAAATGGGAACATATTTGATGAAATTGTGTTAAGAATTTCAACTAATGTAAAATATTCCATCTTAAATAAAAGATTCTTGAGTGTTTGAATGTTCTAAAGGAAGATGAAAAAATCCCATTCTCCAGGTATGCTTTCAAGACTCAAAAAGTTCTATACTTGTGGATCATAACTTTTTTCGGAGACTAGTGATCTTTTTTGTAGCAGTGTCCTAAGAGGTTGCCATTAAAAAACACAGATATTTACATTTTATTATTCATGATAATAGCAAAATTACAGTTATGAACTAGCAATGGGAATAATGTTATGGTTGGAGGGTCACCACAACATGAGGAGCTGTAATAAAGGGGCGCAGCATTAGGAAGCTTGAGAACGTGAAGACAAAGCATGTTGAACATTTCTTTAAGTGCTTCTTGGCCATTCAATATTCATCAGTTGAAAATTGATGTTTAGCTCTGTACCCCATTTTTAATAGGGTTATTTGATTCTCTTGAGTCTATCTTCTTTAGTTCTTTGTATATATTGGATATTAGCCCTCTATTGTATGTAGGATTGGTAAAGATCTTTTCCCAATCTTTTAGATGCTGTTTTGTCCTTTTGAGAGTGTCCTTTGACTTTGAGAAGCTGTGAAATTTTATGAGGTCCTGATTTTCTATTTTTATATTTTTGATCTTAAAGCTTAAGCCATTGGTGTTCTGTTCAGGAAAAAATTTTCCCGGAGCCGATGTGTTTGAGGCTCTTCCCTACTTTCTCTTCTGTTAGTTTCAGTGTATCTAGTTTTTATGTGGAGATCCTTGATTTACTTGTGCTTGGTTTTTTTTTTTTTTAACAAGAAAATGAGTATTGATCCATTTGCATTCTTCTGCATGCTGACTGCCAGTTGAACAAACACCAATTGTTGAAAATGCTGTCTTTTTTTTCCACTGGATGGTTATAGCTCCTTTGTCAAAGATCAAGTGACCACAAGTGTGTGGGTTCATTTCTGGGTCTTCAATTCTATTCCATTCATCTACCTGCCTATCTCTGTAACATCATCAGGGAAATAAAAAATCAAAACAACCATGACATTCCACCTCACACCAGTCAGAAGGGCTAAGATAAAACAGTCAGGTGATAGCAGATGCAGGCGAAGATTGTGGAGAAAGAGGAACACTCCTCTACTGCTGGTAGGGTTGCAAGCTCGTACAACCACTCTGGAAATCAGTCTGGTGGTTCTTCAGAAAACTGGACATTGTATTACCTGAAGACCCAGCTGTGCTACTCCTGGGAATACACCCAAATGATGCTCCAACATATAACAAGGACACATGCTCCACTATTTTTATAGCAGCCTCATTTATAGTTTCCCAAAGCTGGAAAGAACCCAGATGTCCTTCAACAGAGGAATAGATACAGAAAAATGTGTTACATTTACACAACGGAGTGCTACTCAGCTTTTAAAACAATGACTTCAGGAAATTCTTAGGCAAATAGATGGAACTTGAAAATACCATCCTGAGTAAGGTAACCTATTCTCAAAAGAACACACATGGTATACACTCACTGATAAGTGGATATTAGCCCACAAGCTAATATGTGGCTAGACCCATGGCTCTAGCTACATATGTAGCAGAAGATAGACTTGCCAGGCATAAATGGGAGGAGAGGCCATGGGTCCTGGGAAGGCATGATGCCCCAGTGTAGGGAAATGCCAGGGCAGGGAGATGGGAGTGGATGGGTGGGTGTGGGAACATACTCAAAAAAGTAGGGGGAGGTGGGAGGGGATGGGGGTTCGAGAGGGACCAGGAAAAGTGATAATATTTGAAATGTAAATAAAGAAAATATCCAATAAAATTAAAATTAAAAAAGGAAGGTTGAGAACCAGTGTTCTTAGGGGAAGCTTATTAAAATTGAGCAAGTAAATAACTCAAACTTCTCAGGTATTTCCTGAAACTGACTAGATACACAAAGCCCCTCCCATCTCCCAAAGGTTACATAAGCAGCAAAGATTGTTTAGAATTTTGAGACCAGTCAAACTTCCCATAAGAGGCAGAGATAAACTGAGTTTTCCAGGCGAGGGAAAAGAACAGTTGCCTGGGTTACAAAGAGATATGGATTAGCCAAACTGTAGACATTCAGACCCATTGAACTGCTAAGACCAACAGAGCTGTCTGGAAGAAATGCAAAGCAGTTGAGTTGCCAGGAAGGGGCCAACAAGAAGTGAGATGCAAAGAAAAAATATCTCTCTTATCTGTCATAAGGTTTGCAAGTTGTCCAGGGACACAGAATTCATGTGTTCCATGTATGAGTGGGCTTTCAGTGATAGAACTTCTGTTAAGTTATTCCTGCTTCTGTAAATTAATCCTCACATGTATTCCTGTAAGTAACCCCAATAAATTCATTTATTTCCCTTCTTGAATTTTGATGAGATCTGTACTTTCCTCTGTCATTGGTTCCCTATCTAGGATGAGTAGACACTTGTTCATGTATCCATAAAAATAGGGCGACACAATGGATGTATATCAAGGATTCCATTCATTCCTCTTTATCATATCAAACTAATTGATATAATTTTGTACTCAGTACAGACTGAGATGTAAAATTATAATTTTGAAAGAACATATTTTTTTTTGCTTTTTCATGTGTCAGATTTTGGAGTTTCATACGTATGAAAAGCTGCCTTTACCACAAATTTTCTTTTAGTTTTATATGTATAAGACAAAAATATTAATATTTCATGCCAGTCTCTACCCCTGGAGCTTGATCAGAAATAATACAAGTCCATTGATTTCAGAATGTAATATGGCTTCATATATATATATATATATATATATATATATATATATATATATATAGTGTTTCTTTAGAAGAGTTATGTGTAATTCTAAAGAGAATATAGTTTTCTCTCCATATCTACTTTAGATTGTATTTGCTTAAAAACATAGTTTTCTTTTTATGTATGCAACAGTGAATCCTATCCTGGTATTTAATTACAGGAGATTGAGAATAAAAGTAGGGAACGAATAGAGATTTTGAGCTGGATAGTGTTTCTTTTCTTCCTTTTCCAGGGTTACAAATGGGAAAGCACTATCTAAGCTTCATATTTGCTTAGAATTGTAGTAGTGAAGCTTAATACTCCTAATTACTGAAAAAGGATGTTCAGCTATTCTGATGTCTTCATGTTAAGGGTGATGGATTTGATGGTTGCTTATGTGAGCTAGTGAAATTGTGTTTCTCCTGAAGATAGTCCATGTTTTCACTCTCAAATCCTGAAAAAATATGGTCAAGTAACTAAAAAATGAAGTAACTCTGAGAATAAATGAAAAGACATTTTCTTTATCTTCTGAGACCTCATGGAATTGTAGTGTAGATTATCATAATCTAAGTATTTTGAATGATTCTGTAAGGACAATTTGGTGGAAATAAACATCCATTGTCTCTACTGCATGAAGGAACAATAGTAGAGGTAAAAACACTCAACAAGTGTTTGCCAATCTTGGATATGGACCTGTGTTTGCAAACATGCAAACAAATATTTCATTCTCACAGCTTCTAAGAGGTATTATTTCCTGTTTTTAATCTATCAATTTGGATTTGTCATTAAGAGCTTATTAAATTATATGTTATTTACTTATCTATGATGCAGGAAATTAGGTGGTATCCTTTGAAAAACTGAGCAAAAAAAAAAAAAAAGCTGTTTCATATAATACGAATCATGTAGATTTGTCTTATAACTTGTTTCATCATTTAAAAATCTTTCGATTCACATTACACAAGCCATCAAAAGAATAGGAATCCATGTCCCTGTAACAGTATATCTATATTTTTACACAGAGACCCATGAAGACATTTGCAGATGCTTTTTGCTTAAATGTTGGTTATCTAGAGTTTTTTGCTTTAATGAATATTCTTTTGAATCTACCTGAAGAATTATATGCTGAGATAGTTGATTCAGTTTCTAAGTTAAAATACATAAATTATTTCACAATTTTTATGGAAACTTAATTTCACCTGTCCTCATCATCACACAATTTCAGCAAAATCACAATTCAGCTACTCATCCTATTTTCTATCTGAGGAGTAGCAGCTGAGATTGTAACTGCCGATTAAACCAGGACTGTGGGTGTTTTGGAAGTGCATCTCTATACACACTGCAATATTGGGACATGAAAACGAATGTGCCAACATTAGGGGGGTTAGACAGATAGAGTCACTCATATTTTATATAAATTTTGAAGAAAAGTTTACAGGGTGGAAATAATATGCATAGGACCCATAGATGAAGACATAAAAGTGATAATAAAACAGACATGACTTACATAGAGAGAAATAAGGGGATGGCGACATTGCTTAGCAGGCTTGTTAGCACTTGTTGTTGTTGTTTTTTTTTTTTTTCAGAAAACCTGAGTTCAAATCCCAATGCTAATATCAGCAGGTTATCAAACACCTGTAAACCCAATGGCTTCTTTCTGGCCACTGTGGGCAACTTCATATATGTGGTGCACATATATGTACTCAGACACATCCACACAACATAAAAATAAAACAAACTTTATAAAGAGAAATGAAACATAAAAAAGTAAAGGTAGATACCAGTTGCAAATTCTACCTAATCTTAAAATAAAAATAAAAATTAATGACTGAGTGATACCTGTGCCCTGATGATAGATGTTATATGGTTGTCTAGGAGATGGATAAAATAGAGACCAAATTCAACACCACAAAACATGAATATTAATTTAAATTGTTTAAGCTAATGGGAGTGGGATGTAATGAGAGAGACTGAATATCCAAGATGGAAAATGCTTTAAAATCAGATCAGAAAGTGGGGTGATCCAGGTTGTATAAATTGTTGGAGGCTTTGTCTCAGCCTATGAAGTAGATCTATTCTTTAATTAACACAAAAATGGCATTCTCAGTTTTGTTTTGCCAACAGCTATGACTGTTGTTTGAGTTTTAGTACATGGAATTAAAGCAAAGTGTTAGAAGAGAAATCTCCTGGGCTTGATCATCATAATCCTCTCTATGTCTTCACATGAGACATAAATTCAAGGACTATGAAGCTATAATCGCAGGGACATAGATCTTAGACAATGAGTTTGTATGACTGAGCCACAAAGGGGAAGATAACAAACTAATGAAAAATGTTATCATTTGTGGCACTTGATTGAATATATATTTCTTTATTTTATAAAATTAGATAAATATACTTTATATAATATTGAGCTGCTTAAAATATTGGTTGATACTCTGAGACAGGAAAGAAGACATTTGGAATGCATTTAATAAGAAATAAAGAAAAACTAAATGTTGGTTGTACGAGCAAGAGAACAGATGTGTTTGGAACCTTTGAATCCATTATTTGTGCATTTAAAATATAATGAAGACTAAAAACAGAATGAGGATGTGGGATGACGACCTGGAGATGTAAGGAGAAATAAGATGCATGATATTTACTGCCAAGGAAACAGATAATGCCCTTGAGAAATGCATAGGATCAATGGGTATCACTTGAGTTCCAGTTCTTCATGATGAACATAACTGTTCACAAGGACATATGTATTTCTCTCTCCATTGTTTGCCCATGGACAAGAAAATGTGTGGTCTAGCATAATATTGTTTTGCTAGATGGGTATCAAAGAAAGGACACAAGTGGAAAGAATCAAAGACATGTGGAAAGACCAATAATGATGGAGCTTAAAATTGTGAAAGAGTTAAATGATGCTTAAAAATAATGGACTTCTAATTGTAGTAAGATAAAACATGTAAGAATCACAGAAAGTATTTTGTATAGTAAGGCTTGGCCAGAAAATGTCAATTAGACTTAAGATTAAGAAAATATGTGGTTCCTTATGGTGGATAAATTTAAGATGTGTTATGTTAAATTAGTTACTGAAATATGAGTTACTCTGTGTATTTTGAAGTTATATGACTATAAACACTGAATTGGAGAAAGCAAGTTGGACATAAAGACCTTTTGCCAAAGCACTTAAAATAAATAATATTCTTTTAACAATCCATCATTCAAATTGTCTTTTTTGTAAAACCAGGACCCAACCCTTTCAATTCTTATGTCTCCCATTTTACAGCTAACATATTTTCATAGTCTGTGTGGCATTCTCTCACCTTCTGCTCTACCTACTTTCTGTTGCTTTGGTGAAACACTTAACAAAATCTACTTGACATAAAATAGCTTATTTCATCTTACAGTTTATCATCCATTATAGAGTTAAGTCATGGCAGGGATGTGAGGCAGGAATCTGGAGGCCGTAACTGAGCCAGAGGCCATGTATTAATACTGTTTACTGGTTTGTTCACCATGGCTTTCTTAGTTCACTTTCTTATACCACCCTGGACCACCCATCCTTAAATTATACTGCTCATAGCCTGCTGGGACCTCTCATGTATGTCATTAATCAAAGAATTATGCCCACAAAATTAGTCACAGGATGTCTGATAGAGGAAATTCCTCAATTAAACTTTTCTCATCTCAGATAACTCTGATTTTGTGTCAGGTTGACAAGAGTAAGCAGCACACTTCTTTTTTCCTATCTCCCAACTGCTATCTTTACTACCTATTTACCATTTAGATGTAAATGAATTTGATTAATGTGATCTTTAATTATGATTATCAACTTTTCTTGATTGAGAGGTTCATGGAAATCAGCTAAAGGCAACCATGGATGTATCTGTGAATGCATTTTCAGAAAGGATTTACATGTAGGAGAACAAATGTGGATAACATCATCTAAAAGGCTCAAGACTGTGCTGAATTAAAGTGGAGGAAGAGAAAGGCAAGGATGTATGTGAGCACCATTCTACTTTGCTGATGCCCCCTTTCGACAATCAGAGACTTTAGCTTCTTCAGCGTTTTACTGTAGATATATCCTATTAGCATCCAAGGGAGCAGTTTCCATACCCATGGCCTTGGACTGGAAAGTGATAGGGGTTCCATATATTTGGAGTTTTCCAAATTCTTATACTGAATAGCTTTGGTTTCTCTGACTATCCTGAATGGAGATAGTTATAATTGGGATACCCATCCTCCAATTATGCAATCCAGATCAATACAGCAATCCTTTAATGAAGTGCATATATAGATATCTGTATTTATAGAGACAGATAATAGTTAAATATGTACATACATGCATGCACACAAGCATGCATATATATACATAATACATATATTGATCCTATTAGTTATTTCTCTAAAGATATTATTTAACACAATGTCAAATAAAGTGTAGATATTCTTCTAAAACAAAACAATAAAATGGAAACTATAATGCTTAGTAAAGAAATACAATGGCTTTTTTAGATCATTTAGAGTCATAGATTGCCAAGTTTTTAAATAGTATGGTGAGCTATTAACAATTCAGACAAGGTTATTTCTGAAAAATTAGGTTCACAGTAGAGGGGCAATCACTACTATACCCTTGATTTACTGATTGATTCATTGAAAGAAAAATATATGCAGTTGCTGATTGACCTTTATAAGTGTATTCACTGAGAGAATAGATACCATTGTGTGATTGTTAAATATAGCTTTATATTAGACCAATATTTTTGTTAAATAGGCATTTAACTGTACCTATTACTGATTATAATGAAATTGATAATTACTCTTCTTGTTTATGAACTGATAAACTACTATGATAAAAAATTAATACAGAGAGGGCTTATTTTTGACTGCAAGTTTAAAAGGAGTAATCTATCATGGTGGGGAAGACGTGGTTACTTTCTCCTTTGTATTCACACTAGGAATCTAGCTAACGAAATGGTTTAGTCAACAGTGGGCATTTTCCCCACCACAATTGGTCTATTCACCACAATACCTCAGAGGCTAACATAATTTAAATATTCCCCCATTTGTGTTTCTGGAAGCAGATCTTTTAGATGATTCTGTATCTTGCTTAATTGACACTCAATATTAACTTTCCTAACTCCACTCTTTTTGAATTTCATATCAGAATCTATTATCTTGCAGAAATACTCAAATCCTCATAGTTACATAGTTTATAATGTAAGACTTATACTCGATACAATTATAGAAGTTGCCACTATTTTTAACAATTCCCAAACTATTGAAACGCCTAAAGTCCATGTCATATCACAAATTTCAACATAAACCTTTTACCTGTATCCTATAATGGCAAAATAAGCATTCCTATTTCAAAAGGAAAAAAAAAGAGGAATCATTGTACCAGGTAGGGACTGAACTTTTACATTGCAAATATCAAATACTGTAAATCCAAAGGCAGTATATGGAGCTCATGAAGGAATGAATTGGATTCCAAAGGGCTCTAGTAGCCTGATCCCTCCATCTCTGCTCCTTGCAGTATATAAAGACATTCTTTGAAACAGCTTTACTCCATGTCTATAGTTTTCTCAGTAGCCATCTGATGGTCATTTCATCTCCAAAATCCTAGGGTCTCAATTGCAATATCTGCCTCATCTTTATAACTTAGTATTTTAAAAGAACATCTCTGATAGACAATTCTTGGCTTCAGCTATTCTGTGAAATTGTGAAGTAGGCTCCATAAGCCCCTCAATTTTGTATCTTTCATGCTTTCTTACCAATAGAGTGTGGATTTTGCAGCCAAGTTCAGCCATAAGAAATTACTTTGGAGAATAGTGTATTCTCAGTTTAGACTCACTATTTTCAAAACATTTACTCTTTCACAAGTTGAAGTCTTTAAGGTGTGGTATTGTAACTAAGTGAGTTTCCTACTTAGACAATGAAGAAAAATACGATTCTCCTCAACAATTACAGCTTCTTTAGGAGCATGCCATTTTGCTACAAAACTTGTTTAAGAACTTTCCGTCTTTGAAAAACTGTAGTTTTTAGAGTGCCATTTTGTACTTTCTCAATGTAGACATAGCAGACATGCCAAGTCATGATAACACTTTTATCTTGAAATTTTCTCCACCAAATTAGTCCATTATCTTTAAATTCAACTTTACTTAAGTCCTAAGGATAGAGACAGTATTCTGAGATAAAAATCTCACCAAGCAAGTTCTAAAGAACAAGAACTGCATGGTCAAGTTTAAGACAGTAACAACCCATATCTTGATACTGATTCTCTGTCTTACTCATCCTGTTGATGTGATGACATACAACAATAAAAGAATTCTGACCCTCAGTTTGAGTGTAGAATCTTTTGAAGCAGTAAAGTCACAATGGTAGGAGTTTGAAAGGGTAGTTGTTCATACTGCATTTATGATCAAGAAGCAAAGAGTGATGAATTCTGGTATTCAGCTCAAAATCTTTTTTTTATTTCATTCTAGCAATTTAGCCTATGGCATGATGCAACCCACAGTGGTTGCTTCACCCCTCCTCAGTTAACCTAATTAAAATGATCCTTCTTTGGCATACTAGAGGCTCACCCTAATCTAAATAAGTCTTCATTGTTTGCCTGGGAGGTCTGTCTCCTAGGTGATTCTAGATATTGTCAGAATGATAATTATCACTAACCATTATAATAACTAATCAACTATTGGCTTTCCTAGGATTATAGCTCATTTTTAAATAAGACATTCTTTATTATTTCCTATCTCACAGGACAAATATGAGGCTAAACATCATAATAAATATGACCTAGGATTTAAAAACAGAATTCAATAAAGAAAAGTATAGAGGACTACTCACGCTGAAATGAAGATGAAATAAATTGTCAATAACCCAATTAGAAAACTCAGGGAAAATTCTGAGAAGTAGAATGGATCAAGTAGAAGACAGAGTATTAAAACTCAATGATAAAGTAGAAAGACTAGACTATACAAGTAAATAATATGAGGAGAAAATAAAAAACACAGGAAAAGAACATGCAGGGATTATAGGGCACCATAAAAAAGAGAAGTCTTTGAAGAATAGGCACAGCTGAGGGACAAGAACCCCAGGTTAATAGCACAAAACAAATCTTTAGCATGATCACAAAACTTCTCCAACCTAAGGAGTTCAAATTACAAGATGCACATAGAACACCAACCAGACAAAACAAGAAAGAGATTTCTTAAATTCCCAAGTTATTCTGTAGGCATAATTTTTTGCAACCTACTGTTTTTTTTTTATTTCCTCCACTGCTAGTGGGATTGCAAGTTGGTACAACCACTCTGGAAATTAATCTGGTGGTTCCTCAGAAAACGGAGCATTGCACTTCTGGAGAACCCTGCTATATCACTCCTGGGCATATACCCAGAGAATTTCCCAGCTTGCAATAAGGAAACATGCTCCACTATGTTTATAGTAGCTGTATTTATAATAGCCAGAAGCTGTAAAGAACTCAGATGCCCCTCAATGGTGGAATGGATACAGAAAATGTGGTATATTTAAACAATGGAATACTCCTCAGCAATTAAAAACAATGAATTCATGAAACTCTTAGGCAAGTGGTTGGAACTGGAAAATATCATCCAAAGTGAGGTAACCCATTTGCAAAAGAACATACATGGAATGCAGTCACTGATAAGTGGATATTAGCCCAGAAGCTCTGAATACCCAAGACACAACTCAAATATCAAATAATTCCCAAGAAGAAGGAAGGAGAGGGCCCTGGTCCTGGAAAGGCTTGATGCAGCAATGTAGAAGATTACCAGGACAGAGAAGTGGGAAGGGGTTGATTGGGAAATAGGCTGAGGGAAGAGGGCTGATGGGACTTATCTGGACGGGGGGACCGGGAAAGGGGAAATCATATGGAATGCAAACAAAGAATATAGAAAATTAAAAAAAAAGAAAAAGCAAGTAAAAACACTTTATTATAAAATTAAAGATTGACATTGAAAATATTTCTGATAAACATGCTAAAATTGACAATTTTCACAGAAAATTAAAGAGTAAAGTGGTAGACATGTAAAACATTGCTAAATTATTTGAAATATGGGATAGAAACATTTTATGATAGAATTGAAGATTTATGTGGGAAATATTTCTAATAAAATTGCATAAAAATGTAGAAAAACATGTTAGAATTGAAGATTATCATGGAAAATTATATATAGATAGAATAATGGTAGGCATAAAAGTATTCCTAAGTTGATTAAAAGTGGAATTATAAATATTTTCTGATAAACTTGAAGATGTACATGGAAAATATTTCTCATAAAATTGAAGAAATAGATAGAAAAACATGTTAAAATTAAAGATTATCATGGAAATTATGTAGATAAAATGATAGGCATAAAGATAATTCTAAGTTGATTGAAGGTAGAATTATCAACATTTTCAGAATACATTGAAAATTTACATGGAAAATATTTCTGGTAAAATTCAAGAAATATATGGACAAACATGTTAAAGTTTACTATTTCCTGAAAAATTTTACATATAAAATGGTAGATATAAAAATTCTAAATTAATTGAAGATGGGCTTAGAAACATTTGTGATAAAATCAAAGATTTACATTGAAAACATTCCGGATAGAATAGAAGTATATAGAAAGATATTAAAATTGAAGATTATTATGAAAAATTATGCAGATAAAATGGTAGACATAAAAGAAATTACTAAATTAATTAAAAGGGGAATTACAAACATTTTCTGATAAAATTGAAGATCCACATGAGAAATATTTCATTAGTTTATGTATTTTAATTGGGGAGTTGAATCCATTGTTAAGAGATATTAAGGAATAGTGATTGTTGCTTCCTGTTATTTTTGATGTTATTTTTATTGTGTGTGTATCTTCTTTTGGGCTTGTTGGAGGAAGATTACTTTAAGTTCTTAAAGAAGATACACAATAATTCCTTAAAGAAATGTAAACAAAACATTTAGAAAATAAAAATATTTAAAAAAAAAAAAAAAGAGTACACATGTAGGGACCCATGGCTCCAGCTGCATAAAAAAAAAAAAAAAAAAAAAAAAACCCAGGAGATCATGGGTCAACAGAAAGAAGTCCTTAAAGAAGAAACACAAAAATCCCTTAAAGAATTACAAGAAAACACAAACAATCAAGTGAAGGAACTGAACAAAACCATCCAGGATCTAAAGGTAGAAGTAGAAACAATAAAGAAATCATAAAGTGAGACATCTCTGGAGATATAAAACCTTGGAAAGAACTCAGGAGTCTTGATGCAAGCATCAACAACAGAATACAAGAGATAGAAGAAAGAACCTCAGGTGCTGAAGATACCGTAGAAAACATTGACTCAACAGTCAAAGAAAATGCAAAATGCACAAAGCTGGTAACCTGAAACATCCAGGAACTCCAGGACACAGATGAGAGGTATAGATGAGAGAGCAAGGATTTATATCTTAAAGGCCCAGTAAATATCTTCAATAAAATTGTAGAAGAAAACTTCCCTAACCTAAAGAAAGAGATGCCCACGAACATACAAGAAGCCTTCAGAAATCCAAACAGACTGGATCAGAACAGAAATTCCTCCTGGCAAATAATAATCAAAACACCAAATTCACTAAACAAAGAAAGAATATTAAAAGTACCAAGGGAAAAAGGGAAAGTAACTTATAAAGGCAGACCTATCAGAATCCCACCACACTTCTCACCAGAGACAATGAAAGCTAGAAGATCTTGGGCAGATCTCATGCAGACCCTAAGAGAACACACATGCCAGCCCAGGCTACTATACCCAGCAAAACACTCAATCATCATAGATGGAGAAACCAAGATATTCCATGATAAAACCAAATTTAGACAATATCTGTCCATAAATCCAGCCCTACAAAGGATAATTGATGGAAAATCCCAACACAAGAAGGGAAGCAACCTATTTTTAATAAGGGTTCATCTGTGCTCTAGCTCACTATTCAGCAGAGGCAGTAGAAGAGAAAAGTTATTAGGATATAGGGGAAATTGACTTATTCAGCAGTTCTTTGGGAGTGATCTTGATCTTCTTTGTCAGTAATTCTGTCCTGTAGCAAACAGCAAATATGATTCAGCAGCTGCATACTAGTCTTTTAGGCAGGTAGACACCAGAGACAAACCATCAGCAACAGTCTAATCTTTTCATCAAGCAGACACCAAGCAACTGTAGTGCAATCCTCAAGAAAATGTCAGGTCGTGGACTGGCCTAAAGTAAGGCCTCTGAAGTGGAAAACTTATGTGGGAACCTCACACCCTTTGGTGAGTTCCTTTCAATGGCAGCATTACCCCAAGTTAAGCTCAATAATGCAATGTAAGGCGAATTAATTCATGCATGTGTTAAGTGAATACCGAGGTAGACCAAACCAAACCAATGCTCAGTGCTCATCTCCCACTGCCTTTGGGTCACATTTATACTGCTTTATCACAGGTCCTTCCATGTGTCTGCTATATCAAAAATCATTTCACTTGTGTCTACTTTAGGAAAACATTCTTTCATGTGTTTGCTTTATCCTTTCAAATGTCTTCCCCAGCAAAACATCATCTGACTGAACTAACTTTCCAAAGAACTAGAAGTTCCCACTTCATTATTCTACAATTTCAAAAAAGAAATAATTACAGTAATGATGAAATCCAACCAAGTAATCAAGAAAATCAACAATGCCAGGATTTAGTTGATCTTACACGAAGGCTATTTAAACAGGATAATCTTCTAATTTTTATCTACCTTATTTTCCCGTAAAAATAACATAAAGTCATATTTAGAGGTATAAAAGTCTTCCTTACCAGTCATATCTATTCTTTGCTTAAAGTTGTATCAATAGCAATAGTCAAATTCTAGACAAACAATAATGTCTTAAATATTCATAAATATTTTATTCAGTTATGTATATCTGATGCCTAATGGCCAGATAATTCAGAATATCTGGTAATGGGCAGTGATATAGGTTTTGAGAATGTTTTAATCCTTCTCAAAAATCAGATAATCTTGATGGGGCTGAAGATAAGGCAGAAAGAGAATGTGAAAGACCTTACACAGAGCTACCAGTTTAACATAGGAAACAATCCATTGACAAATAATGAGGCTGGGCATCCCTAGTCACATTTAACAGGTAGAGCATACACCAGGAAGTTCCTCCCAGAAATTATCCAGACAGCCTATATACCACACAAATGACTCCATAAACTCAGATCCATTGAAATTTTGCCATTGCTTTATCTTGCTCTTTCTATTACTATTTATATTGTTTTTCTTTTTTCTTTATATTATTACACTCTAGATATTTTTCCACCCCCATCCACCCTCCAACAGTTCCACATCCCATACCTCCTCCCCATCTCCCTGTCTCCATGAGGATGTGCCCACCACCTACCACATCTGACCTCTAAATCCCTGGGGCATTTGATTGAACACAGACCTGGCAGTCCCCTGCTATATATGTGTTGGAGGCTTCATATCAGCTGGAGTATGCTTTCCCTAATTCAACCACAGTTATGAGTAGCTTTTGTCTATTGGTTGGGTGCAAACATCTACATCTGACTCTTTAAGCTGCTTGTTGGGTCTTCCAGAGTGCTGTTATGCTAGGTCTCTTTCTGTGAGTGCTTTATAGCCTCAGTAATAATGTCAGGCCTTGGGACCTCCACTTGAGCTGGATTCTACATTGGGCCTATTGCTGGACCTTCTTTTTCTCAGGCTCCTTTCCATTTCCATCCCTGTAGTTCTTTCAGACAGCAACAATTATGGATGAGAGTTTTGAATGTGGGATGGCAACCCCCTCCCTTATTTGGTGCCCTGTCTTTCTGTTCGAGGTGGGCTCTGTAAGTTCCCTCTCCCTACTGTCTGGCATTTCATCTAATGTCACTCCCTTTGAGTCCTGAGAATCTCTCACTTCTCAGGACTCTTGTACATTCTGGAGGGTTCCCCCCAACCTCCTACCTCCAGAGGTTGCCTGTTTCCATTCTTTCTGTTCGCCCTCAGGGCTTCAGTTCTTTTCCCTCACCCAATACCAGATCAGGTTCCCCTCTCCTCCCAACACCATGTCCACTATCCCTCTAAGATCTCTCCCTCCCACACCAATTGTGTTTGCTTTCTTTTCCCTCCCAAGTGAGTCTTAGGCATCCTCACTTGGGCCCTTCAGCTTGTTGAAGTTTTTGAGTTCTGTGGACTGTACCTTGAGTATTCTGTACTTTTTTGTGGCCAATATACACATATTAGTGAGTACATACCATGCATGTGCTTTCAGTCTGAGTTACCTCACTCAGGATGATATTTTCTAGTTCCATCCATTTGCCTGCAAAACTCAGTATGTCCTTGTTCTTAATAGCTGATAGTATAACATTGTGTAAATGAACCACATTTTCTGCATCTATTCTTTTGTCATGGGACATCTGGGTTGTTTCTAGCTTCTGGCTGTCACAAATAAGGCCACTATGAACATGGAACATGTACTCCTGTGGCATGGTGGGGGCAATTTTTGGTTATATTTCCAAGAGTGGTACTGCTGGGTCTTTAGGTGGATCTATTTCCAATTTTCTGAGGAACCTTCACATTGAGTTCTCTAATTTTTCTCATTACCACTTAGGTGTCTCTGTTCAATTCTTTGTTCTATGACAAAAAAGAAGGAAAAAGAAAAAAATAGAAAAAGGAAATCAGAGCAGGTAACTACCAAAACCAAATACTTGTTGGTATCATTTTTAGATCCATCTAGGTAGACATAACATTTCGAAAACTTTTTCATATTTTATTCTTCTTTCATATATTACATCCCAAATGCAATTTCTCCATTATACTTTCCCTTGACAACTTACCTCCCCTTTCCTGAAAAGGGCAGCCTTCCAGGCATATCAACCAAACATAGCATAACAAGTTTCAACAAGACTAGGCACCTCTCCTCATAATAAGGGTAGACGAGGAAGCCCAGTAGGAGGAAAATGCTGCCAAAAGCAGGCAAAAGTGTCCAAACCACTGCTCCTCCCATTATTAGGAGTCCCATAAGAAAATCACATCTATAACACATATGCAGAGGTTATAAATACAGACCCATGCAGGCTTCTTGATTATTGATTCAATCTATGTGAGTCCCTATGCAACTCTTAAAGTATCCTATACATTTCAAAGACACCTGTAAAAGATCAGGTTGTGGGCACAAGTGAAGTTGATTAACTGGAAACATTATGGTGCCATTGACCTGATAATTCTTTGAACAGGGCAATCTGTTAATGTTAATTTCTAGTCAATCTGTGGCAGTCACTAGAAAACGCCTACAAAATGAAACCATGGTACCCCAAACACTTCAAGTTACCTTTACAAAAGTTAGTCCTTATTGATAGGTCTTTAGTTCACATCCAGCTTGATCTCTCTGAGTTCTGTGTCTGAATTGCATGGTATTTCTTCAGTAGGGATTCTCCTTCAACTTTTTGGAGTTCACTAAATGGCCTATATTGTTTTGGTCCTCTATTTGAGTTCTCTTACCAACAGATCAAAAAGGGGTATTTCATGCCAGATATGCTTGTCATTGTTAGATAGTTTGGGAGCAGAATTTTCTCCCTAATGGAAATAATGTCATTTTCTCTGTCTCTCTGTCTCTGTCTCTGTGATTGTTTATGACTCTCTCTCTCTCTCTCTCTCTCTCTCTCTCTCTCTCTCTCTCTCTCTTATCTTTCTCTCTCTCCCTCTAAACACACACAGAAACACACACAGAAACACACAGAAACACACACACATACACAGCACCTTATTTTTTTCAAGTATCATTTGTATAAGAATTTAACAAAGTGATGCCTTCAGTTTGTAGTGGTGATGGTCCCACTGGATTCAATGCTTACCTAATACATTTGAGAACTTTTCTTTGGGTAATTTTTTAACGATTCAAATATATGTGAGACAGAGAAATTAAGCTTTAGTTATTAAATCAAGACAATCTATGATAGGTCATTGATTTCTAAGGCATACCACACTCTTGATAATTCAAAGAACATAATTTAATGTATGGATGATGAAGTTAGATAATATTGTAAACATTAAATTCAATGAAAAAGTACATTTCCATATGATTAATAAGTAATTTTTTCAATAATATGTGTTTGCCTGTAGGATCTGTGTTATGATATCTAGAACTGAATGCTATTTTTCAGAGTGTGTTTGCTTCTTTTTGACTTATTTATACTACATTGGATGATTAAAAAATATCAGTAACAGTAGCATCATAAATAAGAAAGCTTTACAAATATTCCTTCAGTTAGTATGTATCCATTGCTAAAGAAACAGACATACTTTGGACAAAAGACTTAAAGAAATCTAGCTGGAAATGACTAGAAAACCTCCTCCTTTATTTCTAGCACTCATAGTAAAAGAGGTACTTTGCAAGGTGCCAAGAAAAAGAAACAATCAATAGTCCTACTCAGCTGTCAAACTTAGGAACTACAACAATTATCAGTTAGGCAAGATATGTATGTGTATATGTGATGATGATGATGATAAAAATAATAATGAAAAAGAGAAAAAATAACCCTCCAAAGAAATCCCATGAAGATTGTATTGGGTGATAGATTTTTTTTTTTTTGTTATTTTGTTTTAGGTTGTGTGACAAGATAATATAAGTGAAAGTTTTTCTATTAGTGATAGCTAAGTCAGTCTAATAGGCTGCACGTGAGAAAGGATTTACAGGTGTTAGAAATCACTCTACAGAGTCCTGAGGCCTCTGGCAGAAGCCCTCATCTCAACTCTCTCCTCTTCCGGATCCAGAACAGCCTGGGCAGCAACACCACTCCAGGTCCTGCAAGAGGCAAAAGGGGCTTCTGGGCGGCCAGCGGGGAGAAGTCGGTGTGCTCCGGTGAATCCAGCGGGCCCCAGCAGGAGCCTTCGGGTGCCTGATTTAGGATCTGAACGGTCAGGGTCACAGCGCTCGGTCTCCAGGAAGTGCGGGAGACCTGTTGTGCACCCAGAGGCAGTTTGGGAGCTCACAACAGGGCTTGCTCCTGTGGCCCAGACTTTGGGTCCCAGTCCTGAGACCTCTGGCTGGAGCCCTCAGCTCTCTCTGCTTTAGGATCCAGATTAGCCTGGGCAGCAACACTACATCTCCAGGTCCTGCAAGAGGCAAGAGGGGCTTCCAGGCAGCCAGCTGGGAGAAGTCAGTGTGCTCCAGTGAATCCAGCGGGCCCCAGCAGGAGCCTTCCAGTGTCTGCTTCGGGATCTGAGCAGCCTGGGCAACAGCAACCTGTCTCCAGGCAGTGCAGAAGGTAATCTCTGCACCAGAGGCCACCTGGGAAGGGGCAGCTTGCACTGCTGAGTCCAGCACTGACAAGACCAACTAACACCAGTGAGAACTAGATGGCAAAAGTCAAATGCAGGAACGTCACTAACAGAAATCAAGGCAATATGGCAACATCTGAACCCAATTCTCCTCTACCAGCATGTCCTGGATACCCCATCACACCAGTAAAACAAGATTTGGGTTTAAAATCACGGGTCATGATGCTGGTACAGGAACACATGAAGGACATACTTAAAGAAATTCAGGAGAAAAAGGATCAAAAGTTAGAAGCCCTTGCAAGGGAAACACAAAAATCATTGAAAGAAATCCAGGAGAATACAAAAGCCAATAATGAGGAAACGCAAAAAAACACTTAAAGAAATACAGGAGAACTTTGGTCAACAGGCTGAGGTCATGAAAGACGAAACAAAAATCTCTTAAAGAATTATAGGAAAGCACAAACAAGCAAGTGAAAGAGCTAAGCAAAACCATCCAGGATCGAAAATCAGAAGTAGAAACATCTAAGAAAACTCAAAGGGAGACAACTTTGGGGATAGAAGGCCTTGGGAAGAAATCAGGGGACAGAGATGCAAATATCAACAACAGAATACAAGAGATAGAAGAAAGAATCTCAGATGCTGAAGATTCCATAGAAACCATGGACTCAACAGTTAAAGAAAATGCAAAATGCAAAAAGCTTGTAATCCAAAATATCCAGGAAATCCAGGACACAATGAGAAGACCAAACCTAAGGATTATAGGCATAGATGAGAGTGAAGATTTACAACTTAAAGGGCCAGCAAATATCTTCAATAAAATTATGGAAGAAAACTTCCCTAACCTAAAGAGAGAGATGCCCATGAATATACAAGAAGCCTACAGAACTCCAAACAGACTGGACCAGAACAGAAATACTTCCCGTCACATAATAATCAAAACACCAAATGTTCTAAACAAAGAAAGAATATTAAAGGCAGTAAGATAAAAAGGCCAAGTAACATATAAAGGATGACCTATCAGAATCACAGCAGACTTTTCACCTGAGACTATGAAGGCTAGAAGGTCCTGGGCAGATCTCATGCAGACTCTAAGAAAATACAAATGCCAGCCAAAACTACTATATCCAGCAAAACTCTCAATCACCATAGATGGAGAAACTAAGATATTTCATGACAAAACCAAGTTTACCCAATATCTATCCACAAACCCAGCCCTACAAAGGATAATAGGAGGAAAACACCAATACAAGGAGGGAAACTTCACCCTGGAAAAAGCAAGATAGTAACCTTTCATTAAACCCAAAAGAAGTTAAGCAATCAAATTTAAAAAATAACTTCAAAAATGATAGGAAGTAACAATCACTATTCCTTAATATCTCTTAACATCAATGGACTTAATGCCCCAATAAAAAGACACAGACTAACTGACTGGATATGTAAACAGGACCCTACATTTTGCTGCTTACAGGAAACACACCTCAGGGTCAAAGACAAACACTGCCTTAGAGTAAAAGGCTGGAAGACAATTTTACAAGCAAATGGTCTCAGGAAACAAGCTGGAGTAGCCATTTTAATATCAGATAAAATTGACTTTCAACCCAAAGTCATCAAAAGAGACTCTAAGGGACATTTCTTGATGGTCAAAGGAAAAATACAACAAGAAGAACTCTCAATCCTGAACATCTATGCTCCAAATGCAAGGGCACCATCTTTAGTAAAAGAAACTTTATTAAAACTCAAAGCACACATTGCACCTAACACAATAATTGTGGGTGACTTCAACACTGCACTTTCCTCAATGGACCGATCAGGAAAACAGAAACTAAACAGGGACACAATGAAGCTAATTGAAACTTTGGAACAATTAGATTTAACAGATATATATAGAATATTCTATCCTAACGCAAAGAATATACGTTTTCTCAGCACCTCATGGTACCTTCTCCAAAATCGACCATATAATTGGTCACAAGACAGACCTCAACAAATATAAGAAGATCGAACTAATCCCATGCCTCCTATCAGATCACTATGGAGTAAAAGTGTTCTTCAATAGCAACAAAAACAACAGAAAACCCACATACACGTGGAAACTAAACAATATTTTACTCAATGATACCTTGGTCAAGGAAGAAATAAAGAAAGAAATTAAAGACTTTTTAGAAAACAATGAAAATGAAGACACAACATCCCCAAATCTATGGAACACAATGAAAGCAGTGCTAAGAGGAAAACTCATAGCCCTGAGTGTCTCCAAAAAGAAAATGGAGAGAGGATACCAGCTTAATGACACGCCTGAAAGCCCTGGAAGAAAAAGAAGGTATTTCACCCAGGAGGAGTAGAAGGCAGGAAATCATCAAACTCAGGGCCGAAATCAATCAAGTAGAAACAAAGAGAACTATACAAAGAATCAACAAAACCAGGAGCTGGTTCTTTGAGAAAATCAACAAGATAGATAAACCCTTAGCCAGACTGACCAAAGGGCACAGAGAAAGTATCCAAATTAGCAAACTTAGAAATGAAAAGGGAGATATAACAACGGAAACTGAGGAAATCCAAAAAATCATCAGATCCTACTACAAGAGCCTGAACTCAACACAACTGGAGAATCTGGAGGAAATGGACAATTTCCTTGACAGATACCAAATACCAAAATTAAATCAGGACCACCTAGACCATCTAAACAGTCCCATAATGCCTAAAGAAATAGAAGGAGTCATAGAAAATCTTCCAACCAAAAAAAGCACAGGACCAGATGGTTTCAGTGCAGAATTCTATCAGACCTTCAAAGAAGAGTTAACACCAATACTCCTCAAACTATTCCACAAAATAGAAACAGAAGGAACACTACCCAATTCCTTCTACAAAGCCACAATTATGCTGATACCAAAACCACACAAAGATCCAACAAAGAAAGAGAACTTCAGACCAATCTCCCTCATGAACATCGATGCAAAAATACTCAATAAAATTCTTTCCAACCGAATTCAAGAACACATCAAAACGATCATCCACCATGATCAAGTAGGCTTTATCCCGGGAATGCAGGGTTGGTTCAATATACGGAAATCCATCAATGCAATCCACTACATAAACAAACTCAAAGAACAAAACCACATGGTCATTTCATTGGATGCTGAAAAAGCATTTGACAAAATTCAGCATCCTTTCATGCTTAAAGTCTTGGAGAGAACAGGAATTCAAGGCCCATACCTAAACATAGTAAAAGCAATATACAGCAAACCGGTAGCCAGCATCAAACTAAATGGAGAGAGAAACTTGAAGCAACCCCACTGAAATTAGGGACCAGACAAGGCTGCCCCCTTTCTCCTTATCGTTTCAATATTGTACTTGAGGTACTAGCTCGGGCAATTCGACAACATAAGGAGGTCAAAGGGATACAAATTGGAAAGGAAGAAGTCATCATTATTTGCAGAGGACATGATAGTCTACCTAAGTGACCCAAAAAACTCCACTAGAGAGCTCCTACAGCTGATAAACAACTTTAGCAAAGTGGCAGGTTATAAAATCAGCTCAAGCAAATCAGTGGCCTTCCTATACTCAAAGGATAAGCAGGCTGAGAAAGAAATTGGGGAAATGACCCCCTTCACAATAGCCACAAACAGAATAAAGTATCTTGGGGTGACTCTTACCAAACATGTGAGAGATCTGTATGACAAGAACATCAAGACTCTGAAGAAGGAAATGGAAGAAGACCTCAAAAAATGGGAAAACCTCCCATGCTCATGGATCAGTAGAATCAATATAGTTAAAATGGCCATTTTGCCAAAAGCAATATACAGATTCAATGCAATACCCATCAAAATCCCAACTCAATTCTTTACAGAGTTAGAAAGAGCAATTGTCAAATTCATCTGGAACAAGAAAAAACCCAGGATAGCTAAAACTATTCTCAGTAACAAAAGAAAGTCTGGGGGAATCAGTATCCCTCACCTCAAGCAATACTACAGAGCAATAGTGTTAAAAACTGCATGGTATTGATACAGTGACAGGCAGGAGGATCAATGGAACAGGATTGAAGATCCAGAAATGAACCCACACACCTATGGCCACTTGATCCTCGACAAAGAGGCTGAAAACATCCAATGGAAAAAAGATAGCCTTTTCAACAAATGGTGCTGGTTCAACTGGAGGTCAGCATGCAGAAGAATGCAAATTGATCCATCCTTGTCTCCTTGTACTAAGCTCAAATCCAAATGGATCAAGGACCTCCACATAAAGACAGACACTCTGAAGCTAATAGAAAAGAAACTGAGGAACACCCTTGAGGACATCCTGCTGGTGGGGTTGCAAATTGGTACAACCACTCTGGAAATCAGTCTGGCGGTTCCTCCAAAAACTGGGCACCTCACTTCCAGAAGATCCTGTATACCACTCCTGGGCATATACCCAGAGGATTCCCCAGCATGTAATAAGGATATATGCTCTACTATGTTCATAGCAGCCCTATTTATAATTGCCAGATGCTGGAAAGTACCCAGGTATCCCTCAACAGAAGAGTGGATGCAAAAAATGTGGTATATCTACACAATGGAGTACTATTCAGCCATTAGAAACAATGAATTCATGAAATTCTTAGGCAAATGGATGGACCTAGAGAATATCATACTAAGTGAGGTAACCCAGACTCAAAAGGTGAATCATGGTATGCACTCACTAATAAGTGGATATTAACCTAGAAAACTGGAATACCCAAAACATAATCCACACATCAAATGAGGTACAAGAAGAAAGGAGGAGTGGCCCCTTGTTCTGGGAAGACTCAGTGAAGTAGTATTCTGCAAAACCAGAACGGGGAAGTGGGAAGGGGTGGGTGGGAGGACAGGGGAAGAGAAGGGGGCTTACAGGACTTTCGGGGAGTGGGGGGCTAGAAAAGGGGAAATCATTTGAAATGTAAATAAAAAATTATATTGAATAAAAAAAAAAAAGAAAAAGAAACCACTCTACATGGGTGCTATGTAATCCAAAGCAAATAGTTCATTTCCTTGTCAAGTCCCCTATGCTTTGCCACCTACTTTCAAACCTTCCTTAAGTATGACATTAAAAGTCTATCACAGATATTTGTATTTTCCATAATTTGCCATTTCTTTATTTCTTCTCTTTATTGGGCATTGCATGCAGTTATGACCACAAGACCTCCATGTGTTGGAATGTTCTCTAATACTGAGATTTATCATTTCATTTTCTTCCAAATTAATTCTCGTTAATTTGGCTTGTTTATTTACTTATTTTATTTTTATTTAATTTTTCTCATGTAATTATAATAAGTTGTTGTTGTCAATGTCCACATAATAATAGTTTTCATTTTGGGTTTGATATAATTTGCTTTTTCAACATCTGGTTCTCTTCTTCCCAAATCTCTACCCTTCATGTTATGATTAAGATCCCATTCATAAAATGTGGTGGAGCCGACAGTGATCAGTGTATTATATTACTTAATTAAATTAAGAAAATTTCCACAAACATGTTTCCATGCCAACTAATAGCAGAAAGTTCTTCATTGATACATTGTTCCTAGGTGAATTTTGGTTGTCTTCCTACTGTACTGGACCCCTGTGAAAGTGAGCTTTAATTATCAACTTGACTTAACCAAAAATTAATTAAGCATAGCAGAAGAAAGCAAGCATGTAAGTATGCATAAATCTATTTCTCTATGCTCTTAACTGTGGATGTGAAGTGAGTAACTCTTTGAAGTTTATGGTTTGACTTTTGTTCAATGTTAGAATATAACCTGAAATTACAAGCAGTAATAAACTTTATCCCCTTAAGTCACTTTCTGTTTTGGTATTTCACTACAATTGAAATAAAAATAGAACACCCTACTATTTTGTCTGCTTTATTACCTGTTCTTTGTATTTTTTTTTTTGTGCCTTCCTGTTAAAGTTCTTGTTTTCTCATTTTATAGTCCTTTTTCTGGTTACATTAAATATACCCATTTATAATATATATGTGTGTATGTGCATGTGTGTGCACACATCTGTGTGTGTTTATTAAAACCTAGAATCTTGAGCCTTCTGGTTTCTGTCTCTAGCTGGAGAAAGTCCCTGCCATAGGACTCTATACCCAGGTGGCACAGGGAGATAGCTAGCGTCACAGGAGTGTGGACAGGCCTGTGCTCAGTTAGGACCTGCCATGCTGATCAGAAGAACCCTCCCAGAACCCTGAGGTGGGAGCCTCCATACCCAGGTGGCTCAGGGAGAAAGCTAACATCCGAGGAGTGCTGAGAGGACTGGGAATGGAGGTAGAACCAACTCTGCTGCTCAGAAGAACCTGCCCAAAACCTTGAGGACACAAGAACCCAGGGGCAGCCTGGGACAAGAGTCTTTGGATTTCTGTCTGTGCCCAGAACTGATCCTGGGCCATAGAGCTACATACACAAATATAGCCACAAGACAGCTGGTCTCCCAGGAGTGCCTGCATACCTGTATGTACAGGTAAGACCACCACTTCTCTTCAAAATCGTGGCCCAAGCAGAATCTGATCAGAGCCATAAGGCCACCGGAACCAAGGATCAGCTGGGGACAGGATCCTTCTGAATTCCTCCCAGAGAGAACTGGACACCCAGGATATAAAGGGCTTGCAGGATGGATATTACACAGTCAGAGACAGCAAGACCAGCTAACACCATAGATAACCAGATGGCAAGAGGCAAACTCAAGAATTACCAACAGAAACCAAGGTGAAACGGCATCATCCAAATCCAGTTCTCCCACAACAATGAGCCCTGGTTACCCCAACACAGCCACAGCAGAAAAACAAGATTTGGATTTAAAATTACAACTCATGATAATGAGGACTTCAAGAAGGACATAAATAACTCACTCAAAGAAATACAGGAGAGCAAGGATAAACAGGTAGAAGTCTTTAAAGAGCAAACACAAAAATCCCTTAAAGAATTACAGGAAAATGCAAACAAACAAGTGAAGGAACAGAACAAAACAATCCAGGATCTAAAACTTGAAGTAGAAGCAATAAAGAAATCACAAAGGGAGACAACTCTGGAGACAGAAAAACCTAGGAAAGAAATCAAGAGTCATAGATGCAAACCTCAACAACAGAATACATGAGATAGAAGAGAGAATCTCAGGTGCAGAAGATACCATAATCAACATTAACACAAAAGTCAAAGAAAATGCAAAATGCAAAAAACTTCTAACCCAAAACATCCAGAAAATCCAGGGCACAATGCAAAGACCAAACCTAAGGATTACAGGGATAGAAGAGAGTGAAGATTTCTAAATTAAAAGGCCAGTAAATATCTTTAACAAAAATATAGAAGAAAACTTCCCTAATCTAAAGAAAGAGATGCCATGAACATACATGAAGCCTACAGAATTCTAAATAGACTGAACCAGAGCAGTAATTCATCATGTGACACAATACACATAATAATCAAACCCCCAAATGCACAAAACAAAGAATATTAAAAGAGGTAAGGGAAAAAAGACAAGTAACATATAAAGGCAGACCTATCAGAATAATACCAGACTTCTCACCAGAGACCATGAAAGCTAGAAGATCCTGAGCAGATGTCAAAAAGACCCTAAGGGAACACAAATGCCAGCCTAGACTACTATACCCAGCAAAACTCTCAATCACCAATATATACAAAGAACTAAATAAGTTAGACTTTAGAGAACCAAATAACCCTATTAAAAAACAGGGTACATAACTAAACAAATAATTCTCAACTGAGGAATACTGAATGGCTGAGAAGCACCTACAGAACTGTTCAACATCCTTAGTCTTCAGGGAAGTACAAATCAAAACAACCCTGAGATTTCACCTCACACCAGTCACAATGGCTAAGTTCAAAAACTCAGATGACAGCAGGTGCTGGTGAGGATGTGGAGAAATCTGACTGCTGGTGGGATTGCAAGTTGGTACAATGACTCCAGAAATCAGTTCACTGGTACCTCAGAAAATTGAACACAGGGACCAAGGGACCTGAGGACCCAGCTCTACCACTCCTGGGCATATACCCAGAAGATTCTATAACATGTAATAAGGACACATGTTCCACTATGTTCATAGCAGCCTTATTTATAATAGCCAGAAGCTTGAAAGAACCCAGATGTCACTCAACAGAGTAATGGATTCAGAAAATGTGGTACATTAACACAATGGAATACTACTCAGCTATTAAAAACAATGAATTCATTAAATTCTGAGGCAAATGAGTGGAACTAGAGAATATCATCCTGAGTGAGGTAACCCAATAACAAAAGAACACACATGGAATACACGCACAAATAAGTGAATATTAGCTCAGAAGCTTGGAATACCTGAGATACAAGTCATTGTAAAATTAAGCTCAAGTAGAAGGAAGACGAAAGTATGGATACTTTAGTTCTTCTTAGAAGGGGGAACAGAATACCCATGGGAGGAGATTCAGAGACAAAGTATGGAGCAGAGACTGAAGGAAAGACCTTCCAGAGACTGCCCCACCTGGAGATCCATCCCATATAGTCACCAAACCCAGAAACTATTGCGGATGCCAATTTTTGTTTGCTGGCAGGAGCCTGATATAGCTGTCTCCTGAGAGACTCTGCCAGTACCTGACAAATACAGAGGTGGGTGCTCTCAGCCAACCATTGGACTGAGCACAGAGTCCCCAATGGAGGAGCTAGAGAAAGGATACAAGGAATTGAATGAGCTTGTGAGCTTGCAGCCCCATAAGAGGAATAATAATATGAACCAACCAGTAACCTCAGAGCTCCCAGGGACTAAACCACCAAACAAAGTGTACTCATGGAGGAATCCATGGCTCCATCTGCAAATGTAGTAGAGGATGGCCTTGTTGGACATCAAAGGGAGGAGAAGCCCTTGGTCCTGAGAAGGCTTGATACCCCAGTATAGAGGAATACCAGGACAGGGAAGCATGAGAGGGTAGGTTGATGAGTGGGGAGAGGGAATATTGGATAGGGTGTTTAGGAAAGGATACCACAAAAGGAGATAACATTTGAAATGTAAATAAAGAAAATATCTAATAAAAAATGTCTAAAAAATAACCTAGAATTTTGCTATGATAGAAATCATGTAGTATTTGACTTTCTGAGTCTATATTACTCTGTTTACCTTAGTAATTTCAAGTTCCATAGATTTTTCTTCTAATATCGCATCACTTTTCTCTGTGGTTAAATTATTCCATCACGTGCTTGTAGTAGTGTATCTTTATACATTCATCTGTATTAGCTCCATTTCCAGTTTGTTTTGTTTTGTTTTTTGTTTTTTGTTTGTTTGTTTTTTGTTTTTGTATTTTTGGGGTTTTTTGTTCGTTTGTTTGTTTTGTTTTTTTTTTTTGTTTGTTTGTTTTCTTTCAAGACAGGGTTTCTCTGTGTAGCCCTGGCTGTCCTGGAACTTACTCTGTAGACCAGGCTGACCTTGAACTCAGAAATCTGCCTGCCTCTGCCTCCCAAGTGCTGGGATTAGAGGAGTGGGCCATCACTGCTCGGGCCCATTTCCAGTTTTCTTAATAGTTCAAAAATAAACCTGGATGTCAAATATATCTTCTGTAGGACTTAGCACAAAAAGATCTTTTAAAGGTATAGACAGGCAAGGAAAAATGGAACCCTAAGTAGTCAAAACAGTCTTACATAGAAAGAACATAGTGATGGGAAAAAATGCTACTGGCAGAAAATAAACATAGGTAAATGGAATAAAATATAGTGACTAGAAATGTACTCCCACACATACAAATACCTGAAATTTCCCCTTTTATGAAACTTTTAATTTTAAGGTGAGAATAGTCTACCCTCTATAATAAGCATATGTAGGACAAGCCAAATAATAAAAAAAGTTTATTGTCATTATTTACAGTCACATGGATGAAGATTTATTCACAGGAGGACAGATAATACAAAGACAGCTGAATTACTGAAATGAATTGGCCACCACAATCTGGTGCACATGATCAGAAGGTGCATCCCTGGTGTCGCGACCACCCTTGCCAGCAAGGAATGACGCAACGCAGGAAGATCTTCTTCAAGCAGTTTATTCCCAGGGGGATTAAAAACACACAGACACAGGTCATTCTGCAAGGAGAATGCGCACCCCCTTACTGAGAAACCAGCAATATATATATATATATATATATATATATATATATATATATATATATATATACTAGAGGCCAGGGAAGGAACAGGAGAAAACAATTATAGTCATAGGTCAGGTACCTGGTAAGTCCGTACCACACTGGGCAGGAAGTTAGAAATCAAGCTAAGCCACAGAATGTTTTGCTCTCAAGAAACTTGTGCAAACAGCTCAGCTGGGGGCGTTGAGCCAAGCTCTCTGGTTCCCAACACCCTGGAGCTTTCTGCATATGATGACATTTACCTCAGAACTTTATGAATCTTAATTAGCCTTCTTTTAGGACTTCTTTAATCTTTAAATGTTTCACTTGAAAACATTGGTACTCGGAACTGCAGCATGTCCGGTGGAGGGGGCCACTGCCAGTGGAATCAAGGTGACTGGGACTAGGCAGGTCTTGCGCCCGCTACCACTAGCCACCACCAGCCAGCTGGGCTGCGTGCTTGTGGCCGAGTTGCAGCACTTTTTACCACACCATAAGACCTCTGCCTCCTGCCATCCAGTTAAGAGAGGTGCTCCACCATCTTGGCTCCCAGATGCCAGAGAAATCTGACAGTGCCAGGTGTAGGTACCCGAGGCCTGAGGCCTGCAAAGCTTGTGACGCCATGCAAAGCAATGTATAGGTCTGTTGCCTAGGCAACGGCTGCCATTTACCCAGAATTCCTTAGCCCACCTTTACCTGTAATTATGTCACCCCCGGTATATAACTGAGCAGCACTCCTTTCCTCTCTCTCTTTCTTTCTCTTCCCCCTTCCCTTCCTGCCGGCTACCCTTTCCCCTTCTTAAATAAAGCCCACGTGGAGCTATCTGGTCTAGTGTGTCTCATTGCGGTTCACGGTTCCACCGCGGCCCGTGGCCCGCGGCCTGGCGGCGCCCGGGGTGCGCGCACGTGTGAGCCCAGCAGAGGCAGCCACAATGCAGGGAGCAGACAGAACATCCAAGCGAGCGCAGAAATCAACGCAGAAACCAACACTGGCGAGCCAGCCAGGAGACATCCCAGAAGCAGATTGATTCTTTGGCAGCTGTGGTGCTTCAGAACCGACGGGGCCTAGATGTTTTAACAGCTAAGGAAGGTGGTCTTTGCCTGTTCCTCCAAGAAGAATGCTGTTTCTATGTCAACCAATCTGGGATAGTGAGAAACAAAATCCAGGAACTTCAGACAGACATAAAGAACTTCAGAGATCATGGGACCTCCGGCTTTGACATTTTCGAAAACCCTATATGGAAGTGGATATTCCCTTTTGTAACACCCCTTCTAGTCATTTTCCTGGTGTTATTGTTTGCTCCCTGCCTAATTAATCTTGTTTCTACATTCCTCCAACAGCAAATGCAAAAAATTACTAACGAAACTATTAATCAGCTTCTGTTACAGAATTACCAGCGGCTGCCCACGGAAGAGCCCCCGTCCCCAGATGTAGCTGATGCCAACTTGCACCAGGTGGACCCGGATGATGAAAGTCATCTATACCCCAAAATTGACAACGGCCCTAGACAGCAGGAAGTAGTTTAAGAGACACGGCGCCCTCACTCCTTTTCATCATCGGGTCCCCCCTCCCTTTTCTTTTTCTTTTTCTTTTTCTTTTTTAATAAAAGAAATGCAGGAATGTAGGTACCCGAGGCCTGAGGCCTGCAAAGCTTGTGACGCCTGCAAAGCAATGTATAGGTCTGTTGCCTAGGCAACGGCTGCCATTTACCCAGAATTCCATAGCCCACCTTTATCTGTAATTACGTCACCCCCTGGTATATAACTGAGCAGCGCTCCTTTCCTCTCTCTCTTTCTTTCTCTTCCCCCTTCCCTTTCCGCCAGCTACCCCTTCCCCTTCTTAAATAAAGCCCATGTGGAGCTATCTGGTCTAGTGTGTCTCATTGCGGTTCACGGTTCCACCGTGGCCCGCGGCCCGGGGTGCGCACGTGTGAGCCCTGCAGAGGCAGCCACAATGCAGGGAGCAGACAGGACATCCGAGCGAGCGCAGAAATCAACGCAGAAACCAACACCAGGTACACAGACTTAGTCCAAAGCTAACATCACTTGGGTCTAAGCCTGTCAGACTTTTACCTGCACCTAGGCCCTGGGCAGCTCGGTGGGCTGTCTGTGCTCCAAGCCACTAGGTCCTTTGCCCTGCAGACTGCCCAGCACTTGCAGGGGCGCGCATTGCCATCTTGGCTACTGGATGCCAGAGAGATCTAATAGACAGAGTCAGCTAGCAGACATAGCTTGAGGCTAACATCGCTTGGGCCTAAGCCTGTCAGACTTTTACCTGGACTCAGGGCCTGGGCAGCTTGGCGGGCTGTTTGTGCACCAACCTTGTTGAGGGATCTTTTGCCCTGCAGAGGGATCAGCACTTGGAAAAGGTCCCTGAAGGAGAAGACAAGCAGCACCAGGTTCACAGAGACAACCCAAGTATAGCATTGCTTGGGGCAGGACACACTAGGGCCCCAAGGGCACCAAAGAGGAGGGCAGCACATCAGCAATCTGTGCCATAGGAAACCCAGTCATCCAGAGGTGCTGAAATAATCAGGCTCACAGGAGGTTCAAACACAAGCCAGTGACAACAAGACCAACTAATGACAGAGATAACAAGATGGCAAAAGACAAACGTAGGAATGTTACTAACAGAAATCTAGGCAATATGGAAGCATCTGAACCCAATTCTCCAACAACAGCAAGTTGGATACTCCAACACACCAGAAAAACAAGATTTGGATGTAAAATCACTGGTCATGATGCTGCTAGAGGAACACAAAAAAGGACATAAATAAATCTCTTAAAGAAATACAGGGGAACATGACTAAGTTAGAAGCCCTTCCAATGGAAACACAAAAAATCACTTAAAGAAATTCAGGAGAATATGGGTCAACAGATAGAAGCCAATAAAGAGGAAATGCAAAAATCACTTAAAGAAATGCAGGAGAAATTGAGTCAACAGGCAGAAGTCATGAAAGAGAAAATACAAAAATCTCTTAAAGAATTATAGAAAAACACAAACAAACTAGTGAAGGAACAGAGCAACACCACCCAGGATCTAAAAACAGAAGTAGAAACAACTAAGAAATCATAAAGGGAGACAACTTTGGAGATAGAAGATCTTGGGAAAAAATCAGATGCCATAGATGAAAATATCAACAAGAGAATACAAGAGATAGAAGAAAGAATCTCAGATGCCGAAGATTCCATAGAAACCATTGATTCAACAGGCAAAGAAAATGCAAAATGCAAAAGCTTGTAACCCAAAACATCCAGAAAATCCAAGACAAAATGAGAAGACCCAACCTAAGGATTATAGGTGTAGATGAGAATGAAGATTTACAAGATAAAGGGCCAGCAAATATCTTCAACAAAATTATGGAAGAAAACTTCCCTAACCTAAGAGAGAGATGCCCATGAATATACATGAAGCCTACAAAACTCCAAACAGACTGGATCAGAACAGAAATTCCTTCTGTCCCCAAATGTACTAAACAAAGAAAGAATACTAAAGGCAGTAAGAGAAAAAGACCAAGTAACATATAAAGGAAGACCTATCAGTATTACACCAGACTTCTCACCAGAGACCATGAAAGCTAGAAGATCCTGGGTGGATCTCATATAGACTCTAAGAGAACACAAATGTCAAAAAGACTACTATACCCAGACAAACTCTCAATCACCATAGATGGAGAAACCAAGGTATTCCATGACAAAACCTAATTTTCACAATATCTTTTCACAAACCCAGCCCTACAAAGAATAAGAGGAGGAAAACTCCAATACAAGGAGGGAAACTACACCATGGAAAAAGCAAGACAGAAACCTTCTTCCATCAACCCCCCCAAAAAATAACCACTCAAATATAAAAATAACATCAAAAATGACATGAAGTAATAATCACTATTCCTTAATATCTTGTAACATCAATGGACTCAATTCCCCAGTAAAAAGACATAGACTAACAGACTGGATAAGGAAACAGGATCCTATATTTTGCTGGATACAGGAAGCATACCTCAGTGTCAAAGACAAGCACTACCTTAGAGTAAAATGCTGGAAGACAATTTTACAAGCAAATGGTCTCAGGAAACAAGCTGGAGTAGCCATTCTAATATTAGGTAAAATTGACTTTCAACCTAAAGTCATCAAGAAAGACATGGAAGTACACTTCTTGCTGGTCAAAGGAAAAATCTACCAAGAAGAACTCTCAATTCTGAACATCTATCCTCCAAATGCAAGGGCACTCTCATTCATAAAAGAAACTTTACTAAAACTCAAAGCACACATTGTACTAACACAATAATTGTGGGTGACTTCAACACTCCACTCTCCTCAATGGACCAATCAGGAAAATAGAAACTAAACAGGGACACAGTGAAACTAATGGAAGCTTTGGACCAATTGGATTTAACATATATATAACATTTCATCCTAAAGCAAAAGAATATGCCTTTTTTTTCAGCACATCGTGGTAATTTCTCCAAAATTGACCATATAATTGGTAACAAGACAGACCTCAACAAATATAAGATAGAACTAATCCTATACCTCCTATCAGATCACTATGGAGTAAGAGTGGTCTTCAATAGCAGCAAAAACAACAGAAAGCCCACATACACATGGAGGCTGAACAACACTGAACAAGCTGCTCAGAGATAGCTTGGACAAAGAAGAAATGAAGGAAATCAAAGACTTTTTAGAATTTAATGAAAATGAAGGCACAACATATCCAAATCTATGGGACACAATGAAAGCAGTGGTAAGAGGAAAACTCATAGCCCTGAGTGCCTCCAAAAAGAAACGGGAGAGAGTATACACTAGCAGCTTAAATGCAAACGTGAAAGCTCTGGAACAAAAAGAAGCTAATTCACCCAGGAGGAATACAAGACAGGAAATCATCAAACCCAGGGCTTAAATTAATCATGTGGAAACAAGAAGAACCATACAATAAATCAACAAAACCAATAGCTGGTTCTTTGAGAAAATCAACAAGATAGATAAACCCTTAGACGGACTAACCAAAGGGCACAGAGACAGTATTCAAATTAACAAAATTAGAAATGAAAAGGGGGATATAACAACAGAAACTGAGGAAATTCAAAAAATCATCAGATCCTACTACAAAAGTCTAAACTCAACACAGCTGGAGAATCTGGGGAAAATGGACAATTTTGTAGACATATAAGAAATACCAAAATTAAATTGGGATCAAATAGATATCTAAAGAGTCCTAAACCCCTAAAGAAATAGAGGAGTCATAGAAAGTCTTTAAACCAAAAAAAAAAAAAAAAAAAAAAAAAAAAAAAAAAAAAAAAAAAAAAAAGCAGAGGACCAGCTGGTTTCAGTGCAGAATTCTAACAGACCATCAAAGAAGACCTAACATCAACACTCTTCAAACTATCCCACAAAATAGAAATAGAAGGAACACTGCCCAACTCCTTCTATGAAGTTACAATTACGCTGATACTAAAACCACACAAAGATCCAAGAAAGAGAACATCAGACCAATTTCCTTTATGAATATGGATGCAAAAATACTCAATAAAATTCTTGCCAACAGAATCCAAGAACACATCAAAAGATCATTCACCATGATCAAGTAGGCTTCATCCCAGGAATGCAGGGATGGTTCAATATGCATAAATCCATCAATGTAATCCACTACATAAACAAACTCAAAGAAAAAAAAACCACATCATCATTTCATTGGATGCTGAAAAAGCATTTGACAAAATTCAGCATCCTTTCATGCTAAAAGTCTTGGAAAGAACAGGAATTCAAGGCCCATACCAAAACATAATAAAAGCAATATACAGCAAACGGGTAGCCAATCTCAAACTAAATGGAGTGAATCTTGAAGCAATCCAACTAAAATCAGGGACTAGACAAGGCTGCCCCCTCTCTCAATATCTATTCAATATAGTACTTGGCTACTAACTAGAGCATTTAGACAACATAAGGAGGTCAAAGGAATACAAATTGGAAAGGAAGAAGTCAAACTATTATTATTGGCAGATGATATGATAGCCTACTAAAGTGACCCAAAAAACTCCACCAAAGAACTCCTACAGCTGATAACCAACTTCAGCAAAGTGGCTAGTTAAAAAAATCAATTCAAGCAAATCAGTAGCCTTCTTATACTCAAAGGATTACCAGGCTGAGAAAGAAATTATGGAAATGACACCCTTCACAATAATCACAAACAATATAAAGTATCTTGGTGTGACTCTGATCAAACAAGTGAAATATCTGTATGACAAGAACTTCAGGTCTCTGAAGAAGGAAATTGAAGAAGACCTCAGAAAATGGAAAAAATCTGCCATGCTCATGAATTGGCAAGATTAATATAGCTAAAATGGCCATCCTGCCAAAAGCAATCTACAGATTCAACGCAATACCCATCAAAATCCCAACTCAGTTCTTCATAGAGTTAGAAAGAGCAATTCTTAAATTCATCTGGAATAACAAAATACCCAGGATAGCTAAAACTATTCTCCACAGTAAAAGAACTTCTGGGGGAATCAGTATCCTGGATCTCAAGCAATACTACAGAGCAATAGTGTTAAAAACTTCATGGTATTGGTACAGTGACAGGCAGGCAGATCAATGGACTAGGATTGAAGATCCTGAAATGAACCAACACACCTATGGCCACTTGATCTTCAACAAAGGAGCTGAAAACATCCAGTGGAAAAGAGATAGCCTTTTCAGACACATGCTTTGTGCATTCAGAGATCAGAAGATGGAGTTGGATCCCCAGGAACTGGGATTACCAAAAGTTACAAGTGTGCTGTGAATCAAATACAGGGCACCTGCCAAAACAAGATTTTTTTTTTATTCGATATATTATTTATTTACATTTCAAGTGATTTTCCCTTTCTGGGACCCTCCCTCTCTGAAAGTCCCATAAGCCCTCTTCCCTGCCACTGTTCCCCAATCCACCCCTCCCCAATTCCCTCTCCTGGTATTCTCCTACACTGCTGCACTGAGCCTTTCCAGGGCCAGGGACCACTCCTTCCTTCTTCTTGGGCATCATTTGATATGTGAATTGTGTCTTGGGTATTCAGATCTTCTAGGCTAATATCCGTTTATCAGTGAGTGCATACCATGAGTGTTCTTTTGAGACTGGGTTACCTCACTTAGGATGATGTTCTCCAGTTCCATCCATTTGTCTAAGAATTTAGTGAATTCATTGTTTCTAATGGCTGAATAGTATAAATAGTGTATATATCCATTGTGTATATATACCACATTTTCTGTATCCATTCCTCTGTTGAGGGACATCTGGGTTCTTTCCAGCTTCTGGCTATTATAAATAGGGCTGCTATGAACTTAGTGGAACATGTCCTTATTGCATGCTAGGGAACCCTCTGGGTATATATGCCCAGGAGTTTTATAGCAGGGTTGTCCGGAAGTATCATTCCCAGTTTTCTGAGGAACCGCCAGACTGATTTCCAGAGTGGTAGTACCAGCTTGTGACCCCTCCAGCGGTGGAGGAGCGTTTTTCTTTCTCCACATCCTTGCCAGCACCTGTTTTCTCCTGACTTTTTGATCTTAGCCATTCTGACTGGTGTGAGGTGATCCTTAGTCATCAGGGAAATGCAAATCAGAACAAGTGTTTTAATCGGGCTGAGCCATCTCTTAGACCAATGGTTCTCAATCCTCCTAATACTGAGACCCTTTGATATAGTTCCGCATGTTGTGGTAACCTCCCCATAAAATTTTCTTGTTGCTATTTCCTAACTGTAATTTTGCTACTGTTATGAATTGTAATGTATATATCTGGTACAATACCCCCAAGAAAGGGTTGTTTGACCCCCCAAAAGGTCCCAACCTATAGATCATAACAACATGCTCTAGATCTAACATGTGTATTCTATACACATTTAAATAAAAACAGAATAAGCCAGGGTCCAAGAAAAAAAAAGCTGAAATCATGTTTGTCACTTTTTACCTGACTGCAATTTGAAAACAATTCTAATACAGGTCTTGTGCATACTTGTTATCATTTGCAAGAGACGAATACAATTTTTTTCTTTTTTTTCTTTCTTTTTTTTTATTCGATATAATTTATTTACATTTCAAATGATTTCCCCTTTTCTAGCCCCCCCCACTCCCCGAAAGTCCCGTAAGCCCCCTTCTCTTCCTCTGTCCTCCCTCCCACCCCTTCCCAGTTCCCCGTTCTGGTTTTGCCAAATACTGTTTCACTGAGTCTTTCCAGAACCAGGGACCACTCCTGCTTTCTTCTTGTATCTCATTTGATGTGTGGATTATGTTTTGGGTATTCCAGTTTTCTAGGTTAATAACCACTTATTAGTGAGTGCATACCATGATTCACCTTTTGAGTCTGGGTTACCTCACTTAGTATGATGTTCTCTAGGTCCATCCATTTGCCTAAGAATTTCATGAATTCATTGTTTCTAATGGCTGAATAGTACTCCATTGTGTAGATATACCACATTTTTTGCATCCACTCTTCTGTTGAGGGATACCTGGGTTCTTTCCAGCATCTGGCAATTATAAATAGGGCTGCTATGAACATAGTAGAGCATGTATCCTTATTACATGGTGGGGAATCCTCTGGGTATATGCCCAGGAGTGGTATAGCAGGATCTTCTGGAAGTGAGGTGCCCAGTTTTCGGAGGAACCGCCAGACTGATTTCCAGAGTGGTTGTACCAATTTGCAACCCCACCAGCAGTGGAGGAGTGTTCCTCTTTCTCCACACCCTCTCCAACACCTGCTGTCTCCTGAATTTTTAATCTTAGCCATTCTGACTGGTGTAAGATGAAATCTTAGGGTTGTTTTGATTTGCATTTCCCTAATGACTAATGAAGTTGAGCATTTTTTAAGATGCTTCTCTGCCATCCGAAGTTCTTCAGGTGAGAATTCTTTGTTTAACTCTGTACCCCATTTTTTAATAGGGTTGTTTGGTTTTCTGGAGTCTAACTTCTTGAGTTCTTTATATATATTGGATATTAGCCCTCTATCTGATGTAGGATTGGTGAAGATCTTTTCCCAATTTGTTGGTTGCCGATTTGTCCTCTTGATGGTGTCCTTTGCCTTACAGAAACTTTGTAATTTTATGAGGTCCCATTTGTCAATTCTTGCTCTTAGAGCATACGCTATTGGTGTTCTGTTCAGAAACTTTCTCCCTGTACCGATGTCCTCAAGGGTCTTCCCCAGTTTCTTTTCTATTAGCTTCAGAGTGTCTGGCTTTATGTGGAGGTCCTTGATCCATTTGGATTTGAGCTTAGTACAAGGAGACAAGGATGGATCAATTCGCATTCTTCTGCATGCTGACCTCCAGTTGAACCAGCACCATTTGTTGAAAAGGCTATCTTTTTTCCATTGGATGTTTTCAGCCTCTTTGTCGAGGATCAAGTGGCCATAGGTGTGTGGGTTCATTTCTGGATCTTCAATCCTGTTCCATTGATCCTCTTGCCTGTCACTGTACCAATACCATGCAGTTTTTAACACTATTGCTCTGTAGTATTGCTTGAGGTCAGGGATACTGATTCCCCCAGATTTTCTTTTGTTGCTGAGAATAGTTTTAGCTATCCTGGGTTTTTTGTTGTTCCAGATGAATTTGATAATTGCTCTTTGTAACTCTGTGAAGAATTGAGTTGGGATTTTGATGGGTATTGCATTGAATACAATTTTTATATTCTCAGGTGAGATCTTGTCTTAACTTTATAGGCTCATATAAAGTAGATTCAAAAAATAAATGATATATTAGTTTTAAATTAATAAATATATATTTCCAAAGAGGTGTTATTTTACCAGAATGGTTACCAATTATTTCACTAATAAAATATTGTACAAAATAATATGGTCAGCCATAAGATAATTTAAATATGTATAAATTGTTTACATTAAAACGGAGCACCACAGTGGGTCTTACTCCCCAGATCTAATAATTTTGTATTTATCGATTTCCTATGTTCCCTTTGGTTATTTGGTTTCTTATCACATGAAAATTTACAAGTAGTTTTTTAGAACCAATAGTTATGAACTTTTAATTTTTCCTTAGGTGTTTAAACACCCAGCAGATTATATAAATTACATGGTATAAATAATGGATGAATCTAGAGGTACTTGTTGTAGAGTTACTTTCCTACTAGAATCTCTCCTTCATCATTTTCACTAATCAGATTAGTGATAGATTGGGAAGAAGTGACTGCTTTTCAGTATGACTCATGAAAATAATGAGCAATGGTTAGCGTTCTTTTCTCTTACTCTCAAAGGAAAGAGTGTACCTTATGAGTAAAATGAAGAACTGCTCAAGCATAGTTAGCACCTAAGGTGCACACAGAACTACCTGGGCTGTATAGCTTGCTTATGATATATGAAAACACAATTGTAGATTTATGAAACCATATGTGCTAGAGAACATCATATCTCCAATATAATTATTAAAACATTAAACACAGATAATTCATCACGATATAGCTCCTTTTGTGCAACTGATGTTTCCTAGGCAACATTTTGAATGTCAGGAATAAAATATGGAGGTCAAATGCAAAGAAACTCAGGAAACTCATGGATGTCTGTCCTTTACCTGTTTTCCCATTCTATGCATAATTTTATTGTTAATAAAGACACAGGCTAAGAAATATGACTGCTGTCTTGAGTTTTTCTGATAATAAATTTTTGTTCATTTTCATAGTGGTCTATCAATTTTGTTCACTATAATCTGTTGTTGATTAGTGAATAGACTCAATTTTTTATAATCTTCATTTACATTTCAAATGCTAAAACCTTTCCCAGTTCCCCCCTCCCCGAAAACCCCCAATCCCTCTTCCCACCCCCTGCTTCCAAGTATATGCCCCTCCACCTGACTCACTCACCCCTCCCCTTCTAGATTTTCCTTTGTTGGCATCTATTGAGCCTTTATCAGTCTCAGGACCACTCCTCCCTCTGATGCCTAACACACAAAACCAGACTCCCTGAAACTAATAAAAAAGAAACTGGAGAAGACCCTTGAGGACATGGGCACAGGGGTAAAGTTCCTGAACAGAACACCAATAGCTTATGTTCTAAGATCAAGAATTGACAAATGGGACCTCATAGAATTACAAAGTTTCTGTAAGGCAAAGGACACTGTAAAAAAGGCAACCAACAAATTGGGAAAACATCTTCACCGACCCTACATCCGACAGAGGGCTAATATCCAATATATACAAAGAACTAAAGACGTTAGACTCCAGAAAGTCAAATAACCCTATTAAAAATGGGGTATAGAGCTAAACAAAGAATTTTCACCTGATGAACTTCGAATGGCTGAGAAGCACCTAAAGAATTGTTCAGCATTATTAGTGATTAGGGAAATGCAAATCAAAACAACCCTGAGATTTCACCTCACACCAGGCAGAATGGCAAAGATTAAAATCTCAGGAGACAGCAGGAGTTGGCAGGGATGTGGAGAAAGAGTAACATTCCTCCACTGCTGGTGGGAATGCAAGTTGGTACAACCACTCTGGAAATCAGTCTGTTGGTTCCTCAGAAAGGAATGACACTTCCTGAGGACCCTGCTATACCTCTCCTGGGCATATACCCAGAGGATTCCCCAGCATGCAATAAGGACACATGCTCCACTATGTTCATAGCAGCCTTATTTGTAGTAGCCAGAAGCTGTAAAGAACCCAGATGTCCCTCAGTTGAGGAATGGATACAGAAAATATGGTATATTTACAAAATGGAATACTACTCATTAATTAAAAACAATGAATTCATGAAGTTCTTAGGTAAATGGTTGGAACTGGAAAATATCATCCTAAGTGAGGTAACCCAATCACAAAAAACACACATGGAATGCAGTCAGTGATAAGTGGATATTAGTCCAGAAGCTCTAAATACTCCAGTCACAATTCGCATATCAAATGATTCCAAAGAAGAAGGAAGGAGAGGACCCTGGTCCTGGAAAGGCTTGATCCAGCATTGTAGGGGAGTAGCAGGGCAGAGAAGGAAGGGGTTGATTGGAGAAAGGGTGAAGGGACGAGGGCTTATGGGACTTATTGGGAGCGGGGAACTGGGAAAAGGAAAATCATTTGGAATGTAAACAAAAAAATATAGAAAGTAAAAAAAAAAAAAATAAAACAAATAGAATGAAGATCCAGAAAAGAACTCACACATATGGTCACTTGGTATTTGACAAAGGAGCTAAAAACATCCAGTGGTTAAAAGACAACATTTTAAACAAATGATGCTGGATCAACTGGAGGTCTGCATGCAGAAAAATGCAAATTGAGCCATTCATATCTCCTTGAATAGAATCAGTGTTATAAACACCCTATAAACTCCCATTACAAAGGCTCATTTAGAGTAGTCCCACAACAAAATAGTCAGCCAATGAGGTGTACAAGCCACCTACCTGAGCATCTGAAGGAGAAACTACCATTTTCAAATGAATTTTTATGGCCATGTAAGTTCTTGTGAGGTTTTGTTTGTTGGTTCTTATTTGTTTATATAAATAGTATTTTACGTTGTCAATCATGTGACTATGGAAACTAAAACAAACAAAATAAAAACTCTGTCTCTGTCAATGTACCTAAGGAAGTGCTTGCCCCTACATGGATATTTAGGGAACAAGAGCTAGAGCTAAGATGTCCAACTGCTTTAAATCTTCTAACAAAATAAATCGTGTAAACAACTTAAAATGGTGACTCATCATTTCTACTCAGTTTCAGGGGGTTGTGAAACATAAAAAGGAGAATGTCACATGATGGAGACTAAGAAAGTAAAAAATAGACTAAAGGTTGCCAGATTTAAGGCATCCTCTCAAATGCCTGAATTTAATGATTTCTTCCCTCCAGCTGGACTTCACTTCCTAAAGCTTCCAAAACCAAGGCTGAGAAAAAAACCTTAGATACATAAACCTTGGGAGGGAATTTCATATTCAAACCATCACAGATAGTAACAGTGTAAATTATAGAGAGAAAAATCCATAATTTTTTTTTAAAAAAAGGGCTCAAAGAAGACTCAATGAAACATGCTGACAGTTGAATATGTAAAGTAAAGCCAGAATGATCATCTATGCCTCTAAAATTTAGAATGCAACATCTTTAAAATGCATGCATGCAATTCCACACACATGCAAAATAGTGCTTAGTACTCTGATATGAATTGGGGAATCCTACGAGAAGGTTTGATGCAAACAAAATGCAAATTAGACATTTTCCCCGAGAGGGTTGTTTTTTTGGTAGAATTTGCCTTTGGTAAGACATACAGGATATAATATTTGTTTGAAACTTCAGAAATACTGTACAGCGATATCTCAGCATGTGAAGCAAGAACATCATCATCATCTTCATAGATACATTGAATTTGTAAAATGGCAGAATTATCTCTAACTATACCTGCTTAGATTTTCATGCTAACTCCCTACAACTTTCATTTTGTATTTTATTCAGCCATCCATTCATCTGAAATTTATTATACTTTAAAGATGATGGTAAGTAATGAGAATTGCTGTGACTACCAAAATGTAATTATCCATGTGCAATGTATTTCATTGCCTAAAGAAATAAGAGTTTCTTGAAAATAATAGTAAAGTCACCTTGCCATCTATTTGTGGAGATGAAAGTACTTGCTCTGAATAATAGGCAAGAGTTAGAATTAGAATCTTTGGTTTTATTTCTTTAGCTGGTGGAAGTAATAATCCTTTACTGGATAAAAGATATACTGAAAACACAAATATTAGTTGAGATAACTATGAGCTATATTTCCTCTTTCCATGTGGTGTTAATTAAGGATTATATTTGGGAAATCCATGCAGGTTGTTTAGAGAAGGATGATTCAGTATATACATTATTATTACTTTATGATACATTATACATCACTGTTTGCAAATAACATAATATCATTTCATTTCAGACAGATCAACATTTGGCGAGAGTTTTTATAAATTATTTTATGAGATACAAGCTTAGAAAATCTTTGAATTTTGTCCAACTCAGAAACACTCATTTTAACTTCAAACTAACATACTGTAAAAACTAATAGTAAGTCTATCAATGTCCTTAAAACAGCCACTTACAAAATATCAGGTTCCCTGAAGCACTTCTTTTAAAGTCATGCTCTGAATTTCAGGAAAAGTTTTGGTTGAATACACAGTGTCAAGGTATGAGTCAGAGTTTATGCACTAGTCCTGATTGACAGGGCTCCAAAAATGTCACCTGCTCTAAGCTGCTCACTGAGGAATGTAAGAGGCATAATTGTATTTCTAATGCCAAACGAGTCCTGAGGGCAGGATTTCCCAAGCATCTCACATCATAAGACACAAAATTTGATAAGGTGTTTGTAACACTCAGGGGGAACTGGACCTGGCTGCCCATGTCTGGAGGTGATTTGTCTCACCTGACTGCCTCACCTTCTGATTAGGACCTCTTCACTGAAAGAGTATCTAATTCAGTAATTTAGCAACACACACTCACATGAAGAAACAACGAATTGGTAACATATTACTTTGAACAGATGCATCACTATATATATCTCTGGTCAGGCTGGACCAGATCAGTTGGTTTCTCTCCCTTAACCTTTTGCAAACCATTTATTACCCTGAGAGCCTGCCTGAGTTAGGTTTTACTAGGAAAAGAAGCCTAAAGTGTTTTTCAGAAGCCCTTAATGGCTGGCTAAACACTCTTAATTGTATCCATCTGAAAGTCCCATTTCTAACCTCCTCACTATTCCAGCTCTTAAGCTGCTGTTCCCTAAACCCAATAAGCCTTCACATCTGGGCACCCTCTTCCATTAACCAAGGCAACCCAGCAACATTTTTCTGTTTATTTTTTTGGACTGGGGGGGGGTTAATAATTTCTTTTATTCCCCACAATAAGAGTTTTTATTGTAATTTTTATTAGATATTTTCTTTATTTACATTTCAAATGTTATCCCCTTTCCTCATTACGCCTCCGAAAACCCCCTATCCCATACCCCCTCCCCCTACTTACCAACTGCCCCGTTCTACTTTCCTGACCTGGCATTCCCCTACATTGGGGTATTGAGCTTTCATAGGACCAATGGTCTTTCCTCTCATTGATGTCTAAAAAGGCCATCCTACACATATGTAGATGGAGCCTTGGATTTCTCCATGTGTGCTCTTTGGTTGGTGGTTTAGTCCCTGGGAGCTCTGGACGTACTGGTTGGTACATATTATTCTTCCTCCCATATCTCCAGCCCTCAAGCCTTTTTCTCTTAATGAACTGCTTTTCTATCTACAGAATGGCTTAGTTTGGTGGCTTCTCATTGTGTCTTCTTACATTTGGTGACCAAATCTAGGAGGCGTGTTTGTGTCCTTTGGAAAACTGGTTCCTCTTTTAACAGAACCATACTGCCAACACAGCTTTCCTGTGGTACTGATCATTTGTTTCTGCTTGGCTCTGCTAATTTATCACATTCAGCTCTGGGTTCTGAATCTGTCTTTCTCACCACCTCTCTCTCCTGCATGCCTTTCCACCAGCTTTCTCCAAAGGTAGACTGTGTTATAGTCTGTATCTATCTCAGCAGATCTTCACTCAGATAAGAGACACTAACTACCCAGGAATCTATGTCAACACTGCTAATCCCAAACCAGGTCACCTCCCATAGCCTTGGCAGTCTGCCAGAACTGAAAGGCTCTTGACCCGGTGAGTGCCAAGAAAGGAGGAACTTGTCTCTCTCTTAATGAAGAATGCTGTTACTATATAAATCAATCTGGCCAAGTAGAAGAATGAAATAAAAGGCTACATGAGTTCCAATACAGAATTGAAACCCTAGGAACTAACTCCAATACAGGGCTCCCACTATGGTCTCTATAGGCTCGTGGCTTGTGCCTCTTCTTTGCTCTATAATCCCTAGTCTCCTCATAGAAATTATGACCCTCTGTCTAGTCAGCTGACCCAAATGACTGGTGAACCAGATGCTTCTGATGGAATTTCCTCACGTCTCCCAACATAGCCTGTTGGCTTGAGGTCCAGCTTTGGACCACCATTCGAGAACCCCCATTTTAACATGCCCTCTTAGCTAGAAGTAGCCAGAGGAATGCATCACTCATTATCATCAACAAAAGGCTGGGATGTTATGCCAGAAAATAGGTCTGAAAATGGCAATGTTGATGACAAAGGTTTAGCGGGACACCCCATCTTCTAAAGCTTTTTCAGAAGCTCCTCTTAATGTCTTGAGGAATGCAACTGTCAGCTCCCAACCTGTCTGAAAGCACCATGCTAACTACATGTTCCAGCTTCCTAGCTGTCTTCTCTTCCTAGATATCCATATAGCTTGGCACTGTCTTCTACTCTCTGAACAGTTTTTTGCTCTTAAGAAACTGCTTTTCTATCCATGGAGTGGCTTTGTTTAATGGCTTCTTGCTGTGCCTACTTACACACATAGCTTCTCATTTTTAATATGTTAGCTATTACCATTTCGTGAATGGCATGTAATGACTGAATACCTGTTAATAACCATAGAGAAACAAAAGAAAATAGATGCCATTAGAGGATATATACATCGTGAAGTTACAAGAGATCTCCATGATACCCTTGTCTTATTTTTATATAAATATACAACATAAAATAAATTTATTATTATATGTTAAAGTCAAAAGAAGACTTGAAAAACAGTAGGAGCAAAACACTATAATCACAATTGTCATATCTTCACTTGAATTACAGCTTTTGAAACCTAGTTTATATCTGTACTATGTTATCTATTCTTTCAATGAAGAATCACAACTCCTAAACTTTGTATGTCCAGAAGAAATAACATAGTGTCTTCTATGCAATGTAAATTACCAACTGGGAACAACTGAAAATTAAGTTGAAGGGTTTTTTTTTTCCAAGTGTATGTGTGATATGTACATGAATGCTTGTATGTGATACATATATGACTGCTTGTAGGTGATATGTACATGACTATTTGGATGTGGTGTGTACATGACTACTTGTATGTGATGTGTACATGAGTGATTTTTTTCTTCACATGTGTATCATTGTCTATGTGTGAGAATACGAGTATTTTATTCTAAACATTCATTTGCCTGAGTATGTCTTTTCTCACATAAAATCCATGAATTTCTAGAGAAAAGAATATTTTCACTTGACAGCTGTTTATTATATTTTATGGAGTTCATGAATCTCTTCTGAGCTTTGAAAAGGAATTGCAGTCAGGTACTTGACCTTGCAGTACCTTCAGTCTATTGGAACTGAGATCAAATATCAATACATTAAACAGAGGCTTATGTTGTGACTCTTAGGAGGAATGTGGAGATCCATTGAAGAGATTTACTAAGAGGAACCACCACAGTGAGAAGTGTCACTAATGTCATCTCTGAGGAATAGGTGTTCAGGCATTCATAACCTTGATTTCAGTGGGGTATTTTATGTCAAGGGAGAAATAACAAACCCTCAAGGTAATGTACTGTGAATTTAAGTGATCATGTGGACATAGAAATATATTAATTTTCCACTAAACTCTACATATTATTTAATAGTAACATAACTACTCAGTACATTTTACAATATTCTAAACATTAAATTACTGATGTTTTTGTAAGAATCAAAACATATGAGGGCCTTACATAAATCTTCTCAAATTTTTCCTCTCCCTGTCTCTCGCTTTATCTACTTCTTTCTTTCTCACACACATCTGCACAGCTTTTATGCTTAAATATATATAAAAACATAGCATTTGTATTTTAAAATATTTATCTACCTACTGATTTAAAATATATTAAAACATCTACCTGATTTTCTTCTATGGTTTTAACAACATAAATGAATATTGTATTTTATTTATTGAACATCAGCTATCTAACCTAAGTAGTTTAATATTAATAGACATCAAATCCATTAGATTATTGAGTATTTATATCTTTTCCATTTTTGTGCTACCATTTATTCTTTTGTATGGCTGAGTAGACAAACTAAATGCAATTACTTCTCAAAGTCTACATTTCATTTTTAAGTGTTGATTTTGATTTCAGTCAGTATTAACTCTATAATTCTTATCTTTTGCCAAAGCTTACACTCCCAGTTATATCACTCAGATTCTTCCACTTAAAAAAGTAAGCTATTCTCATAGAAATAATAGTTCAGAGTACATAAATGGTAAATATTGTGATTTAAAACACATTTCTCCTCCCTCCCAGTAAAATACCTAGTAAATTGAAAACATGTCTACAATAATCTATATGATATACTATTAGTCCAATACTAATAGTTATCTACTTTTTGGTCATACTGTTATTTTTCACTATTAAATCAGAAAGAACAGGGAAGCATCATGATAATAAATTGATATTTTCAACTTCCTTATATTAGAGTATGCCAGTTCCCTAACTTATGACTTTCAATGGCACATGAATTAGCAGTACACAACTCATGTTGCAATCTCAGAATCGACTGATGGTGATTCCAGCAGTCCATGTGAGCCATTTTCCAACTATCCTAGAAAGCACAATTCTCTATTTTATTCACAGACATACCTACCAATTTTCTCTAATGGTCCCTAAATACTAGAGCTCTATCTTTAATTTACTTATTCTACTGCTCATGAAATCTCTTGGATTTCTGCTTTAAATAAGCTCATGTATCAAAGTCCAGTATAAATAAAATTATTATTTTGATGATTTCTTGGATTCTTTGGTAGACTATAACCAATTTCTCCATAATGTTCCTTGGAGGTGTTTTTTTAGTTCTTTGAAGTATGTTCATATTCTCTTATTTTAACACTCTTATGTGATTATTTTTTACTAAACCTAAAATTTGGTTTTTCTCAGCTTTGTAGTTAAATGCATTAAATGAATATTCACTCATTGTTCAAAAGCAACTTAGGAAAAATGCCTTAAGTCTACATTCTGTTACAAGCTTTCAAATCCATGTAAACCACTATTTTCTCATGGATAAATACCTTTTAGGAGTACCTTTTGGGAGTAACTACAATCACTGTCTTTTGGAGTTCATCATCTCAACCTTGAAAAAAAAATAATCACCATATTATCCAGGCTTGTTGACAGTTTCTTTATCATGGCCAGGAAGGTATGGTCATTAGACTCTTCCCAGAGTATCCAAACACTAAACACCTGCCTAATGGAACTCTTCCAATATTTCACATGGCCTTAGAAAGGGACCAGAGTGTATAAGACAGGGATTGCTAGGAGATAGAGGTCTCCATCTATGTGGTTATGGGGAAGTTTCATTCCTGTGGAGTAAGACATTTTCAGGTGAATACTCTTGAGGGATAAGTACCCGCAGGTGTGTAAGTCACCCTTCATGTGCTCTCTATAAGGAAGGCCAATTATTGGTTCCCTAGAGTGATTCAATGATTCTCCAGAATAAACAAGGACAGAACCGTGTCTCTGTCATAGAGAACATGGGAGAAAATTCTGATTACTTCTACCCAGGAAGGAATTTTATCTAACACTTAGCATAAATGATAGAATATGAAAAACACGTGGTATGAGTTTAAAGAAAGCAATGGACTTGTGCTTGATATGGACAATGAAGAAAACAGCTGAAGTGTGTGTGTGTGTGTGTGTGTGTGTGTGTGTGTGTGTGTGTGTGTGTGTGTCTGTGTGTGTGTCTGTGTGCGTAATCAAAATTTTGATGTGGTGGTTTGTCACCGGGATTAGTTTCATGGACATGGACAGTGAGTAGTGAGATATGTAAGTAAAATGTTAAGATAAGATGCAGAAACTCAGGCAGAGATTGTTGGCCAGGGGTTCCTAGTCTGATAGTCTTGCTTGTGGTATGGCGTGGTTTGCCTGCTTGGTGATTTTTGTCTGCTCTGGAATATGAAGATGTTTTGAAAAACACTAAAGTACATCATCAACTCTGGAAATATCACATTAAGAGTTTACATATCACCAGAGACATCGTGGATGCTTTTAAGGATGGATAGGATATTTATCCAAGACCGAGAAGATAGCCAAGATGGGTTACTAGTATAAACAGAATTTCAACAAGAAAAAAGATATGAGGTTGGTGAACTCAACACTGGCTTCCTAGTTACCAAGTAAAAGACACGATGAAATGGAATTGTTGGCCTCCTGATTTTTATAGGTAGGAGGTCAAAAGGGGAAGAGGGCCTATATTAAAGCAATAAACAGATTACCTCCTAGGCTCCCCTATCCTGGAACCCCAGGGTGAATTCATTTAGCAATGAGGAAAAGAGTGACCTAGAGGTGAACACAGATGCCCTCAGCCCTGACCTTTAATATAGAGAAAGGGAAAATCTATGATCCAGCCTGCTGATGGAGATCTTAGCAATGCTCCAGTACAGGAAAGTACAGAAATCAGAATATTCATCTTCAGAGTTATTGAAGCTAGGGACAACTTCCTAACAACAAATGGAGGAGCCCTTTACCACATGTCCTGTAAGGCAAAGGGATATGGGGCACATGGAATCAAATAGAGTGCTCCAGAAGCAGGAAGGATGAGCAACACAACCCAATTATACCTTTGTGAGACAAAACCTTTAAATCTAGTGCGATATGAGATTACTCAGTCTGTGATGGATTGGCTCACAGGAACTGTCTACAGTACCTGATTATCTCCAACTGAAATCCCTGTTAATATTAGAGACTGAAAGACATCAGAAAAGGGACAGCCTGAGCTGTATGGTGGTCATTACCTTTATGAAGCAAGAAAGGCTTTGGCTGATCTAAAAGGTTTAGATCAGACCTGTTGTATCTTAGCAAGTTGTTAAAGCAAGCAAAAGTGAACAAGTAAATGAAGAGGTAGTGCAGCCCGGTAATAGGGTTCTCTGTCTCCCAAATACAGATGTGGACAGGCATGTGCAGTTTAGAGTCTTTAATGACAAAACTGATGTGTAAGCAAATGTATTGATAAGTCTCTAGAGGGCCTAATTTCCAAATCATCAATTCACCACCAGTTAAATGTGAATAGATAACAAGGATATACAAACCATTTCTGCTGTTCCCCTTGCTACAGAGGAAGGCCACTCAGGATGGGACTCTCCTCAGCTCTTCCTCTTATACAGTGGTCAAGTTTACCTGAAAGTGAACAGGGGCTTCATACTGAAAGGAAGATTCATTGGTCGCTCACTGAAGAATACCTTTGCCTTAGTAGATATTGAAGCAGAATAGGCATGGATTCACAGTATCCCCCAAAAGCATTGGCACCAATGGGCAATGATGGATAGGTACAAGATGAAAAACATACACGTGAATCCTAATAAGCTCATTCTGGGGGTAGGTAATTATTGCTCCCAAGAGTATCTATGCATTTCACTACTAAAAAAGTATATTCTTGAGGTGGATATCATAGTAGGACACATCCTGCAAACTATTTTTGATGGTATGAATTGTAAAAGCAATAATGGGAAGGAGGTCTGTAACATTATACATAGTCCAAAAGACAGTGAATATCAAAGGTGTATGCTTCCCAAGGACTAGGTGAAATTTAAGCATTTCCATGAGCTAGATAGCTCCTCAAGAAGGCCTGACTCATAGAGAGCTTAAAAAGGTAATGACTCCTATTCATGAAGCTTTGCCTAGCTGGGGAAACAGATGGGTTATTTCCATGCAACTGTAGATCCAGTTAACACATTTTATTGTTTAGTTTTGATATTGAAATTTAATTGTCACATTTCTCTCTTTTCCTTTCTCTCTCCAAAATCTTCCATAATTTTCTCCCCACTCTTCCTAAAATGTATGCCCCGTTTTCTCAATAATCATTACTGCATGTTTATATGTATTCATATATCCATCTATATTCTTAAATGCAAGCTTTTAAGTCCATGAGATGTTACTTGTTTGTATGTTTTTATGCAAGTAGTCAGCTGAGCATTTGGTACTAGGCAATCAATTGGTGTTCACTTTCCTGGAAAGGACCACTTCTGCCATTTCCAGCTTTATTTGGTTTAGCTGGCATTCTTTCTATCAGGTGAAGGCCTCATGGGCTTTCCCCTATACAGCTTTGCATGTTTGCTGGTGAGACTGGTGATATGGTATAGTCATATTGGTGAGAATTTATGGTTAGAGTTTCTTTTTTTAAGATTTTATTTTATATTATTTTTATTTATTTCATATATGAGTACACTGTCACTGTCTTCAAACACATCAGAGGAGGGCATCTGATTCCATTATAGTTGGTTGTAAGCCACCAACCATGTGGTTGCTAGGAATTGAACTCAGGACCTCTGAAAGAGCAGTCAGTGCTCTTAACCACTGAGCCATCTCTGCAACCCCATGTTTAGAGTTTCTAATTTTACTGCAAGACACAATCTAATAGTAAACTCTTTCGTCCTGTGGTTCTTATAATCCTAGTGAGTCCTCTTCTGCAATATTTCTTGAACCATTGATGTGGGAGGTTTTGTAGATTTATACTATAAAATTGGACTCCACAACCTTGCATTTTGATTGGTTGTGGTTTTCTGTAATGGCCTGCATCTGTTGCTAAGAGAAGTTTCTTTGATGAGGAGTTGAAAACTTCTTTTACCTGTGGGTATAAGAAAAAATGTTTATAGATTATTATTAGGTACGATACTGGTTTAGTAAACAATTCATTATACATTATTCTCTAATAAAAAGACTTAGCCATCACTGAGTAGTTAACTAGTTTTTTCAGTACCAGGCATAGCATCCTTCTTGTTAAGCTGGTCATAAGTCCAATTACAGAATGGTTGGTTCCCTTCAAGTTATGCACAGTATTGCTGTACTAATAAGTTATTACATCATGGTGGTTATTGAAGGGGTTCCTGTGCATTATAGCTAAGCATTACTGTTGGTTTCTTGGTTGCCTGCCTCCTTTGGAATTTTATACAACATTTCTGGTGAATGAAAGCAAAGCAATCTAAATGTCATAAAACTGATGAAAGAATAATGAAAATGTGGTACATAAACACTATGCAATACTACTTAGTTGTAAAAAATGAACTCATTAGCTTTGCAGATAAATAGGTGAAAAGAGAAACAATCATATTGAGTGAGGTCATCCAGACCTCTCTATGCAAAACAAACAAACAAACAAACAAAAATCTCCAAGTGTTGCATCTTCTTTCATTGGGGTCTCCTAGCTCCAAATCTTAAGTGTGAGTATTTATAATGTAGTAACTGTAGAAACCAGGAAAATCAAACCATTGCTAGGATAGTACTGGAGAGCTTGACAGAGAGAGAGAGAGAGAGAGAGAGAGAGAGAGAGAGAGAGAGAGAGAGAGAGAGAGAGAGAGAGAGAGAGAGAAGATGAAACCTCTTGCTATTACCCTTGCCCCTTTGTTATCCCCTAGTAAAAGGTTTTATATTTTAGGGAGGTTCTTAGACATCCCTGGCCAAAAGTTCAAAAGAAGCCTTTTAATTTATGTTGTTAGACTTTTGTTAAGTGGTCTTGGGTTTTTAAGGAGAGCACTATCAGTACAGATTAAAAAATGTTTATTAAGGGCTGGAGAGATGGCTCAGAGGTTAAGAGCAAGGACTACTTTTCCAGAGGTCTTGAGTTTGATTCCCAGCAACCACATGTGGCTCACAACTATCTGTAATGGGAGCTTATGCCCGCTGATGGTGTATCTGAAGTCAGCTACAGCATACTCATCATATATAAAAAAAAATGAATACAAATCTCTAAAATGTATTTATTAAAATTATATATGTATACTTATATTGCTCATATTATAGTTTTTTATTCGATATATTTTTTATTTACATTTCAAATGATTTCCCCTTTTCTAACCCCCTCACTGCCGAAAGTCCCATAAGCTCCCTTCTCTCCCCCTGTCCTCCCACCCACCCCTTCCCAATTCCCCGTTCTGGTTTTGCCCTATACTGCTTCACTGAGTCTTTCCAGAACAAGGGGCCACTCCTCCGTTCTTCTTGTACCTCATTTGATGTGTGGATTATGTTTTGGGTATTCCAGTTTTCTAGGTTAATATCCACTTATTAGTGAGTGCATACCATGATTCATCTTTTGAGTCTGGGTTACCTCACTTAGTATGATGTTCTCCAGCTCCATCCATTTGCCTAAGAATTTCACGAATTCATTGTTTTTAATGGCTGAATAGTTCTCCATTGTATATATATATACCACATTTTTTTGCATCCACTCTTCTGTTGAGGGATACCTGGGTTCTTTCCAGCTTCTGGCAATTATAGTTAAAATGGCCATTTTGCCAAAAGCAATATACAGATTCAATGCAATACCCATCAAAATCCCAACTCAATTCTTCAGAGTTAGAAAGAGCAATTCTCAAATTCATCTGGAATAACAAAAAACCCAGGATAGCTAAAACTATTCTCAGCAACAAAAGAAATTCTGGGGGAATCAGTATCCCTGACCTCAAGCAATACTACAGAGCAATAGTGTTAAAAACTGCATGGTATTGGTATTGTGACAGGCAGGAGGATCAATGGAACAGGATTGAAGATCCAGAAATGAACCCACACACCTATGGCCACTTGATCCTTGACAAAGGGGCTGAAGACATATTATAGTTTTTAAGTCAAAAGTTAATTATTCTTTGTGACTTCTCTGATACCTATAGTGCTATTTCACCCACTTCTCTATTTCTCTTATATTTACTTCCCATTCCATTCCTTAACAAGCCCTCTCTCTTTCTCATTTCCCCTATCAGATCATTGGTATCCTGCCATCACCCTGTATCCACTTCTCATCCCCTTCTGGACTTACTTTCCTTGCCCTCCCTAAGTAGCCCACCTTCCCTAGTTCCCTAATCAGATTACTGTACCACTTTAAGGAGGATGAAGAAATTAACATAGACAGATCCTAGGCTATAATTCAGTGGCAAAGATAACCTTGGAGGAGTACTCTAAGTACTCTTCTAAGTACACTATGACTTCAAACTGATCTCTAGAATCAGCAGCTAGAAGATACTTGAAATTGTATTATCCCTATTTTTAAAATACATGGTGTCTTCAGCAAGAGGGACCCTAGAGCTGCTGCCTTTGGATCAAGTTGTAGAACTCTAAATTCCTTCTCAAGAAACATGTCTGCCTTAATGCTGCTGTGCTTCTTGCCATGATTATAATGGACTAAATCTCTGAAACCATAAGCCAGCCCCAATGAAATGTTCTCCCTAATAAGAGTTGCCTTAGTCATGGTGTTTCTGTACAGCAATAAAACCCTAATAAAGATATCCATAATGGGGTAAATAGAAGGCACTTTGACCACAGCTCTTTCTGGTGTTTTGCAAATGTAGATGCTACAAAAGTTGGCATGTATTTTTTCATCAGTAAGTGGTGGAGTAAGCAAGCCTGATTACTGGTGTTATGCAGGGGCTATCCCCATTCTTCCAAAGATAAAGATCACTATAATTACTTCAATTCATCAAGATCTGGGATCTTAAGTGCCTTCACCTTCCATCTTAAATCATTGCCATTTTCTTTCAAGAATTACTTTTGAGAATAGATATTAAATTTAAGTGCACACATTGACATCATGAGTAAAACACAGGGTAGAAACTACAAAGAGAGAACATGTCACTCAAAAAATGTAAAAAAAAAAAAAGTGGAACAGATTTCTCTTCTTGAATATAAAGAAAGCATGGGAGGTGTAAGAATGAAACAAGAATCCTCTGCCTGGGGTTGTTCCTACAGGCAGTGGAGGCGCTGCATGGAAGAGCCTGATTTATTATTCTATTAAAGATGTAGTATTTTATTTGCAGACTTATATTGCATGATCTTCCAATTTCTCAGGGACACAATCTGGCTTATTTAGATAATAACAAGAACTGACTTATGCCCTGTAAAATACCCTAAAATTTGTAGTGTTTCGATGAAAGTAACTTGATAAATCTTTTGACCCCTAACTGGTGATAAACACTTGATCTGGACAAAAAAGAACAAGTTCTTAATGAATTAACAGAGGTATTTATGACTTGTAATTCCAATTGCACAGGATATACATTTTTTCAATGAAACATGTATTTCAAAAGGGTGTCTGCTTTTGAAACTGGTAATCATAATTCATTATAATTAAATAACATTTGATAGGAAACATTGATTTAGTAATATAAAGATACTAGCATGCAGAATATTATGAAATATTATAAATAAATTAAATTTATTTAATAATTATTAAATGCATTAGTTTATGTTCCATGTAAATGTTCAGTATCACTGGCTAATTATGACACATCAGACTTTATCATAGGTCTAGCTTATTATATGTAGTTAGTGTCATTTAATGAAACATTCATTCAGATAGTGTCTCTTGAATCAAATATAGAATTTAGGATGAGAAAATTAACAAAGGGCCCATGAGGCTTTCTGAAAACATTGCTTTAATAATATTTTACTATAATTGAAACAATAGAATAAGACTTAAATTTTAACTTAGTTAACACTTTCTATTATATGGTGATTTGAATTTTGCTTCCCGCATATCCTTGGACAGATGAACACTTGGTCCTCACCTGCTGGCCCTATTTAGAGGAGTTTGGGAGCTGTAGCCTTACTGGGAGTGGACACTGAGAGCTTAAAGTTTTTGCCAAGCCAGATTTTTCTGTTTCATTCTTAAGGTTCAAGATACAAGGTCTTAGCTTCCTGTTCCTGCCTGCTTCCTCTACGCTAATACTCTGGAACTACAATCTAAGCTCTTTTATCCCTAAGTTGCATTGGACATGGTATTTTTTGCCACAGCAATAAAATAGTAACTGATACAGAAGTTGGTACCAGACAGTGGGATTTTGCAGTGAAGAATCAGACCATGTTGTTTATTTTTGTTTCTTTGTTTGTTGAGTGTTTATTTGTTGGCTTAGTTATTTTGAGCAATTCATAGTTTTTGGAACTTTGGGATAGAAAAATGCCTGCAAGGTATAAGCAGGGCTTAATGGGTTTATTAGAAGTCAGAACTGAAAGCAATGCAGACTGTAGAGGCATATGTTTTAGTGGGAGAACAATGTTAGTAAAGAGTAAAATCTGTTATTGTAATATTTTGGCAAAGAATGTGTTTGTTGTTTGCTATTGTCCTAAGATCTTACCTGGGGATAAGTTTAAAGTATTTGACTAATTTCCTTTTGTGCAAGTGATTTTAAGACAGCCTAACACTGTTAAAGATAAATGAAACTCCAATTCTTCAAACTCCAAAAGGCAGTCAAACTATCCAAAAATAACCTCAACCTGGACAATACCAGCATTCCTCAGGAATTTGTGAAGCTGCATCCCCGTCTCCCAAAAGGAGTCATTTCCCATATCTTTGGTAAAAGGAAGAGCTGGGTCTCCAGTTAGCACATACCACAAGAGTCTCCATGCTCTTTCATTCCTTGCCCACAAATACTTGATATAAGTTACAAAGCCTGGTCACCTGGTCTTTCTGTGCCCCCAGCCACTAATCCTTCTTATAAACTGGCCATTCTCACCATTCTCTACTCTTGTTCTTCCCTCTCTGCTCTCCCATTGTCCTCACTTCTCTCATAGTCCTAGCCAAGTCCAGCTGGCTGGTCAGTCATGTTCAGTTTACATCTTAGCCAGATGCCCCTGGCTATTCCCTTGCTCATTATCTCAAAACAAAGAAACAAAACAAAAAAACAAAACAACAATAAAACAGAACAGAACAACCCCCGTTTTTCAATCATATCTTGGAGCAGTCCTGTCAGCAGTTTCTTTTTTTTCTTTTCTTTTTTTTTTAATTTTTTTATTCTATATAATTTATTTACATTTCAAATGATTTCCCCTTTTCTAGCGCCCAACTCCCCGAAAGTCCCGTAAGCCCCCTTCTCTTCCCCTGTCCTCCCACCCACCCCTTCCCACTTCCCCATTCTGGTTTTGCTGAATACTGTTTCACTGAGTCTTTCCAGAACCAGGGGCCACTCCTCCTTTCTTCTTGTACCTCATTTGATGTGTGGATTATGTTTTGGGTATTCCAGTTTTCTAGGTTAATATCCACTTATTAGTGAGTGCGTACCATGATTCACCTTTTGAGTCTGGGTTACCTCACTTAGTATGATGTTCTCTAGCTCCATCCATTTGCCTAAGAATTTCATGAATTCATTATTTCTAATGGTTGATTAGTACTCCATTGTGTAGATATACCACATTTTTTGCATCTGCTCTTCTGTTGAGGGATACCTGGGTTCTTTCCAGCATCTGGCAATTATAAATAGGGCTGCTATGAACATAGAAGAGCATGTATCCTTATTACATGGTGGGGAAATCCTCTGGGTATATGCCCAGGAGTGGTATAGCAGGATCTTCTGGAAGTGAGGTGCCCAGTTTTCAGAGGAACCACCAGACTGATTTCCAGAGTGGTTGTACCAATTTGCAACCCCACCAGCAGTGGAGGAGTGTTCTTCTTTCTCCTGAATTTTTAATCTTAGCTATTCTGACTGGTGTAAGATGAAATCTCAGGGTTGTTTTGATTTGCATTTCCCTAATGATTAATGAAGTTGAGCATTTTTAAAGATGCTTCTCTGCCATCCGAAGTTCTTCAGGTGAGAATTCCTTGTTTACCTCTGTACCCCATTTTTTAATAGGGTTGTTCAGTTTTCTGGAGTCTACCTTCTTGAGTTCTTTATATATATTGGATATTAGCCCTCTATCTGATGTAGGATTGGTGAAGATCTTTTCCCAATTTGATGATTGCCGATTTGTCCTCTTGATGGTGTCCTTTGCCTTACAGAAACTTTGTAATTTTATGAGGTCCCATTTGTCAATTCTTGCTCTTAGAGCATACCCTATTGGTGTTCTGTTCAGAAACTTTCTCCCTGTACCGATGTCCTCAAGGATCTTCCCCAGTTTCTTTTCTATTAGCTTCAGAGTGTCTGGCTTTATGTAAATATCCTTGATACATTTGGATTTGAGCTTAGTACAAGGAGACAAGGATTGATCAATTTGCATTCTTCTGCATGCTGACCTCCAGTTGAACCAGCACCATTTGTTGAAAAGGCTATCTTTTTTCCATTGGATGTTTTCAGCCACTTTGTCAAGGATCAAGTGTCCATAGGTGTGTGGGTTCATTTCTGGATCTTCAATCCTGTTCCATTGATCCTCCTGCCTGTCACTGTACCAGTTTTTAACACTATTGCTCTGTAGTATTGCTTGAGGTCAGGGATACTGATTCCCGCAGATTTTCATTTGTTGCGGAGAATAGTTTTAGATATCCTGGGTTTTTTGTTGTTTCAGATGAATTTGATAATTGCTCTTTCTAACTCTGTGAAGAATTGAGTTGGGATTTTGATGGGTATTGCACTGAATCTGTATATTGCTTTTGGCAAAATGGCCATTTTAACTATTTTGATTCTACCGATCCATGAGCATGGGAGGTTTTCCCATTTTTTGAGGTCTTCTTCCATTTCCTTCTTCAGAGTCTTGAGGTTCTTGTCATACAGATCTTTCACATGTTTGGTAAGAGTCACCCCAAAATACTTTATACTGTTTGTGGCTATTGTGAAGGGGGTCATTTCTCTAATTTCTTTCTCAGCCTGCTTATCCTTTGAGTATAGGAAGGCCACTGATTTGCTTGTGTTGATTTTATAACCTGCCAATTGCTGAAGCTGTTTATCAGCTGTAGAAGCTCTCTAGTGGAGTTTTTTGGGTCACTTAGGTAGACTATCATGTCGTCTGCAAATAATGATAGTTTGACTTCTTCCTTTCCAATTTGTATCCCTTTGACCTCCTTATGTTGTCGAATTGCCCGAGCTAGTACTTCAAGTACAATATTGAAAAGATAAGGAGAAAGGGGGCAGCCCTGCCTAGTCCCTGATTTCAGTGGGATTGCTTCAAGTTTCTCTCCATTTAGTTTGATGCTGGCTACCGGTTTGCTGTGTATTGCTTTTACTATGTTTAGGTATGGGCCTTGAATTCCTGTTCTCTCCAAGACTTTAAGCATGAAAGGATGCTGAATTTTGTCAAATGCTTTTTCAGCATCCAATGAAATGACCATGTGGTTTTGTTCTTTGAGTTTGTTTATGTAGTGGATTGCATTGATGGATTTCCGTATATTGAACCAGCCCTGCATTCCTGGGATAAAGCCTACTTGATCATGGTGGATGATCGTTTTGATGTGTTCTTGGATTCAGTTGGCAAGAATTTTATTGAGTATTTTTGCATTAATGTTCATAAGGGAAATTGGTCTGAAGTTCTCTTTATTTGTTGTATCTTTGTGTGGCTTTGGTATCAGCGTAATTGTGGCTTCGTAGAAGGAATTGGGTAGTGTTCCTTCTGTTTCTATTTTGTGGAATAGTTTGAAGAGTATTGGTGTTAACTCTTCTTTGAAGGTCTGATAGAATTCTGCACTGAAACCATCTGGTCCTGTGCTTTTTTTGGTTGGAAGACTTTCTATGACTCCTTCTATTTCTAGGCATTATGGGACTGTTTAGATGGTCTAGTTGTTCCTGATTTAATTTTGGTATTTGGTATCTGTCAAGGAAATTGTCCATTTCCTCCAGATTCTCCAGTTGTGTGGAGTACAGTCTCTTGTAGTAGGGTCTGATGATTTTTTGGATTTCCTCAGTTTCCGTTGTTATATCTCCCTTTTCATTTCTAAGTTTGTTAATTTGGATACTTTCTCTGTGCCCTTTGGTCAGTCTGGCTAAGGGTTTATCTATCTTGTGGATTTTCTCAAAGAACCAGCTCCTGGTTTTGTTGATTCTTTGTATGGTTCTCTTTGTTTCTACTTGATTGATTTCGGCCCTGAGTTTGATGATTTCCTGCCTTCTACTCCTCCTGGGTGAAATAGCTTCTTTTTCTTCCAGGGCTTTCAGGTGTGTCATTAAGCTGGTAATGTATGCTCTCTCCATTTTCTTTTTGGAGGCACTCAGGGCTATGTGTTTTCCTCTTAGCACTGCTTTCATTGTGTCCCATAGATTTGGGTATGTTGTGTTTTCATTTTCATTGTGTTCTAAAAAGTCTTTAATTTCTTTCTTTATTTCTTCCTTGACCAATGTATCATTGAATAGAATATTGTTCAATTTCCACGTGTATGTGGGTTTTCTGTTGTTTTTGTTGCTATTGAAGACCACTTTTACTCCATAGTGATCAGATAGGATGCATGGGATTAGTTCGATCTTCTTATATTTGTTGAGGTCTGTCTTGTGACCAATTATATGGTCGATTTTGGAGAAGGTGCCATGAGGTGCTGAGAAAAAGGTATATTCTTTTTTTTTAGGATAGAATGTTCTATATATATCTGTTAAATCTCATTGGTCCAAAGCTTCAATTACTTTCATTGTGTCCCTGTTTAGTTTCTGTTTTCCTGATCGGTCCATTGAGGAAAGTGCAGTGTTGAAGTCACCCACAGTTATTGTGTTAGGTGCAATGTGTGCTTTGAGTTTTAATAAAGTTTCTTTTATGAAAGAGGGTGCCCTTGCATATGGAGCATAGATGTTCAGGATTGAGAGTTCTTCTTGTTGTATTTTTCCTTTGACCAGCAAGAAGTGTCCCTCAGAGTCTCTTTTGATGACTTTGGGTTGAAAGTCAATTTTATCTGATATTAAAATGGCTACTCCAGCTTGTTTCCTGAGACCATTTGCTTGTAAAATTTTCTTCCAGCCTTTTACTCTAAGGTAGTGTGTGTCTTTGACCCTGAGGTGTGTTTTGTGTAGGCAGCAAAATGTAGGGTCCTGTTTATGTATCCAGTCAGTTAGTCTGTGTCTTTTAATTGGGGCATTAAGTCCATTGATGTTAAGAGATATTAAGGAAAAGTAATTGTTACTTCCTATCATTTTTGACGTTATTTTTTAAATTTGATTGCTTAACTTCTTTTGGGTTTGATTAAAGGTTACTATCTTGATTTTTCCAGGGTGAAGTTTCCCTCCTTGTATTGGTGTTTTCCTCCTATTATCCTTTATAGGGCTGGGTTTGTGGATAGATATTGGGTAAACTTCGTTTTGTCATGAAATATCTTAGTTTCTCCATCTATGGTGATTGAGAGTTTTGCTGGATATAGTAGTTTTGGTTGGCATTTGTGTTCTCTTAGAGTCTGCATGAGATCTGCCCCGGACCTTCTAGCCTTCATAGTCTCAGGTGAAAAGTCTGCTGTGATTCTGATAGGTCTTCCTTTATATGTTACTTGGCCTTTTTCTCTTACTGCCTTTAATATTCTTTCTTTTTTTTAGAACATTTGGTGTTTTAATTATTATGTGATGGGAAGTATTTCTGTTCTGGTCCAGTCTATTTGGAGTTCTGTAGGCTTCTTGTATATTCATGGGCATCTCTCTCTTTAGGTTAGGGAAGTTTTCTTCCATAATTTTATTGAAGATATTTGCTGGCCCTTTAAGTTGTAAATCTTCACTCTCATCTATGCCTATAATCCTTAGGTTTGGTCTTCTCATTGTGTCCTGGATTTCCTGGATATTTTGGGTTACAAGCTTTTTGCATTTTGCATTTTCTTTCACTGTTGAGTCCATGGTTTCTATGGAATCTTCAGCATCTGAGATTCTTTCTTCTATCTCTTGTATTCTGTTGTTGATATTTGCATCTCTGTCCCCTGATTTCTTCCCAAGGCTTTCTATCTCCAAAGTTGTCTCCCTTTGAGTTTTCTTACTTGTTTCTACTTCTGATTTTAGATCCTGGATGGTTTTGCTTAGCTCCTTCACTTGCTTGTTTATGCTTTCCTGTAATTCTTTAAGAGATTTTTGTGTTTCCTCTTTCATGACCTCAGCCTGTTGACCAAAGTTCTCCTGTATTTCTTTAAGTGTTTTTTGCGTTTCCTCCTTGTTGGCTTTTGTATTCTCCTGGATTTCTTTCAATGATTTTTGTGTTTCCCTTGCAAGGGCTTCTAACTTTTGATCCATTTTCTCCTGAATTTCTTTAAGTATGTCCTTCATGTGTTCCTTTACCAGCATTATGACCAGTGATTTTAAATCCAAATCTTGTTTTACTGGTGTGATGGGGTATCTAGGACATGTTGGTAGAGGAGAATTGGGTTCAGATGTTGCCATATTGCCTTGATTTCTGTTAGTGACGTTCCTGCGTTTGCCTTTTGCCATCTAGTTCTCACTGTTGTTAGTTTGTCTTGTTAGTGCTGGACTCACCAGTGCAAGCTGCCCCTTCCCAGTTGGCCTCTGGTGCACAGCTTACCTCCTGCACTGCCTGTAGACAGGGTGCTGCTGCCCAGGCTGTTCAGATCCCAAAGCAGGCACCCGAAGGCTCCCGCTGGGGCTAGCTCGATTCACCGGAGCACACCGACTTCTCCCAGCTCGCCGCCCAGAAGCCCCTCTAGCCTCTTGCAGGACCTGGAGATGTGGTGACGCCGCCCAGGTTGATCTGGATCTGGAAGTAGAGAGGGTTGAGCTGAGGGCTCCTGCCTGAGGCCTTGCCCCAGATTGTGTCTGTGGACCAGATGGAGCCTGTGTGAACACCCAGGGAGCGCCGACGGTGTATGCTGCTGGGACCTCCCCTGTGTTCTGATCACTCTGCTGGGCAGCCGATCCCCCAACCGGGCTGGCACACACAAGGTTAGCCTGGCCGCCCAGGCCCTGAGTCCAGGCAAAAGCCTGGGAGGCCAAGGTCTGAGCAAAGTTCCCTTAGGGCTATGACTGTTAATTGGCTCTGCCAGGTGACCAGGATGGCGGGCGTGCGTGCTTGTGCTCCCCGAAAGCTCTGGGAGAGTCTGCTGTGCTAGCAACCTCCTGGGCGGGTTGACACACAGATGGCCCACCAAGCCACCCAGTTCTTGGGGTCGGTCTTCGGCTTTTTGGGGCCTAGACCCCTGCTTTGTTAGCCTCAGGCTATGCCTGTTATGGCTCTGCTCACCAGAGTTCTCTGTTGCTCTGTAGGCAAAATGGCGGCGCGTGCCCAGCCCAGGGCAAAAAAACCTCCTGGCTGGGTTGGCACCCCGATGCCCCCCCCCCCCCCGGAACAGCCCAGGGCCTGGGTGTAGGCCAACGCCCGTCAGCCTCAGACCTCCGCGGTGTTGGCCTCGGATTATGTTTATGTAAATCAGTCTGTCCGATATCTCTGGAGTCCGAAACCAAGATGGAGGTGAGCCTCTCCTGACTGGGGGGAGGCCGAGTTCTGAAGTGGCTTCCGTGCAGTGAAAGGCGCTGCAAAACTGCAGCTGCTTGCAGCCCGGCTCGTCAGCAAAGGTCAGTGGTTGTGGACGCAGGGGCTAACTGGACCCTGTGTCGCCTTGGTTCCACTGCTGATGGCCCTTCAGCTGGACCAGCCACTGCTGCACTTCCGCCGCCACCGCTGCCGCCGCTGCCGCTCCAGCAGTTTCTTTACTGTATCTTCTCATATACGGTTACTGGTATTTATTCTCATAAAGGTCTTTAATATTTAAAGAGCAAAATGAATCAGAAAGAAATACAAAACTTAAGGTTGCAGAGGAAATGTACTCTGGCAAGTTTTACCTTATAGCCAATAATAGTATTTAAAGAGAGGCTGCAATTGTTAACCTAGTTAGCTATAGCAAGGAGATATCTTATCTGATCTGGAATTACAGGAAGGGTTCCCTCAGGATAAGACACCACCTGGCTAAGCCTATAACTTATTAGAGAAGACAAAAGATGTTTTCTGTCCCTGGAAAGCAAGTACATTAACAGCTACTAGTGTGATTCAAGGTTACATCCCAAGTGTGGAAAGCCGCGACTGTATTTGCCATTACAAGATGGCGCCGGCTTCCACTGTGCCAACTCTGCTTTCTTAGTGAATAAGCTATCTGCGCATGTGCAAGAGTATTTTCACGCCAAGTCTCTGTCCGTCCTGGGGCACTCGAATGAGGTCATGAGTAAACAGCCAATCAGGTGTGTACACGTCACGCCAAAGGGTATATAAACCGCGTCCATGTTGGGTGCGGCGTCTCCCTCCACGAAAAGCATCAATAAAGCTTGGCTGCACAAGGATCCTGAGTGTGCCGCGTCGTTCTTGCTGGTGAGACGAAAGCGCGGGACACCCAAGATGCCATCCAAATTCAGCAGTATCATCTACATTATATCAGCTTTAAAGTCAGGAGTGATACAAGAGTAAGGGAATTTTGGATTCCTCTACCACAGTTTCAGAGAATTGTTGATACCAAATAATATATGTTAGGGAGTTTCTACTTAAAGACCCTGAGAGGGTAAGAGATCCTGAGAGGCATTGCAAGAGACTGTGGATGTTAAGCATGGATTGAGTTAAAGACCACAAGATGTTTTAGTTGCCAGAGCCATAAGATATCTATTCATGAAAGGTTCACACAAAGACTTGAACCAGCTGAAGAGAAAGATGTGCGTTGAAGGCACAAATCTGGAATGGCAGTTACCTAACTATCTATAAGGCATGATGCTAGAGGATTGGGTGTTCGTCCTATGTTTAATTTATCTGCACCTAATACTTGAACAACTGAACACAACATAAGTGAACTATACATATGTTATATGGTTAATAGAACTATAACAGCTTTTCTGAATTCTTGTTAAAATTATTGAAAAATTAAGATGGAATACAAATTTCTGTTTTATTTATAGCATTGCAGTTTGGTATAGAAAGAATAAATACAGAATACTTGGATTTGTAAGTTCTTTTCTCTTCAAAACATTTTGGTTATTTTTAATTTGTCATTTTTATATTAATGGATGTTGCTGCCTACATGTATGTATGTGTATTATGTGTATTCAGCATCTACAGAGTCCAAAAGAGGGTGTATAATTACCTAGAATGGGTTTCAGAGAGTTGTTATCTGCCATGTGGGTGCTCAGAACCAAAGTCAGGTCCTATAAAAGAGCAGCGGGTAATCTTATCTGCTATGCCAATTCTCTAGCTCCATGGGAGGTCTTTTTACTTGTCAAATGAATATCAACTGAATGTAGTCATATTATTTTTAATCCTTGAACAAATTATAGGGTTGAATACATGTCCGCTCCAACAATTCCTGTTTGAGGATGGTAAGTCATTCGTGAGGAATATCTTACCAAATCACTCCACTCCAGTCATGACAGGAAGCAGGTTTTTAATACACCTATTGTCGCCATGCCTGCTGGGATCATGATGATTAGAAGATATAGTTAAAGAAAAATAAATCATAAGCTATCAGAATTTTGATAGGAAGCTGGAAATTGTAGTCTAGCAATAGAAGGGTGTTGTGAACATCCATATAATTTGTGTGGGTAGATTGGAAAGCCTTATTTTAAGATCTAATAAAGAGAAATTATGTAGCAGATATGATATAGAAACATTAATCCACTGCTAGCTAAAAATGAAAAAAAAATAAAAGTTGCTATTTTTAAAAGCCATCTCACTTCCTACATCTTTCTACAAATTTGCTGTGCTTTCTGCTACAGTGAATTTTCAGAAATGATTAGAGCCTTACAGCACATGCAACAGATAAATGACCCATTTGTATTCAAACCACTTGTGCTTACAATGTACAAAGTTAGTGAATCACAGCAGCTAGTGGGGCTTTGTAAACTCATTTAGCTACAAGCAGTACACTATAGAGAGTGTGTGTTTATATACATGTTTGTTTATAAGGCAGAAGAACAATCAGATTTTGTCCATTGACATTTTATTGTTCCATAGTAGAATACTTCATCTGAAGACAGTGAATAGTCAGGAATGCCTTTCATAGTTTCAGTATGAATTTTAACCACCTGTGTTAATACATTCATAGTTCCATTCCTAGGAAGGCAGAGTCAGGAGGATTAGGGCTGAACTATTAAGATCTTTGGTTTTGTTGTTAACTGGACACAATGCAAAATCACCTGGGAACCCAGTTTCAATGAGGAATTGTTAGGTCTACTTATGGGCATGTCTGTGAGGGATTTTCTGAAAAGATAAGAGAGGTGAGAAGACCTACTTTGGGTTGACACCATTTGATGGGTGGCTTGAATGAAAAGGTGAGAACAGATTAAACATGACAATAAATACATGTATTAATTGACTTCTACTCTTGACTGAATGTACTATGTTCCTATATTTTAAGGCTTTGATGCCTTCACATCCCCACAATCATGGAATGTAACTAAAGTTGAGAGCCAAGTCAATCTTTATTCCTCCAGTTGGTTTTAATCAGGTACTTTACCACACTCAAGAAAAAAGAAGCAAGCAAAACACCATAACTAGTTCAAGTCCAGATTGGACTATAAAATATCCTATCTCAAACAAATAGACAGACAAATAAAATCCTTACAAGATGTGTACTAAAATTAAATTATGTCATAGAATAGATCATTCATTGATTATGCATGATTTCAATACAAGCATGAGAACTAGATTTTGGTTCTCAGAATCTAAATGACAAAATATATGTGTAGTTTACGGCATACATGTAACCTTGAATAAGGTTAGGAAAAGAAGGATCATTGGGTTTTGATGGATGACAGCCTAGTAGAAAAAGAATTCCAGTTCCAGGTACAAAAAGATCCCTGTCTTAGTGGAATAAGGTGGGGACTGATAAAAATTTCACAAACACACTTCCTTTATCTTCTTCTTCAGTACATATGACACACACACAGTAATAAAATAAAATAAGTGCAATTAAATATAATTTTATCCTTCATATAAAATACATTTAAAATTCAATTATCTGTTAATTGATATAAGAAAATTGAGACTTTAAAAGATATGGGGGAAGTTAAAATTTTTACATTTTGTAATAGAGGTTAAGAAAAACTTGTTGATTAAATAGTGTATTCCTGGTTCAATAACTTGTAATAAAATTCATGATTTTTTCATTGTTTTCTAATAAAAAGACTTGGATAAGATGCTGAAATCATATGCTCCTCAGTTTCCCCATGTTTGATTTGAATCTCAGTTATCAAGAATAACAACCATTTTGGATGATAAATCTGATACTCTGTGGGAAACAAAGAGCACAGTGTGTGACTTAATATAAACTTAATATAGGATGTGCATTCTTTAAGTAGTTTTGAGTGCTTTTGGTATAGTTTTAATTCTTCCTTCATGGCATTTGGATTATTACAATGAAGTGTTGACATGATCTTTGTTGTTTGTGTTTGACTTAAAGTGAACATGGAAACCAGGACTCTACAAATAGAATATAGAAAAAATAAAGCAAATAGGAAGACTATCATAGACAGAATAGTCAAAGCAGAGAATGGATTGGGAAGAAAGTAAGAATGAAGGGAAAGAGCTAACAGAAGTGAGGTGTGAAGGAAAAGAGCAATGAAATTTGTGTCCTTGCAGCCCAAATGTCTTTTCCACCATGCTATTGCTGTGAAGAGACACACAACCAAGGAAACTCTTGAAAAAGAAAGCTTTTAACTGTAGGATTGCTTAGTTTCAGAAGTTTATTTTGTTACTGCCACGGCAGGGAACATGCCTCCATTTCGTGGTCCCAGAGCAGTAGTGGAGAGCTCATCCTGATCTGCAGGCCAAAAGAGCAATACTAGACCATGGACATGGGCTGTTGAAACCTCTAAGGCCACTTCTGGTGTCATACTTCCTCTGATCAATCAAACCTTCTAATCCTTCCATTCCTATCAAATACTCCCACTCCATGGTGACTAATTATTCAAGTATATGACCCCACAGAGTCCATTCTCATTCAAATCACCACATTTCATTCCTTGGCCCCCATAAATTTATAGCCATAACATAAGGCTATATGCACAAAGTCCAACATAAATGTCCCAATTGTCTATCATATTCACAAGATTCAAAGTTAAAAGCTTCTTATTCATCTCCATGTCTGATGTCAAAGCATTCTTCATATCTCCAACACCTTCTAGCTTTGTTGAATGCAACAAAATAAAATGTGTAGTTGGAGAGGTCAGAATTAGGACCTACATGATGTGAAAGATGGCGCTAAGAAGACAGAGGTTAAAAGTTTAAGTAGGGGATCCTGACAGGGAATGAGAAAATGAGGCGGTAGGGGATGGGTTGGTTGGCCAAACCAAAAATGTCTAATGAAGTCTTATGTATAACCACCAGTTTTCAATACAATTACAGACATCAATTAAAATTGTGTCAGAGTAGACCCTATATGTGTGGACAATGTCTTCCAGAAGATACTTACCAAATGATCCAGAAACTGCTTACTAACCAATGAGTAATTGGCTAAAAATTTCCAAAAGATAGGTGAAGTAGTATACACAATTGCCATTACTATTAGTTGTCTACGAGAAATAGAAAATAAGACCCTATTGATGAAAAAAATCAAAAAACATTTTGATATCAGGACAGACATAAATCAATCATGAACTGACTAAGAAACTTTTTTCCTCCTAAGTACCCATGTTTTGGCACAAGTTTCTATACAGGCCATTGTGAGAAAAAGACTTCAATAATCTTACCCCAGTTGCATTTTACATACTACAGTTTTGAACTGCCAGCAATGTGTGCTCACTGGTATAATACTAGCATGACAGTTGTGGGGGTAATCAACCATTTTCTGATTGGATATGAAGCCTGCTCTATAGGAAGTATTTCCTGGTTAGTACTAAAAATCTCCTCAAAATCTCATGGCTGGGAGGTCATAGCTATTATGGGGAGGGTACTGTTGTTTTACTAAATGGTCATGCTGTCAAACTACCTTCTAGATGTGTATGTTTATACTCAAGAAACTAGGATGCACTCAACATCAGTTAGACAATACAGTGGGCAAAAGTTGATGGGGAGACACATAACATGTCTAAGTTCTGAGAATAGCTGACTTCGAGTGTTTTCAGATGTAAATGGGGTATCAATGTCAACTCTGCCTAAGCTCAGAGAACATCATTGAAGATGAGACAAACAGAAAATATCATCCAAGGGATCAGGAATGGTGTGGAACTATCTCCAGGAGAAATACAGCTGCTGCACACGCATCTTCATAATTGTGGTTAATGGCACAAGTTCAAGAAAGTTGAAATTCTAAGGTCTGATCTCTGGCTAAGGACAATTGACAATTTATGGCTGCTAAGGCGGTAAGGAGCATTATTTTTCCTTCTTGGCTCTGGCCATTAGTGAGCTGCTTATTTCCCAGAGAATGTCTCCATACCCATGCATATATTAACAGTAATAATCATATTAAATTGAAGACATCTGACCTAAAGTTGAAAGTGAGGTGTATCTAAAGGAAATCGTGGTAAGAGTTGGATGCAGAAATGGAATAGAAATGAGATCTTAAAAATAAAATTCTACAGAAAAAATATAAATTTATAGTAAAAATGTCTATAAAGATAAAAAGTTTTATGGCTTCACTTTTACAAAACACTCACATGAGTCATTCACATAACCATGCCTCTCTTTTTTAAATTTTTCTATTTTATTAGATATTTGCTTTGTTTACATTTCAAATGTTATCCTCTTCCCTCCTTACCCCTCTGAAAACTCCCTATCCCATCCCCTCCCCCCAACCTCCCTTCCCACTTTTCTGACCTGGCATTCCAGTACACTGGGCCATTGAGCCTTCACAGGACCAATGGCCCCTCCTCTTATTGATGTCTAAAAAGGCCATTCTCTGCTACACATGAAACTGGAGCCATGGGTCCCTCCATATGTACTCTTTAGTTGGTTGTTTAGTCCTTGGGAGCTCAGGGGGCACTAGTTGGTACATATTATTGGTTTTCCTATGAATCTGCAAACTTCTTAAGAATTCTTTATCAATGATGTGATATGATTGTACCCCATGACAGTAGATAACTGAGCATTTATCACTGCCATAGTTTAAGTGAATGCACACAAGAGCAATGTCATTAAGGATGCATTTCTCAGAATGTATCATAGACACTAGGCAATAGATAACTGTTTTATGAATTACACTGTTTTATGAAGATAAAGTGGAAATAGCTTTCTTTTGGTACCTATTACATGTAAAAGAGCTTATTTGGCACTTAGCAGGAACACTGGGAGATGGGTGTGGTGTTACTATTATATTGAAAGAGACTGTGACTGAGGAATGTGAAGAAATTGATCTCCCATGTTTATACAGTTAGAACCATTGTTAATGACAAAGAAGAATCACAGCCATTTTACCTGAATTAAAGCTAAGGGAAAATATCATCAAATATGGTATAGTGAAAGTATTGGAAACACAGTGATCACTCATAAACACCAATCTGTTATTGTTAGTATGTAACTCATAACTATTCTTACATGTTTTGTTTTTGAAAGTACAATTAGATTTAAACTTTATGTAATGTGACATTTAAATACCTGAATGTTCAATAATATTGGATATTCAAAGAACACCTTATGACTATTTACAGTCCATTCAACAGGAGCTGGTCAATGCTTCGCCTTACAAGGGACATTTATTTTTTTTATCATCACCCATGTCTGGTTATTTAATACTTTTCAATGTGAAAGCTGCTCTGTACAGAAAGATGTGCACAGGAGCCAGATGTTGTGAGTGCTTCTCCCTCTACAGTCTTCTTATACAAATGAGCATTTGTGAGTAATACAAATATTGTGCATCATATGGGTGAGCACAGGCTGAATGCTGAGAATATGTATACCAAACTAATAAATAAATTGCATATATATATGTATATATATATATATATATATGCCTGTGTGTATATATATGTGTGAATATCTATATGAATGTATACATAAATCTACACCTTTAATTTTTGTATCTTAATGAAATGATCATGCCACAATGAACCTTATGTTTATAAGTACAATTTGAAATTTCACTTAAAGTGTATTCATAAAACTGCAGAGAAATTCGAGATTAACTGAGTAAGATCCTCTGACAGAAGTCCACTGGGAAAGGAGGAAAATTCAAATAAAGTTAATACCTGCAATTTAATTTTATAATCATCATGAATGTGAAAATCCCCAAGTCCTTTCTCAGTAGATTAATGAATGCTCTTTTGTGCAAGTAATAGAACATGGATCCATAGTAATTTCATATTAATTGATCTTTTTGGTGGGTAGAATCAATACACAGATGTGAGGCTATAAGAATGTTCGAATTTCCTGGGTTTTTTTTTTTTTTTTGCAACAGTCCTATTACCATCACTTTATTCATGCTTTCAAATACAACTCAAAAACACTTCCATTCTTACATTTTTTAAAAAAATATTCAAGCACTGCCAGAATAATTCCAACCCTTAATAATTGTCTGTCTTTATACTTGAACATATATATGGTAAGGACATACATGATTTTATTGTGTAGTTGGCATAGAATAATACTAGTATTTGCTACAGTTAGCTAGCTGAGATACAGAGGAGGACTGTGTGTTCAAAACAGCAAGAACAATGCCAATGTTCATATTTTATTTACACTACTCTTCCATTTCTTTAAAATACTCTTAATATAAAAGGAAAACGTGCAAGAGTAGATAGGAAGTGGATTGCCTATTGAATTTAGAAAATAAAAAAAAATGTGAGGTACTGCACAAGAAAGATAATAGACTAGTTCTGTGAACTTGACATTCTTGGAACAATGTGGAAGATCAGGGTTATGAGGACAGTGCCAAGTCTCACAGAGTCATATGAAAAATATTTGAAAAGAAGATCTTTGCTACAGAGGAAAATATATTATATACAATTAGAAAAAAACACAGAAAGATCCTATGTTAGGATGGTCTTCTATGTTTAACAGATAATAACAATTTTCATAAAAGACCACATCAGAGAGAGTGGGGTCTGAGAAGGCTGTGCCTTAGGGGACAATTCCCAGCTGTCAATGTCTGTTGTACCAAGTCCAAACTCATGGCCATAGCTGCTTCCAACTTCAGTAAGTGCAGAGTTTAATGAAAGGAATAGAAACTACATGTTTGAAATACACTGTATGTTATCCAGGCCTTGAGGGGAAAAGGTTATTTGCCTCTATCTGTGGACTGTGAGATGTTTTCATGTTGTTTTGTTTGTTTGTTTGTTTTTGAGGAAAATGTAAAGTCATTTACAAGGCGGTAATCAGAGAAGGTTTTGACAATGTTTTAAAAAAAAAGTAAACTATGTTGTTTCTTTGCTTTGTGACTAAAATGAAGGCTTTGAAGGTAGAAGGCTCCTTGCAGCTGGTGTGAAAACCAGGTGAAAAGTCTATGCTGTGGAACTGAGCCTCCAGCAAGCTGCAAGCTGCAAGGCATGCTGATCTGGAAGACAGTGACTTGAGCACCATGCTGATAGAAATCTGCCCTGGAAGAGCATTAAACAGTGAGATGGAGAGATGGCTCAGGGGTTAAGAGCATTGGCTGCTTTCCCAAAGGACTAGGGTTCAATTTCCAGCACCAACATGGCAGCTCATAACTTTGTAACTCCATGTCCAGGGACACACACACTCTCTCTCTCTCTCTCTCTCTCTCTCTCTCTCTCTCTCTCTCTCTCTCAATCTCTCTCTCTCTCAATATCTTTCACTCTCACACGTACACATTCAGGCAAAACACTAATGCATATGATAAATCAACAAACAAGTAAAAGATTTGACTTTAAACAGTGAAGCTCACAGCCATTAAGAAGCCTGTCAGTATTCGTTGTAGAAACAGACATGTTTCTCTTACCTCTACATCTATTGTTTTTATTCTGAAGACACATTCATGACCATATATAACCAAACAATGGCACTTCTGGGAGTAATTTAATATATGCCTCAATATAATCTTTAATTTTAATCTCATCTTTATTAGGAAACTAAATATGTTAATTATTGTAAAATTAATCCTATAAAGACTATCTGACCTATAAACATGATTATACCTAATTCAAACACATAATTAATGTTAAGGCTATATATCATATAAATATACAAACACACACACATATGAGCACATGTGTACTTCCAACATCACATTCCTCTTTTACTCCTCCACTACATCATTTCTATTTTGTTATATAGAAATATCATTTCATCATTGGGCAAATATAAGTAAATAGTATGATGGCTGATCTTTAATTTTTGAAATTAAATATAATTATGTTGATTTTAGGCTGTCATAAAGTTCTCTTGTCAAACAGCCCATAACATTTGTGTTTCTGTTAATTTTATACTATCCAGTAGAATAGTTATTGTTTAACATACTCCCAAGGAAGGTTTGTGCATGTGAGTGTGTTTGATTGCACATGGAGGAGAGGGAAATAACAGGGAGAGGAAGAGGGAGATGGAGAGGGAAAAGAGGAAGGAGGGAGAGGGAGAAGAGGAAGGAGGAAGAGGGGAGGGGGAAGGAGAGGGAAAGGGAGAGGGATCATGTGATATTTGGGAAGCTAAACTTTCTACTTTTAGCTTGTGCATAAGAGGCAGCAGGTGATATAATGAGAATCAACCCCAGAGGCCTGAGGAGGAAGCCAGCAGCTAACCCTGTGAGCTCTGATTCAGCATTAAGGAAAGAAACATCAACCTCAGGATCAGACAGATGTCCAGGATCGAAAAGCAGCAGATTTTCCCTTCTTGTGGCTCAGTGAATTAGATGATGATCTATCAGGCTGCTGAAGGTGAGTCTTCTTTGGTATACCTACAGGCTCAAGCACTAGTCTTCCTTAAACCTTCTCACAAATTCAGAGCGATGTTTTACCAACTCTGTGAATAGCTCTTAGCCCTATCAGTTTGACACACAAATTTGAACATTATGTTTCAATTCTGAAGCCTTCATAGCAAATGCACATGTAAGTTTTCAGATGTAGCACCTTATTCTCAATTCTGATGTTTTTGACCAATAATTTTGTCTGCAACCCTAAAGCAAAGAACATATGCTTTTTGGTTCCTTATTGCATGCAATAGTTTGGAACATATTCAATCCATATTTAACATATTGACATTTTAGTCATCATGTGCCTTGCAGTTATTTAAAAATAAAGAAATACTGTAAGACTTGGTAGAGCATATCTGAAAACCCAACATGGGGATGTGGAGTCATGAGTGATGCCCTGAGTCCAAGGCCAGTTTAGATTAGAGCCTGTGGGAAGGAAGGAAGGAAAGAAGGAAGGAAGGAAGAAAAGAAGGAAGGAAAGAAGGAAGGAAGGAAGGAAGGAAGGAAGGAAGGAAGGAAGGAAGGAAGGAAGGAAGGGAGGGAGGGAGGGAGGGAGGGAGGGAGGGAAGAAGGGAGGGAGGGAAGAAGGGAGGGAGGGGAGGGAACAGAAGGAGGGAAGGAAGGAGGGAAGAAAGGAGGGAGGGAGGAAATGTAGAATAAAAGAAAGGGAAAAGGAAGAAATATTGTTTACATTTTTTTTTTGTATTAGGACTAGAGATAGTCTAAGAGTTCTAAATTTCACATTTAGTTTTGTTCTAAATTATATTTTGTGTTCAACGAGATGGAGGCTTAAGACCCTGCTGTCAGTCTGTGACACACATGTTGCACACATACTTCTTAGAATAAGATATCAGTAACTCAACATAGATTTTAAATAAAAAAAAAAAGGAAAATAAAGTTTGTGTAGTCTTGGTCCTTTTTGCAATAGGGTTTTGGTATAAAGAAATAGAGGACTGTCTATGTTTGCATTTGAGAAGAATGTCTATTACAGTTTGAGAAAACAGTGCTGGAAGGGGTTGTGGTGGCTTCCCATGCAAAATTATTCCTTCTAACACTTGTCAGAATGATCTCATTTTAAAATTCAAGATCAAAGCAGAATGTAAATGTACTTGCCTGCTGCGTAGGAAACAGCCCAAAGCAGTGTGTTACCACTGAGTCTTGACAAGGTCCACATCTCACTTGAATTTTATCAAGATAGGTTCTGCCAGCTGTTCCTTTTTATCAGCTAATATTTTGACAGACGTGAGTTCCTAAGTTGAGTATGTCAACACTTTTAATGACTTAGCACAAAGTGTTATGATTTGCCATCATGATGAAATAAAAACAGGAGATGACCTCATTAAATCACAAAGCATTTTATAATGCTGTTAAGTGTACCCAGGCAGTTGAAGTGAGTAGGTTACTGAAGGGTTCTATATACTAATGGTCAGCTCCGTAGAGGATAATCTCTGTGTAATACAACTCATAAAGGAGTATGTATGGCTGTCAGAAAAGATGTAAATAACCTTTATATATGAGCTTTTGATGCAATGGTACACGTATCCTAATGTAGATTCTAATCCTATAGCTCATAACAGACATCTGCATACACGAGATCACATAAAAAATAAAATTATTTGATGAAAACAACAAATTATAAAAAAGGCATGATGAAAGCCAGTAAATTCTATGATGAGACAATGAACTGTGTCTTGTAAAATTTGGAAGAAAATTATTAATTCAAATTACATTTTATTTCACATGATTTATTTTATTATTATTTTTCACAAAGGTTGTTTTTTGAAGAAATATGACTTAAAATTTTTACCTTAATTTTAATTTTTTGTTGGAATTTCTTTTTATCCATGTGACCATCTCTTTGTCCTGATGAGAACTAATCACCTTTATATATCAATTCTGAATACATTGTAAAATTTTTTAAGGAAAATAAATGTGCTCATCTTCATATAATTTGAGTTTTGTAATAATATTTTTAAAATACTGCATGTATTTACTGTGTATGTGTATGCATGACAGCTTGTATGTGAAGGTCAGTTCTCTCTTTCTACTATATGAGACCCAGAGACCAGATTCCAAATTCAAATACTTATACCCACTGAACTATCTCATTGGCCCTTTAAACTCTGGTTTTTTTTTAAATATTTATGTGTTTGTGTGTGTGTGTGTGTGTGTGTGTGTGTAGGCACCTATGACATGGCACACACATAGAGGCCAAAGTACAACTTTTGGAAATTGACAATTTTTTTTCCTAAACAGTACCCACTGATCTAACACAAGTCATCAGACATGCGCCTTTATTGAAGGTGAAGTTGGGTGAAGCCAACTCACCACCCATAGATTAATAATGTTTATGAAAAATAATTACAGCAGTTATATTCATCAAAACACAGTGTTTCAGCTAAGTCCTTCCAACTGAGAAACTTCACTTTGGGAACTTTGGTCTAGCCTTTAAAAAAAAAATTCCTGTAAGCAAGAACAGATGCATGAGAACCTTTTCAGAAAACTATTCTGCCATGAAAAGACATCACTTGAAAACTTTCCAGAATGAATTAGTGAGAAGAAGATGCATAAAACTGTCAATGGAATGAGTTATTGGTGCTGATTCTCTGTATCCGAGTTTGAATGCCATTTATCTGCAGACATTAATTACAGATGGCTCTTTACAAGCAAGTTAATAGATAATTTTTATTGGCTATGTCTTAGAACTTAAGAACTACCATAGTGGGTAGGTCATAAGGTCTAGAACATTTGCATTTCAGGTGACAAGGTTACCTCAAGTTCTTTCCAGTATGAGAGTTGACACTTGACACTAAATTACTCTCAAGGGGTAATTTGAAAAATGACTTCATGGCCTGCCTGTGCAGTTGCTCTATAATATAGCCAGCTGTAGGTTAACACTACTTTCTCTTGCTTTCTGAATTGTTGACCATTATATTTTATGGTTTACTTAGATTTTAGAAGACCAGATAACCTCTCACCTCTGTCTTACATTGTCTTTATTGTTGTTGTTTGGTTGGATTCTTTGTCTTTTCAGACAGGGTATTGGCAATGTAGAGTAAGCTGTCTGCATTCACTGTCCTCCCTCACTGCTTCTGCTATGCAATTGCTCTGAATTCAACACTCCTCCCCCATAGTCAGAAAATACTTAGTAAAATCATTCACTTTAATTGTAATATGATTTAGTTAAGTTTCAATTGCGTTGATGTAGTACCATGACTAAAAACAACTTGAAGGAGAAGGGTTTATTTAGGTTTGCATGTTTCAAACAGTCTATCATAAAGAAAAATGAAGGCTGGAACTCAAGGCAGGAGCCTATGTCAGACACTGAAGCCAAGGCCATGGTGGGGTGGTGCTTACTGCCTTTCTCTCCATGGTGTGCTCAGACTGCCTTCTTGTATATAGTAAAACCACATGCCAAGGGGTCAAACCACCTACATCAATCATTAATTAGGAAAAAGTCCGGAGAGCTGAGAAACACCTTAAGAAATGTTCAACATCATTAATCATTAGGGAAATGCAAATCAAAACAACCCTGAGATTTTACCTCACACCAGTCAGAATGGCTAAGGTCAAAAACTCAGGAGACAGCAGGTGTTGGCGAGGATGTGGAGAAAGAGGAACACTCCTCCACTGCTGGTGGGATTGCAAGATGGTGCAACCACTTTGGAAATCAATCTGGCGGTTCCTCATAAAACTGGGCATGTCACTTCCTGAGGACCCTGTTATACCACTACTGGGCATTTATCCAGAGGATTCTTCAGCATGCAATAAGGACACATGCTCAACTATGTTCATAGCAGCCCTATTTGTAGTAGCCAGAAGCTGGAAAGAACCTAGATGTCCTTCAACGGAGGAATGGATACAAAAAATGTGGTATATTTATACAATGGAGTATTATTCAGCCATTAGAAACAATGAATTCATGAAATTCTTAGACAAATGGATGGAGCTGGACAACATCATACTAAGTGAGGTAACCCAGTCTCAAAAGATCAATCATGGTATGCACTCACTGATAAGTGGATATTAGCCTAGAAACTTTGAATACCCAGGACATAATCCACAAATTAAATGATATCCAAAAAGAATGGAGGAGTGGGCCCTGGTTCTGGAAAGACTCAGTGCAAGAGTATAGGGGGATTCCAGAACAGGGAAGTGGGAAGGGGTAGATGGAAGAATAGGGGGACAGAAGAGGGCTTATGGGACTTGCGGGGAGTGGGGACCCAGAAAAGGGGAAATCATTTGCAATGTAAATAAAAATAAATAAATAAATAAATAAATAAATAAATGAAAAAAAAAGGAAAAAGTCCAATAGACTTGCTTATAGGCAATCTGAAAAATGGTATTTTCTCAATTGTGATTCTTCTTCACAGAAGACTCTCTAACTTGTGTTAATCAGACAAACAAACAAAACAAAAAGCAGGACAAAATATAAACACTATATGACGAATGAAGTCAGGTAGCATCCCTATAATTCACGAAACATCAGTATGTCAGGTAACATTTTTTTAACTTAAATGTTGAAAGTAAATGTAAAATAAGTGAACAAACAAAAATAACCATAAAATCAGCAATGTTGTAGGATCAACTTGCATGAATCAATAGCTTTTCTAATACATGCACAACATACAGTAAAGGAGATTTTAGACCTACTCCCATTTACAATAATCTTAAGGAAAATAAATTACCTAGGAATAAACCTAACCACAGAAGTGATGGATCTCTGTAATGAAGGCTTTCCATCTCCAAAGAGAGTATAAAAGTAAGTAGCAAATGGAAAGATGTTCTAGGATCATGGATGACTAGAATTAATATTGTCAAAAATCACTATAAACTTTATATATATATATATATATATATATATACATAATTATATGCATACTACATGATATTTACAAGTATTAATGTGCTATTGTGTAATATTTTATTTAGCACATGTATACATAATAATGTTTAATATCTAACATATTTATCCTTTGTGTCATTTATTATCCTTATGCTTCGGCCTAATGTAAATTCCTAAGCTTTTCAGTTCTTTCTGAAATGTAGAGCATATTATTTTCATGTGCAGCCATCCAAAATAGAGATTCACTAGAACCCTTGTCCTTAATTGTTGCTAAGTACTTGACAGCCTGTTTCCATCAAACAACCACACTGTCCCAAGCCTCTAGGAACTCCCATTGTATTCTCAATCAACTTCAATGAAATGAACTTGGTTTAGATATCACTTGTGAAAAATATATGTAGTAATTGTGCTCCTGTGCCTGACTTATTTCAATCTTTAAGTCTATTCACTTTGCTATAAAATATATAATTTTATCCTTTACTTTAGAGTGGTGGTTTGAATATGTTTGGCTGAGGGAGTAGCACAATTAGGAGGGGTGACCTTGTTGGAGTAGACATAGCTTTGCTGGAGGAAGTGTGACACTGTGGGGGTGGGCTTTGAGACCCTCCTCCTAGCTACCTGGAAGACAATCTTCTCCTGATGACCTTCATTCAGATCAAGATATAGAACTTGCAGCTCCTCCAGAGCCATGTCTGCCTGGATGCTGTTATGCTTCCTGCCGTGATGATACTGGACTGAACCTCAGAACCTATAAGCCAGCCCCCAATTAAATTTTGTCCTTTATAAGGGTTGCCTTGGTCTTGGTGTCTATTTACAGCAATAAAATCTCTAACTATGACATATGGCTATATAATCATCTGTTGCATAAGTATGCCATGTTTTATTTATTTTTCAGCTTACGCACACTTAGGTTGTTTTGATGGCATGCCAATTATAAAGAGTGCTTAAATAAACTTAGGGATATAGTGTTCCAATATGTCAATTTTTAAAAACTTTTAAAATTATTTACTTATTTTATTTGTATCATAAATGCTGCCCATTTTTGGTTCCCCCATCCAGAGTTCTTCGCTATGGCCTTCCACTCCTTTGCCTCTAAAAGGGTGTCCCTTGACGCCTCCCCCTTCTCTAGGGCATACATTTCTACAGGTGGATCCTCTCCTACTGAGGCTAGACAAGGCAGTTCTCTGCAACATATATGCCGGGGCCTCAGGCCAGCCCTTGTATGCACATTGGCTGGTGGCTTAGTCTCTGGGAGCTCCCAGGGGTTCAGGTTGCCCATGCTAGAGGTAAATTATGGATAGCTTTTGTGTATAGACAGAAGCAGATCCCAAGTCACACTTGGGATCAAAATGAAAGCACATCACTATTTCAGTGTTATAATAGCAGCAGTGTTATTTTGGAGCTACACGAAAGAAAATTGCCACCTCTACATATTACAGTGTAAAGGTAAAACAAAGGAGAAATCTGTGTCAATTACATGCAACATGCAGTCCCATTCACTTGACAGATTTGTTGTGTTTATGGAGTTGAACAGCACCAGTCTCTCTCTCTCTCTCTCTCTCTCTCTCTCTCTCTCTCTCTCTCTCTATCTCTCTCTCTCTCTCTGTAAAGACACCAAAATTCTCACTACAGATCTTCTTCAGATTACCACCAGAAAATCATAAATCATATGATATGTTGGTTGGCCAACATATCAATTTAATGTCCTCTGAATGGATGATCAGTTCTTCTGAGGAAGCGCTGTGTGAGAGTTTTGGTGTCTTTAAAACACACTGAAATAGAAATGTGCTTTCATTTTAATCCCTGGTTTGGGCATGTGGTACTATTTCTGTGTGTCCACTGTAGCTGCCCAGAATTTACCTTTAGTAGAGGCATGATTTTACGAGCTGTAGATAGTTTCTGTGATCGCATGACATTCAGAATTCCTGGGACTTTTCAGAGAGTATTTAAATTCTGCAAAGGGCAGTGTGTGTGTGTATAGGTATGATTGGGTCTGGGAGGGGGTGTTGGTTGGTTGTTATTTGGTTTTGGTTGTGGTTTGTTAAGTTGTCATGAGTAAAGAAGAAATACCAAAATGAAATTAGATATTCTGACATCAAAAATCAAACTTGCCCAAGAAACTCTATGTCCCTAATTATCATGAAGCAGTCTCTTGATAATATCATCCCCTCTCCTCTCTATCGTTTCTCCTCTATGTAGTGGTAAGGGGTTGAAAAGGTGGGAAAAGGGAAGAGAAGAATAAAAGAACCCACAAATTAGTAAATATCTATGTAGATCTATGTTAATTTACTTTATTTTATATTTTTCATTAATCATTCCATTAGTTTACATCTCAGATAATCTCCCACTTCCTGGTTACCCTTCCACAAATTCTCATATCCCACATCTGCTCTCTTCCCCCTCCTCTTTGCTTCTAATAATGTGCTCTGCCATCCACCAACCCTCTCCAGCCCCAACTTTTTAGCATCCCCCTATGCTGTGCCATCAAACCTATATCGCTACTATATTAAAGCTCTAACAATTGTATGCTAGGATTCACTTTTCTCTACATTTTTGCCACAATTTATAATCTTTGTTTTGTTTTAATTGATACTCCTACGGGTATGACTTGACATTTAATTGGTATTTGGATCTGCATTTCATCATGATTCATGATAGTGATAATGTTTTCAGGTCTCTATTATCTAGTTCTATCATCTTAAGTCCTTGGGTTAGATTTTTTTCCAATGATTTTTTTAAGAAAAAGATAATTTATAATTACCAAAATTTTAAAATTACATTTGGACCAATTCAGATATTTCCATTTGGCTTAACAGTATTAACAGTGTTGTGAGGAACTTTCTACATCAGTTGTTATTACTATATCTAAGACATTTTATCTAGTTCCACAGGCACATCATCTAAATCCATTGACTAATGTGATAAATTCTGTTAAGACAAATTGGAGGTTAAATATTGGGTTGGTTTTATTTTTTCTTTATTTCTTTCTCTTTCTCTCTTTTTAAAATCTCAAAATATGAAAAAGCAGGCTGAGGCTAGAGTGGAAAGATTAAATGTGGAGGGGATTAATTGGGGAAAGGACATGGGTAAGGGAGGGAGGTGGGGAGGGACAACTAATACTAAGGATCATTAAGAAAAGGAATCCTATATGGAAACATACTATAGGAGAAGCTTACTACATGGAAGAAATCTAAAAGGAGCTATCAAATAAACGGGAAAACAATATTCCAATTAGACCTCTTCCACCACCAACTGAAACCTCATTGTCAGGAACATGCTTTATCTAGTAGAGTCATTGGCCATAGAACCTCATGGAAACCTCTAAACATATCAGGCTATTCCCAAGACTTGATTTTTCTCTACAAACTGATAGTAAAGGCCACAGTACTGAGGACAACATTGTGAGTGCTCATTGAACATGGAGAAGACAAGATAGTGTCAAACAAAAGGTGTTGCTCCAAGTGATGAGTGCTCATATTGCAAGTTACCTAGCATTCTACCCAAGATCAAAAGTAGTCATCAACCAATCTATGAGACTCATGACCTAAAGTGGTAACCCTCCAGGAAGACAATTCTGGTGAAACAGTGGTACAAACTTTGCAGGAGTAACCACATATTATTTGCTTGGATTTGAGGATTACTCCATGAGATGAATCTCATGCCCAATACTAGGGAGTCTAAAAACCCAAGACCAGAGAGAGCATGAACCTAGAGGAAAAACAAATGTTCTGTTAAAGGAACATAGCAATGAAATGATTCCTAATGATGCTCTGCTGTACCTATAGTACAGTGTCTGAGCCAGCCATCTTCAGAGAAGCTTCTTCTTACAGTATATGGGACCTGACATAAGTCATGGAAACTCACTACTGGACAATGAGTAAAGAGTGAGAAAATTTGGAATACTCAGTATTTAGCATGCTTTGTCCTCAAACCATCTCCTTGGAGGTCAGGAAACTACACAGTAGAGGAGGTGGAAAAATTGTAAGAAGCAGAGGGAATAATTGGCTCCAAGGAAACAGTGTCCTCCTAAAACAACAGAACTGATGTACATGTGAACACACAAAGACTAAGGTAGCACAGACAGAGCCTGTACAGATTTAAGCCAAATGGGTCCCCAGTGCTGGGAGGAGTAAATAAGCAAGGGCTCACACCTCTAAATAAGAAGGTTTCTGTAATTGGCACACATGTGCAAAGAAAGTTTTCCAGTGGATTCTCACTGGGTAAATGAAATACACTTCAAGTTACGCTATAAGTTTAACAGTGGATGTTCAACACAAACTAAACACAATGGCATTTTTGTAGACTCTTTGTCTCATATTGCTTTGCTTGATCATTTATTTTTGGCCTTTTTGGTCTTTTGATTGTACTATGTTTTCTTATTTAGTGTTTTGTGGGGTGTTTGTGTGTTTCCTATAGTTTTGTTGTTTCTTGTTAGCTTTCTAAAGAGAAAGAAAAGGTATGATCGAGTCTAATGGGGGGAAGTGGGGAAGGATCTGAGAGGAGTTGGGAATGAGGATAGGGATGATCAGAGTATGTTATATGAATAAAATGATTTTCAACAAGCAATAAATAATAAAAATGTACATGCACCTAATTTAATTGTATTCTAGCATAAAGAAAAAAGATATTTGCCAGAAATTATTCTTAGACACAGAAAAATAAATAGAATATGTTCTCTATACTCTGTCATATATAAAAAATAGCTTCTGATTATAATTATACCCACACATGTGTGTATGTGTATTTGTATGTTTGTGTGTGCATGTCTGTGTGTACTTGTGTGTATGTGAGCATTACAAATGAATGTGAATCCTGAAACTAGAAAGGAGAACATGAAAGGGGAATAAATAGTCGATGATATTGATAGAATATTTGAGCCATGGATATGGGAAGTGTACGACTGGTGATGGAATAACACTAAAAGGTGTGGAGGGGAGTGAGAAAAGAGGATCAACCAAATCAAGACATGTAAAAGAACTACAAAAACGCTGGAAGGAAACTTGTTTCTTTCTGTGTTAATTAAACTGGTAATAAATAAAAGTAATATAATTGATATCTCAATCTAACTAATTTACTCACTAGTATTAAGCTGATTTCTTGAAGTAAAGCAGAGACAAATTCTGCTGTGGTGATGTGTGTACTTCTTCACAGCTTTATTACACATAATTTCTGAGTAGATAATGCTTCTAGTCAATCATTTCCCATGTAATGTCATTCCAGATGGGAATGATGGGTGAGATACCCAAGGGAGAATTTAAATTTCTACTTTTCAGCAATTTTCTCTATCTAAACTCAGTTTTCTCCACAAGTGATTTAAATGTATTTAAAATTTTAATTGATTGAGTAGACAGGTCACATACTTCTAGACACTAGAAGATTTAATGGATTGTGACTTGGGAAATGTGTTTTAAACTATAGTAATCTTCCATTTATAAAAAGCCTGTGACTATTCTCAGTGCTTACATTGGTAAGCCATAGGCAATGAAATAAAACTTATGTTTTTAAAAGTTTGTTTTTATGGTGTCTATCTTGTGAATTCATAGTTCCATAGCAGGTATATTTACCTTAATCCAGTAGGGTACTTTTATTTATCTTAAACATTGTGAAGAATACATTGTTTTACTTATTATAAAAAATTAAGATTCTACAGAATCAAAGTTATAGAAGACATTAAATTAAGGATTTTATAGAGCGTCTGGGTATCAATTTTCATTTACTGGTATTTCACAAGCAATTTTCATAACAATATATAGATGAATATACTAGTTTTTTAGCCATCAATAATAAAATTTGGGCTGACTTTAGTATTAGAGACAGTTTTATTTCTTTCCTATTTTTCATCTTAAATTGATTTTTAAATTGAAAAAGCTGTGTTTTTATGTGACCCATGTAAAATTTTCCACAGGCAAAGCTTCATTCTACATTGCTTCTAGAGACATAGTGTTTATTTATTGATCCTGTCAAGTGCATTTTAAATAACTCTGTTTATAACCAATACCTATACAATAGTGTTGCTGTCAGCTTTGGTCAGAGAAGCTGCTGTTTACAATCTTAGGCCCGTAAAACTGGTCAAATTCTAAGAATAAATGACTATTGAATATCCAGTCTCAAATAAGCCATCTCTTTCACTCCTCCAAGGCTCAAATAATGTCATAGAGGAAGTAACTGAAAAAAAAAGGTAAGTGCTCAGGGAAGCGGTAGGCAAACAGTATAGAACACCACATCTGAACTTCCAGGCACAAGGCTGTTACATACCTGAACTCACAGCATTGTGATTACAGCCCATCACCTGCATAGGATAGGGCCTATAAGTACCCTCTTATGAAGCAGAGAGGAACTTAGGGGACCCATTCTTCTCTGTGGATTTATATACAATTGACGGTGGGTAGGAGATGGTAAGACATTTTCTTCTGTGGTATAGGCAATGTCAAGGTACTGAAGGTCCTATATATCAATTCCCATATTTCCTGTAAAGAACTCTAGTGAATCTCCTTGGGCACACACAGACAGAAAGGTCATGAAGGTAGAAGCAGTGTTGGATGGAAAGAGGAAGGTTAAAAGTAGGATTGAGCGGCATACAAGAGAAGGTAATGAGGTAAGGTTGAACAGGATTGCAATACATTACACACATACACAGACTGTCATCAAGAAGCTCATTATTACGCCTAAGTAATAAAATAAAAATAATTTTAAATGACTGATTGATTGATTATTGATGTTTTTGTTGTGTTGGAGATACGACCTCCCGCAGTAGACAAGTACTTTGTCATGTAACTATATCTCCTGTTCCGAAAAATTGAAAACACTAAATAATGAAAAGGAATTAGGAAATAAATCAAGAGAAGGAAAAACATTGGCCTCGTTTATGTTCCTCAATGTTATACCGGATCAAACTGTTTTTATTTTATTTTATTTTATTTTATTTTATTTTATTTTATTTTATTTTTTCATTGTTTTATTTATTTACATTCCAAATGTTGCCCCTTTCCCTGTGCCCCTCCAGAATTCTTCACCCCTCCCCTTTGCTTCTGAGAGCATGCTCTCCCACTTACTCCCACCTAATCCCCAATACATCCCCTTTCCTGAGGCATCAAGTTCCTACAGGATTAGGCACATCCTCTGTCACTGAGGCCAGACAAGGTAGTCTTCTACTACATATCAGTCGTGGACCTCAGACCAGCCTGTATATGCTCTTTAGTTGGTGGCTCAGCATCTGGGAGATGCTAGGGGTCTGGGTTAGTTGATACTGTTGGACTTTCTATGTGGTTGTCATCCCCTTCAGTTCCTTTAATTCCTAACCATACTCTTCCATAAGGATTCCAGAGCTCAGTCCAATGCTTGGCTGTAAGAATCTGCATCTGTCTCAACCAGAAGCTGGTAGAACCTCTCAGAGGACAGCCATGCTAGGCTTCTGTATGCAAGCATAACATGTTATTAGTAACATAGTTTCAGGATTTGGTGACATTCCATTGGATGGACTGGCCCATTTTGGGCCTGTCACTGGATGGCCATTCCTTCAGTTTCTGCTCCATTTTTGTCCCAACATTTCTTTTAGAGAGGAACAATTCTGGGCCCAAAATAATAAAAGTAGTTTGGTGACCCCCATCCCTCCACTAGGAGACCTGTCTACTGGAGGGGATCTCTTCAGGTTCCAGCTTAATATTATTGGGCATTTTAACTAAGGTCATTTCCACTGAGTCCTGGGAGCCTCTCACATCCTAAGAGTCTGAGACTTTTTAGAGGTTTCCCTTGCCTCTCAACCCTGCAGCTGCATAATTACATTCATTTTCCTGGCCCTAAAGCCTTCTATCCTTTTTCTCCCCATACCTGATCCTATCACCCTTTTTCCTGTACCCTCCCTACTCCCACCCACGTCTCTCACTCCCTCTGACTCCTGTAATTATGTTACTCTCCCTTCTAGGTGAGATTGAAGCATTCTCACTTGGTCCTTCCTTCTTGTTAAACTTTCTATGGTATATGAGTTTTACAATGGATATTTTTCACTTTTTGGCTAATATCTGCTTCTCAGTGAGTAGAAACCATGCATGTCTTTTTGGGTATGGGTTACCTCACTCAGCATGATACTTGCTAGTTCTATTCATTTGCCTGCAAAATTCATGATGTCCTTGTTTTAAAAAGCTGAATAGTATATCATTGTGCAAATGAAACACATTTTCTGTATCCATTTTCAAGTTGAGGGACATCAAGATTGTTTCCAGATTCTGCCTATTATTAATAAAGCTGCTATGAACATAGGGGAGCACATGTCCTTGCTTTACAGTGGAGCATCTTTTGAGTATATGCCCAGGAGTGGTATAGTTGGGCCTTCAGGTAGAACTATTTCCATTTTTCTGAGGAAATTGATTTGCAGAGTGGTTGTACCATTTCGCAATCCCATCATCAGTAGAGGAGTGTTCCTTTTTCTCTATATCCTCATTAGCATGTTCTGTCACTTGAGTTTTTGATCTAAGTCATTTTATTAGTGTCTGGTGAATCCCAGGAACATTTTGATTTACCTTTCCCTGATGATTAAGGAGGATGATTTAAGTTCTTAGTGGCCATTTGAGATTCTTTTGTTGAGAAGTCTCTGTAGCTCTGTACCCCATTTTAAATTGGGTTATTTAGTTTTTGGAGGTTAACTTCTTGAGTCCTTTTTATATTTTGGGTATTAGCCCTTAATTAGATTTAGGCTTAGTGACATTTTCCTTCTAATATGTAGTTTGCCATTTTATTCTACTGATTGTGTCCTTTTGCTTACAGAAGCTTTTCAGTTTCATGAGGTCCCATTTGTCAGCTGTTGATCTTAGAGCCTGACCCATTTGTATTATGTTCAGGAAATTTTCTACTGTGCCAATGCATTCAAGGTTATTTTCAATATTCTTTTTTATTAGATTTATTATATCTAGTTTTATGTTGAGGTTCTTGATCCACTTGGACTTGAGTTTTGTACAAGGTGATAAACATGAATCATTCTTCTACAATCAGATGACCACAAACTACCTTTATAAGTGATTCTTCCTTATATGAATATTTAGTTTTAAAAACTAATTTGGATTCACTGTTTTCTGCAAAGTATTGTCTCAATACTTAATTATATTGCTTCACCACACTTGTGAAATCATTACTTCAATCATTTTGAATAAATCACAGATATTTTTGTAAAAATTTAATTGAACAGGATCTTGATCTTATTAGAAAGTTGTATCCAAACATTCTCCTAAGCATATATACTTTATTAATTCATGAGGATTTCTGGGAAGTAAGACAAAACTTACAAGGGCCTACAGATACTAGTGTATTTATCTATAAAAAAAACTAAACTTCAGACAGCTGACAATTTTAATCTCTTTTTATATTCAGCATTGCTTTTAAGCATGTTTCAGTAATGTTTAAGAAGGATCAGTCTTCCAAAGCATACTTCTATATATTTGTTAGGATGAAGATATTACTCCCCATGTAACCACTCCATTTAATCAGAGCTTTAAATTAGAGAGTGTTAGTGGCTGGGGTAGAAAGTAGAGATGTGATAATTCTTTGTAGAATATCATAGTTCAGTTTCTGATCTGCTGTTGTGCATAGAAAGCTGATGTCAGTAGAGATATAGTTATTTTCCCAGCAGGACCAACTCTATTGGAGTTCATTTTTGTTCCCATGGAACTGGTGTCAGAAAAATCTTTATGTCATTTATACTCTGTAAATGATCAGTTGATGATTTAAAATAGACTTCCTATTTGTGCTTGTATAGGTACTTATATTTATGTGAAAAGGAATTTGAAACCCTTAGGCAATACAAGATTTAAAACGGCAGCATGTGAGAATGGCTTCAAGAATAGTCTATTTAATAGTAAGAAGGAAGGCAAGTGTGATTTATTTGCCCCATTGAGCTTTTTCTTTTTGAATCAATTTATAGGACAACTCAAGTAGTCAATATAAGCATCCTCACCAAGGGACGAAAATGTACAAAACACACCATGCACGGCCATCCACTGTGTAGATCAAGGCAGTAGTTTTTCATGATAGTGTTCCCTCAGTTTAATTTGTCTCTTTGACCCAGACATGGGAAGAAGGTGCTGAAAATATGAAACAAGGAACTGGAAGGCACAAATTTTATTCTGCTTCCCTAGGGGCAGTCACATAAATTCTGGTGTGAGAGGGATTGCTAACTGTTCTTCAGGAGTGATGAAGACGAAGCACACTCTTTGGTTTGCATTTCAATCACTATGTTACCTGGAAATGTTACATGAAGTCAGAATAAGAAAAGAAGAAATGGGTTTTACAGGATATGCAAAATGTGATAGCTTTTAAATTCTAAGGAATATTTTCAGTACACACAGTGGGGCATGGCGTGGAGATTGGACTTCCCAGAACTGAAGATAGGGATAGAAATGGGAAAGAATTTTGATGACTGCTGCTCGTTTCTACATTTTCTCCAGAAGCATGGGCAACTTAGCCAACAAAGATTGGAAAGCAAGGAACATTACAATCTGATGGGAGTACTGAAACCTTATGTTTTACCTTCATAGTATTACACAAAAATAAAGTTGTTGTTGATGCTTTTGTTGTTTGCATTTGGGATTTGGTTATGCTCCATTCTGAAACTAGCTGCTCTTGCTTGCTGGTTAAATAGTATCACTGAAGTATGCATCCTACTTTCAATATTTTCAGTAATGAATATCTCTTAAAAGACTGGGACCATGTTTTGGTTTGAGTGTATTCTATCTATTGTCTGTCTATCTATCTATCTATCTATCTATCTATCTATCTATCTATCTATCTATCTATCATCTACCTATCTTCTATCATTTACCTATGTACCTATCATCTACCTATCTGCCTGTCTGTCTGTCTATATATAAATCATGCCTTTGCATATGTATGTGTACATGTATGTGTGTTTATGTATGCTTTGGATAATTCAGATATATTTCAAGAAACATTTAAAAGACATATAATTTTAAAGTAAGGAAATGGAAAGATAGCTTTTTGTTTAAGGGCAACTAACTGCATTTCCAGATAAGGGTTCTTTTGAGACTCAGTTGTGTCCTATTACATTTTTCAGAAAACTCTTATAAGAGGGTGTTTATGCTGAAGTACACACATGGGAGGGTGTTTTGTTGAGAACAGACATGTGTTTTTCTGGAAGCTGCCTGGAAAAAGGGCTTGCGGTATTTTTCTAGAACTGGTGCTTGAGAGAACAGATGATGTTTGGAAAGGGAATAAATATAATCCATCAGACAGTGGATGGTGCTGTCTTGTGTTGGTTTGTCTAGTCATTCTTTGCTGGTCATTGTTAGTCATGATTTTTTAAAGAGAAACATAATAAAGAACTTCTGTTGGTATTCCAGCAGCTTCTTACTATTTCTGAGGACTTGTCCGATTGGCAGAGCTTTGAGGTTTCATCTGGATCAAACTTCAGTTTCTAATTTGTGAGTGGTCTTTGCTAGTTGATCAGGGTATCACTGATGATTCCTGTGAACTAAACTGCTGACAATGCAGATTGAATCCATTCTCAAAGAAGTATTCTTAAAGAGGTCCACATCCCTACTTTGTTCTATTAACCTTTCTTTTCCACTATCTTTGGTGGGTGTTGGTCTAGAAGGAAGTTTAAAACATTTAACTACCCTTATTAAAGTTGGTTTTTAAAACTACATCCAGAGGACCAAAGTTTCATTCCCAGCATCTGCCTCAGATGGGTCAAAACTTCTATAACTCCAGTCCATGGAATAAAACCCCCTCTTCTATCCCATTGAACCACCTGCACACACATGCAAATTTGAATAGATATTATTATTCATGATCCTTTTAAAAATAATTTATATATTATTATTGTATGTGGCATGAATGTGGACATGAACATGTTCTTTCCTATATCTCAAGGTCACAGGGTAACTTTCAGATATTGGTTGCTTCATTCTACCGTGTGTTCCTGGAAATTAATCTTAGCCATCCTTATATATCAAATGATTTAACCAACAGAACCATTTTCTCCAGGTCCTTATTATTCTTTAGAAAATATGAAACTTAGATTAAAGGCCTTAACATAAATGTATTACAGTTAAAGAGTTCTCACACATGAATTAGCTGCTGTTGAGTAACGTGTGAATAAAAGTTAGACTTGGAATTCTTTGCATTTGTGGAGTTTTGCTCCATTTAGGATTCATGAAGATCAATTCAATTTTGAAAATAGTTAAAGGCTTTGCTACCCTTATTGGAAATGTAGAGTTTTTCTACTGAGAGTTCTCCAGTTTATACAAACATATAAAGAACATTCAATGCTCTTCCACTCTCTTACATTCATTGACTCTACCCCAGGGTGAAATCTCTAATGGAGCAGGAGCTGAGCACTTTGTAAGGATTTGGCGCAATCTTTACATGTTTAGTGTATCTCAGCAACATGAGCTTTCTGATGTTGATCTAGCACAAGAAGAGTTCAAAGCTTTGACCCATTCTTTATATTTGTGGGCGTTTTCATCAGCATACCGTCAATGATACTACAGTCTGAAGAATACTTAAAAGATTTACTACTTTCTTTGTACTTATAGGGTTTCTTTCCACAATAGATTCACAGGTATTTGTTAAGGTATAACAGATATTTAAATACTTTTCCAATTTATTCCACTTCTGGACTTTATTTCCCATAAGACATTGCTGCCAAGTAAATGTTGAGTTGTTAATAAGAGGTTTGCATCTGATTTTGCACATAATACTTGTCTTGAACATGAACAACTTTTAACAATGATGAAAGGTTTTATGATATATGTTTTATTAGTTTTTTGAAAAGATTTAATTGTCCTTATATATCTTAGTGTCCCAACACCTCTCAGACCCATACACCAATCCCTACCCATCCATCTTTCTTTTTTTCCTAAGACCCATCAAGTTCAACATTTGCTACTCTCACATGCTTGGATGCGTGGCTTGCCACTGTATAAAGTTGACTATACACTTACAGAAAATCCATGGTCCCTTATCAATTGCCAAAGCTTCCTTGGCTAGGAGGGTGACTTCATATATCACTCTTCTCCCAAGGCTGTGATGTTGTCTAGCTTAGAATCACAGAAGTCTTATGCATACTACCACAACCTCTATGAGTATATACTTGCAGGTATCCTATTATATGCAGAATAGTAATTTTCCTTGTAGTCATTTACCAACCAGTTCCTTCTTCTGCAGTGTTCCCAGAACCCTGAAAAGAAATGCAATATAGATGCCCCATTAAGTGATGAAAATCAGCATCTCTTATTCTCTACATCTTGTCTTGTTACAGGTTTCTGTATTCATTACCATCTATTGCAAACAGCTTTTCTTACATTTTTTAACATTTGTGAATGTCCTTTGCAAAGAAATAAACTGATTGCCTATACCATTGCTCAAAGATTTTGTGACTTTCTATTGCTTTAAAAAAGATATGCCTCGATATAGATACATAAGCAAATATGATGATGGAGTCTTCACTAGTGACTTTACTGTATATGCACTCAATTTGCCAAATACCCAGCTCTAGATTTTTATTTATAATTTCATTGGATGCCATGGGTGATTTATATCTCTTTAATCCTCACAGTCAAGAATCATAGACAGGTAGATCTTGGGAGTTACAGGCCATCTTCATCTTTATAGTGAGTTCTAGGACAGCCAGGACTAAATAAACCATGTTTCAAAAAATAAATAGTAAAGAATTTTCTGGTTGAAATGGACTGTTTTGCACTGGAGACAACTACTAGGGCATTGAAAAGTAATGAGTATTTCATAAATAACATCTCAAATTGATCACAATCTGAAATGTGTTTCAGTTTTAAATCTCTTGTCTCCAAAAGCAATCGAATAGAAATATGATCCAATGTTTCAGTTAAATGTTCAGTTTATAAATGGAAACTTAGAATAGCTTCATTTTAAGACTTTTCATATTTCCTTTGAAAGGAAAGCATTACCTTCTAAACTGTTGTGGATATTTACTGACACAAATAATCACATTCTTGGCAGGATAATTGTGATACATTGAGTTATATTCTGAAAAGTTTAGGTTCTTGCTCTTGGAACATTTTTGGTTATGTGCTGTTAGCATGTGTCATATCTTGGGCTGGCCTTTGTGAGTCCACCACCCTTCATGCTTAGATGCTCTTTTCTGTCCATTCCTTAGGAAGTGGTTACCTAGATATCATTTTCAATTGTTCTCTCTATAACTTTTAAACATGGATACTTTATCCATGCTCTGGGGCAAATATTTAGGTCTAAGGCACAAATTATATATAAAATGATATGCTTTGAATTACATACAGATGTTAGAATTGCTAATTGTATATTTGGTTTCTGTGTCTTGTCTGTTTATTTTTTAAGGGTATTTCTTTGTTTTAAACCTGTGACCAGTTTTGTTTTAAAGATGGAATGATTCATTTCTCTCTAATGCTACAAGATTACATCCTTATACAAATTTGACTGAGCAAGAAATCTAATACTACATACACTACCAGAGAAAGAAACATTGCTAAATCTTTGATGACCGTTTCTTAGCTTTTGATCTCACCATGCACAAGACCTGCGCTAATGTTAAAAACCTCCAATGATGCAGCTTTCAGAGAAGAGTGATTCCTTTCTGCCAAGTTTCATTAAATTTTCTTCTTTTGTTCAGATTAGGGTGCTCTTCATTTCTAGCTTGCATACAAGTGAAATCGAGGCTGTAGAATTATCTGAATATTCACACCAAGGAAAGTAATAGAGGTTTAGCCAATTAAGCCCTTATTCATTCTCTCTCTCTCTCTCTCTCTCTCTCTCTCTCTCTCTCTCTCTCTCTCTCTCTCTCCTTCTGTATCTCCATACACCCTTAGCTAACAAAATAAATTATACTATCCTGAAGTCAGTTTCTGTAACATAGTTAAGGACCTGGACTAACCTAAGTGATTGTATCTGTTATATTGTGTTGACAATTTTTTTCCTGGGGAGGCAAAACACAAACACCTACTTATCCCAAATAGGAAGCTCATGGTAGACCAAAGTATGAGTATTATCAAAATCCAATTTGGTGAACTAATAAGTTTTAGTGAGCTTATTTACAAAAATATGCATGGGTGAAAACTTACAGGAGCAGAAATTACTCAAATACCATGTCTCACTTACTATTTTATTGCTGTTAAGACCAAGGTGATTCTTTACAAATAATAATAACAATAGTAGTAATAACAATAATAATAATAATAGGGGCTTGCTTAGAGTTTCAAAGAATTAGTCCATTGTCATCATAGCAGTAAGCAAAGAGGCATGGCACTAAAGCAGTAGCTGAGAGATTTCTATCCTGACCTAAGGGGGTGAAGAGGGAAAGAGGCAAAGAGGGACAGAGAAACAGAAGTACAAAGGAACAGAAGACAGAGAGAAAGAAACACGCAGAGGATGGCAGAAGTGGACAGAAAAAGAGAGGCACAGAGATAAAGGGAACAAAGGAAAGGAGGAGAGAGAGAGAGAGAGAGAGAGAGAGAGAGTATAGCATGGGTGTTTGAAAACCAAAAGCCCATCACAGCAATACACCACCTCCAACAAGCTTATATCTTTTCCAACAAGGTCAAACCTCTCAATCATTCCCAAACCCTTCATTAGCTGCAGACAAAGCATGTAATATATTAACCTGTGGTTTTCCTGCCATTCCATCTACTGCAGACAGCAACATCACCAAGTCCTAACCCAGCATTAGGGACGGCTCCCAAAAGCTGGGAACTTGGAGCAGACTACACAACCTGCAGTCAGCTTAACAGTTTGGAGAGTGTCCTTTTCAAATAACTGAGTTGTTCTAAACTTCTTCCATGTTGCTTGATTGGTCTCTGCCTGTTCCATGAAGTTGATCTCTCTTCTTTGCAACTGTGGTTTGTCTGAAAGTGACTCTCAGAAGCCTTTATTGGTTATTCTTGGGATGTAGGAGCCCAGTGAATCTGTCATTCTAATGGAATTCTTGAAGGTGTTTTGAATTATTTACCTTCTGTCATAGGAGCTTCTATGGGAGATGGACTGTTTCAATCTTGGAGGGAACTGCTACAAAACATTTCACTTCTTCCTTTGGTTCTTATGTTCTTTCTGCACCCATTTCTGAAAAGGTCACTCAGCCTTTGGGGAGGGGTGACTGTAGATGACCACAAATTGAGAATAATTACATTATGAATCAGTGCCCTATGCCATAGCATGACTCATTTGTTTTTAGGATTGTCACCAGTTGTAGACAAGGATAGCAACAGTGATGTATGGGCAAAACTATATATGTTTAGAAAACAGATTGACAGGTGCTTCACATTCACCTAGTGAAGTGATAGAAAGCTCTTTCTCCACTGGCACCTAAGACCAACCCTGCCACAGGACTTTTTTCCTAGCTCACAGTATCAGATATGAACTGCCTCTTGTTTAGTGGGCCTTAAATACATTTGGAAACCTGTTGGTCTTACCCATGGCAGCCAAGTCATTATTGCACAAGCAGACACATCCTTCAGGCATATCAGTATTTTAGCATTGGGGTCAATGGCCAAATAGCATGTGTAGTCTCCTCTGGCACTATGAAAGCCATCAAGCAATGAGGGCATTTCCAGTTCAGTCCCAGGTTAATTACATCTCCTATGTCCTACAGTCAAAACACATGGTATACATACAGCTAACAGTGGTAGCAATAGACTGTGTGGTCTCAGTGGCTTCACTGACCAACAACTCACAGGGAGGTGGCCCAACTGGCACTGTGGTTTTTGTTTAATAATAGTATGGCCTCAGGAAGTGTTTTCTAGCCATGTAGTGTACTTTTGGGGTTGTTTTCTTTTTAATTAACCTGGGTTAATTAAAGCCAGTAAGGTTGCAAAGAAGTACTATTGTAGCTGGTTGTCTCTTCAAATTTTTACCAAATATACAAACATTCAGAGTTTAGCATACCTCTAAATATATAATATATTCTCTTAATACAGAATATATAATTGATATATCTAAACATTTTCCAGAACATGAATGGGACAAGGCAATCTCCCAAAACACCACACCATAACAGATATCTTTGCTTGTAAAGATAATCTTTGTGATACATTCTGAAAGCCTGCTGTCATCTGTTCTGAGAATGTGTTAGTTGGTTTCAGAAGTTCACCACAAGAAGACAATAAAATAGAACATAAGCCAGGTCTATTATAGAGTGGAAAGGTTCCTTACATTTAGATCAATTGCTTCCTCTAAGGATCATGGTTAAGCAAAAAGCATAGATAGGAAGTGCTAACATAATTACCTTCTTCTTTGAGCTCAGGTATGGTTGCCCATTCCTATTGGGTAATTCCTCTTCAAGAGTCTATATCCTAAGATGATTATTTACATTTATCTCACTCAGACACTTCCATGAACCAGCTTCTGCCCAAGCTCATAGTGGATCCTTGTACCTATCACTTAACCTGAGAGGCCACATATAGCTTAAATTCATTCCCATCACCTTGAGCTCATTTGGACAGGACTATATCTGGTAATCCTTACCGTTCAAATGGTGGCCAGACCTCAAGGTGTCTCCAATTGGATCTACCCATCAAAGCTCAAAGGAGTCAAACTTATACAAGCAGACTCCACATCATTGGCAGTTAAGTATTTCTGCATCTCCATGGAAATGCTTAAACTCTCCCATGTCCATACACTCCCTCTGTGTCCTCACATCCACAATACAAATATTATTAGATCTCTCCAGGCCTATTATAAACCAACCACCAATCTCCTAACTGAGGTACATGGAATACGGTTAGCAATAGTACCTTCTGGAAACCAGCTACTAAAACATCTCTCTCCAATCAGCCTCAAAGAAACATACAGGAGGGATACTTCAAATCACTTAACCTGACCACTAATCATATGAGTTGCTTCCTCTGCATTCCTCCCCAAAATTTTCTAATGACAAAAATACCATTAAATAATGTTTGCTATTAAAAATATATTGTCCTACTCTGTGACCAACTTTATGGTATTTCCAGTCTCACACTCATTCCTGTAGGAGTCAATGAATTATTTAAACCCAGACATCTGTAAGTTTTGGCCCAATTCATATGAAAATTATAATTTTTCTAAAAGTCATCTTCTCCCAAAAAGTATCTAGTCTATTCTTCTGTGTAAGCCTCAAGCAACAAGTTCCATGCATTCTAGTAACTGCTACCTGTATCCTAACTTATTACACTGGGAGAGAAGTTCCCTTATTGTTTACAAACTCTCTAACACTTCCAAGTTGGGCTGTTCATCTCCTTGTGGTGGAGAGGGTCAGGCTGTCTTCCTCTGTGAAGGATTCAAAGACTGTAGTGGTGTATTACATTATGCCCTTACTTCGTATTGATAACTCTCAGCAGAACCAACAATGGTAACCAATAGCTCAGCTAGGGGTTTCCAAATGATTCCAGAACAGCTCTCTTCACTGGCCTCAGTTACCTTTAAAATCTAATGAGCCTTGGATCTCCTGAGGGTAGAAAATGGAAGAACTATTATTACATTAACCAAACAGGTCATGTAAAGGTAGACATTTATAAATTCAAAACAAAACAACTACAACAACAAAAGACAAGAAGAAAATCAAACAAAACAAAAAACAAAACAAAAATCCTCTAAGACACAGCTGGCTACTTACAGTTCACTGGAGGCTTGTCATTTTGCAAGCCATGTAATGACTTTGGCAACATCCATTCTTGGATACTTCCATTTCCAGAACTCCTAATTGGGATCTTCTCTCCCTCCTCCTCCTGCTCCTCTTCTTCCTCCTCTTTCTTCTCTTCCTTCCTCTACCTCTCTACCTCCTGGAGTGAACTCAAAGCCCGGTAAACAAATTACCCACCATATATTTAAACAAATCCTCCTAGCTTGTCCACTATCTTCCCCATACCAGCTGTTAGACTACTCTGAAGCAGAGACTACTCTATACTTTGGGCTGGCCACACTTAGTTTTTTCTACCCTCTGACTCTGCACCCTGGTCCAGAAGGAAATAGCTAGAGGAGACCACCAATGCCTCCTAAAATCAATGAAAACTGAGATGTTGGGCTTGGCCAAGATAGCTTTGCAAAATACACTGTCTTTTTTTTTAACTTAATGCATTTTTCTATTACTGTGAAGAGACTCTATGACCAAGGCAACTCTTATAACAGTAAGCATTTAATTATAGACTTGTTTAGGGTTTCAGAGGTAACCATTATCATCATGGTGAGGATCATGATGGCAGCAGACAAGGTACTGGAGCAGTGACTGAAAGCTACCTCCTTAGTTGTAGGTTTCAGGAAGAAAGGCTAGCATGGGCTTTTGAAACCTCAAAGCCCAACCTCCCTTCCCCCCAGTGATGCATTTTCTCCAACAAGGCCTCATCTCCTAACCTTTGTAATTTTATGAAAGAATTTTATACTCTAATGGAATATATGGAGCCTATGGGGGCCATTTTTTTTACAAACCACTATAGACATCAAGATAGGAAAAAATGTGTGGCAACTGAATGTTATATCTCAGAAGACATTTGAGCTCTATCTCATTCTAGCAGCTTGACCACAACACCCTAACATCTTAAAGGATTTTACTTATAAAAGCTAAGCTTGCTCGCAGGAGTTCATTTTTCCTTAACACACTTCACCACTATCTTACCCAACTAAAATCACCATTCAAAGTCCCAAACTTCCCTCTTGGAAGGGTTGCTTGTTTATTTCTTGAAGATATACTATCAGTTCATTCTCTAAATAAAGTGTTGTCTTTAATTCTAAGTGTTGTTCTGTTGGTCTTATTCTCTTCTTAAGGCCACATAGGAAGAATGAAAAACCACAAAAACTCAAAACACCAGGGTGACTCATTAAAGAAAATTTTCTTAATCTTCTGTGTTTACAACCTTCTGAACCCTCTGGCAGAGCATGCGTAGAAGGTGTATGATTATCCTGAAGTCAATCCATTGTAGCCCTGAGGACAGAATGTCAAATTCAGCTCAGCAGAGGCACTCTCATGAAAAGCAAAATAATAGAGTCCAGTACCCAGGTTTGTTGTCTGTCCAGTGGAAGAACCTTAGGGAATCCATAGAAATACATGGATATAATCTTCCTTATAAAAAGGGTCAACACTGTCAAAGATCAGTTGTCAACTTTTGACAGCAGCTTTAAAGGACATAGTTTCACACTGAGAACCCAGACAAGTAATTGAAAAGAGTGCTGAGTCTTGATTGAAAGGAATCCCTGTGCTGTGGAGATCTCAGAATAGGTTGGAAAGTTTAGATTCTGAAAATATTGAGCAATATGTTGAAATCCAAACTTCATATAGCTCCTACTACAATAATTACTCTTAGCAGTTAAATGACAAACCCTAAAATATGACATGGTTATTCTTAATGTAAATGTTATTGCTATTATAGCACTTCCCCATCATCTCTTTCTAATTTGCAAGAAATGTTCATTTTAAATTGAGAAATAGTTTACTATTTTATGTGTTATGGATTTTTGCCTGCATGTATGCCTATCTACTACCTGTGTGTATGCTGCCCTTGGGAACTAAAGGGGAGTATCAGGTACCACGTCAGTGAAGATACAGATATTTGTGGGATGCCATGTGGGTGATGGAAATAGAAACTGAGTCCTCAGCGAAAGCATTCAGTGTTCCTAGGCCATGAGACATCTCCTCAGGCCAAAAATTATCATTTTTGTAAAGAACATTCACTGACAATGTTTAATCCGCATAATTGTTGCAAAAGATATTCATTCCTTTGCATAAACTCGGAGTGTTATATAATAAATACATTTTAGAAATCACATGCACAATTTTCTAAATGGTTGACTTTTCTAAACCCATCATTAACTTCCATAAAACATGTGTTTTGGCAGCATTAAAACATGGATCATTATTTTTATTGTTTTGTGAAAATTTTTCTGTAAGCTTTATGGTTTGCTTGCTGCATTTTATGTCCACAGTAAGCTATGCCTTGCTATTTCTTTCCTTTCTTCTTTGCCTTCATGTTGTCTTGTATTTTGGAAATACACTGATGAGCCCAAATGAAATATCTTTAGCAAATATGAGAACTTAATCCTCATTGAGAAAATAACTTTATGAGCTGAGAAACATGTTTTTTTCTGAAAAATCATAATTTATGAGCATGGTTAATTAGAAGTGGTCAATCATTGATCTGTGTAAAAAAGAAGAACTCAACATTTAAGTTTTGATATCCATCTCTACTAATTTGAGAAGTTAGAGCTGTGGAAATCAATTTAAGCCAATTGGTGTTTCAGAATCTCCCACACATAATACTTCCTTGTCAGAAGTGTCAAGACATATAAAAGTTTATGGCATACATTCATCCTACAAATATCTAATGGGTTTGTACTATATTCTAAGTACTATTTGAGGTATAAGATTGTCTTCTGTGAACTAAGGAGAAAGGAAAGCACTTAAAACATGTACACAGATATGTTAGTCTATGACTGGAGTGAATGTAATCAAATAATGTTATGAAAATTCCATAATCAAAACCTGTAGCACAATTAATATATACAAATACAATTACATCAGTCATAATTAACTTAAGGTGATAATACAAGGCAAATATGTACAGATGGGACATATTAACAACAAGTTGACAGTGCCATGGTAAGATATAATGCCTCTTAAAAGCAAAAGAGAATTGATCTCTTGACTGCAATACTACCAACAACTTGACTTTGGTATTAGGTGTGGCATCACTGAACTCAAAAGCAGCAAGTATTCTCTGGATTGAATGGAAGACCACCATTCCTAAAGGATTGGTTTCATTCCTCTATTTCATTGTTAATGAAGCTCTTAACTAAAATCCAATTTTATTCTGCTCACAGATCTGTCAAAAGCCCGGGGACAATTTGGTTCAAGTAAACACTTTATTCAAGGTCTGTCCTGATGAAGGCAGGAGAGAATCTCAGACATTCAGGAAGGCTTTCGTGCCATCTGGAGGGACCATGGGGGACAGTGGGCAGGAGATCTATGGTCTAAGAAGTGTCTTTCTTTCTGGAACAACATCTCCTTCTAGATAATGGGTAGAAGATGAATGTATAGAATGCTTAATATAAAGGGTTTATTTTTTCTACATTCCTAACCACAGTTTGCCCTCTATCCTCTCCTCCTAGTGTCCCCATATTCTGTTTTCCCTACCCATCCACTCCACCTCTATTTCTCTTCAGAAAAGAGCAGGTGTCTTGGGGGTATGAACCAGCCCTGGCATATCAAGTGATTTTAATGATATTAGACACCTCCTATCTTATCAAGGCTATACAATGCAACACAGTAGGAGAAAAGAGTACCAAAAGAAGACAAAAAGTCAGAGAAAGACCCTGTTCCCACTGTTAGCAGTCCATACAAATATTAGGCTGCACAACTGTAACATATGTGCCGAGGAGGACCCAGGTCAATCCCATGCAGGCTCTCTTGTGGGCTGGCACTGTGTCAGCAATCGTTGGTCTCTCAGGCAGTCTTCAATTAGGTCCTCCTGTCAGAGATGCTTGGCCCCTGGCATTTATGCAGAGGCTGCTACACTGTTTCTTCTACAAGGGTAATTAATAGAAAGTTTAAAGTAAGAATTAATAATAGAATGTGCCCCTTCTTCATAGAATAGCAAGAGATGGATAGGAGAGAAAAATAATACAGTGAGTTTCATACCTTCCAGACAATTTTAGTAGCAAGAAAAATAAGCTTGGGACAAGTTAATAATGATGTAAGAAGTCCTTCTAGGTTGAGCGAGAGTTCCTTTATACAGTTATCTAGGGATGTGGCCGCAGATTTTCGTGTGTATCATGAAAAGGAGGATCATTATAAAGAATATACCTAATTGAAAAAAAACAATGAGTAGGTAATTTCATTATGATTCTAAGAGCAGAGAAGAGATGATTAGCCAGTTTAGCTGAACAAGACTTCAAAAATGGTATATAAGATAGATGATGGTGTGTTTGATGGTAAGTAGAAGTTGTCAGCAGGTAACCACAGAAAAGAACTTGCTTGCTTTTCAATAAAGACTGGCTTGCTTAAATTTTGTTAATCTATAAATCAGATAGATTATGATGAACTTGTGGAGAGAAAGATAGAAGTGCTGATTAGGTATGAGTTTCAAAAGAAGAAGACATAATCAATAATCCTATTTCAATTTCCTTTTTGTAATGATTTTAATCTGTTTCTGGAGAATATGTTTTTGTGTTGATTGTTTTAGAGAACACATAACTTGTGACTATGAAGCAATTTTCTTTTTACATAGAAAACTTTGTCTTAGGGAGTGCTAAAAGTTTAAGAGAAAAAAGTTATTGGAGTCTAATGGTTGTACCTTTGTTTCATCCATCTGTCTGTCTGTATGTATGTATGTATGTATGTATGTGTGTGTGTATGTATGTATGTATGTATGCATATATGTATGTGTAGAAATGAGGTTATTGGAGCTTGGTGAATCTTGCTTCATCTACCAACTGTGCTCTCTCTCTCTCTCTCTCTCTCTCTCTCTCTCTCTCTCTGTGTGTGTGTGTGTGTGTGTGTGTGTGTGTGTGATTTTTCCCCATTTCTTCCTGTACCCAGAGAATTAAGTTTTGCTTTCTTAGAAGAAGTCTGATGAGTAACTAACCACCAATACCAGAAACTGGCATTGAGGACAACCATTTCATTGACTTTTATTTTTGCCAGTTTCATTTGGTTCTGTCTTAGGTCTCTAAGCTATCATCTGGTTCCTGACCCTCCAATCTGTGCCAGGAGTGGACTCTCTCTCAGGACATGAGTCTCAGACTGGACCAGTTATGGTTAGACACTCACATAATTTGCCCCAGCACATCTTATAGGCAGGAAATATTGTGTGTCACAGGTTTTGTGACTGGATTGGTGTCCCAATCTCTCCATTGGAATTCTTTTCTGGTTATAGGAGATGTCCTGTTGGGAGGAGCTAGAAACACAGTCCAATGAAAACTGCTAGAATTACTTTTCTTTAACCAAATTCAAATGATTTGAGGAAAGAGGTCTCAGTATTAGATGCCTTAAAAGAGGAAGTGGTCCGTAATAGGTCAGGAAAAGGATTAGAGAAGGGGAATGAAAACCAATGGGTGGAGAGAAGAAGGTTCATGGGACATATGGGGAGGGGGGATCTGGGAAAGTGGAAATCATTTGGAATGTAAACAAAGAATATAGAAAAGAAAATATATATATAAAAGAAAACCAAAGTCGTGACTTCAGATCCTAACCTTCCTTTTCCTAAACAAGGAGACTAACATCGTTGTTCTAGGAAATTTCTATAATTCCACACACTGCAATACAGCTGTGTTTTCCATGGATATAATACTTAACATTAATAGAGGCCAAGTGAAAATGAGCCACCAAATGATGCATTTTCTAGTGACCACTGAAGGATTTTCATGTTCAGAAAAAAAATATGTCACCATGAATTCTCATTTAAATAGGATCTTCTAGATTGATGGCTAAGTATTCCTTTTCTCTAAAAAGTGTCTCTGAAAAGTGTTCCTGTTCTTTAGGGACCAATTCAGACTCTTTCCTTTGTATTCCCAAATCATCTAACTAATAACATTTTTCTCAATCTTTTCTGCCTATTACCTCTGCATGACAAGAGTGGTAAAATATCCTTGGGTAAATAGATTCTACAATACACCCAGCACATAATGATAATGTATCTTACATGCAAAACAAAGCACAATGAGCAAACTTATGCCTCCCCAAAATTTTATGTTTTCTTCTGAGGAAAATGTACTATTGAATCCAGAAAAAAAATATGGGGAGGGGGAAACAGGGAAAGGGGAAATCATTTGGAACATAAACAAAGAATATAGAAAAAAAGAAAACTTAGCTCCAAAAGCTTTCAATTTCACTTGGGTTTTTATGAAAGTTAATTCTGTAGAATGAGTGGAAAAATCATACATTAGACACATAAACTGAATTTTCCTCCCCACAAACCACTATCAAACTATTCAAAACATGGTTCCATGTATGTTGACAGCACCATAGATGATCACCTCCTCTTTATGTCAATGGAGATAGAGGATGAGTACAAATGTCAAGTTAGTTTTCTTGTTTAAAATGCCATCTATTTTACCCATAAACAACCATCAGTTTCTAAGTGCACACTTGTATCTTTGACCAAAAAGAAAGACGGTAAAACTTTAACAAACATGACACCTTCTGGAGTCTGTACATACATTTTCACAGGTGAAGCAGAGGTAGGTCCTATCCCATCACATTGCCATGTGTTCAAGACATTACAGCTATGGGATCACAAAAAAGAAGAAACAGATATACTCTTGCTATGTCTATGTAGATTCCTGACTCTGAGACAAGTAATTCAGAGATACTCAAATCCAAGTCAAACTAGATGATAACATAGGCTTAAGAGTCCAGTAACTCTAAACTCTGCCCAAGGCATCAGCTTTCCATGTTCTACTGAGGGCTTTGCACATTCACCTTCTCAAAGACTAGTTCCTTTGTATTCTCTGCTTTCAGATTCACCAGTGCATCCTTCATATCAATATAGTCAAATGATCTAATATATATTTTATTTTTAAAAACTCTATCTCCACTTTACGATTTACTTAAACTATTTCCCCATTTCTCTGTACCACCACCAAGTTAGAATACTTTAAAGATTCCATAAAGTCAGCCACAATTTCTTTTTAATCGCATTGAGGTTTTCTTCTAATTTCCCTTGTCTAATTCCTCTTTCTTTACTTCTAATTTTTCCAAAAAGAACTTTATTTTAAAAAAATCTCTTTTTAAATGGAACTCCCAAGGTTCTATTAAGTTATGATTTCAGATCTCATCTTGTGTACAATGCTCATGTAATAGTTCCATGTTCTGGCTAATTTTCTCATGTCTCCATGAGATTATCCCATGATATCATATATTGCACTTGGGATTTCATCTCTCCCTTGTTCTGTCCAATTTTAAACCATGTTAATAAGGAATGCAATATTCTTCCAGATACCAACTCCCAAATTATCTTCCTGTTTCAACCTTTGATCTTTCTGCAATTCAATTTCCATAAGGCAGACAAGGTGATGTTTTAAAATGTAAAGTATGCCCTGTCACTCCTCTGCTCCAAAGACTCTAGCGGTTCTCTTTTAAAATCAGTGCAAAAGCCAATCATTATAACCTTAAAGGCTAAGTGATCTATCACCTGTCATTTCTGTTCTGACACCCAACTCTCTACCTGCCTTGCCCAGGGAACCTTTAAACAGTAACTTTTAAAGGAAGTTTTAAAAATTGTTTACCCTAAACAAAGTTAGATACTTTGAGCAAAACCATTCATTCCTTCCTCATTTGGCATATGAGCCCCTTGCAGATTAAAAGGTGAGTCTCAGCAGTAATGTTCAAATTGCCAGCAGAATCAGAAATCCTCATATTCAATTCTGTACCAGCTCAGTTACTATGCCATGTTGAGTGACAGATATGCATAAGTCCTCTTGTGGCTGACTGGTTATTACTAATAGGTCAGTTCAAATGACATACCTCTAGGTGATAATGGGAACAAACGTTCTGTCATTCTCTACCACATAATCATTTCAAATCTCCCTAGTTATCACTTCGCATCAGTGTAATCTAATGTCTACACTGTTCTAATTGTAAGTCTCCTCTGTGAGGAGAGCAATCTGTTTTTGTGTTCTTTCGATTCCTAAGCCTGTGCCTGACGTCTTCCCCTCCCCCCGACATACATTCACATGTTGAGTCAAATGTCACTGCCCCTATAATTCTACAATTTGTGTTCCTTGACCATGCCATTTTCTCAGTTTTCATTATATAAAATCAGTCTGCAAGCTGGGTGGTAGTGGCGTATGCCTTAATTCCAGCACTTGGGAGGCAGAGACAGGCAGATTTCTGAGTTCAAGCCCAGCCTGATCTACAGAATGAGTTCCAGGACAGCCAGGCCTATACAGAGAAACCCTGTCTCAAAAAAAAAATCAGTCTGCAAAGAGGGTAGCATACAAGCCAAATAGCAAAACCAACCACAAAGGTCATTACTCTCCTCTTGTTGTCTGTAAAGTATCAGGCTCAGATCTAGTCTGAGCCATGCCCCTACAATGTTATAACTCCCTTTATTTAACCTTGCAGCAGCTGATGTGAGGAATGATTTCATACTGAATTAAAAATGGTAGGAGGTGTGTAAATTTGGAAAGGTTCTTGTTGTTGCAATCAGAATGATTTTCTGGGTTGTGATTTAGTCTGGTATAGGATCGAGTAGAGAGGAGTATACGGAAAAGAGATTAAAAATGTGACCTCCTCTATCCATAATCATGTCCATTATAATATCCATTTTCTGGCTTGTGAAACAGTTTGTGGCTGTGTTGTCCCCTCATTCTTCTTTTTTAAATTAAAAATTGAAAAGCAAGTCCCAGGGAATTGGTTTAGGCACGTAATCCCAGTGTTTCTGGGGATACGGTTCAATTCGAGGGCATCCTGAACAGAGTGAAACCGCATCTACACACACACACACACACACACACACACACACACACACACCATCAAACCACTAACTTTCTAATTTTATAATTATTAGTTGACGTGTGAGATTTTCTTTAGAAAAACATCATAGCTTATTTTTACATCACTATGACTACCACAATCCTCCTCTCCCATTTACAATGTAAAAAACTACATTAGGTAACATTGACTTACAAATCAGTTCTCTCTTTTTAATACCATGGTCTACTGTACATCAACAACCATTTAGTGGAGTTCAAGGTTCCAAAAACCAAGACTCTGCAGAACGACTTATTAAGCTGCCAGTGAGGCAGTTTTCTCTAAGGGAAATGCATTTCACAGTTTTTGGTAAAAAGTGGCAACATAGTTTGACAAGGGGGAGAAAACAAACTTGGATGAACATGTACACGATGTATCTCACAGACTCTTCCACTGCAGTACTCACCACCCCTCTGCAACCAGTGGCTGGGGAGCAGATTGATAGGTACTTTAAAAATATTTATTTATTACTATCCTGTGTGTGTGTGTGTGTGTGTGTGTGTGTGTGTGTGTGTGTATGTGTGCATATGCATGCCAAATGGCAGATGTTAGGTATGGAGGTAGAAGGACAAATTTGTGAAGTAGACTCTCTACTACAATTTATTTGTAGGTATCTGGGATTGAGTGCTATTCTGACTTGTGCGCCAATCATTTTACCAGCTTAGGCATTTTTGTTTCACTCTACATAGCTACATTCTTAAAAAAGAACAATTATCCCCAAATATATCACTTGAGAAACAATGCTTTATGGTAAAGAGGTTTGATCCCAAAAATAGTTATGAAAGTGGAGGCAAATTCCTAGGGCTCACATTTTTCCTTGTATAACTTCTTTGAAATTAGGGTACACTTTAATTATAATATTGCAAGAAGTAAACTAGAAAAAGTGTCTTACAAAGTTGGTTAAACTGGATATTTAGGAATATGCTGACTTTGACTATGTTAGGAGCTAAAACAGAGCAGTACAGCTCACAGGCCTAAGGTTCATGGTTATAGCTGGTAGATTTTCACCTTATTTGTTGACTCATTGTCTCTCAACCACAGCTCAGCTACTTGGACTCTACCCAGGCAGCTTTGGGATTGCTTCTGTCCACATCCTAAACACTGGAATTTCAGGTTGGCCACCCTAGCATGTGTAGCAGGTGCTTGAAAAGTTGTGCCATATTCTCCAGTTTAGAAATTGCTAGATTTGATTTTTGGGAGTAAGATCATAGTGTCCACAGCTGCTACCACATTTTACACCACCAACAATGGCAGTTAGTTCATGACCTTGATAATGGTTGGTGCTGCTTGTTTTGTTTGATTTTAGACAACAGTTCTCTTCCTCCAGTATGAGATCATTTCTCATTGGTGTTTGTTTTGTCATTTCCAAGGTGATTTTCGAGTATATATCTTCTTTGAAAATATAATTCCTTAACTTTTGTCCATTTTTTTAAATTCAAGGAGTTTTCTTTATTGTTTTCCTCTTGTTCTTTCTCTTCTCAACCTTTTTCCTTGTTCAGTTATTCTCTCATCATTCTTTACTTATTTTCATTTTGTACTTACCTTTATCTTTATACATCATATATATGTATGTGTGTGTGTATATATATATATATATATGCATACACCAAGTTTATATGTTAGCTAATAACTCCTCATCTATATACTGTGTTGAATAATTTATCCCAAAATACAATTTGCCCCTTTACTCTGATGAATATTTTCCTTTCCTGTGAGGATTTCTATTTTGGTTGATGTAAATATGAATAAAGGAATATTATACAACCAAAAAGAAGAAAATGCTGATATGTGGACTTCCATCTGTAATGCCCTTAGGATGCTGAGTCAGGTGAGTCACAAGACAGAGGTAGTTCTCAACTACAGATTAAGATCTGCCTCCAAGTAAAGCCACAAGTTAACAAAAAGAAAATGTTCTTATTCTACTGCACTACAATACCTTATGTTTCATCACTTCACTCCACAGATAAGGTAGAGATTTGTAGAGTTGGAAAGCAGAGTGCCATTGGAAGAAGCTGGGAATATGCTCAGGGGAAAAGTTGAAGTCATGAGATCACCATGTGGATGAACTGTAGGGAGCAAATGCCAGGAAATGCTTAGGAAAACTAGCACACTCTAGAGTAAGCAGCTCAAGAATGGTATGTGTTTAAATATTTCTACCCTCATGATATATGACTTGTAGTGGCTTTAAAAGTTACATTTTTTTAAGTATTTAAAGAGTAATTAAAATATTTTGGTACATTTATTTTTGTCTAAATAATCCTTTTTTCTCAGTTGTGTGGTTTGCCTAGGTAAGATCTTTACTCTGGGTCCCAGCCTTGCCTCAACATTTCTGCAAGCTTTGTGCTTTAGCCTCCAAGTGCTCGGAACACAGGAATAAGCCAGAAAGCAGAGCTCAGAAACGTTTCCTTAATAAATAAGACTATAAGATGGTTTATGGTGTGCTTTGACATTTTCACTGCCTGGTTTTAAAATATAAGTAAAAAAAAGATGGAAGGAATTCTTTCCATACATAGGTCATCAGGAGAGGATTTATGCCTTCACTAGAAACATGCTTCATAGGTTTGTTTGTGAGATTCCCGGAAGAGCAGAGACTCACAGACAAGAAAGGAATACATTCAAAGACATGTACTCATGTTCATTTTGTTGATAAGCATAATTCATTGCATTTGAAGTTTTCAAAGTAGTGCTGGGCTTCTAGTCAGTAGCATAACATGGAGCAATGACTCCTCTTTATTTCTGTGTCTCTCTGTGTCCTCTGTCCTGTCTCAAAATGAAACAGTTTTAGAAATGTAGCATCATGCTTGTAGTTAGCACTGAATGGTGCATTGAAGAATGTAGCAAGATAACAGGTCTCATCCTACATGTTATCACATACAAACATTCACAGAGTTTAACCCAAGGCCTCTTCGGCATAAAAACAAGGATATAGATGCTATTTAGCCACAATTCCTTTATATATGCTAAAATATTGATTTGTAGTAAAATCTTGTTCAAATAAGTGTACTTGATAGGGCCATAAAATCATGTGTGTGGGTACACACATGAGTAGCGATGGGGCCTTTGGAAATGAGGTCTGATCTGAGAAGACTCCAAGTTTTTAATGGCAATCTATGCTACCCCACTTCAGCTTTATTTCCTTGACTGAAAATGTACATTCTTTCAGAAGCAGAATGGTGAGTCCACATTAATGAATATTGAGTACTGCAAATTGAGTAAATGCAAATCTGCATTTAAATTTAAATGCAGATTCACTGTAAATTATGATTACCCCAGAATAAGTAACTGAAATGTTGATCAGAATTTGACTATCTCTTGTTTTATTTTTCCACTAAGCTCAGTGAGATATTATAAACTATTTTGTTGAGTACAGCAAAGCAGTCTTCTTCAATGTATTTGGACAAACTTCAGAAATATTTGTTTTCTCATGTATCATGGATGAAATGATGATCTATTAGAAAACGTGCACGTTTAACATAGCAAGGCAGTTGGGTATTCCCTCCATCTTTGTGAAGAGATCTGTGCCTCAGCGTGGGCTCATGTCTTGCTCAGGCCACATGATTTCTCTTCATTGATTTATGAGCCTTGCCTCTTTAAGGCTTGGCACTGCTAACTCCATTAAGCTCATCCTGGGCCTAACTAACCACAGCTGGCTGGAAGCTGCCTCTTCCCACACTCTAGAGGGAAGATGTGCTGAGGGCAATTCAGTACCCAGAGTTCAGAGTTTAGATTCCACTGTTGTTTCAAGGGATTCCCATGATCTATATTTGCCGTTATTTAACAGGATCATTGATTTCTAAAACCACCCATTCCAAAACTTAACATTTGCCATGAGGATATGGCTGTGAGCCTTTCTGTTATTCTAACCAGTGAGTATCTTGCACACTAAATATTATAGTGGCATTGAACATAATTACAGAAGATGTTATACTTGACCTCAGACCTCAATTTCACTGAATTGAAATGTACAGTCCTGTCCTTCCTATTGTAAATGAGCCAATGAATATTTGTTCAATGTGTATCATTATCTTCTTGTTTTTATGGAGGGGCACAGAGTTGGCAGTCTCTCTTTGGAGGTTTGTCAGGGACTATGAAACCTAATACCACTTTAAATATATCTAAAGGCAAGTATTTCATTTTCTTGCATTTTTGGTCTTACAGTTTGTCATGATTTACTACCTTTTCTTAACTCCTTCTTACCTTCTTTGTCTTTAATTCATACACATGTGGGATAATCTAGTCTTTGGAAAATAATTAATGAAATGCTATTCACAATTTTCATTTGCTTTCCTTAGATTTTGATTTTAGAGACAGAGCCATATTGTACAGCCCAGGCTGGCCTCAAACTCATGGCAACAGTCTTCCTTCCTCAGCCTCCCACCTACCCAACATTTTATTATTGTTAACATTTTAAATAAGACTCTGGGAGAAGAGTTATTCTGTGTGGCATTTTAGGATATCTGATGGAATTCTTTAAATCTTTTTTTCAGATGGCTAGAAAAACTGACATCTTACAGATAGGCAATAAAGTATTTGCATTCCATGCTCTGTGTTAAGAGAACTCATGACACAAGCTACAATGAAAGAGTGAATTTTAATTGTTTCAAAATACATTTTCCTTTTTTCTTTTGTGAAGAGAGCAAACTAAGTCAGTGTGTCTGCTCTGAGTTATTCCTGCTTCTCGCTGTTTATAATTCTGCCTCAGAGGAATGAGAGGAAATTCAAACAATGTAATGTACAAAACAGGTGAAATAAAAATGACTGATAAATATGGTAAAGGGATCCACCAAATTTGTTAAAAAAGTTGTAAACTAATACAATTTTATTAATGCTACTAGCCTGTAGTTTTGGGGTTTTTTAAACTTCACCTATTTGAACTAAACACAAAATACAAACCCTTATATGTTTTGAGTTAAACATCATAGTATAATCTCAACACTCTGATGGTAAGTCTGGAAAATCATGAGTTCAAGGTTAGGGTGGACAAAAGAGCAGTTTTCAGGACAGATTAGGCTAGAGGGTAAGACATTTGTGCTTACAAAGAAAACATATTTAATAGAAGTTAAATAAAAATAAGTATAATATACAATAACTTAATTAAGATTGGAAATCAGGAGCTAACCACATAAGCTACTATATTTATCTGAGTTCTCAAGGAGAACAGAGCCAAGAGGATGGAATACATATTTACATGCATGCTTACATACATACATAGCAAAGTTAATATTATATTAAAATACTAACAGTAGATGAATCCCACCTGAGAGGCTGAGATCCCAGTAGTTGCTCTGTCCTTGAGACTGGGTGTCTCAATAGTCCTACTCTGTCACTAAAACCTTAGAAAGTTCTTTGGAAAGTTCCTGGTTCTTAGTCCTTGACCCAACTATGCAAATTCTAGTTCTAGTATTAGTAAAGGACTCAACAGCAGTAGCAACAACAACAGTAAGTCAACTTAGTGCCGAGAGGGATGGCCAAAGGGCAAAAAGCATTTTCATTCTGCCATACTCTTTTCACCTGGGCTGGCACCTGAAGGAATCATCCACCACTGGGTGATCTTCTAGAATCAGTTGAAGCAAACAGGACATTTCTTCAGGTGAGGCTCCCTACTTAGATGATCAAAATGTGTGATCATAAGTTGACATAAAAGCCAACCATAATGACTACATTTCTTTGAATACACTAGGCTTGTTTTTATAAATATTTACTCTGTTTTACATATGAGTTTTACTTAAAGATTGACAAAATAAATATTTTCTGCCAAACCGATTTCCTCAGGGCAGCATTTTAGACTGCAGGTGAGCAAAGTTCTCAGTGAGCCTCCTTGCACCACCTGTGCAACCACTTCAAGGATACAAACAGATCTGCTTTTAAACACAATTTGATCAAGAGGTCTGTGGGTTGTGGTAGGCTTATCTGCAGCTGCAAAACACAAACACTGTTATTTTTATGATATTAACCCTACATGAGGACTATACAAATAGTCTTTTGTCTAACAAATTGAAAACTACAATCTATGATCACCACATAAATCCAGAGCTGTTAAAAGATATACTTATGAAAAATATAGCTCCAAGTCACACATGAATTTGGCTTTATCTTTAAAGGAAAGAAAAGATATATTGGTAAATCAAGCAACCAGAAAATTTTTCTTTCTATCCCCAGGCTCCATGTGTCAAAAAATGACTTTGATGCCAAAGAGCAGCATGTTAATAATATAATCCCAACATTTGTCACCAAGGTTGCTCATAAGTCATTTTCTATCTAAGTAATATTCTTATAATGACCAGAGAAGTGCAAATCAATATACTAAATTATAACGGGTATGGGTTTAGTGGCAATCAACTTACTACTGTCACCTTCCCTGTCACCACGAAAGCAAGCAAATTCTATGTACCTGTGTTTTAGAGGTTCTGTGTTACATGGATTAGCAAACAAAAGAAAAGAAAAGAAAAGAAAAGAAAAGAAAAGAAAAGAAAAGAAAAGAAAAGAAAAGAAAAGAAACAAAAACCAAGATACAGTAAGAAACAAATCTTAAAGATATAGATTGTAGCAGCAGAGTGGAGGATCCAGTTCAGAGGACTCTGGCGAGAGACTTCAGGTCGCCACCTCTGGATCCGGAGCAGCCTGGGCCACATGCCCCTTCCACAAGCAGTGCAGAGGGCCAGCAGTACATCCAGAGGCTGGCTGCAGGGAGGCAGCTTGCAAGGGTGAGTCCTGCATTGACAACAAGACCAACTAACACCAGTGAGATCTAGATGGCAAAAGGCAAACATACGAACATTACTAACAGAAATCAAGGCAATATGGCAGTATCTGAACCCAATTCTCCATTAACAGCAAGTCCTGGATACCCCAACACACCAGAAAAACAAGATTTGCATTTAAAAATCACTGGTCATGATGGTGTTACAAGAACACATGAAGGACATAAATAAGTCTCTTAAAGAAGTGCAGGAGAAAAATGATCAAAAGCTAGAAGCACTTACAAGGAAAATACAAAAATCACTTAAAGAAATTCAGGAGAATATGGGTCAAACGATAGTAGCCAATAAGGAGGAAATGCAAAAATCACTTAAAAATATGCAGGAGAACATTGATCAACAGGCTGAAGTCATGAAAGAGGAAACACAAAAATCTCTCAAAGAATTACAGGGAAACACAAACAAGCAAGTGAAGGAACTGAGCAAAAACATCCAAGATCTAAAAACAGAAGTAGAAACAACTAAGAACACTCAAAGGGGACAACTTTGGAGATAGAAAGCCTTGGGAAGAAATCAGGGGACAGAGATGCAAATATCAACAACAGAATACAAGAGATAGAAGAAAGAATCTCAGATGCTGAAGATTCCATAGAAACCATGGACTCAACAGTGAAAGAAAATGCAAAATGCAAAAAGCTTGTAACCCAAAATATCCAGGAAATCCAGGACACAATGAGAAGACCAAACCTAAGGATTATAGGCATAGATGAGAGCGAAAATTTACAACTTAAAGGGCCAGCAAATATCTTCAATAAAATTATGGAAGAAATCTTCCCTAATCTAAAGAGAGAGATGCCCATGGATATACAGGAAGCCTACAGAACTCCAAACAGTCTGGACCAGAACAGAAATACCTCCTGTCACATAATAATCAAAACCCCAAATGTACTAAACAAAGAAAGAATATTAAAGGCAGTAAGAGAAAGAGGCCAAGTAACATATAAAGGAAGACCTATCAGAATCACACCAGACTTCTCACCAGAGACTATGAAAGCTAGAAGATCCTGGGCAGATATCATGCAGACTCTAAGAGAACACAAATGCCAGCTAAAGCTACTATACCCAGCAAAACTCTCAATCATCATAGACGGAGAAAACAAGATATTCCATTATAAAACCAAATTTACCCAATATCTTACCACAAACCCAGCCCTACAAAGGGTAATAGGAGGGAAACACCAATACAAGGAGGGAAACTACACCCTGGAAAAAGCAAGATGGAAACCTTCTTTCATGAAACCCAAAAGAAGATAACCAATCAAATATAAAAGAAAACATCAAAAATGTCAGGAAGTAATAATCACTATTCCTTAATATCTCTTAACATCAATGGACTCAATGTCCCAATAAAAAGACATAGACTAACGAACTGGATATGTAAACAGGATCCTGTATTTTGCTGCATAGAGGAAACACACCTCAGTGTCAGAGACAAACACCACCTTAGAGTAAAAGGCTGGAAGACAATTTTACAAGCAAATAGTCTCAGGAAACAAGCTGGAGTAGCTATTCTAATATCAGATAAAATTGACTTTCAACCTAAATTCATCAAAAGAGACACTGAGGGACACTTCTTGCTGGTCAAAGGAAAAACACACCAAGAAGAACTCTCAATCCTGAACATCTATGCTCCAAATGCAAGGGCACCCTTATTCATAAAAGAAACGTTACTAAAGCTCAAAGCACACATTGCACCTAACACAATAATTGTGGGTGACTTCAACACTGCACTTTCCTCAATGGACCAATCAGGAAAACAGAAACTAAACAGGGACACAGTGAAACTAATTGACGCTTTGGACCAATTATATATATATATATATATATAATATTTCACTCTAAAGCAAAAGAATATACCTTTTTCTCAGCACCTCATGGTACCTTCTCTAAAATCGACTATATAATTGGTCACAAGACAGACCTCAACAAATATAAGAAGATCCAAATAATCCTATGCCACCTATCAGATCACTATGGAGTAAAAGTGGTCTTCAATAGCAACAAAAACAACAGAAAGCCCACATACACATGGAAACTGAACAATACTCTACTCAATGATACCTTGGTCAAGGAAGAAAGAAAGAAAGAAATCAAAGACTTTTTAGAATCTAATGAAAATGAAGACACAACATACCCAAGTCTATGGGACACAATGAAAGCAGTGCTAAGAGGAAAACTCATAGCCCTGAGTGCTTCCAAAAAGAAAATGGAGAGAGCATACTCTAGCAGCTTAATTACACACCTGAAAGTCCTGGAGCAAAAAGAAGTGAATTCACCCAGGAGGAGTAGAAGGCAGGAAATCATCAAACTCAAGGCTGAAATCAATCAAGTAGAAACTAACAGAACCATACAAAGAATCAACAAAACCAGGAGCTGGTTCTTTGAGAAAATCAACAAGATAGATAAACCCTTAGCCAGACTAACCAAAGAACACAGAGACAGTATCCAGATTAACAAAATTAGAAATGAAAAGTGAAATATAACAACAGAAACTGAGGAAATTCAAAAAATCATCAGATCTTACTACCAAAGCCTATACTCAAAACAACTGGAGAATCTGGAGGAAATGGACAATTTCCTAGACAGATACCAAACACCAAAATTAAATCAGGATCAAATAGATCATCTAAACAGGCTCATAACCCCTAAAGAAATAAAAGGGGTCACAGAAAGTCTCCCAGCCAAAAAAAGCATGGGACCAGATGGCTTCAGTGCAGAATTCTATCAGAACTTCATAGAAGACCTAACACCAATACTCTTCAAACTGTTCCACAAAATAGAAACAGAAAGAATACTACCCAACTCGTTCTATGAAGCCACAATTACACTGATACCAAAACCACACAAAGATCCAACAAAGAAAGAGAACTTCAGGCCAATTTCCATTATGAACATCGATGTAAAAATACTAAATAAAATTCTTGCCAACTAAATCCAAGAACACATTCAAATGATCATCCACAACGGTCAAGTGGGCTTCATCCCAGTGATGCAGGGATGGTTCAATATAAGGAAAAACAACAATGCAATCCACTACAAAAACAAACTCAAAGAAAAAAACCATATGATCATTTCATTAGATGCTGAAAAAGCATTTGACAAAATTCTGCATCCTTTCATGCTAAAAGTCTTGGAAAGAACAGGAATTCAAGGCCCATACCTAAACATCGTTAAAGCAATATACAGCAAACCAGTAGCCAATATCAATCTAAATGGAGAGAAACTTGAAGCAATCCCACTAAAATCAGGGACTAGACAAGGCTGCCCTCTCTCTCCATATCTTTTCTATATAGTGCTTGAAGTTCTAGCTAGAGCAATTATACAACATTAGGAGGTCAAAGTGATACAAATTGGAAAGGAAGAAGTCAAACTATCATTATTTGCAGATGACATGATAGTATTCTTAAGTGACCCAAAAATCTCCACCAGAGAACTCCTACAGCTGAAAAACAACTTCAGCAAAGTGGCAGTTTATAAAATCAACTCAAGCAAATCAGTTGCCTTTTTATACTCAAAGGATAAGCAGACTGAGAAAGAAGTTAGGGAAATGACGCCTTTCACAATAGCCACAAACAATATAAAGTATCTTGGTGTGACTCTAACCAAACAAGTGAAAGATCTGTCTGACAAGAACTTCAAGTCTCTGAAGAAGGAAATGGAAGAAGACCTCAGAAAATAGAAAAATCTGCCATGCTTGTGGATTGGCAGGATTAATATAGTTAAAATGGCCATCTTGCCAAAAGCAATCTACAGATTCAATGCAATCTCCATTAAAATCCCAACTCAGTTCTTCACAGAGTTAGGAAAAGCAATTCCCAAATTTATCTGGAAAAACAAAAAAATCCAGCATAGCTAAAACTATTCTCCACAGTAAAAGAACTTCTGGGGGAATTAATATCCAAGACCTCAAGCAATACTACAGAGCAGTAGTGTTAAAAACTGCATGGTATTAACACAGGGACAGGCCAGTTGACCAATGGAATAGAATTGAAGACCCAGAAATGAATCCACACAACTATGGTCACTTATTTTCAACAAAGGAGCAGAAAACATCCAGTGGAAAAAAGATAGCCTTTTTGACAAATGGTGCTGGTTCAACTGGAGGTCAGCATGCAGGAGAATGCAAATTGATCCATTCTTATCTCCTTCTACTAAGCTCAACTCCAAGTGGATCAAGGGCCTCCACATAAAACCAGACATACTGAAACTAATAGAAAAGAAACTGGGGAAAACCCTTGAAGACATAGGCACAGGGGAAAAGTTCCTGAACAGAACACTAACAGCTAATGCTCTAAAATAAAGAATTGACAAATGGGATCTCATAAAATTACAAAGTTTCTGTAAGGCAAAGGACACTGTCAAAAGGACAAAACGGCAACCAAAAAATTCAGAAAAGATCTTCACCAACCCTACATCCGACAGAGTGCTAATATCCCATATATACAGAGAACTCAAGAAGTTAGACCCCAGGGAACCAAATAACCCTATTAAAAATGGGGTACAGACCTAAACAAAGAATTTTCACCTGAAGAAATTTGGATGGCCGAGAAGCACCTTAAGAAATGCTCAACATCATTAGCCATTAGGGAAATGCAAATGAAAACAACCCTGAGATTTCACCTCACACCAGTCAGAATTACTAAGGTTAAGAATTCAGGAGACAGCAGGTGTTGGTGAGGATGTAGAGAAAGAGGAACACTCCTTCACTGCTGGTGGGATTGTAAGATGGTAATGCCACTATGGATATCAGTCTGGCGGTTCCTCAGAAAACTTGGCATGACACTTCCAGAGAACCCTGCTATACCTCTCCTGGGCATATACTCAGAGCATTCTCCAGCATGCAATAAGGACATATGCTCCACTATATTCATAGCAGCCTTATTTATAATAGCCAGAAGCTGGAAAGAACCCAGATATCCCTCAATGGAGGAATGGATACAGAAAATGTGGTATATATACACAATGGAGTACTATTCAGCAATTAAAAACAATGAATTTATGATTTTTTTAGGCAAATGAATGGAACTGGAAAATATCATCCTACATGAGGTAAGGCAATCACTAAAAAATACACATGGAATGCAATCATTGATAAGTGGATATTAATTAGCCCTGAAGCTCTGAATACTGAAGATACAATTAGCATATCAAATGATTCCCATGAAGAAGGAAGAAGAGGACCCTAATCCTGGAAAGGCTTGATCCAGCATTGTAGGGGAGTACCAGGACAGAGAAAAGGGAGGGGGAAAGATAGGAGAATGGATTTAGAGAAGAGGACTTTTGGGACATATGGGGAGGGGGTTAACTGGGAAAGGGAAAAGGTTTTAGAATGTAAATAAAGAATATAGAAAATAAATATAAAAAAAGAAATTATGAATTCAAAAAGTGAAAAAAGATATAGATTGTGAATAGCTAATATTAAATAAAATTATTCATGAAGCCGTTAAGTAGTTTCCAAATTAAAATTAGGATTCTGATGTTATATGATTTCATTATGTTTGAAAGGCAAATAATTCACTGTCTGGGACAGACAATAGATCAATAAATGTAAAGTACAGAAGACAGAAAAATAGCTTCATTGAGGCACTTTTACATCTCCCATTAGGATAAAGGGAGAAACTGAGTCTACGGGGGAAGGGGTGGGACACTCTGGAATAGGCATGTCTTAAGATCTCAGGAACTTATATTTTTCCTTATCATCTCATCCAGATGTTTGGCTCAGAGCAGAAAGGAAGTAGTCATCTTTAGAAAGGATTCTCTGATTGTCCTTCCCTCAAATTTTCTTTATATTTTACAATATCTCATAGTAGAATATGGCACTTAGATGAATAAAACTATTTTAAAAGATTTTTATGAGATTAAATTGTATAATAATAGTATCTCAAAACTATTGGCAAGATTGGAAGTAGTATTGGTGCATGTCGTGGTCTGGATCCTCTGGTGCACACCTAGCATTCCTACTTCTCATGTGGTTGACAGGGGAAAGGAGGGAGTTTCACCTAAGAAGCTCAGTACTAACCTGGTCATGAAGATAGCTATAGAAAAACAAAAATTAATTCTATAATTATCATAAGCAATAAGATGTAGAATAACCAACAGCAACTTAGTCACAGTGGGAAAGACTATAAGACTGAGAAGCCTTTTGCCTCTCAGCAATTTTGGTTCACCACATTTATATCAGGCATAAATGGGAATGGGAACCAACGGCACATATAAGCTCATTCTTCATCTCTGTCCCTTCTCTAAACGTTGAAATTTCTTTAAAATCTTCTAGAACAGCACTCTACTCATTATCATGTGATCCTTGGCTAGATCAGTCCTGTGACAACATTAGCCAAGTTAAATACATATTTTTCATGAGAAAGTGTTAATGAACAATCTGAATACAACTCAGGAACTAGCCCCATTGCTGCCTGTATAATGCTCAAAATACCTTCATGAAGCAGCAAGTAGCTGATAAATAACTAAACAAGCACACCTATCTCCCCAAACCTACATTAACCTTATTTATTAGCCTTATTTTTTTTATCATTTTGAGAATATTATTGCAATAATACCATGGAACAACTCATTAAAATTCCAATAAAAAGACTATAATGAGTAGCTTAATGATATTGATAAAATCTGGTTTTAAAGAATATAGAAATTAGCTTAGTGTGGGATTGAAAACATGATCATTTTCCTTTTACAATATAATTTCTGACTTCCTTACAGAAATTCTATTTGAAAAAAATTGCAAAGAATCTTCCCTGATCATAGGCAGTAACAAACTGACCAATAGTTGCTTACCTTCTGATTGAATGTGTGGAGCTTTGTCACCAATCCCACCATGAATAACTCTAAGTAAAGAGTACTGCACAAATCAGCCTATTGTGCTTTTAAAAGTTGGTCTTAAAAATGGCATAATGGTTGCACTCGTTTGCTTGGATTTCTGCCAGTGATGAATCTCAGCTTGGAGAGGGGTTCTGAGTGAAGGCATCTCTGAGAGAGCTGAAAGGACTTGAATTCAAATTGTGGGTTACAAGCTGGTAGCCTATGTTCTACTCAAGACAGCTTTCTTTCACTATGCTAAAAACTCTCTGGGTAGCTCATCTCTTAGAGACCCAAAGCCCTTCCTTTTATTACACACATATCAACAAAATCTTTACCCCAGGTTCACTTTTGATTATCCCATGGATCAGCATCCCATGACCCCAGCTCCTTGATTCTCAGAAAAAGACAGCAAGCATCAGCACAAACAATAATATAGCTAGGTGGGACCCCATTAAAAAAAAATCATTCTGACCATGCCTAGACCTAAATTAGTGCTATCTTTCACTGACCAAGGACTCACAAATCTGTCTGCTTTTGCAAGCATAGCAAAAAAACCTTAGCTGGATAGAAAACTGCCTCAGTTCCTTTACACTTGTGAAGCTTCTTATACAATTCATATTGAATCCTTATATTTTGCATAGTTTAGAAATGACATACATTTGAACTCATGTTTTCAGCATTCTTTCCCACAGCCTTAAGGACTGTCCTAAAGGTGACAGTGTTCTTAGCACTTTGCTGAGAGATAGAAACACCCTGGCCTCCTGACCTTGTGTTGTCTCTGATTATTATGGAGTCATTAACCTTGGCAGAGAGGGCATTCTTAGAACATAAAACATGAAAATATGTACACCATTATTCAAACAAATCTTATGCCCACAGCAATCGTCAACACTCATGGAGGCCCATGCATGCCCTGCTGGCTCTGTTTTAGGGACAGAAAACCATGTCATACTGCCCCTTATATGGTCAAGCTGGACTCAGTGGAGTTCCTAATATGTCTAATTCAAATGAAAAAATATACTGACCATGGCTCCTTTTCTTTTTAATTTATTTTAATCTTTAATTGTTTTTACAGTCTAGTCTCCATTCCTCTACTTGTCTCCCCCTCGCCCCCGACCATTCCCCATCCCAGACTTTATTTGCTTGCTCCATTAAATGAGTATTTATATAGTACTTCCTATTTCCCCATTAGTGAAATGTGGTGAAAATTAAGTCCTCTCTGCTGGTAAACCTGTGTATTTTAGAAGAAAATAGACAGTAAATGATTTTTAATAATTATATTGTTTGTCTCTACTTAAATGTATGGTGGCTTTCTGTTGGGGACATTACTATCAGTCTTCAATGTTCAAGTCCTAAACTACATTGTAATAAAACAAAGAAGGTCAGGTTGCCAGGAATGAGAGTTTTGGTATTTGTCTTAGTACCCAATCCAACAAGCAGAACTTACAAATTGCAAGGCTGAACATTGCCCAGAGAAACTTTGTAGTTAAAGCTGTAAAGATAGAAAGAAAGATATGGAAAATCCAGGATATAAGGAAAAGAAAAGCAATAGTCAACAATTCCAGCACAATCAGCATATGCTGTGAAGACTATTGATGTAATGATTACTCATTTTTTAGAGTTGTTTAAAAGAATGAAGGTAAAAATATCAATAAACTATAAAATAAAACTTGCTCAATCAAGAACAAAAAAAAATATCAATAAACTATGCTTAAAGGCCTGAGGCTATATGACCTTGGAATATAAACTTACTCCTTTGTGAGATGTGAATCTATAATTTTTATACTTTCCCAGGAATATCACAATAAAACTTTAAGCATTTAGTTTACAGTATGTAATAGGTCTAAGCACATTGGTGCCCTCTGGGCTCACTTTATTAGCCTGTAATCCTATCCAATACGCCCCAGGAATTACCTTATGACCTCAGATCTAGCCACAACAAACTGGAAAAAAATAGTGTGTTAGAAAGCCTTTGAACAAAGTAACTTAAGAAATCATCAAAGTCATACACATGGCTATAGTTAAAACTCATAAGCCCAATACTTTCTTGAGATACTCAGTCCTGGCCAAGTTCTGTCCTTTTCTTAAACATTGTTCATTCCAATAATGTTCATCACTAAATCTATGTAAAATCGCTTCATAGTCTCAAATAGAGACTAAGGATGCCTCTTCAAGTAAGACACTTGCCGCCTTACATAGTTCAAGTTCCAAGTATCCATGTCTGTGACTCTAAATCTTATTCCCTTCTAGGATAACCTCATATGTATGGACCTGTTTACACCCAGATATATTAACATACATAAATACAAAATAAGCCTTTTAATAATAAAACACAGACTCCAAATATGTTTCATATGGGGTTGTCTTGAAAATCTTTTTATCAGCTGCCAAGAATCTTAGCGTCACAGAGAGAATGTAGCTGTAAAGTTAGGTATCAGCAAGTGTCTATATATCTGGCCTGTACTCTGCTGCCTCTGACAACACACAGTCCAGGAACAAGTCCTACCAAGGCAAGAACATCAAGCCCCTTACATCAGCAGTATTTGTAATGAAAGGGGCTGTCACTTGAGACAATTCTGCCTAATGTCAACCTTGACAATCAAGGAAGGAAGAGAGGAGAGCTTGAAGAGTGCAGAGTCAACTGCAAGCATTCAGTCTCTCGAAGACCCGTAGCAACTAGAGGCTGAGTAGATATCAGACCTCAAAAGTCATATACCATACCATGTCAGCTTGGAGTTGTCCCTCCCAATGAATCACTCCTTCACTCAAATCAGTTTCTTCAAAGTGACAGAATTAATGGATCTCCTTGGCCTGCTCCTGTTGCTTTACTTTCCCAGTAATCAAGTGGATTCATTGAGAGTTATACTGAATTCCGAACTGTTTGTACAATTAATTGCATATTAGTACTTGCTGAATTGCTGGGAAGGAATTAAAAATGAAAAGGAAACGTGAATTGAATTAAGTGTGGATACCCTTCTTATCCTTGTTAGAGGGAATCAAAAACAAGACAAAAACTAACAAACAAAAGCCCCTGGGGGAAAAAAAAACTAAGCATCAAGTCAATCTTTTCATTCTAAGGTAAATCAAACTCTTAGTAAGTATTGAAATAGGGTATCTGAAGAAGGGTTCCAAAGTCATCATAATAGTAATAGTCAGAGGGAGCCCCATTCTTCTTTGACAATGGCTCTGTGCTGCTCATGCTATTTAAGACAAATGTTGATGTTTTTATCTTTTACTGTCTATTGTAATGCTAAGTGTACCCCTGAGACCTGGAGTCTGCATGTAGCCCCTGGGACACTGCCCCAAGTTAATTCTCATTGGTCAATAAAGATGCCAACAGCCAATAGTTGGGCAGAAGAGACATAGGTGTGGTTGAGGTTTAGCTGTCTTTGGGGATGGGGTGGGAACAGGACTAGGAGGAAGGAGGATGAAAAAGAGGCCACCATCGAATAAAAGAACATGCAAGAGGGAAAAGGAGAGACACCAGGAGATAACTGAACCATAAAATTGTGGGCATGTGGGCTGTCCAATTGGAGTTGAGAGCAGCAGATGGAAAATAGTAAATAGTAAGTGATAACAGGGTTATGAAAAGAAAAGAGGATTCTAACAGCATGTTGGGTAGGCAGCTGCCTAGTTATTGTGATGCCTAAGGCTATTTAAAAATATAAGACTGTGTGTGTTTTATCTGGGAGCATAAATGGTCTAAAGTGGGGAAGAGACTGAGTCAGGATTTTTAATATTGTTTTACTACAGACAAATAACTAGGAAACAACTTAAGGGAAGTTATAAGTGTTGACTCATAGTTGCAGAAGTTTCAGGCTTGATGTTTTGGCTTTTCTGTTTCTGGGATGAGGAATGCTGATGAAGCAGAACAGAGATGCAGAACGTGTGGTAGATAAGATCTCTCTCCTCACAGTAGGAGGGAAACAGTGGGACAATGAGGCCATGGCCAAAATAATCAATATCATATACAGTGACTGATTATAAGTCTTTCAACCAACTTCTACTGCCTATTAGCTAATTAAGAGTATACTGCATCCTTCATGGATTTAATGCCCTCATGGTCCCCTGACCTCTCAGTAGCACTTCCAGCTTGGGAACAAGCCTTTGACATAGCGGGCTTTAAGGAGGATACTTCATGTTCAAATCAGAACAAGCAGGAAGCTAAATGGGATGAACATCTCAATTCACATTTGAATCACCATGTTGCTGAGGAACTTTTAACATTTCTGAAGCTCAATTTGACTCTTTTTCACTTCTGCCTTAAACATATAACAAGAAATCATACTCAGGTTCCAAATGCGTTCAGACTTGGCAGAGACATCAGCTCACCAAACCCAGTGTCCTCCATACCCATCAGAAGGACTTTCAGGTCTGAGACAGCCCTGATTCCAAACCAGGTATATATCGACACATATTTCTCTTGATATTTTAACACAATCTGAATTTAATGAGAACAGGGTAGATTTGTTTATCCTCTGGTACATAGAATTTGGTGTGTTAGCTCAAAGAAAGTAAAAACAAATATGAAGGTGCTAGTTTTGTTTTTTATTTTTAATTTTTTCATATTAAATTGTTCATTTATATTAGTGAATGAAAACATAAAGAAACCTTTGAACCTGGTAGTTAGGCAAAAGTGAAAATATATGCTAATAAAATAGAAAAACAGCCACAAGATAAGAAAACATGTTTTAAAATTTATTTCCCATATTTAATTGTTTTCCATAATTATTTTATAATAAAATGTTTTTGTTAACACATCATGAATTTATTGTTCTTTATTATTTTAAAAGTCAATATAATATTAGTTTTAATTTGTACCATGAGGATTATATATATATATATATATATATATATATATATATGTATATACATATATATATCATAACTAAAATCTATTTGCATTCAATATTAGTTCATATTTTATTTATTAGTAGAGGAAGCATGCTACATGGTCAGAGAATAATTTACAGGAGTCAGTTTTCTTGCCCTATGATGTGGATTCCAGTAATTGAACTTGAGTCCTCAGACTTTGTAGCAACCACCTTTACTTACTGAGCTATTTTGACTGCCCTTCAATATTTTAATTCTAATAGCCTCTTGAGCTAAAACCCTTTGAGAAATACTATGCTTGAGAAAATCAAAAGCTTAGACTTTGCACCTTTAACTCTACATGGAAGACAGAAGATAAGAGAGAATATTAAAACCTAGCCTGAGAGTACATTGACTTGTAGGCAAGATTACCTATTTAAAATATAAAAAATTAGATACAGACGAGCTTATAGATTTTATCTGTGCAAGAGATCTGGAGGAGGTGGTTCGGCAGGCCAAGTGGAACAGTATCACAACACAAAGTATGCAGAGTGCAGTCAGTGAACAGCAGGAAGAATGTGCAAAGGAGGCTGGCAATTGACTGATGACCAGGTAGGGTAATGCATAGGACATGGCCGAAAGCAAGTGTTCAGAATGGGCGTTCATTCTGCTGTGACTGTCACAGTGAGTTCAGAAGGGAGAAGTATGTGCGGGAAAGTTGGACAGAACCCTATAGAAGAACAAAAAAGAGTAACAATGAATATGGAGACTCTCACAACTTTTGCTATGGTAGAAGACATAATTTTATTGTAAGAGACTTATTTGCATGACATAAAAATAGGTAGAAATATGTTATTCTCCAGACAAGCTTAATGTCTTTAAAAGACAATGCAGAAAGCTTTAAAACAGTAGATGATAAACACTGTTGATAATAAAGAAATGCTAAGTATGATCTTCATTGTGGAATTAGGTGTTAACGTTGGACACCATGAGCAAGCAAACAATGGTGGTTGCTTGAACCATTTACAAAAATATACAGGCTTTGACAGAAAAACAGTTGGATGGCAGAAGGAATCCACAGTGTGGATGTTGATAGAGTATGGCACATATGAGAGAGGCCCAGTCAGTAGCAGGACTTCCATGAACTTTCTCTCCCCATGAGACCCCTACATCCAATCCTCAATTGTGAATTCTACAACCTTGCATCACTTCCCATGATGGATAGGTTTTTCCTTCATCATCCTTTAATTTCCATCCTGTCTTTGGAAATGGTGGGTCGAGGTACTCTAAATGATGAGCTATATCTCCCTGACCTAAGACAATCCCCTCACCAGATTAAGAAGCATTTTTGGTCCACAGAATCTAGACTTTTGTGGAAAATGAAAGGTGAAAAGATGGTGTCCGTTTTACAAAGAAAAAAAAGAAATTGCACTTGAAACACAACCATGGGGGAGGGGGAGTGTAAAAAAAAAAAAAAGAAAAAAGAAACACAACCACAGGTGAACTACATTGAGTGGAATTAGTGCCCAGAATATCACAACATTGTTCTGGATCCACTTAGTCATATGCCATAAATGAGTAAATCAGGCAGTTACTGTAAGTATCCTTAGTATAACGGTTACCATTACACCAAGAAGCAATATCAGGAAACATTTTTTAAAATTTATGAGTGATTAAACTATCTTTCATAGGGAAATTAACATTGTATTTGCATGTGTATAAACATTATATAGTATAACTTGAAATGCATATTTATAAGCCTGCTGTGGTGGCACGTGGGAGGCAGGGGGCAGGCAGATTTCAGTGAGTTGAGTCATGTCTGGTGTACACAGTTCCAGACCAGCCAGTTTTTAACTTGAATTAGCTAAATAATTTTACTTGCCATTATCATTTGAATGCAAAATATATTCCAAAGGTTCAAGTACTTCAACACTGGTTTTCAAGTATTGACCTTGTTAAATGAAGTGAATATTGGGTTTAAAGTGTGATGTCTTAGTTGCATGTCCAGTTCTTTGCTTCTGAAGTGCTAATGTACTGGTACCAGTCACCTCATAAGCCTGTTACCATACCATAAATTCTCTGCTGCAATGGACTGGACTACATCCTACTAAAACTTTAAGGGAAAATAAGCTCTTACTTCTTTAGGTTGCTTCTCATCCAGTGTTCGGTCACAGCAACAACATAAGTTACTAATACAAGTATCAACAAGTAATTATGTGACAACAACATAGCAGATTAAAAACCACTTGTTGTTCCTTAGTGGATGTGCATTTGAAAGGCTGACAGTTTGGAGAGCTGGTTTCCTATTGAATAAGTCAATTTACTTGCATCATTATTAACTAATAGAATGAGTACATGTCTTATAGGAATGAATCTTCACCTGGTTCACTGTTGCAATATGCTGCCTTGTTATTTTAACTTGGGAAAGAAAATTGTGATGGGCGGAGTCTAAGTGTAGTGTCAGTTGTCATCTAGAGAAAGATGAAGGTGCCACAAAACTTAGAAGCACACTTCTAAAGCCACAGATCTCACTAGGAATTCACACCAAGCACTACTTCAAAAAAATAAAAAGGAAAGTAAGTAAAAGAAAAAAAGAAAGAAAGCTTAAAAAGTCTGAACCTGCATTCAACAACTAAGGTCTGCTTTGGTAGCCTAGATAAAAACATCTACAGCACACAGCTATCCATATCCATGAGGGAAATCATTTCCTGAAGCATAATAAAATCTACCACTGGTCTTCTCAGGTTGACTAGAATGAAGTGAAGAGTTTAGAAGTGTGTATTTTAAAATGACACTAATTGTATTGAACTATGAAATTATAGTGGTTTCAGAATTTCCAATTAAGTGATTTTCTTAAATAAAAGTAGAAGGTATGACAGGTCATATTTGAGCTTCAGTATGCATCTCACAGTTCTGAGGGCGTCCTCTGAATTCAATGCAATAGTGATAACAATGAGATTGGTTTTCCTTTCATTTTCATATTATAAAACTTTTTTTCTATCTGGAACATAACATAAAAAAGTTTCTGCAGCAATTCCGAGGAGTAATTATTAGATTCTGATTTTCAATTAATGTATACTTAGGTATGCTAATGAATATTTTATTCCTCTGATTGCCTCCCCAAACAGAAAAACAACATAAGACTAATGGGCTATGTTGTACACTACTCTGAGTATCTGTGAGGGAAGGGGTGGGAGTGGAGCAGAGCAGCTCCGCTCATGGCAAGCAGGAAACAGAAAGATTTCCAGAGAGGGAGCAGGGAATCTCATACTCTGAAAAGACTAGACCCTACTGAAGTACTTCCTCTAACCAACACCCACCTCTCCCAGTGCCAGTGTCTTCCAACAATCTCTTGGAAGAATGAATTCAGGTAGCAGCTGAGAGTTCTCATGTCCAGTGAGATATCTGAAGACCATTTGTCATGGTGCCATATGTTTAATAGTCAAACTATGAATTGATTTAAGATATTCCTCAGAATAATAACAAGAAGAACCCCTGTGCAAGCTGGTAAGTTTCATTCATATGTCTTTATCATCTGCACTAACAACGATGATGGCAAATTAAGCCAATAAAAGTGAAAGTCTAAAGAATATTTGTTATTCTTCAATAAGACAGGGTTACTGGGAAACTACGATTTGATTCTGTAATTGAGAAGAAGAAGGAGAATTTACTCATGCATGGGTGTGTGGGTGAAAAAGCAAAAGAGTAGAGAAGGAAACAGAGAGATGTGATTCTCAGGCTTTCTCTGTACTTCCTAAGCAAGCAACAAGCAATTTAGCAGTTCGTAAAAGCCCTTGATGGCCAGTGGACAGGAAAATGAGAACTGAGAACAAAGGGGAGGCAAAAATGGACAAATGTAGGCATAGAAAAAGTTTAAACAATTTGATTATTAATTTTTCACATGACTTGGCTTTATGATGGTTGGTTAATTTGTGTTATAATATTTACCTCACTGTCTATGATATACATTTCCAGAACCATTTCTCAAGTTTTATGTTGAAACCTATATAAAGGCTGGACGATCCAAGAAAAACTCTTGGCTGTTTCTACAGTGTACTGTTTTAGTACATAATAATACAAATTTCTATTAAATAATGCTATTTTTATGTTCTATATTTATAAATTGAAATTTAGGAATTTGAAACATGATTTATAAAATAACTTTCAAATAATTAATTATAAACATATTTTATATTATATGAAATATAATGTATCTTATATGTATGAGTGCTTTGATCCCATGTATGTATGTGTATCACATGCATGTTTGGTATTCATAGAGACCAGAAGAAGCTTTGGATTCCCTGGAACTGAAGTAGATTGCTGTGAGGGATCACGTAGGTGCTATGAGTCAAGCATGTCCTCTGGAAGAACAGCCAGTGCCTGAGCAGCTTTTGGAACAAGGAAGCATGTTATTCTCATTCATACTTTAGAATGGATTGACAGGTACTAAACAAAATGTCATATACATTCTAAATTATTTTTTATTATTATTTTATTTATTCATTTATTTATTTTTGTTTTTTTCTAGACAGGGTTTCTCTGTATAGTCCTGGCAGTCCTGGAACTCACTCTGTAGACCAAGCTGCCCTCGAACTCAGAAATCTGCCTTCCTCTGCCCCCCAGAGTGCTGGGATTGCAGGCGTGCACCACCACCACCTGGCTATTTTTATTATTTTTATTGCTTTCATTCATCAGTTTTATTTAGGAGAATTCTCAATAAACATGGACTTAAGTCAAATGTTGTGTGTGTGTGTGTGTGTGTGTGTGTGTGTGTGTGTGTATGTATGTATGTGTTTTGAGTGACTATATGTATATATGCTTACATGTGTTGTTGAATATATGTGTAGAGGGGGGATATGTCAATGAATAAGCAATTTTGTGTATGGGGAAATCGGAGGGTAGCAATAGATCTTTATGCCTATCAGTTTTCAATATCATCCATATAAGATCTCTCACTTAAACCCAAGACTCATTGATTTTGCTTGTCTAACAGCCAGTTCATCCTAGTAAGCCTCTCACTGTCCTCTGAAAACTGACTACAGAAATGTTGTTACATCCCTTGGTGTCTTGAAGGCTGTTGATGCCAATACCCATCCTCATGCTTACAGAGCACATGCTTAAAGAGATTGAACAACTTCACCAGTCCCAAAGATAAATTTTATTTGCCTCATATTTGTGACTATTTCTATGTTAATATTTGGCTATTTGGAATAACTTATTCGGTAGTCAGATGTGCTAGTCTGTGCCTCTTCTTCCTTAAAAAATAACAACAGATTTCCCAAGATGAGTTTGATATCTAATGAGTCATGCATCCCAGGACTATCTCTCCAGTAATATGTTGTTCTAATACATCATTTCTGAAAGCTGTCTCTTTAGTGATGAATTGATATAATACATCATGAGCCTGAAGCAGAAGCAAGATATATTGCTTAAAATATGGTATCCTCCATGGAACAAATGATTTTTAGAGCAGATTAGTTTTAATTATAGGAGAAAAAATGTCTCTCTCCAAGCAAATTACATTAGTTCTTCCTATTTGGTATCTGCATCTCCTCATCCAAATTGGGACAATGAATTAAATAATTCTATTTTGAAGCCAATCAATGATGTACATACAGCCTCTTTGTTTTCTCTGCTCAGCTTTAAAACATGGCTTCTGGATGCTTTCTTTTCCTTTGTTTCAAAGTTATTTCTTCTTAAATTTTCACATATGTGTATATTGTGTATCAAGCATACTCTCTCCGCACACCCCTGTTCTCCCTTTTCTTATTCTTTTACCTAATTTCTCTCAATTTTGTCCACATAACACGTTTCATTTTTAATTTCGTGACGTGATTTTGTGTACCTGCTTAGGGACTCGGAACCACGGAGGAGGCAAAAAATATTTGTCCTTCTGAAATTGTCTTAATTATTTTAATGTTATTGTCTTCAGCAGCACTCATTTTTCTGTGAATAACAAAACTTCATTCTATATGAATTAAAAACGTGTATGATGCATGTACTCTTTGTTTCTTTATCCATTCTTAGGTGTTTGGACACCTAAACTGCTTTTAAAACTTACCAAATATGAATTATATATGAATTTTATATATATATATACATATATATATATATTCTCAATTGAAGTAATTTCAAGTTTGAAATACTCTTATTTGTATAGAGCTAACACAATTCATAATAATTTTAGGATTATTTTTATATATGAATGAAATGTATTTATATTGTATATTTTATATGTATTATAGCTTATAGAAAATATACTTATCTTTAGAACAGTAATTAGCTTTTTGTTATTGTATCAAAATACCTGAGCAACTAGTGTCAGTATGTGTTTGTATGCATCTGATAACTGTTCAAAATTTCTGAGTCTGAATTGGTGTGTTGTGTGTTAAGAGATTTGAAAACTTGGTGTTCCATTGGAGACCTACATTTTTACTGGTTGTGCCTTTAGAAATTCCAGGGTTCTCAGAATGAAATCAGTAATGCTTTCATCACATTTCTGACTGGACCAGGGAAAGTAACTTCAATAAAATACACTCATCTGTTCATTATAGAAAACTGCAAAACTGACAGGATGCTCATTAATGTGCATCCTGTCACTGTATGCAGGGGCACTTGACAAAATCAAGACTTTTCAAACCTTTCTAGCCATGTAAAGACAGATAAAGATATTAAAATAATTTTGAACTTACTAAAGGGATTCAAGCCCAGTAAATGCTTAAACTGAATAATAAGGTTATAGAATCACCTCCCTTTTCTGCACTTGTTACTATATTCAATATACCAGATATAATAGCTATGGAGCAGTACAGAGGGCTGGAGGACACTGACTCTACCTAGAAAAGCATTCTGAGGGAAACCCACAAATGAGAGGAGAGAAAATCAACCACATGGCAAGAGGAACACATTTAACAATGTCATCAGAAGTAATCAAAATCCTAGGCAGGTCAGCATCAGTCCTGACAGTATGGCCTCATCTACTCTATTCCTGCATGAGGTTATTTCAGAAATAATGTCTGCTCTATTTCCTACATCATGCAGCACTTTCAACAATAACTACAACGCAACTATGAGCAAGCTCACAGTGGCAAGACACCATCTGACTTAGCAACTACCTCAGAATGAAAACCACAACACAGGTTTTCAAACCAAATAAACACACTTAGAATACTAAAGGAGCTAACATATATACGTGCACACATACAGTGCCAAGAGTTGGGAGGCTGAGGCAGGAGGATCACCATGAATTTCAGGTCAGCCTAGGTTACATAGTGAGGTTTTCATTATAAGCCAACAGTATAGTAGCCATCATAAGGGAATAAAGAGGAATGACTAAAGAGATGGCTTAGGGAGCAGCAGCACTTGTTCTTGCAGAAGAACCCAGTTCTCAGTCTACAGATGGTGCCTTACAACCTGCAACTTCATTTCCTGGTATCTAACTCTTCTGACATCACTAGGGACAAATATGATGCATGCAGACAAAAAGCCCTCATAAACATCAAATAAATAAATCTAAAAACAATTTTAAAAAAATCAATACTTATGATTTATCTATAAAGCCAGGAACCAGCTCTGGTGGGAGGTGTTATTCTTGAGGCAGTAAGAGCGTTGGTGGGGTAAGACTTGGTCTTAAGAAATTCTGGGACAAGTCTTCATCTTAAGAGATTCTAGATTCAGGGTAAGACTTTGTCTTATAAGATATTTCGGGTTGCTGTATAATAAAATTTTACTTATCTAAGTCTAACTTACTATGCTATTGTAGCCGACCTGCCTTCTGTGTTCCTCTGAAGCCAGAGACTGCAATCTCAGATACTTAGCACCTCATCCTAAAACTGCAGGATATTAAGTAAAGAATTAGTTGCTAGAGCCTTTTCCTATTGTCCAGATGTCTCTTGCTATCCAGGCTAGGGGGAAGTTTGGAGCAATAAACTTATACTGAACCAGAAGAAAATAACACTCACAGAAAAAAAGAACTTTTATATAATTGATAATCTCACATAAGTTCATACACAGATTCATGCATACAAATTCAGTTGGGTCCAGTTTGCATGCATTCTCAAAATTACATACTTATCCACACACATGCATATGTTCTCACAGTTACATACTTACATATGCATATGGAGTAAAAGACCAAGTACCAGTGCAGAAAGAACTCACTCATTCTGGATGAAAAATGAACTCCAATCTTTATTGCTTAGAGAAAGAAAAAGCTTCCAGCCTTTTAATGCTGAATGAATTAAAACCATATTCATAAGAAAAAAGGTTTGTTCCTTTTAATAAGACTAAGCCTGACTTGTCTTTACCCTGGGACCTATTCTGTCCCATGGTAATGAGAAGGCTGTCTGCTCCTTCTGCTCTCTGCAACATCTTTTTTCTTCTTTCCCTCTGCATTCTGCACATTGCTTTCTTAATTTTTTATGTTACCTATAGTTTCTAAGTTATTCCACTCTGCATTCTCCTAACCTTGTTTTCTTCTAACTAAAAACTTCTCCTAGTTCAGTTCCTCTCTCAGTTCAGTTCTTCTCACCTAGTTCCTCTCACCTCAGTTCCTCAGTTCTGACTCTTTTCTTTCTCCTCAGCCCTTTAACATCTTTCAGAATACATTATCACATTGCGTGATCACATGTTACAAAGTTCATCACAAGTTCACATAAACAGTTAAATCATAAATTGAAATAGAAGTTTACAACAGAGAATGTTTACATGCATATCCATGAGAGTAATTATCTAGCTAAACACCTTCACTTGTCTTAGCTCAACAGGTTCACCTAAGGCTTAAAACCATCACTAAGTTATAAGTGAAAGTTTGTATAGATAAAACCAGTCAACATATTATCTTCTGTCCTAGCACCTATAATACATACATACATACACACACACACACACAAACACACACACACACACGCACACACACACATATGTGTATATATATGTATATATATATGTATATATATATATATTTCCCTTTTTCTGATCTTTGGATAATTGTTTTACAACCTCTTGGAATGTGCTCTGAGTAGGAGAAAGGCTGGTTGCCATCTAACAGCAATTAACTGGTGACACTTGGGAGACTGGCAGAGTTCTCATTGCAGTCTTGACTATCAGAAAAGGACCTAGTAGCAGTCCCATTATAAAAGTGCCTAAAAATCATATAATTTTAGGAATTTTTATAGGCTCATCGTTAAAGCTTAAGTCATCTATTTCTCTACATAGCCTCAGTATAAGACAGTGTATCTTCATGGACCTGCAGATATCTGCTCCAAAGGGGTGTGCTATTATTTATTGATTATTATATATGTTTAATAACAACAGGAAAACATATTAATAGTAGGAATCTTTTCTATAAGTCCCTCACAGCCTTGCATGATGAGGGCTCAACTGTTGCAGATGATATAATAATCCAAAGCAGGCCATTTCAGAATGATTACCTGCTAGTATATTAGCTTGTACCATTATGGCTTCTGATACTATACACTTTTATTAATTATTTCATTTATTTACATTTAAATTGTGGTCCCCTTCCTGTTTCCCCCCTCCATGAGCCCACCTCCCTTTTGCCTCTAAGAGGGTGCTCACTCACCCACCTATCCACTCTCACCTTACCCTTCTAGCATCCCCATTCTCTGGTGCATCAAGCCTCCACAGGACCAAGCACAACCCGTCCCCCTGAGGCCAGACAAGGCACTCCTCTGTTACATATCTATGCTCTTTGGTTGTTAGCTTAGTCTCTAGGAACTCTGAGGGGTCCAGTTTGTTGATACTGTTTTTCTTCTTATGGTGTTGCAATCCCCTTCAACTCCTTCAGTCCTTCCCCTAACTTTTCTACAGGGGTCCCTGACCTCAGTCCAATGGTTGTTGGTAAGTATCCACAGAGCATCTCAAAGGACAGCCATGTCAGGCTCCCGTCTGCAAGTACAACATGGCATCAGCAATAGTGTCAGGGTCTGGTGCCTGCACTTGGCATCAATCTGAAGTCGGGTCAGTCTTTGAATGGTCTTTCCTTCAGTCTCTGCTCTACTTTTGTTCCTGCATTTCCTTTAAGCAGGAACAAATTTTGGTCACAATTTTTGACATGGGTGGGTGGCCCCATCCCTCAATTGGGGTCCATCTACAGGTTTTATTTCCCCAATAGTTATCTATAATTTGATGTAACTGTGAAACTGATATATTTTGTCATCAACTTCTCTAAAATACAAAATAATAAAAATAAAAGAAAAATAAAGAAAATGTATATAAACAAATAATGAGAATTCTCCAGAGCACCCAAAATCTTGGTGGCAATAACAGATGATGTGACATATACACAGTTGGAATGCTAGATTGGAGTGGAAGGAGTTGGAGAAATACCTGATGTAATAATAATTCTCATTCCTCAACATTTATGACAGACACTAGAATATAGATCCAAGAGCTGAGAAAACAGTCAATGTGCAACCTAATCTTCAAGATAAATGTTTAAAATGGAGAAAACCAATGGTAAAGAAAATACACTTTTAGCTGGGCGTGGTGGCGCACGCTTATAATCCCAGCACTTGGAAGGCAGAGGCAGATGGATTTCTGAGTTCGAGGCCAGCCTGGTCTACAGAGTGAGTTCCAGGACAGCCATGGCTACTAAAGAGAAACCCTGTCTCAAAAAAAAAAAAAAAGAAAAGAAAAGAAAAGAAAAGAAAAGAAAGAAAGAAAGAAAGAAAGAAAGAAAGAAAGACAGAAAGAAAGAAAGAAAATACAGTTTTAAATTTAGAGTCAGAAGAGTAGCTTAGACTTCCTTTAATATATGAAATTTAATATATGAAATATATATATATATATTTCAATCCAAAATTTCATTTATTTGATAGATTTGATAAAGTGCTTCTACTTTTTACATGGAAAACACAAATGCTAAAATAAAACAAAATTGTAAAAAATTCCAGTACTTTACAAGTAAATGCCTGTAGAAGACTGAGTTTCTGATCTCAACATTTCTTGTAGTAGCATAGTAATGTGGTTTCCATAGCATGAGACTCCTATGTTGGTCCAAGAAGGCACAGACCAATTCATCTGAACACAGCTGTCAGAAGCAATCCTGACAATTACTTTATCCCTGAACTGGAACAAAGAAGAACAGACAACACAACAGAAAAGGAGTATTATTTTTACCAGTTATTGAACAATTTGACATCAATATGGAACAATTATGAATAGATTTTTATAAAACCAAACCTAAGTCTTCAAAACATTTTCAGAAGGCCACAGAATAAAATCTAAATAATTTGATGAGCTTTGGATGTGTCACAAAACATGCGATGCTTAAAAGAACAAAATGACACTCTATGCATCATTGAAATAGAAACTCCCTAGTTGATGAACATTAAAGTAATAGAGTAAGAGACTATGAGAATATTCTCTGTAGACATTGAACAGGCCTGGGCCAGGGTTTCACACCTTGTGTCATAGTTACTAGTGGGAGGCATGTGAATTACTGAAACTAACCTGGGAATCAACTTTACTCATAATTGCCTGTGCATGAAACAACTAGGATGCCCACCAATAGGAAGATCCTGCTATACCACTCCTGGGCATATACCCAGAGGATTCCCCACCATGTAATAAGGATACATGCTCTACTATGTTCATAGCAGCCCTATTTATAATTGCCAGATGCTGGAAAGAACCCAGGTATCCCTCAACAGAAGAGTGGATGCAAAAAATGTGGTATATCTACACAATGGAGTACTATTCAGCCATTAGAAACAATGAATTCATGAAATTCTTAGGCAAATGGATGGAGCTAGAGAACATCATACTAAGTGAGGTAACCCAGACTCAAAAGGTGAATCATGGTATGCACTCACTAATAAGTGGTTATTAACCTAGAAAGCTGGAATACCCAAAACATAATCCACACATCAAATGAGATACAAGAAGAAAGCAGGAGTGGTCCCTGGTTCTGGAAAGACTCAGTGAAACAGTATTTGGCAAAACCAGAACGGGGAACTGGGAAGGGGTGGGAGGGAGGACAGGGGAAGAGAAGGGGGCTTACAGGACTTTCGGGGAGTGGGGAGGGGCTAGAAAAGGGGAAATCATTTGAAATGTAAATAAATTATATCGAATAAAAAAATAACAATAAAAAAAGGAAGCAGAATAATACTGTGACATGAATTATCAAGAAAAATAAGAACACACTAAAATGTAATTAAATTATAGTAAAGCCAGCATGAAAAGTACATTTGTTGGCAATTATGAACTTGCTAGGGTGGTGAATTGATGGCAGAGCACTTTGTGACATCTAAGAAGCTATGGGTTTGATTCCCAACACAGTAAAAAAAAAAGAAAAAGAAAAAGAAAAAAGAAAAACAAAGAAAAATACTAAGATAGTAAAAAGGTTGCTTATTTCCAGGAATTAGAGGAGGAAAAGAGATGGGTCATTGAAGAACAAAATCTGTGATAATATAATGATGGATCCATGATACTATACATCAATCAAACCTGAGAATCACACAAGTGAACTACATTGTTATGAACTGAGCATGTTAGTTAACTAACTCATTAATATTGTTGCACTCATCAAGTTCCATAGTTATAAAATATAAAGTAATATGTCCTTTGTATTTCAGAAGATTTCTGGTTTCATGAAGTCCCATTTATCAATTCTTGATCTTAGAGCATGAGTCATTGGAGTTCTGTTTAGGAAATTCCCCCTATGCTAATGAGTTCACGACTCTTTCCTCCTTTCTCTTCTCTTAGATTCAGTGTATATGGTTTTATGTTGAGGTCCTTGATCCACTTGAATTTGAGGTTTGTGCAAGGTGACAATTGTGGGTCTATTTTCATTTTCTACATACAGACAGCCAGTTAGACCAGCACCATTTACTGAAGATGCTTTCTTTTATACTACTGCATAGTTTTGGCTTCTTTATCAAAGGTCAAGTGTCCATAAGTGTATGGTTTTATTTCTGGGTCTTCAATTCAATCCGTTGATCAATGTGTCTGTCTCCAAACCAATCACTGTTGCTCTGTAGTAAAGCTTGAGGTCAGGTGATTCCCCCAGCTGTTCTTTTATTGTTAAGAATTCTTTTCTCTATTCTGGGCATTTTACCTTTCCATATGAATTTAAGAATTGCTCTTTCCATGTCTTTGGAGAATTGTTTTGGTATTTTAATGGGAATTGCATTAAATCTGTAGATTGCCTTTGGTAGGATGGCCATTTTCCCAATGTTAATTCTACCAATCCATGAGCTTGGGAGATCTCTCCATTTTCTGAGTTCTTCGATTTATTTCTTGAGAGACTTGAACTTATTTTCATACAGGTCTTTCACTTGTTTGGTTAGAGTTTCCCCAAGAAGCTAACCACCAAAAAACAAAACAACCCAATAAAGCAATTGATATAGAATTAAACCACGAATTCACAAAGCAGGAATCGTGAATGGCTGATAAGCACCTAAAGAAATGATCTAAGTCCTTCCTGATAAGAGAAATGCAAGTCAAAATGACCCTGAGATTCCAACTTATACCAATCAGAATGGCTAAGATCAAAACCTCAGGTTACAACATGTGGTTGGTGAGGATGTGGAGAAAGAGGAACACTCCTCCACTGCTGATGAGATTGTAAACTGGTACAGGCACTCTGAAAATCAATCTGGAGTTTCCTCAGAAAATTGGAAATAGATCTACCTGAAGACCCAGCTATACCACTCTTGGGCATATACCCAAAAGATGCCCCACCATGTCACAGGGACAAGTGTTCCATGAAGTTCATAGCAGACTTTTCTTTTTGTCAGAGCCAGAAGTTGGAAACAACCCAGATATCCTTCGAGGGAAGAATGGATACAGAAAATGTGTTTCATTTCCACAATAGAATACTACTCAGCTATAAAGAATAAGGACATTCTGAGTTTTTTACTCAAATGAATGGAACTAGAAAATATCATCCTGAGTGAAGTAACTCAGACCCAAAAGGACATGTATGGTATGTACTCACTAATAAATGGATATTAGCAAAAAAAAATTGTACAGAATACCTAAGATATAGTCCATAGAACTCTAAAAGTTTAACAAGCTGAAGGGCCCAAGTCAGGACTCCTTAGTCCCACTTGGGATGGAGAAGAAAGCAATCACAAGTGGGAAGAGAGGGAAAGACCTGAGAGGGAATATGGACGGGGGTCTGGGGAGAGAGGGGAACCTGATCTGGTACTGGGTGAGGGAAAGGGACTAAAGAGCCCAAGTGAGAGTGCCTCAGTTCCACTTGGGATGGAGAAGAAAGCAATCACAAGGCCTAGGAGGGAAAGTGGACAGAGGGTGGGGGGGGGCAAGAGAGGCACCTAATCTGGTATTGGATGAGGGAAAAGGACTGAAGTCATGAGTGTTAGCAAAAATAATGGACAATCTAGGGAGCTAGGTTGGGAGGATCCTTCAGAATGCACCAGAGACCTGGGAGGTGATAGACTCTCAGGACTCAAAGGACCTTAGATGAAATGACTGACAGTAAGGAGAGGGAATTTATAGAGCTCACCTACAGCAGAAAGACAGGGCATTTAGTGAGGGATGGGGTTGCTGTACCACAGTCAAAACTCTGACCTATAATTGTTCTTGTCTGAAAGAACTGTAAGGATGTAAATGGAGAGGATCCTTAGCAAAAGGTGGGCTAGTGATAAGCTCAAAGTAGGATCCTGCTCAAGGGGAGGCCCCAAGGCCTGACACTATTACTGAGGCTATGGAGTGCTCACAAAAAGAGACCTATTATGATCACACTCAGGAAGACCAAACAAGCAGCTGAAAGAGTCAGATGCAGATATTTGCACTCAACCAATGGACCGAAGCTGCTGATCTCTGTGGCTGAATTAGGGAAAGTCTGGAAGAAGCTGAGGAGGAAGGCAACCCTGTAGGAGGGCCAGCAGTCTCAATTAACCTGGATCCCTGAGATCTCTCAAACATTGGAACACCAATCATGCAGCATATGCCAGCTACTTTGAGGCCCCCAACACATTACAACAGAGGACTGCCAGGTCTGAGTTCAGGCAGAGAAGATGTGCCTAACCCTCAAGAGACTGGAGACCCTGGAATATCCTCGTGAAGACAGGAGTGTGGGGAGGAGGTATGGGATGTGGAAGAGTCAGAAGGAGGACAAGGAGGAGAACAAAGTCTTGAGTATGAATAAATACATAAAAATATTTAAAATCAATAAAAATGTTAAGTAATAGGGTAAAGTTGGAACTCTATGTGTGTGTGTGTATATATATATATATATATGTGTGTGTGTGTGTGTGTGTGTGTATGTGTGTGTGCACACATGCACATCTGTGTGTATATAGATCTACATGTATATATGAGTGCTTGAGTGTGTTTTCATAGGTGTGTGCATATACTCATGACTTTATGAGTATGTGCATGTGTTTGTGTACATGTGAATGCGTGTACACGCTCTGAGTATATGCATGAGTGACTGCTCGGTGCATGTGTTCCTAAGAGTGTGTATGTGAGTGTGCATTGTGGAAGATATGTGTGCAATATCTATTAAATCTGACTACATGTTTATCTGACAAGCTGTTCTTTAAAAACAAAAGTGAAGAGATAAAATCAAAGTTGAAAAATGGAATAGATTCATTTATCTTCACATTCAAATGCTTTGCAGTGTGAGATTGGAAATTCCTTCTACAGTTTGTTTTCTTTTCCTCAAATAATCCCTACCCTCTCTATGAGTGCCTAAACTCCTAGATTTTGTTTCTCTCTCCAGGACCACCTTTTAATACTGTCTTCTTTTTATGCCTGTCAGACTTGTATGTATGCCATTGATGTTGGCTATTGAAATACACAAGTGAGCTATTTCCTAAGGAGATTCATCATTTTAACATTATCACTTACAGGTATTTTAATTTTAAGATGCGATATGCAAGTAGCCATAATGAAGATGCAATTGTCACACTTAAAGCAAGACTTGAGACAGCCATTAGTCTAATGGAGACTGTATTTGGAGATTGCATGACTTTGTGGAACAAAGTACTTCTCTAGAAAAGAAAAGATTGAAATGCACATAAACAAAGCAAAGCCTGCTTTAATTTAAAATACCATTTCCTTTCAAGTGTGGAGAGTTCTCCCTTAGTCTTAATGTAAACTAATTAAAGTCATGTCAGTGATTCCAATCTCAGAGGAAAGAGGAGAGGAAAGTAAAGAAAAGGGAGACTGCTGAATTCTGTTAGCAAAAAGGAATAGTCAGAAATCCTAACTGGAGTGGGAGGAATAAATTATTAAGTCGCCCACACTCTCCATTTAAAATCTCTATTATTTAATTTTGCATCTATAAATGTTCTCATGCAATCACTGGTAAAACACTAATTAGTATTTATGAACTGATTCATTCAATGCTTGACCTTTGGATAATTAGCTCCCTGAATTCTGTTCTTTCGGTATACAAATAGCTTGGCAAAACTGATTTCCTTCAGTTCTGAATATTCTATGTTTAATTAAAATAGCTTTAAGTTTCTTTTTCTGTACTCACTGAAACCACATTTTTATCATAGTGCAAAATGTCTTCATTAATTGCTTTGCATTGAGACACATTACTTTATAATAATAATTCAGTTTTAGTATAGACTCTACTTTAATGCTTCTTGGAGAACTGAATAGGATTCTTAAAACTATAATTATGTCTTATGCTATCTTTTCAAAATAATTAGAAGGTAGAAAGTATTATGATTCTGCAGATGAGGAAACTAAAACACAGTTAAAATAATTTTAATAGAGCTGATTAAAACATCTGTGTGAAATGTGTGGTTTTCTTTTCTTTTCTTTTTGTTTCTTTTCTTTCTTGTTTCCCATGGGTGTTTTCTACCATACTAAATTTTGCCTGTGTTCTCTATAAACTCCCATAGAGTTTTTCCAAAGAATGAATGCAGTCTTGGATTAATATAGTTAAAATGGCCATTTTGCCAAAAGCAATATACAGATTCAACGCAATACCCATCAAAATCCCAACTCAATTCTTCATAGAGTTAGAAAGAGCAATTCTCAAATTCATCTGGAATAACAAAAAACCCAGTATAGCTAAAACTCTTCTCAACAACAAAAGAAATTCTGGGGGAATCAGTATCCCTGACCTCAAGCAATATTACCTAGCAATAGTGTTAAAAACTGCATGGTTTTCTGGAGTCTAACTTCTTGAGTTCTTTATATATATTGGATATTAGCCCTCTATCTGATGTAGGATTGGTGAAGATCTTTTCCCAATTTGTTGGTTGCCGATCTGTCCTCTTGATGGTGTCCTTTGCCTTACAGAAACTCTGTAACCTTATGAGGTCCCATTTGTCAATTCTTGCTCTTAGAGCATACGCTATTGGTGTTCTGTTCAGAAACTTTCTCCCTGTACCGATGTCCTCAAGGGTCTTCCCCAGTTTCTTTTCTATTAGCTTCAGAGTGTCTGGCTTTATGTGGAGGTCCTTGATCCATTTGGATTTGAGCTTAGTACAAGGAGACAAGGATGGATCAATTCGCATTCTTCTGCATGCTGACCTCCAGTTGAACCAGCACCATTTGTTGAAAAGGCTATCTTTTTTCCATTGGATGTTTTCAGCCTCTTTGTCGAGGATCAAGTGGCCATAGGTGTGTGGGTTCATTTCTGGATCTTCAATCCTGTTCCATTGATCCTCCTGCCTGTCACTGTACCAATACCATGCAGTTTTTAACACTATTGCTCTGTAGTATTGCTTGAGGTCAGGGATACTGATTCCCCCAGATTTTCTTTTGTTGCTGAGAATAGTTTTAGCTATCCTGGGTTTTTTGTTGTTCCAGATGAATTTGATAATTGCTCTTTCTAACTCTGTGAAGAATTGAGTTGGGATTTTGATGGGTATTGCATTGAATCTGTATAGTGCTTTAGGCAAAATGGCCATTTTAACTATATTGATTCTACCGATCCATGAGCATGGGAGGTTTTCCCATTTTTTGAGGTCTTCTTCCATTTCCTTCTTCAGAGTCTTGAAGTTCTTGCCATACAGATCTTTCGCATGTTTGGTAAGAGTCACCCCAAGATACTTTATACTGTTTGTGGCTATTGTGAAGGGGGTCATTTCCCTAATTTCTTTCTCAGCCTGCTTATCCTTTGAGTATAGGAAGGCCACTGATTTGCTTGAGTTGATTTTGTAACCTGCCACTTTGCTGAAGTTATCAGCTGTAGGAGCTCTCTAGTGGAGTTCTTTGGGTCACTTAGGTAGACGATCATGTCGTCTGCAAATAATGATAGTTTGACTTCCTCCTTTCCAATTTGTATCCCTTTGACCTCCTTATGTTGTCGAATTGCCCGAGCTAGCACCTCAAGTACAATATTGAAAAGATAAGGAGAAAGGGGGCAGCCTTGTCTGGTCCCTGATTTCAGTGGGATTGCTTCGAAAACCGAACAACCCTATTAAAAAATGGGGTACAGAGTTAAACAAAGAATTCTCACCTGAAGAACTTCGGATGGCGGAGAAGCATCTTAAAAAATGCTCAACTTCATTAGTCATTAGGGAAATGCAAATCAAAACAACCCTAAGATTTCATCTTACACCAGTCAGAATGGCTAAGATTAAAAATTCAGGAGACAGCAGGTGTTGGAGAGGGTGCGGAGAAAGAGGAACACTCCTCCACTGCTGGTGGGGATGCAAATTGGTACAACCACTCTGGAAAGCAGTCTGGCGGTTCCTCCGAAAACTGGGCACCTCACTTCCAGAAGATCCTGCTATACCACTCCTGGGCATATACCCAGAGGATTCCCCACCATGTAATAAGGATACATGCTCTACTATGTTCATAGCAGCCCTATTTATAATTGCCAGATGCTGGAAAGAACCCAGGTATCCCTCAACAGAAGAGTGGATACAAAAAATGTGGTATATCTACACAATGGAGTACTATTCAGCCATTAGAAACAATGAATTCATGAAATTCTTAGGCAAATGGATGGAGCTAGAGAACATCATACTAAGTGAGGTAACCCAGACTCAAAAGGTGAATCATGGTATGCACTCACTAATAAGTGGTTATTAACCTAGAAAACTGGAATACCCAAAACATAATCCACACATCAAATGAGATACAAGAAGAAAGCAGGAGTGGTCCCTGGTTCTGGAAAGACTCAGTGAAACAGTATTTGGCAAAACCAGAACGGGGAACTGGGAAGGGGTGGGAGGGAGGACAGGGGAAGAGAAGGGGGCTTACGGGACTTTCGGGGAGTGAGGGGGGCTAGAAAAGGGGAAATCATTTGAAATGTAAATAAATTATATCGAATAAAAAAAAAGAATAAAAAAAAAAACTGCATGGTATTTGTACAGTGTTGGCAGGAAGATCAATGGAACAGGATTAAAGATCCAGAAATGAACCCACACACCTATGGCCACTTGATCCTCCACAAAGGGGCTGAAAACATCCAATGGAAAAAAAAGACAGCCTTTTCAACAAATGGTGCTGGTTCAACTTGAGGTCAGCATGCAGTAGAATGCGAATTGATCCATCCTTGTCTCCTTGTACTAAGCTCAACTCCAAATGGATAAAGGACCTCCACATAAAGCCAGACACTCTGAAGCTAATATAAAAGAAACTGGGGAAGACCCTTGAGGACATGAGTACAGGGGGAATGTTCCTTAACAGAACATCAATAGCTTATGCTCTAAGATCAAGAATTCATAAATGCGACCTCATAAAATTACAAAGTTTCTGTAAAGCAAAGGACACCATCAAAAGGACAAATCAGCAACCAACAAATTGGGAAAAGATCTTCACCAACCCTACATCAGATAGAGGGCTAATATCCAATATATACAAAGAACTCAAGAAGTTAGACCCCAGAAAACCAAATAACCCTATTGAAAAATGGGGTACAGAGTTAAACAAAGAATTCTCACCTAAAGAACTTCGGATGGCGGAGAAACATCTTAAAAAATGCTCAACTTCATTAGTCATCAGGGAAATGCAAATCAAAACAACCCTGAGATTTCACCTTACACCAGTAAGAATGGCTAAGATTAAAAACTCAGGAGACAGCAGGTGTTGGCGAGGATGTGGAGAAAGAGGAATACTCCTCCACTGCTGGTGGGGTTGCAAATTGGTACAACCACTCTGGAAATCAGCCTGGCGGTTCCTCAGAAAACTGGGTATGTCACTTCTGAAAGATCCTGCTATACCACTCCTGGGCATATACCCAGAGGATTCCCCAGCATGTAATAAGGATATATGCTCCACTATGTTCATAGCAGCCCTATTTATAATATCCAGAAGCTGGAAAGAACCCAGGTATCCTTCAACAGAAGAATGGATGCAAAAAATGTGGTATATGTACACAATGGAGTACTATTCAGCCATTAGAAACAATGAATTCATGAAATTCTTGGGCAAATGGATGGAGCTGGAGAACATCATACTAAGTGAGGTAACCCAGTCTCAAAAGATGAATCATGGTATGCACTCACTAATAATAAGTGAATATTAACCTAGACAACTGGAATACCCAAAACATAATCCACACATCAAATGAGGTACAAGAAGAACGGAGGAGTGGCCCCTTGTTCTGTAAAGACTCAGTGTAGCAGTATAAGACAAAACCAGAACAGGGAAGTTGGAAGGGATGGGTGGGAGAACAGAGGGAGGGAAGGGGGCTTATGTGACTTTTGGGGAGTGGGGGAAGAGAAAAGGGGAAATCATTTGAAATGTAAATAAAAAATATATCGAATAAAATTAAAAGAAAAAAAAAGGAATGAATGCAGCATTTTCTTTATGCTAAGCTTTGTTTCTTATTCACTCCACACAAACTTCTCAACCAACCAACCTGGGACATATTTGTCCTGTGTGCCTACATCTGTGACATTCATAACTTCCTAATTTGTGGTGTTTTACAATACCTGGTGTTATTCTGGCAAATAGCCTCATAGGTAGAAAAACAATATCAACCAACCAGACCCCTGCCCAGGGCTCCCAGTGACCAAACCACCAACCAAAGAATACACACAGAGGGACCCATGGCTCCAGCTGCATATAAAGCAGAGGATGGCCATGTGGGGCATCAATGGGAGAGGAAAAGCCCTTGATCCTGTGAAGGCTCGATGCCCCAGTGTAGGGAAATGCCAGGGGAGGGAGATGCGAGTGGGTGGGGAGGTGGGAGAACACCCTCATAGAAGCATAGATAGGGGGCTAGCGGAGGTTTCCAGGGCAGAAACCTGGAAAGGGGATAACATTTGAAACATAAATAAAGAAAATATTCAATAAAAACAAAATGTCTGTGATAGGTTATTTCATAAAGAAATAAACCCAGATATCCAAAGTGAGTATGTCATTTGTCAATCTCACTAAATAGACATTCCTACACTTCTTCAAGGGTCAGGATTTTTTAATGTTTCAGCCTATTAAGTATATGCAGCCGATACATTAAGTTATCATGCCAAGAGATAGTTTCATGCACTTACTAGTTACTTACTATTATATATTTTGAAATATTTTGAAATAATCTTTTATTTTACCCATTTGTTAGTCAACTTTTGTTACATAATTATCCTGTCTTTGGCAATTTAGTGCCAAATTCTTTCCTGACTGGTACAAGTACAATTTGCATTAGAAATAATATTACTAGCTTAAGAATTTATTATTGCCCTTTTCTGGGCAAAGCTTTATTAATTTCAGTTCATCAGTTTTATTTTCATTTTGTGATTTCAGGCTTCAACAATTATATAATAATCAACATATTACTAAGATTGATTCCTGTGGTTTATTTTTTTTCTGCACAGACTTTTCCAGCATCATTTATTAAAATGATTTATTTATCCCTTGGGTTCTTCTGTGACATTTCTGAAAGTCAAGTGGCCATTTCCACATTGCTTTCTTTCTGGGTTCTATTTTATTCCATATGTTCTATATGTTTATTGTCTCCTTCTGCTTGACTACTGGAACCATTGCACTGAATTTGTGACAGAGTAGTGCTAGTTCTCTGTCTTGACCTTACAAAGAGTTTTGGCATTCCAAGTTCTTTGAGTTTCCACACTCATGTAAGTATAACAGATTTTTATAGAAATTTTAATTAGGATTGGTTGAGTTTACAAATAAATTTCCTCAAAAGGAAAGGTGAATGTAATATGTATTTTGTCTACAGACAACAATATGTATTGGCTTGCATATAAAAGTTCTTCATATTCTTCAATATCTGAATAATGTACATTGATAACTGTCTTGTTAATTATCCATTTATTTAGTTTTCAGGTTTACAAAAGGTTGTTTTAATTTGTTGCATATTCCTAGTTCAGTCTTTGGAGTACTGAATGCACAGGCATATGTTACAATGCTCATGCATATGTAGGTAGAGGAGAGTCTTCTCTGGTGGTTTGAATATGGTTGGTTCATGGGAAGTGTGGCATATATTAGTGGGTATGGCCTTATTGGAAGAAGTGTGCCATTGTGTTTTCGGGCGTATAGGCTCCTCCTGGCTGCTGTTGGATCAAGATATAGAACTCTCAGATCCATCTCTAGCACCACATCTACCTGGACACTGCCATGCTTCCTGCCATGATGATAATGGCCTGAAACTCTAAATTGTAAGCCAGACCTAATTAAATGTTGTCCTTCATAAAATTTGCCTTGGTCATGATGTTTCTTAACAGCAATGCCACCCTAACTAAAACATTTCTTTCTTATTCCCAATCTCTCTCTCTCTCTCTCTCTCTCTCTCTCTCTCTCTCTCTCTCTCTCTCTCTCTCTCTCTCTGTTCTCAAGTTTGATTGGGGTATGTCTTTTAGTTAGGATTTCTATTCCGGTGATAAAACATATTGACCCAAATAAACTTGGTGAGAAGAAGTTTTGTTTTAATCTAACACTTCTCAGTTAACAATCTAACATTGACGTAAGTCAGGGCAGGAGCTCAAGACAAGAACCAGAACGGGGAAGTGGGAAGGGGTGGGTGGGAGGACAGGGGAAGAGAAGGGGACTTACGGGACTTTCGGGGAGTGGGGGGCTAGAAAAGGGGAAATCATTTGAAATGTAAATGAATTATATCGAATAAAAAAATTTAAAGCACTAACTGAAGCAGAGACTGTGGTGAAATGCTGTTTACTGCCTTGCCCCTTGTGGCTGTTTTTCCTGCTTTATTATAGCATTCAGGACCAAGAGCCTAGGGGTTGCACCACCCAGAGAGGGCTAGGTTCCTTCCACATCAATCATTAATCAAGGAAATGTCCCATATAAATTTTCTTACAGATAAATCTGCTGGGAATATTTTGTCAATTAGGATTCCTTCTTTCCAATGATTCTAGTTTGTGTCATTGTCATAAATCTAGCTATCCTACTACAGGGTATATTAATTCATTGTATGTCTGTCTATATGTCATCTATATGGTAAATATAGATGACAGAAAGATAAATATTAATATATTGATGTATATAATTCCTGCTTAGTTATTTTGTATTAAATACTTTAACTTAATAATGTATATACTCACCCTCCTTTAATTCTATAGATTGTCAAGAGTGCTCAATCAGCAAAGTAGCTGAGATAGGCCCAGAGACCCACTAGATGGGAAAGAACTTAGCTCCCAAACTTATTCTTAGAGATCTACATATGCATGTAGAACACAAACATGTATACACACAGACTTAACAAATATTTTAATGAAACTGGAATATGCAAAACATAATCCATACTTCAAATGAGGTACAAGAAGAACGGAGGAGTGGCCCCTAGTTCTGGAAAGACCCAGTGTAGCAGTATAAGACAAAACCAGAACAGGAAAGTGGGAAGGGATGGGTGGGAGAACAGAGGGAGGGAAGGGGGCTTATGTGACTTTCGGGGAGTGGGGAACCAGAAAAGGGGAAATCATTTGAAATGTAAATAAAAATATATCAAATAAAATTTAAAAAAAGAATAAATGAATGTAATAAAATTTAAAAAATAACTTTCATTTATACTAATAAATTTTTTTCTATTTTCCTAAAGTACTGAATTAGACAGTTAGTTTATATTTTCATTTCTACTCAGTTGTTATTGGATTGATTTTGTTTTTGTTTTGTTTTTCTTTCTATCTTCACTTTATATTTTGAGACCGTGCTTCCCACTGAAAATGGAGCTCAGTAATTTAGGTAGACTGGTTAGCAAAAGAGCTCCAAGGACCTTCCTATCTCTTCGCACACTGCTTTCCCTCAAACACTGGAATTCCATGGTTCTTCTGGATCTGTGAATGTGCTTGGAATCTATATTCATGTCCTCATGCTGTCACATAAGGTACTTACCCTATTCTATTGGCTTCTCAGTTTTCAATGGAAATTATTTCAAAATTCCTGTGTATTTTCTTAAAAATCTGATCCATAGATAATTTAGGTGCTTGCTTTTAAATTGTTTAGCTTTTGTTTACATCAAAATATGCTCAAATCCATGAATACTATTCTAGTCATCATGTAAATTTTATTGCATATTTACATGGAAAGAATGTTGGCTTCCTGCCATTGGATTCTAGATAGAGAATCCAGAGAAAGTGGTTGAAATTGTTATGTCTACCCATATCTTCAGAATATTTTTTGTCTATTATACTAGAAATTAATGAGAAAAGTTTGTTTAGTTTTCTTCAATGATGTGAGTAAATGTTTATTTGCCTTGAATTCATGAATTAAATTTAACTTATCTATTTAAAGCCTTTACTTTATAAATATGAATATTTGGGGTTTGAAGCTCCAATATACTTCTAAGATTTTCCTCCTTAGTCCTTCTAAGATTATAATTCTAAAATCAACTTAGTCTGACATTGTCTCCTATCAGTTACTTTTGTTGTCTTTTCAAAGCTCAGCTAGTTTTCACAACTGTTAGGGTATGCTGTGATATCACCTGATAAATTGGTAAATATGAATTTCAACTAGTAAATTGCTTCTAAGGGAATTAAATCTAAGTTACAGAAAACTTCTGTTCACAATGCTGTGCAAAATACTATGGCTGTAGGATCAGACCAAAAAATACTTTTTTATGAAGCACTGAGAATAAATCCCAGGACTTGGTGCATGTTCAAATACATCCTCGAGTCGTGTAAGATTTTAAAAGTTGTGTTCCCCGAATATACACAATACTGTTTGTCTTCTGAAGCCTCCTAAATGCAATGATTGACTAGCCAAGGAATACAAGTGAGCAAGTTTCACACAGAGCTCCTTTATGTCTATAAATGTGAATACCTAGCTTCAACAGATTGTCTTCTAGACTTCTTCTAAAAAATAGAGCACAGGATTCTTTGCAAGGTTTATGCAGTGTGTTTGCAGGTATGATTTTAATGGGTTTACAGGAAAGTAAAATAAATACAATATAATGAATGTGTAGGGGGACAGAGACAGCTGGGTGAAATTCCTGCTAAGAAGAATGTCTGTAGAATTGTTGAGTGTTGTCACTCTGGTGTTAGAAATTTCCATAAAACATATTCTTGAAGATTGTAGAAAATAGCTCTTAAATTTGACATGAAAGCCATTTTACCTGTACTGACTAGCATTAATGATAAAATAATTTAACATTGTTTTGATCAAGGGATCCATCTCCTCAGCCTCATTTTTTAGATCTGACATTCCCTCTGGTCCGTTGGTGATATTTTCCTCAGAGGTTTTGGCTTGATTTCTAGAGTTTTTTATCTGAAGTTTTATTCCATTCAGCTGCTTGCTTGTACTTGCATTTCCTTCCTTCAGGATGTTGCTCATTGCCGTCTTTGGGTTATTAAGCATGCTGATTATTGCTGTTTTGAATTCATTGTCATGTATATCAACTAAGTTGCTTTTCTCAGAGAACATTGCAATAGGAATGTGAATTTCTAGAGGAGACACATTGTCATAGTTACTTATGTTGTTTGAGTTTTTATACAGGCTCTAGGTATTTTGACTTAGATCCTTGGTCAAGTTTCTTGGATACTAATCTTTGTTGAATGGTTGTCTGTGTCCTTGTTCACTATTACTGCAAAAGGTAGGTGAATGGGTGTCACAAGTACATATAGTTTGACCAGAGATATGGACAATTCCTGAGACTAGGAATAAATGTTCTGTAGATTTACAAGATTTTTTAAACCAATCTTTAGAATTGTGTAAAGGTTCACTGAGTTCTAAAGGTGATCTTTGGGTCATATTAGCTGGAGTCACAATAGGAATGAGGTTGAGGCTCAGTGTGACACATCTTCCTCAAGTCATGGTTGTTGGTGTTAAAGTCAGATTATATCCAGGGCGCAGAATACTATTCAGTCTCAGGACACCTTGGTAGGTGGAGTGATGGAGTGGCTCCAGGGTCTCTATCTGAAGTTATGAGTCAATGAAGTTTGGAAGCACGGGGTTAGGATGATTGAACCACTGATGAGTGAGCAGAATGGATCTGGGGCTGCCTGGAATCAAGGTGAGGCAAGGTATGGTGCCAGTGGAAGTTGGGTGGTGGAGTGAACAGCTGATATCTAGGCAGATGGGAGGAATGGCTGTTGGCACCCTGCCAGGCATTTCACTCAGATTAATTAATTCATGGAAAAGTAACAACACATAGTGTCTATATCTGCAGCTCTCAAACTATAGGTTTTGACTCCTTCACAATTCCAAAGATCCTTTCATAGGGTTTGCCTAAGACATTGGGAAACACAGAAATTTGCATCATTATTTGTAACAGTGGCAAAATTTTGACATAGTAACAAAAAATAATTTTATGGTTGGGCATCAGCACAGCATGTACTAAAGCATCACAGCACTAGAAAGGTTGGAAACCACTCATCTATACGTGCAACTGCCTGCCCTTATTTGTTTTCATGAGTTGTATGGCCTTTGTTTCACTTTCAGCGTTTTTTGTTTGATTGTTTTTTTAGGATGGCATCTTTGGTGTCTCTCTAATAACATTTCTATTCTTTTTATTTAGCTCCATTTTTCCATGTTTACTAACTTTTTTTTTGTTAACTTTTGGAATTTAGCCTGAGTCAGATTCTCATAATTGCCTGAAAGTGGAAACTTCCAGTTCTTTGGAAAATTAGTTATGTCAAATGATGTTTTACTGGGGTACAGAGGTGAAAAGATGTCTTCCTGAAGCAAACACATGAAAGCAGTGTTTTTCTGAAGCAGACACAAGTGAAAAGATGTTTCGATACAGCAAGTATGTGAAAAGACGCTTGATTAGGGTATATAAACATGACCCAACAGACAGTAGAAGAGGAGCATTGAGCTTTGGTTTGGTTTGCCCCACCTCACTATTGTTCACCAAAGACACACATTTATTGTTTGCCTTATATAGCATTGTTGGGCTCAAATTGTGGTAACATGGCCATTGAGAGAAACTTGCTCAAGAACTGTTCTTGAGTTTCCTGTGAGAGCTTGCTGCTTCTACAGCCTCATATCAGGCTGGTTAGCAAGGCTGGCAGTTTCTTCAGGTCAGAACTACAGTTGCCTGGTGTGTCTGCTTGCTGAAAGGACTAGACTGAAGCTGCAGGTTTATGACTGATGTTGCCTGCTTAGAGTATTGGTCTGCAGCAACTGAGTCATATTTGGTGTTTGCTACGTACTGAACTGCTGATAAAGAAGATCATGCTCGCTCCTAAAGAACTATTGCTGAAAAGGTCCACTTCTCTCATATTCTAATATCTTTTCTTTTCCATTACTTTTGCTGGGTGGTGGGCTAGAGGAGATGTTGAACACTTATTAAAAGGAGGTTGTAAAATTTATGCCTACACTGCCTTGTTTGGCATGAAGAAGTGATTAAGAGTAGAAGTAGAAACCCATGTGCATAACAGCTTCTTAGACTGACAGTACCCCCAGAAAATGGCAACATGCCTACATGACACATCTGGAATATGCAAATATTAAATTTTTTCCTAACTTTGTTTCATATGTTGCTGAATTTCTTTTGGTCATACAAACAACTACAAAAATGATTTATTTTGAGGTCATTGAAATTCTGTTGGCAATAAAATAATTTAAATACTGTTAAACCACAGTATTAGAAAACTTACTAAAACAAGTGCTAGACAAAATGACATAGCTGTTCTTTATTTCTCAACTACTTTGGAGAAAACAATATGAAAATTAAAGCTAGGTAACATTTTAAGTTCAAAAATATAATTTTAAAGAACTATTTCACAGTTAAATATTAAAATTGTCTTTGTAGTCACACAACTGCAGATACAATTTAAAGCAACTCTTAATCACAAATGTAACCACAAACTGTCTTGATATATCAACAGATGTTGCCCATTCCCCTGAATGTATATGCCAAGTGCTATTTCCAGATTGTGAGCTGACTCGCATATCTATCAATACCCCAGATATTGTTAACTCTTTAACATCACCTAGCTATGATGTATTGACACAGTCTAGAAAGCTCCTGGATGTACTGAATAGAGTAATGTTCTGTAAGAATGAATCCTTGCCAATACAGTAGCAGCTGGCTTATGTTTCCTGGCTCATGTAGAATTCCTGGCTGATGGTAATGTTAAAGTCAAATTCCACCTGGGGGCTGAGGTCTGTACTCACATTGGCAGAAAAGATCAGCACCTGCTGTGCGGCTCTGTGGCAATTCCATCTGGGAACAATATGTAGCTTCTTCTCTTCATGTCGTTCCAAAGGACTGTTCAACTGTGTTCCATTGCCTTCTAAATATTTTGCCAAACGGGAATTGGCATGATGTAATTTTTGTTATGTTAACTTTAAAAATATTTTCTCACTTTTGTTGCAGATTTTCTTCAGAAAGAATCAACAGTAAGTATCAATAAAGAGGAGGGACATTATGCCTGCAAATTGTATTCTATTAAAGATTTACGGTTCCTTGTACTCTCCAATACCTGTATACACGACTACAGAATTCATAGCCCCTAAAGAAAAAAACAACTACTATCATTTTCCTAAGCCAATATAATGTGTAACTGTATTCTAAATACTTACAATTTGAAGTATAACTGCTTATACTTAGAATAATCTTCTGTCTGTAGTACAATGACTGTCATAAGACTCTGTCTTCTCAACTGCTGTCTTCTGTCCTCTTGTTCAGTTCTTGCTACTGTTTACTGTTATCTTCCAAAGAATGTTCCCATTTTTTAACCCTTTCAGGCTAGTGGATCTCCTTTCATTCTCTCATGCACCAAACTGATGTGCCTCCTTAAGTATTTAATCACCTATTTCTGTTTTAATTTGTGATAGAACACACTGCCTTCAAACAAACTAGTGTGCTGCAATTGTCTCTATATTATTGTCCTTCTCTACAAATAGACTCCAAACACTTAAATATGTCTGGCCTGTTGTAATGTTAACAAAGCAAAATTTCAAACAAATCAAACTATAATTGGTTCTCCTGATGATTGATGAATGTGGCTGTGTGCCCTGCAGAGGTTTGGACAGGAGCTCTATCCACAAGAGCTATGGGAGTGGGCCTCACAGACAAGAGAAGGGAGAAGAAACAGAAGAGGGACCCAACATCGTGTTGATTGTTTTAAATTTGTTTGCCTTTTTCTCCACATCCTGCTGGTGGGGTTGCAAATTGGTACAACCACTCTGGAAATCAGTCTGGCGGTTCATCAGAAAACCGGGCATGTCACTTCTGAAAGATCCTGCTATACCACTCCTCGACATATACACAGAGTTTTCCCCAGCATGTAATAAGGATATGTGCTCCACTATGTTCATAGCAGCCCTATTTATAATAGCCAGAATCTGGAAAGAACCCAGGTATCCCTCATCGGAAGAATGGATGCAAAAAATGTGGTATATCTACACAATGGAGTACTATTCAGCCATTAGAAACAATGAATTCATGAAATTCTTAGACAAATGGATGGAGCTGGAGAACATCATACTAAGTGAGGTAACCCAGTCTCAAAAGATCAATCATGATATGCACTCACTAATAAGTGGATACAGGCCTAGAAAATTGGAATACCCAAAACATAATCCACACATCAAATGAGGTACAAGAAGAACAGAGGAGTGGCCCCTGGTTCTGGAAAGACTCAGTGTAGCAGTATAGGGTAAAACCAGAACAGGGAAGTGGGAAGGGGTGGGTGGGAGGACAGATGGAGGGAAGGGGGCTTATGTGACTTTCAGGGAATGGGGGACCAGAAAAGGGAAAAACTCATTTGAAATGTAAATAAAAAATATATCGAATAAAAAGAAAGAAAAAAATGTTTGCCTTACAGCATTAAAGCAGAGAGCCAGGCTGATCATCTCAGAGTAAGTAAAACCAGATCTTTGTCATTGGTTGCTGTATAGTCTCAATCTGGAGGACTGCTGTGGGAAAAACTTTGATTTGATTTTTTGTTTTACATCTTCCACAAATAGATAATTTCTGAAACATACTATAACAATGGCCCTATCCTTTATTTAATAATATATATGTGACAATATATGTACATATACACATACATATACATGTGCATATACATAATTTGTCAAAACACGTTTAATGTTAGGACTGCATTATGAAAAAAATTCATAGGGCTCCAAAAGCCATAAAATCTGCTACGGACAGAGGCTATTACCCTAACTAAAACTAATCGTCTGTAAATGTTGATTTCAGTGTAAACCTAATATTTAAAATATGTTATTTACAAAGAAGGCCCCAGGACACACTAAGGGTTACAACTCCTGGGATCCTGTGATTTTGGCTTTATTAGCATGGCTATGAGGGTATGGAAGTGCATTTGGGCTATAACTTCCTACTGACACTTACCAGGGCCTACTAGGAGTCTCCAGAGTTAGAGAGAATAGTCTATATATCTGGAAAGGATAAAGGGGCATGTATGAATTAGAAGTTAGTGAGTAACATTTAATTTCCAACCTGTCAAACCGAATCAGCATTCAGAAAGAAAATTAAGTGAGTTCCAAGGATGCAAAACATTTATTTCCTTTTTCTTTTGTACAATTTAATTTGGAGATTGAATTTAACATGCCTTAGTGAAACCTAAAACACTTCCCCTAAAGCAGGACATAATAAACTTACCTACACCACAGGCATACCTCCATACTGATGTGGATACATTTTCCTATATATGTATTCCTTTTCCAAAGAAAGTGATATTGGGATTCAGGAAGTATTATGGGTGCATGAACACAGGTCCTCATGTAGAGCAAGACAGGATGAGCTCACATTACCAATCTACCTGGAAGGTACAAACCAGAATCACCAGGGAGGAGGAAAATCTAATGAAGAATTTTTCTCCATAAGATTGGGGTGTGATAATATAGGGCATTTCTATAGGGTATTTCCTTGATTTGACATTGATGTAGAAGAGCCCAGCCTTCTTTGGGTGTTGTTATCCCAGGGAAGATGGTCTTGGGATATATATGAAAGCAAGTGGACATGTTTGCTTTTCATGTCCATACAAATATAAGTAGAATTTAGAAGATTCCAGACAAAGAGTCTGTATGGTGATGATTAACTTAGCATGGAAACAGTCCTTACCCTTGTGACTGTATACAGCTTGAACTCATGTGAACTTTGCTCATATGACCTTGCTTAAGCCTTAGAATATCTTCATAATATAAGTTTTTCTGATGCCTTGAATAAAGATGGTTGATGCATGAAACTAGTTTGCCTTATTTTAGGATCTGCCCTCCCATATTCACACTGTCAGCCAGAGGGGTAACATTCAGAATCCCATGTCTTGACCAGGTCAAACGGGAAAAGAATGAGCAAATTAAAGCATTCAGTGTATGAAGCTACCAATTTTAAAATTGTACTTAAATACACTTAAAACTGAAATAGCTTAAGGTTCCCAGGAGCAAGGCATATATCAAAGTTTATTTAGAGCTTATTGCATAATAATGTACTTTGGAAATTAATTGAACTGGTTTAATCCTAAGGAGTGTTTCACAATATTTTCTTACCTCTTGTGCCCTTAGGCCTGTCTTTCAGTGAAAATCTTGGTAGTATTGCAAGGGCTCAGAGGGAGAGCAACACTTACTGAGCCATTCTATTTAGAAACTTTGAAAAATTATCTTGAAAACTCTTTTGAAAATTTTGAAAACAAGTCTCCGGAAAAATCAGCAGTTCTCCACCAGCACACACAAAGCAAGGTAAATACAGCACCTCCCAAGGTCACAGTGCTTAAATCCATTAAATACTGTGCTAGAGAGTTAAGTTAACCTGAGATTTACATGGAACATATTTAGTGTTGGATAGTTTTGCTAACCTTCTGCCAGCATAGTGCTTCTAATTGTAAAGCCAGTGACAATGAAGCAGGCAGTGGTTTTAACCTGTGATGTTCTCTGCAATTCTCCCATGATGGTGAAATGCAATATACTTTCGAGACAGGATGCTGCAGACAGGATAGTGGGAGAAAATTAAGGTGCATTTTGATCTGATCCCTTTATTTCATTATTGAAATGAGTATGATAAAACTCAACATAAATTTTCAGATTTTTTTTTAATAAACTAAAGTCAGCTCTCAGTAAGGAGGTGAGTGATATGGCTACTCTGAAATCTCTTCAGGATATGGCCAACACTGATGGCAGGGAATCAGAAGACACAAGTGAAGAGGTGCTAGGGACTCATGCAGAATTATAGACGTTGGTAAAATAGTCTTATAGCATGCATGTGAAATAGATGAGCACAGATATTAATAACATAGATGTTAGTGAAGGAATCCATAGTTTTTCATTTCTGAAAGAATGGCATATGCTTCTAAAACATTCAAATAGCATGGAAGTAGGAAGTAGGAAGACGACTTAAGAGAAGGAAGGGGACCAGCATGACAGAGGCCAAGGAGCAATGGCATTTAAAGGGAGACAAAGAAAATGTGAGGAACATGATGCACATGCAGGAAATTACCACAATGAAACCACGCCTGCCTACTAACTATAAAACAATATAAATTTTAAAAAGATGAAAATATGTTTGCATAGATGGGCAAGATAGAATATACATCTTGCAAAGTTTGAAAATGTGGAGATGGAAGGACCACATGTCCAACCATTCTAGGTTGCATGAGTACACCTTCTCTCAATTTTTTATTTGGTGAAGAAATAGAAATTTGAATATGTCGCATCAAAATATAAATGTCAATATAATTAAAAGTATATTATTAACTATATAATGTTTGAAATGTTTGAAAGGGTCAGAGGTAAGGATGGTAGGTTAGTAAGCTTTGGATACATATGTTTAGTATTAACTAAGAAAATATAAACATATATTTATATATCACATTTATTGTTATTGAAATAATTCCCTGAAGATCTACAGTCAGACAATTGAAAGTGTCTAAGAGTACAAATTAGCTGACAATTCATTTTCATATTATTTCTGTCAACAGTGGTTAGGTCTGGTTGTTCATTACATTCATCATTATTATTTATGTATAAATAAATATAGTATAAGAAAGTGATCATGCATCTTTAAGAAGAAGCAATGAGTGGAAAAACTGTTAGCATTCAGTCCTTTCCTCTGGCACCACCCGCCTGTGCATTGCACACTCTGGTCCAACTCCTGGTCACTAACATTTCCAAGGGACATGTTTGTAAGATGCAGACAATGACCCACACATGACGGGTTTGATTATATCTCCTTTTTGCATTAAACACACTAAAGGTCTTCCTACTCCAGAGATTCCAAAAACAAAGTTTGAGATTACTATAGAATTTTTTATGTAAAATCATCAGATAATGGACTTAGAGAGCTGAGACATAAAGTTCCCATCAGCATTCAGCCTATGCACCACATTAATCTACTCTTGAAGGAATTTTTTTTTCTACCATAAAACCTTGGAGTATAAACTGTCCAGCTTTTTATTTTCCCAAGAGATAGAGGAAAGGGAGTTAAATTGCAACTGCATCAAAGAAAGTATAAGGGAATTCTCAAAATATATGGTTCTTATTATGTCTCCTTGGGGACCAGGGAAATAAGTCTCCCAAGAATGCTGGTCTATTTGGCTTGTAAAGATTCTCTTCAGAGTGAACGATAGAGTTGACATTTTACACATACTGCTGTTTACTTTCCTTCTGTATTTCATGGTACCACAGTTGGCTTCACAAAATGGTCCAATCATCAGCAGAAATGGCCCTGGCTTATAATGGGATGGCCTCAGAAATGACAAAGTCAATTAGGAATGCTAAGGGAATAGTTGAGGCATGGCGAGATAAGTTCATGAGTATCGACTGCCATTAGTGGTAGTGACCTTAAGTGAGGTCATCCTTGTGTGAATGGAGCCTTGGGGACAGGCTAAGAGTTGTGAGGTAGATTTTGTTTATCCAAGCAATGCTAATAATACTCTAATATACTGTTGCTTTCCCCTTGAGACTAATGATGAAGGCCTGGAGTAAGCCACTGGGTAAGGGAGTCTTTCCCTTGCAAGTGCATATGTGCTTTGAGAGTTGTGAAGTTTTGAGTGTGAGGGAGGGAGGTATCTGGAAGGGAGAACTAGAAAAGTAAAAAGGGTATTCTCACTATTTTATCTTTTCTGCTATTACCCTCCAGGAAGTTTGTTGTTGTTGTTTAATATCTTGGAAACAGTGAGTACTTAATTAGTTTATGACCAATATATTCACTAAGGGGTTTGAGGATAAGAACTCTTTCTATTGATTTCTATCTGAGCTGTCATTAAACTCAGATTCAGAGTCCCATCACAGCAATGATAAAGCGAAAGGAACTGGTTGTCTTTTTGATGAAAGAAGGTTGGGAGTTGATCTCCTTAATTAAGTGACCCAGGGCAGGGTTTCTACAGGTACAGTAGATCTCTGAGTGTAAAGGTCTTACCACATCTACAGGACTCTATTTAACCCTGTCCTTCCTGATATCTGATTCTTAGTCTCCTGAATTCCTTCTGCAATGCCTCTCAGCATTGAGGAGAGGTGGTGGTGTAGGCAATCCATTTTTTGGCTGAGCACTCTACTGACATTTTTTCTCTGCCTATTGATTGTTGTGATTTCAACATTAACTACTATTTACTGCACAAAGAAACTTCTCTGATGAGGTCTGAGAGATGTACTTATCTGTTTTTATGGAAATAGGAACCCAGAAGGCAGCTTGATACTGTTCATTTTGCAAAATAATAGTAGTTCGCTACTGGGGCCTATGTTCTTAGCCAGAATTACAGTAACAACCATGAGTTTCCTTCTCTGAGTTGGGCCTTAAATCCAAAGAGAGTATTCATACATATCTTGTTACACTGGTTATTACTATAATTCACTTGAGCCACATTGCCTAATGCCTTCTCCAGTAGAGTACAAACACATCCATGTACTGTGAAAGGTAGCCAGCAGGGAGAAAACTTCTTGGCTGGTAGCAACTTGATTTCTTCATGTTCTATGATCAAAGTTTGGTTTGCTTTCAGCAATAGGACATTGCCATCAAGTTCCGGTGAACAAACCGGATCAATGGCCATAGTATTGATTATTTCAGCAATCACTGTTACATCCTTGGCCAATAACTTTAAAGGAGATAGCCCATACTCATAACTTTAATGAGTATTTATTAACCTGTACTACAAATAGCATTTATAAGCCTAGTGATTATACTGGCTGGTTTTGTGTCAACTTGACACAGGCTGGAGTTATCACAGAGAAAGGAGCTTCAGGTGAGGAAATGCCTCCATGAGATCCAGCTGTAAGGCATTTTTTCAATTAGTGATAATCAGGGAAGGGCCCCTTATGGGTCATACCATCGCTGGGATAGTAGTCTTGTTTTCTATAAGAAAGCAAGCTGAGCAAGGCAGGGGAAGCAAGCCAGTGAGTAACATCCCTTCATGGCCTCTGCATCAGCTCCTGCTTCCTGATCTGCTTGAGTTCTAGTCCTGACTTCCTTTGAAGATGAACAGCATATGAAAGTATAAGCTGAATAAACCCTTTGCCTGAGCCAGGCGTGGTGGCACACGCCTGTAATCCCAGCACTTGGGAGGCAGAGGCAGGTGGATTTCTGAGTTCGAGGCTAGCCTGGTCTACAGAGTGAGTTCCAGGACAGCCAGGGCTACACAGAGAAACCCTGTCTCGAAAAAACCAAATCCAAAAAACCAAACCCTTTGCCCAACAACTTGTTTCTTGGTCATCATGTTTGTGCAGAAATAAAAACCCTGACTAAGACAGTGAATTTGGGATTTTGCAGTAAACCGATATCTTACAAAAACAAATCTAATTGCATTTATTAGCATATAGACGACGATAATTTTTTTTATTTTTTTATTTATTTTTTTTTTTGGATTTCACAGTGTTGAAAATACTTTCATTAACTCTTACAGAAATGTTGAAGCATCCAGTCCTTAGCTGTAGTCATGTGTAGCCATGGTGCAATAGTGCTCTTGAACTTCTTGCTAAGGGAAAATTTATAACTTCTGATTTTAAACATTTTTTTTAATATTTTTATTTTCTATATTCTTTGTTTACATTCCAAATGATTTCCCCTTTCCAAGATCCCCCCTCCCATATGTCCCATAAACCTTCTTCTCTCCATCCCTTCTCCAATCACCTCCCTCCTTTTTCTCTGTCTTTATATTCCCTTCCCATGCTAGATCAATCCTTTCCAGGATCAGGACCCTCTCCATACTTCTTCATGCGAGTCATTTGTTATGCAATTTGTGCCTTGGATATTCAGAGCTTCTGGGCTAATTAATATCCACTTATCAGAGATTGCATTCCATGTGTATTCTCTTGTGATTGGGTTACCTCACTTAGGATGATATTTTCCAGATCAAACCATTTGCCTAAAAATTTTGTGAATTCATTGTTTCTAATTGCTGAGTAGTATTCCATTGTGTAAATATACCACATTTTCTGTATCCATTCCTCCTTTGAGGGGCATCTGGGTTCTTTCCAGCTTCTGGCTATTATAAATAAGGCTGCTATGAACATAATGGAGCATGTGTCTTTATTGCATGCCGGGGAATCCTTTGGGTATATGCCCAGAAGATGATAATTTTAATTTATATTTGTGTGTAGGACATTGTACCCAAACTCTGTCCTGCTAGTCAAGTTCTCTCCCGCTGAAGCGTATCTCATCAAAGAAATGAGATAGTATATCCATTATTTTTAAGAAATTATGTGAGGAAGAGTTTTTAGGCAGAAGTGTTGTTTCAATTAAGGTTTCTATTGCTGTTAGAAAACACCATGAGCAAAACAGTTTGGGGAAAGAAAGGGTTTATTTCATTTTACAGCATATCAGGGCAAGAGCTCAAGGCAGAAAGCTAGAGGCAAGAACTGAAGGAGAGGGTATGGAGGAGAGTTGCTTACTGGCTTCTTTTCTATAGCTTGCTCATCTTTTTATTGTAACAGTACCCAGGACTGCCACCCCAGTGTCAGCACCAGTCACAGTGAGTGAAGCCCTCTCAGACCAATCATAAATTAGCAAAATGCATCCATGTCTTGCATACCTGCTAGTCTGGTAGGAACATTTTCTCAGTTGTGGTTCCTTCTTCCCAAATGACTCTAGCTTTTGTTAAGTTGACAGAAAATTAGCCAGCACAAGCATCTATTCTTTACAGCCATCCATTTTTAATGATATACTTAATAAGTATGTTATGAGACAGGGTAAATAAACTTATAGTGATATAATTGAATATAATCTGATCATATAGTTTTATATATTTCGCATTATATATATATAGATATCTCTATTTTATTATAAATGGATACATAACTTTCTACTATTCTGTTCTTATAATACAATACCAGGTAAGATATGAGAAGCATTTCATTGAATGAAAATAATTTAGTTGTACATTTAAAAACCTCACATATGACAGAAAGTCAAAATTAAAAGACTGAAAATTCATTAGTTTAAGACTTCTGAACACTTAATGACAATATTTTAGTTTAACAGTACTGACACTCTTAAATGTAATTGAGCCATTTCCAATAAACCATAGATAAAGGTCCATTCTTCCACTGTTCATTAAAGTGCACCTTCTAATTTTAGCATTAAATCTGTAACAACACAGTTTTGTGGTGATTCACTTTTACAAACATACCTTGTCATCAGAATAGTCATTAAATGAGATTTTCAAAGTACATGAATATCACATAAACTGTCCCCGATTATTAAATATTGAAAAACTATATATCATTGTTAATATAAAAATCATTGTTCTTGTAAGTTTTATGAGTTAAGTTGCCCAAGAGACAAGTGAATTGTTACTTAATAAAATCACGAATCCTAAGTGATTGTAAGTGTAAGTGACTTTATTTTTATGAGGTTTCAGCTCTGGATATCTGGATATTTAATTTTGCTCTAGCGAGCCTATTGTCTCCATTTCATATCCTTCTTGGGATACATTTTTCTCTGTATTGCTGAGATTTATTCATGAACTTCCCATTAGCATTAATAGAGGTTGTATAACTCTATCCCCTACATAGCCAGTGGTAAATGAAATCCCTTTGGTTTAATTTTCTGTCATTTAAATGAGTCTTGAGCTTTATAAAATACAATTATGGAGCAAAGTTTCTAATGTAAATACCAAGAGGATATGGAAAGGGAGTCAAAGGTGACCTTTACAGTGACACATGTAGCTCTACCTTCTCAGGATGAGAGACAAGATTCAGAGAAGTTCATATATTATCTGTGAAATCACTGGTTTGGGAAATTGTGTTGTCTCTTGTGGAATTTGTAGATATTAAATACAAAACCTGACCTAATCATCAGATTACATAGCCCTATTTAACATGGGAAATTATGTGTCCAAAGTTCATTTTATTGCTAATACTTTATTTCTGAAATGATAGGTAGAATGTGTATTGTTTGAAGATTATCGAAGTGTATTTATTTAGTGCCAAAAGTAGACTCATTGTTCAAATAATTATATAGCTTCTATTGGAGAGTTCTCTAATAATTACAGAGTGTCTCAGAGCAGGAACCCATGAAATCCATGGGGCTCCCCTATGAAAAATTTCAGAAGATACCAAGTAACTCTTTTCTCCATTCAACAAATAGGTTAGGAAAAATTGAATTGAAATGAACGAGTTAGGAAGAATAGGTAAGCACAATGCATTTCGCAAATACAATCAAGGCTATCAGACAATTGGACTTTCCCAAATTTCACCCTATGATATATCACTTGCTTTCATTTTCCTATTCATAATTTGTTTCTACACAATTTGAATAAATACATGAAACCTCTTTCAAAATCCTTTCCTTAAAATGTTCTTAGGATCCATGTAATGATCATTTGTGTGGTACAAGGAAGAAGCATAGCAAACCACTAGTAGTATTGTAGAAGTTTTCAAGCCAAAAAGTCAGCTGAGATTTCATATCTGATTCCATGGAGTAAGGGATGGATTAGGAGAAAAAAAGCCATAGAGCCATAGGAAGAAGAAGTATGATAGGAAAACTGAGAAAGTACCTAGAAATATTTCTTATAGTGAGACCACAGCTGGCTCTGTTCTTGGTCGTTATTGCACAGGATTGTGAATACCTAATCTCAGTGACTCACATCAGTGATGCTATACACAATCTACTGAACGTTGAAACATGGCCTTGGACTCTCTTAAACTGAGGTTATTATTTTTTCTCTTTATGGTCATAAAGTTTATTTTCTGAACCATATTGTCCAGCTTAGCTAATCTTAAAAATTATTAACACCAAATGAGATTGGAACTGAGGTAGCAACTGGTTCATATGGTAGCCTGGCATATGGTAGTGTTACCTGTAATGAAGTGCTGCTGTGATCCATAGTTCAGATTCTCTTGTATATAGCTACACATTTCAGAGGAAGGGAAACCTTATTGTGAACATTCATGGGTATCGTAGCTAACTTTAAATGATTTAATTCTGTTAAACAGTGTTTAACAGAAGCCTTCGTTCCTTATCTCACATGTGATTTTCTGCTTTAGATTGTTCATCACCACTACTCCTTGTCTGTAAATGGTTATCTGGGATGATGATATGTTGGAATGAAGATTGAGTTTACACATTATAAGGACAACAACACATACACCTTGTGTGGTATGAGAAGTATTCATGAAATATTATAAAATGAAACTATGAAATTGCTTTTTAGGACAGGCAAGCATAGTAAGCAATACATATCATAAGTAGCAGGTTTTGTTTTTCAATGCAAAGCCTGTGAACTCTCATTTCTCTCATGAGGTTGCATATTTTCTCTCTACTCTATTATTCTGAAACAGTATTTACAGAGAGATGATCAGTTTGCTTTTAAACAAATTTCTTGTAAAGATAACTATTTCCAAAACAGGTATGTAATTCCTAGTGTTTTTTTTTTCAGAGTAAATTCAACCATATATCATCAAAACAAATACTGTTTAAAATATTGTTAAGGTTTTCCAACTCTAACAAACAAACTCCAGGAAAGAACCAGATGTATCGCAAGGTTCTATTAGGATGTATATGAGAATATGTTAATCTCTGATGAGTTGAATTGTATGTGCAAGAAAATCTTTGGTTCTAGAATCTACAAAGGACACACATGCACATGCATGCAGGCAACATGTGTATTATCAATTTGTTGGACATGTTGACTAGTGAAGACTTGGTTTGTAGTCCTGGCAGTGCTTTTCCTACAAGTGCTAAAAACTGCATTCTAACTAGTGGTGTTCAAAGGAAACACGTCTTCTTGCATCGTCTACAATTAAAGATGGCTTGCTTTCTAACACTGAAAAAATTATGTAAGTTTTGCTACCCCCAACTGAGAGACTGATTGAAAAGACTAAAAATGTCAAAAAGAAGTCAAACTGAATTTCTGTTAAAGCTTTGAGTTAAACTCTGTGACAGAAGGAGATCCTACCTCTCATTTTCAAGCCCTCATGCTCTAAGTTCCCACTGAGGAAGTATCATGAACTACTCTGAATCTACAATAGAGTAGATGACATCCTTAGCTATACACTGAAATATTAAAGAATTTATATTACACACACTCACATATATATTTGATTGACATGCAATATATGCTGTTATACATGTATGTATGTATGTATGTATGTATGTATGTGTGTGTGTGTGTGTATGACCAAGTTGAGAGAAAAATACTGTCCTTCTGTTTCCAAACACATTTATAAACACATTAAATATTTTGTATAAAGAGAGGTATAGTTAGTACACAAAAGTTTCTATTTGATGGATTATAAAGGTTGGTCATTACTGAATATAGGTGAAAAGTTCTAGTAATTGTCCAATTGGTGACTGGACACACAATAAGTATTAGGATGTTAGTTTATTTTCATAAAGAATTTAACTTTTCACTTAATTTTAATAAATTGAATTTTACATAATTTTATTCAGTTTTGATTTTATCTGTTATTCCTGTTCTTAATTAATGGTGAAGTTTGAATATTTTGGAGGACAATATTTAGATTAATGTCATTGTTTAATTTTCATTAGCACTTCCTAAATCTGTACCTCTTATATCCAATTAAACTTTATTTAATAATAAGGATACATGTATTAAAATATTAAATAAAAACATTTTACTCTTAGATTAACATAGCAACTCAAGCAGGCACTTGTAGTAACCCATAGTCTGTGCATCTTAATGAACTTCTAGACACTCAGGATAGCCATTCTGAAGATAATTGTATTTGGTTTGAAGTCTGTCATGGAATATCCCAGTTCTTTCTGAGGTGAATAGGTATATAAGAATGAAATTGAGAGTGGAAATATAAAATGTGAAATGAAGTTTCTCTGCTTCAGCATCGCTACATTGAGATTTCATCTGTCCTCATCAGATGGTCAAGATCGATAAGAACAAATGACAGAAGATGCTGGCAAGAGTTCAACTTGTTCATTGATGCTGGGAATGCAAAGTGTTAAAAATCCTCAAAAAGCTAAAATTAGATCTAATAAAACATTCTATTAAACCACTCTCTAGACTGTGCCAAAGAGTGCTGCTTATTAATTGTCATTGCTCCAATTTTAATTGGGTCATTTGCTTTTGAATTTTTCACCAATGGGGTTTCATAGACCCTATCCCCTATCATGACAAGCTATTGACAGTGCTTTTGGTTACTCTTTGGAACTTGAAATAAGATCTTATTGCTGTGCATGTCACATAATTCATTCATAACACATTAAGAAATCTAGCTGCTCCTCAATCAGTATCTTCATACCTACTGATGAGCTTTCATAAAACTAGGCTTTAGTCATGACTCTATGTTTCCACAGGTTTAGAACTATCCATTGGATTCTGGTGAGCTCATGAGTAAGTACATTATTGAAGAGACTAAACATTCCTTCCCCATAATTGATCAATTTTGATAAGTTATCATGTGAAGAGGAGTCCTGATTGGTCTTTTCTATCTCTTTGGTTGCTACCCATAGATCTACCCATATTTTGCAGGCTCATTTTAGGCAACTGCTAGTGCTGAGAGATCAAGTTTTCAGGTAGTTGTGTTACACCCTGCAGATCACATTTCATGGTCTTTCTCCCTTATCTTTTTGTTCTGCTTTCTCTTCTGTCATTCTCCTTAAAAAGTAAAAGTAATTGTCTGAATGGTGTTTTGTTTGGAGAGGGTGTGGAGAAAGAGGAACACTCCTCCACTGCAGGTGGGGTTGCAAATTGGTACAACCACTCTGGAAATCAGTCTGGCGGTTCCTCAGAAAACTGGGCACCTCACTTCCAGAAGATCCTGCTATACCACTCCTGGGCATATACCCAGAGGATTCCCCACCATGTAATAAGGATACATGCTCTACTATGTTCATAGAAGCCCTATTTATAGTTGCCAGATGCTGGAAAGAACCCAGGTATCCCTCAACAGAAGAGTGGATGCAAAAAATGTGGTATATCTACACAATGGAGTACTATTCAGCCATTAGAAACAATGAATTCATGAAATTCTTAGGCAAATGGATGGAGCTAGAGAACATCATACTAAGTGAGGTAACCCAGACTTGTACAGAGCCATATTGGGGCAGTCTTGCACTTGGTCAGAGTTTGACTTTGGTCAAGGTTAACTTCTCCCAGTTAGCCAGGATCCTGCTCCACCTAGGGTGGAGCGCTCGTAGTAAAGGTTAAGTTCATTGTTCCTCCAGGTATAGGGATTCCTGAATTAAGCAAGTGACCCACCCAGCTGCCGGAGCAGTCAAGACGAAGACCTCCAAGAGAAGCTAGACAACTTCCACCGGAACTCAGCCTGGAGTCTGGGGGGAGGGTTTGCCCAAACTGTTAAAAGGTCCGGCGCCATTAAAGTTTACGGCTTTGATCAGTGAACATTGACTTGGCCGCACGTTCTTTTCGCCCCTCTTCCCTATGACCCCAAAATTCTCTCAACAGGTAACCCGGTTTACATGTGGCTGCGGGCAGCTACACAGACTCAAAAGGTGAATCATGGTATGCACTCACTAATAAGTGGATATTAACCTAGAAAACTGGAATACCCAAAACATAACCCACACATCAAATGAGGTACAAGAAGAAAGGAGGAGTGGCCCCTTGTTCTGGGAAGACTCAGTGAAACAGTATTCGGCAAAACCAGAACGGGGAAGTGGGAAGGGGTGGGTGGGAGGACAGGGGAAGAGAAAGGGGCTTATGGGACTTTCGGGGAGTGGGGGGCTAGAAAAGGGGAAATCATTTGAAATGTAAATAAAAAATTATATCGAATAAAAAAAAAGAAATCAGCATACAAAATCATTACTTATTCTGAGAACCATCAACAGCAACAATATTCTCTATCCACTCCCCTTCACAGTTTAGAGGCGTCTCTGATTAAATGATGAGAATCACATTTGTTTAAGAGTATCAACAAATATTTAGAATATAATCTGGTGAAATTTCAATTCATATCAACAACAGTAGTGTGCACATTTGCATTGTCCATGCATCCCTCACCAATAGGTTTTGCCAAGACATATAGTACCAAGTATTCATTACCTCTATGGAACTTGCCTGAAGTTGAAGTGAGAAACAGTTGACTATATCCATAACAGCTGTGCCACTGTTGCAACAGTGGACACATTTGTATAAAACATTGAAATTGTCATTATTGGTGTCATGGTTGTTTTTTTTTTTTATCAGTTTGATAAAAGCTTATACATATCTGGGCAAAGAGATTTTTAATTGAGGAAGTGCCTCCATAAGATTCACCTGTAGGCAATTCTGTGTGGTTTTGTCTTGATTAGGTATGCATGTGGAAGGTTCATTCACTACTGGTAATGAGATTCATGTTTAGATGTTCCTGAAGGGTGTAAGAAAGTAGGCTAATCAAGTCTTGAAAAGGTAGCTTGTAAGTGATACTTCTCCAGGATCTCTTCATTAGCTCCTCTCTTAAGTTTCATGCCTGATTCCCTGTATATATGGATTAAAACCTGTGAAATGATAGAAACTTTTCTCTCCCTAAGCTTTTGGTCACAGTCTTTATCAAAGCAATAGAACTCAAATTAAATGACTATATTCGACTGTCCCTCCTCCCTTAAAGCATTAATCTTTCTGATGATCTTTCTTCAAACTAAATATACAAATCTAAAGATTTAAAGCTAAGATCTACATGTAAAGGAGAACATGTAGCATCATCTTTCTAGGTGTGAGTTACCTAACTCAAATAATTTCTTTCACTTCCATCAATCTATTTGTAATATTTATAGCTGAACAATATTCTGTTGTTTATATGTGTAACATTTTCATCATCCAGTCATCACTGAATGAGCATGTAGGCTAATTACATACCCTAAGTGATATGAAGAGAGTAAATTAACATGAACAAGCTTCTGTGTAGTAGAAAATAAGGTTTAATATATATTACCAGGAGTGATATAACTGGGTTATATGCAAGTATATTTATCACTTAAAATAATAATTTTATATGTGTGTGAATGTTTCATCTACATGCAAGTATATATAGTGTGTATGTTACACAGGCACCATGAAAGGAAATTGAACACCACAGAATTGAAATAACCGATGGTTGTGAGTTGTTATGTGGGAATTGGGCTTGGGTCATGTGAAATCACAACCAGTATACTTAATCACGAAATCATCTCTTATCTGCCATTTCTAACTTTTGGATGAACATCAATGGTGATTTCTTTGATGGCTGCAGCAGTATACACATTCATTAATAGTGAATAAGAGTTATCCTTTCCCTACATCATGGACACCGTCATTTGATTATATTTTTATTAATAGCAATTCTGATTAAGGTAAGATAAAATCTTAAAGTGATTTTAATTTACTTTATTATCAGTAGAAAATGACTAAATTCCATTTCAATACAGAAGATGAAATCAAAATACAAGGGATTGTATTTGTAACAAATATTAATGTACAGAAATATTTAAAATATGAATTTTATTAAATATTTACTAACTAGGAAGTCCTGCCTTGGAAGTGAAGGTAATTTAAAATAAAATTTGATATGTTTTTAATATGAAGGCATTTATTTCATTCATGTCATGGTGAAAACCAAGGAAGAACAAGTGTTTTGAATCAGCTAGACGTGACTCTGAATTTGGAACTTCAGCTGAGTTGATGAAGGTAAACGAGTAAGTTTATTTTAGACACAAGGTTTAATGTTTCTTCTAATTGTGGTTGCAATAATTAATCTAAAATAAACCTAGAGACATATGCCACACATAAGAAGAGTTTAGAATTGCATTTCACATGTTCTCTAACAGTATTTGAATTGTTTTCTTATGAAAAAAATCTGGGTCTTTTCTACTGGAAAAGAAGATAGCTTGTTCACACATAGCACTGTCAAAGCTGAACATTCATTTGAAGAAGAGTAAAATTATATTTGTATCTTTAATCTTAGCCCCTACCACACACACACACACACACACACACACACTCACACTCAGACTAAAACTAGTCAGATAACTTAATTTGAAACATGAAGTTAGAGAATATTCTTCAATATATTTCTGAACAGAAAATTGCACAGGAAATAAGAACAAGCAACAGCATATGGAACTATGGAATATTTAAAAAGTTTCTATACAGAAAAATTAGATAGATAGATAGATAGATAGATAGATAGATAGATAGATAGATAGACAAATAGACAGACAGATAGAGAACCTATCAGGAGAAAACATAAATAGCAAGCAGAAATGGAGAAAAATTTTTTACCACTTATGCCACAGAATAAGCGTTAATTTATAGAATTTACAAAGTACTGCAGATGTTAAATTGTAAGGAAATAAAACTGGAACTTACTAGATGGGCCAATGAATCAAATACTTCTTAATTAAAATAAAATATAAATAGCTACTAGCTATTTTTATTTTTAAAAGTGTTTGACATACTTTTGTCATCTGATAATGCAAATTATTCCTACTTTTGAGACACTACCTCTCCCCAGTAAAAATAGCTGCCCTCAAGAAATCTAACAGCACATGTTAGATAGGGTGTGGAGGAAGAGACTGATTTATTCACTGCTGAGGTGAGTACAAATCATTATGGCCATTATGAAAATCAGTTTGGAGATTCTTCAAAAAAAATTATTGATAGAAGAAATGCCCATATAATGGAAGCAGTTCACTCCTGGGCAAATACCCAGAGAATTCAATTCCCACCATAGAGAGTTTTGCCTTCCCATGTTTATAGCTTCTTTAATCCCTGGGGTGAGGAAATGTTAGCAATCTAGTTGTCCATAAACATATCTATGGCTAATAAAATCTGTACACACATGAAGTGGAATATTGCTGGCTCTAATGAAGGATATAATCACAAAAGGACAAATAAAGAAGGAATAACAAGTGAGAACACCAATCTAGAAACCTCAAGCACCTACTTCTTCATATGCAGATCCTAGCCTAGTAAGGATGCATGTATGTACAAGTATATGTGTGGATACAGCACAACATTTTGCAAAAGACGAACAAGAATGTGAAATAAAAATAAAAAACATAATGTCTTATGAGTTCATAGACATGATAGTCTCTGCCCTCACATTGCTGTCATGTATAACACTTTTCAATGCAAAGTCTAAAATGGTTAATATCCATATGTGACTCCATGAAGCTGTTTCCCTACTGTGAGTCGTGAATTTTAGTATATATTTTTCATGAAATATTTCTCTAGCATGCTGTCTTTTCTAAGTACTACCTAGTTTTTCATATGCTATTTTTAATTGGCTAGTTTATTTATTTACATTTCAAATGTAAATAAAAAAATAAAAAACACATTTGAAATTCCCCTTTCTCTGTTTTCACTCCAGAAACCTATCCTTTCTCTGTCCCCCTGCTTCTATGAGAGTGCTCCACCACCCACCCAGTCCTGCCTCCCCACCCTCTCCTGCCTCCCCACCCTGGCATTCCCTTACACTGTGGCATCGAATCATCACAGGAAATCACATGCTACTTTGAAGCAGGCATTTTAGCTATTCATAGGATGTGAAGATAGAAAAATGGGTAAACCATTATAATTTTGAAAACTGAGACTATCAAGCAATACTGATTTATTGTTCTTGAATCTAATAGAGCAACATGTCATATCAAGAATACAAAATCATTGAAATACTTTTTCACTCTATGACACAATTTTAAATTGCTTCATTTTTGATGAATCAATGAACTTACTTGCTTTTACGTTTTGTTTTGTTTTTGTATGTTTTGTATGCATGTGTGTGTGTGTGTGTATGTGTGTGTGTGTGTGTTTGTGTTGGTTATATCATGCTATGTTCAGGTATTTTTATTAGGGCTAGTTAGTGTGAACGTCTAGCATGAACATTTTTCTCTACTAAGCAGGAACAGTGAGGTTCCTGTATCTATGTGGGCCAATCCCAAGATCTCCTCACAATATGCCAGCACAATGGGAGCAAGTCATCTTCTTTTCGAGCAAAGCATCATAATACCGCCAGGAGGTATTTTCTCCTTTAGTTTCTTAACCTCCCACTCCTGCACTCCATCCTCAGTCTCTTCTACTGCTCTCTCTGGAAAAAGTAATCAGGATACATTGTTTTCAAGGAGAGGTGCCAGTAATCTAAGCACCACCCTGGAAATTTGTAGTATTCAGGTCTCTCATAGGAAGTTCTCCCAGAATAGTCAGAGAAGATGTTAGGCTGAAAGTGCTGATTTTGCCAGAATTTTTTTACACTTCCCTTTGCAGCTGTGTAGCCTTTATCTATCCTTTTATTCTTCAAAAAACAAGCAAAGTCCTGGCATTTGTCCCTGTAGATACACTGTGACTCATGGTGGCACAGCACAAGCTTATATAGCCTTAGCACCTTCTGCTAGTAAGTCTGGTAGACCTGGTAAATGCAGAAGTCTATATAGCAGCCACTGTGTGTTTCCTACCAGGTTTTCTGAATATCATTCCCTAAATCTCTCTACGGGATAATTTATGTACTTCTGCCTCCAGATAGACTATGAAGTAGCTAATATTGCTTACTGAACCAAAACACATTTTCTTTTCTGAGATAGAGGACGGATATCTGATTTGTCCTAGTGAGGCTTTCAAAGTTATAAGTAGAAACAACAAGAATGAAAGGTGTCCCCAATTAGTTTCTGTGAAATTTTTACACAAATACATAAAAGACGACAAAATTCTGCCTGTTTATTTTCACCTTCCTTTAACAGCTCCAAAGCTCAAGAACATTTACAATGGAGTTATAAATTTCCTTTTATTTTATTCTTAATTGCATGTTTAATTGGTTTGGTGACTGGTTTCTGGACTCAGTTGTGTTCAAGAAACTTCTGCTGCTCAGTAATATTTCAGCCCTTCTTTATTGCTGCTAATAAAGTCAGCATTGCTGACGAGCTACGTTGAAGCTTTCATGTTCCTGTCATTAGGAAGCCATGTAAAATACCCTTTTTAAGTGTTGAATTTTAGTTTTAGAGGGTTTTATGTTTTGTTTTGTTTTTAACACTTAGCTGGAATTTTCTTAGATATAAGCACTGCTTTATAACTGATACATAAAATAATATTTTTAGTCTATCATGTGAAGATTATGTGCATATATGCAATTATTTTGAACATATTCATTCTTCACACCACAGATCATGGAATCCACCTCAACACTTTCTATCTCCCCCTAGTGCCCTCATTTAACCAATTTCCCAGTCCCATGTGTTTTATTTTTTGTTTGTTTTGTTTTTTATTAATAGCCCAGAAGCCACTTAGTAATACCCATGCACATGTGAGTAGGAAAATTCTTTAGAGTACAAACAGCCCACTAGTGGCCACATTCTCAAAGATTGGTAGCTGTTTCTTTTCCCCATCAACCATTAACTTCTACGAGGTTCCAAGCTAGGTGGGAAGCTCTCATGAGCACATTCCTTCATTCATGTTAAATATTTTTACTAGCTTGATAGTGTGTGGATCTGATAAAGGCAAACACAGTTGTGATGAGTTCATGAATGTAATGACCATGTCATGTATGGAAGACAGAATTTCACAGTTCCCATTTCCATCACTTAGCTCTTACATTTTTTTTCCTGCCCCACTTTCTATGATGTTCCTTAAGTCCTGGAAAAATACGGCTTGATATAAATGTACAATTTCGGGCTAGTAGCTCACAGTTGCTCAATCTCAGCACTTTCAGCAATGTGAGTTTCTACATTAACTGCTGTCCACTGCCAAGAAAAAGATTTCCTCTGACCAGTGTTGAGAACTGCTCAGATGATGGGCATAAGCATGAATATTTAAAAGATATTTTGACAATAAAGACCATTTAGCAAAAGCAATAGCATTCCCCTTGCCATAACTCGTTACCAGTCTAGACCTAGGCTTTTGACCTGGTTTGAAGTAAGAGCCATAAATTTCCTCCTGTGTTGCAGTACTCAAACATTTTTGTTACGCACCTAAAAGTGGACACATTTTTGAATGGAGGCAAATATTGTAACATGCTGATTCTAGTGCTGAGTAAGACCATTGATATCTTTTATATCCAGGAGTCCTGAATTACACCTTCTAGGAATATGAATGCTATCTTTCAGCAATAAAGTTTCAAGATTTATTTCTCTATGTATTATATCCAAAATGTATAGTGATTTAGTAATAACATTTTAATGTCTACTTATAGTGAATATCTAAAAGCTATATCCAAGAGACTATACAATTTTGTGGGACTCTGGGAACTCCCTGACCAATAACTTGCAGGAAAGTATCTTAAGCCTGGCAGTGAGATCTCGATATCTGGGAGCAGTGGTGTGCGCATTCCTATGATATCTGGGAGCAGGAATGTGCACACATATAATGAACCCCCAAAGCAATTCTTTAAAATTATATACATATAATATAAATACACATACATGATCATACATAAAATGCTTACAAACTAGTGAATTTCTGTTTAGATTTTTGCCTTTTATTTATTTATTTTTTATACTCCAGATTTTAACTCCCTCCTCCAGTCCACCCTCCAACTGTTCCACATCCCATAGCTCCTCCTCAGCCCCTGTCTCCAGGAGGATGTCCCTACTCCACAACCAGATCTCTAAACTCCCTGGGGCCTCCAGTCTTTTGAGGATTAGGTGCATCTTCTCTGACTGGACCCAGACCAGAGAGTCCTCTGTTGTATATGTGTTGGGGGCCTTATATCAACTGGTGTGTGCTGCCTGGCTGGTGGTTCAGTGTTTGAGAGATTTCAGGGATCCAGGTTAATTGAGACTGCTTAACCTCTTCCAGGGTCACCCTCCTCCTCAACATCTTCAAGCCTTTTCCTCATTCAAACACAAGGATCAGCAGCTTATGTCCACTTGTTGGGTGCAAATTTCTGTGTCTGACACATTTAGCTGCTTGTTGGGTCTTCTGGAGTGCGGTCATGATAGGTTCGTTTTTGTGTACACTCCATAGCCTCAGTAATAGTTTCAGGCCTTGGGGGTCTCCCCTTGAGTTAGATCCCACTTTATCTTCAGCATTAGTTAAACATCTCCTACTCCCTCCTTTTTCTATCCCCTACTTGTACCAATTCTTAAACCTTTCGTCCTCTGTGTTCATATGACATTTATTTGCTTTAATATCTGTTCTAACTACAGTTTTAATTGGGTTGAAGGTAAATATCCACAGGGCTTTTTCATGTGCCTCTTTTTTCTTGTCTCCTTTTTTCACATACCCTTCCCTTGACCCCTTCCTCACCTTCTTCTTTTTTTTGTTGTTGTTGTTTTTCTATTTCCTCTTAGCTTTTTTTTAAATTTTTTTATTCGATATAATTTATTTACATTTCAAATGATTTCCCCTTTTCTAGCCCCCCACTCCCCGAAAGTCCCGTAAGCCCCCTTCTCTTCCCCTGTCCTCCCACCCACCCCTTCCCACTTCCCCGTTCTGGTTTTGCCGAATACTGCTTCACTGAGTCTTTCCAGAACCAGGGGCCACTCCTCCTTTCTTCTTGTACCTCATTTGATGTGTGGATTATGTTTTGGGTATTCCAGTTTTCTAGGTTAATATCCACTTATTAGTGAGTGCATACCATGATTCACCTTTTGAGTCTGGGTTACCTCACTTAGTATGATGTTCTCTAGCATCCTCACCTTCTTCTTATCATTTTCTCCTCACTTAACCTTTCTAGTTCTAATATTCCCCATGTCTCCTTTCATTTTTACTTCGATTCTATTATTTTTTTCACTTAATTCATCTCTTGCACCTCTTTCTTTTTTGTTGTTTTATTTTGTTTTCCACATGTATTCCACTGTAAATTGAAATAAAATATTCAAAGTTTGGATCCACATATATGAGGATATATAAGGGTTTCTTTCTGAGGTGTGGGAACCTGACTTGCTATGACCTTTAACAGTTTCAGACACTATCTTTCATAGATATATGAATAGAGTAGATGAATGTGTGTGTGTGTGTGTGTGTGTGTGAGTGACAGCTTAGTTGTCATCTTGATTGCATATGAAGTCAACTCATATACAGATGCTAAGCACTCCTGTGATTTTCCGGATATTATTATTGAAGCAGGGTATTATGTTATATCTTCTGGTGGTAGCTTGTATAAAAAGACATGGAAAAAGAAAACTGGTTTTTGATTGATTGCCTTCATTTTTATTAGAAAGTTTATCTGTGCTGCTGCTTTGGCATTTCTTCAAAGATATTATAACCAACTTCTTTCACATTATGATGTAGATTACAAAGCAGAAATTCTCTAGAAAATTGCCAATACCAGATTTGAATTATTGAGACATCAAAGTTTGTGAACAGAGCAAGCTAGCAAGCACCACTCCTCTATGGCCTCTGCTTGAGGACATGACTCCATGGTACAGATTTAGTTTTTCCCATGACGTCTCTCAATAATGGAATGTGAATTGGAAGTGTAAGCCAAATCAACTTCCTTTTCCTTCTTTGAAATTTCTTTGCATTATGATTTATGTTACAACAGCAGAAAGTAAGCTAGAATAGATGTTAGTACTAAAAGTGGGGATTTCCACTGGTAAACTTGAGCTTGATTTTTTTGAGGAAGACTGTGGAAGGATTTGGGAATTTTGGCTATATAAGATCATTGAGTTTTCTAAATTTATGAGATAGTAGAAGGTCTGTGGACATGTTTTATGCACTTTGTGAATATTATCCATGTATTATTCAATTGCTGATTTCTCTGTCCCCATATCTTTTGGAAATCTAGACATTCCATTGTAATGCTTATTCTAAGTATCTCCAGGTACATTGCTCCATAAACATTGTTCCCATTTAATCTCTGATGTGTCAATAAAAGCTGATCAACCAATGACTGAGCAGAAGAGAGAATAGGGCTAAACTTCCCATTCCAGCCAGAGGAAGGGAATGAGAGCCAAATAAGCACTAAAATGCAAGTATCCCAGGGATTTGGGCAGAGAGGTGGCCAGGTCCGTTTAGAGAATAGAATATTTACATTTCAGCAACACTGTTGTAAAACTAATCAAATAAATCTTGTAGTCTCTGTCTCATTTATTTAGGAACTAGCCAGAATAGAGAAAAATTATGACTTTTAAAAGTGTGTTTACAATGTTCCTACAAAATAGTAAAGTTGATAGAGGTAGAAATGCCAGCTATATGGCTCTAGAAGTTTTAGAGACAAAGGAAGAAAGTGTCCAACAGAGCTATTTATATAATATTTTTATTAAAAACCTTAAGAAATTTTTGTGTGGTAATGGTATATACCTTTAATTCCATCAATCCAGAGACAAAGACAATCCAGAGACTCAGGGTGATATCTGAGTTCAGGGTCCGCTTGGTCTATAGTGTTAGTTTCAGAATAGCCTGGGCTATGCAGAAAAACTCTGTCTCAAAACACCAACCAAGGAAACAAACAACCAAATAACAAAACAACAACAACAACAACAACAACAACAAAAAGCATGAAAAACTAATGAGAGAACAAGAACTGATTAACTGGGGCTAAAAAAAAAAAGCAGTTGTTATTTAAAAGAAGCATCATAAAGAGTACTTCTTTATAAAGTTTTCCTTTGGTTCACCTTGTAAATCTGTAGTCCACAGGAGACCAAGGCTGCATCTCAGGCCGAAATCTAAACTTTATAAAGTAGAAGAATATATCCCATGTGATACTGTTTGTGGAAGTATGAAAACTTCACGAATGATGGGTCCTGGAGAGAACTGCAAGCTTGACTCTGTAAAAAGCCAAAAGAAGCCTTTGACAATGTCAAGTTCCACTTCAGGGAAGATGCTATATATAAGAGATTTCAAGACTGTGGGATACAGTGGCAGATACAGAATTGAGCTAGCCTAAGCTCACAAGAACAGCTGTATGTGTTAAAGATGGTATAGCCAAAGAGATATGTCTACTCAAACTCTTAGGGTCCCAGAATATTGTGAGTCCTTGACATTGTCCACTAACATCTATAAGATTCTCAGTTTATCTAATGTGAGAAATTGTTCTATCAACAATGTATCTTTAATGCCAAAATAATAGATAACTTTTTAAAGATACATATTTTATTCCTTTAGAAATTACCAATTATATGGATTGTTACCAAAAGTATTCTTCAAGACAAAACTCCAGAAGACATTCTCTTCATCAGTACTACAAGATAAAAAATATTGCTGGGGGCATTAGGACATTTGAAAAGCTTTTGTAATTGTTCTTCTCCTTATGCCAGTGCCAAGGATTGGACATGATGCTAGTGAATTGGATCAGTTAAATATAATGGGTTTAATTAGCCTCCAGAGTATCAGAGCCCTTGAAGCACTGAATCAATAAAGGCAAGTTGAGCATAATTTTTAATAAAAAGTTCTAAAATGGCATGGCTCTCATACAGCCATTTGGTACTGCCTAATCAAATACTGGAATAAAATAAATTAGCCCATTAAGTTTTTGTTCAATTCATGTAAGCATTAAAACTCCAGAACAAAGGAATAAAAGGCTATACTGTCTAGCATCAATAGAGAAACTCTCCTTAACAACCAATATCAAAGTTAAATGATTTACAGACTGAAAAGTACTTGAATGAAAGAAGGGGAGTCCTCTAAGAGAGTCTTATTTTAAATGTCTGACTTTTATTGTAGTCTTTGTTCCATTATCTCTCAAAGATAACATCATCATTTGGAAAAGAAAACAATTAGGCATTCCAGATTGTATTGAGCTGAATAATGGTTCTGAAATGACATTGATTCCTGGAGTTCCCAAAAAAATATTTTTTTAAAGTAGAAGACTGTAAAAATTCAGTGAATAATAGCATTTAAAAAAAAAAAAAAGTCCAACTTTTAGTAGGTCTAGTAGTTCCCCAAATACATCCTGTGGTTATTACTCTATAATTTGGGTAGATTTATTTAGAAGTTGGTAGAAGGTTTGCATTAGTTCTATAACTTTAGAAATAAGGTTATGGGATGGGAAGGCAAAATGGAAGTCAATAGCGTAGACTCTACAAGGAAAAATAGTGAACCATCACTAATATTGTATCACGGCAGACACTACAGAACTTAGTGTCACTTTCAAGGACGTGAAAGATTCAGAGGTTGTGAAGACAAATGGATCATGCAGAATGAAAATTGACTGTTACAAAATCAATTAAGTAGTAGATATACCTGTAGCTTTTTTTTTTTTTTTACCAAATATAGTGTCCTTGAACATAATAACTTGTCTCCTCATTCTTGGTAAACATTTATTCATCTAGAAAATGTTTTTCCACATATCTGTACCAGTCAATAGGGACCACAAGAAGCAATTTGCTTTCAATTGTCAAGGCAATCAGTATACCTCTACTGTTCTACCTCGAGGGTATATTAACTCTTCATCCTCACGTTATGACTTAGCTTGAAGGGATCAGGTTAAATCTTCAGCCCTGTCATAACTTAGTTTGCTGGTGTTTTGATTCCCTGCATCTTTTCCCACAAAATATCAGAATTGCCAACTATATTGATGATGTGGTGCTAATTGGGTCAAGTGAGCTGGAGACAGCAAACCATATTAACTTTTTAGAAAAGCATATGCATATCAGAGGATGAGAAATAAGCCAAGCTCAGCTTCAAGGTCATTCTAACTCACTGAAATGTCTAGGATGCCAATGGTATATTCCTTCTAAGGTGAAAGATAAGTTGCTATACCTAGCCTGTCCCACTACCAAGAAAGAAGAATAACATTTATAAGTCTATTTGGATACTGGAAGGAACATATTCTCAATTTAAATATTTCGATTCTCTAGCCAATTTACCAAGCAATTAGTACCCTTGAGTGGGGTGGTAATAGAAGAGGACTCTTAAATAGGTCCAGAATATTAAACAGTCTTCTCTACCATTTATACCATATGAATTAGCAGACCCAATGTTAGCTAAGTCTCCAAGGGCAACTCAGGATGCTGTTGGAAGGAACCTCTGGAATATCTCAAAAAGTAACTCACTGTCAAAGTTCTCATGATTTTGGAGTAAGGCTCCCAAATTATCTATAGGCAACTATTCTCCATTTGAGAGGCAACTCTTGGTCTTTGTGGAAACTGAACTTGTTATTTCCCAATAGTGTCATGAACACAGTGGCTATAGTGGTAAAAATGGATGTTATATATGTTTTATTACATGGATTTTTAACCATGTAATCAACTCACCAGTGCTGCCTTGGCTAAATCTGTTACTGAATCTACCAGCTGCAGACAGCAACACCGAGCTCCCAGTATAATTCTGTTCACAATGGTTGCCGTACAGTGACATAGTCACATTGTCACTGCTTTAGATCACTTTCATCATATTAAGAGAAAAAAATTTATCATTACTGAAATACTTATTCTGATTATAGATTTCCCTTTCCTGCATGCAATGTTTCTTCATAAACTATTTTCCTTGGCCATATATGTTGCCTTATCTACCATCACACTATTTTATGCCACATAGATTTTGACAAAGGAACTTATCACAGCCAAAGTAGTGAAAGAGTGCGTCCAAACTCATTAAATTCACTGTCCTTATGTTTCCTACAACTGTGAAGCAGCTTGTTTGATATAATGATGAAATGGCTTTTTTTTTTTAAATGCATAGTTATACCATCAGTTGCCTGAAGATCTGGAGGACGGAAGTAAGGAAGATCCTGTCTATAATGCAGCAGATTTTTTGGGGAGCCTCTTGATTTTATTGGGCTATGTGATTAAGGCTGATAGAGAGAACAACAACAAAAAAAAATTTAAAAAAACCAACAAAAACAAAGACATGATAATAGAGACCCAGATCCTGCAAGGTTAAAGTTCTACCAACTTCTAGGTAAAGAACCAAAACTTGTTTTTCAGCTTTTTAAGGTTGTCAAAAGTAGTAGTGAAGAAAGCAATTATAAATACTACTTAAGGCCATGTGACCAGCTGTACAAATGAGGCTTGCAATTGACATTGGCATGAGGGTTTCTGAGACATATTAAGACCATCCCTCCACTCACATACACACACAAACACTGACTGAATGTATACACTTACAGAACCGAAATTTGAGCTTTGTAATTCTTTTTTATGCAGTATAGCATCAATTGAAATAATATTACTGTCTCTGTGTTGTAAATTTATGCTATTGTTTTGAAGCTACACAATACTAAAGACTATGTATTCCTTCAGAGACTTTCCAATCTATTTAAAAATGCATAATACAAAAAAATAAAAGTAAAAAAATAAAATAAAAAATGCATAGTACACTTGGGATTTTATGTGGGATAACTATACCATGTTATATGGAATTATAACATTGTCACTACTTTTGTGTGAAAATCAAGAATTACATAAGATATATTTATGTGTTAAGTTGACAAAGGGTAGCCTTGTTTGCTATTTTAAGTGCATGTAGAATCATCTAAAACATAAGCTGCTTGGTGATTGAATTTTCTTGATCAAATATTGAGCAGGAAGGCTCCCCCTAAAAGTAGACTTTGCCTACTTGTTCTTGGCTAGATAAAACTTTCATTTTTGCCATTTCTTTTTCTTGCAAGTTCATCTATCTTTTTGTTACACATTTCTTTATAACCCAGAACAAATGGAGAGCCCAAAGTCACACTGTCTGCCACTCTACAGACACCATTACTATGAGAAAATTGTCCTTGCAACATCCTGACAAATCATAGCAATAACAATCTTACCTCACAGTAAAATAAAATGATCAAATAAATTAATAAATGGATAAAAATAAGTGAGAATATCAGATGTACATTCATCCTTATAATAAAACTCTAACAGTACATTTGGGTAAGTGTGAGATGACAGTGGTGTTAAAGATTGTACCTAGTGTTAATTTTTCCAATGTAAAATAAAATAAATCGCCCATGTTAATTGTCTATTTGAAATTCACTAAAGGTAAAGAAATCAAATGTTTGTTTTCTCAAAAGAAGTATGCAGCATTAAGATTTTTTAAAAAGGAATATGATGCTACCACACATTCAAATTTTGGAATTTACAGAAATTAATTAATTACCCACTCATAGTGCCAAATGTTGCAGCGATCACTGACCAATAAAATGGTCAAAACTTACTATGCACAGCATCAGTTTTGGGTCACTTTTTAAAATGTGTTTGAAGATTTTAAATGGTAGAATTGAAATGTAATTCTATTTCATTCTGTGCTTTAAACCCTAAAGCTATTGCTGCATAAACCATTTTATAGCACTGAGTAATAAATGATTAAACTTCATTAACAAGGCAACTAATTTAACAGGCAGTGAGTGAAACAAAATAAGTCTCTAAGTGTTTCCAGATAGTGAGCTTAAATTAGCCTTAATCTTTGACAGGCAATGATTTATATGTTTTTCTAAATATGTTTGTAGCTTTAGAAAGTTTTATGTTAGTTTTTTTGTTCTAAGAAATGGGCACTTTATCAACTTGTTTTAAGCAACAGAATGCACATAAATTGGAGAAAGTAGAGACTTGGGATAATGATGAATTATACTTAGACTAGTGCAAAACTATCCTGAGTATTCATATTTATTGCATAGAAAGGGTTACTACATCTTCTTATGGTATTATCTAGAAAAACCAAAGCATCTAATAAATTTTAAGGTATTTGATATTCAGAAAACAGACTCTACACGATGGAGCTTGATAAAACTCAAATATATGGGGCCTGAGAAGGAAGCATTACTCTTTGAAATATGCTTTCTGCATCAGATTTCTCTGATAAAATTTGGGTTTGAAAATGCTGGCAGCCTTTAAATGTACACAACAAACTAAAAATAGAAGTTCATCAGTCTTAAAAGACACCATTCTTGTGAGTAATACAATTCTGAAGTGGCTCTGCAATAAAAATGACACCTTTGAACTATTAATTCTGAAAATAGAGTATCTCCAACATCTCTTCAGCTTTGAATTTGCTGATAGAGGCACATCAATTCTGACACATGGCTTCTTTGCCTCATGATGCTATGGACTGAACTGGAGAAACAGAGTGCTTCCATGGCAACTGAGGTAGTTCCAGTTACAATAGATACCAGATGCTTTAGTAACTAAAATAAAGAATAATCAAAGTTTTAATTGTATTAATTTTATGTAGAAACCAAATTGCACAGATCTTTAATTGCTATAAAAATAGAAGTACTTCAAAAAAGAGTGAGGATGAGAGTAATTTCATTGCAATATGTCCGATGAAATTAGAGATGTCTTTTGGTGTAAAAAAAATTACCAATTAATCAAACAAAAAACCCAGTTCATGGTACATGATGTGAATTCTACATATAAAAACTACGTGAGATGATTTTCTGAATATCTTATTCTAAGTTTGAAGCTGATATTATAGTATCAGCCTTGAAGATCTGTGTGTGTGTGTGTGTGTGTTTGTGTGTGTGTGTGTGTGTGTGTGTGTGTGTGTGTGTGTGAATGACAGACCTTGCTGCTCTACTCAGATTTTTGCATAGGGGACAATAGGATTCAAACTCAGATCTTTCTTGTTGTGCAATGAACAACAAACCAACTAAGCCACTTCTCCAGCACCCAAGACAATCTAACCTGACTTCCATCATTAATAAAACAGCAGTAAGGCTTAATGTAAGAACCATGTCCATTTGCATGCATTTATATGTAATGCTTTGTTATATGAGTCTTTTCCACAAAAAAAAAAATAAAGGCTGCAGAGTAGAATCTGTCCACAAATTTGTGCTTGCACTTTGTGATAATAAATGTATATTCATTGTAATTACTATTATACTTGTAAGATGGGATTTAAAATGGAGAAATGATAATATTTCAGACCATATAGTTAATGGTCTATAATCATGTCAGTTAGTAGTGAATCCATACCTTGATTTTCTGTTTAAGAATAATGACATAATATATAAAATAATATAATACAAAAATAATAACTGAATTTATACACCTTATATTTTCTCCATTCTCTTTTGAAAATATGATTACATTTTACTTGTCTCCTGAAGACATCCTTGAGAACTGTCACAGTATCCAGTGTATGTCAACAGTCCCCTATGAATTCAAAGGGCACCCATTATGTGAACAGCTTCTGTAGGCTTCTGACACTGTCAATTAACTCCTGTGCTTAAAGTTCAAAAAAGATGTTTTTAAATACTTTAATTAGCATAATGGTGTATATATTTCAAAGTATGCATGTGTGTGCATATATATATGTATCTCAGATCAATGTAAAAGATGTTAGAAGTCTATAGATGTGGTCAAAGAAGCAGGAACCTATTTCACAGAAAGTAACTTTTTGTGAAGCATGTCACACTTGAGAGAGTGCTCAAAATACATTGGATCTTGAACTTTGGTATAGTGTTTGAACTGCTAACTGCTAACAGCATATTCCTATGCCTATTGACCAGTGCATAACTCAGCCTTCATTCTAGAGTCCCTTTCTTTCAGTAGATGGTAATGGATGGCTACAGAACTGAGTACATATAGTGCTCTCTAGTACAAAATAGACCTCCATGCACTTTCTTCTTCTGCTAAGTGTCACTGTTGTACATTACTGAGAAGAGGCTGGCTTTGAGACGATTTAAGATTAACCTGATGAAGACTCCCATTAATGTGTCCTTCACATTGTTGGCAGGTTAAAGTCTGTGATGAAACTACCATTTTCCCAATTCTATGACAAAATGTCAGAAATGTGTTTTATATAAAAAAATCTCATGAACATGCATCTGTATTTTTACTCATACATTTACATACACTCTCCCCAGAGTCACACACACAGACACACACACACCAAAGATGAGTATACTATCTGAGCAACAGATCTTATCCTTGATTTTATGATAAAAAGGGAAATAAAGTCATATGGTACCAATATTCTTCAAGGTTTAGGTGTAATCTGAAGGCAGGAGGAATGAAGAGTCATTATCTAGCTTGGAGATGATACTGTGAAATGTCCCAGGAATCACTTCAGATGCATGTTACTGCACAGATTCTGAATCAGTTGGTCTGAGTTGCAACATGCAACCTACAAGTGAGTTTCTAATGAGTTCCCCTGTGATAAGTATTATTCTCACTCTGCACTGTAAGTAAGAAGTATAAATTGTAACTAAAGAGAAGAGCAAAAAGCAAACAAAATGAAAACTCCATGCTCTCTACAGTTCTGTATGCAGACATTTTACTTTCCCACTTGGGTTTTGTTTCTTGTTTTTGTCTGGGAGCACTGAAAGGAAAAATGACTGTCCCTGAGGCCGCATTCATTGTCCCTCTTAAAATCAGGCCTGACCGTAATATAAAATTAAAAATATATTGCTTAGAAGCCAGTGAACAAGTATTTAAGTTTTTCTAACCATCTATTACTTTGGCATTAAAATAAATATGTACTTTGAAAACCTATTTCATTAATGTTCCATTTTTTCTATAGTTCAATTAGCCATTTAATCCAAGTGTTCTCTGTAGAAATGGCAGGAGCATTTATCATTGGTAGGGGAAATATGGTTTGATGTCTAACTATCCATTTACGTCCATCTCCATAACTTTTAAAATGGTGAGTATAACCTGCTTCATGGCCAGCAGCAGAGAGGACTCAATAGGAAGGCAAGCTATACCCGGTCTCTATGTGGCTTATGAAACAGAGAAAATTTCCCATATATTTTGGTTTGTGTGTTTGTGTGTGTGTGTGTGTGTGTGTGTGTGTGTGTGTGTGTGTACCTGTGTATAAGAGATAAAGAGAGAGACTTAAGTTTGTTAAAATAATGCATCTTTGAAGATTCAAATTAAACATATCCTGTCTCTGTTTTGCAATAGAAGTCACTAAATCCTCCTGCTCAGGACTCTTTCTTTAGTTCAAAAACTCTATTTTTAGTACTTTCTTGATGAGAAACAAAATGATGAAGGACTATTCCCTAATCATAGGTGCTATATCATGCCTTCCTGTATTCACTGGTAGATGATGAAAGAAGACATGTTTGCAAACGCTGATGCATTGAAATGTAGAAGCCAAAGAGAAAACAAGGCAATGAGAAGCTTAAAGGATATTCTATTTTTTCTTTTTTTCTTAGATATTTTCATTTACATTTCAAATGTTATCCCCTTTCCAGGTTTCCCCTCTGAAAACCCTCTATCTCATCCCTCCTCCCCCTGGTCACCAACCCACCCATTTCTGCCTCCTTGTCCTGTCATTCTCCTATATTTAAAATAGAGGGACAAGGAAATGTACATGTAAGCAGTCCTGGTAAAGATGTAGTCTTCCCGCTATGCAAGCATCCTTCTCAGGCTCTCAATCTGAGCCTGTGAAGTGTTGGAGAAATTGCTAGAACTGTGGCAGACCCTTATCAGAGATAAGTTCTGCCTCTAGAGGGTAGTTTCTTGTTTCTCCCAATGTCAGATTTCTGGGGGAAATTCTTATATTTTGGGGGGCCTATTGTTTCACTAGTGAAAGAGATGGCGAGAGACATAAGTCTCCTTAGAGCATCCTCTTCTTCAATAGGCTGACTACATTATTTTATGCCCTTCTTACTCTACATAGAAATTTCATGAAATGGCTTCCCAATGAAAACACACTATTTGAGGAAATTTAAATCTGTTCCTGGGCCATGCACACATGTATTTGGTTCTTGAATGAATCATCTCTTTTTTTCTTTGATGTGAGAGTTGCATCTTTTGAGATAATTTGGACTCTCGAGAAGGTGGGACCACTGTTTTTCAACGATGGCCTCAGTGATTAATGAATGCAGCATGAACAGGTATAGTACTGGACAGTAAGACAGACTACAGTGTATAGAACTTCATCTTTGAAAAGAGTTTTTATGGGATTCAGTTGAAATATGGATGTCTATAATATCGTAGTCTTATACACAGATGAATTATGTGTACATCTTTTGGCATAAACTGAGTGGGTAAACAGACTGCATTTAACTGTTCCCACACTGGCCTAACATTCACAGAGACTGTTCCTAATTTCTGTTTAATTGCATGTGCTGCTCTTCTGAGAGACAAAGAGTCCGTGATTTACTTCTAGTTAACCTATAACTTTCTATGTCTATACTTCCCATGCTATGGGAGTAGCAAGATCTGGGTATTCTGTTTTTACCATTGATGTCTTTGTTCTTTAATTACAGAGCTTAAGTGCAGCCTAAAGGTTATAAGGTCATTTTTCCTCCTTTATTAATGGCTGTTGATCAGATCATGGCAATATATTACTAAGTTAGATGAATGTTCTAAAAGACATATATATGTGTATGATTTTAATAGGTCAGCAATGATTTGACTTTAGAGAAAGAAAGGGGGAAAGGGGGAAGGTTTACAGATGTTTAATAGTTATTGGCTGCCACAACAGATCAAATACTATAAACCAAGGGCAAATTTCCTTGGCAACCTTGGTTTACCAGATTTTATACACGTGTTAAAAAATGTCCATTCAAACATTAACTGCTGCTGTCTTCCTTTGTGGGAATGTCAGAGTGTCGTTCTTTGTTCCTAAGCAAGACAAGAGAATTGGGAGAAAGAATACTATGAAGCTTGAGTTTATAAAAATAAAAGAGCATTTTCTGTCTCTATGATAAAAGGAGTAGCTGCAACTTTTGCACATGAGTACTCTTCTATGCTATGAAGCAACGTTGCAATGAAAGGCGTTCTCTGAAATTCACTCTGGTCTTGTTAAAGAACCTTCATAAATGTGGTACTTAATGGAAATCTCAAAAATTTAATCTGAAATGTTGACATGGGGAAGCTAGGTTTGCATGTGTTTTAAAGTAACTCAAACACCTAAGTTCAGCATTGTAATGAGGACTGAAAATGGTTTAGAATTAGAGACAAGAAAATTGCATGCTGAAGTGGCTATGAATTTGTCGATTTATATAGGACAATATGCTTTCTACTGCTCCCTCACCAACCTTTAGCACTTAGGAATCTGGCATGAGTGGGACTTTTGTGGACTTAAATTGTTTGATATTATATTTCCTGCTTAATATTATTGTTGAATAGAATAAATCCAAAGGAAAACAAGAAATTTGGGGATATGTGTAGTGTATTTATTTCCCGTATTATGTTGATAGTATCGTGGCTGTTTGCATATACTAAAATCATAATGTTATATTTATTAAACATGTACAGTTGATTCTATATCAAACTGTACTTCAATAAATCTTGTTTTTTAAACTGATAACACCATATTCCCAAACAAGTTTTGAGATGAGCCTTACTGTACTGGTGACAGTAATGTCTCAAAGTTGAGAGAAAAGATGGAGGGGTAGATTTGATAACTTGAATATTTGGGTCAGAATATTAAGATAGAGAGTTGACTTCATGTTTGTGATTATAAACAATGTTTCAAATAGCTTACAGCCTGAGAAAGAATAGTTTACACTATGTCTCTGCTGATGTATATGTAACACTTTCCTGATTTATAATCAGTGGTGAGTCACTAGAGGGGATCACAGGAAACAAAGAGAATTTATGATCCAAGCTTTCATCTGTGAAATGCTAAAAGCATAAATTGGCTTCCTGACTCTAAATTCTGATTCAGTTCCCATGATTCCAGCTTATATCAGCCTGTAGGGATAATGATAGTTAGATAATTTGGGTTCCCAATTTCCACCACCATTCATAAAATGTAATTGAATTAATGGCAAACAAAACAAAACCCACAAAACACTAGTCATTCCATAATCCCCAATTTAAAGATATAAACTGAAATAAAATCTATTTTATCTGATCCTCCTGAGATCACCTGCCCTCTCATTTTTTTCTTTCTCCCAGAGTATATCACTTAGTTGCTTTTTCTAAAACATTCTCTTCTGCTACTTAACTTTTTCTACAAGTTTTAATATGATTCTAAACTCTGGGACCATGTCACAAAACTATGTTTTAGACTTTTTCATATTTTAAATAGCATGGCAGACATATGATAATTATTCTTTAAAAGCTGCTTCATTTTACATAATCATCATGCCAAATTTCAAATGATTCTTTTGGTTAAAGATTTTCATACTGACGTATCATTCAAGAACAACTTGAAGGCAGATGAGATGGCTCTGCAAGTCAAGAGCTGAGTCCCAATTCTAGAATTTACCTGGTAGAAGAAGAAAAGCAGTTTCTCCAAATTGTCTTAGACTCTCACATGTACAAGGTTGTAAAGCCTCAGCATTACCCCAAGCAAACTGTAACAAAAAGGAAGTCTAATGTTTTGATTCACTGAAAGAATAATCACATAAGTACCTCTATTCTCACCATGTTAAGTATTTAGCTTCATCTTCATTAGCTATGCCCATAAACCCTAAGAAAGACATTGTCACCAAATCAACCTCACAGATGAAGCAACTCACATAGGAAGAGTTCTAGTAGGAATGCAATAACTGGTAATGTTACTTTAGATATATCTTGTGGTTTTCCAACTTCTTATTGGAGTAGAAAAAGTGACTGCTCTAGGGAAGAGAGAGTGTTACCTAATAAATATTATTTCTATTATTGTGGAGCTTTGATTCTAAAAATTGGCCTTCACCACTTTGACTAGACAAAAACACACATTGCAAAAATGACATTATCATTTTCCTTAATATCCATTTTATCAGGCCACAGTATTTGTATCTGTGAAAGTGTAAAGGTTTATTTCTTTATTTCCAATCAGTAGACTATCTCTGTGACACCTCCTGTCTTTTTCATCTCACAATTTATGTTTTCCATTAGTGTTTTGTTTGGTAACACTGAAAGCGGAGGGTATTTCTTTGCTGTTTCCTGTTTGTGTGTGTATGTGTGTGTGGGGGGGGGGGGGAGATGGCCGGTAATCCTATTTGTTGTATATAACCTGATAGAATCCCTTCTTCAAGTTTCTTACAACTTTTTCCTTAGTAATGGGTATAGATTTTTATTAGCAGCTTTCCATTTGCAGCCAAGAATAAGTTCCTATGGTATCCTCATAGTGTTTGATATTCCTTACAATGCCTCGTTTCTCTAAGACCAGCTTGAGTATTTTAATGAATGTTTCCAGGTCAGGCTAAATGGACTTTTTTTTTTTTAATTTTTTTATTCGATATAATTTATTTACATTTCAAATGATTTCCCTTTTCTAGGCCCTCCACTCCCAGAAAGTCCCGTAAGCCCCCTTCTCTTTCCCTGTCCTCCCACCCACCCCTTCCCACTTCCCCATTCTGGTTTTGCCGAATACTGTTTCACTGAGTCCTTCCAGAACCAGGGGCCACTCCTCCTTTCTTCTTGTACCTCATTTGATGTGTGGATTATGTTTTGGGTATTCCAGTTTTCTAGGTTAATATCCACTTATTAGTGAGTGCATACCATGATTCACCTTTTGAGTCTGGGTTACCTCACTTAGTATGATATTCTCTAGCTCCATCCATTTGCCTAAGAATTTCATGAATTCATTGTTTCTAATGGCTGAATAGTACTCCATTGTGTAGATATACCACATTTTTTGCATCCACTCTTCTGTTGAGGGATACCTGGGTTCTTTCCAGCATCTGGCAATTATAAATAGGGCTGCTATGAACATAGTAGAGCATGTATCCTTATTACATGGCGGGGAGTCTTCTGGGTATATGCCCAGGAGTGGTATAGCAGGATCTTCTGGAAGTGAGGTGCCCAGTTTTCAGAGGAACCGCCAGACTGATTTCCAGAGTGGTTGTACCAATTTGCAACCCCACCAGCAGTGGAGGAGTGTTCCTCTTTCTCCACACCCTCTCCAACACCTGCTGTCTCCTGAATTTTTAATCTTAGCCATTCTGACTGGTGTAAGATGAAATCTTAGGGTTGATTTGATTTGCATTTCCCTAATGACTAATGAAGTTGAGCATTTTTTAAGATGCTTCTCCGCCATCTGAAGTTCTTCAGGTGAGAATTCTTTGTTTAACTCTGTACCCCATTTTTTAATAGGGTTGTTTGGTTTTCTGGAGTCTAACTTCTTGAGTTCTTTATATATATTGGATATTAGCCCTCTATCTGATGTAGGATTGGTGAAGATCTTTTCCCAATTTGTTGGTTGCCGATTTGTCCTCTTGATGGTGTCCTTTGCCTTACAGAAACTTTGTAATTTTATGAGGTCCCATTTGTCAATTCTTGCTCTTAGAGCATACGCTATTGGTGTTCTGTTCAGAAACTTTCTCCCTGTACCGATGTCCTCGAGGGTCTTCCCCAGTTTCTTTTCTATTAGCTTCAGAGTGTCTGGCTTTATGTGGAGGTCCTTGATCCATTTGGATTTGAGCTTAGTACAAGGAGACAAGGATGGATCAATTCGCATTCTTATGCTTGCTGACCTCCAGTTGAACCAGCACCATTTGTTAAAAAGGCTATCTTTTTTCCATTGGATGTTTTCAGCCTCTTTGTCGAGGATCAAGTGGCCATAGGTGTGTGGGTTCATTTCTGGATCTTCAATCCTGTTCCATTGATCCTCCTGCCTGTCACTGTACCAATACCATGCAGTTTTTAACACTATTGCTCTGTAGTATTGCTTGAGGTCAGGGATACTGATTCCCCCAGATTTTCTTTTGTTGCTGAGAAGAGTTTTTAGCTATCCTGTGTTTTTTGTTGTTCCAGATGAATTTGATAATTGCTCTTTCTAACTCTGTGAAGAATTGCGTTGGGATTTTGATGGGTATTGCATTGAATCTGTATAATGCTTTAGGCAAAATGGTCATTTTAACTATATTGATTCTACCGATCCATGAGCATGGGAGGTGTTCCCATTTTTTGAGGTCTTCTTCCATTTCCTTCTTCAGAGTCTTGAAGTTTTTGTCATACAGATCTTTCACATGTTTGGTAAGAGTCACCCCAAGATACGTTATACTGTTTGTGGCTATTGTGAAGGGGGTCATTTCCTTGATTTCTTTCTCAGCCTGCTTATCCTTTGAGTATAGGAAGGCCACTGATTTGCTTGAGTTGATTTTATAACCTTCCACTTTGCTGAAGTTTTTTATCAGCTTTAGGAGCTCTCTAGTGGAGTTCTTTGGGTCACTTAGGTAGCCGATCATGCCGTCTGCAAATAATGATAGTTTGACTTCTTCCTTTCCAATTTGTATCCCTTTGACCTCCTTATGTTGTCGAATTGCCCGAGCTAGTACCTCAAGTACAATATTGAAAAGATAAGGAGAAAGGGGGCAGCCTTGTCTGGTCCCTGATTTCAGTGGGATTGCTTCAAGTTTCTCTCCATTTAGTTTGATGCTGGCTACCGGTTTGCTGTATATTGCTTTTACTATGTTTAGGTATGGGCCTTGAATTCCTGTTCTCTCCAAGACTTTAAGCATGAAAGGATGCTGAATTTTGTCAAATGCTTTTTCAGCATCCAATGAAATGACCATGTGTTTTTGTTCTTTGAGTTTGTTTATGTAGTGGATTGTATTGATGGATTTCCGTATATTGAACCAACCCTGCATTCCCGGGATAAAGCCTACTTGATCATGGTGGATGATCGTTTTGATGTGTTCTTGGATTCGGTTGGCAAGAATTTTATTGAGTATTTTTGCATCGATGTTCATAAGGGAAATTGGTCTGAAGTTCTCTTTCTTTGTTGGATCTTTTTGTGGCTTTGGTATCAGCGTAATTGTGGCTTCGTAGAAGGAATTGGGTAGTGTTCCTTCTGTTTCTATTTTGTGGAATAGTTTAAAGAGTATTGGTGTTAACTCTTCTTTGAAGGTCTGGTAGAATTCTGCACTGAAGCCATCTGGTCCTGTGCTTTTTTTGGTTGGAAGACTTTCTATGATTCCTTCTATTTCTTTAGGCATTATGGGACTGTTTAGATGGTCTAGTTGGTCCTGATTTAATTTTGGTATTTGGTATCTGTCAAGGAAATTGTCCATTTCCTCCAGATTCTCCAGTTGTGTTGAGTACAGGCTCTTGTAGTAGGATCTGATGATTTTTTGGATTTCCTCAGTTTCCGTTTTTATATCTCCCTTTTCATTTCTAAGTTTGTTAATTTGGATACTTTCTCTGTGCCCTTTGGTCAGTCTGGCTAAGTCTATCTTGTTGATTTTCTCAAAGAACCAGCTCCTGGTTTTGTTGATTTTTTTGTATGGTTCTCTTTGTTTCTACTTGATTGATTTCGGCCCTGAGTTTGATGATTTCCTGCCTTCTACTCCTCCTGGGCGAAATAGCTTCTTTTTGTTCTAGGGCTTTCAGGTGTGTCATTAAGCTGGTAATGTATGCTCTCTCCATTTTCTTTTTGGAGGCACTCAGGGCTATGAGTTTTCCTCTTAGCACTGCTTTTATCGTGTCCCATAGATTTGGGTATGTTGTGTTTTCATTTTCATTGTGTTCTAAAAAGTCTTTAATTTCTTTCTTTATTTCTTCCTTGACCAAGGTATCATTGAGTAGAGTATTGTTCAGTTTCCACGTGTATGTGGGTTTTCTGTTGTTTCTGTTGCTATTGAAGACCACTTTTACTCCATAGTGATTAGATAGGAGGCATGGGATTAGTTCTATCTTCTTATATTTGTTGAGGTCTGTCTTGTGACCAATTATATGGTCGATTTTGGAGAAGGTACCATGAGGTGCTGAGAAAAAGGTATATTCTTTTAGGATAGAATGTTCTATATATATCTGTTAAATCTAATTGGTCCAAAGCTTCAATTAGTTTCATTGTGTCCCTGTTTAGTTTCTGTTTTCCTGATCGGTCCATTGAAGAAAGTGCAGTGTTGAAGTTACCCACAATTATTGTGTTAGGTGCAATGTGTGCTTTAAGCTTTAATGAAGTTTGTTTTATGAATGAGGGTGCCCTTGTATTTGGAGCGTAGATGTTCAGGATTGAGAGTTCTTCTTGTTTTATTTTTCCTTTGACCTGCAAGAAGTGTCCCTCAGAGTCTCTTTGATGACTTTGGGTTGAAAGTCAATTTTATCTGATATTAAAATGGCTACTCTAGCTTGTTTCCTGTCACCATATGCTTGTAAAATTGTCTTCCAGCCTTTTACTCTAAGGGAGTGTTTGTCTTTGACCCTGAGGTGTGTTTCCTGAATGCAGCAAAATGTAGGGTCCTGTTTATGTATCCAGTCAGTTAGTCTATGTCTTTTTATTGGGGCATTGAGTCCATTGATGTTAAGAGATATTAAGGAATAGTGATTGTTACTTCCTGTCATTTTTGATGTTATTTTTTAAAATTTGAATGGCTAACTTCTTTTGGGTTTGATGAAAGGTTACTATCTTGCTTTTTCCAGGGTGAAGTTTCCCTCCTTGTATTGGTGTTTTCCTCCTATTATCCTTTGTAGGGCTGGGTTTGTGGATACATATTGGGTAAACTTGGTTTTGTCATGGAATATCTTAGTTTCTCTATCTATGGTGATTGAGAGTTTTGCTGGGTATAGTAATTTTGGCTGGCATTTGTGTTCTCTTAGAGTCTGCATGAGATCTGCCCAGGATCTTCTAGCCTTCATAGTCTCAGGTGAAAAGTCTGCTGTGATTTTGATAGGTCTTCCTTTATATGTTACTTGGCCTTTTTCTCTTACTGCCTTTAATATTCTTTCTTTGTTTAGTACATTTGGTGTTTTGATTATTATGTGACGGGAGGTATTTCTGTTCTGGTCCAGTCTGTTTGGAGTTCTGTAGGCTTCTTGTATATTCATGGGCATCTCTCTCTTTAGGTTAAGGAAGTTTTCTTCCATAATTTTATTGAAAATATTTGCTGGCCCTTTAAGTTGTAAATCTTCACTCTCATCTATGCCTATAATCCTTAGGTTTGGTCTTCTCATTGTGTCCTGGATTTCCTGGATATTTTGGGTTACAAGCCTTTTGCATTTTGCATTTTGCATTTTATTTAACTGTTGGGTCTATGGTTTCTATGGTATCTTCAGCATCTGAGATTCTTTCTTCTATCTCTTGTATTCTGCTTTTAATATTTGCATCTATATCTCCTGATTTCTTCCCAAGGTTTTCTATTTCCAAAGTTGTCTCCCTTTGAGTTTTCTTAGTTGTTTCTACTTCTGATTTTAGATCCTGGATGGTTTTGCTTAGCTCCTTCACTTGCTTATTTGTGCTTTCCTGTAATTCTTTAAGAGATTTTTGTGTTTCCTCTTTCATGACCTCAGCCTGTTGACCAAAGTTCTCCTGTATTTCTTTAAGTGTTTTTTGTGTTTCCTCCTTATTGGCTTTTGTATTCTCCTGAAATTGAATTTCTTTCAATGATTTTTGTGTTTCCCTTGAAAGGGCTTCTAACTTTTGATCCATTTTCTACTGAATTTCTTTAAGTATGTCCTTCATGTGTTCCTGTACCAGCATCATGACCAGTGATTTTAAATCCAAATCTTGTTTTACTGGTGTGACAGGGTATCCAGGACATGCTGTTAAAGGAGAATTGGGTTCAGATGTTGCCATATTGCCTTGATTTCGAGTACAGGCTTTTAAAATAAGATCTGACTTTTTTTTTTAATTTCCTCAATGTCTGTTGTTATGGCTTCTTTTCATTTCAGATTTTGTTCATTTTGATACTGTCTCTGTGTCCTATAGTTACATTGACTATGGATTTATTTATCTTGTTGATTTTCTCAAAGAATCAGTTCTTAATTTCATTGATTTTTTGTATAAATTCTCTATTAGGAAAATAATACCCTTCAAGACAGTCACAAATAATATAAAATATGTTGGTGTAACTGTAACCAAGCAAGGGAATGATCTGCATGACAAGAAGTCCCTGAAAGAGAAATCAAAGAAGACTTCAGAAGATGGAAATATTTCCTATGCTCATGGATCAGCAGGATTAACATTAAAAATGTCCATCTTATCAAAAGCAATTGACAGATTCAATACAATCCCATCAAAATTCCAATACAGAGTTAGAAAGAGCAATTCTCAACTTCACATGGAATAACAAAAATCTAAGGATAGCAAAAACAGTTCTTAATAATAAAAGCATTTCTGGGGTAATTACCATTCCTGACTGTATTGCAGAGCAATAGAGAAGAAAAAAAAATCATGGTATTGTTACAGAGATAGACAGGTTGATAAATGGCATATGGCATAGAATTAAAGACCCAGAAATCAATTCACACACCTATGGATACTTGCTCTTTGACAAAGAAGCCAAATTGAAATATGGGGAGAAAAAAGTGAAGCATTTTCAAAAAGTAGTGCTTGTCTGCTTGTAGAAGAATGCAAATTGCATGTCTGCTTGTAGAAGAATGCAAATTGATCCATATTTATTTCTTTTATAAAGCTCAAATCCAAGTAGATCAATGACCTCCACATAAAAATGGATATACTAAATCTAATACTAGGGAAAATGGGGACTATCTTCAAACACATTGGCACAGGGGAAATTTTCCTGAACAAAACACCAATGACAGAGGCTCTACTATCAATAATTGACAAACAAGACTATATGAAACTGAAAGGCTTCTATAAGGCAAAGGATGCTGTCAATAGGACAAAATGGCAACCTAGAGATTTGGCAAAGATCTTTACTAATCCTCTATCTGATAGAAAACTAATATCCAATATATACAAAGAGCTCAAGAGGTTAAACTCTAGAGAACCAAACCACCCAATTAAAAAGTGGGTTAAAGAGCTAAACAGTAAATCTCATCTAAAGAATCTCAAATGGCTAAGAAGCATCTAGAGAAATGTTCAACATCATTAGTCATCAGGGAAATGCATATCAAAATGACACTGATATTCCACCTCACTCCAATCAGAATCACTAAGATCTCTCACTCAGGTCACAATAGATGCTGGGAAGAATGTGGAGAAAGAGTAATACTTCTCCATTGGTGGTGGGATTGTAAGTTTTTAAAAGCATTTAGAAAACAATCTGGCAGTTCCTTAGAATACTGGAAATAATTCTTCCCGAGGAAGAACTATACCTCCCCTGGGCAGATACCTAGATGATGCTCCAACATATGACAAGGACACTTGCTCCACTATGTTCATGGCTTCCTTATTTATAATAGCCAGAAGCTGGAAACAACCCAGATGTCCCTCAACAGAGGAATGGATACAAAACTATGGTACATTTACACAATGGAGTACTTCTCAGCTAGTAAAGCAATGACTTCATGAAATTTACAGGCAAATGGATGGAACTAGAAAATATCATTCTGACTGAGATAGCCTAGACACCTAAGAAGAGGTATGCACTCACTGATAAGTGGATATTACCCCAAAAGTTCAAAATACCCATGATACAACCCATAAATTAGTTGGAGCTTTCGTCTAAGGAAGACCAAAGTGTGGGTGTTTCAATCCTACATAGGAGAGGAAACAAAATAATCACAGGAGGTAGAGGGAGCGAGAGACCTGGGAGGGAGAGAGGATAGGGAGGGAAAAAAGAGGGGGCAGTATCAGATATGGAAAGACAAGAGAGAAGTACCGAGGAACAGGAAATTGAATATGAATATGTAGAAGTAGGGAATAAGGGACTAGGGGTAACCACTAGGAAGTTTCAGATGCCAGGGAAGTGAGAGGTTCCCAGGACCCAACTGGATGACTTAGCTGAAGTACACAACAAAGGAGAGAGAGAACCTGTAGAGACCACCTCTAGTAGATAGCCACAGCCCCCAGTTGAGGGATGGTGTCACCCAACCATCACAAAATTTTTAACCCAGAAATGTTCCTTTCCAAAGGAAAGACAGGGGCAAAAAATTGTACAGAGACTCAAGGAAAGGCCATCCAGAGACTGCCCCACCTAGGGATCCATCCCATCTGCAGACACCAAACTCCCACACCATTGTTGATGCCAAGAAGTGCTTGCTGACAGGAGTGAGGTGTGGCTGTTCCATGAGATGTTCAGACAGCACCTGACCAATACTGATGCAGATATTCACAGCCGACCATTGGACTGAGCTTTGGGACCCCAATGGAAGACCTAGGGTCAGGACTGAAGGAGGTAAAGGGGAATTGCAAGCCCATAAGAAGAATATTAACTAACCAGACCACGCAGAGCTCCTAGGGATTAAACCACCAACCAGAGAGTATACATGGAGTGATCCATGGCTCCAGATACATATGTAGCAGAGGATGGCCTTATCTGGCATCAATGGGAGGGGAAGTCCTTGGGCCTATGTGATCTGATGCCCCAGCATAGGAAAATGTTGGAAGGGTGAGGCAGGAGTGGGTAAATGGTATTAGAGAAATACCTTAATTAGTGATGTGTTTCCCACAAACCCTGAGTGAAGACACAAGTTTGTTAACTAGAACCAATATAAGTAAGCCATGCTCAGTGACAAAAACTTGTAAACCTAGCCATGTCAATAAAGATACAGGCATATCCCTGAAGTTTATTGCTCAGCCAGCCTAGAATAATAGGCAAGTCCCAGAAAGTTATTCTCTAGAAATCAAGGTGTCAGCTTGTTAGTAAAATAACCCAAGGTTGTCTTCTGGCTTTTACACACACATGTATACACACGCACACAGAGGGGGAGCCTGAGGGAGAGGGAGAAGAAGAGAGAGAGGGAAAGGGAGAGGGGGATGGAGAGGGGGAGGGAGAGGGAGAGAGAGAGGGAGAGGAAGAAGGAGAGGGAGAGGGAGAGGGAGAGGGGGAGGGAGAGGGGGAGGGAGAGGGGGAGGGAGAGGGGGAGGGGAAGAGGAGGGGAGGGGAGGGGGAGGGAGAGGAGAGGGGAGACCTGGGAATTATTGCGAAGGTGCATGGACCATGCTGTTCTCCTCTTCTCTCCATACATCACTCTTCATCAATAGCATAGAAGGCTAGGGAACTAAAACATGTGAACCACCATGCATCTATCCACATTATGACTTTTAGCATATTGATGAGAGATTTCATTAAATATGTCCCTTAACATCTAAGGTTGATGATGTGGTCTCACTGTAGGGTTGTCTTTAAACTATTAGGTATAAATGATACTGTAATAAGTTCATGGAATTTTTGGTATGATTGTGTAAAGATTTCAGGGACGGTGACGTTACAAAGGGGAAAATGTGGAATCCTTCTCCTAGGTAATAAAATCTAGTGAAAACTGGAGCTGTTTTAGATTCTGCATCATGTTCTCCATTTTTCAAATGTTTTGCATTTGCAAAGCCTTTAAATTCATTATAATGAGTTTGGCCTAAAGGAGTTTTTCTTAAATCCATGTGTTTTTTATTCCCTCAAAGTCAACTCTAACCCAAACTATTTTAATTATTTATTTGTGCCACAAAGACTCTGCAGAGGTTTAGTTAAGGAGCTCTCTTTATGTCACATATCTATGTGTGTGTGTGTGTGTGTGTGTATTAGAAAGTCATGTTTTCCTTCAACATTTTTGGTTTTATTCCTAAAATCATTAAGATTAATTTTATTCTGTTTCTTCCCTTTCATTTTTAATACTGGGGTGAAATTTATTTATTTTGGTCAAATAAATCCTCTCCATTCTAGTGTGATTATTCTAACAGTTCATAATGGCTTATTGTTTCTCAGTTGGTTCCCTTTTGTCTTAACAACTTTTAATACTGTAAATAGCATGTTTCTTGAAATATTCTGTGGGATAAAAGTTCCCACTTTGCCTTAGAATTTGCATTTTGACTTAACTATAGGAGAGAGAGAGAGAGAGAGAGAGAGAGAGAGAGAGAGAGAGAGAGAGAGAGAGAGAGAACATAAAAATAAGACATCCATGGTAAAACAGGAATGACATCCCTCCAAGCATGATGACTTATCCCTCCAAGCATGATAAAGTTATAATGTTGTCAATAAACTCCCTATTTTTGTGATAATGCTTATATTTTAGAGATAGTCTTCTTTGTGTTTACTTCAAATAAAAAGTATTTTAATCCTGCCAAACTGATAATAATGCTCATGATATGAACACACACTTTCTTCCACTGGACAATTCAACTATTGATCATTTATTGATGTATTTAATTGATATATTTATGACATTCATTAAATTCCTGTTATTTAGTTGAAGGAAGTTCATTGTTCAGTGAATTAAAACTTACCCTCTATTTTCCCAGTGCATCAGATATATTTAACCAATACCAAGTATTAATTCCATGTTAAATGGGATAGAATGATACACACATGCACACATACATGCACACACACATATATATGATTATAACTCATTAGGACTTGGGTTTATGTTATGTCTGCTTAAAACAATAATAGCAGTAGGGTCTTCCCTACACAGACCTGTTTTGCCTCAAGGTCTTGGTCCTCCTAACAGTGCCAGATATGCATTTCAATTTGTGGAGTGAATCTTTTTTTCTTTTCTTTTTCTTCTTCTTTTTTTATTTATTGAAAAGGGAAGTAAAGGGAAGTAAAAATACTTTATGATAAAATTAAAGATTTACATGGAAAATATTTCAGATAAACACATTTAAATTGACAATTTTATGGAAAATTAAGGTGTAAAGTGATAGACATGTCATACATTGCTAAATTAATTGAAATATGGGATAGAAACATTTTATGATAGAATTTAAGATTTACGTGGAAAATATTTCTGATAAAATTATAGAAAAAATGTAGAAAAACATGTTAGAATTGAAGATTATCATGGAAAATTTTATATAGATATGATAATGATAGGTATAAATGTATTCCTAAGTTGATTAAAAGTGGAATTATAAATATTTTCTGATAAACTTGAAGATTTACATGGAAAATATTTCTGATAAATTGTAGAAATACATAGAAAAATGTTAAAATTAAAGATTATCGTGGAAATTATATAGATAAAAATGTTAGGCATAAAGATAATTCTATGCTGATTGAAGGTGGAATTATAAACAGTTTCAGATAACATTGAAGATTTACATGGAAAATATTTCTGGTAAAATTCAAGAAATAGACAAACACATTAAAATTGACTATTTAATGGAAAAATTTTAAATAAAAAAGGTTGATGTAAAAGCTCTTTCTAAATTAATTAAAGGTGGAATTAGAAATATTTGTGATAAAATCAAAGATTTGCATTGGAAACATTTCTGATAAAATAGAGGAAGTATATAGAAAGACATATTAAATTGAAGATTATCATGAAAAATAATGCAGATAAAATGCTAGACATAAAAGAAATTACTAAATTAATTAAAAGAGGAATTACAAACATTTTCTGATAAAATTGAAGATTTACATGAAAAATATTTTGTTAGTCTATGTCTTTTTATTGGGGAGTTGAGTCCATTGTTGTTAAGAGATATTAGGGAATAGTGATTGTTGCTTCCTGTTATTTTTTATGTTATTTTTAATGTTTATATGGGTATCTTCTTTTGGGTTTGTTGGAAGATTACTTTCTTTTCGTAGGGTGTAGTTTCCCTCCTTGTGTTGGCATTTTCCATCAGTTATCTTTTGGTTTTATCATGGAATATCTTGGTTTCTCCATCTATGATGATTGAGAGTTTTGCTGGGTATAGTAGCCTGAGCTGGCATTTGTGTTCTCTTAGGGTCTGAATGACATCTGTCCAGGATCTTCTACCTATCATTGTCTCTGGTGAGAAGTGTGGTGTGATTCTGATAGGTCTGCCTTTGTAAGTTACCTGCCCTTGCTGTACAAGTATTCCCTTGCTGCTTTTAATATTCTTTCTTTGTTTAGTGAATTTGGTGTTTTGATTATTATGTGCCTGGAGGATTTTCTGTTCTGGTCCAGTCTGTTTGGAGTTCTGAAAGGCTTCTTGTATGTTCATGGGCATCTCTTTAGGTTAGTGAAGTTTTCTTTTACAATTTTGTTGAAGATATTTACAGGGCCTTTAAGATGTAAATCCTCACTCTCATCTATACCTATAATCCTTAGGTTTGGTCTTCTCATTGTGTCCTGGAGTTCCTGGATGTTTTGAGTTGCCAGCTTTATACATTTTGCATTTTCTTTGACTATTGAGACAATGTTTGATATCTTGAGCACCTGAGGCTCTTGTATCTCTTGTATTCTGTTGTTGATGCTCGCATCTATAACTTGTGGATTCTTTCCATGGTTTTCTATCTCCAGAGAAGTCTCATTTTGTGATTTCTTTATTGTTTCTACTTCTCCTTTTTGATCCTGGATGGTTTTGTTCAGTTCTTTCACTTGATTGTGTTTTCCTGTAATTCTTTAAGGGATTTTTGTGTTTATTTCTTTTTTTTTAATTTTTTATTCGATATAATTTATTTACATTTCAAATGATTTCCCCTTTTCTAGCCCCCCACTCCCCGAAAGTCCCGTAAGTCCCCTTCTCTTCCCCTGTCCTCCCACCCACCCCTTCCCACTTCCCCGTTCTGGTTTTGCTGAATACTGTTTCACTGAGTCTTTCCAGAACCAGGGGCCACTCCTCCTTTCTTCTTGTATCTCATTTGATGTGTGGATTATGTTTTGGGTATTCCAGTTTTCTAGGTTAATAACCACTTATTAGTGAGTGCATACCATGATTCACCTTTTAAGTCTGGGTTACCTCACTTAGTATGATGTTCTCTAGCTCCATCCATTTGCCTAAGAATTTCATGAATTCATTGTTTCTAATGGCTGAATAGTACTCCATTGTGTAGATATACCACATTTTTTGCATCCACTCTTCTGTTGAGGGATACCTGGGTTCTTTCCAGCATCTGGCAATTATAAATAGGGCTGCTATGAACATAGTAGAGCATGTATCCTTATTACATGGTGGGGAATCCTCTGGGTATATGCCCAGGAGTGGTATGGCAGGATCTTCTGGAAGTGAGGTGCCCAGTTTTCGGAGGAACCACCAGACTGCTTTCCAGAGTGGTTGTACCAATTTGCAACCCTACCAGCAGTGGAGGAATGTTCCTCTTTTTCCACACCCTCTCCAACACCTGCTGTCTCCTGAATTTTGCCAAAAGCAATATACAGATTCAATGCAATACCCATCAAAATCCCAACTCAATTCTTCACAGAGTTAGAAAGAGCAATTATCAAATTCATCTGGAACAACAAAAAACCCAGGATAGCTAAAACTATTCTCAGCAACAAAAGAAAGTCTGGGGGAATCAGTATCCCGGACCTCAAGCAATACTACAGAGCAATAGTGTTAAAAACTGCATGGTATTGGTACAGTGACAGGCAGGAGGATCAATGGAACAGGATTGAAGATCCAGAAATGAACCCACACACCTATGGCCACTTGATCCTCGACAAAGAGGCTGAAAACCTCCAATGGAAAAAAGATAGCCTTTTCAACAAATGGTGCTGGTTCAACTGGAGGTCAGCATGCAGAAGAATGCGAATTGATCCATCCTTGTCTCCTTGTACTAAGCTCAAATCCAAATGGATCAAGGACCTCCACATAAAGCCAGACACTCTGAAGCTAATAGAAAAGAAACTGGGGAAGACCCTTGAGGACATCGGTACAGGGAGAAAGTTTCTGAACAGAACACCAATAGCATATGATCTAAGAGCAAGAATTGGCAAATGGAACCTCATAAAATTACAAAGTTTCTGTAAGGCAAAGGACACCATCAAGAGGACAAATCGGCAACCAACAAATTGGGAAATGATCTTCACCAATCCTACATCAGATAGAGGGCTAATATCCAATATATATAAAGAACTCAAGAAGTTAGACTCCAGAAAACCGAACAACCCTATTAAAAAATGGGGTACAGAGTTAAACAAAGAATTCTCACCTGAAGAACTTCGGATGGTGGAGAAGCATCTTAAAAAATGCTCAACTTCATTAGTCATTAGGGAAATGCAAATCAAAACAACCCTAAGATTACATCTTACACCAGTCAGAATGGCTAAGATTGTGTTTATTTCTTTAAGGGCTTCTGCACTTCAAAATGAAAGCCTGCTGGGAGATTACTCCCTCCTGGCAGGCTATGCACAGAAGGCTATGGAGTCTCCTGGCTCTCTGGTACAAATGGCTGCAGGAAGACTTCTGTCCCAGCTGCTCCACTGATCACAGAAGGCAGTGGAGTCTCCCAGCTCCCTGGAGCAAATGGAGGCAGAAAGAATTTTGTCCCAGCTGCCCCACTGACCTTAAGCCCTGTGTGCTCCTTGCTGGATCCTCTCCAGAGAGGAGGTGTAAGTCTTAAAACCAGTGAGAAAGTGGTTGGTGATCTCTATGGCATTAATGTTACAAGTTCACCAGTATGCAGATCTTCCCAGGCCTGTCTTTATGGTGGTTCCCAGAACAATGTTAAGTCCTGCAATAACCTATCCTTACACCTATACTCATTTCAAAGATACTCTATAACACACTGCATGTTATGTCTCTTCCAATTTTTACAATCCATTTTAATGTTTATAGAAAAACTCTGATAAATATTTCCAGTATGTTCCTGATCATATTTTAAAAAACTTCTTTACATTCACAATATTCTATAATTTCTGATGGACAAACTCAATTTTTCAAAAATTGGGCATTTTGTTTGTATTAAAGGGAAATGGTCTGGGGATTTAGAGGCTGGTCAATGATTGAGTACAAACTTGGCATAACAGAACCCAGTCTGAGTTCAGGTCTCCCTTGCAAATCTGTACAAAAATGAGAATCTTACTGAGCTCCTTCTGTGTTTCTATGCAGGCATTTCTTTTATTAAGATAATGGGTTTCAGAAAAACCAATGTCCACAAATAAAATGTGATAAAAGTTGAGAGCTTAGAAGCCTGAGCTCCTCTAGGAAGGTAGCTAAAAGGACCTTAGGACTTATAGCATTCTGTCACGCAGCTTTAAATGGATTGCCAGGAGCTCAGGATTGCCAACTAGTCTAATATCTTTCTCAATTGAAAACTGAAAATCTAGGTATTTTATATAAATTATTACGTCTTTTAAATGTCAACCACATTGAAACATATTGTGCTGGTCAACACAGATACAACTGTAGGGTGTTGTTGGAATTAATCGTGACAATTTGAAATGCCTGAATCAGAAATAATCTCTAGCCAATCTTTAGAAATCTAGACAATGATATCATAGTCCTAATAAATGCATTTAAATGGTTTCCCTTAGCACTACTCTGTTTGCGGTGTAGGAGACACACCAAATGAAAAGAAGGGTGGGCAGGTGGGGGAGAATCCTGTCATAAGTAAAGGGGAGTGAGGAGGGGTAAAGAACTCATGGAGGGAGATCAGGAAAGGGGGCAATATTTGGATTGTAAGTAAATAAAATAATTAATTAAAAATAAAATAAAATAAGTTCTCAAAATGGAAACGAAACCCAATGTGATTTCGATTCACTTCTGCACCTTTCTTAAGAATATTCATTAAATTGAACATCATTTTTTGCAGTTAAGTCTAAATTATTGCTACAAAAAGCTAAATGTTATAACATCACTTTGAATCCACCTATTACATTGAACTGAGAAGCAACTTTCAGTTATTCCTGGGTCTGGGAAACCCTCAGTGACCACCAAGACCAATCTAGAATCAAGGCAAAAATCTGTCAAAGATGAAAAATAAGTGATTTATTCATTTTTCTTCTTTTGTTGAGCTTTATAATTCTCAATTGTAGATTATAAAAGGACACAGAGAGATGTGATTCTATTCAAAAGCAGTGAATTGTGTTACATTATGTGGAGTGAGATACAGTTTTCTAAAAAAGGGAAAAGTCACAGATTACAGTTTTAATATTTTAGCTGAATAAAAAGCAGTCACAAAGGAACAATAGGTTAATCAATATACCAAATCATTTGATCTAAAAAAATGAAATCCCACTCACAATAATTACCCCCAATGGGTTAATATGTAATCCAGCAGGAAAATGTTGATTGATTGCAGTGAATTGTTTGGCAGATGTATCCTCTGAAGCATGACATGCATTAGTACTGTCTCTTGATACCTCCAATAACTGCACTGAGTTGATGTTTGTCTTATGCAAAAGGCACTTACTTTAATCACTAAATAGCCCATGGCTGAAAATCCAACATGAATCAATAGAATAGTCCTATTTTTTCATTTGACATGCAACTGAGCAAAGTCAGGAACAACTTGCACCATGCATTGTTATGAGGGCATGATTTAACAGTCATTGTCCAGATACTTGTTCCTGTACGAGTTGTTAAGGTAGCCAGTTAAGCTTATTGCATCATTGCCTTTCCTGTATGGAGTTTTCTATTGTGAGGGTTAATATTATGCAGTGAAAGGAAAATAAAATGGCATATCTTTGAGATTACCTGTTATGTGAAGCTCTAATGTTTTCATTCTAGCAATTAAATGAATTCAAACCAAGATGAAAATCTAGAGGACTTATTGTACAACAGCACAGTTTTAACTGAAAATTTTGTCTGCTGTAACTTGAAAGTAGAATGTGAATGGCTGAATTTATCAAAAATTAAGCATCAAGCACTGTGCTAGAAGATGTGTTCCTATAAATGCATATACAGTAGGATTGCATATAATACATTTCAGATAAGGAGAAATATAGAACTTTCATACTGATTCATTGTTACATTTCATTTTAAATGAAAATATTAATATATGTTCCCCATTATTTGTGGAAATTTTTCATTCATGTCAGAATAAATAGGAAGACCATAGCTTCAGAGAAAATTGAAAAATAAAATAAAGTGAATTGTTAATTCAAGCCATTATCTATCAAATTCTGAAAAATAGTAGCATCTAACGAGTGCACTAGGAATATGACTTTGTTTCGTGTTTTCAAGATAAGAGTTCATTTGTATTTAACACTACAGTTAAGACAAGCTAGCTTTAAATCTTACTCAAGTTCATGCTAATTAAGGAATATAGCAAAAATTCCACAGGACCACTTTAATACTTAGTAGCTGTATCAGGGATACAACAATATTTAACAGAAGGCAAGCATACAACAACAGGGACTAAGCCACCAGCTAAAGAGTACACATGGAGCTACCCATGATTCCAGTCTCATATGTACCCCACCCAGGGATGCATCCTATATACAGTTATAAAGCCCAGACTCTATTGTGGATGCCCACAAGTTCTGGCTGACCAAAGCAGGATATAGCTATCACCTGGGAAACTCTCCTAGTGCATGTCAAATACAGAGGGGGACCCTCTCAGCCAGCCATTAAACTGAGCAAAGAGTCCCCAATGGGGGAGCTAGAGAAAGGACCCAAGGAGCTGAAAGGATTTGCAGAGCCACAGGAGGAACAACAGAATGAGTCACCCAGTACTCCCAGAGCTCCCATGGACAAAACCATCAACCAAAGAGTACACATGCACAGTCTTGTTAGATACCAAAGGGAGGAGAGGCCCTTGGTCCTAGAAAGACTTGATGCTGTAGTGTAGAGGAATACCAGGATAGGGAAGTGTGAGAGGGTTGATTGGGGAAAAGGAGATGGTTTATGAGATTTTCGGGGGAGGGAGAAACCAAGGGGACAACATTTGAAATGTAAATAAAGAATATGCCTAATTAAAAAAAAAAGAAGATGATCTTGTTGGGCATCAATGGAAGGTGAGGCCATTGGTCCTGTGAATGCTCAATGCCCCAGTGTAAGGAATGTCGGGGCAGGGAGGCAAGAATGAGTGAGTGGGGGAACACCCTCATAGAAGCAGGGGAAGGAAGGATGGAATAGAGGGTTTCCAGAGGGAAAACCTGGAAAGAGGATAACATTTGAAGTAGAAATAAAGAAAATATCCAAAAAAAGAAAAGAAAAGAAAAAGAAAGGTAATATTTTAATACAATTACCATTTCAGTGCAATCATTAAATATTCCTAAAGGAAGGCAAAACAAATAGTTTTGCTAAAGGTTGACAATGTGATTTTTCTGAAGATAAGAAAGAAGGTCATCATTCTTGTGCCGGCCCTGTCAGGGAGAACACCTGAAAGAGCTCTGCTCAAGGTGCTAGCTCTTTCTGTTTGAACCAAGCAGCAGCATGGGAAAATGGTCCTCTCTTTTGTGTAGGCATATCATTATATAATACTTATTTAGTTTTAAAAATAAATCAGTTCATTTTCAGGAATTAAAGTGCTAAGAAAATATCAATAATTTGTGCTAATTTTTTCACTTTTGAAAGTATTTTTTCTCATAAAAATGGCTAGTAAAAACTAGATTAGTAGTTCAAACAGAATCCAAAATATCCAAATAAAAGACAAAGTTAATTGGTTAAGTTTACGATCAGTTAGGAATCAATTCCTATTTCTAAAGCTCAGTGTGCCTGTGTATAATTAGTATAAAAAAATTTGGAATGGCACTTTACTAAACTTCAATTATTTATGGCTACTGAATAGGATCCTTTATTGTGCATTTAATAAATATTAAGTCCAACAGCTTCAGCATCAAACAGAGTTAAAAAATATATTTAGATAAATCCTCTTTCTAATCAGCTTTATTGAAGTAGATGTTTTTCACAATGAGCTTATAATCCTCACACACACCACTCTGAACTGTTATAAGTTATATCACAATTAGTATCAGAAAAGTAATCACAGTATACCATGATGCTGATCATTCCTAACCCAAACAACGGAAATCTCCAAGTAACTTTTTTGGAAATATAGTATGAGATCAAGATGTGCAAATAGAAATAGAGAATCTTTGCTGTGATGTAGTACATTTTTCAAAGGCTTGTTTTCCTGGATTTCTTCTTTGAACTTTGCTTTATATTATAGATATAACCTTCAGTGCATCATTGGATTTTGCAACAGAAAATTAATTAAGCCCTCAAGTTTCTAGAAAAGTCTATTACATTAAAATGGTTTTACCTCTAGAATGATTTTCAATATTGAATCCAACTATCACTATGTAATTTGGTCTCGTGGACTAGTAATGTTTTTATGTTCTAGGAGACAGATTACTAAAGTAAAACCTTACAAGCACACGGCAAATGAAGATGCATGCTTTATTTTAGCTCAGAGTATTAGTGTTTACCACAATTATATTTAGTAATGACGAGCAATAATCTAAACACATAATGTAACATAGTCATTAAACATTAGGCTATTTTGTAGTCAGAGATCTCTTTTACTCAACTTTGAAGACATGAAACAGGAATTCCTTGTTATCCTCTTGTACACAGTGTAAGTATTCACTAGCTTCTTTTACATTGGTGGTGGTGGTGGTGGTGGTGGTGGTGGTGTGTGTGTATGTGTGTGTGTGTGTGTGTGTGTGTGTATGTTAGCAATGTAAAATAGTGTTTACCAGACTATATCTTATATGTAAAATGGTAAAATTTACAGGAATGTGTTACAGGAATAATCAGTTTATGTAGAGAGATAATATCTTAAAATATTTGTCATTCAAGAAAATTGAATTAATCGCTTGAATAAATGACACAGAAAATATTCTAAAATGTTCTCAGGTCATGAAAACTGACCAAAACCAAGTGTATGTGTATCTGAGTCTCTCCAGCTCTTTGTCTGTCTGTCTCTTTTGATTTTTCTTTGTTTTGTAAGTTCCTTGATAAGTTCATACAATTTACTCATATATTTTTTTCTTACTCTTCCCAGTCACCAAGCCAACCCTACTAACCCATCTTTATATCTTCATTTTATAAACATGAGCAGTTGGTGTCACCCATATATTTTTGGATGTATGGCCTTTCACTGGGATGTGGTCAATGAACCAGGGACCATTGCTTAAGGAAACTTGATTATTTCTCTCCAAGCCACTATAAATTGTCAATAGTTCACTATGTAGATATAAGTCTGATGTCTATCTTCCCTGTAAATGCTGAAGTATCCCTGGCTTAAAATTATTTAGGGTTGTGCATGTTCTTTCAATAACTGTGAGTACATAGGTGTACCTATGTTGCTCTTTCAGGAAAACAGTTTTCATGTAGTCATCAGAACAACATTTAAATACCTCTTCAGCAATAATCTCTGAGCCTTGAGAAAAGGGAATATGACATTGATATTACATTTAGGGTTTAGCAGTTTACAGTTTATTATTCTTTTAACTTTTATCCATTTTACATATACAGCAAGAAGCTTATATGATAAGGAATGAAAGATATACACATGTATGGATATATTGGTATAAAGCTATATAGAGAATTTATACTTATAGACATGCCAACATAGGAGGAGAGGGACATCTCATGTAGCCTCAACCATAGACAAGTAACTAATAACAAATAAGGAAAGGATAGAGCTAGTGTAATAAACTTCCTGAGGGAAAAGACCCCAAATTGGTTTATCCAACCAAGTCATCAACCTTCAAGTCATGGTCATACAATTAACATTAAACAGACTAAACAGCTTGTATTTATTTATTTAGGTATACACATACATATATTTGTTAGTCAAGAGGATATGGTTCAACAGAAAACAAATCTGGATGACAGATTTGCAGTGAGCATTACCTCCTCTATAATCTAGAATGTATAGAGCACAGCCTGCTGTTGGCTCAGACATATATTACAAATATTACCTGGGATTTCAATGAAGTTGTTCAGGAAGGACTAATTCTGTCATTTCTCTTGAGAAAAGATTTTCATCTACCCTTGAGAAAAGGGGTAGATGACATTCATTAAGCATAAGTTCTTTCCTCGTTCCAAACAGATACAGAATTACTCATCACAAAACTCTATTTTCAGATATATAGGAACTGAAAAGGCTTGTCAGATTCTTTTCCTCTCTACAAGGAAAAGAAAAGTAGATCTTATGAAAAAGATTTACAGAGAGGAATATATCTGATAATTAATAAGTAAAACCTCAAGGCAGCCATTGGGGGCTTGTTCCTGCAGTGCATGCAAAACCATTTTTTAGCAGTTTGAATGGCAGCGACACATGGTCACAATTGTGTGCACCGAGGCATTTCAGCCTTAGCATTTTTGACACAATTCATATACACACAATGAGGATACACAATTTATAGACTTTTGTCAAATGATGTGGAACAGCGCATTGTGGTGTATTTAGCTGTATCTAAGACTTCTAGTTGTCTCCCTCATATCTAATCATGACCCTTTTCACACCTCCCCTCTCCCACTCAGGTCCCTCCTCCCTCTGTCCCCTGTAATTATTTCATTTCCCCTTCTAAGCTGGATTAAACATTCTCATTTGGGCTGTCCATCTTGTTAAACTTCTTATGGTCTGTGCAGTATATCATGAATATTCTATTCTTTTTTGGCTAATGTCCACTAATCATTGAGTACATATCATGCACGTCCTTTTGGGTCTGGGTTACCTCACTCAGGATGATATCTTCTAGTTCCACCCATTTGCCTGCAAAATTCATGATGTCCTCATTTTTCTTTCTTTCTTTCTTTCTTTCTTTCTTTCTTTCTTTCTTTCTTTCTTTCTTTCTTTCTTTCTTTCTTCCTTCCTTCCTTCCTTCCTTCCTTCCTTCCTTCCTTTCTTTCTTTCTTTCTTTCTTTCTTTCTTTCTTTCTTTCTTTCTTTCTTTCTTTCTTTCTTTCTTTCTTTAGCATAGAATATAGTGGGAGGGGAGTTAAGAAGTAGTAGAGGCAGAGAAAGGGCGAGAGAATGAGAGAGTAGAGAAGTAGAGGCCAACAATGACCACATGGAGAGAGGGTGGATGGGAATGGAGAAGGGAAGAACCCCCAGAGGGCAAGAGAGTCAAGAGTAAGAGAATAAGAGAGAACAAGAGAATAAGAGAGTAAGAGAGTGATGTCCTTATTTTTAATAGGTGAATAGTAGTTTATTATGCAAGTGAACCACATTTTCTGTATCCATTCTTCATTTGAGGGACATCTGGTTTGTTTCTAGCATCTGATTTTTATGAATAAGGCTGCTATGAACATAGTGGATCATGAGCCTTATAAACATGGAGCGTGTTTAGGGTTTATGCCCAGGAGCAGTATAGTTAGGTCTTCAGGTAGAACTATTACCAATTTTCTAACAAACCACCAGACTTTTTTCTAGAGTGGCTTAAGCAATTTGCAATCCCAGCAGCAATGGAAGAGTGTTCCTCTTCCTCCATATCCTTGCCAGCATGTGCTGTCACTTGAGTTTTTGATCTTATCTATTCTGATGAGTGTAAGGTGGATTCTCAGGGTAGCTTTGATTTCTACTTCCCTGATGATTAAGGATGTAAAGAACCTCTAAGGGAATCACCATCCTTGACCTCAGGATGTACTAAAACACAATAATGAGGAAAACCCCCATGATATTTATACAGAAACAGATAGAAAGGTTGATCGATGAAATAGAATTGAAGACCCAGAAATATAACCACATACCTATGGACACTCAATCTTTGACAAAGAAGCCAAACCACAAAGTTTGACTTGAATAAAAAAAGCATCTTCATCAAATAGTGTTGCTGTAACTGGTGATTTGCTTGCCAAAGAATGAAAATTGATCCATAATTATCATCTGGTACATAGCTCAGGTCCAAGTGGATCAAGAGCCACAACATAAAACTACATACCCTGAATCTAATACAAGAGAAAGTGGGAAATAACCTTGAATGCATCGGCACAGAAAATTTTCCTGAAGCCAATACCAATGGCTTAGGCTCTAAGCTCAACAATTGACAAATGGGCCCTCATGAAACTAAAAAGCTTCTGTAAAGCAAACAGTACTGTCAATAGGTCAAATCTGCAGCCTACTGATAGGAAAAAGATCTTCACTAAGCCTACATCATATAGAGGGCTAATATCCAAACTATATAAAGAACTCAGGAAGTTAGACTCCTAAAGACCAAATAACCAAATAAAACAATGGGATAAAAATCTAAACAGAATTCTTTAAAGAGGAACTTAGAATGGCTGAGAATCCACAAATTCTTATATTGCAGCTTTTGGAGAGGGAAGTAGGATATTGGGGTGCATCCAAGAAAGCTGGAATGGTTACAACTTCTAGAAGCAAAAGGAGGAAAGTTAGGTTTCTTGTACAAGGCGCGCAGCCAAGATCCCCTCCAAGCAGTGACTATAACAGTGCCAGCTCCAAGGGCAGCAGTGGGTGGGTCCAAGGTGCAAAGATATATCAGGAGAGAGAACTCTTTCCCCAGTGTTATAGCTCAATAAAACAACTACTCTGAGACTTAGTGATTCTCTATTTGCATGGGGAAGGACTCCAGGTGTTTCCCATGTGAATGGTTGTCAAATGTTTGAGTTTTGCTATTTTTAATAATTATAATTTTGATGTATTTTATATAACATTTCATATATGCATTCTATTTGTTTAGAAGATTTGCTTATGTTTTTGCTAAAATATCAAATTCTCTGTACAGCTATAAAGGGGACAACTAAAACCCAGACTGAGCACAGTTCTGCTAAGAGAGCAGACAGCATGCTTTGGGGAATGAAGAGAACTTTATGTTAAGTAGTGATGTCATTCAGCACTGATTTTAAAATTAACAGGACATAGATATCAGAGGCTTCATGGTAAATTAATTGACTTTGATCTTTTAGAGATCAGAGGGTAAAACACTTTGCTTAAATTTCTGTGTTTTCCCTGTGACAAAGTCCTGGAGCCATGTTCATAGTTCAAATAGTGTGTTGACTCTCACTGACTTATAAATTTGGTATATGAGGTCTTATCCTGCAGTGAATCGAGCTTTAACACATATGTGTGGAACAACATGTAAATGCACAGCTCATAATTGTGTGTGTATAAGCCATGAGCATGTGTGCTGCTTATTACATGTGTGCATCTTGCTTATTGCATTTTGCTGAGAATGAAACTGAGAGAAACATACTTTCTATGGAGAATAGAGTCACCTATTCTCAGAGATAGTTCAGGCTTTTGAGTCCTGAGAATTTTGTCAATGAAGTCTCCGATCATCTACACTGCCTGCAGACTGACTGATAACAAGCTGGCCTGGTCCCTTTGATAACTAGATTTAACTCCAACACAAGGAAGCCACCCTGACTTTCTGATGTAATTACATCAAGACAAGGAGGACCTTGGTTCTCTTAAATAACACAGTTCAATGGGGGAAAAACTATAAAGAGACTACTTTGGCCATAAAAATTAGATATATATGTATTCATATATACGTATGATATATGCTTTCAAGAGAATGATTTTTCCAGCAGTTTTCATTTTCATTTAAAATGTTCAAAGAAATTGAACTACGTTTTTATTAAGCACTGGTTTAAAATGCCCCTAAAATATTTCAATTTAACATCTTCCAAAGCTCGTATTTATTTCTCACAAGAGAGTTCCTGACTAAGCTTCCATGTGCTAAGACTTCAATTGCATATTTTAAAGTCATACTTGTGCCTTGTCAAATGACAATTAATTTTCATAGCTTAAAAATCTCTAATCCAATTTAAATGCTTCAATGTTTCAATCCATCAAATCTGTATGCACTGTGAGTTTACAATGAAGTTCTATTCAGGCTAAATCATACATTTTACAGTTTAAAATATAACAAAAGTAAACATTAATTAAACTAATTTCACTTAATGTTTTAAACACAAGACCACTTACAAGTCATCCAAGTGAACTAATAAAGTCTTAGACAAATTAACTTTTATCATATATAATGCTATTTTTGATTTTAATGGTGTTTATATAAAATTAAATGTATGGGTTTTAAACAATTGAGAATTAATTATGTTTTCATAAAATCCTATTTATTTGATTTATTTCATTCCCATGAGAAATATTTATTGACTACATACCAAGTACCAGATGGTGTGGCATGGGTTTGAGTTTTAATGTTATGAATTAAAAATTCATTGGGAGCAATAACTTTTAGCAAGAAAATCACAAATCATCATTAACCTCTAATGAGTAATATAAAAAATGTGACTTAGTCAGAAAAATAGTGGTATTTATGGTTCACGAGTTAGGGGGAAATGTGGTTTTTAATGATGTGGGAAAGGTGACAGGAAGCTGCTCATGTGCACAGTAGCGAAAGCATTTGCTGTCAGAGGCAAAGGTCCAGTATGAGGCTAGCATGACATGTTTGTAATAAAGGAGAATACCAGGGCCACTGAAGTGTAATGAACAGGGGAAAAGAGCCAATCAAATCCTTGAAATTTAGGCCAAGGGTTTGGGATGTTATTCGATGCTCAAATAAGTTATTGAGGTATTTTAAGCAAATGAAAAGTACTGAAAAGTTTGATGCAGTAAAACAATAATAAAACTGCTGCAGCCATTCTGTTAAGCAGTGTGGAGGACCTTCAAAAAGTTATAAATAAATATAGCATATGCTAAAGGACCCCCACTCCAGAGATATTAGGGCAGCCACATTCATTGATGCTTTATTCATAATAGCTAGAGGATGGAAACAACCTAAATATCCTAAAACTGATGAACAGATAGTGAAAATGTGGTACATATACACAGTGAAATCCTACTCAGGTGTATGGAAAAACAAAATCATGCAATTTACAGGAAAATGGATAGAAAGAGAAGAAAAATCATATTGGATAAGGAAACAGAAACACTCTCTCTCTCTCTCTCTCTCTCTCTCTCTCTCTTGTGTGTGTGTGTGTGTGTGTGTGTGTGTGTGTGTTTGTTTGTGTGTATGCGTGGCAGTTTAAATAAAATTTCCACAACTGGACTGTCAATGCTCATTTCATTAGCCCCATACTATATTACAAAAATTCCAATGCTGGGCACAAGAAGCCTTGTAAGTTTCTGGTCAGGGTTACCCAAGAGACACTAAAACACATGGCATTTCTGTTGCTGTTGCCTGCCTCCTATAAATTTAGGTTAAGTTTGTATTGCTCAAGCAGCATTTACATTGAATATAAGACCCAGAGATTTTGACCTAGTTCTGAACTGAAAATCTCCTCCTCCCTACAGGCTAATTTTTATGATATCATATTCTCCATGTAAAATTCCAAAGGAGGGAAGCAACCAATCATCCTACTGAGCTATGATGCCCAGGCACTAAAACAAGGATCATCATGACACAATAACAGTAGTAGCACACTAACCTTAGAAATAATGAAAAAATACCTAACTGAACTTAAGGCCCACTTAAGGAGGAAATCATACCCATCACAGGAAACCTAGCCAACTACCAGGGGCCAGTGGAGTCATTGATCTTGATCTACAACTAGTAGTTATTAAAACAGCATTTCTAACCTCATTCTAAATATTTATCCTTATACTCACAGATAAATATAGGCCATACTTCAACCAAAGAAATGTCTCTTGGCAACAGGAGCAGGGAGAAAAACACAACAGATCAAAATGAGAACAAATGAGCTTGTGGTGTGCGGCTCCACCTGGTGCATCATCAGCTCAGGTCTTGCAGCTAAGGCTCACCGATCACAGGAGAGTGTGTCCAGAGAGATGATATGAACCAAGAGAGAAGGAAGTTTGCTGTGTGGATTTCTGTCCTAGAAACGTCAGAGAAGCTACTCATGAAGTATCATCAATATCAATGTCTAAACAATAACAGAACAAGGACAGTACCAAGAGACACAGCAACATGGTGGGGGAGAGACATCTCAAGGAGCTTTGATAAAACTATAGGCAACAAGGAATGCTGAGAGTAGGAGTCAATACTCTTCCCAATGAAGAGTCCCCAGATTGGTTAATGAATCCAGTGATCAACCATGAAATAATGTTTATGTAAATAACAGACAGACTGATAACATTATATTTATATATTTAGGACTATATAACTCAAATTAAAAAATAAAGGCCATATATTTGAGAGATAATAAGTTGGGTACATTGGAAGGGTAGGAAGGAGGACATGGAAGAATTGTATTTTAATTTCAAATGGTATTTTAAAAAGCAAAAAAAACCAAAAAACAAAAAACAAAAAACAAAAAAACAATGAAATCCTTGTAGAGAATCTGAGATGTAACATCAGGGAGAGTTATACAGCAAGGAGAAGACAGTGCTTATATGTATTTGGTGGCAGAATTAATAGGGACAGGTGAGAGCTGTGTTGCATGAGTTTTAGTCAGTGATGGCACATCAATTCCACTTTGCCCTTTTGAATAAAAAAAAAAGATGATACTATTCCCAAACAAGGAAAGAAGCACAAGAGAGAAATATTTTTTGTGAAACAGTGTGAATTTAAACTTGGGCAGTTATTGGTGAAAGCCCTGGAAGTAAAGCAAGAAAAAGTAGCTCACATAAACCATGTAACATACTTGGTATTTCAGGTAGATGACCTGGGCTCTCTGGCATGTTTTCATACCATAGTGTATTGGTTAGTTGTCACAGTTCAACAACAATGAAGTTCCTTGAGTGAAATGCTGGTTGGAAAATAGAAAAGAAATGTTGGGTTTAGGAAGAAAATTGTAGAGTAATTCCTTACTTCTCTCTTTCAATACTTAATTCATCATTGGGAAGTTTGCATAAAAGACTAACATACTTTCTGGAGCTAAATTTCATTGTGATGTATACATGACCCAAAAGATTTAACTTTTCAGTTAAGTTCTTATTAATGTATATACAAAACCACATAGACTTAAAGATTCATGGTTTTCTATTACTGTTCCTATTTGTTCACTTTGCTTTTGTGGTGTGAGTGTTCATTTTTGTTTTTGTTTTTGGTTTTGGTTTTGTAGTACTCTTTGGGACAGTTTCACCCCATAACCCAGGATAATATACACTTGTAATCTTATCTCAGCCTTGAATGCCAGGCTGAAGAATGTATAGCTTTCACATGGGAGCCTCTACCAGTGCATGACAAATATAGAGGGGGACACTCTCAGCCACCCACTTAACTGAGCACGGGGTCCCCAATGGAGGATCTAGGGAAAGGACCCAAGGAGCTGAAGGGATTTGCAGCACCATAGGAGAAACAACAATATGAACCACCCAGTAGCCCCAGAGCACCCCGGGACTAAACCACCAGAGTACACATGGAGGGACCCATGGCTTCAGATGCATATACAGCAGAGGATGGTCTTGTTGGACATCAAAAGGAGGTGAGGCCCTCTGTACTGAGAAGGCTAGATTCCCCAGTATAGGAAAATTCCAGGACAGGGAAGCAGGAGGAGGTAGATTGGTGAGCAGGAGGTGGGGGGATGGGTTAGGGGGGTTTCGGGGGGGGGGCAGGAAAGGGGACAACATTTTAAATGTAAATAAAGAATATATCTAATAAAAAATAGGTGAAAAAAGAATGTGTATTGTTACTCCCAGGTTGGAATTTGTCATTGAAAAAAATTACTAATGTTTTGATTAATTTAAACTTACTGGTTTATCTAATAACTTCATTTTGCCTTTGGGTATCACAGATTTAAAGCAGGTGTTTGTTTATACTGATATAAAGTTGGTAACAGGCCTATTTTAAAAAGTTTGGCCAGGATTGCCTTGAGGTCACTGGCCGTGCATCTATTGTTTCCTTAGAGAGTACTTTATTATTGCTGAGACTCTGATGTAGATTTTCTGGTTCAGACTACATAAGGAAATAATCCATCTGATAACACCCACATTTTTTGTTTTTTTTAATCTTTCTTAAATTTCAGTATTAATTTGTTTATCATTTTTCTCACACTGTCATGACACTTTCAGAGGTGTATGACAAAATGGCAGGTATGGCCACCAACTCTCCTTTCAAAATTCAAAGACAACTTTCAAATTCTCAAAGGGAATCAGGATCTCTACAATAGGGTTTTGTGTTGGAAATCAATAATGTTTGGATGGTTACTTATTTATCTATTACTACTCCCTATTTGTTAATAAAAATCATTTTCCTTCATAAGATTATTTTATTTCTTTTGTTTAATTTTCTCTATGATTCCTATGAGTGTGGACTCATTTAAAATATTTTTATTTATTTTCATTGCTTTCATGAACACTAACTTAATAGACTCTCACTGACTTACATCTCTATGGCATTCTGTGTTTCTGGAGGGTAGTAAAAAGCACCAGTGACCCTAAGACCTGGTAGGGAGTGAGTCATGTTGTATCAAACTCTTAAGTGATGCCTGCAGTCATATTTTCAGAACAAGGAGAGAGATGGTAGAGGGAGGGAGGGAGAGAAAGTAAGGGAGGGAAAGGAAGGGAAGAAGAAAGGGTCAGTCTTCACAGTCCACAATAGCACTCTATTTCTACATCACATTAAGGGTATGTGGGAATCTTCTATTTCCAATCTTGGCATTGAATCACCTAAATGCTGTAATATTAAATCCCCTCTAACTTTCTAACATTTTACTTTCTCTCAGCTGTACATTCTTTCAGGATCAGTGAAAGAGGAAGAGAGAGAGAGAGAGAGAAAGAGAGAGAGAGAGAGAGAGAGAGAGAGAGAGAGAGAGAGAGCACTAACCACACACACACACACACACACACACACACACACACATGTGTGTGTGTGAGGGGGCAAGAACAAATGAGAGAGATAGACAGACAGAGAGACAGGGAGACATAGTGTGTGTATGTGTTTTATCCCTATCACAGTATTAGTTTACAACCAACTGTCTAATTCTTGAGTGTATACTTATGGAATAAGCTTCCTTGCAGGATGGGAAAAATTCACTATGGCTTACAGGTTGATCTTCTTTCCTAAGGCTGCAGGACTCCATTCTATTTATTTTTTCTCTTTGAGCATTTACTCAATTGTCATGATGTGTGTTAGTGTTATACAAAATTATGGTGAATTGGCTAAAGTTTTCTTTTTTAATTTCTCATTCAATATTCTAGTTCTTTAAAAGCATTAATTTTATATCTTGGAAATTTTCAATTACTATTTGACTGTTTACAATTACTGGGTTTTTTTTGTTTAAATAAATTGTGACAGTTTTGAGGCAGCTAGGAAAGCATATAACATGTATCCATTCTTAGTAACATGTTTATAGCTAGAGGAATATTACCATGTGTTCTGTAGCTGTCTATTCAAATCTGCGAGAAAGTTCAAGCAGTTATCTTTTATTAAATTTTCTGGAATTTGCCATAGAAACATCCTAAGCTTTCCATATAGGGATACCAGCAGTTGATCAATGTGATGTTTCTCTGAAGTAAAGACCAGTTACACTTCTTACTGTTTTAATAAACATAGATTTTTTATATTTTTGGCTATGACAGGGACTGAGTTGCAGAACATTTTGAGAAATAATTTTTTCTCTGAGGGTCTGAAGTCCCAGCAAACAAATTGGCACACAACAAATGCATAGTTAGTCGTAGTGTAAATGTATATCAGTGTGCAGTATGAATACAAATGTTTGCATTGTGAAATAAGCTACCCTACTTTTATTACCATGTACTTCTTCATCTCTAGACTTTCTACGGGAAATAAATTTCCCTTTCCTGTCTTCTGAAATGGAAAATTTAGAAAAATTTCACAGACAGAACAAAGAAGGGCTAACGAAGAACTGCATTTCAGTTAATTATTTTCTATTGCTTGGATTAAATCAAAGTACTTAGGGTAAATCCCATCTGAGATGTCATGGAGAGACAGTATTACATATCCTGGATCCTTTTCTTCTCTGGTCCTCTCTATTTCCTCTTTATTTTTACATCACACGAGCCTTCTATTTGACTCTCATATTCTTCACAAATCAGCACTTTTCCTTAACTATATCCTTATTTTTGCCCAGTAATGTTTGAATATAGTCAATATTTATTCCAAACCTAAGTGTGAAACACAGGCTAGTATCTTAGTTGCTATCTAAGCATGCATGTGCCACGAACTGACCCAGCTGGGGGAGTCATGACAGAGGGAGAATCAGGGCTTTAGTACTCAGGAGGGCACAGGTGTGGTGAGGTAAGGACAGAGAGACACACCAGAAGCGGTTTGAATCTGCTGCAACTTCACTTTTTCAGTCAGGAATATTTATAGTATATTGAAGAACAGGTCGAGGTTGGCACACTTCCAGAAACACTCAAACAATTGCTAAACATGGCACATTTCCATCTTAATTAGAACAGTAAGTAGACATGACATGGTGCCCACAGGAACTCTTGCTCTATGAACCATGCTCAAAAGCAGACCTAGGTTGTAAACCTTAGATATGTAGTGTTCGAGTCTAACTTGTGGTTACTTAAAGTTGTGTTAATAATCAATAGGATAATCTAGGCTTTCAGGCTGATTTCTATGCTATAAGCCTTCTTGTACCACCAAAAGTCAAAATGCTTTAAGAATGAGCATATGTTCATTACAAGAGCCCTCTGTATCGCCCTGGACAGCAAACACCAAGGTAGTCTGGCTCAAGCTAATTTATCTCTATTATTTAAAGAATACTGTAGGACCTTCTGCCCTTCAATGCTTTTACCCATCTATCATCTACTTTATCATAAATATCTGTATAAAGCAATAGCAATACTCATCAGTAGTCCTATACTTTTCCTACTGTGCTCTTCCTGCTACAAACTATTCATAACATTCCCTAAAGTCTCTGTTCTTTGTGCATTACCTTTGCTAAGGCTAGTAATAAATATGGACCCTGATGAAAAGCATTCCAAGATCTTCTTTCACCAAGGTTCAACATGAGTTTATTGAGTTTAGGACTGCAATCAGTAGGTGTAATCGCCACATCCCCTTTTCTGTCCACCAGAATATCAAATTCTCCTTTATCAATTAACCAGCTTGTAGGCTGGGATCGTGCTGTATAAAGAGTTAAGAAGAAGAAGAAGAAGAAGAAAGACACAGTGCAGAGCCCACAACCCAGGAAGCGCAGTATCCTTGAAGAACATCGTGGCCCTTTTCAAGGTCAGAGGTGGGCACACTGCCCGGGACCTCCAGGGAGCCTAGCCCCGAGGGAAATTTTTCTCCCGTCCATGTTAATGACATACTGTCATGTCACACAGACAACACTGGAGTTGGTGTGGCATGCAAGAGTAAACAAATTGCAGTGTTCTCTCTACAAGGACTTCAGAATTGGTGACAGAATTTGACAAACAAAATTATAATTTTATCAATGGACTTCCCATGCCTCAATGTGAATGTGGGAATTATACACTGAACAGTACACTCTTGAGAGAGTTGTAAGTCCTATGTAGTACACTTTTGGACTACATAATGCTAAACTCTTTTAAGTACATAAATTGAAAGCATTCATCATTCAAGTAAATAAGTACTCATCATTGTGTGCTTAAAAATTTTAGGTTAATTCTAAAACTGATACTGCTCAAAATTTAAAGTGAAATTTTTGTACAGGCTATTGGCAAATCACAGATAAAAGCACAACACATTATAAGAAATGGTAAGTTTCAAAAAGAGGGTGTAAGAGTATTCTCTTATTTATTAAATAATGGTGGTGCTTATGAAACACAAATGTAGAAGGGACTATAGTCTCATTCAAGACAAAAACTGAAGGATGGATATAAGGCAAGTGACAGTAGAAAAGATCCTGCTCTTTGGGGAGAGGCTGCTGTTGCTGGATATAGCTACTGCAAATTACCCAACAGTAGCACCATAGCCAAGCTCACTTTATGACTAGTCAGTCTAAGGAGTTTCTTGATATTTAAATGCATTTGGTTTAGGAACTGAGAAAGGCTAAGTTTGATGCAAATTGAAAGATAAATTAGTAATCTAGAAAACTAGCAAAAGCGGTGAAAGTATTCTGAGACCAAACTAGATGAGTTGTTTTGTTTCTTGTTTGTTGCTTGTTTCTCTGTGTGTGGTGCTGTTCATCTTCAGCAACAATGAACAAGGAGATAAAACACTCCCTAGTTCTAAAAGAGTGTCTTAAGTAAGCATTACTGTGTTACATTCAAAATGTAATATATACTTTGATAAGGGTTACTTATGAGAATTACATTCCCCCTTTGTCTTTTCTGCATTCATGCTATTATTTTGCTCTTTAATAATAACCTTCATTTGCCAATTGATTTCAGGACATCAGGTTCTGGCCCTCTTCCTTCATCTTCTGTCTTATCAGTCAAGGTCGTGTCACTGTCAGAGGATTCTGTTCCTCCCTGCACAGTGACTGATAATATTTGGTAATGAGAATTCTGACAGCCAATACTTGCTTATAATCCCTTCTACTTGACAGAAGATAGATTTTAGAAGGTAACAAATCCATTTCACAAGTTTTAGTGTTGCTGAATTTCAAATGGCATCTTGACTTTGACTAAATTTTGATTCATTAGAGCAGCTAGAACTAACTGACATAGTTATTTCTTTAGTCTTTAGCTTACAAGGTAATCCTGGCTCACTATTCATGTAAGCAACACTTTGATTCTAGTTACAAAGTAGGTTTCAGTGTAACTCGTGTGGTTTCTATCAGATTCCAGGATTCTGATTTCACAAAACTGCAAAGTACAACATTTAATAACACACATAGTGTTTTGGGGTTTTTGAGCAATATTGGAAGGAATTTTCTCATCAATGACCTCTATGGATTTACAGGCTCATTAGTCTAAGGGCTGCACTAACTCATTTCTTTCGCTAAGCTGATTAGATAATGCTGTGAAGAACAAAAGACTTTCTTGTGCTAATTAAAAGGAATATGACTTCTATCATGATGATATACCCCCAAAGATCCATAAACTAGATGGTTTAATTTTAGTTCCTTTTCATATTATTAATACATAATAATATTAGTAGTGTATGCTATGTTATCATATGAGTAATATATTCAACTAGATGTGATTCTAAAGAAAGGTATAGCTGCTGGTTATTATTTTGGAAATTGGTATTCCTGGGAACTTTTTCTTTTTGTGTGTGTGTTTGTGTGTGTGTGTGTGTGTGTGTGTGTGTGTGTGTGTGTGTGTGTGACTAATTCTAAGTATTTCATGATCAATGTATACATATGAGGGAACTTCAGAGAAACATTGCCAAGAAATTAAAGGATTATCAGATTATTTTTTGTTCTGGCCTTAAGCACAGAACTTTAGATTTTGAAATTAGATAAAACGAGCTGAAAATAACCTAGATTTAAAGTATGAAGGGAAAAAAATCCCATAAGATATCATCATTTACATGGAGGTTTTCATGGCTTAGAAAATGACTCTAAATATTTCATTTTTCCTAAAATGGCACAATAATAATAAAACTTCCTCCTTCTGTTATTTCAACCCCTTTCAACACTGGTTCTTTCTGCTGGGGCAGACTCTTGTTGAGCCTGCTCCAGTGAAGACACCATCTCCTGATCCATCCTAGAGAAATTGCTGTACTCAGAGCAGTTAGTAATAACCCACTCCCAGCTCTGGAGTTCCAGAGCTGCTGTTGGGGGCCTGGCAGAAATGGAAACCATCAACCATCAAAACCCCCACCCTTTTGAATACCACTCTCCTTCCTTTCCCTCTACCCCTTCTGCTGCCAGTCCATCCGCAGGAGTGCAGGGAGGCCTGAGCTCACAGTTAGGACCACTCCTACTGCTCAGAGGAACCTGTCTGGAACCCTCAGGCAGGAGCCTTCTGGTTTCTGTCTCCAGCTGGGGACCATCCTCTGCCAAGGTGCACAATATCCAGGTGGTGTAAGGAGACCGGTAACCACTCAGGAGAGGCCTGAGAGCACAAGTATGACCACTCTTGCTGCTCAGCGGAACCTGTCTGGAACCCTCAGAAAGAGGTCTCTTGTTTCTGCCTCCTGCTGGGCACAATCCTCTGCCAGAGATCACCATATCCAAGTGGTACAGGGAGAGAGCTAATCTCCCAGGAATGCAGAGAGGCCTGAGAGCATAGATCTGGTCCTGTGCCACAGATCTACATACACAAATACAACCACAAGAGAACTAGTCTCCTAGGAGTGTCCATATACATATGTGCACAGAAAGAATAGGTCTCCCAGGAGTACAGACACACAGGCTTGCAGGACAGATAAGCCACAGTAAGAGATAGCAAGACCAGCTAACACCAGAGATAACCAGATGGTAAAAGGAAAATGCAAGAACATTACCAACAGAAAAAAGGGGGACATGGTACCATCTGAAAACAATTCTCCCATAACAGCAAGTCCTGGATATCCCAACACACCAATAAAGCAAGATCAGTATTTAAAATTACATCTCATGATGCTGATAGAGGGCTTCTAGAAGGACGTAAATAACTCCCTTAAAGAAATACAGGAGAGCATGGGTCAACAGGTAGAAGCAAAACTGAACAAAACCATACAGGATCTAAAAATGGATGTAAAAACGATGAAGAAATCTCAAAGGGAGACAACAACTCTGCAGACGGAAAACCTTGGAAAGAATTTAGGAGTCATAGATGCAAGCATCAACAACAAAATACAAGAGATAAAAGAAAGAATCTCAGGTGCTGAAGATACCATAGAAAACATTGACTCAACAGTCAAAGAAAATTCAAAATGCAAAAAGCTTGTAACCCAAAATATCCAGGAAATAAATACAGGACATGATGAGAAGACCAAACCTAAGGATTATAAGTATAGAAAAAAGTGAAGATTTACAACTTAAAGGGCCAGTAAATATCTTCAACAAAATTATAGAAGAAAAGTTCCCTAACCTAAAGAAAAGATGCCCTTAAACATGCAAGAATCCTATAGAACTCTAACAGACTGGACCAGAACAAACACCAAATGCACTAAACAAAGAAAGAATATTAAAAGCAGCAAGGGAAAAAGGTCAAGTAACATTTAAAGGCAGATCTATCATAATTACACCAGACTTCTCACCAGAGATTATGAAAGCTAGAAGATCCTGGGCAGATGTTATACAGACCCTAAGAAAACATAAACATGAGCCCAGGCTACTATACACAGTAAAACTCTTATTTACCATAGACTAAGATACCAAGATATTCCATGACAAAACTGAATTTACACAATATATTTCTACAAACCCAGCTCTACAAAGGATAATGGGTGGACAATTCCAACACAAGGAGGGAAACCACACCAAAGAAAAAGCAATAAATTAATATTCTTTCAACAAACCCAAAAGAAGATAGCCACACATACATAATTCTAAGTTTAACAACAAAAATAACACGAAGAAACAAACACTTTTCCTTACTATCTCTTACTATCAATGGACTCAATTCCCCAATAAAAAGACATAGATTAACAGACTGGATACATAAACAGGACCCAATACTTTGCTGCATACAAGAAACCCACCTCAGTGACAAAGACAGTCACTACCTCAGAGCCAAAGGTTGGAAAACAATTTTCCAAGCAAATGGTCCCAAGAAACAAACTGCAATGGCCATTCTTAAATCAGATAAAACCAACGTTCAACCAAAAGTAGTCAATATAGATAAGGAGGGACACATGCCATCATAATGGTCAACGGAAAAATATAGCAAGATGAACTCTCAATTCTGAACATCTATGCTCCAAATGCAAATGCACCCACATTCATAAAAGAAACTTTACTAAAGCTCAAAGCCACATTGCACCCCACACAATAATAATGGGAGACTTCAAAACTCCACTCTCAGCCATCAACAAATAATAGAAACAGAAACTAAACAGAGACACAGTGAAACTAACAGAAGTTATGAACCAAATGGACCTAACAGATATTTTTAGAACATTTCATCCTAAAACAAAAGAATATATCTTCTTCTCAGCACCTCATGGTACCTTTTCCAAAACCGACCATATAATTGGTCACAAATAGGCCTCAACAGATATAGGAATACTGAAATAATTCCATGTACCCTATCAGATCACCACAGTATAAGGCTGTCCTTAAGTTCCAACAAAAACAAGAGAAAACGAACATACACATGGAAGATGAACAATGGTCTACTGAATGATCACTGGGTCAAGGAAGAAATAAAGAAAGAAATTAAAGACTTTTTAGAATTTAATGAAAATGAAGACAAATCATACCTAAACTTATGGGACAAAATAAAAACAGTGCTAAGAGGGAATTCATAGTGCTAAGTTCCTCCAAAAAGAAAACGAAGAGAGCTTACACTAGCAACTTGACCACACATCTGAAAGCTCTAGAACGAAAAGAAGTAAATATACCCAAGAGGAGTAGATGGCAGTAAATAATCACACTCAAACCAAAAACAACCAAATAGAAACAAAAAGATGTATATAAAGAATCACCAAAACCAGTAGCTGCTTCTTTTCTAAAATCAACATGATAGAGAAACCCTTAGCCAGACTAAGCAGAGGGCACAAAGGCACTACCCAAATTAATAAAATCAGAAATGAAAAGGGAGATATAACAACAGAAACTGTGGAAATTCAAAAAAAATCATAAGATCCTACTATAAAAGGTTATACTCAATAAAACTGGAAAATCTGGATGAAATGGACAATTTTTTAGATATCTAGCAGCTTCCAATGTTAAAATGGGATCAGATAAGCCATCTAAATGTTCCCATAAGACCTGAGGAAACAGAAGCAGTTATTAACAGTTTCCCAATTTAAAAAAAAAAAAAAGTCATGGACCAGATGGGTTTAGTAGGGAATTCTATCATATCTTCAAAGAAGATCTAATACCAATACTCTTTAAACTATTCCACAAAATAGAAGTACAAGGAACATGACCCAATTCATTCTATGAAGCCACAATAATGCTTGTAAAACTAAATCAAACAAAGACCAAACAAGGAAAGAGAATTTCAGACCCATTTCCGTTATGATCACTGATGCACAAATACTCAATAAAAGTCTTGCCAACAGAATCCAAGAATAAATCAAAATGATAATTAATCATGATCAAGTAAGTAGGTTTCATCCCAGGGATGCAGAGATGGTTCAGTATATGGAAATTTATCAATGTAATCCAATACATAAACAAACTCAAAGAAAAAAGCCACATGGCCATTTCATTAGATGCTGAAAAAGCATTTGACAAAATTCTGCACCCCGTTATGTTAAAAGTCTTGGAAAGATCAGGAATTCAATGCCCATACCTAAAGATAGCAAAAGCAATATACAGCAAACCAGTAGCCAATATCAAACTAAATGGAGAAAGACTTGAAGCAATCCCATTAAAATCAGGGACCAGACAAGGCTCCCCACTCTCTCTTTAATTATTCAATATAGTACTTAAAAGTTCTAGCCAGAGCTATTAGATAATAAAAGGAGGTCAAAGGTATACAAATTTGAAAGGAAGAAATCAAAATATCACTATTTGCAGATGATATGATCATATACGTAAGTGACCCCAAAATTCTACCAGAGAACACCTAAACCTAATAAATAACTTCAGCAAAGTGGCTGGATGTAAAATTAACTCAAAAAAATCAGTAGGTCTGAATGATAAGAACTGAACTTCAAGTCTTTGAAGAAAGAAATCAAAGAAGATCTCAGAAAATGGAAAGATCTCCCATGCTCATGGACTGGCAGGATTAATATCATAGAAATGGACATCTTGCCCAAAGCAATCTACAGATTTAATGTAGTCCCCATCAAAATTCCAAATCAATTCTTCATAGAGCTAGAAAAAGCAATCTGCAAATTCATTTGGAATAACAAAAAAAAAAAAAAAGAACTTCTGGGGTAATCACCATCCCTGACATCAAGCTTTACTACAGAGCAATAGTAATAAAAAAAAACTGTAGGGTATTGGTACAGAGACAGGCAGAAATATAATTGAAGACCCAGAAATGAACCCACACACCACGGTCACTTGAAATTTGGCAAAGGAGCCAAAACCATCCAGCAGAAAAAAAAGAAAGCATTTTTAACGAATGGTGCTGGATCTACTGGAGGTCACCTTGTAGAAAAATGCAAACCGACCCATTCTTATCTCCTTGTACAAAGCTCAAGTTGAAGTAGATGAAACCTCCACATAAAACCATATACACATTGAAGCTTATAGAGGAGGAAGTGGGGAGGAGCCTTGAACACATGGACACAGGGGAATATCTCCTGAACAGAACACCAATGGCTTATGCTCGAAGAACAAAAATTGGCAAATGGGACCTCATAAAATTGGAAAGCTTCTGTAAGTCAAAGGACACTGTCATTAGACCAAAATGGCAACCAACAGATTGGGAAAAAGATCTTTACCAATCCTACATCTGATAGAGGGCTTATATCCAATATATACAAAGAACTCAAGAAGTTAGACTCCAGAGAGTCAAATAACTCTATTAAAAATGGGGTACAGAGCTAAACAGAGAATTCTCAACTGAGGAAATGTGAATGGCACTGAAGTACCTAAAGAAATGTTTAACATCCTTTGTTATCAGCAAATCAAAACAACCCTGAGATTCCACCTCACACCACTCAGAATGGCTATGATGGAAAACTCAGGTGACAGCAGATGCTGGTGAGGATGTGGAGAAAAGGGAACACTCCTCCCTTGCAAGCTGGGACAACCACTCTGGAAATCAATTTGGTGGTTCCTTAGAAAATTAGATTACCTCAGGATCCAGCTATACCACTCCTGGGCATATATTCAGAAAATGCCCCTACATGTAATAAGGACACATGTTCCACCATGTTCATAGCAGCCTTATTTGTAATAGCCAGAAAAGAACTCAGATATACTTCAACAGAGGAATGGATACAGAAAACCTGGTATATTTATACAATAATGTACTACTCAGCTATTAAAAACAATGAATACTTGAAATTCTTAGGAAATGTATGTAACGAAAAGTGTCATCCTGCGTAAGGTAACCCAATCACAAAAGAACACACATACTATGCACTCACTGATAAGTGGGTCCCCAATGGAGGAATTGGAGGGAAGACTAGAGGAACTCAAGGGGCTTTCGGCCTCATGGGAAGAACAATAATGTGAGTCAACCAGAACTCCCAGGGCTCCCAAGGCCTAAGCCATCAACCAAGAGGTACACATGGTTCCAGCCTCATTTATGGTGGAGGAAGGCCTTGTTGGGCATCAGTGGGAAGAGAGGTCCTTGGTAGATGCTGCAACATGGGGAAATCAAAGGGGGATAGGTGAGAGTGGGTTGGATGGAGAGGCATCTTCATGAAGGCAGGGGGAGGGAAGATGGGTTGAGAGTTTTCTGGGAGTGGGAAACTGTGAAAGGGTATAACATTTGAAATGTAAATGAAGAATATATTCAATATAATTCAATAATATATTCAATAAAAATTAAAAAATAATAACACTTGATGATGATGACAATGATGATGGTGGTGGTGGCTGTGGTGGTGGTGGGGATGGTGGTGGTGGTGGTGAGGAGGAGAAGGAGGAAGAGGAGGAGGAGGAAGAGGAGAGGAGGAGTGGAATCTAATATTGATATTCTAGCTCATGGTATTCCAGCTGCTTTGAGCGACTTCTGTGGACTTGTGCCAATTCAGTGGAGCCACACAATTTCTTCTGGATTTGGCTACTGCCACTGATTTGTGTTTGTTGTTTTAGAGTAGACTGGTGATATCGTGACATTGAAGATTGGAATTGCTCCTAAAGAACTACTTCTAAACAGGTCCACATCTCCCTTGTCCTATTAACCAGTTTTCTCCCCTGTCTTTAGTTGGTGGACTAGAGGGAAGATTGAAGCATTTAAGAACCCTTATTAAAATAGATTTTGCAAAATCTAAGCCTATACATAATTCTTTCAAATTCTAAATTAAACAAGAACATAGGGTCATAGTTAGCTTTTCATATGTTAAAAAACCAAAATAGAGTAATCATTGTTTCTTAAAGCTACAGAAATACCCATCTAGCTTAGTAGAGTGCATATTAATTGTCAACAGACTATTATCGAGTGTTCAAGAATGTTATTTTTGTTAGATTTGAATAGTTTGCTACACATTTGAACCAAGAAGTACCAGTTCTGATAAATGGATTACCAGATGGAATGTAGCATGGCACATTTTTGTAAACCATGAAAGAAAACAACTTAGATGCACAGTTTAGCACATCACTTATATGGCTTAGCAAGGTCATAGCAAAATTGTTTCTTTCTACAGTTAAATTACTGTTTTCTATAAAGAACATGCTGTTGAAGTACAATAAGGAAAGTCCATTGATACTACTCAATAGCAGTTTCTTTTCCTAAACCCTTTATGTTTTTCTGCTAAATATTAAGCATTTAAATATGTTTCATGGTGTGTGGGTGAACATGTGAACATGCTATATGTGATGTTCAAATCCCTTTTTAGAAAGCTCACATTAGCAAGTAAAATACTTTATATAGTATGAGATGAAAATAAATGATATGCAAGCATAGTTTGTGTGTCCACATACCAAATGCAAAAATTTTGATGCCTAATATAGAAAGTAAAGCATATGGCTAGAAAGATGCCTCTGTGGGCAATGTGTTCGGTGTACAAGCATAAGGACCCTTCCTCATCTGAGATGAGATGTCATTGACTCCAATCTCTTCCAGGTCCTTTACAGATAGACATAGCTGTAATCATTTCATAGGTGATGGCTATGTCATATTCAGAAGAATTTTTCTCCCTGTGTATTTCTCACTTTCTGGTTTTTGCATTCTTTCCACTCTTTCTTTCATGAAGTTTTGAACATTGAAGGAGGTGATATATCTATGACATTGAGCATTCAATCATTTATTGTCAACACTTGGGCTGGATTAAGGTTTCTGCATCAACCACTGCCTATTGTAAGATGACTATTTTTGATGGCAGCTGAGCAGAACACCAATGTATAGTTATGAACACAAGTACTTTTGACAACATTTCTGTTTAGTACCATAATAATCACAGGTGCCCCTCAGGATCAACGAACTTTCCAGCTGTGCCCTATTCACAGGCCACGGAGTCAGGTAGGATTCTTTCCTGAAGTGCTAGCCTCAAGTCTAATACGAACACAAATGACTATCTCATAACAGTTAACTAGATGGTATAACTTACATCCAGGTGGTTATTGTAGTTCACAGGCTTCCCATTTGGGGACAATAATAGCAGTAAGTGTATCATTTTTGGCATAGGAATATAGCCAATAGTGAGGAAACCTCCAGCTCATTTCTGACATGATTTTTTTTGTGTCCTGCTACTCTCACCAAAGTATCCAGGGTCTTGAGCAGGGTCTTATCGTCAAATTCTGATCGATAACAAGACGGACAGCAATAGTCTTAATTATTTAGGAACCTCTTGGACACCCATGACAAACAACTAATAGGGAGATAGTCCATACCTGACATTAGGATATTTTATTTAATAACAATGTGTTCTTCAGGAAAATTCATAAATGGAGTCTAATTCAAAGTATTTTTATAGTATTTTAATAAGATTATTGGCTAGTAGATTCCATATGGATTTTACATATACTTAGTTTAATTACCTTTCCAACTTATCTGCTTCTTCCCTAGACTTTTCTTCCAAGTATTTCTTCCTTCTATTTTCATGTGTGATGTAATTAACTGTACTCTTCCCTCCCTCTAATTATTCTTTACTATCTTCTTACTATCTTTTTTACCACACATTTTATTGAACTCTATGTGATGAATAATACACTAAAAACTCACAGCCATTGTAGAGTACGGAACCATTTGGGCCTATGTCCTAGAATAGAACTCATTTGGCTTACATATAGTCCTGCTTTTGGCTATTTGAGGAAACTCCACCATAATTTCCATCTGGCTATTCCAGTTTACAGTCCCTTAAACAGCTAATAAGAATTTCACATTTTCTGCATCCTGACCAACATTTGGAGCTATTTGTTTTACTTTCAATGGATAAGATAAAATTCCATTTTATTTCCATAATTGCTAAGTACACCAAGCACATTGTAAATGATTTATTATTAATTTGTATTTAAACTTTTGAGGACTCAGTGTTCAATCCCATAGACTGTCTTTTGGTTCATGCCATTGTTCTAATTTCTGTGACCATGATAGACATCATGACAGAATGCACATTATGGGGAAAGGCTAAACTTCATCTTAAAATTATCAGATCATAGTCAAGTACCTAAGGAAGTCAGGGCAGGAACTCAATGTAGGAACCTGAAGAACTAAAGCACAAGTCATAGGGGGATACTGCTTCCTGACTTGGTACTCATAGCTTCCTCAGCCTACTTTCTTATACTATCCAGGACAACATTCCAGGGATGGCAACACTCCCAGTGAGCTGAGTTCACTCACATAAATCATTACCCCAGAAAATGTACTACATACTTACCTACAAGCAATCAGATGAATGCATGCTTTATCAACTGTGGTTTCTATTCTCAGGTAGCTGTAGCTTGTGGTTGAGTCATGAAAGAATCAACCAGGATCATTTGCCTTCTTGATATTTTCTTTTCTGTTTACTTTCCTGAAGTTTAGATTGTAAAGCTTTGTATATCAATCCTCTGACACAACTGGCAAAGATTTTCTTCCATTTTTCAAGTTGCTTCGTTATTTAATTAATCAGGGATGGGAGCCCATGTCCACTTTATCCTCTCTTCACCTTGCACCCCTCTGACTTAGAACTGTACAGCCCTTGTGCATACAGCCACAGTTTCTCTTAGTTCATATGTGCAGCATTCCTGCTGTTTCTGTTTCCTTGATGACACAATTCCCTCGATGCCATCTATCATCTATGGCTCTTACAATCTTTCTACCACGTTTTCTGCATTGTTTTCTAAGCCCTGAGGGAGGACGTTTGGTGAAGACAAATCAGTTAGGACTGGGTGTTCCAAGGTTTCTCACTTTGCTCACTGTGTGTCTCTGTATTATTCATCTACTTATCATAGGCTACTCATCTATTTCAGGAGGAAGCTTCTCTGAAGATGAGCAAGACAATGATCACATTTGTTTTCTTGGGTCTGAACTACCATTCTCCAGATTACGTTTTTCAGATTCACCCATTTACTTGTTAATTTCATGCTTTTCTTTTTAACAGACTAGTAATAGCCCATTGTATAAATATACCACATTTTCTTTATTTATTCATCTGTTGCAGGACATCTAGACTATTTCCAGTTTCTAGATAGTATGAATAGAGTAGTAAAGAACATGTAGTATGATATAGAGTCCTTTGGGCATATGCTAAAGAGTGGTTTAGCAGGATTGTAAGGTAGATTGATTACTGTCATCCAGCGGAACCACTGGACTGATTTCCATAGTGACTGTATGACTTTGTACTCCAACAACAGTGAATAAGCATTCCTCTCTCCCTGCACCCTTGCCAAAATGCGCTGTCATTTGTTTTATTGATCTGTCCTACTCTGACTGGTATAAGATGAAATCACAAAGTGGTTTTGATTTGTATTTCCCTGATGACTACGGAAGTCTAACATTTTAAAAAGTGTTTCTCAGCCATTTAAGAGTCACTCTGTTAAGAAATCTCTTTTTATATCTATACCCCACTTGATAATTCGGTTACTTTTTTCTTGCTCCCCAAATTTTTTACTTATTCTTATGTTTATATATTAGTACTCTATTGGATATATAATTTGTGAAGCTCTTTTCCCAGTCTGTATATTTTTTCTGGATGATGCTTTTTTCATATAGAAGCTTTTCAGTTTCATCAGGTCCCATTTATTAACAGTTGTTCTTAGTGCTCCTATTTTCAGTGTTCCATTTAGAAAGTCTTCCTGTGTCATTGAGTTAAAGACTCTCCCCCACTTTCTCTTCTATCCAGTTTAGTGTACCTGATCTTTTGTTGAGGTTCTTGACTCATTTGGATTTGAGTTTTGGACAAAGTGATAAATACAGATTCATGTTTATTTTTCTATATGTAGCCATTAAGTTTGATCAGCACCATTTTTTTAGGATGGTGTCTTTTTTTGCAGTGCATGTGTCTGGTTTCTTTATCAAACATTTGTTTTCCAAAGATGTGTGAACTTGCATCTGGGTTTTCAATTTGATTATATTGATCAATATGTCAGTTTTCATGCCAATATTATTCTGCTTTTATTACTATTGCTCTGTAATACAACTTGAAATCAGAAATGGTGATGGCTGCATCAGTTTTATTATTCGTGATTATTTTAGTTATCCTAGTTTTGGTTGGTTAGCTGGTTGAGTTTTTGCTTGTTTGGTTTTTATTTTGTTTTGTTTTGTTTTGTTTTTACATATAAAGCTGAAAAATGCCCTTTCAAATTTTGTGAAAAAATTTTGTTGGAATTTTGATGGAGATTTATTGAATCTGTAGATTGCTTTTGGTAGGATGTCCCTTTTCTCACATGTTCTTGGAAGACTATAGAATATTTCCAAACTTAATCTTGTATTAGGATCAAACAAGTCTCAACAAATGCAGAGTGGTTGAAATATCTAATAACAGCAGAATAAGCCTTAATGATAAACAGCATAATGAACAACATAAAATCAAAAAACTAATGGAGTAGATAGTAGGGTCACTAAAGAAAAATGTTAAACTCCTAGAAATAGATTTGAAGTAGAAATGATGAAACAACATATTAAAAACTTGGGTTGAGAACTCTGCTTCCCGCCAGTCATGAGAGACTTGCCTCCATCTTAGTTTCGTACTCCAGAGAGATCGGACAGACTGAGGTACACAAGCATAACCTGAGGCCAACATCGCAGGGATCTAAGCCCGACGGGTGTTGACCTGCACCCAGGCCATGGGCTGTTCGTGGGGGCCATCAGGGTGCCAACCCAGCCAGGAGGTTTCTTTGCCCGCGCCAGCGCACGCGCTGCCATTTTGCCTACAGGACGCCAGAGAGCTCTAGCAGGCAAAGCTGCAACTGGCATAGCCTGAGGCTAACAAATCAGGGGTCTAGGCCCCAACAGGCCCTGGACTGACCCCAAGAAATGGGCGGCTTGGTGGGCCATCTGTGTGTCAACCCGCCCAGGAGGTTGTTAGCCCAGCAGACTCTCCCGGCACTTTCAGGGAGCGCGAGAGCACTCGCCTGCCATCCTGGCCACCTGACAGACCCAATTAACAGTCATAGCCTGAGGGGAACTTTGCTCGGACCTTGGCCTCACAGGATTCTACCTGGACCCAGGGCCTGAGCAGCCAGCCTAGCCTTGTGTGCACCAACCCAGTTGGGAGATCAGCAGCCCAGCAGAGTGATCAGCAGGCAGAAAAGGTCCCAGCAGCATACACCATCAGCACTCCCTGAAGGTGCAAACGGGCTCCATCTGGTTCACAGACACAATCTGGGGCAAAGCACACTAGCACTGCAAGGGCACCAAAGAGGAAGGCAGCACATCAGCAATCAGCTACACAGGTAACCCAGCCATATAGTGTTGCAGTAATAGCCCCAGAGCCCCTCAGGAGGCCCAAACACCAGCCAGGGACAAGACCAACTAACTCCAGAGAACAAGATGGCAAAGGGCAAACGCAGTAACGCTACTAACAGAAATCTAGGCAATAGGGCAGCATCTGAACCAAACTCTCCAAAATCAGCAAGTCCTGGTTATGCCAACACACCAGAGAAACAAGATTTGGATTTAAAATCACTGATCATGATGCTGCTAGAAGAACACAAAAAGGACATAAATGGATCTCTTAAAGAAATACAGGGGAACATGAATAAGCTAGAAACCTGTATAATGGAAACACAAAATCACTTAAAGAAATGCAGGAGAATAAGGCTCTAGAGATAGAAGCCAATAAAGAAGAAACGCAAAAAAAAAAAAAAAAAACTTAAAGAATTGCAGGAGAACTTGCGTTAAGAGGCAGAAGTCATGAAAGAGGAAACACAAAAATCTCTTAAAGAATTACATGAAAACACAAACAAACAAATGATGGAACTGAGCAAAACCATCCTGGATCTAAAAACAGAAGTAGAAACAACTAAGAAATCACAAAGGGAGACAACTTTGGAGATAGAAAACCTTGAGAAGAAATCAGGGGCCATAGATGCAAATATAAACAACAGAATACAAGAGTTGGAAGAAAGAATTTCAGATGCCAAAGATACCATAGAAACCATTGACTCAACAGTCAAAGAAAATGCAAAATGCTAAAAGCTTGTATCCCAGAACATCCAGGAAATCCAGGATACAATGAGAAGCCCAAACCTATGGAGTATATGTATAGATGAGAGTGAAGATTTACAACTGAAAGGGCTAGCAAATATCTTTAACAAAATTATGGAAGAAAACTTTCCCAACTTAAAGAGAGAGATACCTATGAATATACAAGAAGCCTACAGAACTCCAAACAGACTGGATCTGAGGGTTAGGATCTGAGGGTTATACCTCTCACCACATAATAATTAAAACCCCAAATGCACTAAACAAAGAAAGAATATTAAAGGCAGTAAGAGAAAAAGGCCAAGTAACATATAAAGGAAGACCTATCAGAATCACACCAGACTTCTCACCAGAGACCATGAGAGCTAGAAGATCCTAGACAGATCTCATGCAGACTCTAAGAGAACACAAATGTCAGCCAAGACTACTATACCCAGCAAAACTCTCAATCACAATAGACGGAGAAACCAAGACATTCCATGACAAAACCAAATTTACACAATACCTTTCCACAAACCCAGCTCTACAAAGAATAATAAGAGGAAAACTCCAATACAAGGAGGGAAACTACACCCTGGAAAAAGTAAGATAGCAACCTTCCTTCAGCAAACCCAAAAGAAGTTAATCACTCAAATATAAAAATAACATCAAAAATGACAGGAAGTAATAATCTCTATTCCTTAATATCTCTTAACATCAATGGACTCAATTCCCCAATAAAAAGACATAGACTAACAGACTGGACAAGGAAACAGGACCCTACATTTTGCTGCATACAGGAAACACACCTAAATGTCAAAGACAAAAACTGCCTTAGAGTAAAAGGCTGGAAGACAATTTTACAAGCCAATGGTCTCAGGAAACGAGCCGGAGTAGCCATTCTAATATCAGATAAAATCGACTTTCAACCTAAAGTCATCAAAAGAGACACTGACGGACACTTCTTGCTGGTCAAAGGAAAAATCCACCAAGAAGAACTTTCAATTCTGAACAACTATGCTCCAAATACAAGGGCACCCCCATTCATAAAAGAAACTTTACTAAAGCTCAAAGCACACATTGCACCTAACACAATAATTGTGGGGGACATCAACACTCCACTCTCCTCAATGGACCGATCAGGAAAACAGAAACTGAACAGGGACACAGTAAAACTAATTGAAGCTTTAGACCAATTGGATTTGATGGATATTAAAAGATTATTTCACCCTAAAGCAAAAGAATATACCTTTTTTCTCAGCACCTCATGGTACCTTCTCCAAAATTGACCATATAATTGGTCACAAGAAAGACCTCAACAAATACAAGAAGATTGAACTAATCCCATGTCTCCTATCAGATCACTATGGTGTAAAAGTGGTTTTCAATAGCAACAAAAACAACAGAAAGCCCACATACACATGGAGGCTGAACAATACTCTACTCAATGACACCTTGGCCAAAGAAGAAATAAAGAAAGAAATCAGAGACTTTTTAGAATTTAATGAAAATGAAGGCACAACATACCCAAATCTTTGGGACACAATGAAAGCAGTGCTAAGAGGAAAACTCATAGCCCTGAGTGCCTCCAAAAAGAAAATGGAGAGAACATACATTACCAGCTTAATGACACACCTGAAAGCCCTGGAACAAAAAGAAGCTATTTCACCCAGGAGGAGTAGAAGGCAGGAAATCATCATACTCAGGGCTGAAATCAATCAAGTGGAAACAAAGAGAACCATACAAAGAATCATCAAGTTCAGGAGCTGGTTCTTTGAGAAAATCAACAAGATAGATAAACCCTTAGCCAGACTGACGAAAGGGTACAGAGAAAGTATCCAAATCAACAAAATTAGAAATGAAAAGGGAGATATTACAACAGAAACTGAGGAAATCAAAAAAATCATCAGATCCTACTACAAAAGCCTATACTCAACACAACTGGAGAATCTGGAGGAAATGGACAATTTCCTAGACAAGATACCAAATACCAAAATTAAATCAGGACCACACAGATCATCTAAACAGTCCCATAAACCCTAAAGAAATAGAAGGGGTCATAGAAAGTCTTCCAACCAAAAAAAGCACAGGACCAGATGGTTTCAGTGCAGAATTCTATCAGACCTTCAAAGAAGACCTAACACCAATACTCTTCAAACTATTCCACAAAATAGAAACAGAAGGAACTCTACCCAATTCCTTTTACGAAGCCACAATTACGCTGATACCAAAACCACACAAAGATCCAACAAAGAAAGAGAACTTCAGACCAATTTCCCTTATGAACATCGATGCAAAAATACTCAATAAAATTCTTGCCAACAGCATCCAAGAACACATCAAAATGATCATCCACCATGATCAAGTAGGCTTTATCCCAGGGATGCAGGGTTGGTTCAATATACGGAAATCCATCAATGCAATCCACTACATAAACAAACTCAACGAAAAAAACCACATGGTCATTTCATTGGATGCTGAAAATGCATTTGATAAAATTCAGCATCCTTTCATGCTTAAAGTCTTGGAAAGAACAGGAATTCCAGGCCCATACCTAAACATAGTTAAAGCAATATACAGCAAACCGGTAACCAGCATCAAACTAAATGGAGAGAAACTTGAAGCAATCCCTCTAAAATCAGGGACTAGACAGGGCTGCCCCCTTTCTCCTTATCTTTTCAATATTGTACTTGAGGTACTAACTCGGGCAATTCGACAACATAAGGAGGTCAAAGGGATACAAATTGGAAAGGAAGAAGTCAAACTATCATTATTTGCAGATGACGTGATAGTCTACCTAAGTGACCCAAAAAACTCCACTAGAGAACTCCTACAGCTGATAAACAACTTCAGCAAAGTGGCAGTTTATAAAATCAACTCAAGCAAATCAGTGGCCTTCCTATACTCAAAGGATAAGCAGGCTGAGAAAGAAATTAGGGAAATGACCCCCTTCACAATAGTCACAAACAGTATAAAGTATCTTGGGGTGACTCTTACCAAACATGTGAAAGATCTGTATGACAAGAACTTCAAGACCCTGAAGAAGGAAATGGAAGAAGACCTCAAAAAATGGGAAAACCTCCCATGCTCATGGATCGGCAGGATCAATATAGTTAAAATGGCCATTTTGCCCAAAGCAATATACAGATTCAATGCAATACCCATCAAAATCCCAACTCAATTCTTCACAGAGTTAGAAAGAGCAATTATCAAATTCATCTGGATTAACAAAAAACCCAGGATAGCTAAAACTATTCTCAGCAACAAAAGAAATTCTGGAGGAATCAGTATCCCTGACCTCAAGCAATACTTCAGAGCAATAGTGTTAAAAACTGCATGGTATTGGTACAGTGACAGGCAGGAGGATCAATGGAACAGGACTGAAGATCCAGAAATGAACCCACACACCTATGGCCACTTGATTCTCGACAAAGGGACTGAAAACATCCAATGGAAAAAAGATAGCCTTTTCAACAAATGGTGCTGGTTCAACTGGAGTTCAGCATGCAGAAGAATGCAAATTGATCCATCCTTGTCTCCTTGTACTAAGCTCACATCCAAATGGATCAAGGACCTCCACATAAAGCCAGATACTCTGAAGCTAATAGAAAAGAAACTGGGAAAGACCCTTGAGGACATCGGTACAGGGAGAAAGTTTCTGAACAGAACACCAATGGCATATGCTCTAAGATCAAGAATTGACAAATGGGACCTCATAAAATACAAAGTTTCTGTAAGGCAAAGGACACCATCAAAAGGACAGATCGGCAACCAACAAATTGGGAAAAGATCTTCACCAATCCTACATCTGATAGAGGGCTAATATCCAATATATATAAAGAACTCAAGAAGTTAGACTCCAGAAAACCAAACAACTCTATTAAAAAATGGGGTACAGAGTTAAACAAAGAATTCTCATGTGAAGAACTTCGGATGGCGGAGAAACATCTTAAAAAATGCTCAACTTCATTAGTCATTAGGGAAATGCAAATCAAAACAACCCTGAGATTTCACCTTACACCAGTCAGAATGGCTAAGATTAAAAATTCAGGAGATAGCAGGTGTTGGCAAGGATGTGGAGAAAGAGAAACACTCCTCCACTGCTGGTGGGGTTGCAAATTGGTACAACCACTCTGAAAATCAGTCTGGCGATTCCTCCGAAAACTGGGCACCTCACTTCCAGAAGATCCTGCTATACCACTCCTGGGCATATACCCAAAATATTCCCCAGCATGTAATAAGGATACATGTTCTACTATGTTCAAAGCAGCCCTATTTATAATTGTCAGAAGTTGGAAAGAACCCAGGTATTCCTCAACAGAAGAGTGGATGCAAAAAATGTGGTATATCTGCACAATGGAGTACTATTCAGCCATTAGAAACAATGAATTCATGAAATTCTTAGGCAAATGGATGGAGCTGGAGAATATCATCCTAAGTGAGGTAACCCAGACTCAAAAGATGAATCATGGTATGCACTCACTAATAAGTGGATATTAACCTAGAAAACTGAAATACCCAAAACATAATCCACACATCAAATAAGGTACAAGAAGAACGGAGGAGTGGCCCCTTGTTCTGGAAAGACTCAGTGAAGCAGTATTGAACAAAATCAGAACAGGGAAGTGCGAAGGGTTGGGTAGGAAAACAGGGGGAGGGAAGGGGACTGATGGGACTTTCGGGGAGTGGGGGTCCAGAAAAGGGGAAATCATTTGAAATGTAAATAAATATATCAATAAATTAAAAAAAAACTTGGGTTAAAGAAGGCAAGCAATCCTCAAAGATGTATATTTGAGAATTTTCATAAAAAGTCAGATAGCAAATAAATAATATAATTCCCTAAAGAAACAAAACAAAACAAACAAACAAACAAAAACCGAAATTAGTAAAGAAGGAGAAATATATAACATCAGGGAAGAAATGTATTGTTAAAAATAACAGAAAACCATAAAATGAATCAAGGAATTTACTTGTAAAAAGGATAACTGCCCCTAGTTGAGGGATGGGGGCCACTCAGTCATCACAAAATATTTAACCCAGAAATGTTCCTGTCCAAAAGAAAGACAGGGACAACAAAATTGAACAGTGACAGAAGGAAAAGCCGTCCAGACACCACCCCACCTAGCGATCCATACCATCTGCAAACACCAAACCCAGGCACTGCAGCTAATGCCAAAAAACACTTGCTGGTAGGAGCCTGGTATGGCATTTCCATGAGAGTTTCTACTAATTCCTGACAAACACAGATACTCAAAGACAACCCTCAGACTGAGCCAGGGAACACCAATGGCAGAACTATGGGAAGGACTGAAGGATATGTAGGGGATTACAACTCTATAGGAAGAACAGTATCAATTAACTGGACCACCCCGAGCTCCTAGGGGATAAAACCACCAACCAGAGGGTATACATGGAGGGATCCATGGCTCCAGATATATAGGTAGCAGAGGATGGCCTTATCTGGCATCAATGGGAGGGGAGGTTCTTGGTCCTGTGGCAGTTTGATGCCCCAGCATAGGGGGATGCTAGAATGGTAAAGCAAAGGTGGGTGTGTGAGTGGAGGAGAATCCTCACAGAGGCTAAAGGGAGGGAGAAGAGGGGGAATAAGATAGAGGCTTTGTGGAGATGTAACTGGGAAAAGGGATATCATTTGAAATGTTAATGAATAAAATGATTAATTAAAAAAGGAAAAAATAAAAGAATATTGGCAAACATTAAACCAAATTAAGCAAAGTAGAGCGATGATCCCATCTAGCAAAACTAGAGATGAAATTTAAGACTTTATAACAGGTTACCTTAAAATCCAGAAAACCTCAAAGAATTAAATTAAAACACTATATTCCACTAAAACTAAAACTTAAAAAAACTGGTATTTAATAGAATCACATTGTCTAGAAAACTTTTAAAAAGATGAAATAAATAATTTTAGCATATTCATAGTGAGCAATGGTATTGAAATAATAATTACAGAAGAAACTCATTTTTCTGTGCTATTGGTAGAATATTCTGCAGATATCCCTTAGGTACATTTGATCTATGATATCATTGATTTCAACATCCCTTTGTTTGTTTTTGTCTACTTCATCTATCTAATGATGATCTGGAGAAGCTGAAATCACTTGCTTTGTGTTGAGATTAATCATTAACTTCATATCCAGTGGTATTTCTTTTATTAAAATGAGTGAGTCTTTAGTGCATAAATTATTTAGAATTTTAATTTTGTCCTGATGAATTGTCCCCTTGATTATGTGAAGTGATCTTCTTTATCTCAGACAACCACATTTGTTTTAAAATATGACACAATTAACTCAGTCTAGAAGCTCCTTTAGAGACATGCCTGAGATTTTCCTCCTAGGTGATGCTACATATTATCAATCAAATAATGTTAACCTCATAGGAACCGAATTTGAATCCTCTACAAGAAAATCGAGTGCTGTTGTGTAGAGGCCTTTTCCATCCCCCATTATTTTTATGTAGAAACCTTCCTTTTACAAATACTGGTGAAACCGTTAACATTTTACATCCACAATCTTTCTTCTATGGCTAGGGCAGAGCAATCTGATTTTATGTGAATACCTTTCTTTGTTGAACTAATTTATTGTTAGTTCTATCTTCAGTGACTATATCCCATCCCACGGAGACTGCTTTCTGATGTCAGAAGTAATTTACTTACTGCAGAGCACTTTGAATTTCTCTTCAGGCTATAGCTCTCTGTTCATTTATTAAAGTATTTACTTCTTGCCTCAAGTGCACAGACTTTATCAAATGTATTTCTATTACTGTCTCACACTCTCGCTTGTTAATTAGTCTAGTAGAAAATCTGTGTAAATTCTGAATGTCAATCGAAGGAACTTTCTATTGTACTAAACCCCACTTACACTGCTTTCCAGAAAACATCTACCGATGCTCATTCATTCTGTTTGAGGAGATGTAATAGGACATTTTACTTTAGTCATGAGAACAAAAAGGAGCTAATTCCAATTATTGAATATTTAATTTTATGTCAACTTGATCAAGATCCCACATTCTAAGATTGATTTCTTGCTCATCCCATCAAACAGCCAGTAAAACTGTTTTAGAGCAAAAAATAGGCACAAAAAGCAAGAAAATTCTAAAATTCAGAATGAATTCTAGATTGCACAAGACATTAAGAAAAACCAAAATTCAAACATTTTTTTCTAATTTAAAGGATTATTTACATAGCAGAGAAAACAACAAATGTGAACTCAAGAAGGTTTCAAAACAAACAAAAAAAAAAAATTCCAAAGGGAAGATTAAAATGAAAACAAGAGGCCGGGCGGTGGTGGCGCATGCCTGTAATCCCAGCACTTGGGAGGCAGAGGCAGAGGCAGGCAGATTTCTGAGTTTGAGGCCAGCCTGGTCTACAGAGTGAGTTCCAGGACAGCCAGGGCTATACAGAGAAACCCTGTCTCAAAAAAAAAATACAAACTCCAAAAAACAAAACAAACAAACAAACAAATACCTGAAAACAAGAATATTGAATGATAGGTATTGATTCTTCAGTCTTAGGCATATTATGGCTTCAAATTCTAGTGAAAGCATTAATTATTATCACATATTTAGATGTTAATACTCAAAGTCAGAGTGTATGTTGAAGTAGCAAAAGTATGGATTATTAGATCATATAATACATAATGTATTCAATTTTTATAAAAATTCTGAGTTTATCAAATTAAGTGTTCCTTGAGAGCTTAAAAATGATAAGAATTGTTTTTAAATATCAATATTGACTGGCTAATGGCAGATAAAACCTAACTCTTAATACCACACCACCAACCTTTTGAGGTTGAACAATTCTCTGACTTTAATAATCTTATTTCTAGCACAAGTTTTTAAATATATACACAATCATAGCCATAATGTCATAAATGTAGACTCTCTAATGTAATGTTTGATGGGCAGATACTAGGACAATCTGTCACCCAGGTGAGGCTTACCCATGAAGGAATCTGATGTCTTGAAAAGAGGAGCTAATTAATGGTAGCTACAGACCAAATCAATCCTAAACCTGATCGTGATATACAGCACAGACGTAAAGGGGGATTTTTACTGCTTAAAGTACTACATGAACAATATGATGAAGAATGTAAACAGAATTACTCACAAATCCATTAATATATCCTATTTGCCTCTGTTCTTTCACAGAAATTACTGAATTTTGTGTTATTTTATGTTCTGTCACTCTGCTTAAAATGTTATTTAGTTATAGGAGATTACTATTGAATGGTTAAATCTTTTGGATGTCATATATATATATATAAATATAGTATCATGTCATTTGCAAACAGGGATGATTTGTATCCCTTTAATTCCTCACTCTTGTCTAGTTGATCTAGCTAAGCTATATGACAGCTGGACCACTCCTGGATATCTCTCTGGATGATTCTATACCTTAAATAAATATGCTTCAGTGCTGCTCTGTTCAAGATCAACTTGGAAAAGAAAGCAGTCTAGACAATCAAATTATTGATGGATAATAGAAACATGTTACATATAAATAACGGAATTTCACTCTGTTATAAAGAAAAATGAAATCATAAAAATTGCAGGTAAATAGATTTGAAATGGGAAAAAATATGAGTGAGGTAACCCAGACCAATAAAGACTACCTTTATATGTTGTCGTTCTGATGCAGAACTAAAGTTAGGATCTTTACATTTGTGGATTTAAGTTCTAGTATTTGTGTCAGCCATGAATCTAGAAAGTGACTAAAGGAGGCCATAGTAGAAAACTAGTAGGATGAAACAAGAATGGGGAATGATGAGAAGAGTATTCAAATGGCATTGTAGGAGATGGGCTCCTGGAAGATAGTAACATACAGCAGGTTGGAAAGCTATACTAAAAGCTATGATTTTACAAGCTTTCTAAAAGTGTGCACTAATACAATGAAAATAAATTAACCTACATAGATATGTAATGCTCCTCCCAAAAGCTTTCAGCTGTCAAACACATGTCCTTTCAAATTATTGGTCAGAGGATATACAGAGCCCACTGCACAGTCCAGGCTATTGTGATGGGTTTTGATGGCCCCCAGATTTCAATGGGTACAAGCCCATTGCTAAAGATACCACACACTTTTGTAACAAGATATAAAGAATCAAGCTAGCATTGACTCCAATCTTCCTCACTGCTGTCTAGTTTTTACAGTATCAGAAGCTGATATTTAGGTCTTTGGGTAAGAAAATTTGTCAATAGTATTAGTTGTCAATAGTGAGACCTATAAGGTCCAATAGTGACCACCGTGGGAAAATACACCATGGAACAATAGATGTGTGACTGTGATCAAAAACCAACTGCTTTTTGATTCATGTAAGGCTTACTCCCCAGGAGGGAACTCATACCTGGTACTGTAAACTTGAACATAAATCTCTGGTTATTGAAGTCATACACCCTAAGGGAGATCCTACTATTCCTAGTTTGCTAAGTGGGTGTAACATCAACCTGCTTTCTAAATATTTATTTTATAGCCATATATTTGTTGATCAAAAGAGCTTCTCATTGTGGTTGACAACAGTTAACACAGAGACTCACAAAAGAATAAATGGAGAAAATTATCTATTGAGCAGTGGTTAGCTGCAAAATGAGACATGTACATTATCCCTCCCTCCAATGTTCAAGGAACATGAAAGGAGAGGGGAAAGAAAGATTGTAACCAGAGGTAAGGAAGACTGTTACAACAGAGTGTCTTCTAGATATGACAGGGCTATTAGAAACATGAAAAGTGAGCCCCACTGATTATCTATAAGTGATTTGCCCAAGGTTAGCTGGTCAGCATTCCAGCATGCATGTGGAATGACCCATGAGTCCCCACCTCTAGCTGAAAATTATTGGCAGTTGATGGATGTTGGGAAGGGAGAGTAGTTTTTCTGGAGAGGGAAAGGGAGAGGGGAAGGAGAGAGTGGAGGAGGGGGAAGGGGAGAGGGAAGGGGGAGGGGGAAAGGAGAGAAGGAGGGGCAGAGGGGAGGGGAGAGGGAGAGAGGGAGGGAGAGGGAGAGAGAGAGAGAGAGAGAGAGAGAGAGAGAGAGAGAGAGAGAGAGAGAGAGAGAGAGAGAGAGAGAGAGTCTTGAATTTGGGAGAAGAAAACTGTGTGTGGTCCAGAAATTGAATGAAGAAGTACAGGGAGATATGCTCACAATTCATTATACATCTGTGCAGGCTTCTCACGGAATCGATTAAAGAAATGAAAAAAAAGATATGACTGATGTTGATAAGCATTCAGAGTAAAAAAATATTCTTTTTCACTGTTGGCAAAAAGTGTTTGGTGAATTCAGTAAAACAGTATCTGTTGTTTCCTCAGATCATTGAAAATCAAACTACCTTATCCCTTGAAAATCTTCCTTCTGGTCTAACAGCCTTAAAGAGATGAAATTATACCCTATAACCATAATTGTCAATCCCATATTTATTTCAGAGTTAGTCACAGGACAAAAGACAAGAAAATTAAAATGCTATCAGCAATGAATAGATGAGAACGTGATACTCACCACACGTGCACAGTCTTCCGTAGAGTACAGACACTTCTGTCTGTGACAACGTGAATGAAGTTACACAAAGGCAATTACTTAGTGTCTTACTTGTGGAATCCACATAATTGATTAGTAAACTATTAAATAGTTCAATCTGTAGCAGGTCTACCCTATGGCATGTCTGAGATTCTTATGCAAGCCATGAGTGATAGCAACAGCAGAAGGGAGGAGCAACTGGTGACTGACTGTAGGGTGACAGACTTCATCCAAACCATAGTCACCAGACCCTTAGCTATACAGTGATATAGCTCATGCATAAGGCCATAATTTCAGAACTCTTATTTTTTAATATTAATAATAATACTTTCATATACATTAAAGTGTGATCAGAACCAAGCCCTATTTTCTCTTTTAACTTCCCCCATATCCTTCTTTGTTAGTTTTCCTGTTGCAGTGACAAATCACTGAACAAAGTCAGCTTGGTAAGGAAAGGGCTTATTTCAGCTAATAGGTCGTAGCCTGTTATCCAGGGAATGTTGCTTACTGGCGTACTTGCCCTGTCTTGCTCCTCTTGGCTTACTTAGCAACAGCACATGACTGTCTGCCTTGGCATGACCTACAATGTTGTCGACCAGTCAGAAATGACTCAGAGATATACACACAGAACAATCTGACAGAGACAATTTCTTAGTTGAGATATCCTCCTCCCAGGTGACTCTTGGTTGTGTCAAGTTGAGAGGAGTAGATAATTATAATACCATTCCAGTTTGGCTCTCTCTCTCAAATTAATGTGTTTTTAAAAAATAGCTTCCTAAATCCAGTTACTGGTGCTGATATATGAATGGGTCCAGGACCACTGATGGAGAGTGAGCAATTTGCCAGTATCCACACAATAATGTAAGAATTCTTTATCCCTCTGAAATATCTGGGGTTCAAATCTCTAGGCAGGGGAGGCATTGGGATTCCTCGGTAGCTAGTGTAAGAGTTCATGGCTCCCCTCTCCAGCTCTTCCAGTTTATTAATCTAAATCTTCACTGCCTTTTTATTTAACCCCAAGTCCTTCTCCTTCTACTACAATACTTGTGATACTCCCCTTGCTCTTCTCCTGGTGTCTCAGTGTCTAGCTGTCCAGCAGCTGCTGTCTCATCATTTTTTGCAGCTCAGCCTGCTCAGTGCTCAGCCATCATGACTGCTGTCTCTGCCATTGCTGCCTTTCTGATGCCTTTGCTGCTTATTTCCTTGTGCTGTGGGCTCAGTCTACACTACTAAAAGCAGTCAAGAAAAGAACACTTTTTTTTTATTTATGGGAAATAGTATTTCAATCCAAGATAAGTAGCATGGGAGAGCATCTCCCACCCAGATCACTGAACTCACAGCTTCAGGATACTTCCAGAGCAGGCATTTCTGGACCAGACATGCTACCTTCACCTGTACAAGTTGTTTGCATTTGTGCCTACTAAGCTTCATCACACCAATTACATTAGCCCTCTGCTATGTTGTCAGACGTGCCTCCTTTTGATGTAGGTGGAAATGAGTTCAGGGACCATCTAGAGTTTGCCCATGCTTTTAATAGCAGGCATTCTGATATTAACTGCTTAAAACGGCCTTGGCTAAGGATATACCTTCAAGAACCAAAGCAATCAGCTCTGAACTTGTATGGATTTCTAAGGAGTGTACAAACTAGTTGGCGATGCTATATGGTAGTGCTGCGGGCTGCTTGACTAACAACAGTCCTTTTTCTCAAGGCAGCTGCAGCAGCAAAGGAATATACAACGATCACTTGCTGGAGAATCAAACTGCTTCTTGTACTTGTGAAAAAAATCAGATATCAGAAGGAAGACTTACAATGAGAATTTAAAGGACTCCTGCTAGTAATAAGTGATTCCCAAAGGGTTTAAGTGTATTGTGAAAATGTCTATCGCCTGTGTGGTGACCCAAGAAAGGATAGATCTCCTACCTCTATCTTAAAAGAATATGCAATAGAAGTTATAGAGCAAGAACAAATCTAGAGATGTAAGAAAAGAACAATAGTTGATAAGTGTTGTATAATAAAATTTTCTGAGAGCTGATTCAAATAACTTTACTGCATGCAAAAAGAGTTATTATGGAAGGTAATGAGTATTTGATTTACTAACTTGTAACAGTCATTTAATCGTGTTTTTCAAAACAATATATTATAAACCTCAGATGCTTAGGTTGAAAAGGCAGGCACAAGAGTGTTATGAATGGTCATTCCCAGGTTTGTCCTCTAAATACATCTGATTCCTTTATGCATCTATCTGTTGTTATGGCCAGGATTAAGGACCTAGTCTTTCTTAACTACTTAATAATATGATGAATATTATTTGTCTTCATTCATTCATTTCCATTGCAAATATTAGGAAAAATTTTAAGCATTCAAATGTTTCAGTATTTGGAGCTTTATGTGCTTTGGTGAGAGACTCCCAAAGCCTGGGCATCTCTATGAGGGGGAACAATGGTCTGAATTAGAAACAACTTCAGTCTATTTCCTGTCTTACTTCTCTCTAATCAGGCTTGACTTCCCTCTGTTTTTTTTCAAAAGCACCACTGTCCTCCATGTAGCCAAATCCAACTGTCAATACAGAATTCTTCTTATTTAACCCAATCATAACATTTGGTACAAGTGTTTATTATTTCTCTCTTGCAACATTTTTGAGGTCTGAATGCCAAGACAGTGTAATTATAACATTTTGTGATTTCCTGTGGAAGAGCTTTGATGCTTTCTTGAATCCTTTTCATAATACTTATATTTACACTTATATCAATTTCAGTATTTGGGACCTTTCATTTGTTTTTCTTTTTTTCCTATTTTAAAATTAATTTATTGTTTTCATACACTCCATATTTTATTCCCAACTCTACCAGCTCCTGTCCACCCTCTGATCGTTCCACATCCTGTACCTACACCCTGATGCCTCCCCATCTCCACGTGGATATTCCCACCCCACCCCCATCCCACCTAACATATAAACTTCCTGGGGCCTCCAATCTCTTGAGGGTTAGGTGCATCATCTCTGAATGAACACAGACTCAGCAGTCCTCTACTGTTTATGTGTTAGGGGCCTCATATCGGCTGGTGTATGCTGCCTGTTTGTTGGTCCAGGGCTTGAGAGATCCTGAGGTTCCAGATTGATACTGCTGGTCCTCCAACAGGACTTTCCTCAGCTTTATTCAGCCTTCCCTAATTCAACAACAGGGGTCAAATCCTCTGTCCATTGGGTGGGTGAAAATATCTGCATTCGACTCTATGAGCTGCTTGTTAGGTCTTCCAGAATGCTGTCAGGCTAGGTAGGTCCTTTTTTGTGAGCACTCCATAGCCTCAGAAATAGTGTTTGGCCTTGACCTTGATCCCACTTTGGGCCTATCGCTGGACCTTCTTTTCCTCGGGTGTCTCTCCATTTCCACCCCTTTAATTCTTTCAGACAGGAACAGTAATGAGTCAGAGTTATGACTGTGGGATGGTCTCCCTCTCCCTTATTTGATGCCCTGTCTTCCTGCTGGAGGTGGGCTCTATAAGTTCTCTCTACTGTCAGCCACTTCATCTAAGGTCCCCCTCTTTTAGTCCTGTGATTCTCTCACCTCCCAGATCTCTGGTGTATTCTGGAGTGTCCCCCAACCTCCTGTTTCCATTCTTTTTGCTGGCTCTCAGGACTTCCTGATCAGCAATTGGGGGAGGGACCTGCCATTTCTTAGATCTAATATTATACAATGAATGTTGTCTATTAGAGTCAAATATTTGTCTCTAATGAGCTATAGCATTTACCTCTGATTGTTTTATTATATTAGAATTTATTTCTATTCCTACAAAGGCTTCCCTGGACTCAGGGAAGATTGCTTCATTGGCAAAGTGTGTGTTACACAAGTGTGACAACCAGGCATGTATGATACCATACATTCATAAATCCATTGCATACACAATGACATGGACCATAGAGGCAGGAGAACCATTAGAACCTCTTGGAACAGTTATCCTACGATCAGTATAGCAAACAACAAAGTGGCCCTAACTTCATCAAACAAGGAGAAAGGTAAAGAACAACACACATGTAGCCTAACCACCACACATATGCTGTGGCAAATATGCACCTGCACACACACACACACACACACACACTACAAGAAAGAAGGAAGGGCTTGAAAGTCTATTAGGTATATAAAATCTGACATTGCTATAACAAACAGTATTTTCAGTAAACTAACTCATCCCATAGTCTTTTAGATCTCAGATATTAAGACTGTAATTAGAGAGTAATTTATTACTTATCATAATATCTCACATCCCATAGCCAGTCTGTCAATTACTCCCCTCAGATGATTCCATAGTCTGACCTGTAATATAAATCCTTCATGATTGCTGATGAATTACTCCATAGAAACTACATTCTTCATTAACTTACTATGTTATATTGTGTTTGATAAAGTACATTAATCAACTTATAAAATTTATTGTGAAATAGTTATAGAAATGCAACTTACTTATTATGGAAATACAAGAGGTATGAACATTAATAAATTAAACTGAATGGCCAAAACTTGTCTTGAATATTAAAGATTAGTTTATAATTTCAGAGCATTACTAAGTTGGAGATTTCTTTAGACAATAAATCTATTCTAGAGTGGTAGAAGAACCCATTTAGTTACTATTTTATGAAAACAGTGAAAAAGAACACAGTTTTGTGTGGGCTATAATTTCAAGGCAGGGCAATCTCTGAAAACCAATGAATTCTGAATCATATTTCTACTTTTCTACAAGTGTTTTTTCTGCTATTCAGGGCTCCTAATGCTACCACCATGCCAGCTACATTGTCCTTTTAGTTGGCTTGATAGCATTCAAGGCCAAAATGTCAAATTCTGCTTTGAAGATTCCCCAGCATTTAATAAGGACACAAGCTCCACTATGTTCACAGCAGTACTTTGTATAATAGTCAAAAGCTGGAAAGAACCCAGATATCCCTCAATGGAGGAATGGATACAGATAATGTAGTATATTTACACTATGGAATACTACTCAGCTATTAAAAACAATGAATACATGAAATTCTTAGGCAAGTGGGTGGAACTAGAGAATATCAATCTGAGTGAGGCGACCCAATCACAAAAGAACAAACATGGTAAGTGCTCACTGATAAGTGGATATTACCCCAGAAGCTCTGAATACCCAAGAAACACGTCACATATCAAATGATACCCAAGAAGAAGGAAGGAGAAAGCCCCTGGTCCTGGAAAGGCTCAGTGCAACAGTGTAGGGGAATACCAGGGCAGGGAAATGGGAAGGGGTTGATTGGGGAACAAGGGAAGGGAAGAGGGCTTATGGGAGTTTACTGGAGGGGGATGCAGAAAAGGGGATATCATTTGAAATGTAAATAAAGAATATATTGACAGAAAAGAAAAGAAAAGAAAAGAAAAAAGAAAAGAAAATCTTTACAGTCATCCCTCTTGAAACAGTCTGGAGAGTTTGTTTCCAGTTCTTGGCCTTCAAGATTTTGTCACATGGCACTGTTTAAACAAAGGTTCACACAGAGCACTACTTCTGAGACCTATCTACTTAGGCTATTAATTGTGTTGTCTTATCTTGGATCAATGATTCAATCTCACCAATAAGGACTGATGAAAATGTTTTCATAGAACATGTCTGATGGCTTAGTGTCAAATTAACAGCAATATAAGTTTCCTGGATGCATGATTCTGGTTTCAAGGATATACAATCTTAACATGTTTACATTTCCTTGGATTTGGGAACTTCCAATTCCTACTAAGACAGGATTCCCTAAGTTTTGTGAACACGCCTACCTACTAATACTGAATAGTATCTATTGTTGGAGACGCCCATTCGATTTCTCCATCTTTAAGTTTCTCAACTTGCAATAACCATTAGGAAAACATTAAAACAAGCTTTTAGAGGCTATTAAGAATAGATATTGGCTGGTTGAATGATTTTCCAAAGTTCCTAAAAAACAGTTTAATTGCATTTATAAATTTTAACTATATTACTTCAAATATCTCATTTTAAATGGATAATTTACATCATTTTTCTTTTTATTACTACGTATTAATTGTAGAAAATAAAAATCACTATAACATTTTCATCCATGCATACAGTATTTTTTGTCACATCTCTTGTCTCTGACACTTTACTAACTCTTTTCTACTTCCATATTCCACAGTCCTACTACCTCTGAATTCCATAAGAGAAAAACTGAAACATTCACATAGAATGACAAACTTTAGTTCTGTTTTTCTTCACATAACACTATTTTCTTCTTTTGAGGATAAAATATTATGAACATAAATCTTTTAACATGTGTTCTCAGACATTTGTACTTATTGAGTTATTTATTCTTTTGTTGTTTATCTTTTTTCTTTGTGTATTCTGAATGTTCAACCCTCATTGAATCAATAACTTAATTTTTTATCCAATCCGTAGGTTGTCAGTTCACTCTATTAATTATTCCTTTAATTGTGCAAAATTTTTTCACATCTCCACTTGCAAATTTTCATTAGCATTTTTGGAGCCTTTGAAATAATAATGCAAATGTGAGCTCTTTGTTTATTGAAGTGTTTTTCTATTTTTCTCTAATGATTTCAAAGTTAATGTCCTGTATTAATAAGCTTTTTCATTAATTTCACCTTGGCTTTTATTTTGGCTGACAGGCAGGAATTCAATATCAGTCTTCCAGATGTACATATCCAGACTTCATAGAAGCACTTCCTGAAAAGACTTCTCTCTCTCTCTCTCTCTCTCTCTCTCTCTCTCTCTCTCCCCCTCCCTCTCTCTTGCTCTCAATCAATTATATATATATATATACACCATATATATGGTATATATGGTATAAATGGTGTATATATATATATGGTATATATACCATATATATATATATATATATATATATATATATATATATATATATATATATATATATATATATGATTGTATGTATGTGTTTGTGTGTGTGTGTGTGTGTGTGTGTATGTGCCTGTTATTTGTGAAGAATCAGAAGGGTGTAGTCAAATGGAGTACTCTGCGGATTTCTATTCTATCTCTTTTTTCCCCTGCTTGTTTTGTTATTAATAATGAGGCTATGTACAGTAGTTTGAAAATGGGTATGTGATACTTCAGGTACTTTACTTTTCTCAGGAATGCTTTTATTAACTAGATGTACATATGTACATCTATGTACTAGATGTACATATCCAGACTTCATAGAAGCACTTCCTGAAAAGACTTCTCTCTCTCTCTCTCTCTCTCTCTCACTCTCTCTCCCTCCCTCTCTCTTGCTCTCAATCAATTATATATATATATATATATATATATATATATATATATATATATATATACACCATATATATGGTATATATGGTATAAATGGTGTATATATACCATATATATATATATATATATATATATATATATATATATATATATGATTGTATGTATGTGTTTGTGTGTGTGTGTGTGTGTGTGTGTGTATGTGCCTGTTATTTGTGAAGAATCAGAAGGGTGTAGTCAAATGGAGTACTCTGCGGATTTCTATTCTATCTCTTTTTTCCCCTGCTTGTTTTGTTATTAATAATGAGGCTATGTACAGTAGTTTGAAAATGGGTATGTGATACTTCAGGTACTTTACTTTTCTCAGGAATGCTTTTATTAACTAATTTGATATGAATCAAATTTATGGATTCATTTTTTACATGCACACACACACATGTCTAGTCCTGATAAATCTACCTGTATTATGTTTTCTCAGTAGACCACTGATGATGCTAAAGATGTAGTAGTAGTCACCAACTGCTTTCTTCTTGGACTTATGACCTGCTCAACAGAAAGGAGATGTTTGTCTGGTACTGGAAACTAAGCCTACTGGTCAATCCTAGTGAAGTCATGATTATGGTTATTGAAGGAGATGCTAAAACTACTAATTTACTAAGCCAGCAGCATAATGTCTAACAACAAGTTATACACATCTGTCATTATACTCACAGTGTAGTGTACTCTTCACCACTAATCAAGGAAACATCCCTTTTCATCAGACAAAGGCCAGTACAGAAAACCTCAACCAGTTTTGAGGTTTCAGTCCCAGTAAATATGTCTACAAAACCCATAATGTCTTGCACCTAAGATTCAGGGGACATTGGGAAAGAAAGAGCAGTAAGATTAAAAGAACCAGAAAACAAAGGAGTTCACTGTGAGACTTTGTATCGTAGCAATATCGGAAGTGACACCCATGAAGTATCAGCAACACAACTGCTGAAATGAAGGAGAACAAAGAGGTTGTCAAGAAACATGGTAAACTGAATGTGTAAAAGTACACGAGGTCCGAACCTAAACCATAGGCAACCGAGGAAAGCTGGGAATGGGAGAGGAGGGATTCTCCAGCACACCAGTTGCTTTCCAAAATATCTTTGGGGCCTTTAATTTCGATAAAAACTCAAATGAAAACAATGTGCACTGGTGGAATGAGCACAAATCCAGTTTTAATAAATTCCTCACAGAAGACAGCATCCATCTTGGTCCTCCCATCCTTGTTCATATATAGGTGGTCTGTTTCTTCTTAGAGTTCAAGCTGCAAAGCCAATAGTAGGTGTTGATATTTGTTTTACACAAATAAAGATAAAAAGGAAACAAATAAGCAAACAAAGAAAAATCATTGTTATAATCGGCCAGGAAAAGCATCACTGGATCCCAAAAGGCTGTAATAAAGTGCTTCTTTAACACCTGTAATCAATTTAACATAAACGAGATACAGAATCAAGATTGAAATTTTGATTCTCTGCAAGAAATTAAAAGTGATAGCAGTTTTAGGACATACACGTGTGAAACTTTAAGTGCATATTAAATGTAGCTAGGAATGAAGTTTTAATTATTTTTTAAAACTTTTAATTGATTCTTTATGAGTTTCACATGATATACCCAAAACTCAATTATTTCCCTTTCCATTTGTATCCAACAGCTTCCATTGCAACCTCCCCACAAAAGAATATAAAAATAAATAAATAAATAGAAAAAAGTAAACAAAACAGAATATAAAACATAGCTCATCAATGAAGCTGTCTTATATACATGTGTCCCACAGGATTCGCCTTTGCTCACACATGTTTATTTGCAAATGTTCATTGTAATGAGTCATCGGTGTCTGGTCTAAGCCTGTGGCTTCTGCTACACTATCAGTACTTAATCCTCATTGGGACTCTTCTTGGATATCCTGTTGCTGCCCTGAGTCACAGAGATCCTGCAGCGTTAGATCTGCAGGTCTGGTCCATTTACATGTTTCAGCAATTTGTAGATCAGGTAGATGTTTGGGTGGGCCAACTCAAAGCCCTGGATTTGGGTCTTGGTAGTGTCTGAACTGATCAACCCAACCAGCTCCCCAGCACTACCCCAGCTAGCTCACCCAATGCTGCAGCTAACAGGAGGTAGGGCCAGCTTTGCTGCTCTCACATCCTCAGGCTGACTCACTTGCATCTTCTCCATCAAGGCCTGCTCTACTGTCATCCTCAGGTGAGGCATAGGCCCACTCTCCTGAAGAGTTGCAGCCAGTGAGGCACAGGGAAAACACTGCACAGCCCTTGGACATCAACATGGTCCCAGGCAGCATTTCAGATGACAGACATCTGCATGGGCTTTAATAGGTCATAGACATCAACACAGACCCATAATGCTAGCAGGGCCATGGACACAGCATAGCTCTCAATGGTGACATGAGCCAGAAGTTCACCATGGCCTCAGGTTGCAGGGCAGGCAATTCACATCAGGTTATTCCTCTCCACCCTGATGTCTTCAGTTCTGCCTCTCTTTATTATACTCAAAATGTTTGCTTCTCATTTTCTCCCATCTCTTCATCACATACTTGCTCATATGGCCTGTCTTCCTCTGCCTGTGCAGCATGGTGTGGTACTGGCTGGCTCTCTGGGTATCTACAGAGCACTTGGTGCTCTGCTTGGTGGCAGTCTGGATTCTCAAAAATTTAAACTATTAAATAGATACATTTTGCATAGCTCTCTGTAGCAATGTTACAGGAATGTTACTGTTGAATTAATTAAACCCGAAACAACTCAAAAAATAATTTCTGACATCTCTACTACATAGATGAGGACGATGTATTTGATAAAGAATTTAGACCTAGTCTTTATAGCCTTTCATAATCCCCTTCTTCTTCAGGATATTGTTCTAAAATTGCTTTTAATTTGTAAAAGCTATAAGCATCTGTGTTTTAGATATATGAAAACACAATTCATACCAGTATTATAGCTCAAATCTAGAACTAGAACATATGATCACTTTATAAGATGAGGATACATTTATCATAGTATATTACCATGTTAATTCTAGACAAAGCTTTAACTTTGAAAAAGCTGCTTCATGAAAGGATAGAATCTGCTGTCTTGAACCATTCAACATTGCATTAGTTCCGGGAAAACACTGTACCTATTCAGAAGTCATTCTCAATATAGAATGACAAATATGTCAAGTGCTGTTCTAGACTAATACATATATTTTGAAATGCATTTATAATTTTTCAAAATATCTTCATACCTATGAACAATTGTATCAGTAACATCATATTTAAAATTAGCTATTATCCAAGTTCATCTTTAATTTTCATTTTCAAATGCAGTGTGAAATTAATGAGTCCAACAGCCACATAGGGAATAAATTACAGAATTATTTCCTTGAACATGGTGCTGCAGACAAGGAATAGTAGAAATGATGTGAAGAGATGAAGTGTAATGTACCAAATTTGCTTCCAGGTGACTAAATAATTTTCTAAAAGAATAAATGTGAGTTTTAAACACCACCCCAAAATATAAAAGAATTTAAATAACCATAGAGCAGTAGTTTTTAGAGAACAAAAGTAGAATTATAAAATATTGGTGACAAATTTTTACCCTAACGCTAGAATGACATAAATGTAAAAACATGCAGGGGCCTATGTGTAAGAAGAATTGATCACATTGTCATAAATCTTGGCATAAATCTCTGGATGTTGAGGAAAGTCTCTGAAGAAAGACTATTGGTCTGGATCCCCACAGATGCTAATTATGGCTTCTCTTGTGGAATCTCTATTTCTTTTGTGTGTTCTTTTTCTTTGGTGCTTTAGCAAATGAAAGGAGAGTGAGAAAGAAACTCTAACTTGAAGGAGTGCTTTTATCTATCAGTTTAGCTGCATATAGCAGTATGGGTGTAACAGAGAGGACATATCAGACCTTCACCTTCCCTTTGATTTGAGTTCACCAGCCAGAGAACACTTAATGAATCAAATCATATAAAATATTAAAAGGATTTTGATGGTAACAAGAGTTGCAAACTTACTGAGGTCAGAGTAAGTTCAGTCGTGTGTATCCTGTAGCACTTGGGACTGCTACTGTAACACAGAGAGGGCAATTTGGAAACTTAGCACTTAGGCAGCTCAGTGAAGTCCCTTGTGAACTGAAAGATCATTTGCAAAAGAATTTGAGCAGACTCCTTTAAACTGAAGTCCTCATGTGATCAAAGCCCTTGCTGAGCTATTTCACCCTGAACAAATTTCTAATCTGCCCTGTACTGTCTCCTCTGCCCACTGTCTTTTCTGTGCCATTTTGCAGGAGACTTTAAACATCTTACATCCGCTCTAACCTTGGATACTTAGATCCAACTGTTTCCTTTACCTGAAAGTGTCTTCTGTTGCTTATATAAATCTACAGCTTTTTGGTTTATTACATTTAGTGCTTTCAAGAATCCAGGTACCATACTTCATAATTCAAACAGAGAGACCCAGAACAAGTTGATGGTTATAGAAGAATTGAAATAGTCATGAAAGACAATAGAGTGTAGAGTACTATCCAAAGGCACTAAATTTCTGCTAAGAAAATAAGTTCTTCAAAATCCCAGCAAGCTTAGAAATGTTGTGAGACTACTGCTAGTGACAGAGTACAGATGAGTGCCATCCAGCAATGCTACTCCTACTAATTTTGCCTATTCTCAATGGAATGTGTTTCATTATTCTGTTACAGTGCACTTCTTCAAATCTTGGAAAAATTACTCTATTTAGGTAGTTGTTATCAGGAGAAAGAGCATATACTTCTAGAGTCAGAAATGACGTCAACAAGCCTGAACAGAAACAACAATAAAATGGCCTTAGTTTATTTTTCATCCTTTCATTTTAAATTAACCTTTCAAAATTGATCTGTCAGTTGTCAATGATGATCACTTTAATACTGACTTATCTCTTTTTTTTACAATGTTTAGTATAATATTCATTGCTCTACAATTGAACTTTTAGGATAAACCATAATGTAATAAGAGTGACAGCAATAATATTGAGTTAGTAATTCATTATAAGAATGGATTAAAATTCTGCTTCAGTAAGCTATTCATATGTAGCTTCAACAAGTTCTTTAAGCTCTGTTCCCCATTTCCTGATTTATCTCAATATCAAAGAAAATAACCAGGAATCCAGAGAGAATAAGTAGGTAGCAGCCAGAGTAACTGATATGGTTGGAGAACAAATTGTCCAAAATTGAGGAATATCATAATTTCATGGATCAATGTATCACAATAGAAGTTATATGAGTGAACTAATACATTTCTTACTAAAATGGCAACTAGGACTACATACATTTATGTGGAAAATTTGATTATAGTTTTAGAGAGTTGGGAATCAAGTATCATATAGCCTTTTTTACTATAAAAATTCCTGTAAGAATGGGAGAAATAACTCAATGTTTCAGGGTCTTAGTTCTGCAAACACTAGGATAGAATTCAGATCCCAGTTCTCATGTCAAGGCTACATGTAGCTCCATCTATACTTATAAAACCAAAACTGGGTGTAGTAAAAGGACAGATGGGAGGATTGCTGGGGCTTTCTGGCTGCTAACCTATAATAAAATAATCTGTTCTAGGATACCCTGCATCAAAGGAATAAGGCAGTAATATAGAATACCCAAGACTGTTTGATGGGCAAGGCTATTTGATCAAAGGAATAAGGCAGTATTATAGAATACCCAAGGCTGTTTGATGGGCTCTTTGTGCAAGTACAGGCTAGTCTACCTACACACATGTGCTCACATATATGACTAGGCCCTGATGCAATCACTCTAAATCAAGAGAAAACCCAAGAGTTATATTTGTGAGTCTTCTCATGAAGGCAATTTTTCAACTGACGGTTCCTCTAAGTGTCTTTAGTTGGTTGTCAGGAGCCGTAGTGGGACAAGCTAATACACTAGCAAGTGATCATCCTGAAATGACCTGTTTTGGATTATTATATAATCGTTGACAACTGAGCCCTTATTAATCAAGGCTATGAGGAACTAATTTTAGGAAAGATTACTGCTATTAATATGCTTTTCCTGTTGTTATTATTAAACATATATAATAATCAATAAGTAATAGCACACCCCTTTGGAATAGAACTCTGCAGATCCACAAAGAGGTACTGTCTTATAGTGATGCTATATAGACAAATAGATGACTTAACTTTTAATGATGATCCTATAAGAATTCCTAAAATTATATCTGTGGTTATTAAGCTCTTTTATAATGGGACTACTATTAGGTCCTTTTCTGATAGTCAAAACTGCAATGAGAACTTTGCCAGTCTCCCAAGTGTCACCAGTTAATTGCTCTTAGATGGCAACCAGACTTTCTCCTATTTGTAACACATTCCAAAATGTTGTAAAACAATTAACCAAAGATCATAAAAAGGAAACTAATGATGTATTATAGGTGCTAGGACAGAAGATAAATATTTACTGGGTTTATCTACACAAAGCTTCACTTATAGCTTAGCTATTGTTTTTAAACCTTAATTGAACATATAGAGCTGAGACAAATGATAGATTTTAGCTAGATAATTACTCTTTTATCTGAAATATTTTCCATGTAAATCTTTAGTTTTATTTTTTATTTAAATTTTCTTTTTTTCTATATTTTTGTTTACATTCCAAATAATTTTCCCATTTCCTGTTCTCCCCTCCCCATAAGTCCCATATGCCCTTGTCCCTCCACCCTTCTCGGATATACATGTAAACATTCTCTGTTGTAACTTCTATTTCAATTTATGGTTTGATTTTTGTGTGGATTTGTGATAAGCTTTATAACATATGATCATGTATTCTGAAATATGTATAAGTACTGAGTACAAAGAGATGAAGAGGAAATAGAGTAGAACTTTTTCCCCTTGCCCAGTTAGAGTAGAATTTTGCCTTTTCCCTCTTAGAATTTTTCCCTTTCTCCCCTTAGGATATTTCCACTTTTTCCTCTTTGATAGATTTCATAGGAAACTTTTTACAATTTAGCAATAAACTATTACCACTTCTCTAAGTATCCCATTTTCTTCCTTTGACTTCTGACTAGCAGGCTGGAAGTTAGAGCGCAGCAATTCCTGCAGAGACAATACAAAGGCAATTTACTTAATCCTTTGTAGTTTGAGGAAGAGGTGCTAAATGCCAGAAACTGCAGTTTCTGGACTCAGGAACATAGAAGACAGGTCAGCTATAGTAGTATAGTAACCTAGATTTAAATAAGTAAACTTTTTATTATACAGCAACCCTAAATATCTTGTAAGAGAAAGTTTTACCCTGAATTTCATAAGACAAAGCGCCCCCAGCCCCCACCTCAAGAATAACTTACAAGAAGAAAGAACACCTCTCAGCGTGGACTAGCTCAGCAGTTTGTAACTAGATCATAAAAAAATAACACACAGATTAGCTTTTGCCCAGGAATCATGTGGATTCATTCTTAGGTATGGGAACTCGGGTCTTCATGCTTTTAACATGGGTACTTTTGCAATCAACTCATCTGTGGATTTGTGATAAGCTTTATAACATATGATCATGTATTCTGAAATATGTATAAGTACTGAGTACAAAGAGATGAAGAGGAAGTCTTCTTCTTCTTCTTCTTCTTCTTCTTCTTCTTCTTCTTCTTCTTCTTTCTTCTTCTTCTTCTTCTTCTTCTTCTTCTTCTTCTTCTTCTTCTTCTTCTTCTTCTTCTTCTTCTTCTTTTTCTTCTTCTTGGTCAAAGTCAATTGACATATGTAACTCTGGACTTTTGTTACTTTTGCTGTTTGGGCTGATTTTCTTGATCTCATTTTCAACATAAACATCCTGCTGTTCTGTATAGTGTAATGCTCTCAGGGAACCCATATGCAGCAGTGCTAACATAACAAGAGAGAGGGAAAGCTTTCTGGGCTGTAGTGGGTAGTGGTCCCCTAAATGATGTTGACCTTTAAAGAAGATAAAACAGGAGATTATAAAATATATGGTAGCAGCTATCTCACCATCTGTCACTCAACATGATTAAGAGTCACCTGCCAGGCACATGGTGATCTATGTCCCAATAAACATGCTTGGTGGCTCTGCAGACCACCACAGACAGAGGTACTCAGTGAAGTAACACACTATCACTGGAGTCTAGATACTTTATAATAAAAGGAGGAGGAGGAGGAGGAGGAGGAGGAGGAGGAAAAGAAGAAGACGAAGAAGAAGATGAAGAGGAGAAGGAAGAAGAAGAAGAAGAAGAAGAAGAAGAAGAAGAAGAAGAAGAAGAAGAAGAAGAAGAAGAAGAAGAAGAAGAAGAAGAAGAAGAAGAGAAAGATGAAGAGTAGGAGGAGCAGAAATAGAGCTTTCTGGGTAACTGCATTTTCTTTTCAAATTAGAAAAAAATGTTCAGGTTTGATACAAGATAAAAGAACAACTCTTTTAAATGAGAAGCTATTGATGACTAGGAGTTTCTGTTCTGTAACAACAAATTATAAATGTCTCTTGTTTATTTGTTAACCTCAGATTTTGTTTTTTAATGTAAAACAATGAAATGAAACACTCTTAAAGAAACAAGGATTTCCCTTTAGGTTTAGATAACCATTGTCTTAGGGTTTTATGGCAGCATCCAGGCAGGCAAAGTGCAAGTGGAGCTGAGAGTTCTGCATCTTCACCTGAAGGCTGCTAGTGGAATACTGACTTCAAGGCAGCTAGGATGAGGGTCTTATGCCCATACCAACAGTGACACATCTACTCCAACAAGGCCAGATCTCCTAATAGTGCCACTCCTTGAGCCAAGTATATACAAACCATCACAACCACCAATGAGGAATCATTAATGTAAAGCCAAAGAAACATATTAATAATTCAATAGAGGAGAGTAATGCCAGTTACAGTTATGAAATGAGCCAATATCAAATTAAATGGAGAGATACTTGAAGCAATCCCACTATAATCAGAGACAAGACAAGGATGCCCACTCTCTCCTATTTAATCAATATAGTACTCAAAGTTCTAGCTAGGACAATTAGTTAACAAAAGGTGATCCAGGAGATTCAAATTGGAAAAGAAGTCAAGGTATCACTATTTGCAAATGATATGATGCTATACATAAGCAACCCTAAAAATTCTACCAGAGAACTTCTACAGCTGGCAACCAATTTCGGTAAAATAAATGATTATAAAATTAACTCAAACAAGTCAGTATCCTTCCTTTATACAAATGATAAACAGGATAGAAAAAAATTAGGGAAACAACACCCTTCAAAGGAGTCACAAATAATACAAAATATATTGGGATCACTCTAACAAAATAAGTGAAAAATTTGTATGACAAGAACTTTAACTCTCTCAAGAAGGAAGTCAAAACAAACCTCACTAGACTGAAAGATTAGATGCACATGGACTGCATGTGGACTGGTAGGATTAATATAGTAAAAATGGCCATCCTAACAAAAGGAATTTATAGATTCAATGCAATCATCATCAACATTCCTACACCATTCTTCACAGACATGGAAAGAGTAATTCTCAATTTCACATGGAAAAACAAAAGGTTCCTAGGACCCAGTATGTATGACATTAGCCAAAATACTCAACAGGGAGGAGATAGAACCTGAAGAGACCACCTCTAATAGATAGGCATGGCCTCCAGTTGAGAGATGGGGCTACCTACTTATCTCAAAAATTTTAAGCCAGAATTGTTCCTGTCTAAAGGAAATGCTTGGAAAAAACTTGGAGCAGAAACTTAAATAAAAGCTACCCAGAAACAGCACACCTTGGGATCTATCCCATTTGCAGATTCCAAACCCCCACACTATTCCTGATGCCAGGAATTGCTCCAGACAGAACCCTGCTAAGGCTTTCCTCTGAGAGGCCCTACCAACATCTGACTAAGATACGGATACTCACAGCCAACCATAAGACTAGGCCCAGGGACCCCAAAGGAAGAGTTAGGAGGAGGACTGAAGGAAGTGACAGGTATTGCAACCCCACAGTAAGAACAACAATAGCATCCAATTGGATCCTCCACAACTTCAGAACTCTCAGGGACTAAACCATCAGCCAAAGAGTATACATGAATGGGTGCAGGGCTCCAGCTACATATGTAGCAGAGAATGGCCTTATCAATGGGAGGGGAGGGAGGCCCTAGGCCCTGTGAAGGCTCAATTCCCCAGAGTAGGGGGTTGCTAGAAAAAGAGGTGGGAGTGAGTAGATAGGTAGGGGAGCACCTCTTTGAGGCAAAAGAGAGGGGAGATTCAACTGGAACATTTGTGTAGGAGTGACTGGGAAGGAACAATTTTTGAAATGTAAATAAATAAATTAACCAATTGAGAAAAAATAGAACTTCTGGGGAAATAACCATCCCTGATGTCAAGCGGTACCCCAACTTGTTCTACACAGCAATAATATTTTTTTTAAAAAAAAGCCTGGTATTAGTACAGAGACAGATGGGTCAATCAATGAAATCAAATTGAAGAGCCACACACTTACAGACACTTTGATCTTTGACAAAGAAGCCAAAAACATACAATGGAAAAAAGAAAACATCTTCAATAAATGGTGCTGTTCTGACTGGCAATCTTCATGTAGAAAAATAAAACAGATCCATATTTATTACCTTGCACAAAGCTTAAGTCCATGTGGATCAAGAACGTCAACATAAAACCAGATACTCTGAATCTAATAGAAGAGAAAGTGGAAAATGCCTTGATCTCATTGGCAGCAGTGGAAATTTCCTAAAAAGAACTTCAGGCTCTAAGATCAATAATTGATAAATCTGACTTGATGAAACTGTAAATCTTCTATAAAGCAAAAGATACTGTCAATAGGACAAATCGGCAACCTAGCAATTGGAAAAAAATCTGCACTAACATCACATCTAATGTAAGGGTAATGTCCAAAATATCTAAAAGAACTCAAGAAGCTAATCTCCAAACCCACCTGACCCAATTAAAAATGTTGTACAGAGATAAACAAAGAATTCACAACAGAGAAATCTCAAAGAGCTGAGAAGCACTTAAATGTTCAAAGTCCTTAGTCATTAGGGAAATGCAAATCAAAACTACCCTGAGATTCCACCTCACAGCAGTCAAAATGGCTAAGATCAAAAACTTATGTGATAGTACATGTTGGTGAGGATGTAGAGAAAGGGAAACACTCCTCCATTGCTGGTGGGATTGTAAGCTGGTACAACCACTGTAGAAATCAGTCTGGTGGCTCCTCAGAGAATTAGAAATAGTTCTACCTGAGTACCCAGCTATACCTTTCCTGAGCATATATCCAAAAGATGATCCAACATATAACAAGGACACATGCACCAAGGACACATGTTCATAGCAGCCTTGTTCATAATAGCCAGCTGGAAAGAACCCAGATACCCCTCAACTGAGGAATGGATACAGAAAATGTGGTACATTTACTCAATGGAGTACTACTCAGCTATTGAGAAGAAATGATTTCATGAAATTTGCCAGCAAATTGATAGAACCTGAAAATATCATCCTGAGTGAAGTAACCCAGTCACAAAAGAAGACACATGGTATGTATTCACTGATGCATAGATATTAGCCAAAAAGAAGCTCTCTAAATACCCACGATACAACTCATTGACCATATGAAACCCAAGAAGAAAGACAGTCACACCAAAGTGTGGATGCTACAGTCTTACTCAGTAGGGGGAAGAGAAAAATCTCTGGGAAGTAGAGGGAGAGAGATCTGGGAGGGAGAGAGGAGGGTGTGGATCAGTTTAAATATAGGAGGAGACGGGGGGGGGGGGGGGGGGGGGGGAGAAGTACAGGGTGTCAGGAATTTGAAAGTAGGTGTGAAGCAGTGGGTGTGGGGAACTGGGGGTAGCCACTAGAAAGTCCCAGTTGTGAGGGTCCCAAGATGTTCCTAGGATCCAATAGGAAGGAGATTAACAGAATTATGCAACAAAGGGGAGATAGAACCTGTAGAGACCATATCTTGTAGATAGGCACAGCCCCTGGCTGAGGGATGGGGCCACCCACCCACCTCAAAATTATTAATCTGGAATTCCTTCTGTCAAAAAAAAGAAAGAAAGAAAGAAAGAAAGAAAGAAAATAAATAAATAAATAAATAAATAAATGCAGGGACAAAGAGTGAAGCAGAAACTGAAGGGAAGGCCATCCTTAGACTGCCCCAAGTAGGGCTCCATCCCATCTGCTGACACCAAACCCAGACACTATTGCTGCTGCCAAGAAGAGCTTCCTGACAGGGGCCTGTTATAGCAATGCCCGGAGAGGCTCTGCCTGAACTAGACCATTATAAATGTGGATGTACAGGCAGACACTGGACTTAGTGCTGGGGCCTCAATGGGGAACTTAGGGCAGGGACTGTAGGAGCTGAAGGAGGTTTCAATCCCCATAACAACAACAACAATATCAACCAATCAGACTCCCCAAAGCTCCCAGGGACTAAACCACCAATTGAAGAGTACACAGGGAGGGGGAGGGGAGTAGTAGCCATGGCTCCAGCGGATATGTAGCAGATTACCTTATCTGAACTCCCTGGGAAGAGCCCCTTCATCCTGTGGAGGCTTGATGACCCAGGATAAGGGAATGCTAGGCTGCTGAGGCAGCAGTGGTTGGGCTGATGGGGGAAGTACCATCTTTGAGGCAAAAGGTGGGAAGAGGGGATAGCGGCTTGTGGAGGGGAAACTGGGAAGAGGGATAATATTTTAAATATAATTAAATAAAATAACCAATAGAAATAAAATAAAATGGAGAAGGGACTGAGGGAAAATCAGTCCAGTGCCTGGCCCAACTTGGGATCCACGTCTTGGAGAGGCACCAAGGCCTGACACTATTACTGATGCTTTGGTAGGCTTACAGACAGGAGGCTAACACTGCTACCCTCTGAGAGGCCCAACAAGCAGCTGACTGAGACAGACACAGATACTTACACCTAATCATGGGACTGAAGTCAGAAACCCCTATGGACGAATTAGGGAAAGAATGGGAAAAAAACGGAAGAGGAAAGGTACCCCCATAAAGACCAGCAATCTCAACTAACAGGACCTCTAGGATCTCCTAGACAATAAGCCACCAACCAGATAGCATACATGAGCTGGTCCGAGGCTCCTGACACATATATAACAGAGGACTGCCTGGTCTGGCCATAGTGGGAGAAGATGTGCCTAATCCTTGAGAGTATTAAATCCCCAGGGATGGGGAAGGCCTGAAAGCAGGGGAGAGCATCCTCTAGGAGGGAGGTCAGGGGAGCAAGAGGAATGGGATGAGGAACTGTGGGAAGGGGAACCAGGAGGGAGCCAATGGCTGCATTGTAAATAAATAAAATATAAATAATAATAAAGTAAAAAGAGAAAAATAATTCATGACACCCAAAATTGAAAGGGCATGGGTTATCATATTTGAATAAGTCTGTCAATAGATAATCTTTGACAGGTATAAGTTATGAATACATCAATTCATTTGAAAATGGAAATAAAGATGTTAGTTTGAAGGATTAAGAGCAAATCATTTATGTCAGAGGATTTCATTTAATTCATCTGTGACTCAACATCAACTCAAGAAGAGCAATCAAAAATGTTAAAGGATTAATGTTCCACATAATTATATAAATATGGTACAAAATTATCATAGTTTACCTATAACTCATACTCACATAAATACATAACATTATAGAAAAAGACATTTCAAATTAGTAAACAATGGTACTGATTTAGTTACTCTTACCTTTTTAGTGCCAAATATTAAAAAAAATATATGAAATTTTTGCTTACTGAGATATAATGTTCCAATATTCAGTGAAAATAAATAATTTCTTTAGTATTGTAAATCTAAATAAATGGAAAGTCACGTACCTAACCATATTTTTTATAAAGAATTAAATTAAAATAATCATACAAGCAAAAAAACTGAAGATGCTAATTAAAAATTAAGTACATATTTACCATTTAAATGGTTATGTAGATAATGACCTAAGTTCAAAACACAGAAGTCAAAACATATAAAATGAAGTATATTTTATGAAAAAACTATTGAACTTTCCTTTATGTTCCTTAAAAAGAGTTTTGTGTTAGAGGATATGGGCCTAGCGAATCCTCTACATTGCAAATATAATCATATGTCAGTATACTTTAAAAGTTTTTCATTCCTGGAGAAAACATTTCTTTTGTCAATCATAAACGTAACTGGAAAGATGAGTTAAAATGTGTTGATATATAATAGTTTTTGTGTGTCACATCTGAGCCATACTTGTCAAATTTACTTTTTCCTTTTTTTAGTTCAAATCTTATGAGATGTTGGTTCACTGCTTTATATCACAAGTGAGACTTCACAGACATTTCTCCTCTCAGATTTGTGGTTATTGTTTTCTTTTAGTCTTAATTCCTTTATTTACATTTTAAAAGAAAGCAATTAAAATTGCTCTTTTTGATGAATGATGAAGAACTTACCAATTAAATATGCTAATTAAAAATGAAATGAAAGCTCTCCAAGTGGATTCCAAAGTGTGGCTGCACATCACTCTAGGTAGGTTAGAAAATAGGTCAAATTCTAAACTGTGATGGTTATTGAATGTTTGCTAATTTGAAACCCATTAGAAAGAGATGCATTTGAATCTAAACAATAGCTTCCTTGGATAGCTAAGGGATTTTAATCTTCAGAGTATGTCTGCCAAAGCCAGCTGCATTTTAACAATCCTAACTTAATTATTACAGACTTTGAAGGGCTGATTCTTTATTATCTCACTCTTTAAATTCAATTCCATCTGATTATCAGTGCATCTGATTTTGATTTAAAATGTTACACTCTACCAAGTACCACTGATGGGCATTGTTTCCATTAATTAGAAGAAGGAAAAAAAAATTACACGAGTACTTTTTAGTATCCTGGTTTGTTTAGCAGGCATTAGGGACTGAATTTATCAAGCGCCACCTTTATTAGTTTGATGTGCTTAATCATGGTATATTTCTAATTTAAAGTATTTTCTATGGAATGAGCCTAAGATATCTCCAGAACATATTGTATAAATAAAAAAAAAAGGATGACATGAAAAACATTTAGGAGAAAATCATTAAATGTTAATATTTTTAAATATGATCTGTGGAAGTTGCACATATTTATTACTACTGTGTTTTTGAAAACAGTCCTCCTGTGAGATACTTAGCCTTAGCAACCACAACTGCAATAGTTCTGTATAGGGGAATATATATATTTGCACATTATGTATATACACACATATTTATATATGGATATAAGGACCATTAAGTTTTCATTATTACAAATATTTTCCACATAAAAACTTTTCCATCAAATTTTATATTAGCATATATACTAGGGGTTTAACTATGGATTTTCATATACACACATTAATCTACTTTAAAACTTGACCTCTTCTGTCCTAGTGCCTTGTTCTCTCTAAACTGCTTCTTTTTTCCCCCAAAATAGGAACCCTTCTTTCTGTTACTTGTATACGGGAATCTTTTATTTGTGATGAGTAACAAATTAACTCAAAATATATTAATTATGTTAACAAGGAAAAAAAGAGAGATAGAAGAGATCCAGTAAGCAAAGTAGCATATGGACTTACAGAATTGGCCATTTATCATTAGAGAAATAATCTTAAAAATTATTGTGATCTAAAGGATCAAAATGTCACAATGAGGCTGTTGATGTCCTCTTGTCTTCACCAATTTTCAGTGGAAACTGGCTTGTTTTATGGTATCTTAAAAGGAAGAGCACCGTATGTCATAGGATGTTACTAGCTTAGCTTGCAGAAGAGAACACTAACTACCATTGGTTAAGTCATAGCAGGTTAATAGTTTGACTTTTCCTTATTTTCATATGACTCAGCCTCTCTGTAAAACAAACCAGATCTAACCAACCAACCAAGCAAGCAAGTTCCCAGCATTGCTGCAAGGGATTGGGGTAAACTGATCACATTATACCTTCAAAGGTCCAGCTTTAGAGTTATAGTCAAGCTGAATCTAAAAACAAGACTAATAACTGTGATGGGCCAGGGATGGTTCCAAAGGAAATTTGTGTGACACTTGCTGGAAATGAAATGGATATTGGAGCAAACCCTAGGTCATCTCTTCAAGAGGTTCTTACTGAAAGTACATCTTAACATGTTCAAGATGTTTAAGGTCCTGGACCAAGCTAAATGTTCACAGTCTTTCAGCTATGAACCATGTTGCTATATAATAGTCAGTCTTAGAGGTATTTCTATATAATAGATGTCATAATCTTGCCTAATTTGTACAGCATTTAAAAAGAAAATGTCTATCATTTATTAAGTTATTTAAAATCGATACAGTGGATCTATACAGTAAATTTAATTTTTTTTCTTGAAAGCAACCTATATTTACACAATAGAGAAGGCTATAAATTAAAGCTCTGTTTTACTCCAGTTTCACCAAGAGCACTGTAATATCCCAGTTTTGGCTCTCAGTGGTACAAATTAATTATTTGCTTTCTTATACTTTGAAGATGTTTTAAGTTTTGTCTACAAATGGCTTAAATTACAATTGCTTTACTGTGTGCAAGTGCAAAAGCAGTCGGCGTTCAGTTGACATTTACTATGAAGCTTGAAGTTTGCTCATTTCTCAGGCTGTTGATGTGCAGCACAGCACTGTCTCCTGATGCTGGCAGATGCAACGAGCCATAGTTCCTACCCAGACAGCATTCATAACAGCAGACAGCCAGTCTTCTACAAGGCACTATACTGCTATGCCTTGACGTCTGCAGGATAAAGGCATTGGTGCATTTTGGGCTTATAAAGTCTTGACTTTTTTTTTTATATAGACTTACATGAATACAAAGCCCTTAGAAATCTAGGCTCATCGGTATGCTGAATTACTGTTCTGAGACCACCTGGGGAACTAGTGACATCATTCATGAAGGTCAAGTAATGAAAAGGTGTTCCAAAGAGAAACCTTCTTTTCTTCCTGCTCTTGAAATTCTATTCTAGTAGAATCCATCCTAATAACATGAATATTTTATGTTCTACATTGAAAAGTATACAAGTAGTTCAATTCTGACTGATAAGCCAACCCAGAAAATATATTTTTTCTGTATGTTATACAATCTGAAAATAATATAACACACCTAAGAGATAGCAAGCAAATATTTGTTTAGAGAGAATGATTTCCAAGAACTTTCAGTATAAATTAAATAAACGTCTGAAATCTTGAAGTAGTAATGAATATTTAAGCATTTGGTAGATACATACGTACCTATGTTTATGGAAATGCTTAGTAATATATTTGGCAATGTGGGATCTGTGGGGCTGGCCAGAAAATGGTGGTATTATTCAGTGAAGCAATTATAGAACTCCTGTTATGGTCACTCCTGCTTCTTACTGCTTTTCATTGCAAATTTAATGACTTGCATAAAGCTAAATGCTTTGAAATAATCTTCTCAGAAGCTATCAAATAGTTTTATTAAATAATCAATTCCAACCTAGCAATTTAATGGAATGTTGAAAAAGCTTTCACATGGAAATCCATCTTAGCAATTTTTTTTCCAAAGGGGAAAACTGTGTTCCAGGCTACCTCTGGGAAGGTAAGGGTAATAAAGGCATGCTTTGTTTCTAATGTCTTACAAACCCACCGTGCCTATATGAATACAGAGATGTAAACACACGCTTAGTTACGAAGCAGTGGTGTGATGCCAAATAATGAGCTCATAATTCCATATTCACTCACCTTATAGAAGATGATCCAATACATAAAAAAATCAGCAGACAATTGACCTTTTCCAGTTGCACTTCTTTACTCATACAAGAAGTGTTGATTGATTTTTCTTTTATATTTTGCACCTTGTATTACACATTTCTTCAACATTCATAGGATATTGGAAATACAATACATTTTATATAAGGTGTCCTTAAAGATTTGAAGTACATATTTTCAGCTACTGATTTCCAATATTTAATACTTCTAAGGAAACACTTGTCTTCCAATGATTGGAGAAACACACAAAATTCCCAGACTAAACATATAACACTTGGGTTTTTTCTTAACGTGTATTATACTGTGTAGAACTATCTTTGTATTGTTAGTCTGTATAAATGTGTGTGTGTGTGTGTGTGTGTGTGTGTGTGTGTGTATGTGTATGTGTGTGTGTGTTGAGTGTTCTTGTTCATGATGAAGGGGTTATGCCTGTTACAGGGAATATGTACGGGTCAGAGAATAACTTTGTGAGTTGTCTCTTCCCTGTTATCTTTACACGGATTCTTGAGAGAGAAAAAAAAACCTGAAGTTAGCAGACATACTAGGAATCATATTTACTCAATGAGTCATTGTGACAGCCTGACAATTATGTTATTAATTCTGATTTTAAGTGATAAACTGTTTTGACAATCTTATCTGGTATAAATATTTTAATAAATTTTATATAAAATATAATTTTGGTCTCTAGATTTTCAATACATGTGGATGTCTGTGAAGACTGTTTTACAGACACATATTTGGAATGCTTTAATTTGTTTAAGTAAATAACACGTTGGTAATATGCTAGAAATATTTGCAAACAAGCTCAAAACCCAAGATTACTCTTGTGGAAAGTGGAATCCTATGGATTGGTATAGCTGTATACCAGAGATACTTGTGTGACTGCTATTTTTATGTCTTCACATTGTGTAGTGATATAAGCATGGATATCTGTGGGGAGAAACTACTGAAGCATGTAAGTCAGGCATAGATACCAAAAGATTATATCTTGCTCAAACTAGGGCTTTTTTTTTTTGTTTTGTTTTGTTTTTTGTTTTTTTGTTATTCCTGTTATTTTGTCAAATATGAATATGAATATTGCTTATGACGAATTCAGATTCTTTCCTTAAACAAGGTATCATGTATTCATGTTGCTAGGCATTGGGAAGTTAACTCTAAAGAATTGTGTGACAATCCAGCTTTAGTCCCAGGCATCCTACACATACCTGCAAGCACTATAGCATCCAGAGCACTTACTAGAGTGTTAGTCCTCTAGGTACTCATTCTTTTCGAAAGTCTAGTTCTGTGTCTTATACCACATGTTCTTCTCAACATTAACATGTTTCAGAATCCTTTGAAAAACTTGATGTAATGCAGATCACTGGACCTTAAGCTCTAGAGCTCCATCAACCAAGGAGTACATATGGCTCCAGCTGCATATGTATCAGAGGATTGCCTTGTCAGGTATCAATGGGAGAAGAGGTCCTTGGTCCTATGAAGGCTCCATAGATGCCCCAGTGTAGGGGAATTGAGGGTGGGGAGGTGAGAGTGGGGTGGGTGGAGGCACACCCTCGTAGAAGCAGAGGGAGGGAGGATGGAATAGGGTGTTTCCAGGAGGGTGAGAAACTGGGAAAGGGGATAACATTTGAAATGTAAATAAATAAAATTTCCAATAAAAAAGCTTTAAAAAGATCTTATCAAGGCTTGATAATATTCATTTTTATCAAGTTATTAGACTTTCCAAGTACTGACGATCCTCCATGTAGTGGTGGTGATGTTGGGAGTCTTTCCTTCTCCTGTAGTCAATGTAAGATAGCACTGAGGAGCACACAAGGGAGCCCAGAAGATGCTCGCTGTATTAATGTGCTATTTACAAGTAGTGATTTGAGCATGTAAAGCAAGGTGTCCTTTTAACCAATTTTAACCAAGATCTGCTTCAATCATTTGGATTTCTTGAACATTATATACTATCCATTCATACAAAGCCATAGTGATATTTCCAACAGGCACAGATGGCCACTAACTTATATTAATAGTCTTACAGCTTTTTTCAAATTTACAATGGTGCAAAAGCAGTAAGCATTCCACAAAAGCCATGCTTCTTAACTTCATCATTTTGCTTTGATTCTAGGCTAGCAATATGAAGTATGACATGCAGCTTTTGTGATTCTAGATAGTGTCAGAGAGCCACAGCTCAGGTCAGGCACACAATCACATCAGTGAGTAACTGACATTCTGCCGGACACCATGTTTCTAGTGGGTTTTTTCCTATTTATGTGTGTACTTGTTCAGTTGTGCAAGTGTGTATGGGGATATATACATTAAAACCAAAAGTTGAGGGATACCTGGGTTCTTTCCAGGTTCTGGCTATTATAAATAAGGCTGTATGAACATAGTGGAGCATGTATCCTATTACATGCTGGGGAATCCTCTGGGTATATGCCCAGGAGTGGTATAGCAGGATCCTCTGGAAGTGACATGCCCAGTTTTCTGAGGAACTGCCAGACTGATTTCCAGAGTAGTTGTACCAATTTGCAACCCCACCAGCAGTGGAGTGTTCCTCTTTCTCCACATCCTCACCAACACCTGCTGTCTCCTGAATTTTTAATCTTAGCCATTCTGACTGGTGTAAGGTAAAATCTCAGGGTTGTTTTGATTTGCATTTCCCTAATGACTAATGAAGTTGAGCATTTTTTAAGATGCTTTTCAGTCATCCGAAGTTCTTCTGGTGAAAATTCTTTCTTTAGCTCTGTACCCCATTTTTAATAGGGTTATTTGGCTTTCTGGGGTCTAATTTCTTGAGTTCTTTGCAGATATTGGATATTTGCCCTCTATCTGATGCAGGGTTGGTGAAGATTTTTTCCCAATTTGTTGGTTGCTGATTTGTCCTTTTGATGATGTCCTTTGACTTACAGAAACTTTGTAATTTTATGAGGTCTCATTTGTCTATTCTTGATTTTAGAGCATACGCTATTGGCGTTCTGTTCAGGAACTTTCCCCCTGCACCTATGTCCTCAAGGGTCTTCCCCAGTTTCTTTTCTATTAGCTTCAGAGTGTCTGGCTTTATGTGGAGGCCCTTGATCCATTTGGAGTTGAGCTTAGTACAAGGAGATAAGGTTGGATCAATTTGCATTCTTCTGCATGCTGACCTCCAGTTGAACAGCACCATTTGTTGAAAAGGCTATCTTTTTTCCACTGGGTGTTTTCAGCTACTTTGTCGAGGATCTAGTGGCCATAGGTGTGTGGGTTCATTTCTGGATCTTCAATCCTATTCTATTGATCCGCCTGCCTGTCACTGTACCAATACCATGCAGTTTTTAACACTATTGCTCTGTAGTATTCCTTGAGGTCAGGGATACTGATTCCCCCAGAATTTCTTTTGTTGTTGAGAATAGTTTTAGCTATCCTGGGTTTTTTGTTATTCCAGATGAATTTGAGAATTGCTCTTTCTAACTCTATGAAAAACATGTTCCACTATGTTCATATCAGCCCTATTTATAATAGCCAGAAGCTGGAAAGAACCCAGGTATCCCTCATTGGAAGGATGGATGCAAAAAATGTGATATATATATATATATATATATATGTATGTATATACATACACACACACACACACACAATGGAGTATTATTGAGCCATTAGAAACAATGAAGTCATGAAATTCTTAGACAAATTGGTGAAGTTGGAGAACATCATACTAAGTGAGGTAATCCAGTCTCAAAAGATTAATCACAGTATGCATTCACTAAAAAGTGGATATTAGCCTAGAAAATTGGAATACCCAAAACATAATCCACACATCAAATAATGTACAAGAAAAACGGAGGAGTGGCCTGGTTCTGGAAAGACTCAGTGTAGCAGTATAGGGCAAAACCAGAACAGGGAAGTGGGAAGGGGTGGATGGGAGAACAGGGGGAAGGCAAAGGACTTATGGGACTTTCATGGAGTGAGGGACCAGAAAAGGGGAAATCATTTGAAATGTAAATAAAAAATATATCGAATAAACAAAAACAAAAGTTGATCTGACGTGTCTTCGTCAGTTGCTTTCCTGCCTTACTCTCTGAGGTAGAGTTTCTCAATGAACCTGGAGATTTTTCACTAACTAGTCTGTCTGGACTTTCAATCTCTGATATCTTAGCCACCCCAACACAAGGCATATAGGAATACTATAGAACCCCAACGTTTAGGTAAGTTTTGGAAACCTAAACTCAAGGCTTTCTGCTTGCAAAGCAAGCCTTTTACTGACATCGTTCTCTCCTCAGACCACACTGTATACATTTTTGGATATAGGTATTTAATAATTTGCATGAGATAGTCAACAATTTATTTTAAAAATATATATTGTACTTACTGACCTTGTTCAACTTTAGTCTAATGTTAATATCCTGAATATGTTTCAGGTATAAAAAGGTAACCTGTGATGCTTAGGAGAGTAGACATAATGAACGAAGAGTCACATTATAATTTCTTCAATGTATATACTGGAATATACCTGAAACTCAAGTAAGAGAGTAATAAAGTGCCCTGACAGCTGTCTTCTGTTTTAGCACTATAGATGCATAAATCAAAAAAGATCAACTAGAGATTTTGAATGCTATCGTACTAATTCAATTGAATGTTTCTTTGGAGGCTTTGTTTAAATAACATTTCACTCCTATAAAACAGGTGAGTCTTCTGGCTGATTATTATAAAATTTAATTAAATATTGCTCTGTGGATCAGCTGTCAACCTGGGCTTAGATCCATAAATCATGGCAGGAATTTTTAAAACTGAGTTGGCATTTCTTAACTGAGACCTCAGGTTTGACTCACTGCGATGTAGAGACAATAGCGAAAATTGTCTATCTAAAGAAACTCAGTAAAATATTTAAGTTAAAAATAGACAAGACTTAAATCTGCTATAACTATTTCTGAAGTGAGTTAGAAATAAAGCTAAAAATAGAGCTTGAGCAAAATTATGAAGAGTAGATTATATCTAATAAGCATAGCGTTGATAAAATATATGAACATAAGTATAGTTTTTCATTCTCTTTCTACTCAGATACTTCGGTATTTCTTACATACCAACCATACATTTTCAAATTATACTTCAAAAATGACAAATGACTTTCTAAAGTCTACATTTATGAAAGTGTATAAGACCAAATAGAATACACAGATCTATTTAGGCAAACATGTAAGGTTCCAACGTGACAGAAGGTAGTGGATTTCACATTTATAGAACTTAGGACAAGTGCTTGATTTTAGCTCTTCTTTTTCACATGAACCCTGTTGGTGACTTCCTGTTCCCTACAGCCCAGCCTCAGAGCTGTATTCATTGCAGTGAGATTGTTTTTTATGTGTGAGTTTGCAGCAGCCATCACAAAAGAAAAGATGGGGAAGTTCATGGCCTGTTTTAATCACTGTGGTGAGGAAGGAGCAGATAATACTTCAACTCACATTCTCATGGAAAAAAATCTAGTTATGTGGCCACATCCAGATGCCATGGAGACTGAAACACAGAGCCCTCTATCCCTTGCCAACTTTCTAATTAAGACGGATTTTATTGGTTAATTAGCTGCCTCTGTAACATTTGCATCCTAGACGGAAATGAATTTTAAAATGATACATCAAGATGCTCATTCATATGTCACTTTTCAAACAAGGACACAGAGTCTGACCATAAAACCCTCAAGCTATTCCTGTATTCTAGATTGTTTCCATTGCTTTAAAAAAGAAAATATACACAACCATTCTCACATGCCATATACTACTGCCTCCCCCGCCATGATTAAAAGTGCCTAGAAGTCACAGAGCCACACAACAAAACATCCCAGAGCCGAGGTCAATGACTCTGTTCTTACTGTGCACAGTTAAGAATGAAAACTGGCTCCTAATGATCTATGTATTTCTAAAATGCTCCTACTGAATGTCAGAGAAAGATTGAGAAGAAAGAAAGAAATACAGCCAACTGAAGTTTTCCTTGGTAAGCCAAAGATACAGAAAGGAAGTAGGGATTAAATTATCAGGGGATTTGGTTAGGAATTTCTGCCCAGGATTTGGAAAAAAATTATACACAGATAAAAGTGTATCAGATTTTTTTGAGGTTTTAAATGCATGGATGTGATAATTTTAATGATAGGTAATGATAATTTTAATACTATTGGGACTTTATCAATTATTTCCATGAATATCTAAGTTAAGTTACAATTCTAACATTAAATTTAAAGATGAATTGAAGATATAACATTTTAGGTTCTGAAAGAAAATAAAAAATTCAGATAATTATAATTCATTACATTTGGTGTTTAAATTGGCTTTTTTGGGAAGCCCCAAGCAATCCTGAATGCCAGAAAACACCTTTTAAGTGCCTGGACAATTGGCCATTCCACTTCTGTTTGTGATTAACAGTAATTATCTATAATAATTATCAAGTTTATTTACTATGTTTTGTGACAATACTAAACATTACCCTAACATCCTAAACATGTATGGATGTATAGTTCCTGGGAAGACATCCAGTCAAGTAATAATGGATAGACATCCTATGTCTCATGCTGCCTAATAAAAACTTTGCATCAATGCTGCAGGCTTATTAGAGCAAATACAAGATTTTCTTAAGCTAGAGCCGCATGGGAAACAGAATCCCTGTCAGTCATTTTAATAGAGTGAATTTTATGAAAGTAGTAAGTGAAAGATACAGTAAAATGTTAAAAAGGAGAACCAAAATTGTTAAAAATCTAAAAATTACCCGTTCAAAGCAGGAGCAGCACTTGAGTTGTGAGTAAACAAGGGAAGCACTATGAGATCAGGCCTTACAAGAGGCCAGAGATGCTGAAGCTGGACCAGGACAATACAACACTGTTGGAGGAAGTTTGAGGAGACTGAATAGAGGATCTGAGTGTTTTGAAAATGATGGCCAGTTGTGTTTACACTATGACTTCCTGATGCTGAAGAGATGCTTGCTGAAAAATTTATTCAACAGGAAACAATAACTTAACTGATGTTTCCTGATGTCAATGCAAGACATGTTTTTGTCTCATTGCCAGCTCATAGATAGATACTCACCTGGGGTTCAGAGGTGAGAATTTATGAAGTGTGAAAACAACTGTCTTTGAATTTTAACATATCACAAATGTCAGTTTTTAAAAAGAGTGAAAATATTCATTGAATCTACTGAAATTCATTTTGAACCCAGCATGCTGCAAAGTTTTGTTTTAGACCTAGATAAGGTTTGTTCTGTACTTTCGTGTTTTAAAATTTTGATCTTTGCCAGTAATAATAATAATAATAATAATAACAACATTTATTTTCCTAGATTTTCACAGCTGTTGGTTCTTATTTAAATTAATCTAGCTTTAATTGCAAGGATGTGTTTTTCAATTTGTGAATTTATTGAAGATGGATTTATTCTGCCCTGTAGGTATATTTTCAACCAAATCCACCATATGCAATATAATTCAAATCCTGAAAGACAACTGTTAAGCTAGATTATTATGCTCAGAAAATAAACAATCAAAATTGAAGAAAAATATTAATAATATAAAAACAAATTAAAGGAATTGTGACCAGTAAATATAGAAAATATTAGAAGAAACATTTACCCTTTGAAAGATAAACCCTGTGAAAAGATCACAAGGCCCAAAGAAACAATGACAAAAAAATTTAACCAAAATCTTTCCAAGAAAACATGACAAAGTCAACCAAATGGCAGGAATAAATACACAAGTTTCAATGACTCTGAATATGCATGGTTTCAATTCTATGATAAAAAGGCATAAGAAATCAGATAAAGAGAATCCCTCTTTTTGTTTTCTCCAAGAAATACTTTCCTATCCCTGACAGACACTACCTTAGGGTAAAGGATGAAAATCATTGTTCATCCTTATTAAACCATTATTTATTAGTTCTATAAATAGAACTAATAAATCATACATAGATATAGTCATATGTGACAAAATAGTTATAAGTAATAGGCAGGGAGAATTCACTTCATACTCATTAAAAGAAAAACCCAGCAAGAGAATATAGTAGTTCTAAGCATTCATAGATTGCTTAATTTCAAAAATAAACTCCAATAACTTTTCCACAAATCTTTAAAATAATTTTATATCTCATATGGAAACACACATACAATACAAAAATAAAAGGGAAGCAATTGAAAATTCTTCAGGATAGCCAAAACAATCCTGAAAAATAGCAGAGCTTAATGGACTTATCCCTACCTTTGATGTTAAGTTATACTACATAAGTATAACAATATAGTATAATACTGGTATGAAAACAGGCAAAACTGAATTGAGAACTCACACATCAGTACACACGCTATGGCAATCTAATGTTTTATTACAGGACCCAAAGTATACACTGGAAATGAATGACTCCTTTTGACTCAATGTTGCTGGTCACACCGTATCTTTACATGTACAAAAAGCATCAAAATCCATACTTTTAACCCTACACAAAATGTCATTTCAAGTGAGTCAATGAAATCAACGTTAGACTTGGTAACCTAAAACTAATAGAAGAGAAAACAATGAATCTACTTGAACTTCCTGAAAACTGAAAACACTTTCTGTACAGGGCACTCTGGTACTGCAGGCATTAAGACCAAAAATTAACAAGTGGTACTATTTAAAGTTTCAAATATTTTTATATCTAAGGAATATATTATTTGAGTGAAGAAGCAGCTTAATGATTGGGGAAAGTTCCTTACAGCAATTTATCTTTCAGAGGGTTAATATATAGAATATGTAAAGAACAGCAAAACACTAAAAACAAGAAAAATGTAATTAAAAAATGGTCTATACATCATCAAGGAAACTTCCTCCTGTTGAGATGGAAAGACTTTGCAACAGTCTCTCCTGACCAGAATATCCCCATCAAATATCTCCTCTCAGAGCTCAGGAAATGCATCTGAAGTGAAGGTCTGCATAGGTCTATAGCAGGATATAGTGCATATCCTCTGCATATGCATAATAGCTTCCAGTTTAGTTTATTATGGGCTATTATGAGTGTGTGACCGAATGGGCCACTAAGACTTTTCTTGGGTTCTTTTCCTTCTGTGGGTTTGCTGTGTCTAACTTATTTAACTTGTTTTATTTTGCTACATTTTAATATTATCTCACTGAAGCCTATACTTTGTTAATGAGAGGCAGAAAGAGAATGGATCTGGAGAGGTAGTGGGAATGTACTGGGAGGATTTAAGGGAAGAGAAACCATAATTAAGTTATATTATGTGAGAAAAGTATTTTCAATAAAAGGGTCAAAGTAGATTATAGATATAAAAAGATCTCAGATGTACTATGTGTACATGTGTCTTTGCACTAGTCTGTGCTTCCTGTGCCAAACCTTTCTTCCAAGATTATTTGTATATTTTATTCTATTCTGTTTTTTAAATTGCCTGTTTGTTTTCTAAAATTAGAGAAAAAGTATGCATGAAGTAGGAAGGGTGGGAAGGTGGAGAGGGTCTGGGAAAAGATGAAGAAAGGAAAAGAGTAATCAGAATAAATTGTATGAAAAACATCTACTTCCAGTGAAAAGAATTATCAGAAAGCAAATAAAAGAAATAAATAAATAAAAGAAGTACAAATGAATAAGAAACAGTATTTTAGCTTTTCATCGATTGTGAATTTCATATCATCCAACCTAATCCAATTCAACTCCCCATCACTTTGTATCTGCCCTATATATGCCCTTGCAATCAACACCCCAGCAAAGAAAAATCTCATCATGGAAGCTGCAATGTGTCATAATGTGTATCACAGTATACTCTATCTCTCTCATCTGGAGTTCTTGTAAAAACAGTTCCACCAAATGAAAATGCATCTGGATCCCCATGACATACGCCAAGGCAGAAAGAACAGAATATGTGAGAGGAGTCACTGTGAGGATCCAGTATTGATAATGTAACCAGACACTGGAGGCCTCAAATCAGACCAATGATTCATTGTGATGAACATTTGCAAGCTAAAAACACTTTACAATATTCAAAAATGTAACCATCAGAGAAAGCCATATTGAAGCGACTTTGTGATTTTACCCTACCTCTGTCAAAAAGGCTACAAATAAAAAGGGGGGAGGAAGGAGAAAGAAAGAAGGAAGGAAAGAAGGAAGGAAGGAAGGAAGAAAGAAAGAAAGAAAGAAAGAAAGAAAGAAAGAAAGAAAGAAAGAAAGAAAGAAAGAAAGAAAGAAAGAAAGAAAGAAAGAAAGAAAGAAGGATAGAAGGAAGGAAGAAAATGATGGTAAAAGTTGGCATGGATGTGGGAAAAGAAAAATATCTACTTACCATTGATTGGAATACAAAGTGGTGCAGCCACTTGGGAAATCCATATGGTGCTTCTTCTAAAAGCTTGGCATATCCCTACATTTGCCACTATGCCACTGTTAGGAATAGACACAATGTATTATATGTGCGACTACAGAGACAGGGGAGCAATAATGATCCAAGACATAACACCTTCCTTATTTTCACAGGAATACTCTATGGCATTTGGCTTTGTACTCAGAATTTCAGAAAGCATGTGTTTTGTCACACATGAATATAATTTCTCATTTATTTATTTAGTATATTGAGGAATTTGTTGATATTTATTGTTCAATGTAGGGAGACTACCATCTGGACTTCATTCTTTCCCTCTGCACAGATATAAATCAAAAAGCATAATTCATTGGGATGCAGTTTGAGTAAGTCTCTTTTATATTTTATAGTGCCATAGCAACTATCAGAAATGATCCCAAGAGATAAGTAGAGTTACAGAAAATGATTTCAGATTATGATCTAAATGTGAACAAAACTAATTTTGAAAAACTACATTATTTACTCAATAGTCCATTTTTAGGCATTCCAAATATTCAGATGGGGATATTGGACCATAGAGCATAGAATTATTTTGATAGAACCAAGCTGTTCATAAATGTGATGTATTAGGCTATATAGTTGCATTTCTAATATGCTATGTCTAAAATATTAATAAAGATGCAGAAATAAAGTGATATGAAAGCATTAAAGATTGTCTGTATTCAGTCCTCTGTGTCTTTCTGCTTGCTTATTTTTGACAATGTGATAGAACTTAATCAACTTTATGACCCAGAAAAAGTGTTGGAAAAAGATGAATGTGTTAAAATCCCAGGATATGAAGCATGCATATCTCCACTTAAAAAAAATCTAAGAACAATTTATTGTTTTATTCTAACAGGCATTGTGGTGCACTGGAAGAATGTCAATGGTAATTGAACTGCTGCCTTGTTAATACAGTTACACTTAGATATGGTTGATGGCTTCTGGGAAATCAGCCTGAAGGAGGAAGGATGTAACTGAATACTTACAATTCATAGGAGAAAAATATTTCTATAAAAATAATTTTAGACTTTACAAACTTGTATTCCTTACAAAATGAGTTTATAAAATGGTAATCAAACTGACATTTTATTATTAGTTTTCCTTCTTTCTGATTTTATTAATAAAGTATTAATTATCTAAAACAAAGAATGCAAAGGCTGACATAATGATAAATAAACAATCTTTCTTGCTATGGGAATCAGACTCAGATGTCTTACTTAAAGTTGTTTCTAGCTGACAGTTCCAGATGTGACTGTCTTAAAGTGCCCATGAGGGAATATTAAACATAAAGCTCACAATGTCTTGGATATTTGAAAGAGATTTGTATAATATGCAGCTGACAGTTAATATATTTAGAAATCACATTCTATTGACATGTGTACTTTGGATTAGAGAACCTCTGCCAATTTAAAATTGGCAAACAGACAAGACACATAGAACATGGCTTGCTCAAAAGGCATCAGGGAATCTGCTGTAAGGTAGTGTTCTATATAACAGAAAAGTTATACCATTGTAGCCATAAAATCTCAAAAATATTGTTTCCTAAGCAACACTTTCATAATCACAGCAGCTATCATGTCAGTGTGGATGGGAGACATCTCATAGGCTTTAATTGCAATATGATATATATAATACATATGTAATTAAAGAATAATTATAATTATGAGAGGAAGTAGGAGGAAAGCAAGAGAAGGTGAATGATGGTAGAAGTGGAGATTGAAATAATATAAGTATAGTATTTATATATGAAATCCTAAAAGAATTAAAGATATATAGGTTAAAAGAGATGAGAAATAATACAATTAAAACTGTGTTAAAGAACTAAACAGTTCTCAAAACATGAAATACAAATGTCTGAGAAACACTTTAAAATGTTCATCATATTTAGCCATCAGTTTAAACTAGAAAGTTATAACAACTTTGAGATTTAATAATATCCCAATCAGAGAGGTTATGATAAAATAGCAAATGATCATAAATACTGCCATGGATCTGGGGAAAGAGGAGAAATTATTCATTGCTGGTAGGAGTGCACAACTACTATAGTCTCTACAGTCATAATTGTGGAGGATCCTCAAAAATATAGAAAAAAGATGCAGCACACGAGTAGGCTGTATCTTCCTTGGGCATATACCAAAAAGACTATGTTAGTATACGTTCATTGCAGTTTAATCCATAATAACCAGGAAATGGAATTGTCAAGATGTATATCTACTGATTTGTAAAAAATAAAAACTTGGTCCATTAATACAATAGGATATTATTTGGCTTTGGTATTATTCTTCTTTTAAAATTAAAACATTTCTTACATACAGAAGAATAGCTAGTGAATAGGTTATATTTTACTGTAAAACAAAATGTAAGATAATATAGAAGCCTACTTGAAAGTGAAAAAGTACTTTTTCTTTTACAAAATGCTGCCACCATTCTGTATTTCCATTGAAGTATTCAAATAATTTAATCCAATCTTTCAATTTATATGCAAGTTAAATAATCATAATTACATATATGCAAATGAAATTTAGAATGTTCATTATGCAAATAAGTTTAATCTCCAAATTGATGAGTATTTTAGTAATTTTAAAATAGGAGTATTAGGACTTGGTTTCCTTTGGTATCTTGTGTTGAGTCACTAGAATTAAAAATTATATAGGCCCACATATGCAAATATATATGTATTTGAGCAAATAAATAGATTCTATTTTAACTGGATGTCTTCATAGATATCACAGTAATTATCATTGTAATCCCTTGGTGGCAGATCAAGGTTTAGTTATTCAATTAAGTGATCTTCCTGAGAGGACCAAACATTCTTGCTCAATATACCTATTAGCATTTTGGCAAACGTATCATGCTCTAATAACATATTGTTTTATTGTGTACATACTTTACTAGTTATATTGTTGTCTGTAAATGAATTTTAATCTGGCAACATGGCTGCTCTGATAAGGATCACATTCAAAGTCTTCCTAGGGCTCAGTGATTCATCTGGAATACAAACAAAACAAATCACACAGCTTTAATCCCTCTGGCTGGAATGCAGACACACCCTTAGCACACACCATAATCTGGAACAGTGTAGGGAAGGTTAGTTTGTAGAAAGAAGCATCCATGTTTAAAAGTGATATCTAATTGAGGAACAGGCAAAGTGAAAAATCAGAGAAAAATTTAAGATAGTGAGTCAGAGATAGCATATGTTCACACTCAATTTTCATGAGAAGAGATAGGAGAGGTCACAAGTCACTTAAAGGAGCAGAGAGGGAGAGAGAGAGAGAGAGAGAGAGAGAGAGAGAGAGAGAGAGAATTCAGTTTTACAAGGACAGTTTTACAGTCAGGTAGCAGGTGAAGACAGACAGAAGGAGCCAGAGAATGAGGACCCAGAAACTTAGAAGAGATTGCAAAACAAACCCTAATAATGTTATAATTTTATTTTATTTTTTTATAATTTTATGAGTTTTGATTTATTTTCACTTTTTTTTTTCAAAACAGGGTTGCTCTATAGCCCTGACTGTCCTGGAACTCACTCTGTAGACCAGATTGCTTTTAACTCACAAAGATCTGTTTGTCTCTGCCTCACAAGTGCTGAGATTAAGATAATGCACCAGGCAGTGGTGGCTACCCAGTTAAAAATTTTAATTTTTTTTTCTTTTTTTAATTTTAATTTATTTGCATTTCAAATGTTATCCCCCTATCCTGGAAACCCCCCTCCCATGACCCCTCCCCCTGCTTCTATGAGAGTGTTCCTCCACCTACCCACCTACTCCCACCTCTCCTCCCTTAATTCCCTTATACTTGGGCATCTATCAAAAATTCATAGGACCAAGAACCTCTCCTCCCATCGATGCCTGACAAGGCTGTCCTCTGCTACATATGAAGCCAGAGCCATGTGTTTACCTTGGTTGGTGTCTTAGTCCCTGGGAGCTCTGGGGAGGCTGGTTGGTTGATATTGTTGTTCTTCCTATGGGGTTGCAAACCCCTTCAGCTCCTTCAGTCCTTTCTCTGACTCCTCCATTGGGGACTCTGCACTCAGTGCAAGAGAATCAAATAGTGACTCCTAGTTGAAGTAAAATAGTCATTACAATCTCAGAATAGCAAAAACATAATCTGTCACACACATTTATTACTGCAATATATTGTGACATACTGGAAAAAGAGAATAGGCTAGATTCCTTGACACAATATTTATTAATTTGCCACATATATGAAAATGAAATAAAAATATGATAGAAATTAAAGCAATTATTGCACTGACACTTATGATTATTCATCTTTAAATAAATGAAATTTAAAAAGATGGATCATGATCTTCAAAGTGCTTGGTAAATGACTTAAATAGTTAAAATCTACTAAAAGTTAACAAAGTCTGTGTAATAGTTAGATTTTTTTGTATGAAAAAGTAAAAGCTAAAATAATGTCAAAAGAGTTGACGTCCATGTCTGAGATTCTAAAGTGATAGCTAACCTTCCAGAAAACTGTCTGGATGAAAACTGATAGAAATTTTTCTGTATGCCATAGATATCCACCATTATCTTAAGATATTGATAGATACAAGATATCTATATGACACCACAGGAAATGTGTCCACACATATACGCATACCTTCACCATAAGCACACACCATCACCATCAGTACACATCCTTACCCTAAGCACACACCTTCACCATAACTATGTGTGCATTAGTCAGAATGTCGTTTGTATGGGCCATCATCTAATTTATCTTTATAATGAAATGTCAGCTCCCAAAGAAGCAAACCGTGGCACATGCTCATGCAACTAACCCCATAGGGATATGTGGTATTCACTTGTAGAGATACTGAATGTTTTAGTCCTCTGTAGACCACTGGGCCATGCTGCAATGGTAGCATTTGCAATGCCACAAGTCAATCTTAGGAAAGAAAACATGACATACCCACAAAACCTTTGTCAGCAATTGTCCTTCTGCCAAATGAATATAAATATTTATTGTTTGTGGATTTCAGTTAAAAATGATCTTTGCAGGGATGATAGAAGGCATAACATATGCAAAGCAGATCAATCAGGTTGGAATGCTTTCAGTCAGTCCTGTTTGGGTTGATTTTAGCAGAAGTCACAACTTACTCCAGGGGTCTGTGCCCTTCCTGATACAGTCAATGTCCTAAATTCCACTGTCTATTGGTAAATTAGATCTCTTTGCTCACCTGAGAAAAAATGTTAAAATATATCTCTAGATGCTAAGTTTTAGTACTTTACAATTTCTTATGTGAATAAGCTGTATTTTGACTGCTAATGCCTTATTCAATTAATGTTCCTCCCACTTTCATGTTTTTTTCTGAGTGATAATTGGCTTTAATTATAGATACTTGTATGAACATGAGAGGAGGATGTTTACTGGATCACTGACATTTTAACAATGTTTATGTTATAAAAGAGAGGTAGTACTTCCACAGTGTAGAGAGCCTTATTGAGGTGCCATGCCACCTGGCAGGAACTTGACATCAACCAATGTGAAGATCCTCTCCCAGGTTTGAGTGGGAGCTCCTGTGTCAGCCATAATCCCCTCTAGGGTGGAGTGCTCAGACAAAGGTGAAGCCTATTGTTCTTCAAGGACCTGCAGTTTCCTGAGAAACACTAGCCACCTGTGGAGCAACTGAACTGATTCTGCTGAGAAGCTTCCAGAGTTTTCCCCCGCCTATATATGTATATATACATATATGTATATATACATATACATATAAACATACACACACACACAGGAAGTTCTTCATTAAACTTTGAGATCTTAAATAGCAGGTGTTGGTCTCTGTCTCTTTTTTGCCACCTTCCCATACAACCCCAGCTTCCCTTCCAGGTAACCCATTCAATGTAACTGTGGGCAGTTACACCACAGTCCCTTATGTATGGCAAGTTGGCCAGCCCAGTTTGTGCAGGTCTTCATGAATCGAATAGGCTCAGAACAGCCCTATACTACTATCTGTCTCCTACATCCTTTCTTCTACATCTACCTCCTCTTCTTCTTCCTCCTCCTTCATAATATTCCCAGGAATCTTGAGACCTTGAGCTCTCATTTAGGACTAAGCACTCAAAAATCGCTTTTTCTCAAGACTTTGGCTAGCTTTGAGTCTCTTCATTAACTGCTTCCCACTGCCTAAAATATGCTTCTTAGCCTAAGGCTGAGAGTAGCATTAGTCTAGAAATATAAAAATGCATATTTAGAAGACCATGTGTTTTATGTTCATTTAGCAAAACAACTTAGTCATTCTGAACAGGTCATGACTGGTGCAACTAAGGCCTTTTGAAATGTGTCTTGGGCAAATGAAACATGGGCATATAGACAAGAAAACTAGTAAATTATAGCAAATTACATCTCATGCTTGTGGAGGTTATCAAATCTGATGTCAATGTTCCAGTAAGACGCTACACATCTTCAAGAAGCATTTTCTGGTTCATAGAAACCATCTATTCTTCCTGTCCACATATGGCTGCAGGGCTAGCTAACCATGCCAAGTTCATGTTTAAGGGCTGGATGGCACGCTGGTGGCCCAATCACATGATAAAGAACTAGATTTTCTTATTGCCATCATGTGGGATGGGTATGACTTTTACACCTAAATAAAAGGCATAAACATTCATAACAGAGAAAACTCTGATTCCCTGGGTGCCATGTAATTCTCATTTTTAATTATTTCATACTCTTCTACCAGATGATCATGCCTTGATAAATGCTGTGTATAACTTTTTTCATGAAACTTAGATGGCAAGCTGGATGTTGACCAAATTCTACATGGGAATGCTGCTAGAAAGAATTGCATAATCAAATGAGTAGAGTTTATTGTATGTATTTTGGTCTTTTGATCAACATATGTCATGTATATGCTGTATCATCTACTGTTCTCCAGAAGAATGGCATACATGGTGTGATCCAGCTAATTCAACAATGGCTGTCTCCAATGGAAAGACCAAGAATCCAGTAGTTGTTCAGTCCACAAGACATGAAATGTCATCTGGCTTCTGCTTAAAGGGGAGCACACTTATGCCCATTTTGATTATTTGATATATGCACATCTATTTCTGAAAGATTTAAATGATTTTTTTCACATCTCTTTTCAATTGAGAAATAAATTATTCTGAAACAAAAGTACATAAGGAAGGGTGTTTATTAACATGGACACAAACATGGAGTGCTCATGGAAACTGATAATACTCTAGTTCCCTACAACTCTAAATGTCAAAGAATTCAAAAATAACTTCACTATTAAGGTTCACAGAGCCAAAGTTACACATGCCAACTTTAAGTTGATGCATTCTTATGTTTAGAAAACTTTGTGTTTTTTAATTAAATCATTATCTTATTTTCCACACTGAAACATAGCTGTATGTTGTCTACACATTTGAACATTCCTGTGGCCATTATTTTACTAACCAACATTACAATTGTACTTCAAAATTAATGACACACTATTATCTCTTTAACAGGAAGTTCATGCCTCATCCTCCAAAATATCACTGTCTTGAACTATCAACTGAAGTAGACTGAATATATGCTATCAAATACTCCATACTTTACCTAGAATAACTCTATGATATTTCTATTTTCTTTGTTCAAGAAAAATCAACAGGTGGAGATTTCAAAAATACACTTCTTACATGTCTTACTCCAAGAGATATTACTTCCGTTACTTCCCCCATTGCCATTCTTCTTGCTCTACCTTAGATTACCTATTCTAAGAAGGTCCCAGTATGGAAAATATATTCCTATTCCTGTGGAACATGGAACTCTTAGAATAAGGGCATTTGACTAGAGATTTCTCATCTTGCAAGGGAATTTTTTTCTATGCATTGTTACTGTAATGGAAAGATTACTTTCCTGCACACTCTCCTCCACAGACACTAGGCCTGCAACCAGACATGAAAGCACTGCTTTAGCTCTCCTGCCTCTTTAGTCTTAAGCCACTTACTATTTTTATCACTGAATCAGACACTGAGTATCCTGTTCCTTTTCAGTATGCCACTGAGAAACTTTTTTTTTAAAAAAAGAAATTGCCTAATGCCTTTCAGACAGAATATCCTAACATTACAGTCTGCGAATGCTCCCAAAGTGTTAGCAAGCCTAAGGCTGATAATGTTCAATGCTCTTTATGGTATTTGGTTTTCTGTATCAGTTCATACTGTGTATTTATCACAGTTCTTATTAACTCTAACATCTTGGATTATGTCGGGTGCCAATATTGTATCTCATATTTAAACCTCCGTTCTCTCTACCTTAAGACTTTTATATGATATGTTTAATTTGCCAGGTTCTTTTTGGAGTATCTTTATTAAATCAGTTGTATATAATTATTCAATGTATGTGTAAATTTATATATATATATATATATATATATATATATACATATAATATATATGTTTAACTTATGCAGCACAAGGCTTCAATAATAAACATGAGAATCATAATGACTTTGTACCTACATATAGTTCCAAGTCAAACTGTGCATAGGAGTAAAAGGATGTAAATCCCTTCAGAACAACTTGGCATTTTCTAAAGAATGTATTGGGTGGTTTTGAATGTAATGTGTCACCTGCTAATGTTTATATGTTAAATACTTAATTTAAACAAAAACAGATATATGTGTCTGTGATCATTGATAAATTGATAATTTGATGCGATTATTTGAAGGTGGAAAAATGGTATTACATATCTTTTCCTCCCTGATATTTTTTTCTTCGGGTACTTTGTCAGATTTTGTACAAATTACAGAAGGTTTGCATATTCTAGTTGAAACAGATTGATAGAACCATTAACTATAAATTGTCAGTTCTGAGAAAATGTCTTCACTAACCCTATATCCAACAGAAGTCTAATAACCAAAATATATAAAAAACTCAAGAAGTTAGACTCCAAAAAATATACCACACAATTTAAAAATGGGGAAGAGAGCCAAACAGAGAATTCTCAACAGAGAAATATCAAATGGCCAAGAAGCACTCTAAGAAATGTTCAACATTCTTAGTCATCAGGGAAATGCAAATCCAAATGAACCTGAGATTCCACCTTACACCAATCACAATGGCTAAGACAAAAACTTAAGTGTTACCCCATGTTGATGAGGATATGAAGAAAGCGAAACACTCTTTCTCTGCTAGTGGGATTGAAAACTGGAACAATCACTTTGGAAATAAATCTGGAGTTTCCTAAAAGAATCAGATACAGTTCTTCCTGAAGACCCAGTTATACCACTCTGGGGCATATATCCAAAAGATGCTCCATCATACCACAGGGACATGTGCTCCACTATGTTCATAGAACTCTTATCCATAAAGCCAGAACCTGGAAACAACTAATATGTCCCTCAACTGATGAATGGATATACAAACTGTGATTCATTTACACAGTGGAATAGTATTCAGCTATTAAAAAAAGTGCATCATAAATTTTGCAGGAAAATGGATGGAACTAGAAAATATCATCCTGAATGAGGAAACCCAGACCCAAAAGGACATGAATGGTCTATACTCACTGGTAAGTTGAAATTAAACAAAAAATACAGAATATGAAGCATAAAGCTCATAGACTATAAGAAATTTAACAAGAAGGAAAGTCAAAGTGAGGATGCTTCAATCCCACTTAGAAGGGGGAAGAAAATAATTACAGGAGGCAGAGAGAGGGAGTACCTTGTGGAAATAGGGAGCTGGAGGGGAAAGCGGAACAGGATCAGGTATGGGGGAGACAGCAGAGAATCAAAGACTTCCAGTAGAATGAATGGGAATGTGCAGATTCAAGGGGTGGGGGAACATCTAAAAAGTCCCAGAGACCTATGGTGTGAGAGGCTCCTGAACTCAGTGGGGATGACCTTAGTCAAAATGACCAAGAGTGGGGACATGGATCTTGAAGAGACCACCTCTATTAGATAGACATGGTCCCCAGTTGATGGGTGGAGCCACCCACCTACATTCAAAATTTTTGGATCATAATTGTTCGTGTCTAAAAGAAATGCAAGGATAAAAATGGAACAGAGACTGAAGGAAAGGCCATACAGTGACTGACCCAACTTGGGATCCATCCCGTGGAGAAGCACCAAAACCTGGCACTATTACTGATGCCATATTGTTCTTGCAGACAGGAACCTAGCATGACTGTCCTCTGAGAGACTCTACCAGCAGATGACTGAGACAGATTCAGATACTCACAGATAAGAATTAGACTGATTTGGGGGAACCCTCTGGAATAGTTATGGGAAGAATTGAAGCAACTGAAGGGAATGGCAAACCCATATAAAAACCAACAGTATCAATTATCCGATACTCCTCAGAGCTCTCAGAGACGAAGCCACCAACCAAAGAGAATGCATGAGATGGTTCTCAGCACATATGTAGGAGAAGACCCACAGTGGGAGAGTATGTGCCTAATCCTGTAAACTTGATAGCCCCAGGGAAGGTGGACACTGGGGGTTGTAAGGCATGGGTGGTCAGGGAGGCAGGAGAACACCCTCTCAAAGGCAAAGGGGAAGGGGATAGTGTGAAGAACTCTGTGAAGTTGTGATGTTGACCAGAAATAGGGTCAACATTTGGAATGTAAGTAAATAAAATAATTTACTAAAAAATAATCAATTTGAAATAGGAAATGGGTTGTGGGTAGAAGTTTCAAGAGTTATAAATGGTTTTATCAGTTTCTGAAAAAATTATGAATTGGAGACTGGGGCCTATCCACACTGTAGTTGTAATATACCCATGTGTATTTAATATATAATCTATCATTTAATACAAATGGTATTAAGGGCTTGTTTACAGAGCACTGGAAAAATGTATATCAGTAGCAAAAGTCAAATGAGCTTTGGTTTACTAGCACATGCAAAGCCCTGTTTAAATTACATGGCAGTTTGTTAAATGTACAACAATACAGAAAAAAATAGACATCTCCAAATGTTAAAGAATTTTTTAGCTTAAAAGGCTAAAAATAGAGAAAGCAAGCTGAGGGGCGGCAGCAGCAGCAATGGCAGCAGCGGCTGGTCCAGAGGAAGGGCCATCAGCAGTGGAACAAAGCTGACAGGGTCCAGGCAGACCCTGTGCCCACGACCACTGGCCATCGCTGGCCAGCCAGGCTGCAAGCAGCAGTGAATTTACGGCGCCTTTCACCACACAGAAGCCACTTCAGAACTCTGCCTCCCACCAGTCAGTTACCCAGTCAGTTACGAGAGACTGGCCTCCATCTTGGTTCTCAGACACCAGAGAGATCAGACAGACTGAGGTAGGCAAATACAACCCAAGACCAACATCGAGGGCATATAAGCCCGCCGGACGTTGGCCTGCACCCAGGCCCTGGGCTGGTCGGGGGGCCACCGGTGTGCAAACCGGGCCAGGAGGTTGTTTGCCCAGGCCGGCAGGCTGGCGTGCAGGCGCCACCGCCATTTTGCCTACAGGAAGCCAGAGTCATATGAGGTAAAACCGGCTAACAGGCTAGCCCGAGGCTGACATAGCTGGGGTCTAAGACAGTCAGGCCCTGGACTGCCCCCAGGCCCTGGGCTGCTGGGGGGGGAGGGGCATCTGTGTGCCAACCCGGCCAGGAGGTTGTTAGCCCAGCAGACTCTCCCAGCACTCTCAGGGAGCACGCTCACGCCGCCATCCTGGCCACCTGACAGACCCAATTAACACTCACAGCTGAGGGGAACTTTGCTCAGACATTGGCCTGTCAGGCTTTTGCCTAGACTCAGGACCTGAGCAGCAAGGCTAGCCTTGTGTGCATCAACCAGGTTGGGAGTTCCGCTTGCCAGCAGAGTAATCAGCACGCAGAAAAGGTCCCTGCAGCATAAACCCCTCAGCACTCCCTGAAGGAGCAAACAGGCACCATCTGGTTCACAGGCACAATCTGGGGCAAAACACACTAGGGCTGCAAGGGCACCCAAGAGGAGGACAGCACATCAGCAATCTGCACCAGGGGAAATCCTGACATCCAGTGTTGCAGAAATAGCCCTAGAGCCTCTCAGGAGGCTGAAACACCAGCCAGAGACAAGAACAACTAGCTCCAGAGAACAAGATGGCAAAGGGCAAACGCAGGAATGCTACTAGCAGAAATCTAGGCAATATGGCAGCATTTGAACCAAACTCTCCAACATCAGCAGTCCTGGTTATGCCAACACACCAGAGAAACAAGATATGGATTTAAAATCACTGTTCATGATGCTATAAGAAGAACACAAAAAGGACATAAATGAATCTATTAAAGAAATACAGGGTAACATGAATAAGCTAGAAACCCGTATAATGGAAACACAAAAATCACTTAAAGAAATGCAGGAGAATAAGGCCCAAGAGATAGAAGCCAATAAAGAAGAAAGGCAGAAAAAAAAAACTTAAAGAAATGCAGGAGAACTTGCGTCAACAGGCAGAAGTCATGAAAGAGGAAACTCAAAAATCTCTTAAAGAATTACAGGAAAACACAAACAAACAAATGATGGAACTGAGCAAAACCATCCTGGATCTAAAAACAGAAGTAGAAACAACTAAGAAATCACAAAGGGAGACAACTTTGGAGATAGAAAACCTTGAGAAGAAATCAGGGGCCATAGATGCAAATATAAACAACAGAATACAAGAGATGGAAGAAGGAATCTCAGATGCTGAAGATACCATAGAAACCATTGACTCAACTGTCAAAGAAAATGCAAAATGCAAAAAGCTTGTATCCCAGAACATCCAGGAAATCCAGGATACAATGAGAAGACCAAACCTAAGGATTATAGGTATAGATGAGAGTGAAGATTTACAACAGAAAGGGCCAGAAAATATCTTCAAAAAAATTGTGGAAGAAAACTACCCCAACTTAAAGAGAGAGATGCCTATGAAAATACAAGAAGCCTACAGAACTCCAAACAGACTGGACCAGAACAGAAATACCTTCTGTCATATAATAATCAAAACCCCAAATGCACTAAACAAAGAAAGAATATTAAAGGCAGTAAGAGAGAAAGGCCAAGTAACATATAAAGGAAGACCTATCAGAATCACACCAGACTTCTCACCAGAGACCATGAAAGCTAGAAGATCCTGGGCAGATCTCATGCAGACTCTAACAGAACACAAATGTCAGCCAAGACTACTATAACCAGCAAAACTCTCATTCACCATAGATGGAGAAACCAAGATATTCCATGACAAAACCAAATTTAAACAATATCTTTCCACAAACCCAGCTCTGCAAAGAATAATAGGAGGAAAACTCCAATACAAGGAGGGAAACGACACCCTGGAAAAAGCAAGATACCTTCCTTCATCAAATCCAAAAGAAGATAACCACTCAAATATAAAAAGAACATCGAAAATGACGGGAAGTAATAATCACTATTCCTTAATATCTCTTAACATCAATGGTCTCAATTCCCCAATAAAAAGACATAGACTAACAGACTGGATAAGTAAAGAGGACCCTACAATTTGCTGCATACAGGAGACACACCTCAGTGTCAAAGATAAAAACTACCTTAGAGTAAAAGGCTGGAAGACAATCTTATCAGCAAATGGTCACAGGAAATGAGCAGGAGTAGCCATTCTAATGTCAGATAAAATTGACTTGCAACCTAAAGTCATCACAGAAGGACACTTCTTGCTGGTCAAAGGAAAAATCCACCAAGAAGAACATTCAATTCTGAACATCTATGCGCAAATGCAAGGGCACCCTCATTCGTAAAAGAAACTTTACTAAAGCTCAAAGCACACATTGCACCTAACACAATAATTGTGGGGGACTTCAACACTCCACTCTCCCCAATAGACCGATCGAGAAAACAGAAACTAAACAGGGACACAGTGAAACTAAGTGATTCTTTGGACCAATTGGATTTGACTGATATTTATAGAACATTTCAACCTAAAGCAAAAGAATATACCTTTTTCTCAGCACCTCATGGTATCTTCTCCAAAATCGACGATATAATTGGACACAAGGCAGACCTCAACAAATATAAGATGATCGAACTAATCCCATGCCTCCTATCAGATCACTATGGTGTAAGACTAGTTTTCAATAGCAACAAAAACAACAGAAAGCCCACATACACATGGAGGATGAATAATACTCTGCTCAATGACACCTTGGCCAAAGAAGAAATGAAGAAAGAAATCAGAGACTTTTTAGAATTTAATGAAAATGAAGGCACAACATACCCAAATCTTTGGGACACAATGAAAGCAGTGCTAAGAGGAAAACTCATAGCCCTGAGTGCCTCCAAAAAGAAAATGGAGAGAGCATACTCTAGCAGCTTAACGACACACCTGAAAGTCCTGGAACAAAAAGAAGCCAATTCACCCAGGAGGAGTAGAAGACAGGAAATCATCAAACTCAGGGCTGAAATCAATCAATTGCAAACAAAGAGAACCGTACAAAGAATCAATGGATCCAGGAGCTGGTTCTTTGAGAAAATCAACAAGATAGATAAACCCTTAGACAGACTGATGAAAGGGCACAGAGAAAGTATCCAAATTAACAAAATTAGAAATGAAAAGGAGGATATAACAACAGAAACTGAGGAAATCCAAAAAATCATCAGATCCTACTACAAGAGCCTATACTCAACACAACTGGAGAATCTGGAGGAAATGGACAATTTCCTTGACAGATACCAAATACCAAAATTAAATCAGGACCAAATAGATCATCTAAACAGTCCCATAACCCCTAAAGAAATAGAAGGATTCATAGAAAGTCTTCCAACCAAAAAATGCACAGGACCAGATGGTTTCAGTGCAGAATTCTATCAGACCTTCAAAGAAGACCTAACACCAATACTCTTCAAACTATTCCACAAAATAGAAACAGAAGGAACACTACCCAATTCCTTCTATGAAGCCACAGTTACGCTGATACCAAAACCACACAAAGATCCAACAAAGAAAGAGAACTTCAGACCAATTTCCCTTATGAACATCGATGCAAAAATACTCAATAAAATTCTTGCCAACCGAATCCAAGAACACATCAAAATGATCATCCACCATGATCAAGTAGGCTTTATCCCAGGGACGCAGGGTTGGTTCAATATACGGAAATCCATCAATACAATCCACTACATATACAAACTCAAAGAAAAAAACCACATGGTCATTTCATTGGATGCTGAAAAAAGCATTTGACAAAATTCAGCATCCTTTCATGCTTAATGTCTTGGAAAGAACAGGAATTCAAGGCCCATACCTAAACATAGTAAAAGCAATATACAGCAAACCGGTAGCCAGCATCAAACTAAATGAAGAGAAACTTGAAGCAATCTCACTAAAATCAGGGACTAGACAGGGCTGCCCCCTTTCTCCTTATCTTTTCAATATTGTACTTGAGGTACTAGCTCGGGCAATTCGACAACATAAGGAGGACAAAGGGATACAAATTGGAAAGGAAGAAGTCAAACTATCATTATTTGCAGATGACATGATAGTCTACCTAAGTGACCCAAAAACCTCCACTAGAGAACTCCTACAGCTGATAAACAACTTCAGCAACGTGGCAGGTTATAAATTCAACTCAAGCAAATCAGTGGCCTTCCTATACTCAAAGGATAAGCAGGCTGAGAAAGAAATTAGGGAAATGACCCCCTTCACAATAGCCACAAACAGTATAAAGTACCTTGGGGTGACTCTTACCAAACATGTGAAAGATCTGTATGACAAGAACTTCAAGACTCTGAAGAAGGAAATGGAAGAAGACCTCAAAAAATGGGAAAACCTCCCATGCTCATGGATCGGCAGGATCAATATAGTTAAAATGGCCATTTTGCCAAAAGCAATATACAGATCCAGTGCAATACCCATCAAAATCCCAACTCAATTCTTCACAGAGTTAGAAAGAGCAATTCTCAAATTCATCTGGAATAACAAAAAACCCAGGATATCTAAAACTATTCTCAGCAACAAAAGAAAATCTGGGGGAATCAGTATCCCTGACCTCAAGCAATACTACAGAAAAATAGTGTTAAAAAATGCATGGTATTGGTACAGTGACAGGCAGGCAGATCAATGGAACAGGATTGAAGATCCAGAAATGAACCCACACACCTATGGCCACTTGATCCTCAACAAAGGGGCTGAAAAATCCAATGGAAAAAAAAATAGCCTTTTCAACAAATGGTGCTGGTTTACCTGGAGGTCAGCATGCAGAAGAATGCGAATTGAGCCATCCTTGTCTCCTTGTACTAAGCTCAAATCCAAATGGATCAAGGACCTCCACATAAAGACAGACACTCTGAACCTAATAGAAAAGAAACTGGGGAAGACTCTTGAGGACATTGGTACAGGGAGAAAGTTTCTGAACAGAACACCAATAGCGTATGCTCTAAGATCAAGAATTGACAAATGGGACCTCATGAAATTACAAAGTTTTTGTAATGCAAAGGACACTATCAAAAGGACAAATCGGCAACCAACAAATTGGGAAAAGATCTTCACCAATCCTACATCAGATAGAGGGCTAATATCCAATATATAACGAACTCAAGATGTTAGACTCCAGAAAACCAAACAACCCTATTAAAAATGGGGTACAGAGTTAAACAAAGAATTCTCACCTGAAGAACTTCGGATGGCAGAGAAACATCTTAAAAAATGCTCAACTTCATTAGTCATTAGGGAAATGCAAATCAAAACAACCCTGAGATTTCACCTTACACCAGTCAGAATGGCTAAGATTAAAAACTCAGTAGACAGCAGGTGTTGGTGAGGATGTGGCGAAAGAGGAACACTCCTCCACTGCTGGTGGGGTTGCAAATTGGTACAAGCACTCTGGAAATCAGTCTGGCGGTTCCTCTTTAAACTGGGCACCTCACTTCCAGAAGATCCTGCTATACCACTCCTGGGCATATACCCAGAAGATTCCCCAGCATGTAATAAGGATACATGCTCCATTATGTTCATAGCAGCCCTATTTATAATTGCCAGAAGCTGGAAAGAATCCAGGTATCCCTCAACAGGTTGGGGTGCAAAAAATGTGGTATATATACACAATGGAGTACTATTCAGCCATTAGAAACAAGGAATTCATGAAATTCTTAGGCAAATGGATGGAGCTGGAGAACATCATACTAAGTGAGGTAACCCAGACTCAAAAGATGAATCATGGCATGCACTCACTAATAAGTGGATATTAATCTAGAAAACTGGAATACCCAAAACATTATCCAAACATCAATGAGGCACAAGAAGATCGGAGTAGTGGCCCCTTGTTCTGGAAAGACTCAGTGAAGCTGTATGGGCAAAACCAGAACAGGGAAGTGGGAAGGGGTGGGTGGGAGGACAGGGGCACAGAAGGGGGCTTTTGGGACTTTCGGGGAATGGGGGGCTAGAAAAGAGGAAACCACTGGAAATGTAAATAAAAAATGTATCAGATAAAAAAAATAAATAATAATAAAAAAAAAGACAGCATGCTGAGCAAGCCAGGGAAAGCAAGACAGTAAGTAACATTCCTATGTGACCTCTGCATCAACTCCTGCTTCCTGACCTGCTTGAGTTCCAGTCCCGACTTCTTTTGGTGATGAACAGCTATGTAGAAGTGTAAACTGAATAAATCCTTTCCTCCCCCCCCAAAAAAGGCTAAAAATAATCTAAAATTTTGAAAGCATGTTAGCAATTGACTTGCTCAGTCAAGGTGTATCACAAAACTTCAATATGTTAAGCAAACAAACTAAGTAACAAAGAAAATTTATATTCAAAATGCAGAGAGGGCAAGACTCAATGAAAATGGAAGGTTCATGCTCTCTGTGTGACAGAGTGCCTTGATTACATGCTAAAAGCATGTAATATGTGTAATGGAGGACAGACGACCCAATTTTAACTTCTGGATTCAATGATGTTCACTTCTAGAACTAATGTTAATATTTCTGCTCTTATTTCCACACATCCCTGACTGAAGATCTCTAGACCTCAGGTCTGAGCCTTTCTGCTCATGCTGGAATGCACACATGGTTGTCCAGTGCAGTGCACCTGACTCATGCCTGACCAAACCAAAGGAGAGATGGGTTCCAGGCCCGTTTTCATGTCCAGAGATGTCCTCCTTATATTTCCGAAGAAAGAAAAAACACACAACAGTTGCATTCATTATAAATTTCAAGATTTTTGAAATTACAAAAATGATATGAGCTGTTAGATAATACATCTTCTGAAAGGTTTAGAACAAAAATTCAAATGTTTTTTAATTTATGCTCACCAATAGTTGAGACATACCCACATTAGAAGATAAATTCTTTAGAGTACCATTTTATCATTTAAATTAATTATCACAGTCAATCAGACTACAACAGAAATTATACAAATAATTAGAATACTGTAATTCATAAAAATACACAAGTATCCAATAGCATTTTGGATGTGTTCATCAAAATGATACTTTGCCTCTACATTATTACTTTTTATATAAATCTCCTAGAAGAAATAATTATCAAATATATAACTTTTAAGCAATCTGAAAATTAATGTGAAACAATATAGTGATTAAAAGATTATCTCTGAGTGAGTAAAACTGAGGAAAATATATAAAACTCCAAAAAAAGTTTGGAAATGGCTGAGGCAATGAAAACAAATACATTTATACACACACATATGAGCATGCTCAGTCTTAATGTCCTGTGCTGTTATAGTCTGGATAGGACATTAGTGCTTTGTTTTATTTACAAACTGAGTAATAACATGATAATTCAGAAGGGTCAAGGTAACATATGACATAGAAGAGGTGCTTGGGCATAAGACCGGAGCACACATCGGATCACAAAAAACTGCATGCAAAGCAGCTGAAGCCAAGCGTGGTGCATTTCAGTAGCTCCGTGAGTTCATTTCTCTTTTTATTCACTCATGTTGGAAAATATCCTATCTATGTCTTAAAGAGTATTATCAATAAGGTATCTCAAATAGACATGTTAAATGGCATTTTGTGTGAAGCAATGGCTGAACGTTACATTGCACTGCACATTTGAGACAAGTTTAGAATTCTAATGAGCAATTCTACAAGTAAAGTTTTATAAAAAAAAAAAAAACTAACTATAAACTAGGACTTGTTCACCTAGGTAAAATAAACATTGCATTTCTCGAGAGCAAAAGATGATTCCTTTAAACATTATCTTTCTGCAATGCTTGAGATTGTGCTCTGTAGCTCCCTGTAGTGTTCTGAAATAATCTTTGATCAAAGTAATTTGTTTTGTGTGAATTGCTATTGTGACAAAATAAATGACAAGAATAAACCTCTATTTAAAATTTCAATATTAAATCTTTGGGTTTGCCTAGAAGTCTATGACTTAACCTCAAGGTAATATATATATATATATATATATATATATATATATATATATATATACACATATGTATGAATACATATATGTATGAATATATATTATGTTTAAATATGTATATGTATGTGTATATATATGTCTTTATTATAATCTACCTTAAAATGATCTTTAAATTAAAATGAAACATACTTCTTGTGGATAATTAAAAGTTTATGTTATATGCTTGAATGGTAAATTAGTTTAAATTTTCCTTTTGTGTTATTTGTATATTAATTTTGAAAAGTCATTGTTGCAGTTTTATCTTTGGTGTTTGAGAAATAGCATCATATATTTAGGAAGTTCCAAACAGTCTCTCATGCCATAATTGTGTTTAATAAATCTCAGCTCATGAATGATTGATCTGAAAGAATTAGAAACCATCTCTAGTCTGAGCAACTGGATGTCTTTATTGTTAATTTCTGGTTCGCTGAGCATAAAACTCTAGGGCACAGGCTGTGATTGCTGCACTGCACAGTTGCTTCTTTCATGGGCAATTGTAATATTTTCAAAATGAGGTTCCAGCTTCATATTCAAACTTCCCTTTGTTCAGTGGTGCTTGAAATGTGTTTGATGTCTGAGCCTCTCAAGAATTGGCTGAAGTTATGTCTTAGAGATATTAACAATATTTCCAATGTTATCAAAGTACAATAGTCCAATATAGTGCCCATGCAAAAAGACAGATGAATACATTGATGCCGAATTGGGTAAATTTTATATCACTCACTTTACCTAACATTCAGAATAAGAATTTGTTTTCCTCTCTATTGAGGTTTTATGCAGCCATGTGATTATTTCTGTCCAGTGATGTATGAGCAGAAGAAATGTATTTCTATTCCAGGTCAGATCATTTATTTTTGATGGTCAATTTCTGCCTCTTTCCACAGTGCAGTATTTATGACGCATTTGTCAGAATGAAGGTGCCAGTCAATCTGGCCATATAAGTTACAACAATGAGCAGAAGCCTCTGTCAAGCCACAGAAGGCATGTACAATAAATAACCAAAGCCATTTCTTTTGACAGGATTGAATCTACAGCTTCTAAGAGTGAAATACCGACTGATATGCCTGGGACAAAGGCAAACATACGAACTAGCAACAGGACTAGGTGGATATTCTCTGTAATGGTATCTATTTCCTTCTCACAAAATTTGCCTTTACTGGTTAAAATTTTGTTGCATTACTATTTTACATTGCATAATAATTTCATGGTTTTTCCATTTTTTTAAATTGAATATGTTATTCTCTCAGACAATACATACCAAGGATAATTTCCCCTTCCTTCACTCCTGCTAGCTGTCCTGCTACCTCCCCTCTCACCCATCCACCCCACTTGCAATTCATTTTCAGAAGTCAGCAAATCTCCTAGAGACAACAGGCAGAGATCAAAACAAGTTAAGATGAAGCAAGGCAAAAGGCTTCATATCGAGGTTGGACAACACAAACCAAAAGGAGGGTAAAAGTCTCAAGAGCAAGCCAAAGAGTCAGACATGCATCCTTCTCCCTGTTAGGAATTCCACAAAACCCACAAGCTAATGACCATATCACATATGCCAAGGACCTGTGCAGACTCACTTCAGTCTTTGTGAGCCCTGTTTAAGTGACATGGTAGGCCATGGGATTTTGGCATCCCTCATCCCCTCTGACTCCTACAATCTTCCCCCACCCGCTCCTCTGCAGGATTCCCCATTTCCAAGGTTAGGGACCAGATGAAGAGGTCCAATTTAGACTCTCAGCATAATGTCTGCTTGTGGGCCTCTGCAATCTCTCCCATCTGCAAGCAAAGAAAACTTCTCTGAATAAAACTGCACAAGACATTGATCTATGAGTATAGAAGAATATCATTAGGAATAATTTCATTGTTTTACTTTTTATGACCAGTTATTTTGGTTCAACCTTTTGATTCTTGGCTAATCAGTCTCCAGATTCTGACTTTCCAATAGTGTTGCTCTTTCCCGTGGAGTGGACCTCAAGTTAAAGCAGACAATGGTTGGCAACTTTAAATTGTTCTGTGCCACAATTACCCCAGCATATCTTGCGGGCAGGACAGGGTGTAGGTAGAAGATTTTGTGGTTGGGTTGGTGTTGAGGTTTCTCTTTCTCTATCCTTCAGTGAACCTTCTTATGCTAAAGATACAAGAACACATGCGTGAAGGTGAGAAGTTCTTGCATCTGCTAGAATGCCACAATAAATAAGCTGAGAGGAAGTTGTCCTTGGCAATGAGGCCTTACAGTCACAAGTCCACATTTCTTTCTTTCTTTCTTTCTTTCTTTCTTTCTTTCTTTCTTTCTTTCTTTCTTTCTTTCTTTCTTTCTTTCTTTCTTTCTTTCAATAGTTGAATGTTTATATGGCTTTGTATCTGGCTAAAGTTAGGTATTTGGATTACAGTTAGAAAGAAATATAAGACAAGATTATTTTTTCAAAGTTGATTAAAATTAGGAGATCAAGTGGTCTTTGTTTTGGTTTTGTTGTTGTTTAGCAAAGCAGACAAAATGCAAGCTCAAGTTGTATAACCAGGTCCTGCTCTCTATTAGCATCTTATCATATTACATGCAGGTGGATGTCTCAAACACTGTGGCAGGATATGTGCACTAGAGGTTACTTTGGAGTGATGTGAAGAACATGTTAAGAACGTATTTAGGGAAGGGAGGACAAAATGTACAAAAATGCTACAAGGGACAGCAAAATCCAAGCCAAAGCACAATTTTTTTATGAAATTCATAACCCTAGCTCTGAAGTGGCATGGGCTGCTCTTGACTCTTCAGAATTATATATGAGTCATAAGTCTTCCATAATTATTTCTGGATCTGTTTTAAGTAAAAGCACATATTAAGCCTCTAATGGACTGCTAAGCATTTGAGCATCAGGATTATTTTTCTCTTTATGTAATTAACAGATAGTTTGCTTAGGTTTTATTTCTTTCTATACAATAAGATGTAGAAGAAGTTTTATTTTTCATTCTTATGTTTTAGAATCATATATTACCCCAAAACATGGTTTTTTACCCTTTTCATTTTATTAATCATTCCATTCATTTACATCTCAAGTGATATCTCACTTCCTTGTTGCCCCTCCACAAGTCCTCCATCCCACAACCTCCGTCTCCTCTCTCCCCTTTGCCTCTATCAGGGTGCTCCCCCACCCACCCCATATGTTCCACCACACCCCTCCCGTATTTCCCCACACTGGGGCATCAAACCTTCAAAGGGCCAAGGGTCTCCCTTCCCATTGATGTCAGATAAGGCTAGCCTCTGCTACCCATATCTAGAGCCATGGATCCTTCCCTGTACACTCCTTGGTTGGTGGTCTAGTCCCTGACAGCACTGGGTGGTCCAGCCAGCTGATGTCGTTCTTCCTATGGGGTTGCAATCCCCCTCAGCTCCTCTAATCCTTCAGCAAGCTCCCCCACTGGGGTCCCTGAGTTCAGTCTGATGGTTGGCTCCAAGCATCCACATCTGCGTTGGTCAATTGCTGGCTGGACCTCCCAATGAGCAGCCACACCAGGTTCCTCTTAACAAATGTCGATGGCAACACCATTGGATAGATCACCAGGTAGGGCAATCCCCAGATGGCCTTTCCATCAGGCTCTGCTCCATTTTATGTCCCTAATCTTCCACTGTACAGGAACTCATTCTGGGTTAAAAATATTGAGATGGGTGTGTGGCTCCATCCCTTGACTGGAAGCCATGCCTATCTACTGGAGGAGGTCTCTACAGGTTCTATATCTCCTTCTCTGCTAAAATCACCCCTGTTGGGTCCTGGGAGCCTCAAAACATGCTTTAAATAATACCATTGAACTCAATATTTTAGAAGACACATACAACCACACACAAACATATTTAATTTTTAGCGTTTGTCATGGCTATTTAACTTTCAAAATAGTCACTGCACTTATATTTTGATAGACTCTGCTAGCCCTGACAGTTAATGAATTCTGTGCTTTGAGATATTAAAATCAAAATAGTGTAAATAAAGGTTTTCGATAGTATAATAAAAGTTAGAGGTCTGAAGGTTCTATATGATTTTATATGTATTCTTAAATAATAATAAATTGCCTTCCATTATTTCATTAAAGGGGCTATTTGCAGACTTTGTAATGAAATTTGAAACTGCCTCCTTACTCTCTCCTCTCTTTGTCTCTTCTCTATCTCTCCCTCTCTCTCTTTCATTTTCTCTCCCTCCTTCCCTCCCTCCATCTGTCTCTCCTTCTCTCCATGTCTATTTCTCCCCTCTGTTCTCTGTCCTCTATCCATCCCTCTATCTTTCTGTCTCTCTCTCACCACTCCTTTTCTGTGTCTCCCTCTCCTTTTCTATTCCTCCCTCTGTGTCTCCCTCCCTCTCCATCTCCATCTCTCTGACTCTCCCCTCTGTCCTCCTGCATCTCCTCTCTCCTCCCTGTCCTCTCTCAGCTCTCTCAGCTCTCTCCTAGTAAGAAATTTAGGGCTGCAATTTTGCAAACTCTTTGTCTTTCTTGAGTTGAGCATATGGTATCTGAAAATTACTTTTGACAAAGAGTTTTATATAATTCCACATCTGACATTACAATTTCAACTATAACTTTATTTACATTAAATGTGTACTTTTTACCAGTTCATAGCTTATGCATCATCCTACATAATAAGACAATGAGACTGCAGCTTAAATGGAGTTACCATGTAAGAGAAACAGCATTCTTCCGACATTAGCTCCCCCTGCTTTATCGTGTTATCTCACTATCTCCTTACATATAACATCCCCACTATCTTTTCATAAACCTTCTATCTAGAAGTTGAATATTTATAATGAAGATAGGATTTGAGTGGTTCAGCAAGTATTGCTTTCTTTTTATATTGATTATTTTATTTATTTACATTTCAAATATTGTCCCCCTTCCTGGTTTCCCCTCTTCAAACCTCCATCCTACTTTGTTTCTATGTGGCTGCTCCCCCAACCATCTCCCCATTTTTGCCTCAACACTCTAGCATCCCCTTGTCCCGGGGACCAAGTATCTACAGGACCAAGGGCCTCATCTTCCATTGATGCCAGATAAGGCAAATCTCTGCTACATGTGTATCTGGAGCCATGGGTTCCTCCATGTATACTTCTTGGATGGTGGTTTAGTCTCTGGGAGCTTTGGTGGGGGGCGTGGTCTGCTTAGTAGATATTGCTGTTCTTCCTATGGGATGGCAATCCCCTTCAGCTCCCTCAGTAATTGTTCCCATAATTTCTCCATTGGGGTCCTGGTGCTCAGTCTGATAGTTGCCTGCATGCCCCAGCATCTGTATTTGTCAGACTCTGGCAGAGCCTCTCAGGAGACAGCTATATCAGGCACCTGTCAGCAAGTGCTTCTTGGCATCCTGGGAACTTCTTGCTTCCCTGGTATCTGTGACTTTCCAGTGGCTACTTCCAGTTCCCCATCCTCCACTGCTACATATTTCTGTGCACTTTTATGGCTTTCTGCACTTCTGTCTCCTCTCATATTCAGAAACTTTATAGTTTACTAAGGTAGAAAGTTATAGAAGCTGGGTTATATCCTGGTCTAGATTTCAGGCTCTTAATCGACATCTTAACTTTGAGCTTTAAATCCAATTATTTATCTTAAAGGAAGAAATTCCTTCCTAAATGCCAGGTGAGAAACCCTTTCTGAAATGGGAAGATGCTGTAAGGACTGTGGACCTGATAATACCCTCTCTTGTTGCTCCTAAACTTGAAGGCCATCTCTAATCTCAGGCTATACAGTTGGAAGATGCCATTTGCAGGCAAGTTTTCTGAATGCACCATCGACTAAAATTTCTATTTAAAGATAGAATGTTTCAGAATCCATTTACCTCTTTAGTCAGTATAAGCATCTACAGTTTACTTGACTGTACATTTACTATATTGTTAATTATTTGAAAAGGCTATATGAGGGTTATGATATTTCCTATAAAACAGTATTTTTTAATAAAAATTTCTATGAAAATATAAAACTGTGCTTAAGTTTAAATAAAAAGTAGTTCCTCTCTTTATCCTTGATTGTATTCATATAGGTCTGTCTTGTACATTAGTTAGAAATTATATCCATACTCACTGTTAAATATCCAACATTATCCCTAGTGTTTGTCAGAAGGCATATTATTTATTATTCCTGAGTATCTTGCTGATAAAAGTAATAACTATGCTCTAAATGGATCCCTGTAGTAATGGGCATTCTCTTCTCTTTGGCAGTTAGCTGCCCTAGCTGAAAGGCAGTTGCCTTACTATATAACAGCTATTTACAGTATAGAAACAACTTTAATGCTGCTCTTCATATTACAGCACTCCCAAGACTTGTTCCTCATTTGCTAGGTCCTTGTTACTTCAGTTCAATTTTGGTGGGAGAGTGTTCACAATGTCAGGAACTTCAAAATACATTTGAAGCAATAATAGCTGCATCGGCTGACTTAAAATATGATGCCAAAGCCAAATTAAATCATGTGGAGCCAAATAATAATCACTCATTATCTCCCTGAACCCCACATTAGACATCTATTAAAATAGCTGAAAGTGGTGTTATACTTTATAGCATCCCATAATATTCATGACTTAAAATGAATTTGCACTAAAAAATTTATACCAGAGTTGATGGAAAGACAAAAGTCTCCCTTGTGCATTTAATTATTGAGCATCCTGATGAATGGTTTTGCCTTTAAGCATTTTCAATTTTTTCAAAATTATATCAAAATATATATGGGATATAACAAATATATATTGAGAGAGAGAGAGAGAGAGAGAGAGAGAGAGAGAGAGAGAGAGAGAGAGAGAGAGAATGACTTTGCACTATATAGAGCCATGTAATGATGACTCTAAAAATCTTTATCTCACATGAGAGTGAAGTGAAAAATCAATGGGCATTTTAAAAAATACTAGCTGTCAACTCAACCTCCAATGATGCTGATGCTATTGAGCAATATTTTCTGGGGGTATACAGATTCTGCTGAATTGTTACCAGCACATATAATTTATATCTCATCAAATGTCAGCACAAGATCCTCTGGTTGAAAGTAAAATATGTAACTTTACCTTTGACCATACATGGGAATGCATAATTTTGAGACTTGTAACTAACAGAATCTTGAACTAGTAGTGAATGCCTATAATATTCAGGAAGGGAGAAACAAGAAGATTGGGAGTTTTTGCTATATATTGATTTCAAAACTAGCCAAAATAGTAAAACCCTGTCTCGAAAAATACTGTAAAGAAAAACGATGGAAAGCCTACAGAAAAGAAATGCATAAAATTTTCTAAATCTCACTCATGTTAAGATATGATTAATATAAGCATGATTCATATCTTGAAGGCAATAATTAAAAAATATCTTCTATGACAAAGGCATAATTATCAGCTATTTATCTGTAGTACTGTTTTGTTTTATAATGCACCACTAAGTAGTTTCTTTTCTTTCTTTAAATGAATTTCTTAATTTGGTTGAATATTTTATTTTCTAGAATTAAAGTCAAGTGTACTGAATTGTCTTTATATTTGTATTCTCCCATACACTTAAATGTAAAGTTATACACTTTACTCTCAAGTAGAGGAGCTTGTGCTGGAATTAGATGAAATATAAATTATATGTGCCAACATCCTCCCATGGATGTTAGATGAGTAATAATGCATATAGTTCATAAACTTTTAGGAAATATTATTTAATAGCATAAGCATCACTGGTAGTCGAGTTGACAGTATTTTTAAAATACCCATTCACTTCACTGTCAGGCTATATTTGAGAGTGTATTTCCATGGATTCTCTGGTTATGCTCATTGAAATGATGGATGAGTGTTCAAGCCTCTGGTTTGAGCTTTGTTTCTCTAACCAAGAAGGGTGATGAACTGTTTCTGGTGGAACTCCCATGCCAAGGCTGAATGGTGATTGGATGATGTGGAGGCATCCATAATCCTGCTGTCTCATTTAATTCTGAATCAGTAATTTTGCAGGATTTATAGAATCCTTTATAAAGTATACTGAACAAGGCAAGTGTACTGGAAATAATGGGGAGATGCGGTAACCATGATTTAGGATTAGAAAGATAATAATCTTATCACTGTAAACACTGATGCATTTGGTGTGATAATTTAGTTTCATGACACATGAGAACATTTGAAAGAATGCCTTCATGAATTCATAAAATCTCTTTCTGTTGAGATTTTAATAGTTTTGTATAGCTTTATTAATAGTTTGTGACTGAGAAGACTAACAGGAAGTAAATGGCATGAAATTTAAAAGGCTAATGAATTGATTCATCCAGGACAAATAGGGTTTTCCTTCGATAACAGTCTTTTCAGGTGCATTTGCAGTTCAAACGCATGTGTGGGATTCAAGCTCACTATTCTCTATGAACATCAGCGATGAGGGAGACATTTGTGTCCAGTGGATCCTAGTGTATGATACTACTGAGATACCTTGGCTGCTGATATCTTCTCCTAGATTCCATTGTCTTATAGTCTTAAATCCCTTGGGGATGATGTTCTATGTAATCCTCTCTTTTCTCTATCTGTTTATTCAATTGTATCATTTTTTCTATTATTTGCCCTCATTGTTGTTGGTGCTGTGTATTATCTATACTTAGTCATTCTGCCTCTGCCCAACAAAATGAAATACATCCAACACATAGAACTCAAGCCATTATGGACTGAAATGTTTTTGATGTTTTAAGAACTTAGCTTCTTAATATTGAATTCTACTTGTTCTTTATGATCTGCTTCTAATCAGTGTTTCCTTTTGTTTAATAAATCAGCTTTGCCTCAAATGAAGGATTTTTGAAAGGCTCACAGAATGATCTATGATTCATAATTCTCCTGTTAAATGCTTGTTTCTGGAATGGTATTTCCTACTAAACAATAGTGGTTACATAATATTAATGTATTTGCCCACTTAAACTTGGACTTCTTTCTCTAATAGCTACTTACAATTATTTACAACTCTTTAGCAGCCATGTTCCTGCCAACTCAATTTTATAGATGATGTTTCATTGTGTTAAGGGCTTTGCCAGGGGTCATCCAGCAGGTGAATTAAAAGCTCCATTGGAATTGAGAATTTCAGTGTCTCCATGTCGCTGAGTTGTGCCACCGTGGAAAGCATTAAAGGATTTCTCTGGCAATTTTTGAAGACTCATCAGCATTCCTGATGAAACTTGCATCTATTTCTTCCAAGGCTCACTCTTACAGTAACATTTACATTCTATAAATGTACATAATCGAGTTCAGTTATACTGTTTTCATTAACATAAAATTTTCCACGGGAGTACTTAGTAGTCATCTAAGTCTGAGTTTATTTTGGAAAGAAAAAAAAAGAGGAAAGCAAAGAAAAATTTGAATTAGTTCTCCTTTGGTTTTATAAATAAATCATGAATCATGCATAGATGCTGTTGTGATCATTAATAAGTAGGAATAGAAGTGTTCTTACCCAACCAAAATTGTACATAAGTGTGTCTTGATGGAGGGGTACGTACATGCCTCTAATTACCTATGGGGGCAACAAGAAGGTGTTGAATACCCTGTAACTGGAGTTAGAGGCAATTGTAAACCACCTCATGTGGGAGTTGGGAATTGAACTTTTGTTCTTTAGAATTGCTGTAGGGAACCTCAACCACCCAACCACTGTTCCAGTCTTTCCAATAACAGCCTTCATCAGTGGCTAAGCATACTTAGAGTAGTATATATTACATTAAACAGGATTCTAGAATTGAATACTTTTAATTTGGAGTCAACTTCCATCCATATAGAGCCATAGAGCTAATGCCTTAATAGCCAAGATTAAATTAATGATCTCTAATTTAAAATGAATCATATGCTGTAAGATATGTTTAAGGGCTACTGTGAAGTGAATTCTGTCTATCTATATTTGCGTGATTTAATGAGTAAGTGAATATGTTAACATGCAATTGAAATTTTTTTTAAAAATTCTAAAGGACAGCTTTTAGGCTACTAACTTCTAACTAAAGTTTTATAATAGAGATCAAATGCCTACTGTTTGATCCAGGAGGCTCACTTTTCTCCTCTGGGACAGTGTGATGTCACCATGCTGAGACACAGCATCCTGCTGCTTTCACTGTCCTATACACTGCTTCAACTGCTCATGTTTACTAGAACATAAAACCTATTCTCCATCATGGAAATTATTTTGAGGTCATTCAGCATATTTTTTTTATTTTCATTGGCAAGAATAAAATCCAAAGAGATGCAGTTGCTCCCCCAAAAGATACATAGTTAACTTCGTGTATTGATTTTCTGTAATTTTGGTCTGTGTCTGGGCAAGTATAGGTATTATCACTTTAAGAATTTATTTCCTTTCACAGAAACTATTTTCTTAAAATGTATATAAATTTGGAATATTGTTTAAGAATTGTAAGGTAACTAGATTTTCTAATAATAAAGCAGGAGAACATAATCTCAATTTCATACAGTTTCAAAGGTATTACATGATCGCAATTTCCTTGCCAGCTGTTACCATAAGTCATTCCAGAATATGAATTAGCTACCTGAAAGTGTTCATGTGGGCTTTTCTCTAACAGATGACAGAGTGTGTCCATCTCTCCCTTCTTAATATTTCTTTGTAGACAGTGCTGAAATGTTTTATGTACTTCTGTTTTCTATTAGGTTTTCTTAATACACTGCTGATTGGTGCAGTAAATTTCTTGAAATCACAGTCCCACTTAATACTATGGCTTCCTCCTCTTCATAGGAAGGTAAAGAAAACTTCAGAAATTGACTTTGACTGTCAGAAGAGTTGTTAGGGCCCTATGTGAAAAGGGCACACTGACCTTTCCCTGAAAGGGAAATATATGAAAGATGCATTAAGGAGTCTTTTTAAGGTAGGACATCTGCGCTCTATTGCTTTTGGATATAGATTATAGCTTATGATATGATCATTAATATTAGTTGAATGGGAAGAATATATAAATGGATAATAATTTTTGCAACATAACTGAGTTAGCATTGACCCCCAAACAGAATGAATATGTACAACTTGGTGTCAATTAGCTATCATTTTAAAAATAATGAGGATCTCTTGGGAGACTTAAAGATTCTCTGATACATTATATTCAACAACTCACACTTTTCTCTATCACCTCTTTATGTTAATTCACATACTTTAAGATTTTCATATAAATTTCATGATCCTGTATGAATATGTCTTTTTTGCCTTCTGATAATCTATGTTTGAAATTAACTGCTATTGTTATTAGTATCAATATCTTGTGTCATTATCCACTGCTAAGTACTTGACTTAACGAGTATAATACAATTTAGCCACCTAATAGATGCCTTTTGTTACTTTATGAGACAGCCATGCTCTGTAGTTCAGCTTTACTCCAAATTCATAACCACCTGCCTCAGATTCGGAAATGCTGAAATTAGCAGATTGCACCACCATGCACACTTTTAGAACACACATAGATTTCATGCTATTTGAAAAATGCATACAATTATAAGGAGACCAATGCATTTAGGATAATAAATATAGCCATTTACCACAAAATTATCTACATGCTTCATTATAATACCTATTTTCACATGATATAAAGACTTTGGATCCAAAACAACCTATGGTTTAAATTTTGTAATTATCTATTTGCTTGTTTTTCTAGAATTTCAACAAACATGAAATTCTAGAATTTCTTTTCTGATATTTCACTCAGCAAGTTACTTTCTGCTCGTTTAATTTGTAGGCTAGTGGAACAGATGATGATGCCATCCTTCCCGATTCTCTTCAGATTCTGTATTTATCATGAGGTCAAGAGACTTGGTTACAAAATGTCTTGATAATTATTTGTTTCTTAGCCTGTATAAATATACAATTTTAAATTATTTTCCCAAATTAGAATCAATTTAAAAAATAGTTCTGCCAAGAAGTTGTGGCAATGCCTTCGGAGGCAGAGGCAGGCAGATTTCTGAGTTCGAAGCCAGCCTGGTCTACAGAGTGAGTTTCAGGACTGCCAGTGCTACACAGAAAAACCCTTTCTCAAAAACAAAATATAAAAAAGAAAACTAAAAAATATAAATATAATGAAAAAAATTGTACCTCTAATATCTTCCTTCCTTTTCTTTCTACCTTTGGGGAATGGCATTTGCTCTCTGCCCCACTCCATCACTGATAATTTAGTTCTTTCGAAATTATAAGTAACTTTGGATTGCTTCAATCTCTGACCTTCACTAAATAGTTTTAAAATTTTTTCCATCTTCTGTAAATCTTATCACCACCTCCACAAGAAGCAACTGAATAATAATATCTGTCTACCAAGGAACTAAAGTATATGTGTTATTATTTCCTACTGACCTATGTTTTAAAACTATAATAAGAAATACAAAGGTTAGCATTTCTACCACAGAACAAATGTTAACAGAGGGTACATTTAAAATGTAGAGAGAGTGAATATTATAAGCTAAATATCTCAGTCCTTCAGGAATGAATGTTAGGAATATCACGTTTTTATCAAGGATAATTGCATAATAATCAGATAATGACTAGAAATCTTAGGAGAAGGAATCTTGTCTTTTAGTGTTTTAACATTGATTTCACTTAGTTCTATACTGATTTTTATTATGAAAAGTTGACTAAAATTGCTGCTGGGGCCTGATCATCTAGCATTGACCTTAATATAAGATGATCAAAAAATTTTTCATTCTGATTTTCAAATTTACTAAGCTTTAGAAAAGTAGACTTTCAAATATATCCTCAGTTTGACATTGTAGTAGATAAAGTTAAGCGTTGATGTGCTTAAACAACATTAAAGCTGGTTACAGATAATTATATGAAACCAATATTCTAGTAAACCAAATGTTTATACTGGTACCACAGAACACTTAGACAATTTTGCTTCTTTGTATTTGTCCTGAGATCCCAAAGACTGGGCTCAGTGCACAAGATCTTAGGTGAAGATATATTAATTAGTTCTTTACCGGGGCAGCAGGATAGAGAAAGAAGCATTAGAGTAACACTTTGAAGGACATTTCAGAAAAACAAAAATACAGACAAATGGTGTCTACTGATTCACTGATGAAAACACCAGCCAAGCCACACATACTTTAAATGATAAAGACATTTTCAGTTTATATTTCAGTGGAATCTAGAGCTCAGTTATTATAACAAAGAAAGAAGCGCAAACATTGGAAAAGGCAACATGTGACCTCTTTGACTATGTAAGAGAAACATACATGATCAGTATAGCTCTCATTCACTTATTTAGGATATTTTGCCTCAGTGAATTTTATTCCAAGATTATCTAAATGAAATATTTTGTTATGTTGCCCTAGTATGATAGTTAATATGAATGAAAACAGCCCAGTAAGGACGATGTATTTCCAACATGTAAGCCAGAGTTCTACAAACTCCTAAAAATTTTAAGGGCTGTGATTAAAATCATGAATAGCGTGTAGCTTGGTTTAGGAGCATTGTCTAGCATAAAAAGACATGTGTTCAGTTACAAGAACTGAAAAAAATGTATATATATTTAGATAAACAGACAGACAGATGAATATATTATGTAGATAAATTATAGATATGTAGATAAATGAGTTATTGGTTAACATTTATGAAACTACACATATAAATGCAATTCTTCATGCATGCATATATTTACATTGTATTTTTAAAGTAAGTCTTTCCTCTTAAATTCACTTGGTGATAAAGAGTGAAGGAGCCTTTACACTAGATGATATTGAACAGAAAAAAATCGTATGACACTAACTGCCATTTACAAATTTCCAGACACTAGTTAAATCCTTCATACATTTATCAAATTATCAGTTTAGCAACCCTATGAGAAATAAATTACACTCATCTTACAATGAGATTGAAAGAGTTTAATATTCTCATGAAATAACATGAGAATGCTCTTCCTCTGGGATATAGATTCACTAGGAATTCAAAGGGCATTTAGTGCCTCCGAATTCTAAATTAACTTTTACTTTCTAATACCAAGGCATATTATTAAAATAATTTCAGGACTTGACATTGGCGGATAAATGGGAACTAGTTCTTTTACATAATCTAAATAATAAAAGCAAATCAATTCATTCTTCCATTGCTTTAGGACATACAAATTACCAAAGTAAGGTATTTCAAAGGAATATTAAAAAATAAGTATACTGGAATTTTTAACTTTTGATAATGTTATGCTTTTATTGAAATGGGAAATTCATTTACCGAATCTTCCTTGCAGCTAGGCTGTTTTGTAAAACGAATAAGAGGTTTGCATATAAAACTTAGGAGTAAAGAGTCCATGTAGCAAAAATATACAATTTAGTTTGATTACAGTATAGGTCATCTTGGCAGATGAGCTTCTGGCAACAGATGAGGAAAATTGAGTGAACTAATTCCTAGGCATGCTGACATATAACTGGCAGTCCCTCTAATGCTCTGCACCACAAAGCACATAATTACTGGGTTATTATGAAGCTCATGAATTGTCTCCTAGCAATATGTTTTACATCCTATCTCTTGAGGACTTTCAGAGATTTGCCTCTTTATCCAATGAGCTTGATGAAGTTCTTCATATATGAGAGAGCAATTAAAAGCACAAAGTGACAGATTTTTACTTTTTCTAAAACCTATATGCCATACACACACCACCACATACACACACACACACACAGACACACACACGCACACACATACACACACACATCTGTTTGTAGTATAGAGATGAAATATTTGCATAGCATACAAGAATGTACTAGATCCCCAGCACTGTAGAGAAAATAGCCATATAATTTATAGATTAAGTATATATAATAATATATAATATATATATATAATCTAAGCTAACCTCGACTTTGAGATTAATTCTTAGTGAGTGACTGAATGAAGTGGGAACTTTTCTGTCCTTCAGGCAGAAGAATTTTATTTTATCCCTAGCTACATATAGAAAAAAGGTACAAATAATGAAAATAAATATTAGGAAAGATAACAGCAATGATACAGTGGAGAAAATTCATGAAGTATGCATTAAATGTGACATTTATCATCTCATCAATGTCATAGTCAACAAAGAAACTAGAAATATTTGAGAAAATCTTTTCAATTTCTCGGAAAAAGCAAGCCACTCCCATTACTAAATGTTGGATAAGATTTATAATATGATTTTATACTGAAAATATAACTGAATGCTAAAATTCATAATACATCTAACAAAAATTTAAAATTCTAGTTGTGTGCGAAACTATAAAAACATGGTTCAGTAAGTGTTCAACTTGAATAAAATATGATTTCATTGGAAGTCTCCTTTCTATTTTAGAAAGCATCTTCTTATCATCTCAAACCTGCTTCTCTATGTCTTGAAAACTGTGGTCCACCAGCACTGGCTATTTATAATTTTCCACGGCTCAAATGATGGCAGGTGCCTGTCAGTATCAGGTGATATACTCTTTATCATAATCAAAACTTACATCTTCAGTTGTCTTATGGTCACATGTTGCTGCCTTTTGTATTGTTCTAAGTATATTTTTCAAGGATTTTCTGTGTAAAAAATCTTTGTAACAAAGACTTTGTGTGGATGTAGATTTAATGAGTTGGAGTGCTCCCTAAAGATACCTTTGATAAATGATTGGCCAAAGTGCTATATTTTCTCTGGATTCTCCTGCTGAAAAAAGTGTGCTTCAGGTCTGAGGGAAAGTCAAGGATGTTCTTTCCTGAAATTACTGTAGTGCATGTTTCTTATTTCTCACTGTAAACACTTGCTACTAGGTAGTGTTGAGGCTAGAGTGCCTTCTTTCATGGGTTTCCATGTCACAGACACATATGCCACATGAAAAGATAGACAGGTTTTCACAAATAAGGTCTCATTCAATAATTACATAGCCAAGGCAATCAATCAGTCTACCTAAATAATTCCAGATTTGCAGCATCTCATTCCAAGCATGCAAACACTGAAAGCTTTTGTGTTGGTGATAATATATTCACCTAAAGTCATGCTCATTTGTTGAAAATCTTCAGTCCCAGTATTTGAATTTGACCAGTGTTTAATTGATGATCTTTGCATTCCAACAGTCACTGGGGAGTCAAGTATTATATTCTATTACTTTCAACCCAGAGATCTGAATTGCTTCTAAAGATTGAAATAATCAATGGACTCTCTTACACTGGCACACACACCTTTTAAACATTCACTCACAAAAACATAAAAATACTATGCATTGTATTTGTTTTATAGGTAAGTCTTAAGGAGACAAATGGATTTTCTTACTGGTTGAGCATTTCATACATTCATGTAACCCATTTTGATCATATCCAACCCCATTCCCCACTACTACTTTTCCCTCTGAACTTTATACACTTATCTTTTAAAATTTAGTAAGGGTACATAGTAAAATCTATATGTGAATAGATGTAAAAACATCTACTAACAGATGAGTAGTCAGCCTTTCATGGTCCATATCCTTAAACACAACAACAACAATGATGACGAAAACAACCCTATAACTCTGTCACTGAGAAGCCAGTAGCCACCAATAAGTCCTTAGCTAAAGCTCGAGATTTATGAACTTCTCCTAATTAATGCAAAGATTTGCACTGGCTGTATATTGTTGCAAGCTTTGTGTGTACAGACACAGCCTCCATGAGTTCATTTCTGACAGCACTGTCATGTCAAATTAAATACTATATGGCAGCAGATGTCCATGCTTCTGCTATGAGCCATAAGTCTTGAATGGAGAGGATGGGCATTAAAGATGTGCACTCCACAGCCTCTGATTAACTAAAAGTCCATATATTAATCACGATCTACTGAAAAATGAAGCTTCTCTCATCAGGATTGTGAAATGCAAAGGTATAAAGTCAAGAATGTAGTGGATACTTCTATAGTATTGGATTCTCCCTGGAGCTCATGACAGTCTCTCACAGCTTAGAGACCCAGTTAATGCTAGCTAAATCTTGTGAAGTAGCTCATAAATCAAATCAGAAAGCATTGGTTACTTCTGTAATATTTATGTCTTCCTTGCATCACCGAGTATATCTAAGTCAGTTAATATGATATTATTGTAGCTTCCTGGTTTCACAGGTGGGTAAACTATTTCTTTTCCCTCCATTCAAGCTAGCTAGAAAGGATGAAGCCCAACTGAGATCATAGCACAGGTTTCTTCCTTCTATGCACACAGACATATATTTGGAGTCTGACTTTAGACTTATAGGTATGTGTGTTTTTTATTCTTTAATTGAAATGTGATGGTTTTTAATTTCTAAGGATGGATAAATTTATTTTGTATATAACAAGGTTTTGATTAAAGCTGGAGCAATTTACACTTGTTATTTTTCAGTTAGTTTGTGTAATTCTGAAGATCTGAGCATTCTGTAGTGATTAAATGGAGTTTTTCTCTTTCTTTCTTTCTTTCTTTCTTTCTTTCTTTCTTTCTTTCTTTCTTTCTTTCTTTCTTTCTTTCTTTCTTTCTTTCTTTCTTTCTTTCTTCCTTCCTTCCTTCCTTCCTTCCTTCCTTCCTTCTTCATTCCTTCCTTCCTCCTTTATTCCTTTCTTACTTCTCTCTCTCCCTTCCTTTGTTTCTTTCTTTGCTTCTTTGTTTCTTAGTTTCTTTCTTTCCTTCCTTCTTTCCTTCATTCCTTCTTTCCTTCCTTCTTTCTTTTTTTTTCTGTAAAGGGATGGGTTGAAACAGGTTCTCATGTAGCCCAGGATGACCTCTGATTTTCTGTGTAACTGAGATTGACCTTGGCCTCCACCTCCCTAGGGCTAGGATCTCAAGCCTGTGAACCCACACCCAGCTCAGCACACTCTAAAATGCAAAGTATTTACACACAAGTGTTTTCTCAAATGTGATACTAAATTTGAATTGGTGATCAAACAGAAGTTATTTATTAAGCACTAATGAGGCCCAATTACATTTTATAAGAAAATAGAATTTATCTGTATGGTTTACTTTAATTGCTGTAGATGTGTAGTTCTGTTTTGTATTGCATTAAGTATAATTAACCAAAATTTTGCTGTTCATATTTATTATCAAATTAATTTAATATTATGAGAACTGTGACAGTCGAACAAAATCTTTTACTCTGAGTGTGAAGTTACTGGTTTCAGCATTGATTACCATATTGTTATCAAGAGTCCCTTCATCAGTATAAGTCCATATCTAAGATGACTTCATTAGACTGGAAATGGAATAGAAATGCCTGCTAAATATGTTTCATTTAAAAAGACCACCACTGCATATTTTATAAAACAAAGAATTCAAAACACAAAACATATGAAATGTTAAAATTATGTAGTAGAACATATATTAAATAGTAGATAAGCCACTCTTTTGTATCAATGGGCAAATGTGTTCTCATTGGATATAGGTTTACACCATACAGAGAACTCAAAGCTGGTACTTCTACTGGGAAAAGAACCTATGATTAGTAGTATGCACCTGTTGAGAATATAGCAGAATTAAAGATAGGATCAAACTGCCTTCTAAGTATTTACCTCTATACTCATGCATTAGTGCTGCTTTTGATTTTGGAAAATTTTAGAATTATTCAATTTGAATAAATAATAGTTTCTAGTCCTATTGCTATCATTTTGTAGGAGTTATTTCTTAAAGTATGTACTGTAAGTCAAGCTAAGGTTCCATACAGTGTTTCTGAATGTCAACATAGCCTCCATTGCTCTCACAATTATACACTAGTAAAAGCTTCCACAATTACTTTTCTATTCTTTTGTGATCCAAATTAATATAAACATGAATGGAGTAAGCAATGATATGGAAATCATTTGTTTTTATACTTAAGGATTTTAAATGATGAAAAGTGAGCACAGCAGTTAAACAACTTGAAGTCAGCCTAATGAAATGTTACTTGGAATAATCTATTTGAATTTCTAGGTTTATAATTTTATTTTAATCCTAATGTAGTTTTAAACTATCTAATGATACGTGGTACTGTGCTTTCTTATGAAATAATTTCTCATAGACATGATCAGTTCATATAATGTAAGTTTTAGGTATATCACCATCACATGTCAGAAATGTGGGTAATGTACAGAGATCATAATCTCCATTAGAATGTAATTTTCATTACATTTCACTTTATTCAAACCATCAAGAATTATTTCTGATTGTATGAATAATTACTCCTTTTCTATTGATATTATATCACATTAAATATATATTTAATTGTTTGATGATGGCAGTGGATCTTCAATGCTGCTACTTTCCTTTTTTACTCAAAGTCCAGAAGTATAGAGCATACAATATATGATGCTACCTTAATTCTCGATATCAGCAAAATTCTAGGTTTATTCTAAATTTCCTATAAAAACAATGGCAATAACCACACATATTAGTTGCTTTTGAAACACATTCTTGCTGTCCCTAATCTAGCTACCTACTCTACCCCCAACCTTGCTACTCTTAAAAAAAAGCCATAAATTTATAATACCAATGAAAAGCATATTACATGCATATCAATATATAAAATTTATTAAATTATAAATAGTGATATAGGAAGTCAGGAGCATTAATCAAAATGAAAATTGAAAAAATCAGGCAAGGTTTCCAGTGGAGAGGCTGGGACACCCCAGTTGTTTGACCTATAGCTTGTCCTATCCTCAAGATGTGCCAGGGTAAAAGTAGCACAGAAAATGTGGCCATGGCCAACCAATGATTGGTCCAACTTGAGTTTATTTTCAAAGCAGTTTTAATTCATGGAAGAAATGATTTAGATAAAATGTTCTCATGTGTCAGAGCCTGCCCCATTTTATTGTATTAACATCCTTTAGTAATATAGCATAATTTTTACAACTGATATGCCAATGTTGGTGTATTATTAACTAGATTATTTAGTTCACTCTAAGATTGCCTCTGAGTTTCACAGTTCTGTGGGTTTCACTGCAGCACAAATTCAGAAAGTAGCATCCTGACAAAATACTTCACACAAAGCATGCAGGACACACAAAAGTATTCAGACCACTCAAGGCATTTAGGAGCATATGCAGGGGACCATGAGGCATGCAGGGACAAACAAAGCAGTCACCCCACAGGGAAAGTGAGTATATATAGAAAATGATGCACAGGGCAGATTTTTAAAAGTGTCAGATAACCAGTAGCGAGATTTCTATGTATTCTATGCATTCTATTTATCATCCTTCTTTTTTGATTATTGGTTATTTTGATTATTTACATTGCAAATCTTATCCTCCTCCCTGGTTTCCCTTCCACAAACCCCCCAACTCATTCCCCCTCCCCCGTGCTTCTATGAAGTTACTCCACACCCACACTCCCACACCCCCCTCACAGCCCTAGCATTCCCTTGTACTTCGAGCCTTCACAGGACCAAGAGCTTTCCCTCCCATTGATATCAGATAAGGCCATCCTCTGCTACTTTTGTATCTGGAGTCATTGGATCCCTTCATGTATACTCTTTGGTTGGTGGTTTAGTCCCTGGAGCTCTGAGGCAAGGTGCTGCTTGGTCGATTTCATTGTTCTTCCTATGGGGTTATAAACCCCTTCAGATTCTTCAGTCCTTCCTTTAACTCCTGTATTGGGGTCCCTGTGCTCAGTCTGAATGGTTGGCAGCAAGCATCTGCATCTGTACTGGTGAGCCTCTCTGGGTACAGCTATACCAGGCTTGTGTCAGCAAGTGCTTCTTGACATCAGCAATAGTGTCTGGGTTTAGTGTGTGCAGATGGGATAGATCCCTAGGTGGGGCAGTCTCTAAATGCCCTTTTCTTCAGTCTCTGCTCCGCTCTTTGTCCTGAATTTCCCTTAGACAGGGGCAATTCTGGGTTAATATTTTGAGATGGGTGGGTGGCCCCATTCCTCAGCCAGGGGGCATGCCTAACCACTGGAAAGGGTCTCTAGAGGTTCTGTCTCCCCTTTGTTGGGTATTGTGGCTAATGTCATCCCTGTTGGGTTCTGGGAACCTCTTGCTTCCCTGGCATCTGGGACTTTCTAGTGGCTACCACCGGTTTCCCATCCCCCACTGATACATACCTCCTCTCAATTTCTTGACTCTTGTCTCCTCCCACACCCAATCCTGCCTGGTCCCCTTTTCCCCTCCACGTCTTTTCTCCTTCCAAGGTCCCTTTTCCTCTCTACCTCCTGTGATTATTTTGTTCTCCCTTCTGAGTGGGACTGAAGCATCCACACTTTGGCCTTCCTTCTTTTTGAGCTTCATATGGTCTGTGAGTTGTATCCTGGGTATTCTGAGCTTTTTGCCTAATATCCACTTATCAGTGAGTAGATACCATGTGTGTTCTTTTGTAACTGGTTTACTTCACTCAGGGTGGTATTTTCTAGTTCCATCCATTTATCTGTGAATTTCAAAAAGTCATTTTTTTAATAGCTGATATCCTTCTCAAATTCCTTGTGGTCTCTGAAGGGCATTTTCCAAGTCATTCCATTTTGTATTTTAAGGCAGCCACAGTTTTGTCGTCCTGTTCTCCTTTAAAATGGGCTTCATTCATTTAGTAAAAAAAAAATCACGTTTCTTAAGTTGCATTATTGTATTTCCCTTTGTTAATTTATTTTCTATGATGTATCATAATTTATCAATGAATCAACTATAAGAAGGACATGTATGCTGCTTTTGATTTTTGACAAGCATGAGTAAAAGTGCTATAAACTTTTGTCTGGCCCATTTGTCATTTGTTGATGGAATTTATTAATCTGTTTATATGAATACCACAGAGATTTATTGTGCTAATAATATATATGAACATACTTGGTTTTTATAAAAAACTGACTCTCTTAGAAGCAGCTCAATCATGGTTCTTATCACTACCAGCAAAAAAAGAGGGGTCTAGTGCTCTGGACACTAATCAACACATGGTGGTAGTATTTTAGATTTTGGCCTCTCTAACATTACTAATTCATTATTCTTCTGCTTTGCAACTCTCTGATGACAAATAATATTAATAGCCCCTTCTTATAGTTTTTTTCTTCATATCTTCCTTGGTTAGTGGCCTTCAGATGCTTCAATCTCATTTCATTTAGAATGTTGTCTGCAGTTCATTTTTTATTGTTGCTTATGGTGGTGGTAGTAGTGGTTGGTTGGTTTGTTGGTTGGTTGGTTGGTTGGTTGTTTGGTTGGTTAGTTGGTTGGTTGGTGTTTTGTTGCTGAGGTCTGTCTCTCTGTCTGTCTGTTTGTTTTGTGAGACAGGTTCTTACTTTGTCACTGGATTAGTAGACACTATGTAGCCTATGCTGCCCTAACACATGCAGCAATTATCCTGTCTTCCTTCCCAGATGGAAGCTAAGAGTCGGGGCTAAAGCGATTCTTATTGTTGAGTTGTGAGTAGTCCTAGCCAGACTTGGATGATTCCTGTTACAGGCTCTGCCTGCAGAAACTTAGGATTCACCCTCCAAATTTTAAAGCAAAAGACACCCTGTGGTATGTGCTATTTAGTGGATCTAAATAAAGTTATTCTTTTTAATATTTTTGCAATATATTGTTTTCTTATAGGCACAGTGGTCACCTTTCAAGGTTTTCATGTATCTGATTTAAACTGAAATTCTCACGCTTGTTTTCTACTTAATTAATTTCCACACATTTAAATATTTTATTCCTCACAATAATCTTATTGATGATCAAATGTTCAGTACTGTGAATGGGCTGCATATAATTTCTGTTGCTGAGTTATCAGTGCCTGGGATGCCTGCAGTTCTGGTGCATGTTCATCTGGGAGTCATAGTTTTTGGTAATACTCCATGTTTTCTTTATATATGGTGTCTGTTTTTCTAAGTAAATTTAGAAACACACTGAATGCTTAAAATAATTTTTGGAAAGCCAGACCTGGAAATTCCTCTCCAGTGCTCTTTAGAAAGCTAAAATATTCAGAAAGAAGGTAAGCAAACTGCAGAGTAACAGGCAGATATATAAACCCCAAGCATCTGTGCTCACTTTAGACATAGCTTTAAGCACCACATTGCATAGTTTGTCAGACAACCTAGATTGTAACCAAGCATCGTTGACTCCTCCCTCCACTATAATTATATTCATCAAATCATCTCATGATTTTAAATGAGTATCCACTTTGGTAGTCTTTCTAGCCACATTAGCAGTGGGTACTAGGAGTGATAACCCTCATTTTTACAACCTTGTGACTAATAGTCACTCTTCTGTCACCTTTATGTTAGGTATACTCATGTCTGTTACTCCTGTTGTTTAGAGATTTTTTTTTTACTTTAATGCAATTATTTTATTTTACATCACGATATTTGGCAAAATTCATTTATGAAGATATTGAACAAATGATTGGAATACCTCTTGTGTGAAAATTGTATTTATGTTAATTTGTTCTGATATAATCTAGATATCAATTATTGATTAGTTTTAGTCTCCTGAATATTATCAGTTATGTATGTCTTTTGCTAAGTAAAAAAAAAAAGTAAAAAATATGTAGTAATCAAGTTTATCCTTTGCCTTGCAGTTGGACTGAGTTTGCTAGAGCCAGGCTGAGTGCATGACAGATTGCAAACTGGCAGTTTGGGAAACTAGGCTTAAGGAAGTCAGATCCAGGAACCTGTGGTCAGCCAAATACAGCTGCAGGTAATCAATCAGAGGACACCTTGTTGTAGGACTTGAAATAAGGATAGGTAGCTAGAATAAGTAAGAAACCCCTGGGAAGTCTCCAGAACCTAACTAATTGTAGAATCATGTCAGAACACTAGAGATAGAGCTAGCCAATCAATGTAAAAGAACACATACCTCTCCTTGGAATTCCCCTACCTGATAATAAAAGCTAGGCCTGCAAGTCGACCAGAAGTCTAAGTTCCCAAGTAATGGGAATTCATTCAGCAGAGAATTCAGCTAAATAAATGCTCTTTGCTTTTGCATACTATTTAAGTCTGAGATATCATTCTTCAGTGATTCTTGGATGCTGACACAATGTGCTTGGCTTCCTATTGAAGATTTGCTTCTTTTCCTTTACTGTAACAATGATGGTCTGGATATCTTTTTAATTTGGGTTTATTTCATTGTGTAGAGTTATGTAATCAATTTATCAGGATTCTGCAGAGACATGGATTTAGCTTTTTCTTTACTTTTCTTTTTCTCTGAGTAACTAATCCCTTCTCTGCATGACTGCTATTGTTTTAAGCAGTTATGTTTATTGTGTCAGATTCCAGATACACACAGGTCTATGGTTAAACTACCACTTCACATACAAATTAAGAATATGATGCAGTGATGCTGGCTTTAATGGCTTACACATTAATAGCTATGGTAATTTTGAAACACATTTTAGAAACATTAATTCCTTGACAAAGAAAAGCCTTTAAATTTGGGAGTTTCCTTAGTGTATATATTATGCTCATAAAACTAAAATCTGCATTGTGCTAACTGACTCATTTTTAAATATGGTAGATGTCATTCAGCTCTATGACTATATATGTCACTTGGGAGTACAGTATTTTTGCATAAAACTGTACATTATTTTTTATGATTTATATTTTTATTAAAATATTTCTCATTAATCACTTTTAAAGGAACAATCAAATCACTTACAGATAATATTTATGAACATATATTTCCTTAAAATAATCAATCTAGAACACCCAAGGCTTATTCCAGTGAAATGCAGCTTCTTGGCAAAGGGCATGTAAGAATCCATGCCATCAAGGCTCAGGTAGCAATCTTATCTTGCCCTATGCATAAAGACCTTAGTGTGTAAGGGATAAACTGGGACAATCTTACTTTAATAATACTACATTTCAGAACTAGAAATATAGTGAAAAGATCTTTCTTCACAACCCCAGGATGCCAGTTTTATGTCTCGGTAGGCCATGAAAGTTTGTTTGAAGTGTACTCTACTGAGTCATGGATTATTTTACTCTATGTGCTTTATTATAATTTGAATCCATACAATTAACGCAAGTGTATGGAATAACTACAAGAGACTTGCAGGAGAACACAATGGTTTCAGAAGGCATTGTGCACAACATTTGTTAATATAAACAAATAACTCTCCTTTGGATAATTAATATTTACTGTTAATGGATGGGATGTTTTATGTGAATTTTCTAACCATACCACTGAAATAAATTAAACACATGGTATTCTCACTACAGTAGTTATAGACATGAACAAAATGACTTTTCCTCTACCAGAAGCTCTAGTTCAGTAAGCCCTGATATAGTTATTATTTCATTTTTATATTTTTCTTTCCAAAGGCATAATTAATTTTATTCAAATTATCCCTCTTGTTTCCGACAGGCACTAACTATAAGATGATGAGTCAGGCCATCTGTCCTTCACGTGCTTATTTTGACACCTTTCTCATTTGTTTAAATAATTCCCTGAGAAAATACCAACTAACATTCCAAAACACAAAGACACTTTATTTCCTGAATTAAATTAAAGTATATTTATAGGCAAAGACACAAACTAAATTGAAGCTTATTGATAACTGGGAAGACAAATATTTAATTTGTGACTATAAAACTAGGTGACGCAGGAATGTTATAGTACACTTAATATTATGATTAAAAACTATAGTTTGTTGTGAAATCCTCACTAACACATCTAGGTAGGAACATATGCTGTTTTTACCACTGTATTTAGATATGCAAATGAAATTTGTTCATGAAATCTACTTGGATACAATAGACACTAAATACATCTTTGTTCTCATGTTGGATAAGTATTCTTTTTAAGGCTGTGGATTATTTTTTTCAAAGAATATTTCTTGGTTTTGACAAGCATTAAGTGGATGATGAGTCCATGGGATAACATAAACATGTGTTTTATGTGGCACGATAGGGCTGAATACATGCTTCAACCACTAAAGGAGCCTCCTACTTAAGCCTGACGCTCTGAGTTTGATTGTAGAAACTCAGAGCATATAAAGATGGAAGGGAAGGACTCAGTTCAAATAGTTGACCTATATTTTCCACACATGTCTCCCCGACATCACATGCACATGCACATTTGAAAATAAATCAGAATTAATGTTTAAAGGACATAGTAGAAATAAATTTACCATCAATTCCTTCCATTGTATTAGAGTGCATAGACTGACTTACTTTAATAATTGGTGTGATTAAATTAATTTCATTTCTGAGCTTTGTTGTGTTTTGCTTTCCATAAAATACACTGAAATGTTAAGAAAAAAATTAATGTACCTTCATGTCATTTTTATGTGGAAAAAATAGAGTAAGACATAGAAGAAAATACACTAGAGAACGTAGTGGGTAGAGGAGGATTTGGAATTTTAGGGAGCTCTGAAATCTAACAGAGTTCTGAAGGCAGGCTCTTCTCCAAGGTTGTGTGAGCAGTATCATTAGCCATGGAGAAGAAACTATCCATTCAGTCATACTGCATGTAGACCTTACAAAGTGACTTGAGATACAGGATTTCTCTTGATGCTTTAGGTTTCTGTAACCTCTCCCTAAAATCCCTGACCTAACTACAATGAACTCTGTGGTTCACTAGAATAGACGGGAATGGAAACATTTCTTTGCTCTGTCATTTGTGTTCTGTCAGAGGAAATAGCATTGTTCATGACTCCTCAGGAAAAGACTGTAAAAAACAACAAAGAGCTTTCATTTGTTGGTGTGTGTGTATGTGTGTGTGTGTGTGTGTGTGTGTGTGTGTGTGTGTATTGTATTCTTATGTTAGCAAACACAGTTTCATATAATTCAGGACCATTGGGCATTCAACATTAGCAATCTGCAGATAGTATCATGTAAAGGAACAAAGTAGAAGTATTTTTCAAAGGACACATTGTGATCCACAATCCTTTGAAGGGTGTGCAGCTGCTATCACATAAAAATATAAAATGAAACAGTGTGGCACAATGGAACTGCCGAGTCCCTACTCTTTTAATTGAGTCTGTAAATATTTTAGCAGGCTCTTGTGGTGAAGACATACCCGTTGTTCAGTCTCTTTGCAGTGCTTCTCTACACTCTTTTTAAGAGGAGCTTTTCAGTCATGCATTTTTAATCAAAATCCCATCATTTTAGTGTCTCAGTTGAGTTGCTGGTAGGTTATTATAAAAACGGCATCTGAAAGATTTTTGTCTGGAAGACAATGTTTCTGGTTGTGAATCTTTAGACAAACATAGCACTTGCAGAGAAGCGTCCCTTAAAAAAAAAAAAACTTATTTCTATATATGTTAGTAGATACCCTACTGCTCCAGATGCCCCAAAAGGAGTTATTTTAACTCAAACAGCAAAGCAACCTTGAATACAAGAATGAGTGTCCTCTCTTACAGTGGTTATTATGCTGTATGCACTCTACAAGCTATGCTAGAACCAAGGGACCTCCTGCAATTCACACCTGGGCTAGAAAGAATAAATATTACCAGTTGTCCAATAAAACCTTGACTATTGTGAGTCTATCTAACCAACTCCATTTGTGTCAGTTGAGAACTATGCCTACACTACCATTCCTGCCCACAGCAGTGTCTAAAATAATGAGGGATCTCAGTGATGAACTAACACACTTGCTTTGTATAGTAGTCCCTACCATTCAGAAGCCAGAACTCTGTAGGGCAACACCAGCTAAATTGATGAACAGTTCGGATCTGCAACAAAATTGCTGTTTTAAATTCACTACTGACCAAAACATTAAGCTGTAATTATCTTCGAGACAGTTTTTACTGAAGCAGTCTTTGTTTTCCTAAAATTGCATTAGTCTGATTCTTAGCTAATTACAGCTTTGAATTTAGCTTGAGATGACACATACTTGGAAGCAAAATAGAGACAAGTGTAAAATTCATTGTGCAGAAGCAGAACATGGAATTTTGGTTTCTTTGGAAACTCAGTTATGTCATATGATGTTTTGCTGGGGTAGACAGGTGAAAGCATCTTTTGCTGAAGCAGACATATGAGAGGATGCATGATGTTTAGAATGAATATAAATATGACCCCAAAGAGAGTGGTTGGTGGAAGCTCTGTCTTTGGTTTTACCTTGCTTTCCCTTGCAATGGCACTCTGGCATTGGTTTACCTTGTATCGCTTGGCTGATCTTCACTTGCTATAACTTCATAGAGAGTATGTAACTCACCAAAGAACTTCTCAAGATATTCCAGTGACTTCTTTCTGCCTCAGGCAGATTGGTGGCGCCTTGAGGTTTTTTCTGATTCTAACTGCTGCTGCTGATGATTCATGGGCGGTGATTGCCCAGTGGACTTGATTGCTGATAACAAAGATTAAAATCCGCCTAAAGAAATATTTCTAAACATATCCACAACCTCTTTGCTAATTACCCTTTCTTTTCTACTACCTCTGTGGTTGGTGAGCTAAAAAGGAGGCTGAAGCACTTACAAGCCCTTACTAGGAGCCTGGGAAGATGACTCAGCAGTTAAGAGCCCTGACTTCCAGTGGTCCTGAGTTCACTTCCCAGCAACCACATGGTGGCTTACAACCATAAGTAATGGAGCCTGATGCCCTCTTCTGGTGTGTCTGAAGACAGCTACTGCATACTCATATAAACAAAATAAATAATTGTTTTTTAAAGGAACCCTTACCAAAGTAAAATTGTAAAAATCTAAGAACTACTCTCTGAGTATAGAAGCCTGGAATGTCCGGCTCAAATATCAGCACCTAAAACCTCTCGAAGATGCAGGTGACCACCAAACTATTCTGTTTGCAAAAGTCTAGGCATACTGCCATTTATCACCACTGAAGCAAGTCAATTTTAACAAATATAAAAAAAATAGTAAATGCCCAAGTACTACAATTAATTGTGGTCTGACCTTCAGATATAGGATCTAGAGTATTCAAGTTCTTATAGTTCTTGATTATTAAATATTATATGTAGGATAGCATATTATTAATATAATAATTTATATAAAACATTGTTTACTTTAAAACTTGTTGTTTTAAACAATTAGCTTAAAAGGCTCTTAAAGACTATCTCAATTTTTAAAAAGTCATAGAAAATATGCTTCTAGCAGAGTTCACCAAAGGTTCTCACTCTGTTACTGGTATTTGGCACCTGAAAATGATTCACTCATATCCTTGAGGGAAATGAAAATGGTTGGCTAAAGACAATACATACAAATCTTTCCTTTTCCCAGAAAAATTGAGAAAACTCATAAAACATGTTTCTACCCATCTATGTGAATATGTGTCCACACTTCAGATCCAGAAAAATAGGAGCTTCAAAAATACCTTAGGGCTAATAGAACACTTGAGGACACACTCCTCTCGTGAGTGCTGCCCCTTATGACTCTTCTTAGTGGGTTCTTAAAACATTGTCATCAAAGCCTCTGCATAAGCTTACCTTGGCTTAACATATTGCTCCCTTTAAATATTGTCTCTTCAGTATAGATATTAAAAAGATCATGTCCCTCAAGGCAAATCAGGAAGACCACAAAGCAATGATGAAGAAAATGAGAAAGAAGAACCAGCCATAGTTGTAAAAGGGCAAATTGAAGGACCAGAAAATCATTCCCTGTAACTATATGAGACAAATATCAACAAAAGACAGGAAATAATCAAATAAGAAAAGAATTATCAAGAAAATAAATGTTTAAAGGAATATTAGACACTTAAATGTTTATATTAGAAAAACGGCAGAAGCTGAGAATCAAAAAGTAAATCTACTTGGCAAAAGAGAAAAAAAGGTAAATAAATACCAAGCGGGAAATTGAAACATGATGGTATTAATGACAAATACAGCAAGATTGGTGAAAAGTCTACACTTCTTGAAAATTGCTCATTGTCAGTCCTGATTCAAAGCCCCTGCATCTGATGTTTTCCACAGTGTATTCTTTCAAAGACTTAGGAAAAGAAATATTAATTATTTAAAAAGAAGAGAAGGGATCAAGCAGAGAAATGAAGAGAGGATAAATATTCCTTGTCTCATTTTTTTAGGACCATCAAAACATGAACACAAAATCTAAACAGGATATTACAAAGAAGATTGCAACAAAATCTTAACACTAAGGATTTATACAAAGGAACTTGCCTTTATGAGTTTACCAAAAATATCAGCTATCTTAGCTAAGATCATGTGTTTGACTATTACTTCCAAAACACATTGTTTCTTTAAATGAGTTACTATCTGAGCATATTTTAATTATTTAATTTTCTAAAAGCTGGTGTCATTTTAGTTATTTATTATTAGATAAATTTACAGATTAATTATATTACATCTTAAATGTTATTTGTCCTAGAATATTTTAGAGTTTGGTCATTCAGATGCATGTTTAATCCTTTATTTTGTAAATAATTTGCACATATTTATTAAAATGTACATTTTTATTTTCAGAGAAATATCCATGAATATTGATGATATAACAATAATCAGAATTATTCATTTGCTCCTTTGTGGCATTGTGGGTTTTAGCTTTTCTTGGAACTCATTTGTAGTCCGTGATTTCACTCATTTCTGAGTTGAAATTGCCACTTTTACCTTCTCATTAATTATACTACTTAATTTCAGCTTGAATAAAGTTTTCACATGCAAAAAAAGAAAATATTGTGTTGTTACAGTATGACTATAAACAATAGTCAAAATAAGATGACAGAGGAAATAAGCAAGAAAGAACGGAAGGGAGAAAGAATAAGGCTGGAATGGAGAGAGGGTGAGAGGGAGGACAGGATAGAGTAAGAGGAAAAAAGGGAAGGCGGGAAAAAATTGAAAGAATCAATAATAATAACAATGCAGCAATATTTGAACAAAATACAGTGTGGAGACTGGAGGGCAATCATCATAAATGAATAAGTATATAGAAGAAAAATAGGAATGATAATAGCAGTGAAATTGAAACTGTAGGGAAATGAAAAGCTAAGAATATCTTTTATTCTCCTTTTTTCATTTTTTTTATTATCTTCTTCATTTACATTGCCAATGGTAAAACCTTGGCAAAATTTCCCCCCTCCCAAAAGCCCCCTCCCCAATGATTCCCTACCCCTCCTCCCACCCCCTGCCTCCATGTATATGCCCCTCTTCCAGACACAGTCCCACCTGCCTTACAACTCCCTCCCCATCTGTTTCCCTTTGTTGTGGCCTCTATTGAGCCTTTACCTGACCAAAGACCATTCCTCCCACTGATGCCCAAAAAGGCATTCCTCTGCCACATTTTTGGCTGGAACCATGTATACCTCTCGGTTGATGGTTCAGTTCCTGGAAGTCTTGGGGTGTCTGTGTATCCGAAGTCATTGTTCTTCCCATGGGGCTATATACCCCTTCAGCTCCTCTGGACCACCCTCCAGATCCTACGTTTGGGACCCCAAGCTCAGTCCAATAGTTGGTTGCTAGTTTCTGCCTCTGAATTTGTAAGGCTCTGGCAGGGCCCCTCTGGAGACAGCCATGGCATGCTCCTTTTGGTATACTCTTCTCATTGTTGTAGTGTTGGGGTTTGCTGACTATTTATACAATGAATCCCCAGGTTGGGCTCTCCCTCGGTGACCTTCACTTCAGACTCTGCTCCACACAATGCCTCCCTTGTTCCTCCTGTGAGCATTTTGTTCCCTTTCTCAGAGGAACCATAGCACCCTCACTTAAGTCCTCATTCTTCTTGAACTTCCTGTGCTGGGTGAATTGTAACTTGTTTATTTTGAGTTTTTGGACTAGCATCCACTTATTGGTGACTGCATACTATGTGCCTTCTTTTGTGACTGGGTTACCTCGCTCAGGATGACACTTTCTAATTCCATCCATTTGCCTAAGAATTTCATGAATTCATTGTTTTTAATAGCTGAATAGTACTCCATTGTGTATATATACCACAGCTTCTGTATCCATTCCTCTGTTGAGGGACATCTGGGTTCTTTCCAGCTTCTGGCTATTATAAATAAGGCAGCTATGAACATAGTGGAGCATGTGTCCTTATTACATGTAGGAGCATCTTCTGGGTATATGCCCAGGAGTGGTATAGCTGGGTTCACAGGTAGTACAATGTCTCATTTTCTGAGGAATCACCAAACTGATTTCCAGAGTGTTTTTTACCAGCTTGAAATCCCACCAACAATGGAGAAGTGTTCCTCTTTCCCCACATCCTCTCCAGGATCTGCTGTCCCCTGAGTTTTTCATCTTAGCCATTCTGACTGGTGTAAAGTGGAATCTCAGTGTTGTTTTGATTTGCATTTCTCTGATAACTAAGGATGCTGAACATTTCTTTAGGTGCTTTAGAGCCATTTGAGTTTCCTCAGTTGAGAATTCCCTGTTTTTCTCTGTACCCCATTTTTAAATAGGGTTATTTAATTCTCTGGAAACTAACTTCTTGAGTTCTTTGTATACATTGGATATTAGCCCTCTATCAGATGTAGGGTTAGTAAAGATCTTTTCCCAATTTGTTGGCTGTCGTTTTGTCCTATTGACTATGTCCTTTGCCTTACAGAAGCTTTGCAGTTTTATGAGGTCCCATTGTCAATTCTTGTTATTAGACCATAAGCAATTGATAGCTTAGCCAAGGAAGAAATAAAGAAAGAAATTAAAGACTTCTTAGAATTCAATGAAAATGAAGACACAGCATACCAAAATTTATCGGACACAATGAAAGCAGTGCTAAGAGGAAAACTCTTAGCTCTGTGTGCCTACAAAAAGAGAATGAAGAGAGCTTACACTAACAGCTTAACAGTGCACTTGAAGGCTCTAGAACAAAAGGAAGCAAATACCCCCAAAAGGAGTAGACAGCAGGAAATAATCAAACTTAGGGTCTAAATCAATCAAGCAGAAACAAAAAGAGCTATATAAAGAATCAACAAAACAAGGAGCTGGTTCTTTGAAAAAATCAACAAGATAGATAAACCCTTAGCCAGACTAACCAGGGGGCACAGAGACAGTATCCAAATTAATAAAATCAGAAATGAAAAGTGAGATATAACAACAGAAACTGTGGAAATTCAAAAAATCATCAGATCCTACTACAAGAGTTTATACTCAACAAAGTTTGAAAACCTGGATGAAATGGAGAAATTTCTAGATACATACCAGGTGCCAATGTTAAAACAGGATCAGATAAACCATCTAAATAGTCCCATAAGTCATGAGGAAATAGATGCAGTCATTAATAGTCTCCCTTCAAAAAAAAGCCCAGGACCAGATAGGTTTAGCAGGGAATTCCATCAGATCTTCAAAGAAAAGTTAATACCAATACTCTTCAAACTTTTCCATGAAATAGAACCTCAAGGAACACTACCTAACTCATTCTATGAAGCCACAATCACGCTTATACCTAAACCAAACAAAGACCAGACAAGGAAGGAGAACTTCTGACCAATCTCCCTCATGAACATTGATGCAAAAATAATGAGCAAAATCCTGGCCACCTGAATCCAAGAATGCATCAGAACTATAATTCACCACAATCCGGTAGGCTTCATCCCAGGGATGCAGGGATAGTTCAACATATGGAAATCCATCAATGTAACTCACTACATAAACAAACTAAAGGAAAAAAAAACACATGGTCATTTCATTAGATGCTGAAAAGGCTTTTGACAAAATTCAACATCTCTTCATGATAAAAGTCTTGGAGAGATTGGGAATCCAAGGCCCATACCTAAACATAGTAAAAGCAATATACTGCAAAGCAGTAGACAACTTCAAACTAAATGGAGAGAAACTTGAGGCAATCCCACTAAAATGGGGACCAGACAAGGCTGCCTACTCTCTCCCTATCTATTCAATATAGTACTTGAAGTCCTAGCCAGAGAAATCAGGCAGCAAAAAGAAGTCAAAGGAATACAAATTGGAAAGGAAGAAATCAAACTATGACTATTTGCAGATGATATCATAGTATCCTTAAGTGACCCCAAGACTTTCACTAAAGCTGATAAACAACTTCAGCAAAGTGGCTGGATATAAAATTAACTCAAGCAAATCAGTAGCCTTCCTCTACTCAAAGACTAAACAAGATGAGAAAGAAATTTGTGAAATGACACCCTTCATAATAGTCCCAAATAATATTTCAAACCTAGGTGTGACCCTGACAAAGCAAGGGAAGGGTCTATATGATAAGAACTTTAAGCCTCTGAAGAAATAAATCGAAGAAAGTCTCAGAAGACAGAAAGATCTTCCATGTTCATGGATTGGCAGGATCAATATAGTAAAAATGGCCATCTTGCTGAAGGCAATCTACATATTCAATGCAATCCCCATCTAAATTCCAAATCAATTCTTCATAGATCTAGATAGATCTTAAATTCATCTGGAATAACAAAAAACCCAGGATAGCAAAAACTATTCTCCACAACAAAAGATATTCTGGAGGAATCACCATCCCTGACCTGAAGCTCTACTACAGAGCAATAGTGATAAAAACTGTTTGGTATTGGTATGCAGGCAGGCAGGAAGATCAATGCAATAGAATTGAAGACACAGAAAAAAATCCACACATGTACAGTCACTTGATATTTGACAAAGGAGCTAAAAACATCCAGTGGAAAAAAGACAGCATTTTTAACAAATGGTGCTGGATCAATTGGAGGTCTGTATGCAGAAAAATGCAATTTGACCCATTCTTATCTCCTTGTACAAAGCTCAAGTCCAAGTGGATCAAAGATCTACAGATAAAATCAGACACCCTGAAGCTTATAGAGGAAAAAGTTGAGACAAACCTTGAATACTTGGGCACAGGAGAAAAGATCACCAATGGCTTTATTCTCCTCCTTAAGAACCAGAGAACAAGGACAAAAAAAAAAAGAAATAATAAAGAGGTGAAGTTTGAACTTTAGACCCAATAGTCATGATGTCCTGACAGAAGAAAACACAGGTAAAAGTTGAAAAGTAAACAAAAGGTGCGGGAAGGACACAGATGACAAAGCAGAGGTCTGTGACACTGACAATGGCTTTCCCGGAGGAGCATCCGACACTTTAGATCATTCAAAGTGCATTAATTTTATGTCTTATATTTAATCCACAAATCTATGCTCTACTAATGTTCCAGAGAAGATATAAAAGATTTATGTAGAAAGCTAAACATATTCTCTTACAAGAACCAAATATAGTTATTCAGATTCTAGTACTTTCCTCTCCATTCTTCATGAACTATGTGACTATCTTGAGATAAAAATACAGAAATAAACATAGAGAGAAACTTGAGAGATTGCTCAGCAATTAGAATTCTTGCTACTCTTGTGGTGGAACACTTGGATTCATAACAGAGTATTAGTGAAGAGAAAGAAGTGTTAATGGAGCACTAGAATACCTTTATTAGGAACAATTTTCAAATACAGAAATGAACAGCTCATCAACAGTCACTCTGAGAACAACAATAATTTCAAAAAAATCAAGCAGATAACATCATAAATTCCATACTCTATGAGTTCAGTCAAAAGCAAGCAGTGATATCATAATAATAATCAGTTTACCAAGACCAGTTTACTATAATGGCCAGAGTTCAAAAGATCTTGGGCTTCACTTGGGCTTCAGAACCAATATTTGATGTTCTAATGTCATCTATTTTCTACTCAGAATAAATGGATCTCAAGAGAAACAATGGGAGCAGAGAGCAGGGACAGCTTCAGTCTTAAGTCTATGTCAGTGTAGAGGATAAAAGCCAAAAATTGCACTACTAGAGATAAGGCCAGATATGATAAGACCTATAAACCTAACTAAGTGTTGACTTGATATAAAATGTATACAAATATCACAGTACTGGAATGTGAGTTATTTTATCTAGAACTGAAGATTTTGAGTATAACTTTAACTGTTTTTCTTAATTTTTGCTTGTATATAATCATCCTTAAATTATTATGACTGAAATTAATATTAGCAAATACAGAGGATAATATACATTTTAAGTTTTATTTACAGATATCTTCAGATCAGTGCTGTTAAAGAGATGTCACTGCTTTGTCATGGCAGTTCATTTGAATAAAGGAAAGACATTTCCTATTTGGTGCCTTGTGAAAGATGTGGCAGTAAACAATTGTTTTATTTCTTAAATTTTCTGGGAATATGCTAAATAATATTTACATAAAATAAATGAAGTAACCATATTTAAAGTTTTATATAAAAAAACCAATCCATATATGAGAATTGCTACAGTAAAGAATTAACTCTTCTTAGGAGAAAAAGTACAGGAAAATATTACACAGGGAAATCTTTCAAAATTCTAATTTCTTGTATATCATCACATCAAATGCACATGATATCTTATTTTGCTTATTTCAAGGGTAGAAAGTAGAAAAAAAGAGTGATTCATCAACTTTCTCAAGGGTTCTTCCTATAAAATCCACAAAACCTGTATTGAACATCATTAGTTGATACCATTGTAACATAAACTGAGGACTTTTGAGTTTTTTTAAACCATAAAATACAGAATGAGCATTGTTGAATTTTAAGAAGTAATTTTAGCATGAATCAAACAACAAATGTTGAAAGGATATCCTCTGAATTTCAAAAGGCTGAAAGAAAAGATTTTGAAAGTTTTAATATAAAGGAATTATAAGCCACTGAGACACCTCCCCCCAAAACAAATCTTCAGTATTATGAGTCACTAGGTTGAAGGAATTGAAGAGACTCCCCAAATAACATGATTTATTATCATAGCCCTTGATTGCCTCTCAGAACATAAAGATAACAAACTATAGTTGAAGACACTACACACTTTAAACACAGGATTTGGAGGAATGAGCTAGAGATGACCTGGAAGCCTTTTAGATAAGTGTTAATTCTCACAGTAGCTGAAAGTACTCTCAGTGGAGAAGCAGGACCGTGGTGGCGCACGCCTGTAATCCCAGCACTCTGGGAGGCAGAGGCAGTCAGATTTCTGAGTTCGAGGCCAGCCTGGTCTGCAGAGTCAGTTCAAGGCAGCCAGGGCTATACAGAGAAACCCTGTCTCTAAAAAACTAAATCCAAACAAAACAAAACAAAACAAAAAAAGATTCCAGTGGAGAAAAGCAGTCAGTAGTCTCAACCAATTGTAACCTGTGAACCACAACAATGATTACCATGACAAGATACTCCAAAGTATGCAATAAAGACCTTAGGGTCAGCTAACAGCTGTCTAAAATTAAATGTAAAGCTAGCTCAGTAGGAGGGTATTCATGCCTCATCCTGTAAACATGGCCAGCTATCCAAAGCTGAGGGTGCTGGCTATGGCAACTATTCTGTCACTTACACAAACATGCATAATTTCCATATCCTTATATCGACCAGTAAGAGTAGCTATCCCTACACATCAAAAAGATTTTCCCCTCTAGCAAAGGCCATTTCCAAAATTCTCAATGGTTCACAGTTCACGAACTGATCATGCATACTGAACTCTAATTGATCCTTCCACAATACAACCCTGACACCTAACTGTTGAGCACACTATAGAAAAAAATTAAGAGCTGGAGGACCGGGATGTCTGCCATCAAAGAGTGATTTTTCTATATGTGTCAGGGATGTTGCACCCATGACATCTCAAAAAAGTGGCTGACTAAACAAGACCTGAATATTGACAACACCAGTTGTGATGCCAATGTGTATAGCAGAAATGTGAAAAGATCCCACCTCTCCATTAAGATCTATAGACAAGTAACAACTTCTGAGAATGAAAATCAGGATTCTCCATGGACAAGTTGCCTGATAGGTTATTCAATGACAACTGATAAGCCTTGAATATATAATATATGAATAACAACAAATTGGGTCACTAAAATATCATAGAAAGATAATAGGTGATGAAGAGAGTGGATAGATGATAGACAGAGAGACAGACAGATAGTCAAATAGATGATAGATAGACCTATAAACAGATATAGATATTTAAAGAAGTCAGAAATTTAAAGCATAGTGGACAAACACAGAAGTTTAAGAGGAAGAGAGAGGAATGAAAATAACATATTTGATACTCTGGTGAAATGTTCAAAACTATAAAATATCTCTAGTGAAGTGGAAACTTGTGATTTCTTTAGAAAATAATTTGTGCCAAATGGTGGTTTGCTGGGGGAGACACAGATGAAGGGATGTTTTGCTAAAACTAGCACATGAAAGCACACTTGATAAAGAATTCTCCGCTAATAATGCACATGCATTGGTTGGCCTTAAGCTCCATTTGTCATGACGCCATAGAGAGAAAAGCACCAAAACCCTTGTGGTAGTGTTTTAGGGATACTTTCTACTTCTGAAGACATAAGATCTTGTAAGAAGAAAGATGTGAATATTGGAAGATAATAAAACAATAGTCAATAGATGGCAGCTAGGTATCTTCTAATACCTAAAAATTGCCAATGTGTGGTTCAAGTCAAATCATTGCATAACTATATGAGGAAATGTCAGCCAATAAAAAACAACAGACATAAAAACAAAGAAAATATTAGGAGGGAATTTTTAAGAAGAATTTAAATACATACTCTATTATTAAAATGGATTTCTATTAATTATAAAAAGAAGCAAAAATGGAAAATATATTTCTAAAATTTCATACTAGTTCATATTCTCAAATGAACTAGTTACAGGTCATTAATTAGAAAAAGTATTCTTATTCACCATGTTAAGAAACTGTAGTTTAAGAGACTGAAGAAGGGACCAAGTAGTGGAAAACATCTGCTTCTCATTCAGAGATATTTCCCAAAACCTACATCATGGCACAAAACTCTATGAACCTCCATGATAACACTTTCTGCACTCTCTCTGGCCTCCATGGGAATGGCCCACTCATGGTATACTTACACACACGCAGGAAAAGCACACACACACACACACACACACACACACACACACATATATATATATATATATATATATATGCACACACATGTGTGCATGCATACACACATCAATAAAACTTTTAAATATATTTCATATATATTTATATATTTCATATATATTTATGTATATTTCATATATATATATATATATATATTTCACATATATCTATATATTTCACATATATCTATATATTTCATATATATTTATATATTTAATATATTCATATATTTCATATATTTTTTATATTTCATATATATTATATATATTTCATATATATTTATATATATTTCATATATATTTATATATTATATATTTATATATTTCATATATATTTATAAATTCCATATATATTTATTTATATTTCCATATATTTATTTATATTTCATATATATTTATATATATTTCATATATATTTATATGTACTTCATATATATTTATATATATTTCATATATATATATGATATATATATCATATATATATAAAAAAGAACATTTACAGATTATAAGTAAAGAAAATGAAGAGCTGTAAACCTAGTATTTAAGACCACCCTGGATTTATTCCCAGTACCCCTGAGGCAGTTCATAACCATTTATAACTGCAGTGACAGGGGACTCTATGCCCTTTCCTGGCTCTGTGGGAGCAGGGAACATATGTGGTTCACAGACTTACATGCAGTTAAAACACTTAAATACATAAAATAAAATAAATATTTTTAGCAGAAAAAATGAAACTGAAAATTATTGAGTTTTTTAAGATGTAAAACCATTGCAGGTGTGGGGTACATATAAGTATAACTAATAAATTAAGTTCTTAATAGTATGAGTGACAGAAATACAATAAAATAACAATAAAAGACTGTACTTTACAATTCCAGTAACAGACTAGCACATTTGGGTCATGAAGAATTTCATTGCAAGCAAGCTGTTAAGCTAGAACCATTTCTAATATATCTATCTAGAAAAGCAAAATATGGTTTGGTTAGCTTTACCAGTATATGTTCCTACTCATTATGAGACAGCAAAATGTGAATGAGTAACTTATCCTTGTTACTAATTACATATTAACTTCAACTACAGTAAGCAAAAGTTTGATTTACTTCAATAATTCACTTCATTAGCATGTTCATATTCTGTAGCTTCACACTGTAAAGGAGTTAATTTATACACAGTGACAAAAATAGTCATAGGATTTAACAAATATCTCTACAACAGAAAATATAGTTCTTAGGCCTCTCTCTCTCTCTCTCTCTCTCTCTCTCTCTCTCTCTCTCTCTCTCTCTCTGTGTGTGTGTGTGTGTGTGTGTGTGTGAGTGTGTGTGAGTGTGTGTGTGTGTGTGTGTGTGTGTGTGTGAAGGGGGAGAAGTAATCTCCAAATGCCATATGCGTCATCTAGTTCATCTCTGACAAAAGTGCCGAAGCAATCTATCACTGCCTAGGTGGAGAAAGGAACCTCATTGCTTTATGCAGTAACTAAAGTTAAATTCTGCTCACATACCTGAAGAGTGTAAATAAAGCACACTGTGTGGTTCATTTAAATCACTTATGGCCTTCTCCATGTTTACTTTATGCACACTGCAAATTAATTTTATTTCTACTATCAATTTTACATTTAAATATTTATAAACATCATTCGCTATAGGAGATGCAGAGACATCTAATGGACAAGAACATCTTGCAACACTGTTCATTTTACCACTCTATGGCTAACATAGAAATAAACATGGGGTATTTTATATATTTAAATTTTTCCAAGACCCCATTCCTGAAGAGACCAAATACTTTAGCTTCAGCACATGGAGAAATTTGTCCCAAAGTTGGCAGGATTTATTCTTCATAATGCCAAAAGGTACTACGGAGTCTGTTGGAAGAGAAAAGACATCAGTGGTCTTACCCAATACTAGAACTTGCATGCTGCAATACCAACCAATCAAGGAAGATGTGACCCCTGATAAAATAGTAGGAGAGCTGTTATAGGCTACCTGTTCTCCCATTGGATGTGAGGCTTGTTTCACATATGGAATGGAAACAGAGCGATTTTTGTAGTGAAGTTTAATGGATTAAGCAAGGAGGTGTCTGGAAGAATAGAAGATAATAAAGACTGGGTGTTGGGGGAAATTGGACAAAAAATGGTGTATGAAACCCAATGTGGTAGCCTACTGTCTCACAACTCAATTTTAAACATTGAAGGAAGAGTAGAATAAATATGATATTCAAGGAGAGGAAGAAATACTGAGAGTTAAAGGATGAATTGAAAGAAATGGGGATATGGAGAAAAGGAAGAAATGGGCAGATTAACTAAAACCACAGAAGTCTATGGAAGTCTTATGGAACCTACTAGTTACTCAGCTAATTTTACAATATGATTTTAAAATGTTAGAGTTTAAATGGAATGACTTCATATGGACAATACTGCTCCAAGAATTCATAGATTGTGAAATTAAAACTGCAATACAGTGCATGCGACATCTCCAAACAAGTTATTGGTCAGAGAGAGCATTAACATCGTAAGGAAACATGAGTATTCCCATAAGTACCCACAGTGAGTACACAGTAATATTATTACTAAAGACAATAGTCTTTGGTCCTAGATAAACAGCTCTCAGGGAACCCTGGAAAAGAGTAAGTGGAACTAATGTGTAAACCTCAAGCTTTTTCCATCATGTCTACCTCATAGGAATACAAAACGCTCTTTACCTGGTAGGGGAGAAAAATATTAAGTTGTGTTACCCAGGGATAGATTCCACAAGTCACAATTCTGACCTAAGGCAAGATCTTCTTACTGGTGTAATGATGATATGACTTTCACAGACCAACTAACAACTTTCTGACTGGTTTTCAGGTCTGCTCCATAGAAGGGAATTTCAACACTGGTATAGTAATACTGGTTACTGACTATCCAGTATCAAATGGTCAGCCCTGAAATCATACCATTATATAGACTGTGTACCATTATATAGATATTATGCATCTAGGGATATCTATGTGACAGCTCTTAAACTCCAAAAACAAACAAAAAAGCAAAACATAAACAAAATAGAAAAACATGGATTTAAAAATGAGCAAAGGGAAAGGCAAATGTGGGATGGTTTTGATGGAGAAAAGGGAAAGGGAAGATATAATTCTATTAATTATAGTTTCAAAAATAAATAAAATAATAACATAAAAAACAATGAAAACAAAAACAAAAAATAAAAAGCTACTCGTGATAGGGGAGTTCATAAGCTCCAGATCAGAACTCGCCATTGTTAATTTGCTAAATGGTAATGTTGCCAAATTACTCTATATATATTTATATTTTTGCCCTGATTACTCAGAACCTTTCTCAACATGCAAGAGAAAACATGCAATATTTGTCTTTCTGAGTTGTTGTTACGTCATTCAGGATGATTGTTTCTAACTATATCTATTTACCTACAAAAGTCATAATTTTAATTTTCTTAGTAGCTGCATAATATTCTGCTGGGTAAATAAAGCAGATTTTCATTCCATTCATCTTTAGATAGAAACCTATGCCATTCTTAATTTCTGACTATTATGAATCAAGCAATAATGAACATAAAGGAGCAAGTATCTTTGTACTAAGATGATGAAGAGTCCTTTGGATATATTGTTTGACTTTTAGAAATTTGAGGTACTGCTATTTTGTATACTGTATGGAAGCACCACCTGTCAATAAAAATCTGCTAGCCAATAAGCTGAGAGAGGATTAGAAGGTGGAACATCGAGCAGGGAGAGAAGAACTCTGAGATAGATGCAGGGCTGGGAAGATATGCCACCTGGACTAGGATGAAGTCGGACATATGAAACACAGGTGAGGTAACTAGCCATGTAGCAGAAACAGATTAGTAAATACACGTTAATTGAGTCATGAGGTAGTCAGGGAACAAGCTTAGATTAACAACTAAAACCATAAATTAGAAAATAATAATCCTCCAGGTCATTATTCAGGAACTAGATCACTGGTGAAAAAGTCTGCAGTTACCTACTGCCACAAATATTAGCAAAGGGTTATATTAGTTGGCATGCTTACTAAGAATGAATAAGTATTTCCTTTTCCTGCATCCTCTCCATTGCACACTGTTGTTTGTTTTTTTTTAGAATGTCTATTCCAACCAAGATAAGATTGAATCTGAAAGTATTTTTAATTTGAATTTCCCTCGTTGCTAAGGATGTTGAACCTTCTAAAAGTATTTCATTGCCATTTGTGCTTCATTTTAAGTCATTTGTTTACTTGATGTTAGTATTATTATCAGTGCTGTTGTTGTTGCTGTTGAGGGTACAACTTCCTTAAGCCACTGAATACTGAAAAGTCAAGCTCATGTCCAGCTAAAAGCTTCATTAGTCTTGACCAGTGTTAATAGTGCTGGGCTGCACTTCACACGGTATAAAAAGAGAAAATTAATCATCAACATCACCCCACTACAGTCCCTGCAAACTACAACAGACATGACTGCAAGATTTACTAATGCAATAGTGGCACAAATGTTATGGAATACCCAACAACTTTTCGATTGAATTTAAGGCCACCATCATGACAGGGAGCCCGTACATGACACCAATAAAGAACAGAACCTGAGATTAAATAGGTCTTGTGTTTACAGGATAAATTAATGCTATTATTCAGATAAAAGAACTTGGCAAGAAAATGAAACTTAACATATTTCTATATCTACATAGCAGAACATAACTAATACTGATCACAGAACTGTCTTGTAGAAAATGGTAATTAACCAAGAAATTTACCACTTGATAACATGCAGAAAGATAGAAACTTTGGAGCACACAGCCCTAAAGAGGATTTCTTTACCAAACCCCTCCCTTCAATGTTCAAAGATTTATGGAAAAGAAGATGCAAAAACATTATAAGAGCCAGAGATGGGAAATGGCTCAATGAAAAAATGTCTTCCAAACTGAAATACTGATGAACATATGATCTCACAAATGGTAACAGGATGTCCAAGACCTGCTCAGGTTCAAAAGAGATAAATCCCAAGCACTGAGAAGGGCAAGTGGATACAAAGTCTCATCACGAAGAAGTGATTTATAGTTGATATGAGCTGGAAAAGGGATAATCACTTTTCTTTGGTTGAGTGTCACTGACTAGGTATATCAACCACACTTCAAGGCAGGTCCAAATCCCAAAAGTAGTTAGAAATTTTGAGTTTTTTATTTTAACTCTTTTGGTTCTCAATTTTTATAGCATTATTGATTTTCTTTTGCTTATTTGTATGTCTATTTTGGTTTTTTTTTATTTTTCTGGTAATTTTTTTTGATAAGAGTGAGGGAAAGAACATATCTGATGTGGATAGAACATGGATGACAAGGAGTGGAGGATGTGGGAGGAATTAGGAAAGGGAAAGAACAATCAAAGTATATGCAATATAATATATTTTAACAAAATTAAAAAAATAAAGATAAGAAAGTAAAGATCGACATAAAGTTCGAATTAATATATTTAAAATTTATTAATTACAGAAGTTTGTGAAATTATTTATCATTTTTACCAATTATGAATAAGTGCCTACAGTAGAAATTTTAAATGTACCAAATCTGTATGATAGATAACATGATAATCTTGAAAACTGACATTGAACAGGATGTAACAATTTTAAAGAAAATTGTGAAATTCATAGAGCTAGAGAAGGTCGGTCAGTAGAGACCCTTGGGGCAGAATTGATCATATGATCAGTCAGGTGGCTGGAGAGAACTCTCCTGAGAATTGTTGTCTGATAATTGCATCTTTGCTGTTTTCAATGTGTACCCTCAGTACTGAAGTGTGTGTGTGTGTGGGTGCGCGCACGTGCGTGCATGCATGTGCGAATGAATAAATAAATAGTAGTTAAGAAAGTTAGTTTTCTTATTGCAAAAGATCTTATGGGAAATATGTTGTAAAAATAAGACGACTCTGAAGAAAGAAGTTAGCAGAGTTCTCTGAATCATGCTATAGAAATGCAAAGCAGTTAAGGTTGACTATCAGGAAAGAACAGAGAGAGCAGGGCATGGAGTTTGGTCAAGACTCAGACATGGGTTACTATGGGCAGCAGGGATGCATGTTCACGGCTGGATTTCAGATTTAATAAAACTATGTCAAAGTTTCAATTGTGCATTTGTTGCTTAGTAATGGATATTTTTCAAGTATGTTTCATAGATTATATTTAAGCTTTAAAAGGAAAGTCTATTTCCCAGTTAGGATGCCATGACATGAGTTTCAGAGAGATGACAGATAGGAGATGTCACATTTCTGGACAAGGACCTCCTGAACAAGGTCACATTGAAAATCAGGAAGTGCACATGCAAAAATACATCATTTTTACGTATTTATGAGGATTGTATTATTAAGTTATAAAATTAACTTTAATTAATGTGCTGTGCCAACTTATAGATAATTTGAAATACTTATTATTTCTATCATAATTTAGAAGCTTTTACTTTTACCTTGTTCAAATTTTAGGCTGGTTGGTTTCTTTTCATTTGTAGAGTAACATTATATCAGCTGTGTACTTAACTTCCTTTTCTGGGTTCGCTCATTAAATCCAGTGAATGAGTGTAATGACACTCATATTAAATGGCTGAGCAATATTTTGTATGACGTGCTATCTTGACTCCAATTATCTTATTTTGTACAGATTTCTGTGATATAATATTATAGCATATATTACATATATATTGCAACTTTTAAAGTATTTACATATATACATAGTCACTAGTACTATCTTCTGAGAAACAAATATATTGGCTCATAGGATCATCCATCAAATTTTTATGTGGTAGTATCACCATATATAAACAATGCTGTATATTGCACACATATTCTACTTATTTAAGTTCTAATTTGTGGTGATTTAAAAATGCTTGGCCCTGGAGAGTAGCTGTACTAGGAGGTATGGCCTTGTTGGAGTAGATGTGGCCTTGTCGGAGGACGTGTTTTATCATGAGGGTTGGCTCTGAGGTCCTAAGATCAAACTTTACACACTGCTGAAAAGACATTCCTCCTGACTGCCTTTGGATCAAGATGTAGAACTCTTTGATCCTCCTCAAGCACCATCTCTGCCTGTATACTGCCATGCTTCCTGCCGTGATAATGGACTAAACCTCTGAAACTGTAAGGCAGAATCAATTAAATGTTGGCCTTTATTAGAGATACCCTGGTCATGGTGTCTCTTCACAGCAATGGAACTCCACAATAAGACATAATCCAAATGGCATGCGTTCCTTCGCCCAGAGGTTACCTCTCATCAGATAATACTTTTTTAATGATCAATCCTAAGGAAGTTAGACTTTGTGAGTTTCCTGCTATTGTTATACCTGTGTTTCAATGCAAGTTCCTGTGATGGGGTATAAACTTTATAGTAATTAATTGGGTCAAAGAGCAGCAAAAAAAATAAATATCTAACAAACATAATGTGATAACAGATCTGTTATTCTTTAGTTGGGAACAGTTGATAGTTATTTTATATATTAGTCACCTTGCAGCTATTCATCCACTGTAGATTTCTCTGAATGCTTTAATTATTGCCAAGACAATGAGCAGTGAACTCTCATTATGTAACAGTGCAGCTATGAGTCTAATGTGTGCCATTCCCTCATTTACAATAGAATTATAAAGCTCTAGTCGTATACAGCTTTTCATTAAGTTCTATCTGGGTATGTAGATTGTTATTCTCTGGAATTTCCTTTTTCACTTGGTTTGAGAAGAAATATTCCTGCCTTAACAAAGATTGTTTGATTATTGGGTGTGGTCCACTGATCACTATTTGAAGGCATAAGAAAGAAATGTTAGCCTGAATCCTATAAAACATTAGTCTGTTGAATAGGTTGGTTACATTAAATGATAGATTATAGATAGACAGAAAGATAGATAGATTAAATAATATACAGAGATGCATAGAAATATATTGCATAATAAATAGATACATAGATGGGTATTACAAAGATAAATAGATGAGGAAGACACTCAGACAGACAATTTGCTATCTTAGTTCATTTGTTCTTAGAAACTGAAGTCTATTTTGGAGTTCATTTCTTTAAATTTTATAAAATATCTGCAGTTCAATGCTTTTTTGCCTGCATTATAAATCATCATGGTATTTAAATGCCCAATCATTCATTTTTTTCACTTGTTTTGGATGTTATTAATAAAGGAAGAACTTACTGAAAATTAAGAGTCAAGCACTATTTTATTTTGAGGTATAGCACATAGTTTTATAAACTACTTAAGTACTACACATGTTTTCATGATTATGTGAGTGAAGTACATTAATATCTATTATCTACATTTTATAATATACAAAATAATTTCCAAGAAACTTGTGACTACTATAAAACTGAAGAGTTAAATTTTGATGGGGTGAGGATTTGAAATCAGAATTTGTTAAAAATGTCAAATTATTATCTGTTCCTCATGAATACATTTGGTGAATAGAGTTAGAACAAATTCAATTAACTCCCACAAATAACTTTGTAAAAGTAATTTTGGTGTATTTTAAGGATTTAGGACACATCACATTTTTAAGTCACTTACCTGAGATTAGCAAAAACTTATGAAGAGATTGGTTTCAAGGCACAAAATTCATTGGAAAATTTCTCTGGTTTGAGATATGTATTCATTTTTTCTTGATTATGTTTTTATGACAAATTTACACAATGAGTGATAGGATCTCCCATTGAAGCCTGGGATACTCCCCATATTCTGAATATCCACAGACCATGACTGACATTTAGGATACTTGAATCCTTCCTCTTGAAATAGTCTTTTTTTTTTCAACTTAATAATTTCATTGCCATATTTATTTTTTATTTTATTTTTTTCCATTTAAGGTATTCTTTTTATACCTCCCCTTTGCTGATAAGGTTAAAAGAAAGCACTAACACAAGAAAAGAGATTCATTTTACATGCTAAAATCTCATTGATCACTGCTAAATTGATGTAACCTGGTAAAGCAAAACATTTGAGTCTGTCTTCACTGTTTCCTGTGAAGGTTTGAGACACACCTCTATAAACATACTTTAGACTCTAGTAAACATTTACATTTCTTTTCAGTGACTTGGTGAATATTGGCAAACACACACACACACACACACACACGTGTGTGTGTGTGTGTGTGTGTATGCCTGTATATGTAGGGTGTATATCTGTGTGTGTGTGTCTGTGTGTGTTTTTGTGTGCGTGTGCACACACATGCACAATTCTTTCACTTTGAGTGCTCTTATAGATGTCTGGGATTATTTTGATGGATGCTTATGGAGATTGACAATCAACAGCTCCCTAACTAACAGCATCACCGAGTTCAGTACAGAGGGCCAGTGATAGCCCTAAGAACAGAGGAGTGGCCCCTGGTTCTGGAAAGACTCAATGTAGCAGTATAAGGCAAAACCAGAACATGGAAGTGGGAAGGGGTAGGTGGGAGAATAGGGGGAGGGAAGGGGGCTTATGTGACTTTCGAGGAGTAGGGGACCAGAAAAGGGGAAATCATTTGAAATGTAAATAAAAAATATATTGAATAAAAAAAAAAGATTAGAAGCTTCAATTGAGAAAATGTCTCCAACAGACTGTCTTGTAGGCATAAGATTACTGAGTATTCTTAACTGATGATTTACTATTCCAAGTGACATCCCTGAACAGCTGGAATAAGAAATCAGTCGCACAAGATAGTAATTCTATTCTTTCATGACATCTTCTTCAGTGCCTGCCTCCAAGATCATGTTTAATTTCTTGTCCTGACTACCATTCATAATGTACCATAAGATAGAAGATGAAATAAACTCTTTCTCCTCAAAAAAATAAAAATAAAGATTAGAAGCTTATTGCTCTAGGTCCAACCTAAGGCTCACAGGATTCTGACTCTAGAGTCAGGTAAAAAGCTTATAGCTCTGTGTCTACAGTGTTTGTGGCTCACACTTTGCTCAGTGGCTTCATGGCTAGAACATATGATGTGTAACCTGGGAAACAACTTTTCCAGATGCTAGGATCAGTAATTTTTTTTTGCATTACTCTTTGAAGTCTCTTGCCTTTCGTGTCCCTTTAGAGTGGTCTGTTGTGTCTGCTCCTAGCTGCTCTCTGAGGCTTGGCAGCCACCATTTTGCTACTCATGAGCAGAAAGTTGAGACCCTTAGGAGTCATCCTTGCTGCTTATAGCCTTAGAAGTTTCTCTCCACTCTCCTTATAAGTTCTTGCGGAGCCTCAAGCTTTAAATTCTGGAATTCTTGGTTTGTCATGTTTGTTTTGGCTCTTCATTTCCAATTTTCCACCCTCCCTGCCACAAGCGTGTGTGATAAAGATCACAAGCAGCAAACAAAAAATTGAAAGAGGCTTTTATTGGGGAACTGAGGTTGCAATACAATGAACATAGTGTGCCTGAGAGAAGTTTCCACAGATAACTAAAAGAAACACTAAATAATAGGAATTTACACTGCCAAACGGGGCAAAGTATGCCTATGCACGTCGTCTAGTTCCACTAGACACAACCTCACTTGTGCATAAATATTCTTTCCCAGTAATTTGTTCCTATCAACAGTTCTTTGCTGATTGGCCAAGGGAAGTGCTCACCAATGTGAGCACCAAAGACTATACAAAGGCTATACAATCTAGTGGTCATAGCCAAGTGAACTTTCCCTAATAGCTTGTCTACAATTACAAAGGAACACAGTTTTTTTTTTAAATTGTAGTTTCCACAGTACAATGATCACTACTGATGGTCACTGCTGTATTGCAGCTACAGGAGAGATTCTTCTGGGCATCGGTAGAGTACTTAATGCAGCTGAGGTGCTCTGCAAACAGTTCAGTTGGTTTTTAAAAATGAGACTATTTGAATGTCAACCTCATACTCAAGACAGACTATGGAATACTGATACAGGAGCAAATGATTACTCTCACTACTTTAGATTATTTCAGGGAACTAAAACCATTAATAAGTCCTGGCAATGATCTTATCACAACAGAAGCAGTCTTGCAACAGGACAGTGTGTGTGTGTGTGTGTGTGTGTGTGTGTGTGTGTGTGTGTGTAAGCTGCATAATTCCCATTAAATATTTTCAAGGGAGTGTTTCCTTCTGATTCCCGTAGGTTGCTAGTTTTGTGTTACCTTTTTCTTCTTATTACATAATAAATATAGCTCTGTGTACATTCTGTTGCAAATACTTTTCATTAACATAACATCCTAATTTTATCAGTTTCATGTAAATGAGAATAGCTTTGTTCTCCGGGTCTTCTGCTGTGGTTTATTGATTAATTTTCAAGGCTTTATAGATTCAAAGTTGAATAAGTAATGAGAGGTGTGCTATATTAGTTTATTTTTTTCTCCTACAATGATCAAATACTCAGAGAGTTACTAATGAGAGTAAGGCTTAATTTTGGCTCATTGTTTCAGGATACGGTCCATCACAGTAGGGAAGGATTTGTGATACAATTGATTTGAAGCAGAAATGTGATCCTACATTTTCACACCTGATAGATCAGGAAGCAGAAATAAAAGGACAGGAATGGAAGAAGAGTAGAAATATCATGACCCATTCCTCCATAGTCTCTCCACTGTCCCACCCCCACCATGTTGGTCCCATGACTCAAAAGTTCTACAACTTACTAAAACGTACCATGATGAAAACTCGTGAGCCTATGATGATTTCACTTTCAAACCATGGAAGATTCTGTGGTATTAGATAGAATAAGTACTTAAAATTTGGCCTCAATACCCACATTAATATTTCAACATAAATGTAATTACCTGTAGAACTCACAGAAATAGCCCATTGTGTTAAGATAAAATAATACAAGAATATAATGCAAGCATACACAAATATACATATCTCACTTATATCCGAAACACTGCATGCAAACACACAGACACAGGCACAGACACACAGACACACACACACACACACACACACATATATATACACAGGCACACACACATGCACAACACACAAGCACATGTATATGCACACGTACGAATTCATGCTCTGATATAGGTAAAGTACAAGGTCAAAACAAACTAAGAAACTTACTGAAATGGCAAATTAAAGTTTCTTAGACTGAGGAAGATCACTACAGGCTTTTCCCTCAAAGCTGTAATCCCAGAATATTTGAACAAATAGAACCTTAATCATGTGGAATCAATAAACACAAATTCAAAGGCATTTACCAAGATGTCAAATAAAGCCTCAAATCTTTTGCCAAGAGCAGCAAACTTTTGCAGAAGATATGTTACTTTTAACTTGGCAGGGTAATAGGAACTAAAGGTTATTCCATATAAGGATCTGTCTCAGACTGAGGAGTTTACATTGAATTCAGAGGCATAACCAGTGCATATTGCATAGCATATCAGAAAACCTGATCTGATCCAGTATAGTTAACACCTACTGAAATTGCACAAGGAAGGTAAAACATACAACATGATCTCTAAAAAAAAAAAAAAAAATGCTTGTTTAGGCTTTCTGTCCTCCCTGTTCCTGAGACAGCCACATCTTCTCATGCACTGCCAGCCTCATTCTGTAGACAAGATGGTGAATATTGGTGTGAACGGATTTAGTCATATTGGGAACCTGGGTACCAGGGTTGTCTTCTGCTCTGTACTTGGCAAAGTGAAGATTCTTGACATCAACAACCCCTTCATTGACCTCAACTACATGGTCTACACTTTCCAGTATGACTCTACCCATGGCTAATTCAATGGCACAGCACAGTCAAGGCTGAGAATGGGAAGCATCTCATCAATGGGAAGCCCACCACCATCTTCCCTGAGGAAGATCCTGCTAACATCAAATTGGGTAATGCTGGCGCTGAGTAGGTCATGGAGTCTACTGGTGTCTTCACTACCATGGAGAAGGCCAGGGCCCACTTGAGGGGTGAGTCCAAATGGGTCATCATCTCTGTCCCTTCTGCAGATGCCCCTATGTTTGTGATAGGTATCAACCACGAGAAATATTACAACTCATTCAAGATTGTTAGCAATGCATCTTGCACCACCAACTGTTTACCACCTCGGCCAAAGTTATCAATGACAACTTTGACAACTTTGGCATCATAGAAGGCCTCATGACCACAGTCCATGCCATCACTGCCACTTAGAGGACTGTGACAGTCCCTCTGTAAAGCTGTGGCATGATGGCTCTGGCGTTGTCCAGAACATTATCCTTGAATCCACTGGTGCTGCCAAGGCTGTGGGCAAGGTCATCCCAGAGCTGAATAGGAAGCTCACTGTCATAGCCTTCCATGTTCCTACCCCCAATATATCTGTTCTGGATCTGACATGACACCTGGAGAAACATGTGAAGTATGATGACATCAAAAAGGTGGAGAAACAGACATCCGAGGGCCCACTAAAGTGTATGCTGGGCTATATTGAGAGCCAGGTTGTCTCCTTCAACTTTCACAGTAACTCCAACTCTTCCACCTTTGATGCTGGGGCTGGCATTGCTCTCAATGACAAATTTGTAAAGCTCATTTCCTGGTATGACAATGAATATGGCTACAGCAACAGGGTGGTGAACCTCATGGCATCCATAGCTTCCAAGGACTAAGATCACTTACCTCAGCAAAGATACTGAAAGCAAGAGAGGCGCTTGGTTTCTGAGGAGTCCCTAATCCAACTCTGCCCCCAATACTGAGCATATCATTCACGGTTATCATCTCAGACCCCAATAATAACAGGAAGTGCCTAGGGAGCCCTCCCTGTTCTCTTGAATACCATTAATAAAGTTTGCTGCATACACTCCCAAAAATGCTAGTTTATTTTTTTGTTTTTGTTTTTTGTTTTGTCTTATTTTTGAGGGGATTGTTTTGTTTTGTTTTGTTTTGTTTTGTTTGTATGTGTTCATTTCTATGTCCATCTGTGCCCATAGGGAGGCCAGTGGCCACCATCCAGTGTTTCACACTATCACATTCCATCTTATTTTTTGGAGAAAAGATATGTCAATGAACCTGGCACTATTCAATGTAGCTATCCTGGCTTGCCAGATAAGATCTTGGTAACCTCCAGCAGTTGAATTAGAGCTGTCAGCCACATTCCTGTGTGTCTGTTGAAAAACCACAATCAAATAGGCATATTTGTGTAGCTAGTACTTTACCCACAGAGCCATCCATACAGCCTCCAGAGAACTTGTTTACAAATGAAATTACTTCATAAATTTAATCATTCAAATGAGCACAGTTACAAAGAATAATTAACATTTTAATTTAATTAGTACTTCATGTCTTATATCATTTTACAAATATTGCCAAAGTATTGGTTAGAAATTTTGCACTTTAAAAATTTAATAAATCATTGAATATATTTTTCTTATGAAATAGAGAAACTCATTGTACCAGTGGATACTTTTAGGCCAACTTGCAAATTTCAGACATTAATTCATTAAACATTATTTAATCATTGTTAAATTCATTGGGTAGCATTGTTCTCATTTGTTGTTCTTTGCAGAAAAATCAAGATAGATTCACACATTTACAAGTTTGCTATTAGACTACTCAAAGTTCAGACTATATTATGTATTGTAGGACTATAGTTTTCTGCATGATTCTTAACATTTTTTGTTTCATTCCTTTTTCCAGGTTACCACTCAATGTTCAATATCACTGGGTTTGAAATCATTGTCTTCCCTTTTTATATCTGGTGTAAGCTTTCCTTCGCTTAGACAATCATTACAGGACAACAAATGAATCTTATAATTTCACATAAAGTAAAACAAGTATAGTTGCTAATAGAGAAAATATTCTTAATCACTAGCCCTTTTATCACATTTAGTACATGTCTATTTTAGCTGGAGATAAGGGAGAGGGAAAGAAATATTGATGGAATTATGCTCAGCAGTCAGTCTAGAAGAAATTGTATTATATATACATACACAATACACAAGAATAGAGGAAGCATGATGCTGTGGCATGAGTATAGACTGTGATGTTTAAACCAGGAGAAGCATATACACCTTCCCAAATGCTGGTTGTTTACTGATTGTGATAGTTTGTATATGCTTGTCCCAGGGAGTAACACAATTAGAAGATGTGGCCCTGCTGGAGTAGATGTGGCCTTGTTAGAGTGGGTGTGTCACTGTGGGGGTAGACTTTAACATCCTTATCCTACTATCCTGGGAGCCAGTATTATGCTTGTAGCCTTCAGATGAAGATGCTGAAGTCTCAGCTCTGCCTGCACCATGCCTGCCTGGAAGCTGCCATGCTTCTGCCTTGATGATGATGGACGGAACCTCTGAACATATAACCCAGCCTCAATTAAATATTGTCTTTATAAGAGTTGCCTTGGTCAGTTGTCTGTTGACAGCAATAAAACCCTAACTAAGACACTGATATTGAGAAGTTTCATCGTGGTTTTTTTTTCTAGTTTAAGATATAGAACGCAATCACTCATTAATCACCCTAGTAGCAATGGTTCACCAGAAAACCTTGTCCCCATCTCACAGCCAATTAATGGATACGACCCGACCCACTCTTTCTCATTCTTGCCTCTCCCCCTTTGCCTGGTATCTGTTGAGTACCATCTACTCTATTTATTTGTGAATCAGTATTTACATTTCTGTAAGATTGGCACTTGTCTTTCTGTTCATTGCGTATTTCCCCATGCCCATGCATGTTGTCACCAATGATATTATTGTGTTCATTGTATAGTTAAATAGAATTCCACAAAGTCCACATGCAAAATTTTCTTTCTCTATTTAAGCAATAGAAATTCCTCTATATTCCTTTGATTTCTTAGCAACTGTGGTCATTGCTACAACGAACATGTTTTTATTCCCACAGTGTTGAGTCTCCCCCTTTCTTTGTGGTCCTTGTCAGGGTTATTCATGTGTTTCCATCTATAGTCTCCAAATTTCAACAGCAGCTGTGCAATGTCGTGAATATAGATGAAAATGTTTATTTACTTATTTATTCATTCTTGGCTTTTAGTTGTGATCCAGAAAAACAAACAACTTGCAAGAGCAGTACAGAATTCATCCTTTGGGAGATGTGATAATGCTAACGTAGACTTTGTCCTACCTGGATATTTTATTATTAATCACTACATATTGCTATGCATCTCCCCTCAGAGAAATGAAACAAATTCATGTGCACAGTCAGAAATCACAAGTACTAGATTTATTTCATAGATAATTCCAGGAAAGTTGTTAAGCAATGTTGAAGGTAATCAATATGAAACAGCCACTTGATTGCTATGATTAGTATAAACTGTCAGACTTAAAATAGACAGACCAAAAATAGCAATTTGTGTATAACAGTCCTGGTTTGCCCCTGATCTCATGGGACTACCTGTTTTCCCTGTATTTTATTTTTTCAATGAAATAATATTAATAGGACAAAATGGCATTTATAAGTCTCCTCTTCATAGCACAACTAGAATAGATAATTTTCTAAAACAGTATATAAGTAAATTTAAGAGATGGCTGCATATCCTTGTTAACAAAAGCATTAAAGTTTTCAAAGATGAGCATACCACACTCTAGCAAGCCTCATCCTACCCTCCACCACTGTTAAGATTCCATCTGGAAGGATACACTAAAGGCTTTGGAAAATTTTAGTTATAGACCCTACCAGCAACAACATGCAAACATCAGCCAGTCATTAAGGATCTCAAAATCTGTATCAGTGGTTTTACTTTCTTTCTCCTCCTTCACATTTATTATCAGGACCACTTGTGCAGTTTCGGAGTTTCATAGATACTCAGATTACAAAATTGACTTGGGTTGGGGGGGGACGGTAAAGAGTATTTATTGTTCTTCCAAAATCTTGAAATTGTTTGAGTGGAACCATACTAGTGGTGCACAAATTACGGTACATATAGCTGCAAGTTCTTACTTATTTGTCCTCTTCAATCTCTCTCTGTGTCTCTCTCTGTCTCTCTGTCTCTCTGTCTCTCCCTCTTTCACACACACACACACAGACACACACACACACACACACACACACACACACACACACACACACACACAGTTAAAAATCAAATAAATCTCAAGTGGACCCAAAAAGTAACTCAAGGAAAATAGAGTTGGAATTACAGAGTAAAAATAGGGAAGAATGCCAAGTGTGAATGTCAAATGGAGAAACCTGTATTTTATTTTTTCAATGAAATAATATTAGGGGAAAGGGGAAAGAAAGGGGAAAAGAGAGGGAACAGTGCGAGTCTGTGTTTTCCACGTGTCATTGAGGAGACAGACAATGCAGGAAGCCCAGAATGCTTAGACGTGATATAAGTATGGAGAAAACAGAGACAGAAAGGTGAGTAAGGCTTAGCACTGGGTCTTTATGCCATTGCATCAAAGGGTGTGGGTTTGGGGTGTCTATACTTAAACTTCCCCTTAACGATGTTTTCCTTTTATTTGCTTATATTGTATCATGCAGCTTTGGATCTTTTGACTTTAAGCTGCCCTTATTTGGTCTTAAAACAAAATTTTCTCCTTGACACATATGAATTCTAGTCTTGTCTTTGCAAGGCAAATGAGTTTAGTTGATTTATCTATTTAGTTTCAAATATAATTTAAGATTCACATAGAATTATAGTAGAAATTTCACAAGGTGTGACTATGCATATATATGTACATATCTGTACATAAATTCATTTTACTTTTGGTCCTTGCATTATAAGTAGGTACAATTTCATTTTGTTGGAATAACAGGTCCCATATGTTTGAATATCCATGATAGAGGGTTATCATTTATTTTAGTTAATATAATTAAATTTGAACAGAATCAAAGGAGAATTGCAGAGTGTCAGGTGTCTTTTTGTTCCACTCGCCCATCCGTCTATTGTTTTGATACTTCCTGTGGGTTCATAGTAAGCAGATATAAAAGCATGTAAAAATTCACATGTAGAGCTTCTCACACCTTCATGCTCTCTGTAGCATGCTATTCTTCTCTTTCCATATTTGAAGTGACAAGGTCAGTGAAAATATTATACCAATTACTATTTCACATGAAATTTACATTGGCACTTGTAAAATGAAACAGAAAATACTGTTATAAAAGGCTGTCATAGAACAAAATATTCCTGAAATGGCATGATGTAGCATAACCATGTAACTATTTTTCAGTGAATGGGATTCCTTTCTTTCTGAGAAAGCAAGGATTCTTGAACAGAGCAATCTGTAAAACTGCCCATCTTACCAGGTCTAAGTGATATGGCTTATTTCAACCAAATCCTACTTGTACCCACATCTCCTTAGCAGACTAAAAGCATGGTCCATTTAAGGCAGCCTTTCTTTCAGTTATACTGATAGGTGACTATGCTTGGATTACATGGGGTAATATTTTAGGATCATATTAGTTTCTTGAAGCTGCTATAATGAGCTATTATTATATATCTGGTGCTTCAAAGTACATATATTACATATTATATATTATGATGTGTAAATGCATTTATTTATTTATTTACTTATTTATTTGTGTATATATTTCTAATTGTAGATGTCAGTTGTTATCCATACTAAAGCATTTAAAAATACTAGAAAATCTATTATTTTTCTTTTCTGTCTTCTAGTACCTGCCAGTAGTTCTTGGCTTTTGGCCACAATCTTCAAGATAATATTTTTCAACTTGCTCCACACACCCCTGTGTGTGTGTGTGTGTGTGTGTGTGTGTTTGTGTGTGTGTGTGTATGAGTGTGTAAAAATTCTCCATTTCCTTGCTCTTGGAAGAAGAGCAGATGATGACATGGAGGACCTAGCTAACTCACACAGGATCATCCCCCCACCATCTCCAGAAAGTTAATCAATGCAAAAATATTTTCCCATAAGGCAACATACAGCAGCTTCAGAGATCAGGGTGTGAATTTTTTGGAGAGTCAGTTTTCATTGTCTTACATAAAGTAGTGAAGAAAATTATTAGAATTTGTTGGTTTTCTAGGTGTTTCCCAAGAAGAGGAACAAATGTCTATTTACCTCAAATGGGGCAATAATAACAAACCAAAGGATTATTTCATCTAATTTAGTTTAGTGAACTAATATTTTGTTGAGGTTACTTTCAGAAGAAAGGTTAAGGTTGCCTACAGGAGTATGGACAACACATGGGAAGCTATACCACTGAAGCAACTGACAACAACTTATTAGGCTTTGGGAACAAATTGAGTTTCATGCATCTAGTTTACCACTTCATGAGTTCCTATCCTCCTCCGTTACAGAATGTTAATGGCCTTTGTGTCCTGACAGTTTCATGCAGATAATTATGACTACTTTATGGTTATTAAGGATAGTAATGCCTATGTAATGCCCATAGGACAAATTTGGAAACACTCCTCTCTTTTCCCAGTTCTTATTTTCATTCATCTCCTTCTGTAATATCCCCGAGACATGGAAGTAGTAAAACAAATGTATCATTTAGGAATCCTGAAACAACATGTTACAGCAATAATCATTAAGCCTCAATACTTTGGCTAGTTCTGAAAAATCAAATCATCACTAAACGCAAAGGGAAGATTTCCTGATCAAGGTCAAAGCAAAAATGATCTTTAAACCTTGTGTACTCAGTAAGACAAGACTATAATTGCAGTTTCCCACTAGGAGGTATGACTTCCAAACCCTCAGGCTATTGGTTATTCTAACTTTACCAGACATAAACTCCTTCCTTTGGAATAGAATTCAAATCCAGTTGGAAAGTAGTTGTTTACATCCTGTTTATTTGTGCTATTATTGAAGTAATAGATGTATTTTTCCTGGTTCATTGATAATGTGGTATGCAAAGTCACCAGCTAAGTAGAAATAGTAACTTTGAAGGCAAATCTGTTAAAGAAGTCTTCAAAGTAGCTACTAATACTAAGGAAACCATCCACTATAGAAGAAATATCAAATTTAGTCCAAATTGATTTTTTCACTGTCTTGAAAGCAAATTTTGAAATATTTTCAAAGACTGTGTCTTTCTATCTAATTCTGGTGGAGACCTAAGAGCAATAGAAAAAGTCTGAGTTGTTTTGGGAGTGTCAGGGGTACGCGTAACCAATATCAAAGTGGTCCAACCTTGGCATTGGGTTTTATGATCATGGGTATACCTTTTCTTCCCCTTGGAAGATATAATTGCATATGATTTTTAATCATTGTTTTTATGTTTACAGATACAGATTGTTGTAGGGTTCATCTTATTCATCTTATTGAATGTTATTTGGCACAAACACAATGAAAAGCTTATAAAATTTCATAGTTATGTTTGGGTTTTATACCATGTCTTAGGGTGTCTGCTACTGTGAAGAGACAACATGGCTACAGAAACTCTTATAAATGAAGACATTTAATAGGGACTAGTTTATAAATCAGAGGTTTAATCGATGATAATCATAGTGGGAATCATGGTGGCATGTAGGCAGACATGCTGCTAGAAAGGTAACTGAGAGTTGTAAATCCAGATAGGTAGGCACAGATACACTGGACCTGTCTCAAGCATCTGAGAACTCAAAGCTCACTCTCAGGGAAACACTTCTTCCAAAAAGGCTACACCTATTCCAACAGGGCCACACCTCAAAGTAGTGCCACTCCCTATGAGCCACAGACCTCCATACACCCCATATGAGCTAATTTATCATCTATATTTATTAGGTTTGCTCTCACATACTTTAGGTGCTTTTCTAAATGTAAAAAAAAAAAAAATCAATCAAACAAGCAAACAAACAGAAACAGACACTAAGTGTAAGCATTATATAATTGAAAAACTAAACCATAGTACTGATACTGAAGATCTCATAAAGCACACCATCAGTTAATTCAACAAGGGCTAGTTGATCTTAGGCATTAATAGCTAAGGAACCACTGCATAAAGATGTTAGCAAAATCCAATGCAGCATGAAAAATGCCATCACTTGTGTTTATTTTTTTTTAAAGATCAGTGAACAGTACAGTAGTATGGAAACCACCTTTGTTAGCCCTCCACAATCTACAGTAATTTTCCGAGGATCATTCTGTTTCCTCGTCCTTGTGCATGTGGTACAGCTATAATATACCTCCCATTCTTCAACAAACTTGATAGGCCAGACCTACCTACTTATCCTGTGTCTGCCTTTAGCATCTGTCATGCCTGCTGCTTGAGCTGGGATTGGGTCAGGTGTGATACTGTGACTAAGTCACAACCTCTTAAATGCCCTAAACTATATGAACGATTTTCTCACCTAGTATCATTTCTTGTAAGAAAGAAATGGACCCAGGTTACCGTGGAGAAATTTTGGTAATTGTTACCGTCACTCTTCCCCCAATCCCCCAACCTTGAACTGCCTCTATAGCTTTAAGCAGAGAGAATCCCATTCATTCAGCATACTGCTTCATGAGTTCTTGTACTACTATGGTCTGTGGGGGCCTCCTGTGCTCTGATTTCAAGTGAGCAAAGGCCAGATCACACTGTAAGGACAGAGTTCCACAAGAGATGATTACTGATGTGTTAACTTTATATACCAGGAAAATATTCATTTCTTTTTCAATCCTTTTGATAGACTTCATGTTATGGCAAGATATTTTTGTATGCTGAAATTATTCACATGTTAAGATATCTCAGTGCCTGTTTCCCTAAAAATAACATTGAAAAAACATCCAGTAACATATTCTCTCCAATAAGTAACTTGATTTTTTATAGGCAATAAAGACATTTCTAAATTTGTCCATCTGCAGAAGAGAGACATTAAAATGGATAGCTCAAAAAGCTGTATAGGATTTAGAAAGTCTGCAATTTTACTTTTAAAACTCTTAGAAGTATACCATATATTCCTAAACATACTTACACCACCTAACTACATTATAAAGTAAAGCTATACTTCATAGGTTCACCATTTATTTACTAGTCTGTATTCCTAACTGCTGCAGTAAGATACCTGGCTAAAGAAGCTTAAGGAAGAAAGAGACACTTTTGGCTTTAGTTCCAGGTGAAGCCCATCTAGCCAGGGAAGTTGTGATCATAGGAGTGTGATGCTGCTCATAACAAGGTAAATTCTATTGGCAAGCAGAAGAGGATGAAGGTTACTGTTCAATACCCTTTCTTATTTTTATTTAGTTGTGGACCACAGTTCACAGAATGCTTGCTGTTATCCGCATTGGTGAGTCTTTCTACCTTCGTTAAATGGATATAGAAAACCCCTCAAGAGAATGCCTAGAGATTTGCTTCCATGTCCATCCTAAATCACATATAGTTGAACTCGGAAATTCACCATCACTGCTACCTTGTCAACTTGGTACCCAGCAAGGTTAGTTTAAATTATAGAGTTCAAATTTGTTCTCAAGGGCTCATGGCCATCTCATAAGTCAAAATGTATTCAGTTCAACTTCAAAAATGTCAATTAACAGTCTTCAGCAAGTCCATCAAGCTTTTAAAGTACATAGTTTATGTCTCATCTAAGACTTAAAACAATCATTTAACTATTAGTTTTCATAAAATAAAAAAATGTTACAAATTTCCAATGTACAATAGCATAGAATAAGCATTATAGCTTCAAAACAGCGGACTAAAGATATAAGCAAGGCATTGAGAAGCCATGGGTGGAAAGAGTTATTCTTTTTATAGATAAAATATTCACAGACCTTTGAGGGAAGTCCAAAGCAGCCGTGTCCACCTAACTTGGCAGAGAGGAGAGGGGAAGACTGGAAAGGACACTGCCTTAGGAGTCAGAGCACAAAAAACCTCATGGGTCATAAAGACCAGTAGTTAAGTGAAGAGGAAAGAAACCATGGGAACTGGAAATGGCAGGAAGTTTAGGGCAGCATTTGTGTGAGCTTGTAGGCACAGGGCATTGGTATAGAACAACGAGGAAGTGAGAAGCCTGGATGTTAGCATGGGCTTGGACGTGCATCATGGGAACACATCAATAGTCAATAAGGAAGTGGCTCTTCCTGGTGGACAGAAACCTGTTTCATAGGCTCCTGAGGAATTCTGCTCTATCAGTAATACAGCTTATGTTCTCATCTTGGAGTTATTTTTTGGGAGAATTGGTGATCCCTTTGGACCTTCCATCAGAGATTAAGGAATAGCCAGAACAAAAAAAACCATAAAACCCAGCAAAGCAAAGGCCATTCATGTAGCATAATCTTCAGCATCTGGTGCACCTGACAAATGATTTGATTTCAATAATAGTATGTAGCACATTAATACATCTCTGCTTCCTGAAACACACTTGAAGCTTCTTTTGAAGGCTGGATCACTTTCAAGCCTGCAACTTAGTTTTTTGGGTTTTTTTTGTTGTTGTTTTGTTTTGTTTGTTTGTTTGTTTTGTTTTTGCTTTTCTTTTTGTTTTGGTGGATATTCCAACACCCAGGTAGGTATCTCCTACATCCTGTGGTATCTATTAATACTTAGACTTCATTGTCCCAGAGTCACAATATGGTTTCTCAGGTCTCCTTGCATGAACTCCTACTCCATTGCCTGCCCTCAAAAAGTTCTCAGAAGCCATGGAACAAGACTTCATTTCTCTCTCTCTCTCTCTCTCTCTCTCTCTCTCTCTCTCTCTCTCTCTCTCTCTCTCTCCCTCTCTCTCTCTCTCTCTTATTTTTTTAACTTTTTATTGGATATTTTTTATTTACATTTCAAGTTATCTGTCTGAAAGCCCCAATCCTATCCCCTATCTCCCCTTCCCTGCCTCTATGTGGGTGTTCCCCCACCCACACAACCACCTCTGTCTCTTTGCTCTCAAATTCCCAACAAGGCCAGCCTCTGCTATGATATGTAGCTAGAGTCATGGGACCTTCCATGTGTACTCCTTGTTTGGTAGTTTAGTCCCTGGGACCTCTGGGGGAATCTAGTTGGGTGATATAATTGTTTATACTATAAGGATACAAACCCCTTCAACTCCTTCAGTTCTTCCTCTAACTTCTCCATTGGGGACCCCACTAGGATCCATTGTCTGCCTCTGTAATTGTCAGACTCTGGCAGAGAATCTCAGGAGACAGCTATATCAGGCTCCTGTCAGCCTGCACGTCTTGGCATCCACAATAGTGTATGGGTTTGGTGACTCTATATGGGACGGATCAGTCTTTGGATGGCCTTTCCTTCAGTCTCTGCTCCACACTTTGTCTCTGTATTTGCTCCTGTGAATGTTTTGTTACCCTACCCCTTCTAAGAATGGCAAAAGGACACACACTTTTCTCTTCCTTCTTTTTGAGCTTCATGTGGTCTGTGAATTGTATCTTGTGTATTCTGAGCATTTGGGCTAATATCTTCTTAACAGTGAGTGCATTCCATGTGCATTCTTTTGTGATTGGGTTACCTCACTCAGGATGATATTTTCTAGTTCCATCCATTTGCCTAAGATTTCACAAAGTCATTGTTTTTAATAGCAGATTAGTACTCCATTGTGTAAATGTACCACATTTTCTGAAGCCATTCTTCTCTTGAGGGACATCTGGGTTCTTTTCAGCTTAAAAATTGGGACACAGAGCTAAACAAAGAGTTCTCAAATGAGGAATACATAAAGGCTCAGAAGCACTTATAGAAATGTTCAACATCCATGACACTCTCAGTCATGTATATTTCATGTCTTCAAAACCAGGTCATTCCCTATGGATGGTGCTGTGATGCTTTTCTACTAATGCAAGTGTAGTAGCTTGGCCACCTAGTCTATATTGCATTGGTCTTTGTGTGCTTTCCAGACTGGCACTGGGGAAACTATTCACTAGGCATTGACTTTGAGCAGAAAAACATCCCAGTGGCATTATCACTTTCCAATAGATGTGCATTTTGACAAGCTAGAGCCTTCCATGGTAAAGCCTTGCCTTCAAGGCCCCTGCCCTTTATATCACTGCACACACCAGGTTTCACTTTAATGGTGTTAATGTCTTTAAAAAACTGCAAACTGTCTTGCAATATGCCTTGCTGATTAATCTTTCTCACATATGTTTTCTTGCCAAATTTCACATTTTTCTGATATTTACGTTTCACTCTTTGCTCGCTTACTGTAGATCTTCATATGAGTCGTTACTATGGCAGCATGTGAATTCTGTACTGCCTTGAAATTTTCTCTACCAAACCATTAGTCCGGTCCCTTTCATTTCAACCTCACTCAAGTTGTAAGGTACTAACTAAAACCTCATGAGCTTGGACCCAACTATCCACATTTCTCTTAACATTTTGTCTTCCAAGATATGATAAGAATGCCTACTAAGGCTTACTTGCAATACTTGAAGGCTTTTATAACCCAAGGTTAAAAATAAACTACATTTCTCTTTCAAATCAATCACAAAAAGCCATCATAGTCAGGTTATCTTAGAAACTGTTCCAAATATTTGTATCAATTTTATGTTTTATCTACTCTTTTTATTACTATGGAAACATATCTGACTTACACACCTTACACAAGGAAGGATTTATTTGGGCTCACAGTTTGATAATATGGACCATCATGGAAGAACAGTCATAATAGCAGGAGTCTTAGGATTCTGTTTATCTTCCATCTGCAGTAGGGAAACAGTAAAGGATGCTCATATTCTTAAGGCATTCACCTTTATATACAGTCCAGGGCCCCATCTCAGATGCCACCTATATCATAGCTTTTCTCATTGTTATTTCCAAAGAAAATTCTAACCCGCAAACTGTAAAAGGCAGTGGAAATACTCAGAAATGATCTCAACCTTGACTATAAAAGGATTTCTGGAATTCAGATAAAAGTCAGCAATATCTGGAACTTATGAAGACAATTCCCAACCGCAAAAATAGAATCATTTCACCTACCTATGCAATAGGGACATATGTCCCATGGTAACATATATCTGTGGTGCCTATCAGCATATTAAGATCTACTCTAGCCTCAAGGATCCCTCAGTCTCCACTCAGAAGAACTTGCTCTGCATTTCAAAGTTCCCATCACAGTCTTCAGTCCCTTCCCTCAAGCTAGTCATCCTTATCACCTGGCCATTTTCACTAGTCTCTGCTCTCTTGTTATCCTCACTATTCATTTTTCTATTCCCTATTCCTATGTTCCTGCCATTCTTCTCTCTCTTGGAGATAGCCATGACCATGCTCTGTCTGCTGGCAAAATTCAGTCTACTCTCTCTCTCTCTCTCTCTCTCTCTCTCTCTCTCTCTCTCTCTCTCTCTCTCTCTCTCTTTCTCTCTCTGACTTCTTTACAATAAAAGCTTCCCAAACCATGGGGCAGTCCTGTCATTGGTTTGCATACTGACCTCAAGTAATCTGATCTGCCCACTCTATTAGAGATGTGATCAGCAGCAGTTAATCTCAGATAGATAATCCCCTAAGAGCATAACCAGAACTATTCTCCTATGTGGATCTAGATCTTGCCAAGTTGAAAATCACTGTTAACCACTACACTGTCATAAGAAGAGATATATCTAAATCTAATTAATATATCTTGTTTCATACTTTTAGAGTTGAAAGTGCACTAGAAGGCAGACCAAGAAGCAATAGCAATGTGTGTACTATTTTGACTTGGTTTTGTATTTGTTCGTTTGTCTATTGGCTTTTGGTTTTGTTTCTAATCATCTTGAGAAGTTAAGGCTTAAGAGTATAATTCTGGCCCTACACCGAGTCCCATATGTTTCTGGTTCTAATGACTAAAAACTTAGTGGGCAATTTCCTAACAAATTTGGCAGCAGTATTTCCTGTACTATCTGTAAATATTTTAATAAAGCCTTGTTACTGAATTATTTCCTTGTTCCTTCTTTTTAATGCATGTGAGATAACAGCTGTGGACACTGGCATCTCATTCAGCACTTCCCAGTTAGGCAGATAAGACTCCAAACATAATTACTCTGTGGCTGTCTTGGCAGGCTTCTCATCTTCAGGGAATTTGTGTTCTATCTGTAAAGAGGTACTGTTATAAAACTTAGCCATAATCTTATGTTCGATGACTAGACCTGCATAATCCCTAGCACAGCACAGGTGCCAGAGATAATGTAATTCTATTTCCCTTTGTTATGTTGCTTAGCTATATCCTAACTAATAAATTATGTGACTTTCAGATCATCTATATTGTTGGTAGCAGAGCAGGAAGGTCCTAGAATCCACAAATCTTAAAAACCAGGAATTTTAAGGACACTGGTTTGTCTTTCTAATGAGAAAGATGCAAATCTGTTCTTCCATCTAGAAAGCCCAGAATTGGAGGTGAATAATAGCCTGATGATTTTCATTATTTCTTGGGCCAAGTCATAAAAATCTCCTACAACCAGTACTGGAGGTGACTAAAAACCCCAAACTCCCCTATGTTAACTGAATGGCAAAAACCAGGCCAGATTCTTCCCTGGGTCCTTAAGTGGCAATTAGCCTATCTCTACAATCCATATTTTTTGGAGAAAAGGACATGTACCGTGAGTACCATGAGTTAAGTTTTAATGTAATCATGTTTTCTTGTATACAGGGATTGTGGTATAGCAGGCAACATTTTCCCCAAATTATAATGGTTTTAAGTATGTTGACAATAAACCTCTTCATGTCTGACTCTCCTAGGTTTGATCTAGGTTAATGAAGTCCATTTAAAGTGAATTCTTATTTTTCTCTGTGATTCACTTCCTTACACGCAATGACTACCTGCAGACTCCCCCTCAACAGGTGCCCAGTGTTGAGTACAAGGTTCTTCATGCTGGTCTTTAGTTTTCACTGGAGGCTATGAGTACTGGGAAAGATTAGCAGCCACTCCAGTAAAATACAATAAATCAGATAAGCTACCAGTCATGATTACTTTGTATTTACTTTCAGTGTGTATCCCAGGCTGATATTTAACATGCAATCCTCCTACCTCACCATCTGAATTTTATAATTTGCAAGTCTGTGCCAATACATATAACCATAGGAAATAGCTCCTGCCAGTGCAGCATGTCTTAAACCACCACAGTGAACAGCTACTTCTACTTCATTATTGGGGTGAGACAGATGCTTATAGAGAGTGAAATAGGGAAGTCTTTGATTATTCAAGATAATACAAAATGATGCTAAGGAGGCTCAGATGAGAATGAGGCCGAACTTGGGGCAGCTGAAATCAGAAATGAGTACAGAAAGGATTCTATGTCTTATAATATTTGCTCTCCAGATTTGCACGCAGGAGACAGGGAAATATTGTAAAGTGGGAGGTCTTGAAAATGAGAAGATCAAATGTTGAGAAAGACATGCACTTATTTCCTGCCATTTTACCTCAGTCTTCCAATCCCTTCCAAAAGCACTAATATAATGAGAAGATTCACCAAGTGAGAAGATCCAGACTTTTAGCCATGAAACACATAGACACATACACACACACACACACACACACACAGAGAGAGAGAGAAAGAGAGAGAGAGAGAGAGAGAGAGAGAGAGAGAGAGAGAGAACAAGAGAACCTGCTGTGTCGAGAGACCTAGCTAGATGATAATTAAGGACATGAGCTGGTTATGCCTCAGGAATGAACAAGTCAGCATTTGGCTACAGCAGAGTTTTAATCAGAACATCAGGAAATGGCTCTCTGCAGTCCTCTCCATCAGCCAATGAAATGTCAAGTAAAACTGCTGAATGAACTCCAAGAAGAAGAGTAAAGCACAGAAAAAGGAAAAGTGTGCTGATGTGAGAACAGACATTGCTGAAATCTTCTAGACAATGAACACACACTAAGTTGGTAAAATAATTTGAAAACCAATGATGCAGTAATATTAAAAAATGAAAAAACCTCAAACCTAGTCTCCAAACTGTTGTAACCACACAAAGCTTCACATTACAAACATTGTAAAAGGAAGGCAAAGACCTGTATAAATACAAACACACCCCAGTTTCTGTTGACTTAAATTGTTCAAATCCCAGCAAAAAGAATAGATGCCACATACAAGACAGAAAACAATTGATTTATATGTCAAAATTCCAATGGGAATGATGAACCATGGGTGGAGAAATTAGAAAAATCAGTAGGAAGATGTCAAATATGAAATTGAATTAATCTGAAATTGTGTAAGAATGCCTTCTGTTACAGTTTCTATTTGACATAGTAATTGAATTTATAACACAAACAACCAGACAAAGGAACAAAATAAAAGATATAGAAATGAAAGTGAAAAGGAGGTCATGATTGATTGCAAATGATATGAGTACAATTATATAAAAACTTCATCTAAGTGATAACTACTCAATGACCAGGATTTGAATCAAAGACATAATTCAGTAACATTTGCTCATACCACTAAGCAGAGTGCTGACAAAGAAAGCATGAAGAGGCTCTAAGTTAGGATGCTACAGAAAATAACTGGGACACAAATTATCCATGGGGATGAAAATCAGAAAGTCTGGGTAAAGAAACTGATGAGAATGCCAAAGAAGAGAAACACATCTTCGGTTTATGGATTAGCTGAACTATATTGTTAAAATATCTTGCTACTTTTTGTTATTTGTAAGATCTATAAAATTCTTATCAACATAATATAGCATCCTTCACTGAAATGAAACAAATGAACACAAATCACAAAAACCTCAAATATCCAAAGCAATGTCACATGAAAAGAGGAAGGCCAGTAATATCAAACTCTCTGAGTCATATAATCAAAATATCAGAAGATTGATATAAAACCAGACACACAGACCAGAGAATAAATCTAACAACTGTACCCATTTAAATCATCCCACAGACTGTGGAACAAAAAAATCTTTCTTTGTAAAAGTTCCTTGGGTTAGATATTTTGATGAGAAAATAAATAAAAAGGTTTTCAAAGTGGAACATATATTAAAAGCATAATGTATATATAATATGTATACATATATTAGTAGATATACATGTAAACATATGTAAAATATAAAATATATAATGTATTTTATATTTGTATATCTATATATCTATATAATATATATGATGTATACTAATTTTTATGTGCATATATACCTGATATGTATGATATATACTAATATATATTAAGATCTTTTTAAAAGGTACAGTGGTGGTTACCAGAGGCCTCTAGTGTAAGGATGAAGTAGTCATGGGGAAAGCTTGATCAATGGTCATTGGATTGCAGTTTGAAGGAAGCAGTTTTACACAGGGTAGAGAAACTATACATAACTTTCATAATAAAATAAGTGAAATAACACTGATTTGAAAGGGAGATTCAATAATGTGTTATTTGAAGGTAGATTCTAATTAATGAAAATCACATTATAAATACTTAATTAAAATTACTAAAACCAGTAAATACATTTTGGATAAACAATGCATCACGCAATTAAAAAACGCTAAGACAGAGGGAGCAAATAATGAAATAAACCAGAACAGACTAAGAAATGTGGTATAAAGGAATCTAAGCCCATCATCTGCCACATACATGGAAGCTGAGACATGACTAGCTAACCAAAGGTAAAGTGCTGCTACTGAGAGCGGGTACGTGTCCACAACACATTTGATCACCTCGTCACAGGCTGATGCTGTTGTGTGGAGCAGCTAGACAACAGTCTAGACATGGAATTTCCTTGGCCCATATAATTCCCTAGAGTCAGCCCTTGAAAGTTGCTGATTCTGGTCTCAAGCTTTGGGCTCTGCTGCATGACCTGCTACATTCAGAAGATCCTCCACCACATTCTGTGGCCACAGAGTTGTCCACTGACTCAAACTCTCTTCTCTTCCTTCCTCATGTGATGGAAAGATAATAAAACAAAAGAATCCTTTCTTCTTAAAGTTGCTTCTATTAGATATTTAGATAGTAAATAAATGGTAGAGCTTTCAAAGTGGAACCTATTTTAAAAGCATAGGTTGTTGCCGGGCAGAGTAGCTGATATGCATAATTCAAGGTGAATAGAGGAAGGATTGCCAAGAGCTTAAGGCCATTCTGAATATCATGGGTTCCAGAGCTGACCAAGCTTCAAGAAATGTTGCTCATACTTCAAAGAACAGGTTTTATATCTTATGAAAATGTTTTGTCGATGACAGTTTTTAGTATTTTAAAACTTCATAATGATTAACCAATAAAACCTTTTATTTTTTGCTTGAAACTTACTTTATAAGGGAAATCGCAATGTACACACACACACACACACACACACACACACACACACACACACCAGGAATTCAAGACATGCAATGTCTATCATTTGATCCAGTTCACTAGTAATTACTTTACTTGATATAATTGGACATCAATCAACAGTTGTAGCATTTACATTTTAATGTAATCCTCATAGAGATAAATGCATCCTTACTCAGGGTTAATGCAGCACAATTACAAACAGAACATTTGATTAGCACCTTCAGATTCCTGTGTAATAAGGAACTAACAAGTTAATTAGGAAGGAAAGTGCATTTGATGAAGGCTGTTATGTGAGGCAACTAAATGTTATGGAGAAGAATACAAGTCATGCCGAGGATACTCTTAATAAGGTTGCTTGAAGGAATCTGATATTAATAACTAAAAAGTTGAAAATAAATCACCAACCCCATTTTCTTAGAGAATTACTTTTCTTCTCAAATAAGGGGTGCTTCAACGTGGACATATACTAACTTCAGTCACAATTTTTTAGGAAACTAGTCATGAATTAGGAGAGTTCAGTGTTCATTTAATTAATAATATATCTTTTGATCCTTACTTGAAAAGAATATAAGGCATTTGCTATGGTTTCTGGGAGTGTAGAACTGAACTCCTCTGAATAGGAACTGGTGTATAAGAATGTATGTATTAATAACACCCAACACAATGATAATGCCCAGGTAAGTGTGTCCTGACACAGCTGGAGGGTCATTAAGGTCAAGCCATCTTGTAGTTGAAGCTCATGACTTAATTACTTAGTCTTTGACGGAGACTCAATGTCATTCTCTATTCTATGAGGCAATGGAATCCACAGAATGAACAATACAGAGTTGGTCAGTGACACCTGATCAGATGCTAATTTGTCTCTTGCCAGAAAGATTGGTTGGTATAATGTCACTTTTGCTGCTTTGATTTGTGTGACTTAGCAGTAGCTTTGGTTAGGAACAGTAAAGAAGAAGGGTCAGCATGAATGATAGAGTTTTCACTAAACTGCCTGCTCTTTTACACTGCCCTCAGACCAGAAACCTCTTCCTGACTTTTCTATTGCTCATTGTATCCTTGTTCTTTGTTTGTTTCATTTTCGGTCCATTTAAAATTCAAGCCCAGACATTATTTTTTCATGGAGGTTTAGTACACTGTGTTCAGTTTCCTTCCATTTTATCTGTTTACTCAATTTAAATTTAAAATGTGAAAATTTATAAGGAATTTAAATTTCAATAGTCAATTGCATTGTATACACTGATATGTAAGGGATACTTTTTCAGATGTCTGTATAATCAAAGAAACAAGGCTTGGTTATTTTTTCAGCCTCATCCCTAGGGAATGCTAATTTTCCTTTTCTTCACACTCATTAATTGCCTGTAGCTTTTCCTATGTGGATGCATGTTGATATGTCAACTGGTATCATTGTTCAGGTTTTGCTTAGGTAACCATATTGTTGGAAATTCATAGATTATCCTTCCCTTTTATATATGGAAGAGACCACTTTTTCACAGCAGAAATTCTGATTCTCAAGCTCTTGTATTCTTTCCATCCCCTTTTCCTGGATATCCCTGAAACCCCACTTATAAGGGTAGAATTGAATAAGTATTAACAATGGGTGGGAATTGATTAGTATCTATAAATTTTATTTTGTAGGATTACCATTTTCACAAGGTTGATTCTACCAATCCATAAGAATTTGAGGTATTTCCATCTTTAAACCTCTTCTTCAAATTCTAATTTGCTTTTTTAATTTTCCATTTTACTTGTTTAGATTCATTTCAATGTATATTTTTAGCCTACTGTGAATAACATTGTCCCCTGATTTCTTTCCTGAAAGTTCTGTTATTATATATGTGATGTCTATGTACATATTTGTCTGTGTTGAGTTTATTTGGTGCTCCTGGTGGATTGAATAAGAATAAGTCCCATAGAACCATAGGCTTGAGTGCTTAGTCATCAGGAAGTGACACTATTTGAGAAGAATTAGGAGAATTAAGAGGTGTGGTTTTGTTGGGAGGAAAGTGTGTCACTGGGAATGGGCTTTGAGATTTAAAAACCCAATCCAGGCTCAGATTTGCTCTTTGAGCCTACAGACCAGGATATAGTCCTCAGCTACTGTTCCAGCATCATGCACTCAGCTAAGCTCCCTGTCACTATGGTAATGGATTAGCCTCTGAAATTGTAAGTAAGACTGCAGTTAAATATTCTTTCTTATTTGCCTTGATCAGGGTGTCTCTTCAAGGCAATTGAACAATAAATAGAACAGTTCTATTTTTGCTGAATGTGTTTATCAGCTGAAAGAGTTATATAATACTACATTATGTTATATTTATTGATTTCTGTATGTGAATACCTACTCCATCACATGAATTGACTAAAGGATAGAAACACGTGGTCATCATATCAGATGCAGAAATTGCCTTTAATAAAATCCAACATCCATTCATGATAAAAAAAATCAAGACATGGAGAATCTAGGAATAAAAGAAAGTTTTGGTTATATACGCAAATATGTTTGCACTTTTCTTTCTTTTTTTTACTTTTACTTATAAGAGTACACTGTAACTGTCTTCAGACATACCAGAAGAGGACTTTAGATCCCATTAAGATGGTTGTGAGCCACCATGTGGTTGCTGGATATTGAACTCAGGACCACTGGAAAAGCAGTCAGTGCTCTTAACCACTGAACCATCTCTCCAGTCCCATATTTGTACTTTTCATTAGACATCTTCCTAAAATTTGCAGTGTTAAATTGTCATTACTCACATGTTTTCTCTCTGCAAACATGTTGGTTTCTTATTTCCTTTATATTGCTGGGCTGTTTATTCCATTCTAAAGATGCATTTTCAGTAGGTGCAGCACATCTGCCAGGTCAGCTCACAGTGTTTTTGGATTTGAATCTGCATTCTAAAATATGTGTAGATTGTATGGTAAAAACATTTGGTTCTGCTTCTGAAGGAAGAAGAGAAGAAATTGAGAAGAGTGAAAATATACAGACTAAATTTCAACCTAATCACTCATTTCTACAGTTCATATTTTTCAAATATGTATCTTTAACCTATTCAACAACAAGCACATACTTTTTGCAAAGAAATCTGAGACTTGAACTGTCATTCCTAGGTGTGCATGAAAATAATAAAATGATGCAAAATACACTGAAGATAGTATCAGAGAGATCCATGTATATATGAGCGTCTCTAGTTTAATATATGCTTCATTTAAATTTAAATTTAAATTTGACAACTTACTTATTTGAGGTGTAGACTTCTGAGCCAATTAAATATCTGTTGTTATTCACACGTTGTGCACTACCTAATAAAAAGGAAAGTAAATCTCAAAGAAGATAAACAGCAATTGCTAACGTGGCATTTAAATTCATGAAGCATAGAAATGGAAAAATGATTTTGATTGATGATAAACTCTAGGAGAAAAATTATTAAACCCTAGGACATTAATTCAAAAATTATACAAGAGTAGTGAGATAAAAGAGATTTCAAGGTTATAATATTGAAGTTTTATTAAAGAAAACTATATTAGATTATATTAGCAAAATTATCATTAAAATGTTACAATTCAACAGAAACTGCTTCATACATATTTATTTTATATTCAACTTAAAATTATAGTCATTCATGGAAAGAACTAATATATCTATTGAGAGAGTCAGGAAATATATGCAGCACTCTGTCAGATTTATCATAGAGCTGATAGGATTATTGACTTCAAGTCAGTGTGAGCTGTGATGATGTATCTGTAAAAACTGTATACTGTGGACTTTGTTTTCTTTTTCTTTTTTCTTTTTTTTAATTCCCAAGGCTTCACAGAGCCCAGACATGGCCTTTGTCATGACTGGTGCTGATGCTGAGAGAACTAGTCATGTTGTTCTTCTACTAGGTATGAAGAGATATTCTCATCTATAAAGTGACAACTGACCTCTTCCATGAGACAGATTCTGGGGTCAAAGTCAGCTTATTTCCTGCGGGTAAATGCTATGTGGTTACTATAGGATATTGATGACAGGGATAGAGGTCAGATTGCTTAAAATGCAGGACCTTCCCACAAAAATTTACACTTTATGAAAATATGTTTCTCATGATCTTTTAGGAGTGTGGAAAATTAAACACAAAGCGTTTAAATAAAGCTTACAAAAGAGGCTGCTATGTGGGATGTTTGAGAGTAGGAGATAGAGAAATGGCTCTGAAGGTAAAAACCAATGCTCTTCTAGAACTCCCAGGTTTTATTCCTACCATCCATATGGCGTCTAAGTAAAGTTTGATGCTCTCTTCTGGTTTCTTCAAACACCAAACACACATGTGGTACACAAATCTACATGCAGGCAAGATATTTAAAACATAAAACAAAAGTAAAATAATAATACAGGTAGTGTAGACTTGATTTTTGGGAAAGCTTATCTGTGGAATTTTGCGAGTTGAAACAAACAAAAACAACAATAAAATATAAAATTTCTATTTAAGGTTTAGGTTCAATGTATAGACTAAATACATTTATTCCTCCAAAAACATATATTGATGGCTTATGTAAGAGTATAACAGAATATAAGGAGTTCAATAAGTAATTAAATTTATAAGAGCAGAGCCCTGATCAGAAAAGGATATATGTTTTTATAAGAAAGACAACAGTTTGGCTTTCTACCCTGTGAAGAAACAGAGATTTGTTGAAAGACAATGAAGAGATAAGACACCAAAGCCCAACGATGTTGGAACTCTGACATCAGAATCCGAATCTCACGAAGTGTAAGAAGGTAAATCCCTGCTATTTAAACCCCTGAGCTTTGGAGCTCTAGTACAGCAGCAAAGAATGACTCACAGGTAATCACTGAATGTTTCTTAACCTCTTGAATAATATTTTATTTCATCATATAAGAAAGGTTCCTGAGCAATACTTGAGAAGCAAGCCAGAAAGCAATGTTCCATCATGGCTTCTTTTACAGTTCCTTTCACCAGGTTCCTGCCTTATCACCTAAATGAACCCTTTCTACCTCAAGGTTATGGGGGTATTTCTTTGATAGACATGACTGTGTTATTGTAAGGATTATATAATTATTTGGAACACTGGCGTGAAAAGTTCTTAAGTGTTCATAGCTTGATGGATCTGTTGTGAGAGCTTGGAAGTTAGACATTCTCAAACACACACAATAATAGAAGCTTGGGTTATCAAGTTTTAGAGAGAAGAAAATTACACAAGTTAATATTGTTATACTAACAAGAGATATGGGCGATAAATCAAAAAGGAAAGGTTATTGGCTTAAGAGTGATGTGTTTGTATGTCAAGTTAACAAAAGGTCCATTATAACAGCTAATTTGCCAACTTTACATAAACTAGAATTAGTTGGAATGAGAGAACTTTAATTGATGAAAATGCTTTCATAATATTAACATATAGGCAAGTTTGTGGGGCATTTTCTTATTTGATTATTGATGTGAGAGGGCCAGGCCCACTTTTGGTAACTATCTGGCAAGGTAGCTCTATATCTATGAAGAAGGAAGCTAAACAAGCCATAGGAGCTATCACTATACCTTTATGACTTCTGATTCACTTTCTGTCTCTAGATTCCTGATTTAAGTCCATGACTTGACTTTCTTAAGTAGACTGTGACCCAAGTAAATCATTTCCTTCCGAGATTGCTTTTAGTCATCAACATTCTAACAGCAATAGAAAACCAAACTAACAAAAAGTCTGATACTGTTCTGAAAGAACTAGCTGTTATCCTAGTAGCTTTTTGTACTGACATTGTCCCAGAGCTTAAGATGAAATTATCTTAAATCACCAGACATATCAACATACATAAATAATTCCCTTGAATTTTTTGACATGGTCATGTTATTTCTCATCATATTATCATGTTATTCTTGGAGTTGCAGATAGTTTGATAATTTGAGCACAAATAACACAGACACACACACCACATACAGTCACACAGACACACAGGCACACAGAGACACAGAGACATACAGACACACACAGTCACACACATAGACACACACACAAACAGACACACACACACACACAAACACACACATCCAGAGTGCCAAGCAACAGTTTCTAAATGTCCACAGACAAAGATGACTAGATTATTGGATTATTTTATATTCTTTATTTTAATTTTTATAGAACCTTTTTTATTGAATATATTCTTCATGTACATTTCAAATGTTGTACCCATTCTCTCTTTACCCGCTCCCAGAGAACCCCCAATCCATCCTTCCACCCCTAGCCTCCAAGAATATGCCCCTCTACCCAATACACTCCCACCTATCCCCTCTCAATTTCCCCATGCTGGAGCATCTATCCAGCCTTCATAGAACCAAGGACCTCTCCTCCCACTGATGCCCAACAAGGCATTCCTCTGCCACCCTTTGGCTGGAACCATGTGTACCCCTTGGTTGATGTCTTAGTCCCTGGGAGCCGTGAGGCATCTTGTTGGCTGATATCATTCTTCCAATGGGGCTGCAAACCCCTTCAGCTCCTCCAGTTCACCCAGCAACTCTTCCATTAGGGACCCCATACTCAGTCCAATGGTAGGATGCTAGCATCTGCCTCTGTTTGTGTAAGGCTCTGACAGGGCCCATGAGGAGACAACCATAATAGGCTCCTCTCCACACATACTTCTTGTCATCCCAAATAGTGTCTGGGTTTGGTGACTATTTGTGGGATGAATTCCCCAGGAAAGACAGTCTCTGGGTGGCCTTTCCTTCAGTCTCTGTTACACACTTTGTCTCTGTAATTGCTCCTGTGAGTATTTCATTTCTCAGTAAAACAAAAGCAGCCCTACTTTGGTCTTCCTTCTTCTTGACTTTCCTGTGGTCTGTGAATTGTAATTTGTTTATTTTGAGCTTTGGGGCTAATAACTACTTAACAGTGAGTGCATAACATTTGTTCTTTTATGATAGGGTTATCTCACTGAGGATGACACTTCCTAGTTTCACCCATTTGCCTATGAATTTCATAAATTCATTGGTTTTTAATACCTGAATAGTACTCCATTGAGTAAATGTACCACATTTTCTGTATCCATTTCTCTGTTGAAGGACATCTGGGTTCTTTTCAGCTTCTGGCTACTATAAATATGGCTGCTATGAACATAGTGGAGCATGTATCCTTATTACCTGTTGGAGCATCTTCTGGGTATATGCCCAGAAGTGGTATAGCTGGGTCCTCAGGTAATACTATGTCTAATTTTCTGACAAACCACCAAACTGATTTCCAGAGTGGTTTTACCAGATTGCAATCCCACCAGCAGTGGAGAAGTGTTCCTTTTTCTCCATATCCTCTCCAGCATCTGCTGTCACTTGAGTTTTTGATCTTAGCTATTCTGGATGGTATAAGGTGGAATCTCAGAGTTGTTTTGATTTGCATTTCACTGATAACTAAGGATGCTGAACATTTCTTTAGATGCTTCAGAGCCATTCAAATTGCCTCAGTTGGGAATTCTCTGTTTATCTCTGTACCCTATTTTTAATAGGGTTATTTGACTTTCAGGACTCTAACTTCTCTAGTTCTTTGTATACGTTGGATATTAGCCCTCTATCAGATGTAGGATTGGTAAAGACTTTTTCCCAATAGGTTGCTTGCCATTTTGTCCTATTGACAGTGCCCTTTGCCTTACAGAAGCTTTGTAGTTTTATGAGGTTCTACCTGTTGATTCTTGTTCTTAGAGCTTAAACTATTGGTGTTCTATTCAGGAAATTTTCCCCTGTGCCCATGTATTCAAAGTTCTTCACCACTTTCTCCTCTATAAGTTTCAGTGTGTCTGGTTTTATGTGGAGGTTCCACATGGATTTGAGCTATGTACAAGGAGATAAGAACGTGTCAATTTGCATTTTTCTGCATGCTGACCGCCAGTTGATCCAGCACCATTTGTTTAAAATGCTATCTTTTTTTCCACTGGATGTTTTTAGCTTCTTTGTCAAATAATCAAGTGACCATAGGTATGTGGATTCATTTCTGGGCCTTCAATTCTATTCCATTGATCTTCCTGCCTGTCTCTGTGCTAATACCATACAGTTTTTATCACGATTAATCTGTAGTAAAGCTTGAGGTCAGGGATGGTGATCCCCCTGGGAGATCTTTTATTGTGGAGAATAGTTTTCAATATCTTGGGGTTTTTGTTATTCTAAATGAATTTGCAGATTGCTCTTTCTAGCTCCATGAAGAATTGATTTGCAATTTTGATGGGGATTGCACTGAATCTGTAGATTGTTTTTGGCAAGATGGCCATTTTTACTATATTGATCCTGCCAATCCATGAGCAAGGGAGAGCTTTCCATATTCTGAGATCTTCTTTGATTTCATTTTTCAGAGCCTTGAAGTTCTTGTTATACAGATCTTTCACTTGCTTGGTTAGAGTCACACCAAGATATGCAATATTATTTGTGACTATTGTTAAGGGTGTCATTTCCCTAATTTCTTTATCAGCTTGTTAATCCTTTGAGTAGAGGAAAGCTACTGATTTGTTTGAGTTAATTTTATATCCATTCACTTTGTGGAAGTTGTTTATCAGCTTTAGAATTTCTCTGGTGCAATTTTTGGGGTCACTTCTATATATGATCATATCATCTGCAAATAGTGATATTTTGATTTCTTCCTTTCCAATTTGTATACTTTGGACATCCTTTTGTTGTCTAGTTGCTCTGGCTAGGACTGCAAGTACTGTATTGAATAGATAGATAGAAAGTAGGCAGCCTTGTCTGGTCCCTGATTTTAGTGGGATTGCTTCAAGTTTCTCTCCATTTAGTTTAATGTTGGCTACCTGTTTAAAATATATTGCTTTCACTGTTTAGGTATGGGCCTTGTATTCATGTTCTCTCCAAGACTTTTTTCATGAAGGAATGATGAATTTTGTCAAAAGCTTTTTAAATATCTAATGAAATGACCATGTTTTTTTTTCTTTGAGTTTGTTTATGTAGTTGATTACATTGATGGACTTCTGTATATTGAACCATCCCTGCATCCCTGGGATGAAGCCTACATGATTGTGGTGAATTATCGTTTTGATGCATTCTTGAATTTGGTTGGTCAGAAACTTGATGAATATTTTTCAACAATATTCATAAAAAAATTTGTCTGAGGTTCTCTTTCCATTTTTGGTCTTTGTTTGGTTTAGGTATAAGTATTATTGTGGCTTCATAGCATGAACTGGGTAGTGTTCCTTGTGTTTCTGTTTTGTAAAAAAGTTTAAAGAGTGTATTAGCTCTTCCTTGAAGATCTGATAGAATTCCCAACTAAACCCATCTGGTCCTGGGATTTTGTTTTTAGGAGACTATTACCAACTGGTTCTATTTCTCTTGGGCTCATGGGACTATTTAGATGGTTTGTCTGATCCTGTTTTAAAGTTGGCACCTGGTGTTTAGGAAATTGTCCATTTCTTCCAGATTGTCAGATTTTGTTGAGTATAATCTCTTGGAGTAGGATCTGATGATTTTTTTTGAATTTCCAGTTTCTGTTGTTATGTCTCCCTTTTCATTTCTGATTTTATTAATTTGGGTAAGGGCTGTGTGCACTCTGGTTAGTCTGGTTAAGGGTTTATATATCTCACTGATTTTCTCAAAGAGCCAGCTTCTGGTTTTGTCAATTTTTGTGTAGTTCTTTTTGTTTCTATTTAGTTGATTTCAGGTTTGAGGTTAATTATTTCCTGCCATCTACTCCTCTTTGGTGCATTTACTTCTTTATGCTCTAGAGCTTCAGGTGTGTTGTCAAGCTGCTAGTGTAAGTTCTCTCCATTTTTCTTTGAACCATTTATAGATGTGAGGTTTTCTCTTAGCACTATTTTCTTTGTGACCCATAAGTTTTGGTATGATGTGTCCTCATTTTCATTAAATATTAAAAAGTTTTTACTTTCTTTATTTCATCCTTAACAAAGCTATCATTGAGTAGAGCATTGTTCAGCTTCCATGTGTATGTGGGCTTTCTGTTGTTTTCACTGCTATTGAAGACCACCCTTACTCCATAGTGATATGATAGGAGGCATGGGATTAGTTTGATCTTCTTATATTTGTTGAGGTCTGCTTTGTGACCAATTATATTGTCAGTTTTGGAGAAGGTACCATGAGGTGCTGAGAAGAAGGTATATTCTTTTGATTTAGCATGAAATGTTCTATAGATATATATTAAATCCATTTGGTACAAAACTTCTGTTAGTTTCACTATGTCTCTGTCTAGTTTGTGTTTCCCTGATCTGTCCATTGATGAGAATGGGCTGTTAAAGTCACCCACAATTATTGTATAGGGTGTGATGTGTGCTTTAAACTGTAGTAAAGTATCCTTTATGAATGCTGGTGCCCTTGTATTTGGAGCATAGATGTTCAGAGAGTTGAGAATTGAGAGTTCTTCCTGTTAGATTTTTCCTTTGATGAGTATAACGTGTCCTTCTGTGTCTTTTTTGATGACTTTTGGTTGAAAGTCTATTTTAATGGATATTAGAATGGCTACTCCAGCTTGTTTCCTGGGACCATTTGCTTGGAAAACTGTTTTCTAACCTTTTCCTCTGAGGTAGTTTTTGTCTTTGACACTGAGATGCATTTCCTATATGCAGCAACAGTGTTAGGTCTTGTTAATGTATCCAGTCTGTTAATCTGTGTCTTTTTATTGGGGAAGTGAGACCAATGATGTTAAGAGATATTAAGGAAAAATGATTGTTCCTTCCTGTTATTTTCATTGTTAAAGGTGGAATTCCGTTTGTGTGGCGATCTGTACTCGTGGGATTCACGTTCTCTCTGTGCCCACAGGTATGTAGGCACTCATGAAAGACCAGCTCTCCTGTGTTCCCAGGCCTCTCCACACTCCAAATACCCTGAGTGTAACTAGTTAGACCCAGGAGGTGGTGTCTTCACTGTGGCAGACCTGGCAAGAGTCTGTCCCAGTAGAAAGGGCAGGCAGAGGTGGGAGGGTCAGAAGGATCAGAAGGGGAATGGTATTAGGGTAGGCAAGGGCTTTGGTGATTGCTGGGTCATGAGTCCAGCTGGACTCCTCTCAGCAGCTCTGGGCCTCCAGAAGTGAGATGATTTTCTTTTCAAATACCCTGAGTATGGCTGGTTCTCTAGAAGTATCAGGAGATGTTGTCTTCGATGTGGCAGATCTGGCAAGAGTCTGCCACAGCAGAAAGGGCAGGCAGCGAGGGCTATTTTGTATTCTCTAATGACTATGTTTTAAAATAAATTGTTTTTTTTTTCATCTAACCTTGTCGGTTTTAGTAACAGCATATGCTGACTATGTATGCCTGTATATAAGAAAGAAGCGAGAGAAGAGGAAAGGGAGAGGATAGAGAGGGTAAAGGAAAGGTTTAATGAGAGATTTTAATTGTAATTACAATAGTGTTGATATTTTAATATTCTGCTCTTTTTACCAAATTTATAGAGGAAGTTATCACAATAACTTTTTTCATGAATGTCATTATTTGTTCTATATCTGAACTTCTTACTAATCTTAACTATTGAGATTGTCTTTGGATGCACTGATTTTATTCTGCTACTATGACTTTCTTCGCAATAGGCAGTTTTATTGATGGTGAGATGAAAACAAGTCTTGCGCTTTCAAAATATTTTAATGCTATTTTTGTAAATTTATGGACTTATAGGAAATTATTTCATGCAATAAAGAACTTTAAATTACTGAGGAAATACTGTCAATGTAGTTTATCATGTAACATAAGGTATTTCTGGGACCAAAAATAATACAAAAGAGAAGAAAAAGAAAGATAAAGTAGAGGGTGAAATTGAGTTGTAAGGACTGGAGGGCACTGGAGAAAACCAGATGAAGTTAAAATGCAAGGTACCAGAGGACACTAGAGAAAACTAGATATAGCTAGAAGGCTTTTTTGAGAGTCATCATGAAATAGAGCAAGAACAACTTCCATGATCAGTAGAAGAAGGAAGCCTCTGGAAGGAAGAATTTGATTCAGAAGACATTTATTTCTTGTATGGTTTACTTAAAGATTTTCTAACAGGGCAAGAGCTGATTATCAAACTATAGCAGAATTTATAGCTAGCAAGAAAGTAAATACATCATTCTAAATGGATATATTTGCAAAGTATCACATACAACCAACTGATTGTATTTGGATATGTTTTAGTTACAAAACTTTAACAAACAGAAAAAAAAGAGTACCCATATTCTCAAACCTAGCTTTGCTAAACATGTAGTTTAAAAATGAAGTTTACAGAAAGGACTCTTGGTATATAGGTAAAATCTTTACTTTGGAAGTCTGAGACAGGCAGGTGTTGAGCCTTAATGACAAGTTGTACACAACTTGGCATGCTTAAAGAAACCTGGGAAAAATAACAATGCTGAATCTGCAAATAAGCCATCCAATTGTTTGATGAAGTTCTTGATGACCTTCCTATGTTGTTACTATTGGTGATAATTTTATTAAATACATTGTGACTTCACTAGGAAATATTCTTATTTTCCCAAGCTATAGTAATCATTCCTCCAATCTAATCATCTCTGATCTAAGTTCACCAGTCAATGAAAATAATATGGCCAAGTTAAGGACCCTCAATTGGGAAACACAGCTGTGCGAATGAAAGAAAAAAAGCCAACACTTTGGCAAATGGGAATACAAACCAGTCAAGCTTGGCCCACAAACAGTGCCAAAGGACAGTCACTGAGCTCATGTCCTGGCTCAGTCTCAGCGGGAAGTTTCACCAAAGAATTTTGTTTTTAATTAAAAAGAATCTATACAGGAAATCCTATGTGAATGGAAGAAAAACAGAAGAATCAAAGAAACAATGAAAAAGACAACAAGGAAAGAAGAAAGGTAGGGAGGGAGGAAGGATGGATGTGAGGGAGGGAGGAAAGAAGGAAGGAAGGAAGGAAGGAAGGAAGGAAGGAAAAGAACAAAATAAAAATCTTAGAATCTGAGTTCTTTTGAAATATACCAGGAAAGTTTAGCTCAGAGTTTAGGAGTGTTAATCCCCAGAGACAAAAGATGTAATTATCTCATTGGTAAAGTATTTGCCTAAAATATGTGCAGTACTTGGCTGCAAAAGGCAGGGATGTTGCAAGTCTAAGGGAAACCAGGATTATATAGTGAAAAACAGCCTAAAAAAGGCAGAGGGAGGACAATATTAAAATATAATTAAATAGCTAAGCCTTTATGTATTTTCTTTCTTTTTTTTTCATTCACTATGTCAGTTTATTTTTTCTTTTTTTTATTTATTTTTCTATATTCTTTGTTTACATTCTAAAACCTTTCCCAGCTCCCCCTCCTTCCCCCCATATGTCCCATAAGACCTCTTTTCTTTTTTTAATATTTTTATTTTCTATATTCTTTGTTTACATTCCAAATGATTTCCCCTTTCCCGAATCCCCCCTCCCCATATGTCCCATAAACCTTCTTCTCTCCATCCCTTCTCCAATCACCTCCCTCCTTTTTCTCTGTCCTTATATTCCCTTCCAATGCTAGATCAACCCTTTCCAGGATCAGGACCCTCTCCATACTACTTCATGGGAGTCATTTGTTATGCAATTTGTGCCTTGGGTATTCAGGGCTTCTGGGCTAATTAATATCCACTTATCAGAGATTGCATCCCATGTGTATTCTTTTGTGATTGGGTTACCTCACTTAGGATGATATTTTCCAGATCAAACTATTTGCCTAAAAATTTTTTGAATTGTTTCTAATTGCTGAGTAGTATTCCATTGTGTAAATATACCACATTTTCTGTATCCATTCCTCCTTTGAGGGACATCTGGGTTCTTTCCAGCTTCTGGCTATTATAAATAAGGCTGCTATGAACATAATCGAGCAAGTGTCTTTATTGCATGCCAGGGAATCCTTTGGATATATGCCCAGGAGAGGTATAGCAGGGTCCTCTGGAAGTCTCATTTGCCATTTTCTGAGGAACCTCCAGACTGATTTCCACAGTAGTTGTAGCATCTTACAGCCCCACCAGCAGTGGAGGAGTGTTCCTCTTTCTCCACATCCTCGCCAACACCTGCTGTCTCCTGAGTTTTTGACTTTAGCCTTTCTGAGTGATATAAGGTAAAATCTCAGGGTTGTTTTGATCTGCATTTCCCTAATGACTAATGATGTTGAGCAGTTCTTAAGGTGCCTCTCAGCCATCCGAAATTCTTCAGGTGAAAATTCTTTGTTAAGATTTGTACCCCAAAGTTGAACCAGCACCATTTGTTGAAAACGCTATCTTTTTTCCATTGGATGTTTTCAGCCTCTTTGTCGAGGATCAAGTGGCCATAGGTGTGTGGGTTCATTTCTGGATCTTCAATCCTGTTCCATTGATCCTCCTGCCTGTCACTGTACCAATACCATGCAGTTTTTAACACTATTGCTCTGTAGTATTGCTTGAGGTCAGGGATACTGATTCCCCCAGATTTCCTTTTGTTGCTGAGAATAGTTTTAGCTATCCTGGGTTTTTTGTTGTTCCAGATGAATTTGATAATTGCTCTTTCTAACTCTGTGAAGAATTGAGTTGGGATTTTGATGGGTATTGCATTGAATCTGTATAGTGCTTTAGGCAAAATGGCCATTTTAACTATATTGATTCTACCGATCCATGAGCATGGGAGGTTTTCCCATTTTTTGAGGTCTTCTTCCATTTCCTTCTTCAGAGTCTTGAAGTTCTTGTCATACAGATCTTTCACATGTTTGGTAAGAGTCACCCCAAGATATTTTATACTGTTTGTGGCTATTGTGAAGGGGGTCATTTCCCTAATTTCTTTCTCAGCCTGCTTATCCTTTGAGTATAGGAAGGCCACTGATTTGCTTGAGTTGATTTTATAACCTGCCACTTTGCTGAAGTTATCAGCTGTAGGAGCTCTCTAGTGGAGTTCTTTGGGTCACTTAGGTAGACGATCATGTCGTTTGCAAATAATGATAGTTTGACTTCTTCCTTTCCAATTTGTATCCCTTTGACCTCCTTATGTTCTCGAATTTCCCGAGCTAGTACCTCAAGTACAATATTGAAAAGATAAGGAGAAAGGGGGCAGCCTTGTCTGGTCCCTGATTTCAGTGGGATTGCTTCAAGTTTCTCTCCATTTAGTTTGATGCTGGGTACCGGTTTGCTGTAAAGATAGCCTTTTCAACAAATGGTGCTGGTTCAACTGGAGGTCAGCATGCAGAAGAATGCGAATTGATCCATCCTTGTCTCCTTGTACTAAGCTCAAATCCAAATGGATCAAGGACCTCCACATAAAGCCAGACACTCTGAAGCTAATAGAAAAGAAACTGGGGAAGACCCTTGAGGACATCGGTACAGGGAGAAAGTTTCTGAACAGAACACCAATAGCGTATGCTCTAAGAGCAAGAATTGACAAATGGGACCTCATAAAATTACAAAGTTTCTGTAAGGCAAAGGACACCATCAAGAGGACAAATCGGCAACCAACAAATTGGGAAAAGATCTTCACCAATCCTACATCAGATAGAGGGCTAATATCCAATATATATAAAGAACTCAAGAAGTTAGACTCCAGAAAACCAAGCAACCCTATTAAAAAATGGGGTACAGAGTTAAACAAAGAATTCTCACGTGAAGAACTTCGGATGGCAGAGAAGCATCTTAAAAAATGCTCAACTTCATTAGTCATTAGGGAAATGCAAATCAAAACAACCCTAAGATTTCATCTTACACCAGTCAGAATGGCTAAGATTAAAAATTCAGGAGACAGCAGGTGTTGGAGAGGGTGTGGAGAAAGAGGAACACTCCTCCACTGCTGGTGGGGTTGCAAATTGGTACAACCACTCTGGAAAGCAGTCTGGCGGTACCTCCGAAAACTGGGCACCTCACTTCCAGAAGATCCTGCTATACCACTCCTAGGCATATACCCAGAAGACTCCCCACCATGTAATAAGGATACATGTTCTACTATGTTCATAGCAGCCCTATTTATAATTGCCAGATGCTAGAAAGAACCCAGGTATCCCTCAACAGAAGAGTGGATGCAAAAAATGTGGTATATCTACACAATGGAGTACTATTCAGCCATTAGAAACAATGAATTCATGAAATTCTTAGGCAAATGGATGAAGCTAGAGAATATCATACTAAGTGAGGTAACCCAGACTCAAAAGGTGAATCATGGTATGCACTCACTAATAAGTGGATATTAACCTAGAAAACTGGAATACCCAAAACATAATCCACACATCAAATGAGATACAAGAAGAAAGGAGGAATGGCCCCTGGTTCTGGAAAGACTCAGTGAAACAGTATTCGGCAAAACCAGAATGGGGAAGTGGTTAGGGGTGGGTGGGAGGACAGGGGAAGAGAAGGGGGCTTACGGGACTTTCGGGGAGTGGGGGGCCTAGAAAAGGGAAATCATTTGAAATGTAAATAAATTATATCGAACAAAAAAAAAAAGAAAACTGAAAATGAGTCTTCGAAAAGTGAAAACAGTAATGATAAAGTCACTTATGCCTTGTCCAGAAATCTGTAAGGAAAATCGCTAACAAAAATATACTGTTCATCAAAGACAGTGACTGCTTTTCGTTATTTAATACATTCCCAAGAAAGATAAGGACTGTAGAATTCTATGGTCTGTTTGTCACTTACACATTGAGATGCTGAGAATAAAAGTTATTTTTAAAATGAAAAAAAAAAGATTTGTACCCCATTTTTAATAGGGTTATTTGGTTACCTGGTGTCTAATTTCTTGAGTTCTTTGTATATATTTGATAGAAAGCCTTGGGAAGAAATCAGGGGACATAGATGCAAATATCAACAACATAATACAAAAGATAGAAGAAAGAATCTCAGATGCTGAAGATACCATAGAAACCATGGACTCAACAGTTAAAGAAAATGCAAAATGCAAAAAGCTTGTAACCCAAACATCCAGGAAATCCAGGACACAATGAGAAGACCAAACCTAAGGATTATAGGCATAGATGAGAGTGAAGATTTACAACTTAAAGGGCCAGCAAATATCTTCAATAAAATTATGGAAGAAAACTTCCCTAACCTAAAGAGAGAGATGCCCATGAATATACAAGAAGCCTACAGAACTCCAAACAGACTGGACCAGAACAGAAATACGTCCTTTCACATAATAATCAAAACACCAAATGTACTAAACAAAGAAAGAATATTAAAGGCAGTAAGAGAAAAAGGCCAAGTAACATATAAAGGAAGACCTATCAGAATCACAGCAGACTTTTCACCTGAGACTATGAAGGCTAGAAGATCCTGGGCAGATCTCATACAGACTCTAAGAGAATACAAATGCCAGCCGAAACTACTATATCCAGCAAAACTCTCAATCACCATAGATGGAGAAACTAAGATATTCCATGACAAAACCAAGTTTACCCAATATCTATCCACAAACCCAGCCCTACAAAGGATAATAGGAGGAAAACACCAATACAAGGAGGGAAACTTCACCCTGGAAAAAGCAAGATAGTAACCTTTCATCAAACCCAAATGAAGTTAACCAATCAAATTTAAAAAATAACGTCAAAAATGACAGGAAGTAACAATCACTATTCTTTAATATCTCTTAACATCAATGGACTCAATTCCCCAATAAATAGACATAGACTAACTGACTGGATATGTAAACAGGACCCTACATTTTGCTGCTTACAGGAAACACACCTCAGGGTCAAAGACAAACACTACCTTAGAGTAAAAGGCTGGAAGACAATTTTACAAGCAAATGGTCCCAGGAAACAAGCTGAAATAGACATTTTAATATCAGATAAAATTGACTTTCAACCCAAAGTCATCAAAAGAGACTCTGAGGGACACTTCTTGCTGGTCAAAAGAAAAATACAACAAAAAGAACTCTCAATCCTGAACAGCTATGCTCCAAATGCAAGGGCACCCTCTTTCATAAAAGAAACCTTATTAAAGCTCAAAGCACACATTGCACCTAACACAATAATTGTGGGTGACTTCAAATCCTCTTTTCTATATCCATTCTCTTATCTCTCTGCCTCCCTTTTCTCTGTCCTGGTACTCCCCTAAAATGTAGGATCAAGCCTTTCCAGGATTAGGGCCATCTTCTTCCTTCTTCATGGGAATCATTTGATATGCTAGATGTATCTTCAGTATTCATAGCTTCAGGGCTTATTAATATCCACTTATCAATTATTACATTCCATGTGTATTCTTTAGTGATTGCTTTACCTTGCTTAGGATGATATTTTCCAGTTCCACTGATTTGCCTAAAAATTTCATGAATTCATTGTTTTTAATTGCTAAATAGTACTCCATTGTGTATATATACCACATTTTCTGTATCCATTCCTCCATTGAGAGATATCTGGGTTCTTTCCAGCTTCTGGCTATTATAAATATGGCTGCTATGAACATAGTGGAACATGTGTCCTTATTGCAGGCTGGGGAATCCTCTGGGTGTATGCCCAGGAGAGGTATAGCAGGGTCCTCTGGAAGTGTCATGGCCAGTTTTCTTAGGAACCGCCAGACTGATTTCCATAGTGCCTGTACCATCTCACAATCCCACCAGCAGTGAAGGAGGGTTCCTCTTTCTCCACATCCACACCAACACCTGCTGACTCCTCAGTTTTTAGCCTTAGCCATTTTGACTGGTGTGAGGTGAAATCTCAGGGTTGTTTTCATTTGCATTTCCCTAATGACTAATGATGTTGAGCATTTCTTAAGGTGCTTCTCGGCCATCCGAATCTCTTCAGGTGAAAATTTTTTGTTTAGATCTGTACCCCACTTTTTAATAGGGTTCTTTGGTTCCCTGGGGTCTTACTTCTTGAGTTCTTTGTAAATATTGGATATTAGCACTCTATCAGATGTAGGGTTGGTGAAGATCTTTTCTCAATTTGTTGGTTGCCGTTTTGTCGTTTTAACAGTGTCCTTTGCCTTACAGAAACTTTGTAATTTTATGAGGTCACATTTGTCAATTCTTGATCTTAGAGCATAAGCTTTTGGTGTTCTGTCCAGGAATTTTTCCCCTGTGCCTATGTCCTCAAGGGCCTTCCCCAGTTTCTTTTCTATTAGTTTCAATGTGTCTGGTTTTATGTGGAGGTCCTTGATTGACTTGGAGTTCAGCTTAGTACATGGAGATAAGAATGGATTAATTCGCATTCTTCTGCATGCTGACCTCCAATTGAACCAGCACCATTTGTTGAAAAGGCTATCTTTTTTCCACTGGATGTTTTCGGCTCCATTGTCGAAGATCAAGTGACCATAGGTGTGTGGATTCATTTCTGGGTCTTCAATTCTAATCCATTGGTCCACTTGCCTGTCCCTGTGCCATCACTATGCAGTTTTAAACACTATTATTCTGTAGTATTGTTTGAGGTCTGGAATACTAATTCCCCCAGAAGTTTTTTTTTTTTTACTGTTGAGAATAGTTTTAGCTATACTGGGTTTTTTGTTATTCCAGATAAATTTGAGAATTGCTTTTTCTAACTCTGTGAAGAACTGAGTTGGGATTTTGATGGGGATTGCATTGAATCTATATATTGCTTTTGGCAAGATGGCCATTTTAACTATATTAATTCTGCCACTCCACGAGCATGGAAGTGTTTTCCATTTTCTGCGGTATGCTTCGATTTCCTTCTTCAGAGACTTGAAGTTCTTGTCATATAGATCTTTCACTTGTTTGGTTAGAGTCACCCCAAGATACTTTATACTGTTTGTGGCTATTGTGAAGGGTGTCACTTTCCTAACTTCTTTCTCATCCTGCTTCTCTTTTGAGTATAGGAAGGCAACTGATTTGCTTGAGTTGATTTTATAACCTGCCACTCTGTTGAAGTTCTTTATCAGCTGTAGGAGTTCTCTGGTGGAGTTTTTTGGGTCACTTAAGTAAACTATCATGTCATCTCCAAATAGTGATAATTTTACATCTTCCTTTCTAATTTGTATCCCTTTGACCTTCTTATGTTGTCTAATTGCTCTAGCTAGAACTTGAAGTACTATATTGAAACGATTTGGAAAGAGAAGGCAGCCTTGTCTAGTCTCTGATTTTAGTGGGATTGCTTCAAGTTTCTCTCCATTTAGTTTGATGTTGGCTACCAGTTTGCTGTATATTCCTTTAACTATGTTTAGGTATGGGCCTTGAATTCCTGTTCTTTCCAAGACTTTCAGCATGAAAGGATAGTGAATTTTGTCAAATGCTTTTTCAGCATCTAATGAAATGATCACAGGGTTTTTTCTTTGAGTTTGCTTATGTAATGGATTGCATTGATGGATTTCCTTATATTGAACCAACCCTGCATCCCTGGGATGAAGCCCACTTGATCGTGCTGGATGATCATTTTGATGTGTTTTTGGATTCGGTTGGCAAGATTTTTATTGAGTATTTTTGCATCGATATTCATAGGGGAAATTGGCCTGAAATTCTCTTTCTTTGTTGGATCTTTGTGTGTTTTTGGTATCAATGCAATTGTGGCTTCATAGAACGCGTTGGGTAGTGTTCCTTCTGTTTCTATTTTGTGGAACAGTTTGAAGAGTATTGGTGTTAGGTCTTCTTTGAGGTCTGATACAATTCTGCACTGAAGCCTGTGCTTTTTTTGGTTGGGAGGCTTTCTATGACCCCTTTTATTTCTTTAGGGGTTATGGGACTGTTTAGATGATCTATTTGATCCTGATTTAATTTTGGTGTTTGGTATCTATCTAGGAAATTGTCCATTTCCTCCACATTCTTCAGTTGTGTTGAGTATAGGCTTTGGTAGTAAGATCTGATGATTTTTTGAATTTCCTCAGTTTATGTTGTTATATCTCCCTTTTCATTTATAATTTTGTTAATCTGGATACTGTCTCTGTGCCCTTTGGTTAGTCTGGCTAAGGGTTTATCTATCTTGTTGATTTTCTCAAAGAACTAGCTCCGGGTTTTGTTGATTCTTTGTATGGTTCTCTGTTTCCACTTGATTGATTTCAGCCCTGAGTTTGATGATTTCCTGCCTTCTATTCCTCCTGGGTGAATTAGCTTCTTTTTGCTCCAGGGCTTTCAGGTGTGTCATTAAGCTGCTAGTGTATGCTCTCTCCATTTTCTTTTTGGAAGCACTCAGGGCTACAAGTTTTCCTCTTAGCACTGCTTTCATTGTGTCCCATAGATTTGGGTATGTTGTGTCTCATTTTCATTAAATTCTAAAAAGCCTTTGATTTCTTTCTTCATTTCTTCCTTGACCAAGGTATCATTGAGTATTGTTCAGTTTCCACGTGTATGTGGGCTTTCTGTTGTTTTTGTTGCTATTGAAGACCACTTTTACTCCATAGTGATCTTATAGGAGGCATGGGATTATTTCGATCTTCTTATATTTGTTGAGGTCTGTCTTGTGACCAGTTATATGGTCGATTTTAGAGAAGGTACCATGAGGTGCTGAGAAAAAGGTATATTCTTTTGTTTTAGGGTGAAATGTCATATATATATATATATATATATATATATATATGTATGTATATATATGTATGTATATATATATGTATATATGTTAAATGTAATTGGTCCAAAGCTTCAATTAGCTTCACTGTGTCCCTGTTTAGTTTCTGTTTTCCTAATCAGTCCATTGAGGATAGTACAGTGTTGAAGTCACCCACAATTATTGTGTTAGGTGCAATGTGTGCTTTGAGTTTTAGTAAAGTTTCTTTTATGAATGAGAATGCCTTTGCATTTGGAGCATAGATGTTCAGGATTGAGAGTTCTTCTTGGTGTGTTTTTCCTTTGACCAGCAGGAAGTGTCCCTCAGTGTCTCTTTTGATGACTATAGGTTGACAGTCAATTTTATCTGATATTAGAATGGCTATTCCGGCTTTTTTCCTGAGACCATTTGCTTGTAAAATTGTCTTCCAGCCTTTTACTCTAAGGTAGTGTTTGTCTTTGACCCTGAGGTGTGTTTCCTGTATTCAGCAAAATGTAGTATCCTGTTTACGTATCCAGTCTGTTAATCTATGTCTTTTTATTGGGGAATTGAGTCTATTGATGTTAAGAGATATTAAGGAATAGTGATTATTACTTCCTGTCATTTTTTATGTTAACTTTTATATTGTATTGGTTATCTTCTTTTGGGTTTGATGAAAGAAGGTTGCTATCTTGCATTTTCCAGGGTAAAGTTTCCCTCCTTGTATTGGTGCTTTCTTCCTATTATCCTTTGTAGGGCTGGGTTTGTGGTAAGATATTGGGTAAACTTGGTTTTGTCATGGAATATCTTGGTTTTTCCATCTATGGTGATTGAGAGTTTTGCTGAGTATAGTAATTTTGGCTGGCATTTGTGTTCTCTTAGAGTCTGCATGAGAGCTGCCCAGGATCTGCTTTCATAGTCTCTCGTGAGAAGTCTGGTGTGATTCTGATAAGACTTCCTTTATATGTTTCTTGGCCTCTTTCTCTTACTGCCTTTAATATTCTTTCTTTGCTTAGTACATTTGTGGTTTTGATTATTATGTGATTGGATGTATTTCTGTTCTGGTCCAGTCTGTTTGGAGTTCTGTAGGCTTCTTGTATATTCATGGGCATCTCTCTCTTTAGATTAGGGAAGTTTTCTTCCATAATTTTATTGAAGATATTTGCTAGCCCTTTAAGTTGTAAATCTTCACTCTCATCTATGCCTGTAATCCTTATGTTTGGCTTTGTCATTGTGTCCTCTGTTTCCTGGATGTTTTGGGTTACAAGCGTTTTGCATTTTGCATTTTCTTTGACCATTGTGTCCATGGTTTCTATGGTATCTTTGGTATCTGAGATTCTTTCTACTATCTTTTGTATCCTGTTGTTGATATTTGTATCTATGTCCCCTGATTTCTTCCCAAGGTTTTCTATCTCCAAATTTTTCTCCCTTTGTGATTTCCTAGTTGATTCTACTTCTTTTTTTATATCCTGGATGTTTTTGCTCAGTTCCTTCACTTGCTTGTTTGTGTTTTCCTCTAATTCTTGGAGAGATTTTTGGGTTTCCTCTTTCAAGACTTCTGCCTGTTGATCAAAGTTCTCCTGTATTTTTTAAAGTGATTTTTGCATTTCCTCCTTATTGGCTACTATCGTTTAACCCATATTCTCCTGAATTTCTTTAAGTGATTTTTGTGTTTTCCTTGTAAGGGCGTCTAGCTTTTGGTCATTTTTCTCCTGAATTCCTTTAAGAGTTTTATTTATGTCCTTCATATGTTCTTGTAACAGCATCATGACCAGTGATTTTAAATCCAAATCTTGCTTTTCTGGTGTGTTGGGACTTGCTGTTGTTAGAGAATTGGGTTCAGATGCTGCCATATTGCCTTGATTTCTGTCAGTAACATTCCTACATTTGCCTTTTGCAATCTAGATCTCACTGGTGTTACTTGGTCTTGTTCTCAATGCAGGACTCACCTGTGCAACCTGCCTTCCTGCAGCAGGCCTCGGGATGCCTCTGCACTGCTTGGGGATGGGGTGTGTAGCCCAGGCTGCTCCTGATCCAGAGGTGGGTCCCATCAGAGGCCTTCGGATGGATTCTCTGCTCTGCTGGATCAGATGGACTCACTAGAGCAAGGTGCCTCCCTGTGGCAGGTCTCAGAATGCACCACTGGCCCTCTGTACTGCTTGGGGATGGGGAGCATGGCCCAGGCTGCTCCGGATCCAAGGTGGTGACCAGAAGGCTCCTGCCAGAGGCCTCTCACCTTTATGTATTTTAATAAATTGGAGAAATAACACAAAAGTTACTAATGGCATTATCAAAGGCAAGATTATATTGTTTCTAAAAAAAATGTAAGTGTAAGATTCGTTGCAAATACTTAAAAGATAGAAGAATAATTGTTGCATTCTGTTGCTGCTTGCAGCTACTGCGAACTGGTTCCTGGAAGAGAACCTGAGGGATGGATGGGTAAGCAGTGAAAAGAATGAGGGCCAGGGCGACAGTTACTGGTCATGGCCAAAGTTAATGGAGGTCAGACCATTTAATAGTTTGGGCAGGCCCCTCCTCCCAGACTCTGGGGTGAGTTTTAGCGAAGTAGTCTGGTAGTTCTTGGCTCCACTGCTCAGGCAGCTGGGCAGGTCACCTGCTTAATTCAGGAATTCAGAGATCTGGAGGAACAATGAACTAATGAACTTCACTTTTACTCTGAGTGCTCCATCCTAGGTGGAACAGGATCCTGAATAGCACAGGAATCCTTGCTCAACAAAGGCTAGGAGAAGTTCACCTTGATCAATGTCAAGTTCCTACCATGTGGCATGACACCCCGTTATGGCTCTGTACAAATAAATACTTACATAACTTCTTTATTTTATTTATATTTTGTTTTGTTTTAAAATTTTAGCCTTATTAATTTTATGTGTATGAGTGATTTGCCTAGTTGAGAGTATATGTGCATCACTTGCATGTCTGGTGCCCACAGATGTCAGAAAGGGCCGTGAAATCCTATAAAACTGATGAGACTATAGTTAAGACTGGGTGTGAACTGCCAATGCAGATATTGGGAACAGAATATAGGTCCTTTTTGCCGGCAGCAAGTATCTAAGACTGCTGAGCCATCTCTCCAGCCCCCTATTTTTCTTTTTACTTCTTTTATTCCTATGAGATGAAGTTCTCATGTACCTTAGGTTGCCCTCAAACTCATATGTTTCTGAATGATCTCTGCTTCGGGATCCAGAACAGCCTGGGCTGCAACGCCACATCTACAGGTCCTGCAAGAGGCCAGAGGGACACCTGGGAGGCCAGCTGGGAGGAATCAGTGTGCTCTGGTGAGTACAGCAGGCCCAAGGCGGGAGTCTTCAGGTGTCTGCTTCAGGATCTGAATAGCCTGGGCCACAACACCCTGTCTCCAGGCAGTGCAGGAGGTCAGCTGTGCACCAGAGAACCCCTGGGAAGAGGCAGCTTGCACTGGTGAGTGGAGCATTGACAAGACCAACTAACAACAGTGGGAACTAGATGGCAAAAGGCAAATGCAGGAACATCACTAACAGAAATCAAGGCAATATGGCAGCATCTGAACCCAATTCTTCTCTAACAGCATGTCCTGGATACCCCATCACACCAGAAAAACAAGATTTGGATTTAAAATCACTGGTTATGATGCTGGTACAGGAACACATGAAGGGCATATTTAAAGAAATTCAGGAGAAAATGGATCAAAAGTTAGAAGCCCTTGCAAGGGAAACACAAAAATCATTGAAAGAAATCCAGGAGAATACAAAAGCCAATAATGAGGAAACGCAAAAAACACTTAAAGAAATACAGGAGAACTTTGGTCAACAGGCTGAGGTCATGAAAGAGGAAACAGAAATATCTTAAAGAATTATAGGAAAACACAAACAAGAAAGTAAAGGAGCTAAGCAAAACCATCCAGGATCTAAAATCAGAAGTAGAAACAACTAAGAAAACTCAAAGGAAGACAACTTTGGAGATAGAAAACCTTGGGAAGAAATCAGGGGACATAGATGCAAATATCAACAACATAATACAAGAGAAAGAAGAAAGAATCTCAGATGCTGAAGATACCATAGAAACCATGGACTCAACAGTTAAAGAAAATGCAAAATGCAAAAACCTTGTAACCCAAAACATCCAGGAAATCCAGGACACAATGAGAAGACCAAACCTAAGGATTATAGGCATAGATGAGAGTGAAGATTTACAACTTAAAGGGCCAGCAAATATCTTCAATAAAATTATGGAAGAAAACTTCCCTAGTGTATGCTCCTTCCAGTTTCTTTTTGGAGGCACTCAGAGCTATGAGTTTTCCTCCTTGCACTGCTTTCATTATGTCCCATAGATTTGGGTATGTTTTGTCTTCATTTTCTTTAAGTTCTAAAAAGTCTTTAGACTCTAAAGAGTCTAAACATCTCTTCCCTAAAGAGAGAGATGCCCATGAATATACAAGAATCCTACAGAACTCCAAACACACTGGACCAGAACAGAAATACGTCCTTTCACATAATAATCAAAACCCCAAATGTACTAAACAAAGAAAGAATATTAAAGGCAGTAAGAGAAAAAGGCCAAGTAACATATAAAGGAAGACCTATCAGAATCACACCAGACTTCTCACCTGAGACTATCAAAGCTAGAAGATCCTGGGCAGATCTCATGCAGACTCTAAGAGAACACAAATGCCAGCCAAAACTACTATACCAAGTATAACTCTCAATTACCATAGATGGAGAAATTAAGATATTCCAAGACAAAACCAAGTTTACCCAATATCTATCCACAAACCCGCCCCTACAAAGGATAATAGGAGGAAAACAGCAATTGAAGGAGGGAAACTTCACCCTGGAAAAAGCAAGATAATAACCTTCTTTCATCAAACCCAAAAGAAGTTAACCAATCAAATTTAAAAAATAACAACAAAAATGACAGGGAGTAATAATCACTATTCCTTAATATCTCTTAACATCAATTGACTCAATTCCCCAATAAAAAGACATAGACTCACCGACTGGATATGTAAACAGGATCCTACATTTTGCTGCATACAGGAAACACACCTCAGGGTCAAAGACAAACACTACCTTAGAGTAAAAAGCTGGAAGACAATTTTACAAGCAAATGGTCTCAGGAAACAAGCTGGAGTAGCCATTCTAATATCAGATAAAATTGACTTTCAACCCAAATTCATCAAAAGAGACTCTGAGACAAACTTCTTGCTGGTCAAAGGAAAAATACAACAAGAAGAACTCTTAATCCTGAACATCTATGCTCCAAATGCAAGGGCACCCTCATTCATAAAAGAAACTTTATTAAAGCTCAAAGGACACATTGCACCTAACACAATAATTGTGGGTGACTTCAACACTGCACTTTCCTCAATGGAACGATCAGGAAAACAGAAGCTGAACAGGGACACAGTGAAACTAATTGAAGCTCTGGAACAATTAGATTTAACAGATATATATAGAACATTCTATCCTAAAGCAAAAGAATATACCTTTTTCTCAGCACCTCAAATATAAGAAGATCGAAATAATCCCATGCCTCCTATCAGATCACTATGGAGTAAAAGTGGTCTTCAATAGCAACAAAAACAACAGAAAACCCACATACACATGGAAACTGAAGAATATTCTACTCAATGATACCTTGATCAAGGAAGAAATAAAGAAATTAAAGACTTTTTAGAACTTAAAGAAAATGAAGACAAAACATACCCAAATCTATGGGACATAATGAAAGCAGTGCAAGGAGGAAAACTCATAGCTCTGAGTGCCTCCAAAAAGAAACTGGAAGGAGCATACACTAGTAGCTTGACAACATACCTGAAAGCTCAAGAACAAAAAGAAGCAAATACACACTATGTGAGTAGATGTCAGGAAATAATCATACTCGGGACTGAAATCAACCAAGTAGAAACAAAAAGAACTATACAAGGAATCAACACAACCAGGAGCTTGGTTCTTTGAGAAAATCTACAAGATAGATAACCCCCTTAGCCAGTCTAACCAGAGGGTACAGAGACAGTATCGAAATTATCAAGATCAGAAATTAAAACATAACAAAAACTGGGGAATTTAAAAAATCATCAGCGCCTACTATAAACGCCTATATTCAACAAACCTGGAAAACCTGGATGAAATGGAGAATTTTCTAGAGAGATACCAGGTAGCAAAGTTAAATCAGGAAACCATCTAAACAGTCCCATAACACCTAAAGAAATATAACCAGTCATTAAAAGTGTCCTAACCAAAAACAGCCCAGGACCAGATGGGGTTAATGAGGAATTCTATCAGACCTTCAAAGAATACCTAATACCAATATTCTTCAAACTATTACACTAAATAGAAACAGAAGGAACACTACCCAAATCATTCTATGAAGCCACAGTTACTCTGATACCAAAACCACACAAAAACCAACAAAGAAAGAGAACTTCAGACCAATTACCCTATAAATATTAATGCAAAAATACTCAATAAAATTCTCTCAAACTAAGTCCAACAACACATCAAAATGATCATTCATCATGATCAAGTAGGCTTTATCCCAGGAATGCAGGGATGGCTCAATATAAAGAAATCCAATCACCAATGTAATCCACTGCATGAACAAATGTAAAGAAAAAAATCTACGTGATCATTTCATTAGATGCTGAAAAAAGCATTTGATAAAATTTAACACCCATTCATTTTAAAAAGCCTTGGAAAGATCAGGAATTCATGGCCCATACCTAAACATAGTAAAAACAATATACAGCAAACCAGTAGCCAACATCAAACTAAATGGAGAGAAACTTAAAGCAATCTCACTATAGTCTGGGACTAGACAAGGCTGCCCACTCTTTCCCCATCTATTCAATATAGTATTTGAAGTTCTAGCTAGAGAAATTAGACAACAAAAGGAGGCCAAATGAATATAAATCAAAAAAGGAAGAAGTCAAAATATCACTATCTGCATATGATATTGTAGTATACTTAAGTGACCCCAAGAATTGCACCAGAGAACCCCTCAACCTGATAAACAACTTCAGCAAAGTGACTGGATATAAAATTAACTCAAACAAATCAGTATCCTTCCTATACTCAAAGGATAATAAGGCTGAGAAAGAAATTAGGGAAACGATACCCTTCACAATAGTCAAAAACAATATAAAATAGCTTATTGTCAGTCTAATAAAACAAGTGAAAGATCTGTATGATAATAACATCAATTCTCTGCAGAGAGAAATTGAAGAAGACCTCAGATGATTTTAAGATCTCACAGGCTCTTGGATTGGCCAGATTAGTATACTAAAAATTGCCATCTTTCCAAAGGCAATCTACAGGCACAATGCAATCCCCATCAAAATTCCAACTCAATTCTTCATAGAGGTAGAAAGAGCAATTCTCACATTCATTTAGAATAATACAAAACGCAGGATAGAGAAAACTATTCTCAACAATAAAAGAACTTCTGGGGAAAATCACCATCCTTGACCTCAAGCTGTACTATAGAGCAATAATGAGGAAAAAAACTGTGTGTTATTGATACAGTGACAGGCAGGTAGATCAATAGAATAGAATTGAAGACCCAGAAATGAACCCACACACCTATGGTCACTTGATCATTGATGAAGGAACTAAATCCATCTAGTGGAAAAAAATCCCCAGCGTTTTCAACAAATAGTTCTGATTCAACTTTTAGTCAACATGAAAGTTGATCCATTCTTATCTCCCTGTATAAAGCTCAAGTCCAAGTGGATCAAGGACCTCCATATAAAACTAGATACACTAAATATAATAGAAGAGAAAGTGGGGAAACGCCTCAATCACATGGGCACAGGGGGAAATTTCCTGAACAGAATACCAATTACTTATGTTGTAAGATCAAAAATCGACAAATAGGACCCCATAAAATTCCAAACCTTTTGTAAAGGGGCACTGTCAATAGGACAAAACAGCAATCACCAGATTGTGAAAGGATCTTTACCAATCCTACATCTTATAAAGGGCTAATATCCAATATATGCAAAGAACTCAAGAAGTTAGACTCCAGAGAACCAAATAACCCTATTTAAAAATGGAGAACAGAGATAAACAGAATTCTCAGTGAGGAAACTCAAATGACTGAGAAGCACCTAAAGAAATGTTCAACATCCTTAATCATCATGGAAATGCAAATCAAAATAACCCTGAAATTCTACCGCACATCATTCAGAATGGCTAAGATCAAAAACTCAGGTGACAGCAGATTCTGGGAAGGATGTGGAGAAAGAGGAACTCTCCTCCATTGCCGATGGACAATCACTCCGGAATTCAGCCTGCCACTTCCTCAGAAAATTGGATATAGTACTACCTGAGAACTCAGGTATATCACTCCTGGGCATATACCCAGAAGATGTTCCAACATGTAATAAGGACACCTGCTCCACTATGTTCATAGCAGTCATATTTATAATAGCCAGAAGCTGGAAAGAACCCAGATGTCCCTCAAAAGAGAGAAGTAGATACAGAAACATGTATGGTTACAAAATGGAAAACTACCCAGCTATTAAAAAACAATGACTTCATGAAATTCTTAGGCAAATGGACAGACCTTGAAAATATCATCTTGAGTGAGGCGACCCAGTTACAAAAGGACATTCACAGCATACACTCACTGATAAGTAGATAAAAGCTTGGTATACCCAAGATAGCATTCACAGATCACATGAAGCTCAAGAAGAAAGACCAAAGTGTAGATGCTTCAGTTCTTCTTAGAAGAAGGAACAAAATACTCACAGGAGGAAATATGGAGACAGTGTGGAACAGAGACTGAAGGAAAAGCCATGCAGAGACTGCCCCACCTGCAGACCAGTCCCATATACAGTTGCCAAACCCTAAAGCTATTGCAGATGCAGGGAAGTGCTTGCTGAAGGAAGTGCAGCCTGATATGACTGTCTCCTGAGAGGTTCTGCCAGAGCCTGACAAATACAGAGTCAGATGCTCCCAACCAACCATTGGACTAAGCAAGGGATCTCTGATGGAGGAGTTAGAAAAAGGTCTGAAGGAACTGAGGGTATCATAACAACAATATGAACCAACCAGTCTCTAGGAGGACTCATGCTCAAACACTGGCAGTAGGCTCTTCAGTGAGAAGTCCAGAATTGGGTGGCTGGGAAGGGCATCAGTTACTACCAACTTTCATACAATTTTGCTTTTCCAAGTACATACTACAAAAGCCCCGGTATAAAAAATGTGAGTAGATCCATAATAGAAGTTAGTGTCTACAACTTAAATCATCATTACCCATAAATTATGAAAGTGTTCACAATTCAGGAAGTATCTTCATTTATTTCTTTAATATTTCACTGATGTTAACTCATGGAAATTATGCAAAGATTTGTGAGTATTTGCTATTGAGAGTAAGGGTAACTAATCACATGAATATTGGCTTTAATTCTGCCCTCCTGTGAATGGACTTTGCTTATAGAAATATATTAATAAAATATTGAGTAAACAGTTTTCTTTTATTTAATAAAGTAGAAATAAATTTCACCTATCTTTGTTTAGATGCCACTTGCAAGGTTGACATGCATATTACAGGTTAAAAGTGGAAGCTCCTAAAATTTCCACCTTGGATTTAAATAATTTTCTGGCACAGCTCACAATTCAACTAACACAGGATTGCTGTTCTATTTATAAGCTATGTTATAAAGGATACAGGTGAAGAGACATGTGGGACAATTATGGTGTCATGGACATTGGGTTTCTATGTCCTTGTCATGCAACCCAACATCCCAAGAAAATTCATTATAAGTCCAACTTTGTGGAAGCTTCTTGAACTCCAACACAATCCTTTTGGGTTCTTGTAGAGACATTATTGTGTGACTAATGCTAATTATAAATGTATCACCATCTTTCTTGGTCTGTCTGTATAACACTGCTTTCTATCGGGTCTGAGACAAAAGCTCTTCTGAGATGTGCTAATAATAACTCATACTTCATGTGTGTAAACATTCACATGAGTCTATTGGCTCTGTTTGTCTGTTTATTTTCTTAGGGCAATTATAAATGAAACCAGGGACTCATGCACACTAAGCAAACAAATCTATCAATGAAGATAATAATTTCTCTCTGATAATAGGATTCAACAAAATAATAAAAGAGTGTATAGAATTGCTATAGTCCAATAAGAAAAGAAATCCTTTTGCTATTTAAATTGCTCTAAGTACAAATTGAAATGTTTCGATTTAAGTTTATTACATCTATTAAATGTATTTTAATTTTATCTTGAAATCATTGTAGTTTTGTACTTTATGAATATAATAGATTTTAGTGACTGTTTTATACTTTATCTGAAATTATGTAAAGTTGGCTAAAATTTTTATCTCTATTTATTATAACATATATTCATATGTATTTATATACATATAAAAGTATATATATACATACATACATACATGCATACATATATGCATAAATACATACAGGTAAAAGTTGGAGAGAGAGAGAGAGAGACTATCTTTCATACGTTATATAAAATACATAGACCTGGAAAGAAGAGTTTTAATCTTGGCAGAGCAAATCAAATTGCTGCCAATGTTCTTTTCATATTTGATAACACTGACAATCTCAACTCCAGGCTGCTTAGTATCACTTTTCAGCATATACGCTTGGTACTTTGCTTATAGTCTTATTTTAATCAAGTGAAGTAAATAGGATTTACACCAACAAAGCACATGTAAATGCCTGAAAACTCTGCTGACCAAATCCTCTGTGTTTCAGTGCTAATTGTCTTTGCAATCTTGATAATATTCAGTGCAGCGTGAAGAACGCATGAGTTGTGTGCACTTAGTAAAATTAACTCTTGAATTTATATTTGCTGACTTTTTTTTTCTTTGCCAAATTTGGTATTTGGCTTCTTTCTGTATAATAAAACAGCTGCTTGCTGACTAAAAAAGCAGAAACACATAAATAAAAACAGGAAATACTTGATTCCTTGCTCCACGCCACAGATTTCAGGCTGCTGACTCTGCGTTGCTCTCTCTGTATTCTATGCGCTGCCACTTAGACTAATTCAGTTCCACAGGCACTCTTGTCAACTCTGAAGGACTTACAAGAGTCTGAAAAAAATTGTACCCCCTATTTCTCAATTGTAACTGAGATGCCATTTGTTCCATTCCATTTGTTTGACACTGAATTTTTAAATGTTTTTAATTAAAATAAAATTATGTCACCTTCCCCCTTGCTTTCCTCTCTCCAGCCCCTCCCAGCTACCTTCCTCCAAACTCCTCACAATTTCCACACTCTCTAATAGATAGTCTCTCTTTTCTTAATTATGATTGTTACATATATGTATGTGAATATTGTGTGTATACCTATCTATATATGTATATAAAGATGCATATCTTTATATGTATGCATAAATGAACATAAATACGTAAATATAAATACATTTTATACATACACACACACACACACACACACATACATTGGGCCACACACACACATTGTGGACTGAACAGCTGCCAGGTGTCAGGGTGCCTTCAAGTGTGCTACAGTCATTAAGGACTGTGCTACTGTTGAGCCCATCTCTAAGGTCTGAGCAGGCATACACACACAGACACACACAGACACACACCACAAACACATAATACATTAATCCTGTTGGTTCTTTTTACTCCAATCCTAACTAATGCATACCCCATCCCTTTCTTATGTTGATAAACCAGCAATAAGCAATTAATTTTCTGTTTTGAATTTACCTATTATAGATATCTAAAATAAGTGATATCATACACAGGACAGTTCTGTCTGGCTTCATCATTTAGCACTGAGTTTATCAACGCTTCTCTGAATTGAAGCATGTAACAGTTCTTGAGTTCTCATTTTTTTCTGCTTAGATAACACCCTACATTCATAGTTTGTCAATTTTTGTATTGTTTCCAAGTTTTAAAAATATTATTTATTTTATTTTATGTGCATGAGTGTTTTACCTATTTGTTCTTCTATGAGCCACTTGAAAACAGAGACTGTGAAGGCCAGAAGAGGGGATTGTTTACCCTGGAGTTAGAGTTACAGTGTTCTGTAAGCCATCATGTAAGTGGTGAGAATCCAGCTTGGGTCCTCTGGAAGAGCAGCCAGTGTTTCAACCAACGAGATATTTCTACAGTGCCTTCTGACTATTTCATAAAGATGTTTTTGTTAGCTAAATTTGTTTGTTGAAAGTTTCACACATGTATATAACATCTTCTAACTACTTTACCCTTCTGCCCTATCTTATCTCTCTCTTGCTTCGGCTAGCCCTTTCTTAGGGAAGGTGTCTTTCCCATTATCTATCACAATCTAGAAGTTCAACAAGAAGCAGTAGGGCTCTGTATGCCTCTCCCTACTACAGTGTTGACTGCTGTCACATCCTGTGTTGTACAAGCAGAATTCATGCCACTACATCCACTGTGAGAATATGATTGCAGTAGTTATTCTATATCAAAAAGAGAGCATTTTCCAAACATCTTCCCTGTCTTACAGCCCTTGACATCCTTTCTGTCTCATCTTCTGAGATATTCTCTGAGAAGCAGAGGGTGTGTACACGTCCTGTTTAAGGCTGAGCACTCATCTATCCTTTATGTTCCACATCTTCTGCCAGCATGGGTTTCTGCATTCATTGTCATTTACCATAAAGATAGGCTTATCTGATCAAACCAAGAATAGCATTACTCTATGGATATTAATATAGATATTTAGAAGGCAGTTTGATGTTTTGTGTCTTTGGCTGAACAACAGTAATAAATTTCCCACTATAGTCTATGATTTCCTTGGCCAAAGTGTTTTGATTAGATTTATAGACTTGCTTTGTACACAGATATGGACCTATTTTTAGAGAAACTTAAACATATTGCTGAAAACAACCTATGTTTGATAGTGTGTTGATGAAACTGTTATTTAGAAATCTATTAGGTCCCTTTCATCAATGATGACATTTAACTGCCATGTTTCTGTTTTGTCTGGATGAATTTTCTATTAGTAAAAGTTGAATTTTGACACAATCTACTTTGATTTTGTTGTTTAGTTTGTTCTTATATGCCAGTATTCCTAATTTGGGAATCATTATGTTTAGAATTCTAATGTCCTCTCAATATATTTTTTTCTCGATTTACAAGAATGAAAGACAGCTTTCTGAAAGCTTTTTGAAAGACATTTTAAACTCATTTTTTGATTAAAGTATATATTTAATTCTTTAAAAGTATTAATTGGATGAATGTTCTTAATTAAAGTATGTATATACACCATACATGTATTATTATCCTCAGATGCCAAAAGAAGGTGTATGATCCCCTTAACTGAAGTAGCAGATGGATCTGAGGTACCATATTGGTGCTGGACCAGAACCTATGTCCTATGCAAGCATAGCAGGTTCTTCTAACTTTTTTCATATAATTAACATTTAAAAGAAAAATCAGCACATAATTTTCAGCACACTGAAAATCAAAGTCCAGCAGTATGACTCATTGAACAATGCCTGAGACATACTCTTGATCTTGTGTGTTCCAAATGGCCTGAAATTCCACTTTTCTGGCTCCATCATACACAGCACACACAATTTACCTTTGAGTGGAGCCCACTGCCTGCTGCTCTCCTGCATGGTCCCTTCACAGTCCTGGCATCTCCAATATAGAGAGATCTCCATTAAGGTTGTAGTGTCCTATTCTTTCCTCTCTTCATGTACTCTATCCATGACATGCACTACAAAGCCTCAGCTTCTGAAAATAATCTTTTTAATAGCAGGAAAGATGTCTTCCAGAGTATTTCACTTCAGTGATGTTGGCCTTACCTTAAAGACGAAGATTTCTTAGTCCCAGCAAACCCCAAACCATAAATTCTCAATTCAAACTAGCACATGAGTAGACCGGATAGGTTCTTTGCATCCCTCAGAGACCAGAATCCATCATGTATATTTGTCTCAGCACTTTTACAAACTTCCATTGGGGTTCATTAAGATTTGAGCATTGAACAGTTTTTTTCTAGCCTGAAGCTCCACCCATCCCCTTTCCAGTCATGACATTGTTTCTGCAACATTCTACTCCTGGAACCAATTTTTATCCCGATTAGATTTCTATTGTTGCTGTAAACACCATATCCAAAAGTAGTTTTGGAAGAAAGAATTTGCCCTACTTACAAATTATAGTCTACCATGGAGTCAGGGAATGTCAGGGCATGGGACCTGGGGACATGAACTGAACCAGAGGCTGTGGAGGAATGTTGCTTTGTGATTTGCTCCCTAAGGTTTTCTCAGCTGCCTTTTCATACAAGGTAAAAGACTAAAACTGCACTAGAGCTGTAGCATAGTTACTTTCTTGGTCTGTCCCTTTGACCGGCATTATTTTTCTGAGTGACATTTAGTCATTTAAATAATTATTTTGTGATCCTTGGAGTGAATAATTGCTACCGGCTTTGAGACTTTCCTTGCCTTCAGCGAACCATAATTTCAAGGACATATTTGAAAGAGGTGTTTTTCTCTTGTTAGTATTCACCTTTTATTCCCACAGATGATGTACAGAACCAATGAGGAAGACAGATGTTAGGATAGGTTAGACATTAAGCTTCATAATCCCCCTACCTCAAAGGTGTATGTGAGAGCAGTAAGTTCCAACCTTTGTACTTCTGTGACCCTCTTGAGGCTGATACTTGCAGACTCTGATAACCAAGCTCAAACTAGGGAGTAACCATGTTAACTACATGAACTCAAGACTATGGAGAAGGATGTTCTAAAATATCTTTGCTTTTTAAGCATGAATACTTGAATGAAGTAAAGAATATCGCCAAAGAGTGAGCTTGGTCAGAGAACTTCAGTTGTAAGATAGGGGGGACTTTCCACTGAAACAATGTGTTAAAAGAGACAATTTTCTTTCCTTCAATCTCTGTTACACACTTTGACTATGTAGGACAGGGAAGCAGAAGTGACTAGGTTGGTGAGCAGGGGGAGGGGAGATGGGATAAGGTATTTTTGGAGGGGAAAACAGGAAAGGGGATAACATTTGAAATGTGAATAAAGAAAATATCCAACAAAAAAATGAGACAAGTTTCCTGGCTGCTGAGACTATAGTAGCTTTCTCTAAAACAGGCCATTAGATCATAAGAAACAGTTGCCTCAAAGATAAGGGACCCTAACCATAATGGAGTCCCACAATGGTCCCAGGTTGAGTTCCTCACCCATCAGGGCAGTAGAGAGAGCTTGGTCACTTACTTTTGTGGGGGATGTTGAGCATGTGCCCAAAGGAAGCAGGCCTTGTGGGAAGAAAGCAAGGGGTACACAAGCCAGAAGCTTTCTGGTATTTCAAAGCCCCATTCCAAGTGCTTAAGGAGCTGAAGGTATTTGCAGCACCATAGAAGGAACAATAATATGAACCACCTAGTAGCCCTAGAGCTCCCAGGGTCTAAACCACCAACCAAAGAGTACACATGATGGGACCCATGACTCCAGATGCATATGCAGCAGAGGATGGCCTTGTTGGACATCAAAGAGAAAAGAGGTCCTTGGTCCTGAGAAAGCTAGATGCCCCAGTATTGGAGATTGCCATTGCAGGGAAGAGGGAGTGGGTGGATTGGTGAGCAGAGGAAGGGGGGATGGATTAGGAAATTTTCAGGGGAGGGAGATCAGGAAAGGGTACAACATTTGAAATGTAAATAAAAATATATCTAATAAAAATAAATGAGTGAATAAATGAATGAATGAATGAATGAATGAATAAACATATAAATGTCTCCCAAGTCTAGAACTGAGGCAAGAAGTCTTTCTGATAACACTGTGGAATGTCATAACCAGAAACCTCAGGTGTCCTCAAGCCCTGAGAAGTTCCTGAGTAGAGAGAAGGAAGGAGAAGAGAGGAAATTCCTGTTCCCAATAGGGGCCACCCATGTGGCTGGAGTACTGACTGATTTGTGAAAGAATTCAGTTTTCACACAAGACTAAAAGAGACTTATATAGTACGTGACAAAGAACACAGTAAGCTTAACAGGCCGAGAAAAGTTACATAGCTAAGATGCCTGAGTCTGCTCAACTTCAGCCCAATTCTTAAGCAGGTAGGATGAGCCACTGTGTATGCAATTCTCAATCAATGAATTGTGTCTATGTAAACAAAGACAGTCCTGGCTGGCCTGGACTAGAAGGATGCAGGTATACACAGGGCTGCAAGTATGTGCTATTAGGATGAACCCCATTCTGCCTGACCTGTGTTTGGTAAGGTTATTCTAACATTCTCAATTTGTCTATTACTGAGCCTCAGCTTTCTGTCAGGGGATATTTCTGGTCCAAACTTTCCCAGGGAGCCCATTTTTCTTATGATGTACCAATTATGATTTTCTTTCCACAGTAAAAAAAAAAAATGGCAATCACATAGTGACTTAGTGACACACCGTCAAAACTAAAATAATCAAACAACAGATAAAACCTAGTAACTTGGAACAGAGAGAGTGCTATGATCCCCATGTATTTCTGTGTTTTGATAATCTAAAGAGGCAGCAGATGGATCTGAACATTTTCACAGCGTGTCTATTTCCTCCAGAGGCTAGAAAGGTAGGAATGCCACTGACTATGATAAAGGCAGCTGTTCTAGCTCTCAGATGGAGAATTCAAATTCAAACGAACAGAGTTTATCTGTTTTCTAAGTGTAAAACAAAAAAAATACATTCTTCTTGAATTTATCAGACCAGAACACTGTCCTTCTAGCTGAGTATTGAGGAGTTATTGGTTAACTCTGCTTTTACTGCACATCCACCCTGATTATTGGCACAATGGTTACAACAAGAGTAGCTCAACAGCCATTGCATTAGTGACAGCATACTAAGGTGACTTCACCATCAATGATTCAAACATCATTAAGAAATGGATATGAGCACTTTTGGTGGCACAGGACTTGATATTTTTTGTCAATTCAATGTCATCTACTAAAGCAGCGTCTAGAATAAACATCGCGTAAAACTCCACGGGAATAAATCGCAAAACATAAAAATAATAAATATTTCAAAATATTCTCCTTCCAATGGAGCTGGGACAGCTATAAAAGGATTGAAAAAAGAGATATAACTACAAAGACAAAGTGTTCCAATAATTGGGTTTTCCCTTGAATGTGAAGAGAACTTTGATAAATATGTTATGACCTGAGGTAGTCGCACATATTGAAATGCAAGCTATATTATTACTTTAACTGACAATTAATCCTTAACCTTCCAAGCACTAACATGAATTATTTCTGTAAGTCTTTTATGATATATTAGCTTTATATTATTTTTCCTATTTAACTTCCTCTTGTTTATTAGTTAAATCTCAAATAAAGTTGTAGATCTAATGAAAATGTGTGTTCTCACCAGTATATGAGATACTTATGTCATTTTAAAGTTGAAAGAATTATCTTATTTCATCTGTAAATAATTGTAGTTTTTAATAGCTTTGCTGTATATAGTGAAATATAAGGTTGTAAAGATGTAATTATTTGGCCTAAAAATTAAATTTAGTTAAATAATTTTTTGTAGCTAAGGATACAGCTCAGTGACAGAGTCCTGGTAGCACTCCTCAGTACCAAGCCAAACCATGACAAGCAGCATAGATACACAGGAGACGCTGATGTTTTCTGCCTGTCTGTTGATGATAGGTAGATAGATAGATAGATAGATAGATAGATAGATAGATAGATAGATAGATAGATAGACAGATAGCTTATCCCTAGATAGATAAAGAGATAGATAGACAAATGTATATACAAATAAATATGTGGCTTAGAAGCAAAATATTAAACCTCCTTTTATATAAATATATTACTATTGACTCAATCATCGATTTATTGAAAAGTTTCATGTGCTTTGTCTGGACCTCTGTGGCCTGCTGCTGCCACCACTGGTTTAGCATAATGTGTAAATTTTATCTTATTTTTGTCTTTTTTATTAGGTATCTTCTTTATTTACATTTCAAATGTTATCCCCTTTCGTGGTTTCCTCCCCAAAAATAGCCTATCCCATCTCCCTGCCCCCTGCTCACCAACCCACCCACTCCTACTTCCCTGTCCTGGTTTTCCCCTATTATGGGACATTGAGCTTTATCAGGGCTAAGGGCCTCTTCTCCCTTTGATGTCCAACAAGGCCATCCTTTGCTACATATGCAGTTGGAGCCATTTGTCCTTCCATGTGTACTCTTTGGTTGGTGGTTTAGTCCCTGGAAGCTCTGGGGGTACTGGTTGGTTCATATTGTTGTTCTTCCTATGGAGCTGCAAGCTCCTTCAGCTCCTTGGGTCCTTTCTCGAGCTCCTCCATTGGGGACCTTGTGCTTAGTTCAATGGTTGGCTGAGAGCACCCACCTCTGTATTTGTCAGGTAAGCAGAGCCTCTCAGGAAACAGCTATATCAGGCTCCTCTTAGCAAGTACTTGTTCCAATCCACAATAGTGTCTGGGTTTGGTGACTATATATGGGATGGAACCCCAGGTGGGTCAGTCTCTGGAAGAGAAAATCAACAAGATAAATCCTTAGCCAGACTCACCAGGGAGCACAGAGACAGTATACAAATTAACAAAATCAGAAATGAAAAGGGGACATAATAGCAGAAACTGAGAAAAATCCAAAAATATCATCAGATCCTACTACAAAAGCCTTTATTCAAGAAAACTGGAAAATATGTATGAAATAGATAATTTCCTAGACAGATACCAAGTACCAAAGTTAAATCCGGATCAGATAAATTTTCTAAACAGCTGCATGAAATAGAAGCAGTCATCAATACTTTTCCAACCAAAAAAAAGCCCAGGACCAGATGTGTTTGATGCAAAGTTCTACCAGAGCTTCAAAGAAGACCTAATACCAATACTCTCCAAAGTATTCCACAAAACAGAAACAGAAGGTACCCTATCCAATTCATTCTATGAAGCCACAATTACTCTGATACCTAAACCACACAAAAACCCTACAAAGAACAACTTCAGACCAATTTGATTTATGAATATTGATGCAAAAATACTGAATAAAATTCTTGTCAACTGAATGCAAGAACACATCAAAACAATCATCCATCATGATCAAGTAGGCTTCATCGAAGGGATGCAGGGATAGTTCAATATAAGGAAATCCATCAACATAATCCACTACATAAACAAACTCAAAGAAAAAAAACACATCATCATCTAATTAGATGCTGAAAAAGCATTTGACAAAATCCAACACCCTTTCATGATAAAAGTCTTGGAAAGATCAAAAATTCAAGGCAGACACCTAAATATAGTAAAGGCAATATACAGCAAACCAGTAGCTAACATCAAAGTAAATGGAGAGAAACTAGAAGCAATGCCACTGAAAGTGGGTACTAGACAAGGCTGCCCACTTTTTCCATACCTATCCAGTGTAGCACTCAAAGTTTTATCCAGAGCAATTAGACAACAAAAAGAAGCCAAAGGGATATAAGTTTTATCTTGAATAAATTTTAGCAATAGTAGATTCAAAGTTTCTCAAATGCAGCATTGAAAAGGATAACATTTAATATTATTTAAACATATAAAGTAATAACATATATGTGAATAACTATATAAATACAACACCTGAGTCTGCTTAGTGTTCTTTAGTGCTCACCATTTGGCATTAGACTATCAATTACAGGAATCATCTCTGAAGAGCAATTCTTCCTCTCAGCAGCCCTTCATGGCCTTTAGCTCTTCATCTAATTTTTAGGATGCTACTTCAGAATTTAAACTTGAATATCAGTGGATATTAATTTGTATTTTAGCTTTAACAATATACTATTTACATATGTTTGAAGAAATGTGCAATTTATCATCTTGTAAAAAGCATTTCATTGTGATATATTGCTTGAGCTCTGTTACTATTTTATCCATGAGGCCATCTTTTTTTTCTGAGACAGGGTTTCTCTGTGTATCCCTGGCTGTTCTGGAACTTACTCTGCAGTCCAGGCTGGCCTTGAACTCAAAAATCTGCACGTGCTAGGACTAAAGCATGCGGCAATCTTTTTTTTTTTTCTTCAACACAGGGTTTCTCTGTGTAGCCCTGGCTGTCCTGGAACTCACTCTGTAGACCATGCTGGCCTCAAACTCAGAAACTCACCTGCCTTTGCCTCCCAAGTGCTGGGATTAAAGGTGTGTGCCACCACCACCCAGCTCCAGTGACACAATCTTAATGTTATGTTTTGTAATGTCCTTATGTTTGCAGTATTGAATTCATGCTCAGATCTTAGTGTGCACTTCTATTTCACACATGGTTATGATAGTCAAGTTTTGGCTACTGTGAATATCAGTATATTGCTATTGCTATAATGGATACAGTTCCTATACTCAAGAATCACCAGCATTGCCATTTTTGACAACTCAACTTTCTTTGTTAGCTAAGATATTATTTAACTATCACCATTGAAGCATCCAACAAATAAAACAATAAAAAACCTATCTTAAAATTTCAGATTGCTCAAGCATGTGGTCACCAAAATAATCTACTCTGTAGTGCTTACAAACTTTATGTTTTGAATTTTTCTCTCCCTTTTGAATAATAATTACAAAATAATGTTACAAATCAGTGTTGGGCCCTTCCCTTTCTTTCTAAGTTGATGAGGTTGCATTTAAATATTTCCTCTTTTGTTGGTAAATAAAATTCTTCAGGACTCTGAAGATTATATTTGAATGACCTGCATTTTTTCCCCTGGAGAACATTTGTGAAGTGAAATAAAGCAGGGACAGAAAGACAGATACCACAGGAACCTACCCATATATAGACCTAAAAGTATGACATAACAGAAACCTAGAATGACAGCAGTTACCAGAGCCAGCCAGTCCAGCTACTATGGGAAATGAGTAGAAGTTACTCTAAAGATATCATGGGATTCAAAGACACAAGAAATGCAATCTGATATTCTATTGAACAGTACAGGGGATATAATTAATAACAATGCACAGTATAATTCAAAATTGCTGTAGGATGGTTTTGAACGTTGTAACAGGAGGATCAGGTTTTGGGACTTCAGGACATAGTGCAAGAGTGCCTGCTTCACACACACAAGGCATTCAGTGTGGCTTTCAGCTCTAATGAAAAAGGCAGACAACTTTAATGATGAAACAAGGAAACACTATCAAGAATTGTAAGAGAATATATCACTAAAATTACAAGAAAAGTAGCCTAGAGAAATCACAAAAGCAGTAGAACTTGTTTTTATTGAATATAATCTTCATTTATGTTTCAAATGCTAAAACCTTTCCCGGTTTCCCCCCTCCACAAAAATCCTCAAACCCTCCTCCTACCCACAGCCTCCAAGAATATGGCCCTCTACTCAACCCATACCCATGTCCACTGCCCCCATCCTTGAATTCCCTTTGTTGGGGCATCTGTTGAGCCTTCACTCCTCCCACTGATGCCTCACAAGGCCATCCTCTGCCACAATTTTTGCTGGAACCATGTGTACCCCTTGGTTGATTGTTTAGTCTCTGGGAGTCCTTGGGCATCTGGGTGGCTGACATCATTGCTCTTCCCATAGGGCTGTAAACCCCTTCATCTCCTTCAGACTACCCCCCAACTCCTCCACACCAAGTTCAATGGTTGCATCTGCCTCTGTATGTGTAAGGCTCTGGCAGAGCCCCTCTGAAGACAACCATGACATTCTCCTTTTGGTATATACTTCTTGTCCTTAATAGTGTCCGGGTTTGGTGACTGTTTATAGGATGAATCCCCAAGTAGGGAAGTCTCTGGGTGGCCTTTCCTTCAGTCTCTGTTCCACAGTTTATTGCTCCTGTATTGTCTCCTTTATTGCTCCTGTAGTTTGTTCCCTTTCTCAGAGAAACCAAAGCACCCCCATTCAGTCCTCCTTCTTGAGCTTCCAGTGCTGGGTGAATTGTAAATTGTTTATTTTAAGCTTGTGGTCTAACATCCACTTATTAGTGAGTGCATACAATGTGCGTTCTTTTGTGACTGGGTTACCTTGCTCAGGAGGACACTTTTTAGTTCCTTCCATTTGCCTAAGAATTTCATGAATTCATTGTTTTTAATAGCTGAATAGTTCTCCATTGTGTATATATACCACAGTTTCTGTATCCATTCCTCTGTTGAGAGACATCTGGGTTCTTTCCAGCTTCTGGTCATTATAAATAAGGCAGCTATGAACATAGTGGAGCATGTGTCCTTATTACATGTAGGAACACCTTCTGGGTATATGCCCAGGGGTGGTATAACTGGGTCCACAGGTATTACTATGTCTAATTTTCTGAGGAATCGCCAAACTGATTTCCAGAGTGGTTTTACCAGCTTGTAATCCCACCAACAGTGGAGAAGTGTTCCTCTTTCTCCACATCCTCTCAAGCATCTGCTGTCCCCAGAGTTTTTCATCTCAGCCATTCTGACTGGTGTGAGGTATAATCTCAGGCTTGTTTTGATTTGTATTTCCCTGATAACTAAGGATGCTGCACAATTCTTTAGGTGATTTAGAGCCATTTGAGTTTCTTCAGTTGAGAATTCCCACTTTAACTCTGTACTCCATTTTTTAATAGCGTTATTTGATTCTCTGGAGTCCAACTTCTTGAGTTCTTTGTATACATTGGAATTAGCCCTCTATCTGATGGAGGATTGGTAAGAATCTTATCCCAATTTGTTGGTTGTTCTTTTGTCTTATTGACTGTATACTTTGCCTTACAGAAGCTTTGCAGTTTTATAAGGTCCCATTTGTTGATTCTTGTTCCTAGAGCATAAGCCATTGGTGTTCTATTCAGAAACTTTTCCTCTGTGCCCATGTGTTCAAGGTTTGTCCCCACTTTCTCCTCTATAATCTTCAGTGTGTCTGATTTTATGCATAGATCTTTGATCCACGTGGACTTGAGCTTTGTACAAGGAGATAAGAATGGGTGGATTTGCATTTTTCTGCATGCAGACCTTCAGTTGATCCAGCTCAATTTATTAAAAATGATGTCTTTTTTCCACTGGATGTTTTTAGATACTTCATCAAATATCAAGTGAACATATGTGTAGGGGTTCTTTTCTGGGTCTTCAATTCTATTCCGTTGATCTTCCTGCCTGTCTGCATACCAATACCAACCAGTATTTATCACTATCGTTCTGTAGTAGACCTTGAGGTCAGGGATGGTGATTCCCTCAGAAAATCTTTTGTTGTAGAGAATAGTTTTTGCTATCCTGGGTTTTTTGTTATTCCAGATGAATTTGAGAATTGCTCATTTTAGATCTGTGAAGAATTGATTTGGAATTTTGATGGGGATTGCATTGAATCTGTAAATTGCCTTCAGCAAGATGGCCATTTTTACTATATTGATCCTGCCAATCCATGAACATGGGAAAGCTTTCCATCTTCTGAGTCTTTCTTAGATTTCTTTCTTCAGATGCTTAAAGTTCTTGTCATATAGACCTTCACTTGCTTTGTCAAGGTCACACCTAGGTATGTAATATTATTTGAGACTATTGTGAAAGGTGTCATTTCACTAATTTCTTTCTCATCTTGTTTATCCTTCGAGTAGACGAAGGCTACTGATTTGCTTGAGTTAATTTTATATCCAGAGACTTTGCTGAAGTTGTTTATCAGCTTTAGGAGTTCTTTGATGGAAGTCTTGGGTTCGCTTAAGTATACTATCATATCATCTGCAAATAGTGATAGCTTGACTTCTTCCTTTCCAATTTGTATACCTTTGACCTCTTTTTGCTGCCTGATTGCTCTGGCTAGGACTTCAAGCACTATATTGAATAGATAGGGAGAGAGTGGGCAGCCTTATCTGGTCCCCATTTTAGTGGGATTGCCTCAAGTTTCTCTCCATTTAGTTTGATGTTGACTACTGGTTTGCAGTATATTGCTTTCACTATGTTTAGGTATGGGCCGTGGATTCCCGATCTCTCCAAGACTTTTACCATCAAGAGATGATGAATTTTGTCAAAAGCCTTTTCAGCATCTAATGAAATGACCATGTGTTTTTTTTCCTTTAGTTTGTTTATGTAGTGAATTACATTTATGGATTTCTGTTTATTTAACCATCCCTGCATCCCTGGGATAAAGCCAACCTGATTGTGATGAATTATATTTCTGATACATTCTTGGATTCGGTTGGCCAAGATTTTGTTCAGTATTTTTGCATCAATGTTCATGAGGGAGATTGGTTGGAAGTTCTCCTTCCTTGTTTGGTCTTTGTTTGATTTAGGTATAAAGCATGATTGTGGCTTCATAGAATGAGTTGGGTAGTGTTCCTTGAGTTTCTATTTCATGGAAAAGTTTGAAGAGTATTGGTATTAATGCTTTTTTGAAGATCTGATAGAATTCCCTTCTAAACCGATCTGGTCCTGGGCTTTTTTTTTTTTTTTTTTTAAAGGGAGACTATTAATGACTGCATTTATTTCCTCGGGGCTTATGGGACTATTTGCATGGTTTATCTGATCCTGTTTTAATATTGGCACCTGACATGTATCTAGAAAGTTGTTCATTTCATCCAGGTTTTCAAACTTTGTTGAGTATAAACTATTGTAGTAGGATCTGATGATTTTTTGAATTTCCACAGTTTCTGTTCTTATGTCTCCCTTTTCACTTCTCATTTTATTAATTTGGATACTGTTTCTGGGCCCCCTTGTTAGTCTGGCTAAGGGTTTATCTATCTTGTTGATTTATGCAAAGAACCAGATCCTTGTTTTGTTGATTCTTTGTTTAGCTCTTTTTGTTTCTGCTTGGGTGATTTTGGCTCTAAGTTTGATTATTTCCTGCTGTCTACTCCTCTTGGGAGTATTTGCTTCCTTTTGTTCTAGAGCCTTCAAGTGCACTGTCAAGCTGTTAGTGTAAACTCTTTCCATTCTTTTTGGAGGCACACAGAGCTATGAGTTTTCTTCTTAGCACTGCTTTTATTGGGTCCCATAAATTTTGGTATGATGTGTCTTCCTTTTCATTGAATTCTAAAAAGTCTTTAATTTTTTTCTTTATTTATTCCTTGACCAAGCTATCATTGAGTAGGGCATTATTCAAAGTTCATGTGTATGTGTGTTTCCCATTTCTTTTGTTTGAGCTTAAGACCAGCCTTAGGCTGTGGTGATTTGATAAGATACATGGAATAATTTCAATATTTCTATATCTGTTGAGGCCTGTTTTGTGACCAATTATGTGGTCAATTTTGGAGAAGGTACCATGAGGTACTGAGAAGAAAGTATGAAAAGATCTCTGCATGAGATCTGCCCAGGATCTTCTAGCTTTCATGGTCTCTGGTGAGAAGTCTGGTATAATTTTGATAGGTCTCCCTTTATATGTTACTTGACCTTTTTCTTTTACTTCCTTTAATATTCTTTCTTTGTTCACTACATTTGGGGTTTTGATTATTATGCGACAGGAGGTATTTCTGTTCTAGTCCAGTCTGTTTGGAGTTCTGTAGGCTTCTTGTATATTCATGGGCATCTCTCTCTTTAGGTTAGGGAACTTTTCTTCAATAATTTTGTTGAAGATATTTGCTGGCCCTAAAGTTGTAAATCTTCACTCTCATCTATACTTATAATCCTTAGGCTTGGTCTTCTCATTGTGTTCTGGATTTCCTGGATGTTTTGGGTTACAAAGCTTTTTGCATTTTGCATTTTCTTTAACTGTTGAGTATCTTTGGCATCTGAGATTCTTTCTTCTATCTCTTATATTCTGTTGTTGATATTTCCATCTATGCCCCTTGATTTCTTTCCAAGGTTTTCTATCTCCAAAGTTGTCTACCTTTGTGATTTCTTAGTTTTTTCTACTTCTGTTTTTAGATCCTGGATGTTTTTGTTCAGTTCCTTAACTTGTTTGTTTGTGTTTTTCTGTAATTCATTAAGAGATTTTGTGTTTCCTTTTTCATGACTTCTGCCTATTGACTCAATTTCTCCTGCATTTCCTTAAGTGATTTTTGTGTTTCCTCTTTATTGGCTTCTATCTGTTGACCCATATTCTCCTCAATTTCTTTAAGTGATTTTTTTTTTGTTTCCATTGTAAGGGCTTCTAACTTATTCATGTTCCCCTGTATTTCTTTAAGAGATTTATTTATGTTCTTTTTGTGTTCCTCTAGCATCATCATGACCAGTGATTTTAAATCCAAATCTTGTTTTTCTGATGTGCTGGGGTATCCTGGACTTGCTATTGTTGGAGAATTGGGTTCAGATACTGCCATATTGCCTTGATTTCTGTTAGTAATGTTCCTATGTTTGCCTTTTGCCATCTTGTTATCTCTGGTGTTAGTTGGCCTTGTTGTTTGAGCTTCCTGTGAGCCTGTAAGGCTATTTCCTCATCTCTGGATGACTGAGTTTCCCCTGGTACAGATTGCTGATGTGCTGCCTTCCTCTTGTGTGCCCCTGGAGTCCTTGTATGTCCTGCCCCAAGCAATGCTATACTCAGCTTGTCTCTGTGAAGCTGGTGCTTCCCATCTGCTCCTTCAGGGAGTGAAGATGGTGGATGATGCTGGGACCTTTTCCAAGTGCTGATCACTCTAGAGGGCAAACAATCCCCCAACAGTGTTGCTGCACAAATGGCCCGCCAAGCTTCCCAGGCCCTGAGTGCAGGCAGAAGCCTGAAAGGCTTACACCCAAGCGATGTTAGCCTTGGGCAATGTCTTTGTAGCTGGCTCTGTCTATTAGATCTCTCTGGCATTCGGGAGTCAAGATGGTGGAGTGTCTCTTGTAACTGGCTCGCAAAAGGCAGAGGTAATCTGGGGCTTCAGCGTGCAGTAAAAAGCACTACAACTCCACCGCACGCAGCCTGGCTGGCTGGCGGTGGCCAGTGATAGTGGGCACAGGACCTGCCTGGCCCTCGTTGCCTCTGTTCAGCTGGTGATGGCCCTCTCTGCTGGACTGGCCTCCTCTGCTGCCTCTTGCCCCTCAAAACAAAACCAAGAATTTTTTCTTTCACAGTGTGTTTGTGTTCAAATACACAAATGTGTGCATTTGTGTGCATTTATGCACAGGTGTGTATGAATGTATGTATGTTTGGACATATGCATGCATACATATCTGTATAAATGCTTGTTGGCTTTTCAACGCAGTTCATATGCCTGCATGCCATGCAGATCACCTGTTCCCCCCCCCCCCACCTCGACGATGCAGCGGAGATGTGGGCAGCAGTGAGGAGGTCACACCAGGCCAAACAGTTCCACGTGGGGCTTTATTTAAGAGGAATGGATAAAAAATATGTGGTGTATTTACACAATGGAGTACTATTCAGCCACTAGAAACAATGAATTCATGAAATTTGTAGACAAATGGATGGAGCTGGAGAACTTCATACTAAGTGAGGTAACCCAGTCTCAAAAGATCAGTCATGGTATGCACTCACTGATAAGTGGATAATAACCTAGAAACTTGGAATACCCAAGAAATAATCCACATATTAAATGATGTCCAAAAAGAACAGAGGAGTGGCCCCTGGTTCTGGAAAGACTCAATGCAACAGTATAGGGGAATACCAGACAGGGAAGTGGGAAGAAGTTGATGGAGGAACAGGCTGAGGGAAGAGGGCTTATGGGACTTGTGGAGAGTGGGGACCCAGAAAATGGGAAATCATTTGAAATGTAAAGAAAGAATACATCGAATAAAAAAAAGATGGGGAAAAGGTGCAGCAGGTGGGAAGAAAGAACAAAAAGAGAGAGAAGGAGGAGAAACGCTACTCAATTACATACGAATGATGACATAAATTACAGGTAAAGGTAGACCTATTGAATTCTGTGTATATGGCAGCTGTTGCCTTGGCAACAGGCCTATAGTCACACTGTGCTAATTGTCGCCTATATGATGTCAGAGGTCTCCATACTAACACTTGTGGAGTCCAGAAGTTAGTTCAAGGATCTCCCTTAAACTACCCTCGAGCTTATTTTGAAACAAAGATTTCATTGATTCAGCTACAGTGTCTAACTCACAAGGCCTCGAGATTCCCCAGTTTCCACCTCTCTACCTCTGGCATTGCAAACATAAGCTAACATCTTTTCAGTTTGTTTGCTTGCTTGCTTTTTAAACGGTGTTTCACGGGTTTAAGTCACACAGCACTTTGCCAACTGAGCCATCTTCCCATTCACCCATTTTATCTAATTAAATCAATTTTCTTTTGTTTCTTTCTTTTGTTTACTTTTCTTTTTTTTTATGAGACCATATTCAAGGTGCCCAAACTGACTTCTAACTCCCTACATAGCCTAATTAGCCTTGAACTCCTGATCCATTTTTACTTTATGAATGCTGAGATTAAAATCATGTACCATAGCACTTAATTTATACATTCGATGCTTAAAATTTCCTTTCTTACTACAGAGAGAATATCAAATCACTGTTACTAAGAAAACTCTAATATTAGTAACCAATATAAAAACATAATGTATGAAAATTAATCACATGAATGAAGTTTAGACTCCATGTGGTCAAAGGAAGTAAAATTATAAACTATCAAGAGTTTTCATAAAAGTCTATCACATAAAAACAGGGGGCAGTATTTTTCTAGAAGCTAACCAGCATTGTTCAATGATACTTTGCAGCATTTAAAGGTAAAGTATTGTCAGCGTGCTTACAGGTAGCATGCTGCCTCTTGGATGCTTCATGATGCTGACCCTATTCAAAGCAAACTCAGCATTTCTGATCTGACATGCTCACACAGAAGGGAGTCAGAGAACATTGTGTGTCTGGCAGGCTTTTCTTCCTGTGGGGGACATTGTTGCTCAGTGGGGTCACTGGCTGACACAGCTCATGCCATTTCGAGTGAGAAATTGGCCGCACTCCTGTCTGCTCAGGGCTGAGACGTCCCCTTTGAAACCCTGCCACCTTCCCCCAGCACAATCTGATTCCTGAGATTTAGACACCTGAAGCATAAGAGAGGACAGGAGGTTAATTCAGCATTTCTCTGAATAGTTCAGCACAAGAAATGGTTGCCAAATAACAAAGGTGGTGCTTTCTGCAAGGACTTGGAAGTGAAGGCATGATTTAGAAACACAAAGTGCAATCCAATGAGGGTGGTGTTGGCATCTGTCCAAGCATGAGATTCTCAAAGGCCATGAGGCTAGGCCTGCCTTTGCTTTCTTTACAGCTTTGATTGCCTGAATTAAATTGTATCAGTCTATCAATCTGAGAGCCATTAAAATGTCTCTGTCTTTTCCTCTGTCAGCCGTTTTTCAGGATAGGTATCTCAGGAAACTGATGATAATAATCAGCCCATCACTAAGAGTGAATTTCAATGGCCATAGTAATTACTTCGTGTAACAGGATAAAAGGTGATACTTTACCTGTTGTATTGTCCCCTGGTGCATCTCTCCAAATCCAAATCTAAACATACAATAAGTAGTGCTGAGCATAGAATTGCAGCAGGTCAAGGGCTATTCAGAACCAGATCTCCACACAGATGAATCTGTCAGACTGATGAAGTTTTGAAGACTTGTGGTGAAAGACTAGTGAAAAGATAATTCCTTAGAAAAATCATAGACATGCTCCTTGTAGACAGAGGTTTGTAGATATCTGCAAAGGCCACCTCTATTCAGAATGACCAGTCTAGCTCCAATCACTACGATGGAGTTAAGTGTTGAAATCTCTGAAGTTGTTGGCACAAATGTTATAGTAATCTTTAGAGATTTGTGAGTATTCATTCCAAGACTTCTGCTCTTTACACAACAAATCCATGACTGTGTTTTCCAATATGAAATTGCAGAGTCTCTCCACATAACTTCAGTGTCCATGCATGTGTCTTAAACTATGTCTAGCACACTACAAAGATGATATAGTATAGATGCTGTGTAAGCGTTTGTTTCATGATTTGATTTTTGGGAAAAATGACCTTCAAAAAGTCCATGCATTTTCAATCCAAATAGGCTATTTATACAATTTTCTAGTGATGATTGGCTAAAAATATGGATGTATGGCTAGGGGAGATGGAGACCATCTGTACAGGTCAATGAATAGACAAGCCTGTCCTTTGAATCTTAAAACACATCACTTCAAAGATGGTTACTATACTATAGAAACCTGACATAAACTGTGATTGTGCCCAGCTGATACACATTGCTTACTTTGAGATGCCATATGTGCTCAGGTGTATGTGTAACTGGGTAAGTAGAGTTGTGAATTAAGTGTACATACATATGGAAAAAAGGGGTGTGTATTTTTGTTGTGCAATTATATGGTAAGCTATTTAGTAGTGTACTGCAGAAGAAAAAGAAGTGGTTTTTGTCATCTTTATTGTTTTCATGCTTCTTCAAAAAAAAAAAACCCACAAAGCTCTCTGTTGTTCATCACATGCTGACTGCACATAAAGGCTGAATGAACACATAACAAAAATGTGTATGTATTATGTGATGCATAATTAGAAAAGGTAATTATAATTTTAATAAAAATTCAAATGTATTTAAATGCAAACTACAATATAAATTTAAAATACTTTTTAGTTAGATGAACATATTTTGGGGGGGAGGATTTGTAGTTATAATAGTTGCAGAGAGGTGAGCAAACTTCCTTCTAGAAGGGCATAGATGTTAGTACTGATTCCACTCTATAGCTTTGTTTTACAGTCATAAACGCTGAATGAAGACATAGATAGAAACACGTTTCCCTTGAGCAATGTTACTGTAGGTTTCAAATTCTGTTAGAAGCATTTTTAATCAAAGAGTGTGTAATGATCTACAGATATTGTTTTCAAGGGCAAATGAAAAAATCAAAGTTAGAAGAGCAAACAGTTGATGAATAAATGATATGTTTCCCAGTTTGTAAATGGAAAGTTTCAATAAGAGAGAAAGAAGAAAGGAAAACAATATTTAGTAATAACTAAAATGATCATTTTTTTGGTAAGACTATATTTGATAATATTCTCAGACCCAAAACATGAAAATAACAATGAAATACATTCAGAAATGAACAACTGATGATTCTTATTAGATTCTTATGTGATGATTTTAGCAAGTGAAATCATACTTTAATGCTAGGCATGGGAATGCTAATTATCTCTATTCTTCGCACTAAGGAGACTCAGATGGGATCATGAGTTAAGAGTGAGTCTAGCTTCTTGGCAATACACTATCTAGCAAAACAAAACACATACCTAAATAAATAAACAGTAAATTAAATTAAATCTTAAAATAGTTATATCAATTCTGACCTGCAATATATACTGACTTCATTCTTTTATACAAATAAATATTGTTTCATTGTTAGAGTATTGTTATAAAAAACTACAACAATAAGATAAATAATACATTACTGAGGTATTTAATACATTACTGAAATATTACTGAGATGTTTAGGTTAGTCAACTTTATTTTAGTCATATTATAACAAAATATCAGAGAAAAACAAATCATATCAGGAATAGGTTTATTTTGGCTTCCTTATTATAATTAGATGAACCCCATGTCTTTGTGCCTAAGACAATGAGGCATATCCTGGTAGGGCTAAGGATACAGAAGACAGCTCATTTCATGAGGCAGGAAGAAAAAACTAAGATGAATAAGAAAAGCCATTACAATGTCCTTTCAAGGATACCTCCCCAAATCATTGCCCAGAAACTAAGCCATACTCAGTCATTTAGGAACACCAACCCAACCATAGTGCTAGTTAAATGAGAATCAAAATATAAAAAGATAGCCCAAAGAGTCAAAGCTTCCAGGTTAATACCAGTTGAATATTAGGAATGGGTGATCTCTATTTTAGTTGTTAACTTATGCCATCCTGTAGCACACATGGCCTTCAAAGGATATAGGATATTATTAATGTTCCTGGTTACCTTCCAGGATTGATAGTAAGACTGTGTTGCTGGAGATACTATGTAGTTGAGTCATAGAACATAGAGAAACATATTGAATATTAGCCCTCTATCAGATGTAGGGTTGGTGAATATCCTTTCCCAATTTGAGGGTTGCCATTTTGTCCTTTTAACAGTGTCCTTTGCCTTACAGAAACTTTGTAATTTTATGATGTCCCATTTGTCAATTCTTGATCTTAAAGCATAAGCTATCGGTGTTCTGTTCAGGAACTTTTCCCCTATGCCAATGTCCTCAGGAGTCTTCCCCAGTTTCCTTTCTATTACTTTCAGTGTGTCTTGTTTTACATGGAGGTCTTTGATCCACTTGGAGTGAAGTTTAGTACATGGAGATAAGAATGGATCAATTCACATTCTTCTGCATGCTGACCTACAATTGAACCAGCACCATTTGTTGAAAAGGCTATCTTTATTCCACTAGATGTTTTTGGCTCCTTTGTCAAAGATCAAGTGACCATAGGTGTGTGGGTTCATTTCTGGATCTTCAATTCTATTCCATTGGTCCACTTGTCTGTCACTGTGCCAATACCATGCAGTTTTTAACACTATTGCTCTGAGTATTGCTTGAAGTCAGGGATACTGATTCCCCCAGAATTTCTTTTGTTGTTGAGAATAGTTTTAGCTATCCTGGACTTTTTGTTATTCCAGATGAATTTGAGAATTGCTTTTCCTAACTCTGTGAAGAACTGAGTTGGGATTTTGATGGGGATTGCACTGAATCTGTAGATCGCTTTTGGCAAGATGGCCATTTTAACTATATTAATCCTGCCAATCTACGAGCATGGAAGAGTTTTCCATTTTCTGAGGTCAACCACAAAAATAAACTGGAGAAATATCTCCTAATTTGTGCACTAGTGTTACAAACATCCTGGGAATAACCAACTACTTTGAAATGAGATTTAAAGCCTGCTCCCTGGGATAGAACCCATATGTCCTTATTTTCTTTCTATTCTTGTTATGAAAACCATTACGAAAAACAAAATTTAAAAGCTTATTTGACTCAACTGTCCCCATCTCAATACACCATGGAGGGATGTCAGGCAGAAGCAGGAACCCAGAGGCAGGAACTGAATCAGAGATCACAAACAAATGCTATTTACTGCCTTGGTATACATGAATTCTACTTTTTGCACTTTTACACTAGGGGTAGCACTGTTCACAAAGAACTGAAATTTCCCCTATAAATACTCTGTCAAGAAAAATGCTTGAAAACATACCCAGAGTCCAACCTTAGGTAGTGGCTATTTCTCAAAGGAAGTCCCCTTTTCCCAGATGAATCCATCTTGTTAAGTTGTTTTAAAAAAAAAAAAAAAAACTAATCAGCTCACTGTATCTGACAAAAATTGTAAGGCAAAGAACCCATGGCTAGACAAGTCATAGACTCTGGGAGTGAGCCAACTATTATTTCATTGTTAATAGAACATAGCATTAAATAACTAGCAACTTCTTATTGTAGATTGATGTACCATTCAACCATGTACAAAAGGATTGAAGAGATGGGTCAGCAGTTAAAAGCACTGCATACTTTTCTGGGATTACCCAGATTATTGGGACAATCTAGGAGTTGGGAGAAGAAAGATTTATGCTTAAAATATATGGTATTAAAAACTATTTGAAGTGTACAACATGTGAATTAACCCCCTCGGTTTGAATTTTCCTCTGGCATCTTCTGAAGGTCTGGATTTACAGAAACATGCTGTTTTGATTTGATTCTATCACAGAATATCTTATTTCCTCCATCCATGACGACTGAAAGTTTTGCTGTATATAGTAATCTGGGCTGGTATCTCTAGTCCCTTGAGAGTTTGAAGCACTTTTGTGCAGGCCTATTCTGTCTTAATAGTCTCCACTGAGAAATCAAGGAATACTATTAGCTCTGCCTTTATATGCTACTTAGCGCTTTTCTCTGAAGTTTTAGTATTCTTTCTTTGTTCAGTATGTTTAATGTTTTGATTATTATGTGGTGAGGGGACTTTCTTTTCTGGTCCAATCCATTTGGTGTTCTTTTGCCTCTTGTATCTCTACAGACATTTTCTTTAAGTTAGTCAAATCTTCTATGATTTTGTTGAAAATATTTTCTAAGCATTTTTGATGTTATTCTTCTTTCTCTGTTCATATTCTTCATGGTTTTGTTCTATTCAGAGTGTTCCAGATCTCCTATATGTTTTGTGTCAGGAATATTTAAGATTTCACATTTTGTGTAAGCTTTGTGTTTTTATAGGACTTTTAAGAATGGGAAAGTGTTTATCTCTGACTCTTTTGCCTGCCTGCTCTTGTGACCCTTTTCCTTTTATTGGGTTGCCTTGTAAAGGATCAATATGAGAGCCTTTATCTCAGAGTATTATGTTTTGTTTTGCTGTATTTAGCTGTCATCTCATGGAGACCTGTTCTTTTAAGAACAGGAAATGGAGAGAGAATGGATCTGAGAGAGTGGAGCTGTGGGGAGCTAGGAGAAGTAGGGGGAAGGGAAACTGTGGTTGGGATGTATTGTATGAGAGAAGACAATATTTTCAACTTAAAAAAAAAACAGAAAAATGTCTGAAGTCTCATTTAAGACTCATTTTAACTGTGATTCCCAATAATATTAAAATAAAGCTACATCATTTCAGCATATAATAGCAATGAATAAATATTTCCATGCCTAAAAGAATGGATGAAGGAAAAGGAGGTAAAATCAAACCAAGTCAACAGGGAATCTATGCAGGATAAATGCAAACCCTGCAGCCCCATACCTGGCATCCCAGAATTGGGAATGAATAAGTCTAGTTACTGAGAGGTTTAGGCTACCCCAAACTCTGTCACAATTATCATGAATTAGCTTCAGTAAACTCTACTATGTAGTTATACTTTTCCTTGAAAATGAGCCATGGATCTAGAATCTACAACATACTGAGGTCTCCATTCCAACTTAGGCTTTACACCTCAAAATTTCATCAATAGTATATCAGGACCTTCTTCTATAGACATTGACCCTCCTGCCACACATGGCCTAATTTAACAATAGAGAAATACTATGCTCTCTCACACTGTAGACCTGGGGGCGGAAGTTGTAATACATATTCACAATGCATCCTGAATGATCTCCTGCCTTGAAATTATGCCTGCTAAATATTTGAATCCAATACTTTAAAATTCAGAATTACTCTGATTCTTCGGCTATAAGTAGAAAAACAAGCAGATTATTCAAAAGAATATTGTCTCATTATTTCTTTTCCTGAGAGGGTATTTATTCCTTTCAGAAACCTCCTGAGCAGGCTTGAACACTAAGAGCGTCTTTTATCATTGTAATCTCCCAACTCTCACCAGCATGGCCCAATTCATTCTGCTTCCTGCACTCATGAGTATTCTAAGTGGACACTCCATACTCTTTCACATCCTTCTTACAGATGAGTTGTGAAACATAAGATTTTTAAAAGCCCAGCTTTGTGAAAGCAATGGACATAATCCTCAATCCCAATTTCTGCAATAGTTATTTTTCTCATTTCTGTTAGCAAGTCCTCTGCAAAGTGTATATAAGAGACGGGATATTAATTTTTACATATAACCCAAGGACGTAGTCCATCATGACAGAAAAGGCACCCTGTCAGAAGCCAGAAACAGAAAGTTAAAAAGAAACACAGCTTGGTTATCAAACAAGGCCCATTCCCATTCTCTCAAGTAAGAAAACTCTACTAAAGATTCCTTAACTTTCCCAAATAATTCTATCAGTAGGCGACAAACCATTCAAATACATGAGCCTGCAGGGGAAATTTCACATTGTAACCACAACAGCTTATGTTGTATCTCTGAAGGAAGGAGAGAAGGTAGTATAACCTGTAAAGGAACAAGTCAAACTGGTTATCAATCTCTAAAATGCTTATAGATTTGGGAACCTATAAATGTGAGATATTTGATGATATAGCTAAAGGATGTTGGGACAGCTGGAGGAAATAAGATTGCCCATGTCAGTCTAGGGAGTCATTTGATGCAGTAGTTTTCAATCCAAATTGCTTATTACTGTAGGAACCCTCTGGGGGACTTTAAAAACTCCCAGTGTCTAAGGTTTACCCGTTAAGTTAATTCTTGTGATTGGTTCTAGAAATCTGAGTCCTGCGATTCTAATATGCAGCACAGAGTGAGAACCACTGACTTAGACATTTCTAATGCAGGAAAATTATATATGTGAGAAAGATTTGATCAATGATTAAAACTAGAGCCTATGGTTCATTCATAGCCCCTAGAACATAGAAATAAATATGAGTGTTGCAGGTATTACGAGGCCACAGTGTCTCTTCCCACATTTTGCAACTGAGGAAGTCCTTATAGATTAAATTTCAAAAGGTCCATACATCCATAAAGGATCATCACAACAGAAGTAATTATTGTTTGGTCAGGACTCATTATTTTTATAAATGTCATATAAATCTAGCAAAACATATACACAGAGGCTGATGTATAGGAAAATTATGCCAGAAACACAAGCCACATTGCTGTGATCATATGAACTTACTTCTACCTCAAGAGAGATCACAGCTATTATGTTGATTTCTTCTAATAATCTATTTGTATTTAATGACATAGATACTTGCATAGGTCATATGCAATAATGTATGTGAAATATATTTGTATGTATATGGTCATTAAACATGTGAATGCTTGGTATGTATGTAAGCATTTCAAAATTTTAACCAAAAGCATTGACAAGCTTTTACATTTATTTTCTTACTGTTTCAGTTGTACTCTTTGTAGGAGAAAATGAGTACATTCCATATTCAATATGTAAGCAATGTGAAAGAAGCACTGGACTAATATGACTCACATCCCAATGAGTCACTGGACAATGAAAGATTTTGTATTATAAAATAATTGCCAAGAGAAAGAATGGAGAAAATCCTATGAAATGCATATGTGTTTCCATGGCAATCAGCTTAGAGAGCATTGCAAGTGGGGGTGTTTAATAAGTTGAAATAAGTTGTACCTATCAAGTACAGACTTTAGTATACTTTATGTTTCAACATTTTGGTGTATGTGTTTTAAGAATAAGTATGGTAAGATTGAAGAATTTAGTGTTCCAAGAAATACTTCTCACTGGTTAAAGGATAAGTTTTAACTATTGCTGCCTCCAAATTTTTTCTGCTATAGAAACATTACAAAAAATTTTTAAAAGACTAGGAAAAATAAAAAAGGGGGGTTGGATCAGAGAATGGTATAATTATAATGAAAGCTTTTGCGTGTTGCTTTCGAATTTGTTGCGCATGAATTCTTTTTAAAATATTTTATTTATTCACATTTCAAATATTGTCTGCCTTCCTGGTCACATCTCCACAAGCCTCCCATCCCATTCCCTTTCCCCTTCACTCCCTCACCCATCTATCCAGGCCCACTTATTCCCTCTACAATCCCCTTTCTCTGGGGCATCAAGCCTCCAAGGGACCAATCATGTTCCCTCCCATTGAGGCCAGAATAGGTAGTCCTCTGCTACATATGTAGCAGGGGCATCAGACCAGTCTGTACATGCTCTCTGGTTGGTGGCTTAGTTTCTGCGAGCTCTGAGGGGTCTGCTTAGTTGATAACTGTTGTTCTTATGAGGTTGCAATCCCCTTCAGTTCCTATAGTCCTTTCCCTAGCTCTTCATAGGGTTCCCTGGACTTAGTCCAATGGATTGTTGTAAGTATCTGCATCTGTCTCTGTCAGCTGCTGGTAGAGCCTCTCAGAGGTCAGCTATGTGAGGCTCCTGTCTGCACATCTAGGCATCAGCAGTAGTGTCAGTGTTTGGTGTCTGTGCATGGGATGGATCCCAAAATGGAATGGTCTCTGGATGGCCTTTTCTTCAGTCTCTGTTCTAGTTTTTGTTCCCACATTTCTTTTAGAGAGGAGCAATTCAAGGTAAAAAGTTTTGAGGTATGTGGGTGGCTTCATTTCTCAACTGGGGGTCTTAGTGGTCTGTTCAGGTTCCACATCCCCACTTGATTTCTGCTAATGTTATCCCCATTGGGTCCTAGAAACTTCTCACATCCGTGGTGTCTGGGACTTTCTAGTGGGTCCCCCATGCCATACTGCTGCAAATTTCTATTCATTCTTCTGACTCTCAGGGCTTCTCTTCTGTCTCTCTTCATACCTGATCCTACCCTTATTCCCTTCCCCTCCTCTCTCCCAAGCAGGTTTCTCTCATTCTGCCTCCTGAGATTATTTTGTTCTTCCAAGTGGAACTGAAACATGCATACTTAGGCTTTCCTTTTTGTTGAGGGACATCTAGATTTTTTTCCTAGCTTCTGGCTATTACAAATAAGGCTGCTATTAACATAGGGGAGCACTTGTCAGGTCCTTGTGGTATGGTAGAGCATCTTTTGTGTTAAGCTTCATATGGCCTTTGAGTTGTATCATGGGTATTCTGAAAATTTGACTAATCTCTTATCAGTGAACACATACCAAGTATGTACTTTTGGGTCTGGGTTACCTCCTACATGATGATATTGTCTCATTCCATCTATTTGCCTGCATAATATGTGATGTCCTCATTTATAATAGCTGAGTGGTATTCCATTGTATAAATGTACCACATTTTCTTTGTCCATTCTTCTGTTGAGGGATATCTGGGCTGTTTCTGGCTTCTGGCTATTACAAATAAAGCTGCTATGAACAAAGAAGAGCACATGTCCTTTTGATATTGTAGAGCATCTTTTGGATATATGCCCAGAAGTAATACAGATGGGTCTTCAGGTAGAACCATTTCCAATTTTCTCATAAACTGCCAGATGATTTCCAGAGTGGTTGTACCAGTTTGTAATCTTGTCAACAATGAAAGAGTATTCCTCTTTCACCACATCCTTGCCTCCATCTACTGTTACCTAATATTTTTATCTTAGCTATTAGGATTGGTGTAAGGTGGAATCTCATGGTTGTTTTGATTTGCATTTCCCTGATGACTAAGGATGTAGATCAAGGAACTCCACATAAAACCAGATACACTGAATCTAATACAAGAGAAGTTGGGAAATAGCCTTGAACACATTAGCACAGGGGAAATTTTCATGAACAGAACATCAACAGTTCAAGCTATAAGATCAGCAATTTACAAATGGGATGTCATGAAATTGAAAAGCTTCTGTGAAGCAAAAATCTATCAATAGGACAAAATAACAACCTACAGCTTGAGAAAAGATATTTACCAACCCTACATCTGATATAGGGCTGCTATTCAAAATACACAAAGAGCTCAAGAAGTTAGACTCTAGAAAACCAAATAACCCAATTGAAAAATGGGCGACGGGGCTAAACAGAGAAATCTGAACTGAAAAGTCTCAAATGGCTAAGAACCTCCTTAGGAAATCTTCAACAAAAATTTATTTCAGTTTATTATGCAAGCTGAATAAACTTTGGTTCTCAAGTGCTAAGAACCAAATGTAAGTTACCTGAAAGAATAATGAGTACCCTCATATACTGAATCACTTCTTTTGTGCTAGCTCAGTCTTTTTTATTATTTAGACTTATAATTTGATTATGTATTTGCCCATTCACACCCATGTGAACTGTGTCTCTGTAATAAATGCTCTTTTTTGTTGAGCAAGAAGGCAGTATTTGCACATAGATGTTTGTAACTGCAGCATTTATTCTATGGTTTCACAGGAGTGAGCTCTTGATGGTTTTTTAGATCCAATGTTTCTTTTCATTTTCCGGCAGTCATCACAATATTATTGCTAGAAATAAACTGAATAAAATCATATTACAATATTCTATTGTATAAGGAAAAATAAATAAAATTTTAGAAAGCATATGTATCTACAAATATACACATATAGAAGTTTCTAGAACAGAATCGTTACACGTCTACCAGCAAGTATCTCAATGCATAAATTACAAAGGAATGTTTGGGTTATGATGCCGAAATTCATGGTCATTATTAAATTGGTACTGGGAGAAAAGATGACTTTACTTTTAAATTCTTAAAGGACAGCTAGAATCAATGAGAGGGAGTCCCTGAGCCCAGCATTTAACATGGTGTTCTGACATCCCTGTTCAGACATGTTCTTCAGGTATGGCAGCCTTTATGCTTCATGCTGAGTCTGCATGTGGGGTTGTTCTCTGTCAGCTAGCTACATGTTTGTTCAAGCTATGGATAGGAGTGGTTATGAGAAGAAGCAATAGTTTTACTTAGCGATTTAGTAGTTTAAGATATTTTAGTATTAGAGGATAAAAATGAGGAAAACAGATTTTTCTATTTACAGAGAGACATGGTTTTACTGCAGTAATGACATTTCCCTACATCTGGTGAGAACCTGCATAAGAAGAAGCTTCTTACTGATAATGCAGATGTGGTGGAGACATGAGAATGCAAGGAACAGTTCAAGACCCAAGCCAATATTGCAGGACTCAATTCTTGTCATAAGCATGACATAACATAGAGCTTTCTTGTCTGCTATAAAAGAGAACATAGTTTGTCACTGTGTAGGGAGCTCTATGAATTCTAATGTAAAGTTTATCTAATTCTATAGAAGTGTGTGTTTGTATATGGGTGTGTGTGTGTGTGTGTGTGTGTGTGTATGTGTGTGTGTGTATATGTGTGTGTGTCTGTGTGTGTGTGTGACTGTGTGTGTGTATGTGTGTATTTCATGCATCTAATTTTAAGGCCTTGGGTATTCTAGACAAAGTTTCTGCCACTGAGCTATATAACTTGGCCCTAACATAATATTTTTTTTCACTATTCCTTAATAGATTTTTTTTATTTGATATATTTTTTATTTACATTTCAAATGATTTCCCCTTTTCTAGCCCCCCACTCCCCTAACATAATATTTTAACACCCATGTACCTTAGGACAGGGACATCCACCTTTCTGCTGAACTTCAGTTTTTTCCATATGTAACTAAGATTATAGCAATACATTAAGTTAAGAGCATTTTAGTTTTAGCTTCAAATTTAAACACATAATTGATGGCTTGCTAGATCTTGGGAAATACTGTAACATACACATGCATTAGACAAACAAAGAGATGTGACAGCAAGTAGAATATGTGTGTCAATTATACTAAAATCATAGACTGCTTTCCAAATGAGAAATTGCAAAAACAGTGTATGTAATATATTATCACATATATGAAAAATCACATGAATTTGGTATGCTAAAGTTTTCTTTGTTCTATCCAGATTCTTCATCCCATTTGAATGTTCTCATTTAATGCTATTAATAGGCTGAAGACCTGTTACTTGCTATGTTTTTACAACAAGAGATAAACAAGATAGAGTAATCATAACCCCTAAGCAGGGCATAGAGGCTCACACATCAAAGCTCAGCTGAATCCCTGGAGGCTGATATGAGAAGACCAGATTTAAGTCTTCCCTACATTGTACAGTAAGATCCTTCCTTCAGTGAGCATGAAAAAAAAACCTCATAAATCTATGTACTTGTCTCTTGTACATTAAATGGTTAAGCTTTATCATTTTAGCAAAGATTATCTATAAGGAAAATAAAACCCATGACAATCTAATTTTGATAAAAATCAGTTTACAGCCTAGTAGTACTCCATTGTGTAAATGTACCACATTTTCTGTATTCATCCCACTGTTGGACAACATTTGGTTTCTACTCAGCTATTTAAAACAATCAATTCATGAAAATATTAGGCAAATGGATGGAACTAGAAAATATCATCCTGAGTGAGGTAACCCAGCCACAAAAGAACACACATAGTATGCCCTCCCTGATAAGTGGATATTAGCCCAAAAGCTCAGAATACCCAAGATACCATTCACAGACCACATGAAGCTCAAGGAGGAAAACCACAGTGTGGGTCCTTTGGTCCTTCTTAGAAGGGTTAGCAAAATACTCACAGTAGCAAATATGGACAAAGTGTGGAGCAGAGACTGAAGGAAAGGCCATTCAGAGACTGCCCCACTTGGGGATTCATCCCATATACAGTCACCAAACCCTGACCCTATTGTGAATGCCGAGAAGTGTTTGCTGAGAGGAGCCTAATACAGCTGTCTGCTGAGAGACTTTGCCCTTGCCTGATATATACAGAGGTTGATGCTTGTAGCCAACCATTGAACTGATGAAGGGGTTCCCCAGTGGAGAAGTTAGAGAAAGTATTGAAGGAGAAGAAGGGCTTTGCAACCCCATAGGGAGAATGACAGTATCAACCAACCAGAGTTCTCATGGTCTAAACCACCAACCAAGGAGTACACATGGAGGGACCCATGACTCCCACCATATATATAGCAGAGGATGGCCTTGTCAGGAGTCAATGGGAGGAGAGGCCCTTGGTCCTTTTAAAGCTCAAGTGTAGTGAAATGCAAGGCAGGGAGGCAGGAGTAGGTCGGTTGGTAGGGGCTCTCATAGAAGCTGGAGGGAGTGTATAATAGGCGTTCTGGGGGTGGAAATCATGAAAGGAGATTACATTTGAAATATAAATAAATAAAGTATCCAATTAAAAGAGAAAGTATTTTTAAAAATCAGTTTACAAATGGATAATGTGCATATTGCTCCTGTTTCAATACTCAGAACTGAAATTCAAAGCTGTATGTCACTAGCAATGCTGTGACTGGCCTCTTGTATGCAATCAGGTTGTATGCAGCAATGAGTTCATGCTTTTCGCTTGTGGGGATTTCCAATTACCTGGTAGAGTCTGTCATGACTACAGAATTTAGATGGTAAAAGTCAATGGATGTTGAGATATTCATAGTGACAGTGAAATGTACATTGGGGTGATGGTGGGCACTGCTCTTTTAACTCTTTCTGCCATGGTAATTTCTGTACACAATGAAAGCCAGTGATAACCAAAAGTAAAATGTTTGAACGGGTGGAGGCAAGCAAGCCACTTAGTGTCAGGTTATTTACATATGAAACTTCCATATACCTAGCCTGAGCAGTGAAACACAGGGGTTATGTGGTAATCTCATATCCGCACAGCATTTCTTTACGTTACAACACATGCTGGGCAAAAGACAGACTAAAGGGCAATGTGTGAGGCTCTTTGCAGTTAGCGCCCCCACCCCCCCCACACACACCAGTCTCAAACCCAGCATTCCCTATTTGAACCCATCAGCCATGCTAGAGAAGTCATATTTTCTTAGGTATCATCCTTGCAGCATGGTTGGGTATTAAGCTATCTTTTCTTGCTGAGTTGCTGTTTTCCAGGTAAGCCCACTTTCAATTCTAAGTGCCATTTTCTCCAAGCCTTTCCCTGTAGTCCCTAAGTCTTGCTAGGCTGTGGCCTCTAGGAAGGAGCCTCATAGATCATGACTCCTCCTACAGGACATCAGTCTTCCTTCATGCTTTTGCTTAGGACTTTTCATTTCATAGCCTGTGGGTTTGATCATTTATATTGTTGTGAGGCAAAAGCTTATGGAGTAATATACATCTTTTAATATGCATTTTTAATATATTCATGCAGAACTAAAGCAGTACTCTTCTCTCTGGCTCTATTTACTTTTAGTGCCCATCTGTTAGTTGAAAACTCTCATCTCCTTCCTTCAGTTGCAGTTATGTATGTAGATGTATCCATACCACCCAAGTGTACAACAGACATCTTCATTCAACTCCAGCATGAGCTCCCAAAAAAACTCCAAAATTCAGCTTGTTTTTCTTCCCGAAACACAGCCTTGTCTCTGTTTCAATAAATACCTCAGGAATCCAGGCTGGAAACCAAAATGATTTAGTAGTTGGACTGCAGGGAATCAAGCATTCACTCTGTTATTTATGGTGTAGAAACTTAAATAACCTAGATTCCTCATACTTCTTCCCCATTAAATGGTGGCAGATATACCATTCTCAAAAGATTGTTGTAAATATTAAATTATTATAAAAATATCAAATAATTAGAGCACAGTGTGATACAGTGTTAATTGGCAAACATTAACCTTGTTCTCAAGATAAGTAATGGCCCAGGCAAAGATCTGACTTGCACCTGACTCTTACCCACACTAATGTCTGTGCTGTACTTGGATCTACACAGATCCTAGGAATAAGCAGAACACACAGCTGTCATCGACCTGACAATAATTCCCATATTTATATCACAATCAACTTTGTCTGTAACTAGATGAACCAGGAATCCAAATGAATTATGTAGAGGATAATTCAAGACTGCTATTTAAGTGACCAATCCTGCCATTTTTCTCATGATGCAATTTGATCCACAAACTATTCCTACAGTGGTGACTCAATTTTGTATGACACTGACTTTAAGTATTTTGTAAAGATTTTATTTTATTTTATTTTATTTAAAGATTTATTTATTTATTATATGTAAGTACACTGTGGCTGTTTTTCAGACACGGGAAGAGGGTCTCAGATCTCTTTTCGGGTGGTTGTGAGCCACCATGTGGTTGCTGGGACCTGAACTCATGACCTTTGGAAGAGCAGTTGGTGCTCTTACCCACTGAGCCATCTCTCCAGCAATAAGTGGTTATTAATCTAGAAAACTGGAATACCCAAAACATAATCCACACATCAAATGAGGTACAAGAAGAAAGGAGGAGTGGCCCCTGGTTCTGGAAAGACTCAGTGAAACAGTATTCGGCAAAACCAGAACGGGGAAGTGGGAAGGGGTGGGCAGGAGGACAGGGGAAGAGAAGGGGGCTTACAGGACTTTCGGGGAGTGGGGGGCTAGAAAAGGGGAAATCATTTGAAATGTAAATAAATTATATCGAATAAAAAAAGAAAAAATATCTAAAAAAAGAAAGAAAAACAACAAACAAAAAAAAGTATTTTGTAAAGAGTAAAATTCAATAATAATAAAACTATAACATGTGTTAACAATTTCTCAGTACTAGGTAAAATATTGAATACCAGATTATGTTAAAATCAAGGCAATTCTTTAATAAAAATATGAAATTTATAGAATTAACATGAATAAATAAAAATTAAAAACATACCATAGTGTATGTTCTTTATACCAGCACTCAGAAGGCAAGGGCAGAAAGATTTCTTTGAGGTTGAGTTCAGACTGGTCTATACAGCAAATTCAGGGCCAACCATCACTACGTAATGAAATTCTGTCAAAAAAAATTAGAAAACTCATGGATGTTGAACATATACTCATAAAATCTGAAATATGACGTTCAAACACCCTGCACCAAGTTTGGTAATCCAGACTTGCTTTTGAAATAGGTAGAACAGATTCAAACAGAGCTCTGACAAATATATTCATTGTTATAAACTGTTAGGCTATATGGTAAATAAATCACATCCCAGGAATTATCTCTGAGTTGAGATATGAATTAAAGAATGTAAGATACAGAAAGCTTTTATGATGTTCATTACAGAGTTTTTATGATGTTTATGTATCCAGTCAGTTAGTCTGTGTCTTTTTATTGGGGCATTAAGTCCATTGATGTTAAGAGATATTAAGGAATAGTGATTGTTACTTCCTATCATTTTTGATGTTATTTTTTAAATTTGCTTGCTTAACTTCTTTTGGGTTTGATGAAAGGTTACTATCTTGCTTTTTCCAGGGTGAAGTTTCCCTCCTTGTATTGGTGTTGTCCTCCTATTATCCTTTGTAGGGCTGGGTTTGTGGATAGATATTGGGTAAACTTGGTTTTGTCATGGAATATCTTAGTTTCTCCATCTACAGTAATTGAGAGTTTTGCTGGATATAGTAGTTTTGGCGGGCATTTGTGTTCTCTTAGAGTCTGCATGAGATCTGCCCAGGTCCTTCTAGCCTTCATAGTCTCAGGTGAAAAGTCTGCTGTGATTCTGATAGGTCTTCCTTTATATGTTACTTGTCCTTTTTCTCTTACTGCCTTCAATATTCTTTCTTTGTTTAGAACATTTGGTGTTTTGTTTATTACATGTTGCGGGAAGTATTAAAATACTAACCTGCTCATTCCTGTGCTAGTGCAGGCACCAACATATTTTCTCGAGAGCTACTCTCCCCCTACTAGTGCTCCCCGAACCCCTTGCTGTGCTCAATTGCTGCAAAACCATGTAGTCAGTGATTCCACATTCAAGAAACAAAATGGAACTGTCCAACTAATGGTTATATATCACAATACCCAGGAACCTGGTAAAATCAAGGCTCTTAAAGCTTAATTAACCAATCAGATTTATGTATCAATAATATCACAATTTATAAGAAGCCAATACAATAATTTCAAAACCAATTGATAATGATAAAAGCTTTTTATACCAATTATTCTAAATTTATGATATCACTACTTGTGACTGGGAAATATCATGTGGAATCATTACCCTGAGATGCTCCCTGTCTCTGCAACTCTTAGTGCTGCCTCCCTTTTCCCTGTCCAATCACAGGCCTCCTCTGCACTAATGAAATTGGACAGGGAAAATCCAGCAACAGTAACAAGCAATGGTAACGTTTGTACTATTGAAGTTATTTTTTATCTTATAGATATAACTGTAACAAGGATTAATTCACACACTTTTTTCTTCACATAAATATAAGTTAAGAAAGAATTGTGTTCCTCTTTCTCCACATCCTTGACAACACCTGCTGTCTCCTGAATTTTTAATCTTAGCCATTCTGACTGGTGTAAGGTGAAATCTCAGAGTTGTTTTGATTTGCATTTCCCTAATGACTAATGAAGTTGAGCATTTTTAAAGATGCTTCTCAGCCATCCAAAGTTCTTGGGGGGGAGGGGAAATTCTTTGTTTAGCTCTGTACCAGATTTGTTAATAGGGATATTTGGCTTTTGGGGTCTAACTTCTTGAGTTTTTTGCATATATTGGATACTAGCCCTCTATCTGATATAGGGTTGGTGAAGATCTTTTCCCAATTTGTTGGTTGCCGATTTGTCCTTTTGATGGTGTCCTTTGCCTTACAGAAACTTTGTAATTTTATGAGGTTCCATTTGTCTATTCTTGATCTTAGAGCATACGCTATTGGTGTTCTGTTCAGGAACTTTCCCCCTGTACCGATGTCCTCAAGGGTCTTCCCCAGTTTCTTTTCTATTAGCTTCACTGCTGGTGGGGTTGCAAATTGGTACAACCACTCTGGAAATCAGTCTGGCCATTCTTCAGAAAACTGGGCACGTCACTTCTGGAGGATCCTGATATACCTCTCTTGGGCATATACCCAGAGGATTCCCCACCATGTAATAAGGATACGTACGTGCTCCACTATGTTCATAGCAGCCCTATTTATAATAGCCAGAACCTGGAAAGAACCCAGGTATCCCTCAACAGAAGAATGGTTGCAAAAATTGTGGTATATATACACAATGGAGTACTATTCAGCCATTAGAAACAATGAATTCATGAAATTCTTCGACAAATGGATGGAGATGGAGAACATCATGCTAAGTGAGTTAACCCAGTCTCAAAAGATTAAACGTGATATTCACAGACTAATAAACGGATATTAGCCTAGAAAATTGGAATACCCAAAACATAATCCACACATCAAATGATGTGCAAAAAGAATGGAGGCGTGGCCTGGTTCTGGAAAGACTCAGTGTAGCAGTATAGGGCAAAACCAGAACAGGGAAGTGGTAAGGGGTGGGTGGGAGAACAGGGGGAGGGAAGGGGCTTATGGAACTTTCGGGTAGTGGGGGGCCAGAAAAGGGGAAATCATTTGAAATGTAAATAAAAAATATAACGAATAAAAAAAAAGAAAGAATTGTGGGATAAAGGCCATGTTGGACTACATAGAAAAAAATCTTTCTTAACAAAACAAAGCAAATAAAACAACTATACACACACATCCCACCTCAAAGTATATCAAAAAGGAAAATAAAAATCCATTTTATCTATTTATTTTTATTTTTGTTGTATAAAATTAACATTTGTGTATACTAATTAAGTAGATAACAATATCTGATACCTAAATTCATAGAGTTTAAATTATTTGATGTAGCTGCTTCTCAAAATTTACCAGTTTTTTCATGGATGGTTTAAAAATCATCGTATTTGTATTCTTCAATGTACAGTACACAATTATTTTTATATTCATTATATTGAGGAATAATCGCACAGAATTTCTTTCTCTGACACAACTGTAACTTAGCACCTGTTCTTTGAACTTCATCTTTCTCCTGCACTCCTTCCAGCCTCTGCTAAGTATGAATATTCTCAGCTGCAGGAGATCAGCTACATTAGAGTCCACATGTAGATGAAATTCGTTAGTGCTCTCATCCTGAGTCTTACATTTCACTTAGCATAATCATCTCAATGGTGTCTGTGTTGCCAAAAATGTTAAGGTATCACTCATTTTTGTCACTGAATCAATTCAGATTTGCAACTGGAGTTTCTGCCTCTTGACAGAAACTTCCAGATGAAAAATCCCCAGAGATACAGATATAAACACCAAGATAAGTTACATATATACATGACAAGGGAATATACAGACTACAACAAATAGCAGAAACAATTTCCTTTCTTAAGAGCCCACAGAACTTGCTGAAAATACAAAATAAGGAAACATAGACAGACTTGATGATTGTCAAGAACAAGGGGCTGAGGGGTGATGGATATGTTGATGGATGGGATGTGATTAGCCACCATTTGGAAGGTATGCCAGTATGCTGCTTATGATATTATCTTGATACTTTTCAAGCAATTACAATTGTGTCTAATGACATACCTGTGTTTCTTTCCATAACTGTATGTGAGTCTCCAAATGTTTTATTCAATAAACAAACAATTTTCTTATTTGACTATTATGTTAAGTACAGACCTTTCACTCAAATGATTCTCTGGGAACTGAGTTGGTCATGGACGCTCTAATAGATATACACTTTTCAATATTGATGGCTTAGCTACTCCATAAAGTACTGAAGTTCTAGATGAAGCTGTCTTGATGACACATATAAGGAAAGTTAAAAAATTTCCTGTCAGGGCAGCAAAGATTTGACCATTCTTGAGAGGAAGAAAAATGAATATATATTGTAAGAAATCGAAGGAAGAAACCATTTTTTCTTAAGAGTTTAAAAAACAAAGAAAGTCTTGAGGTCCAAAAATCAATCCTGATTTTGAAAAGTCAGGCCTTTTGCTGATTTGTTGAGTATAGAGTATGATTAATTGCAACAAAATAAAAAAAATCCCTGCAGGGTTGCTGAGGTCTGCTAATATTTGAGTACATGATTTCAACACAAATCTTTGTAAGCATCAATTTTATATAGACAGTATTATTTCCCTGACTGTGTTGATGTGACTTACATTCATAATTCAGCTACTGTCAGAAGAGTTAGAAATTTACCATCATCTTCTCTTAAATGTGAGTATTCTATATTGAAGTTTCCCTAGTTCAGGAGAGATCAGTGAACATTCTGACTTTGATATCCCCTCAACACTTGACACATTGACATGTTGTAATTCTCAGTCATCAGTGTGAAATAAGAAGGATATGAAAGCATCAATATGTCTCATTACAATTATTCTGACTAACTGCTCATGGAAGAGATTTTGATCATGCTGTATCACTCTTAAAAATAGTTAATGTGAATGCCCATCCAGATTAAGGAAAACCATACTAACTTATTTACTTCTGTGGTAGTCTAGTTTAGATTCAAAACCAAAGTATTTTCTATTTAGACATATAAAATATATACAATCAGTCTCTATAAGGGTTATTAGTATTAATTTTAATAAACAAAATTTGTCATTTAAGGCTTTAAATTAACAGCTTAAACACATCCTGCTCTCAAAACAATGACTGAATTGGCTTGACTAGAAAGCCTGAAATCATAAAAGGGTGTACAGTAGAAGTCACATATGACATATGGTCCAGCATATGTTCCTCATGTGATTTTAAGTAAATGATCTGTTACAGGGACAATATTATTTTAAACAAAACTGTCCTGAATTATTTCAACTGTCATCCAAATGAATGCATGGTAGATATAAGGATCATGTATTTCACTTCTAATATTGAATTTCTTCCATGGTCCCCATTTACTAACACACCAATCATAAAGAACATATATAATAAAGGATGTCATAATTGTTGTTTAGGAGGTGGAATCAATATGAAAATATCTTGATTAATTTGTACTTATGATGACACTCAAATAAGTTCATTTTTCCCAAAGATATCAGAGAGTATATGAATATACATAAATATGTACATGTGTACATGTGTATATGTGTATGTGCATGTTATGATATAATTAAAACTGTAATATCTTTGATGTCTACCTCATTGTTTTAAGAAAAAAATGACTATAAAGTGAAATTCTAGCTAAAGAACCATGGCTGGCACTGAATTCACAGCAATTCTCCTGCTTCCTACATTCAGGTATTGAAGTTATGGCAGACATCACTACACCCAAGTCACTGCTGTCTAACATCTACAAATCCCTCCCTCCCTGCGCTGCTTATTTCCCCCGTTCCTTTCATGGTTTGTTCCACTTTGATTTACAGTTTTAAAATTCTTCTGAAAACATAAAATAGTATATAAACATTTGATATTATATAAAAAGTTGTTTTCTCTTTATTTGAAATACATTGTTGTATTAACCTATACTAGGTAGGGTCTTAACCACACACTTCTCATTGCCTCGTTTTCAGAAAATTGTTTAGCATCCCATGTCATTCATTGTGTCTTTGCAGACATATGTATGAATTAATAAAGAAGTATCAGATTTTGTATGTATTTAAATATAAATATATGTCAGATACAAAACCCTGAGTATTTCGTTTAAAGTTCAACTATACACCTGGAAGATGTTGGCATACAATACATTATAAAGCTGTCAGTATGTCTTATTACACACAAATGCAACGGGCACACACTCACACACACAGATATTCAAGCTGTTTTCAATTATGAGTTCCTTTGTGAACACAGATGTAAATTTTAACTAAGGAATAGAATGCATTGGCTACTAGATATTCATATTTTAATCACTATTCAGAGCCATAAGTTTGTTTGAGACTATGGAAGATTTACAGAATTACAAGCTCAGAAGAACAGCAATGGTTCACTACCAGACTTTTACTTTTTAAATTTTTTATTAACCTACTATCTATTATGTATGTATGTATTATGCATGTATTATGTATGTATGTATGTATATATGTATCGATCTATTTATCTATCCATCTATCTGTCTATCATCTATTATATCTGTGTGTCTAACCTATCTGCCTATGATGCATGTATTATTTTGATGTGCTATTTGTTTCTTATAAAAAGGAGATTGAACATCTCTATCATGGATGATTATTTTAGATGATCTATATCAATATTGAATTGTCATTATCACTTAGACTATAATATGAAAACATTGCACATACTTCAATTGTGTTTGCAAGAATATATCATGTTATAAGAGTTTATATTTGGATTAACCATAAAAATATTTCCTTTTATTTTTGCAATGTTCAGTATATAATACAGAGCTTCACAGGTGCTAGTGCAGCTTGTTACTATTAATTAGTATCCAAGCTAAAGATTTTTTGTTATGTGTTTATTTATCTTAATTAAATAAAACTTTTCTTGTTCATAAATATAAACATATTATTGCATAGTTTCCAGAAATATGTGAAGATTGTTGTAGGATTATCACCATGCCTTGTCTTTTCTATCATTAAATATTGTATAGTAATTAATTTTGTACTCTTAAAATTATATCTCTACATTCTTTGAAATTAAAAATAATCAGAGATAAAACTGCAAAATTTACTTACTAATTATATTTATTTTTCTTGTTGCTATCTTTATTGGAGCTATGTCCTCCTATATGTGCTCATATACACTCATGACTTGAAATAAAGCATGCCTTACTCCCAGGAAATCATCCAGCATCGTTTTTCTGTACATTTGTGACCAATGACATATTGTTTGAGCTGTGCAAATGCTTACTTCAACCTTAGAATCATGCTTTTCCCTGACTTGCAAATATTCTTATGAGAAATTGCTGCTATTCTGTTTGATTCTCTTTTGCTGACTCACCTTGCATGTGTCATAAAATTATGATTTCTACAGGAATTGAAAGATGCTGGAATTGAGAGCACCTGATATTCAAGATTTAGTTTCCTGTTTGATAACCTTATCAGCATACTACCAGATGCTACAGTAATCATTTTCTCCACTGAAGCAGCTGTGATTTTTATGTGGAATACATAATTGGTCATCATGAGGGCTGTATTACTGTCAACTACTGGAAAAGTCATTGAAATTGAGTAACAGTAAAGACTGGATTAAAGCTCCAGGATGCCTTAGGGAATTTAGGGCACTTTTAATTGACTTGGAACCAACAAAGAAGAAAATCACTTACACAAGTTCACATTTGTATCTGCTCCTAATATTTAAGGCTGTAGGAATAGAAAAATCTAAGGAGTGCTCAGGTTTAACAATAAATTGTTAAAAAGTATATCCTTAAAATCTAAAGGCTCATATAAATCTAAATGACAATGTAAGTTTTAAAGGGACAACACTCACTGGTATAGAAGAAAAGAACATTCTTTCAATAAGTATTATTTGACAAAACGTATACAATGTCTTTTAAGTATGATATATGATTCCTTTGATTCAGGGAAGCAAAATTAGAAAACATTGTTGCTTTATGTGATAACCAGAAACATAAAATCCCCAAAAATTTCTGTCCATTTTTCTGGCCTGCATAATGATTTTCTTTCTTATGCAATATTTGTGAATAGATTTGTACTGAGTAGACTGTAATTATTTGGTGTCTCTGACAATTTGGGACATTTCTGGTTTTGAAAAATGTATTTCTACTGTAAAATTAAGCCATGGGCCACAGAAGAAATCTACATTTTACATCTCTTAAATTAGTTATGTGCTGAATGCATGTGTGCACATGGTCACTGAAAACATGTTTCATATTTGTACACTGTATGGATGAGGAGACATAAAAATTGAGTCTTCACTTTAAAACAAAACACTAATTGTTACACAACAGAAGAAAAGAATACCTTGCATAAATGTTTATTTTTAAAATACTCCAAATCACCAGAAAATCTACTCTGGATTAATTGGAGTGATTGATAGTAGTCATGGAAAGCAGACAGAAAATAAATTCACCTCATCTACAATCACGAACCAATGAAAATGGTAATTATTTTTCTCTACTCCAATGATCAGTGGGAGTATCTAGTTAACTACCTAAAAGATTACCCTGACAGTTTGTGGTAAAATTGTTTATTTGGAGATTGTGATTTAAGTATTATATTGCTTATAAATATGCCATTATTTGACCTAAAATATGAAAGTACATTTTGAGAAATTTACAATGAACCATATTTCTTCATTTTATCAAGTTCTAAAGAGAATATTCTCTTGAGAAAAATATATATATATATATCCAACAGTCACTTCAATACTACTGGAACTTTCCCAGGGCAACAGACAGAAAAAATTTCTTCCTTCCATCTTTGAAAACAATGACATCACTATTCTCACAGTAACTCCATCACAACCATCCCCCATTCCTTTATCTTATTGCCAACTAGATTCCAGCCTTTTAAATATGCATGTAATGACCAGTCTTTTCTCTCTGAAGTGTTGCTGCAGAATCTTAAACTCTACAATCTTGTTAACCTGTATGGTAATTGTGGCTAATAGATTTTTGAGCACAGATCACCACTGAGTAACATGTATTTCAATCATTTTAGTGAAAAGTGTATGTCCAAAGAAAATTAAAATCCATTCAAATGTCACCTCACTTGTTCAAAATCTCTTAATGAAGTAGTATTCTTTGCTTATATTACTTAATTTTTTAGTGCCTGGGGTGCATCCATATTTGTACAATGTTTCCTAAAGAGACCATCCTACTCCAACAGGGCCACACCTTCTAAAAGTGCTACTCTTGGGCTTAGCATATACAAACCATCCCAATGGGATATATGAGCCATAGGAGAAATAGTAATGTTTGCTGGACCTTTGTCCCTTCTATACTCAAAGTTTGTGTGTATATACCTATGTTTAAACATTATTCCTTCCACCCATCAATTATGTGTATGTATGTATATATGTAAAGTGTGTTTGAGTGTTGGAACTTTTATCCTTTCACTCACCATGTATGTGTGTACATGTGCATGTATGTGTGTTTCTGTGCATATGTGTATATGTAATATGTTTGGAACCTGCTTGCTGGAGCTTTGCTTCACCCATTCTAGGTGTGAATATGTGTCTGTCCATATGTATGTATGTATGTATGTATGTATGTATGTATTTGTATGTATGAAGTATTATACTCTGCTTTTTATTTCATCCACTCTGTGTGTGTGTGTGTGTGTGTGTGTGTGTGCATGTATGCATGTGAATTTTATGTTCTTCTCTTTCTCACCAGTCCCAAGTAGTTAAAAAGAGGTCAGAATTTTTCACTGGCCACAGGGAGTACCAACATCAGTAAATTAAACTTTGTTCCCTTAGAGAAAACTTTACTGAATAATTTTGCTATTCACTGGCTGCTACAGGTAGCAGTCCCCATCAATATCTGGACCAACCCTCATCAGCTGTCTACCTCAGTTACTCACATCATAGTTGTGAAATATACTTTCTTTAGTTTTTCAAGAGACAGTTTATAATAAGTAAAGAAACTATGTACAATGCAATTTGGAAAAGCTATGAAAGTTTTACCAGTCATTATTTCCTGAAACTAAATCTGTAATCGTTAGCTTCCTATGCATGTTCCATAATTAAGACACTTAAATTCTACATTAATAAAATGACTCTTAACTAAAAATAATTGAAATGTTTTGCTTTGCCTCTTCTTTATTTAACTGAATAGGAATGTATGCTATACTTGACAATGATGAAATTGTTTTTACATGAAAAATGGAAAATAAAATAATTTGGTATAAAATCTAACTTAAAAAGTATTTTCTTTACATGATACACATTTGGTTTCTTCTGTTAAAGATAAAGCTGTGACATTTTTATGCATACCAATTTATTTTAGGTTATATAAATTAAATAAAGTTGATCTTTATTAGGTACAAGAAGAAGTCTAAGACATTTTAAAAATGTCTAATTGGCCATAAAATTATAATTCCAGTATTTCCATGTTGTTAGATTTTGGAATCTGTGGTACTTAGGGTTATGCCAGAGACTCAGTGGCAGAATAAAAACAGGTTTACAGATTTTTGAGTTGCATAATTAAATCACCTATTTTTCTCTTATTTTTATTTTTTAGATTTTATTAATTAAATCATACATTTAAACACCTTACATCCTGATTGTAAACCCTGCCCTCTCTCCTCCTAGACTCACCCGCACATCCCCTTTCACCATTTCCTCTGTCCCTGTTTCTTCAGAGAAGGGGAGTTCCCCTTCCTCCTCCCCTTTGTATACTGACCTGCCCTGGCACATCCAGTCACAGCAAAACTCAGTGCATCCTCTCTCACCAATGTCAGATAAGCACAAGTAGGTGAAAAGAATATAAAGGCAGGCAAAAAAGTCTGAGACTGTCTCAGCTCCATTATTAGGGGTCCACATGAAGACCAAGTTGCACATCTGCTACATATGTGAAAGGGGTCTGGGTCCAACACATTCGTTCTCTTTGGTGTTTCAGTCTCTGTGAGCCCCCATGGGTCCAGATTACTCTGTTAAGTCTTCTTCCAGCTTCCATGACTTCTGCAGCCTCCTCATTCCTTCCTTCCACTCTTCCACAAGACTACTGAAGATTTGTCTATTGTTTGGCTTTGGGTTTTTGCATCTATTTCCATCAGTTGCTGGATAAAGTGTCTCAGAAGACAGTTATTCAAGGCTATTGTGTACAACCATAGCAGGATATCATTAATAGTGTCAGAGGTTGGCTCTCCTAATATTTTGTATTCTAATTGATCTATTCTGCCTGGGAGCCTTTCCCTGGATATTTTGAAGTGGGTTGTTGAGTTACCAAATGCAGTGTTCAAATCCTGGATTTTCTAAGACATTTCATTCAGCTTTTTGGTTGTTCTTTCCTTGTGTTATTTGGCAGGGAGCATCTCTTAGACACTTACAATTATTTTATTTAAGTTCATTGAATAGTTTTTTCAAGTCTTCTTTAAATTCCTTGAAGTCTTTGATGAACTTTTATTCTTTTCCTCTTTGTTTTTAGTTTTGTGTTCTGAGTTTCATAGAGGTAATTCTCATAGAAGAACATTTGTATAGTTTAAGGTTGATGGATTTGAAGGAAAATATACTATTTTGGATTTTTATAGAGTTAGTGTTTTTATGATGAGGTCTAGACATGTGGACCTTCATGGGTTGTGCACGCAATGTCATATTTTTGTTTGTTCTGTATGTGCTGTAATGATTTAGGGTGCTTCGAGTTAGGTCAACATACAGGCTGTGCTGCAAGTCTTGATGTTTGAAGATGAAGTCATTATGCAAGGTTCCAGGGACACACCAGCCCGGATAGTCTCACTGGTGTTCCACTTACATATGTGGCCTTTTCCTATCTTTATATCATGCCTACGAATGGAGTTTGGAGGCAGCAGCATCCACTTAAAAACAATATCCCTTTTTAATTTTGTTCTAGTTGATTCCTTTGCTGTTAGCCATTAATTTCAATGAATGCTGGGCTGGTTCTCACACTTCCTTCCTTTCCATATGAATTTAAGATTATAATTTCCCAGTAGGGACTCACCACTGGCTATGGCCTCATTATTCACTGATGATGCTAGTATGTAACCCACCATGAGCCCCAAAAATATTCCAGGCTTCCAATCAACTCTAAACCACTGGTTTTAATTCTGACCCTCTACTACTTAAGAAGGAAATGACAGCAATTGAAAGAGTTCATCAGTTTGGCCACCTGACCTCATCAGAGGTTCCTGTCTAGTGCAGCTCCTCCACAGTCTTGATTATACCCATTGTGCTTCCATACTAGAGTAACAGCAGGCTCCAAAGAACTGTACCAAAGAGACAGTTATGCAGGAAGGGAAACAAGGGGACACTGGAAAGAACAGCTGCATGTCATTATTCTACAGAGTTCTTCCTTTATTTGCTCTAAGAATGTGCAAGCTTCAGCTGCTCTTTCTATGCCTGTTTTCTAGGATGCTGATCATTTGTGCTTAGTCTGAGTCTATATTAAAAGCAACATAAAGACAACACCTTCTCTGAAGGATTAGTATCAATTAATATGTACTGTTTATCCCACCCATGTATTTTAAGTTTCTTAATAAGCCATTTCAATTATTTTTAAACTGAATGTTGATAATTAGCTATCATAATGAAAGGGCACATGGAGTTGGATTAGTACAATATAGCCAGGGAAAAGAGGAGACTTTTATGGAATTTATAATAGTAATATTTATAAAATAAAAAAACGTAAACTTATACTAGCTTTTAAATCCAGTATGTGGTCTAATCTCAATAATGATTTTTCAGGGAATTTAGATGGTATGATGTATTATAATAATTATGATACAGAATTTAGAAATAATACTGATTCTAACTTGTCTTTAGGAGTGTCCCTTATGATTTCCAGATGATTACATGAAAATCAGGGTAAATTTGTACTTCTTAGTCTGGTGAAAGAACTTGAGAATGGATTCCAACAGAAACTCAGCTTGAGGACAATCTTAATAGAGGATTTTAAGAATACCTCTCAAAAAACACATGCTATAAACCCCAGTTGGTGTACAGAGGAGGGAATGAAGGAGCGGAAGGTATAAAACATGTTGTTTAAAAAGCCAGCATGGAGGTTAGAGGAGCAGCCACAAGGTGACAACCAGAGGTATGAAGTGTAAACATTCATACTCAAGTTCTGAGCAGAATCTCAAAGAAACAGACAAAAGAAAAATCATCTTTCTAACTCAAAAAGGCAGGCAGACCCAGAACCTTAGCTCGTAGGATCTGCGCTGGAGGATAGAAATTCCAAGTAAGAAACATAGATGATCCCATTATATAAAGAAGGATACTGCTTCTCTCTCTCTTTCCATGTGGCTTAAGATGAGCTGGTCCTCCTGAGTCCCAGTTGCTAGGTATGTTAGATAGAGTTACTATTGCTATGATGAAACTCCATGACCAAAGCAACTTGTGAAGAAAAGTGCTTCTTGGGCTTACACTTCTGTATCACTGTTCATCATTGAAGGAACTCAGGACAAAACACAAGCTGGACAGGAACTTGAAAGCAAAGGTTGATGCAAAGGCCATGAAGGGGTGTTATTTACAGGTCTGTACATCTTTCTTTCTTAAAGAAAACAGAACACCCCAAGGATGATACCACATCCACAAAGGACTGGGCCCTCCTTCACTGATTATTAAGAAACTTTCTTAGAGTTTTGTCTTATGCTGGTATTTTTTTCAACTGACACTCCCTCCTCTCTAATTACTAAAGCTTGTGTCAAACTGACATAAAATTAGCCAGTACAATAATAGGCCGGGTGATTCAAGAACTCCAACTGGAATTTTTGGTCTCATTCAGGCTGGAGATTCTGTTCAATTGATCAGAAGTTAAGTTTTCCTTTAATAGGCCTTTATTTCACTAATCACTTTAAAACCTAATAAATTTTTTCCAAAAGATCTGAAAAACAGATAAAGTTCACGTTAGTAGAAATGACAAATGACAGCTGGGGCACATGGATACTGAAGTGGCAACCTCCGGCAGGCAGGTAGGACTTCCAGTGGTGGGGCACCAACCCACCCAGAAAACCATTAACACAAAATTTGTTCAACTGCAAGATGTGAAGTGATAAAGATGGAGCAGAGATTGAAGGAATGGCCAGTCAATGATTGGAACAACCTGGGACCTGTCCCATGTGAGGAAGCCAACCTGGACACTATTAGTGATATTCTGCTAAGTCTGTAAACAGGAGCCTCACCTAGTTGTTTCCTTAGAGACTTCATTCCAGCAGAGGATGGATATAGGCCTAGACCCACAACAAATCAGCAGCAGGAGCTTGCGGAGTCTTATGGAAGAGTCAGGGATGGAACTGAGCAAGCCAAGGAGTCAAGGGCAGCAAAAGAAGTCTAAAATTGCAAGTGAGTAAGCTTGTATCTTTAACCTTTAAAATGCACAATATCTTATGGCACAGCCATCGTTGACTGTATGGGATTAATTTCATAGACATACAATTTTAATTTTTCTGAAACCATCATTATCATATTATTCAATCAGAACTTGAGCAATGTCCTGTTTGGGGTGTCCACGCAGTTTAAAAACAGGGAAACAATCAAAATACAGGGTTTTTAAATTTATTTTTGTTCTTCCTGGTTTTTGAAATTTAAATATTTTTTCCTGCTGTGTTCAAATGAGGTACAAGAAGAACGGAGGAGTGGCCCCTAGTTCTGGAAAGATCCAGTGTAGCAGTATAAGACAAAACCAGAACAGGGAAGTGGAAAGGGATGGGTGGAAGAACAGAGGGAGGGAAGGGGGCTTATGTGACTTTCGGGGAGTGGAGAACCAGAAAAGGGGAAATCATTTGAAATGTAAATAAAAAATATATCGAATAAAATTTAAAAAAATTCATCCTATATATTTTAAGGATTTCTTGTGAAACTCTGACCAATGTGGATATAGTATAAAGTTTACAATGTATTCTATCCTAAGTATGTCTCACAGGTTCAATGAAGCTATATTCAGCTTTCCTCTTTTCTTACTGTTTAGCATGCATAACATGTTATTGATGCCAGTAACCACAGTGACTGCACAGTGACCACAGGACTTCTTTCTGCACACATTAAACAAACTTTCAAACTCTTCATCTGCCCATCAGACCCAAGCTCTGCAAGCTCATAGTACAACCTTCCCACCATCAACTGTCCAAAGATCACATTTTATTCCCAGTCTATACCTGAATACAATGGTATTTTTCTTATCTAGTTTAGTTTACTTAGCATAAAACAGTCTCCAGTTCCAGCTTCATTATTTCAAGTGGGCTTTCCTTTTATTATGGTTGGATAGTATTCCTACCAAACTCTCTCCTCTCTTGCAACAGAGTCTTACTCCATGGTACATTTCCTTCCTTAGATTTACTTATACATCTCAGGGTTGTTTTGATTTGCATTTCCCTAATGACTAATGATGTTGAGCATTTCTTAAGGAGCTTCTTGGCCATCTGAATTTCTTCAGGTGAAAATTCTTTGTTTAGATCTGTACCCCATTTTTTAATAGGGTTATTTGGTTCCCTGGAGTCTAGCTTCTTGAGTTCTTTGTAAATATTGGACATTAGCCCTCTATCGCATGTAGGGTTGGTAAAGATCTCCCAATTTGTTGGTTGCTGTTTTGTCCTTTTGACAGTGTCTTTTGCCTTACAGAAACTTTGTAATTTTATGAGGTCCAATTTGTCAATTCTTGCTCTTAGAGCATAAGCTATTTGCGTTTTGTTCATGAACTTTTCCCCTGTGTCCATGTCTTCAAGGGTTTTCCCCAGTTTCTTTTCTATTAGTTTCAGTGTGTCTGGTTTTACGTGGAGGTCCTTGATCCACTTGGAGTTGAGCTTAGTACAAGGAGATAAGAATGGATCAATTCACATTCTTCTGCATGCTGACCTCCAGTTGAACCAGCACCATTTGTTGAAATTTCACCTCACACCAGTCAGAATGGCTAAGTTTAAAACCTCAGGAGACAGCAGGTGTTGTCAAGGATGTGGAGAAAGAAGAACACTCCTCCACTGCTGGTGGGATTGCAAGATGGTACAACCACTATGAAAATCAGTCTGGCAGTTCCTCAGAAAACTGGACATGACACTTCCAGAGGACCCTGCTATAAGTCTCCTGGGAATATACCCAGAGGATTCCCCGGCATACAATAAGGACACATGCTCCGTTATGTTCATAGCTGCCTTATTTATAATAGCCAGAAGCTGGAAAGAACCCAGATGTCCCTCAGTGGAGGAATGGATACAGAAAATGTGGTATATTTGCACAATGGAATACTACTCAGTGATTAAAAACAATGAATTCATGAAAATTTTAGGCAAATGGTTGGAACTGGAAAATACCCTAAGTGAGGTGACCCAATCACTAAAGAATACACATGGAATGAAATCACTGATAAGTGGATATTAATTAGCCCAGAAGCTCTGAATACCTGAGACACAATTAGCATAACAAATGACTTCCATGAAGAAATAAGGAGAGGGCCCTGATCTGGGAAAGACTTGATCCAGCATTGTATGGGAGTACCAGGACAGAGAAAAAGGAGGGAGGTGATTGGAGAATGGGTGAGGAGAGAAGAAAGCTTATGGGACATATGGGGAGGGGGGGGAACCAGAAAAGGGGAAATCATTTGGAATGTAAACAAAGAATATAGAAAATTTTAAAAAAAGAAAAGAAAAAAAGATTTACTTATACATATATTTTTATACTGAAAGTAAAATTTTGTAGCAAAGGAAAATATTTTGGTTTTTTATGTTGCTATAAATGAGGATTTACCAAGTAACTCATTATGATTTTAGCTGGAAATGAAAGAAAACACATGAAATATAACCTTTATAAGTAACTCAACATCAGTATTTTTATAGTAAAAAGGCTGACACTTGGAACATAAGCCTTAATTCATTTGTCCCATTTCCATTAACTCATGGCTAGATTACATTCCACAAGGCCCATAGAGCTCATGGGAGTTTAAGAGGAGTTACCTTTTTGGAAAGAGTGTTACTTTTAAAAGTAAAATCATATTATCAGAAGATAATTCATTTCATTAGAAATTTCTTGTTCTAAAATTGATAGTGTATTATGCTTGCCATAAAAATCCTTTTCATCTGAGATGCTAAGTTGAATAGTAGACAAAAAGCCTCTGGGGGATCACCATAATGTCACTGAACATGTAACATCTCTGACCCTAAACTATACACTTGTGTGCATAGAGGAGAAAGGGAAACTTCAAACATTTTCACATGCCTGATAGATATTACATGAGCCTAAGGTGCATGGATGAATGCATTTACATTTTAAAATTGACTGAATTATACCAGTAACCAGAACTCGTTCCTTTCTTCTTTCATTCTTTGTTAAATGTAATGCCTGGCAGACAGTTTTACATATTTAATTTTACATTCAATTCAGCCTATTTGATGATAGACACAATTGAAGGTGAGAGATTCAATGGTATTCCATAAACAGTAGATTTAATATACCAGGTCTCCTTAGAAGATGCTCTAACAACTGCAGTAAGAATTTCAAGTCCATAAGAAAGTGAATGCAGCATGGTGTGTCAGCTTTAATATGTGGGACAGTAAAATCTTGTTGGTTAAAAATATTTTAACGATTATTGGAAAAATCAACCAAGATTAAAAATTGTTTGCCTTCTGCCAAGGAGATGTTAGTTGCCAGGTTTATAATGAAATGTAGTTACTGACATGGTGAGCTATGGTCCCTTTGATGCATAGAGACACTATCACTGGAAAAGAAGTCAGATTGAACCTAATTAAAATGAGAATTTTCACTTATTATAATTTATATGTTTCTTTGAAGCCAGTGATTCCATATGGAGCAAAACTCATTGGAAGCCTTTGTTCTGTGAATAAAAGGCTGATTAACTGCCTAGAAGTTTGATGTTTGCAGAGAACTTGCAAGTTTCAAGTCAAGAGGCAAACTATTGTTTAGCTTCCTTAATAGCCATTCATTGCCCTCCTCTGTATGTGATCCAACATGTTTGTGCCTGTTAGGAAAAGCATTTGGAACAGAGAACCAGTTTCCCCTCTTCAAAAAGCTAGGAATGCAATCAATTTTCACCTGTGACCTACATCTGAGATTCCACAGTTTTTGAAAGCCAGATTACCTGGTGATTCTCTTAAAGTATTTGAAAAATGCCTTGATTTTAATATTCTCTTTGTTCTATGACTATGAATACTCCACAAAACTATTACCTCTTTGAAACAAAGAATTGAGAGCAGTTCCATCTGCACTCTTGGGCCTTGGTCACACATACTTTACTCTAGAATAAACTCATAAACTCTTTCCTATTCCCTTTGAGATGAAAGCTGTTTTTGTATTAAGAGTTTTCAGTAAAAAAAAAAAGAAGAAAGAAGAAGAAGAAGAAGAAGAAGAAGAAGAAGAAGAAGAAGAAGAAGAAGAAGAAGAAGAAGAAGAAGAAGAAGAAGAAGAAGAAGAAGAAGAAGAAGAAGAAGAAGAAGAAGAAGAAGAAGAAGAAGAAGAAGAAGAAGAAGAAGAAGAAGAAGAAGAAGAAGAAGAAGAAGAAGAAGAAGAAGACATCATAGCTTAAAGGTTTTAAGAATGTTGGGGATCCAACTAGTATAGTGTGAACTCTTAATGCACCAGCATATGTAGTACCTTATCTGAAATGTACCTGCCCTCTGGTATTTTCTCCGTACGTTGGAGATGCAGTTGGCTTCACTATACTTCCTCTATGCATGAAGCCTGCCTTCTGGGTGACTCTGGGATGCCCTGGGGTCATCTGATGAAACTATCAAGATTAACCAAACACCTACCATTCCCAAGCCTATCTGTTTTAGTGCGGAGACTTCAGAATGGGCTGATTATGAGTAAATGTGAGAGAAAGATCTAATTTGTTTTACATGATTAAGAGGAGACAGGATGAAGTCATTCTCAGGTTTCCACAGTGGCAATGACAATAATCTTCAAAATCATGTGTCAAACATCACATAGTTGCAAGGACATTTCCACTTCCAATGTCTCAGGGAGAAAAAAGAAAAGAAACAAAAAGAAAAGTCTGTTCTATACTTAGAGCCAACATGACTTTAATACATGGAATCAACCTGACTTTCAACATTTAAGCAGAAAATCAAGTTGTCAGATACAGTCCTGAACATGCTGCTCACTGAACAAGAGCTTTCTATGTACTGGGACCAGGCCACTAACAGGTAGACACATCCCTTTATATGTGAAGCCTTTTAAGGGGTAAGTCTCAGTTCCAGGAAGAACCGCTGCTGTCACACAAAACAGGGAACTGCTTGCCATCATAATTCTGATGAGTTATTTTTAAGTTAAACAGAAAGACACAAAGAACATTGTCTTGACCATAAGAATCTTAATATTTATTATCATCTTACATGGTCTTTGTTTTCTAGTTGTACTTGTCATAATGGACAAGTACAATCTATATGCCTGGTTCTGCCTTTGACTCTAATCAGTAGAGGTGTATAGGGGACAAGTTCAGCTTGGGGTTATTAAATATAAAATTTCTTTTTTCTTTTTTTAGGTTACTTCAGTTTATTATTATTATTATTATTATTATTAACTATTATTATTAATTTACATTGCAAATGGTATCCCATTTCTGCATTACCCCTCAGAAAACTCCCTATCCCATTCCCCCTTCCCCTGCACCCCCCAATTTCCTGACTTGCATTCCTCTATTCTGGGGGATTGAGCAATCATAGGACCAATGGCCTCTCCTCTTATTCATGTCCAAAATGGTCATCTTCTGCTACATACGTAGCTGGAAACATGGGTCCCTCTGTGTGTACTCTTTGGTTGGTGGTTTAGACTCTGGGAGTTCTGGGGGTACTAGTTGGTACATTTTATTGTTCCTCCTGCAGAGATCCAAACCTCTTTAGCTCCTTGGGTCCTCTCCCTAGCTGTTCCATTAGAGAACCTATGTTCATTCTATTTGTCTACCTTCATCTTGAGCTTCATGTGGTCTATGAGTTGAATCTTGGATATTCTGAGCTTTGGGGCTCATATCCACTTATAAGGGAGTGCATTCCACATGTGTTCTTTTGTCATTGAGTTATATCACCCAGGATGATATTTTCTCGCTCCATCCATTTGTCTAAGAATTTCATGAATTCATTGTTTTTAATAGCTGTGGTAGTTTTCCATTGTGCAAATGCACTGCATTTTCTGTATCCATTCCTCTGTTGAGGGACATCTGGGTTCTTTCCAGCTTCTGGTTATAAATGAGGCTGCTATGAACATAGTGGAGCTTGTGTCCTTATTACAAGTTGGAGCATCTTCTGGTATATGCCCCGGAGTGTTATAGCTGGGTCCTCAGGTAGTACTATGGCCAATTTTCTGAGGAACTGCCAAACTGATTTCTGGAGTGGTTGTACCAGCTTGCAATCCCACCAGCAGTGGAGGAGTGTTCCTCTTCTCTACATCCTCTCTAGCATTTGCTATCCCCTGAGTTTTTGATCTTGGCCATTCTGACTGGTATGAGGTGGAATCTCAGGGTTGTTTTGATTTGTGTTTCCTTGACGATTAAGGATGTTGAACAGTTCTTTAGGTATTTTTCAGCAATCCAGAATTCCTCAGTTGAGAATTCTTTGTTTAGCTCTATACTCCATTTTTAATAGGGTTTTTCGGTTCTCTGGAGTCTAACTTGTTGAGTTCTTTGTATATATTGGATGTGAGCCCTCTATTGGATGTAGGGTTGGTAAAGATCTTTTCCCAATTTGTTGGTTGCCATTTTGTCCTATTGACAGTATTCTTTGCATTTCAGAAGCTTTGCAATTTTATGAGGTCCCATTTGTCAATTCTTGATCTTAGAGCATAAGTTATTGTTGTTCTGTTCAGGAAATTTTCCCCTGTGCCCATGTGCTCCAGGTTCTTCCCCCACTTTCTCTTCTGTCAGATTCACTGTATCTGGTTTTAAGTGGCTGCCTACTTGGATTTGAGCTTTATACAGGGAGATAAAAATGGATCAATTTGCATCCTTCTATATGTTGACTGACAGTTGGCTTAGCACCATTTGTTGAAAATGCTGTCATTTTTCCACTGGATAGTTTAAGCTCCTTTGTCAAAGATCAAGTGACCATAGTTGTAAGGGTTCATTTCTGGGTCTTAATTTATATTTCATTGATCTAACTGCCTGTCACTGTACCAATACCATGCAGTTTTTAATCACTATTGCTCTGTAGTAGAAATGAGGTCAGTGATGGTGATTCTACCAGAAGTTCCTTTATTGTTGAGAATAGTTTTCCATATCCCGGGTTTTTTGTTATTCATTATGAATTTTTGAACTGCTCTTTCTAACTCTATAAAGAATTGATTTGGAATTTTGATGTAGTTTGCATTAAATATGTAGATTGCTTTAGGCAAGATGGCCATTTTTAGTATATTAGCCCTGTCAATCCATGAGCATGGGAGATCTTCCCATATTCTGAAATCTTCAATGTCTTTCTTCAGAGACTTGGAGTTCTTGTCATACATATCTTTCACTTGATTGTTTAGAGTCGAACAAAGATATTTGATATTCTTTGTGGCTATTGTGAAGGGTGTCATTTCCTTAATTTGTTTCTCAGCCTCTGTGTCCTTTGAGTAGAGGAAGGCTGATTTGTTTGAGTTAATTTTATATACAGCCACTTTGCTGAAGTTGTTTATTATGTTGTTTATTAGGAGCTCTCTGGTGTAATATTTGGGGTCACTTAAGAATATTAGCATATCATCTGCAAATAGTGATACTTTGACTTCTTCTTTTCCAATTTGCATCCCTTTGACCTCCTTTTGTTCTCTAATTGCTCTGGCTAGCACTTCAAGTACTATATTGAACAGGTAGGGAGAGAGTGGACAGCCTTGTCTAGTCCCTGATTTCAGTTGGATTGCTTCAAGTTTCTCTCCATTTACTTTGGCTTCTGGTTTGCTGTATATTGCTTTTACTATGTTTAAAAGTATGTAGGTATGAGTCTTGAATTCCTGATCTTTCCAAGACTTTTATCATGAAGAAATGTTGGATTTTGTCAAATGCTTTCTTAGCATCTAATGGAATGATCATAGGTTTTTTTTTCCTTTGTGTTTGTTTACATACTGGATTACATTGATGGATTTCCATATATTGAACCATCCCTGCATTCCTGGGATAAAGCCTACTTGATTTTGGTGAATAATCATTTTGATGTGTTCTTGGATTTGGTTGGCAAGAATTTTATTGAGTATTTTTGCATAGATATTCATAAGGGAAATTGGTCTAACATTCTCTTTCTTTGTTGGGTCTTTGTGTGGTTTAGTTATGAGAGTAATTTTGGCTTCATAAAATGAATTGGGTAGTGTTCCATCTCTTTCTATTTTGTGGAATAAATTTGAAGAGTGTTGGAATTAGATGTTCTTTGGAGGTCTGATAGAGCTCTGCACTGAACCCATCTATCTGATCCTGGGCTTTTTTTGGTTGGGAGACTGTTAATGACTGTTTCTATTTCTTTAGGGATTATGGGGTTGTTTAGATCATTTATCTGATCCTGATTAAACTTTGATACATGGTATCTGTCTAGAAAATTGTTCATTTAATCTAGACTTTCCATTTTTTGTTGACTATGGGCTTTTGTAGTAGGATCTGATAATTTTTTTGGTTTTCCACAGCATTTCCCATTATGTCTACCTTTTCTTTTCTTTTTTTTTATATGACAATGTCTTTATTTATTTATTTATTTTTATTCAATATATTTTTATTTACATTTCAAATGATTTCCCCTTTTCTAGCCCCCCACTTCCCAAAAGTCCCGCAAGCCCCCTTCTATCCCCCTGACCTCCCACCCACCCCTTCCCACTTCCCCGTTCTGGTTTTGCCGAATACAGCTTCACTGAGTCTTTCCAGAACAGGGGGCCACTCTTCCTTTCTTCTTGTACCTCATTTGATGTGTGGATTATGTTTTGGGTATTCCAGTTTTCTAGGTTAATATCCACTTATTAGTGAGTACATACCATGATTCACCTTTTGAGTCAGGGTTAACTCACTTAGTATGATGTTCTCTAGCTCCATCCATTTGCCTAAGAATTTCATGAATTCATTGTTTCTAATGGCTGAATAGTACTCCATTGTGTAGATATACCACATTTTTTGCATCCACTCTTCTGTTGAGGGATACCTGGGTTCTTTCCAGCATCTGGCAATTATAAATAGGGCTGCTATGAACATAGTAGAACATGTATCCTTATTACATGGTGGGGAATCCTCTGGGTATATGCCCAGGAGTGGTATAGCAGGATCTTCTGGAAGTGAGGTGCCCAGTTTTCGAGGAACCGCCAGACTGATTTCCAGAGTGGTTGTACCAATTTGCAACCCCACCAGCAGTGGAGGAGTGTTCCTCTTTCTCCACACCCTCTCCAACACCTGCTGTCTCCTGAATTTTTAATCTTAGCCATTATGACAGGTGTTAGGTAAAATCTCAGGGTTGTTTTGATTTGCATTTCCCTAATGACTAATGAAGTTGAGCATTTTTTAAGATGCTTCTCCACCATCCGAAGTTCTTCAGGTGAGAATTCTTTGTTTAATTCTGTACCCCATTTTTTTAATAGGGTTGTTTGGTTTTCTGGAGTCTAACTTCTTGAGTTCTTTATATATATTGGATATTAGCCCTCTATCTGATGTAGGATTGGTGAAGATCTTTTCCCAATTTGTTGGTTGCCGATTTGTCCTCTTGATGGTGTCCTTTGCCTTACAGAAACTTTGTAATTTTATGAGGTCCCATTTGTCAATTCTTGCTCTTAGAGCATGCACTATTGGTGTTCTGTTCAGAAATGTTCTCCCTGTACCGATTTCCTCAAGGGTCTTCCCCAGTTTCTTTTCTATTAGCTTCAGAGTGTCTGGCTTTATGTGGAGGTCCTTGATCGATTTGGATTTGAGCTTAGTAGAAGGAGACTAAGAAGGATCAATTCGCATTCTTCTGCATGCTGACCTCCAGTTGAACCAGCACCATTTGTTGAAAAGGCTATCTTTTTTACATTGAATGTTTTCAGCCCCTTTGTTAAGGATCAAGTGGCCATAGGTGTGTGGGTTCATTTCTGGATCTTCAATCCTGTTCCATTGATCTTCCTGCCTGTCACTGTACCAAGACCATGCAGTTTTTAACACTATTGCTCTGTAGTATTGCTTGAGATCAGGGAAACTGATTCCCCCAGAATTTCTTTTGTGGCTGAGAATAGTTTTAGCTATCCTGGTTTTTTTGTTATTCCAGATGAATTTGATAATTGCTCTTTCTAACTCTGTGAAGAATTCAATTGGGATTTTGATGGGTATTGCATTGAACCTGTATATTGCTTTTGGCAATATGGCCACTTTAACTATCTTGAACCTGCTGATCCATGAGCATGGGAGGTTTTCCCATTTTTTGAGGTCTTCTTCCATTTCCTTCTTCAGGGTCTTGAAGTTGTTGTCATACAGATCTTTCACATGTTTGGTAAGAGTCACCCCAAGATACTTTATATTGTTTGTGGCTATTGTGAAGGGGGTCATTTCCCTAATTTCCTTCTCAGCCTGCTTATCCTTAGAGTATAGGAAGGCCACTGATTTGCTTGAGTTGATTTTATAACCTGCCACTTTGCTGAAGTTGTTTATCAGCTGTAGGAGCTATCTAGTGGAGTTTTTGGGTCACTTAGGTAGACTAACATGTCATCTGTAAATAATGATAGTTTGACTTCTTCCTTTCCAATTTGTATCCCTTTGACCTCCTTATGTTGTCGAATTGCCCGAGCTAGTACCTCAAGTACAATATTGAAAAGATAAGGAGAAAGGGGGCAGCCATGTCTACTCCCTGATTTTAGTGGGATTGCTTCAAGTTTCTCTCCATTTAGTTTGATGCTGGCTACCGGTTTGCTGTATATTGCTTTTACTATGTTTAGGTATGGGCCTTGAATTCCTGTTCTTTCCAAGACTTTAAGCATGAAAGGATGCTGAAATTTGTCAAATGCTTTTTCAGCATCCAATGAAATGACTATGTGGTTTTTTACTTTGAGTTTGTTTATGTAGTGGATTGCATTGATGGATTTCCATATATGGAACCAACCCTGCATTCCCGGTATAAAGCCAACTTGATCATGGTGGATGATCTTTTTGATGTGTTCTTGGATTCGTTTGGCAAGAATTTTATTGAGTATTTTTGCATCGATGTTCATAAGGGAAATTGGTCTGAAGTTCTCTTTCTTTGTTGGATCTTTGTGTGGCTTTGGTATCAGCGTAATTGTGGCTTCGTAGAAGGAATTGGGTAGTGTTCCTTCTGTTTCTATTTTGTGGAATAGTTTGAAGAGTATTGGTGTTAACTCTTCTTTGAAGGTCTGATAGAATTCTGCACTGAAGCCATCTGGTCCTGTGCTTTTTTTGGTTGGAAGACTTTCTATGACTCCTTCTATTTCTTTAGGCATTATGGGACTGTTTAGATGATCTATTTGGTCCTGATTTAATTTTGGTATTTGGTATCTGTCAAGGAAATTGTCCATTTCCTCCAGATTCTCCAGTTGTGTTGAGTACAGGCTCTTGTAGTAGGATCTGATGATTTTTTGGATTTCCTCAGTTTTCATTGTTATATCTCTCTTTTCATTTCTAAGTTTGTTAATTTGGATACTTTCTCTGTGCCCTTTGGTCAGTCTGGCTAAGGGTTTATCTATCTTGTTGATTTTCTCAAAGAACCAGCCCCTGGTTTTGTTGATTCTTTGTATGGTTCTCTTTGTTTCTACTTGATTGATTTCGGCCCTGAGTTTGATGATTTCCTGCTTTCTACTCCTCCTGGGTGAAATAGCTTCTTTTTGTTCCAGGGCTTTCAGGTGTGTCATTAAGTTGATAGTGTATGCTCTCTCCATTTTCTTTTTGGAGGCACTCAGGGCTATGAGTTTTCCTCTTAGCACTGCTTTCATTGTGTCCCATAGATTTGGCTATGTTGTGTCTTCATTTTCGTTGTGTTCTAAAAAGTCTTTAATTTCTTTCTTTATTTCTTCCTTGACCAAGGTATCATTGAGTAGAATATTGTTCAGTTTCCACGTGTATGTGGGTTTTCTGTTGTTTTTGTTGCTATTGAAGACCACTTTTACTCTATAGTGATCTGATACGAGGCATGAGATTAGTTCGATCTTCTTATATTTGTTGAGGTCTGTCTTGTGACCAATTATATTTTCGATTTTGGAGAAGGTACCATGAGGTGCTGAGAAAAAGGTATATTCTTTTGCTTTAGGATAGAATGTTCTATATATATCTGTTAAATCTAATTGGTCCAAAGCTTCAATTACTTTCATTGTGTCCCTGTTTAATTTCTGTTTTCCTGATCGGTCCATTGAGGAAAGTGCAGTGTTGAAGTCAGCTACAATTATTGTGTTAGGTGCAATGTGTGCTTTGAGCTTTAATAAAGTTTCTTTTACGAAAGAGGGTGCCCTTGCATTTGGAGCATAGATGTTCAGGATTGAGAGTCCTTCTTGTTGTATTTTTCCTTTGACCAGCAAGAAGTGTCCCTCAGAGTCTCTTTTGATGACTTTGGGTTGAAAGTCAATTTTATCTGATATTAAAATGGCTACTCCAGCTTGTTTCCTGAGACCATTTGCTTGTAAAATTGTCTTCCAGCCTTTTACTCTAAGGTAGTGTTTGTCTTTGACCCTGAGGTGTGCTTCCTGTAAGCAGCAAAATGTAGGGTCCTGTTTATGTATCCAGTCAGTTAGTCTATGTCTTTTTATTGGGGCATTGAGTCCATTGATGTTAAGAGATATTAAGGAATAGTGATTGTTACTTCCTGTCATTTTTGATGTTATTTTTTAAATTTGATTGGTTAACTTCTTTTGGGTTTGATGAAGGTTACGATCTTGCTTTTTCCAGGGTGAAGTTTCCCTCCTTGTATTGGTGTTTTGCTCCTATTATCCTTTGTAGGGCTGGGTTTTTGGATAGATATTGGGTAAACTTGATTTTGTCATGGAATATCTTAGTTTCTCCATCTACAGTAATTGAGAGTTTTGCTGGATATAGTAGTTTTGGCTGGTCTGCATGAGATCTGCCCCGTATCTTCTAGCCTTCATAGTCTCAGGTGAAAAGTCTGCTGTGATTCTGATAGGACTTCCTTTATATGTTACTTGGCCTTTTCTCTTATTGCCTTTAATATTCTTTCTTTGTTTAGTACATTTTGTGTTTTAATTATTATGTGACCGTAAGTATTTCTGTTCTAGTCCAGTCTGTTTGGAGTTCTGTAGGCTTCTTGTATATTCATGGGCATCACTCTTTAGGTTAGGGAAGTTTTCTTCCATAATTTTATTGAAGATATTTGCTGGCCCTTTACCTTGTAAATCTTCACTCTCATCTATGCCTATAATCCTTAGGTTTGGTCTTCTCATTGTGTCCTGGATTTCCTGGATATTTTGGGTTACAAGCTTTTTGCATTTTGCATTTTCTTTAACTGTTGAGTCCATGGTTTCTATAGTATCCTCAACATCTGAGATTCTTTCTTCTATCTCTTGTATTCTGTTGTTGATATTTGCATCTATGTCCCCCGATTTCTTCCCAAGGCTTTCTATCTCCAAAGTTGTCTCCCTTTGAGTTTTCTTAATTGTTTCTACTTCTGATTTTAGATCCTAGATGGTTTTGCTTAGCTCCTTCACTTGATTGTTTGTGCTTTCCTGTAATTCTTTAAGAGATTTTTGTGTTTCCTCTTTCATGACCGAAGCCTGTTGACCAAAGTTTTCCTGTATTTCTTTAAGTGTTTTTTGCATTTCCTCATTATTGGCTTTTGTATTCTCCTGGATTTCTTTCAATGATTTTTGTGTTTCCCTTGCAAGGGCTTCTAACTTTTGATCCATTTTCTCCTGAATTTCTTTATGTCCTTCATGTGTTCCTGTACCAGCATCATGACCAGTGATTTTAAATCCAAATCTTGTTTTACTGGTGTGATGGGGTATCTAGGACATGCTGGTAAAGGAGAACTGGGTTCAGATGTTGCCATATTGCCTTGATTTCTCTTAGTGACGTTCCTGCGTTTGCCTTTTGCCATCTAGTTCTCACTGGTGTTAGTTGGTCTTGTCAATACTGGACTCACCACTGCAAGCTGCCCCTTCCCAGTTGGCCTCTGGTGCATAGCTTACCTCCTGCACTGCCTGGAGACTAGGTGCTGTTGCCCAGGCTGTTCAGATCCGTAAGCAGACACCTGAAGGCTCCCGCTGGGGCCTGCTGTATTCACAGGAGCACAGGGACCTCTCCCCGCTGGCCGCCCGGAAGCCCCTCTTGCCTCTTGCAGGACCTGGAGATGTGGTGTTGCAGCCCAGGCTGATCTGGATCCGGAAGCGGAGAGGTCTGAGGGCTACCGCCAGAGGCCTCTGGACTGGAGTCTAAGCTCTGTGCCACAGGAGCAAGCTGTGCTGTGAGCTCCCAGACTGCCTCTGGGTGCACACCAGGTCTCCCACACTTCCTGGAGACAGAGTGCTGTGGCCCAGGCTGTTCAGATCCCAAAGCAGATGCCTGAAGGCTTCTGCTGGGGCCTGCTGGATTCACCAGAGCACACCGACTTCTCCCCGCTGGCCGCCCTGAAGCCCCTCTTGCCTCTTGCAGCACCTGGAGATGTGGTGTTGCTGCCCAGGCTGATCTGGATCTGGAAGTGGAGAGGTCTGAGGCCTACCGCCAGAGGCCTCAGGACTCTATGTCTACCTTTTCATTTCTGATTTTTCTGATTTGGACACTGTCTATGTGCTCCCTGGTTAGTTTGGCTAAGGGTTTTTCTATCTTGTTGGATTTTTCAAAAAACCACCTCCTGGTTTGGTTGATTCTTTGTATAGGTCTTTTTGTTTCTACTTGGTTGATTTCAGCTCTGAGTTTGATTATTTCCTGCCTTCTACTCCTTTTGAGTATATTTGCTTCTTTTTTGTTCTAGAGCCTTCAGTTGCTCTCTTAAGCTGTTAGTGTATGCTCTTTCCAGTTTCTTTTTGGAGGCACTTCTAGCTATGAATTTTCCTCTTAGCACCACTTTCATTGTGTCACATAAGTTTGGGTATGTTGTGCCTTTGTTTTCATTAAACTCTAAAAAGTCTTTAATTTCTTTCTTCATTTCTTCTTTTACCAATATATTCTTGAGTAGAATGTTGTTCAGTTTCCATGTGTACGTGGGCTTTCTGTTGTTTTTATTGTTATTGAAGTCCAGCCTTTGTCCGTGGTGATCTGATAGGGTGCATGGAATTATTTCAGTCTTCTTATATCTTCTGAGATCTGTTTTGTGACAGAGTATATGATCAATTTTGGAAAAGGTACTGTGAAGTGAAGAGAAGAAGGTACATTTTTTTGTTTTAGGATAAAATGTTCTAAAGGTGTCTATTAAGTCCATTTGGCTCATGGCTTCTGTTAGTTTCTCTGTTTCTCTGTTTAGTTTGTGTTTCCCTGATCTGTCCTTTGATAAGAGTAGGGCATTAAAGTATCCCACTATTATTGTGTGGGTTGCAATGTGTTCTTTTACCTTTAGTAAAGTTTCTTTTATGAATGTGGGTGCCCTTTTATTTGGAGCATATATGTTCAGAATTGAGAGTTCATCTTGGTAGATTTTTCCCTTGATGAGTATAAAGTGTCCTTCCTTATCTTTTTTTATTACTTTAGGTTGATGGGATCATTTGCTTGGAAAAATTGTTTTTCAGCCATTTACTCTGAGATAGTGTTTGTCTTTGTGCCTGAGGTAAGTTTCCTGTATGCAGCAAAATGCTGGGTCCTGCTTATGTATCCAGTTTGTTAGTCTATGCCATTTTACTGAAGAATTTAATCCATTGATATTAAGAGATATTAAGGAAAAGTGACTGTTTCTTTCAGTTATTTTTGTTATTAGAGGTGGATTTATGTTTGTTTGTCTCACTTTTTTTTGGTTTGTTAAAAGAAGATTAATTTCTTGTTTTTTCTGATGTGTAGTTTTCCTCCTTTTGTTGGTGTTTTCCATTCATTATCATTTGAATGGCTGGATTTGTGGAAAGATAATGTGTAAATTTGTTTTTGTCATAGAATACCTGGGTTTCTCCATCTATGGTAATTGAGAGTTTTGCTGGGTATAATACCCTGAGTTGTCATTTGTATTCCCTGAGAATGTCACTGATCAACAGAGCACTTAGCATGCACAAAGACAGAGTTTTAGTCTCTAGTACTATAATAAAGAGGGAAATTTGAATTCATCTTATTATTAGACTCATTTAGGAAAAAACAGGTGTTGTGCTTGTGTTGAGGAAGCCAACTGAAGTCATTACCCTAAACTCATTACTTATCCTTAGCCATATCCAGGTACAAAATTAAGCCATTCTCTAGTGGCCATGAATCTTTGCGGTCCTGGGCTCAGGTCCTCAGCTCTTCCAGGTACCCAGTCCTGTTATCCTGCTGGGTCCCCTGAAGCTTGAGAGTAAAAGAGAGCCAATGCAATGGCAGACTCAGTTTCTGTTTGCATGTTGTCTTCACAATAATGTACACAGTCTATTTGTGTGTGTGTGTGTGTGTGTGTGTGTGTGTTTGGTAGGTTTTGTTTTTTTCTTTTGTATTGTTTTTGCTACCAGCATTAGTAGGAACTATACTTTTGAAGAATTTGTGACTATTATTAATAAAACAGAAAACTTTTTCTTTTGTAAGATGATGTAGATATCATCAAATATATAGTTCAACCAACTAAAAATATTAATATAAATAAATTTGTGGTCAATACAACTATATTAGACCACAAGTTATTAAGGTTGCAATATTTAAACTCATAATAGCTTTGACAAGCATGTCAATGACACATATTCACAATTTGCTTCCAAACCTATTTATTTTTTTATTCTCCCCTCCATGCACCCCATCTCACCTCTAAAGCCCCTGGGCCTCCAGTCACTTGATGGGTATAGGTGTATCATCTCTGAATGAATATAGACTCAGAAGTTCTCTTCTGTATATGTGTTGGGGGCCTCATATCAGCTGGTGTATGCTGTCTGGTTGGCGTTCCAGTGTTTGGAAGATCTCGGGAGTCCATATTAATTAAGACTACTGGTCTTCCTACAGGGTTGCCTTCCTCCTTAGCTTCTTTTAGCCTTTCCATAATTCAACAGGGGTCAGCTAATTTTGTCCATTGGCTGGGTGCAAATATCTGCATCTGATTCTTTCAGCTGCTTGTTAGGCATTGCAGAGTGCTGTCATGCTAGGTCCCTTTTTGTGAGCGCTCCATAGCTTCAGTAATAGTGTCAGGCCTTGGGACCTCCTCTTGAGCTGGATTCTGCTTTGGGCCTTTCACTAGACCTTCATTTCCTCAGGCTTCTTCTCTTCACTTCCATCCATGTAATTCTTTCAGACAGCAACAATTATGGGTCAGAGTTTTGACTATGGGATGGCAACCCCATCTTCCTGCTAGAGGTGGGCTCCCTTTCCCTATTGTCTGGCATTTCATCTAAGGTCCCTCCCTTTGAGTCCTGAGAGTCTCTCACCTCCCAGGTCTCCTGTGCATTCTGGAGGGTCCCCACCCCCCAACTTTTTACCTCCTGAGGTTGCCAATTTCCATTCTTTCTTCTGGCGCTCAGAGCTTCAGTCCTTTACTGATTTTAAACAACAAAACTACTATACAATTAATTGTAACAGTCAACATTGTTCCAGTTTGCAAAAACCGTGAATCTGTACTTTATTTCAGGAAAGGTTATTATTAACTGACAAAAATGTGTTTTCAACTTCACATCATTATTTTAATATATTGGTCAAAGCCGTGCTGCATTACTGGATCAAATAATTCAAGAAAAAGTGAAATAAATGTTGAGTTCCTCTAAATTCCTAAAAGATGAAGAGCACATTTTGTGACTTTAAGTATGGAATCATTTTCCAATAAACATTGGGGGAAAAGCCCTGCTATTTTTATATATTACATATAATAGCTTAACATTACACCATAGACTCTGAATATATTAGGAGATACTTACTACAAAACCCAAAATGATACATACAACAGAAAAACCTAAACCTATTGTTAAATTATACTCTAAAATTAACTGTACCATATTTTCTCTCAACAGGAATACATTTCTCACAATAAATAGAGAACTATACTAGTTTTACCCTGCTAAAACAAAAACCCTGACAAACAAAATAAAACAATAAAATCTTTTTCTCATCTTTCTATGAATGAGGAAGCCAGCATTATGAAGAAATTCTTCCTAGGGTGGGAGTTATGGGAAAAGTTCAATTATTCTGTCAACTCAAAACAGATATGAACAGACAGGCACACCAAGTGAAATAGAGCATTGCATGCAGCATAGTCGGCAAAGATGGAAGGAGCTTTGCTATACCTAGTGTAGGGAATCCTTGGTGCACTTAGACTAGTCTTGTGTGGTTTCAAAGATCTGAGGTGAAGTTTCAAAAGTGTTTGGCAAACAGTCAATGCCAGGGAACAATGGCTGGATGGAGCCAAGTGTTCCTTGACAACAGTGGCAATGCAACAGTAGCTCTATTAGTATCTATTAATTTATTTTTGTTTCCTTTGGGTGATGATTACATGATGATAATGATCATTAGGAAAAGGTAACTAATGTATTATTTTATGAATGATGTGAAGCTAAGAAATGGTGACTGTATTATGAATATTTATTGGTTTATAAACATTCCTTTACTATGACAAACTTTGTTTTAGAAAAAACAATATTGTCTAGTTAGTTTATCTTTGAACAACAAACATCTCACACTACAAATAAATTTTATTCATGGCTAATATGTCTCACAGTTTACTAGCTTGTCTACATTGATAGGTTTTAGGGAGTCTTCTCTTATCCTTTAAGTTACTGACTTTCATTGGACACATTTAATACACTGAACAACTTTCATTTCTTCCAATTTTGTTTTACTTATTCAGTACATATGCATTGTACATACTAATGAGTTTCATGAAGAACTTCTCATGTGTCATATACTTCAGCCATATCCATTTTCCAACCACCATGTTTAGTCCACTCATTCCCTCAGGCTGTCTGCCTTCTGTTTTAATGTCCTATATGTATATATGATCCACAACTGAGAGGAAATGTGATATATGCCTTCCAAGCTTTCTTACTTAGCATAATACATTTTAATTTGCATCCATTTTCATGTCTTTATAGGAAAATGGGGCATTCTTTTAAAATCTTGTTTTCTCAGCACTATGTATTGTTCAGTGCTTTGAATTGAACCCAGGGCTTTGCACATGATACACAAATATGCTACCACCACAACTGTAGTTGAAAGTACCTCATTATGTAGAGCAGCTGTATATTTAAACATTCAGAACAGCTCTTCTGAATGTCCTTCCCTCACTGACCCACCACTCCCTAAAGCACAAAGCAATGTGGCTCCAAAGGATATATACTGTGCAACGTCTAGATATTCTGATTTCTCTTTGCTGTCTTTCTGATGATAACCCTGCTTTTTTTCATTCAGTTTTGATCATTTCATGTCAGAAACATTTTCATGACATCTCTATTTAGAATAGATTTGTCATTTCTATTTGATGTCAGAAAGCAGTTTTGTACATGGACATGTTACACAGCAAGTGATGTGTGAACAAGCTCACACTTTCCCTGTGTGAAAATGCCAGGAACATGTTTATTGACTGTTTGCAGAAATGACAGTTTTTTCTTGTATAGTTCAGAAATCTCAGTTCATGTCTGCCCTTTGTAGCAGAACATTATTCACAGTAAGATTAAAACAAAAATAAATTGTTGGCTATCATGAATGACTTTGATTATATTGATTGACTTATAACATCATAGTGGGGTGATTGAAATTGCCAGTATGAATACTGAGTCAATGATTATCCAGAGGGCACAAACTGTACAGAAGACTGTTCATTCCTAATGCTGATTCCTGTATCCTTCTAAGTACTGCAGCTACCAATAATGGCAGGGTGATTTGCATATAGAAGGAATTCAGTTTTTATGGAGGTACAAATTGTTCTTTGAACATGAACCTGAATCTAAGTAAAATTCTCTTTACCTACCACATAAGTGATCAATTTATCAGACATATATGATATAATATTTCTTCTGAATAATTATTATTGAAGCAAATAATGTCCTTTTATCACTAGTAATGAAATAGCAATTGGTAACAAAACAGAAAGCAGTTAGAAGAGCTCAAAAACCTGCACTATTCCTCCTTGCCAAAATAATGAAACAGACTTTAATATATATAATAGCTGCCTATAAGATTTTAATATATGGAAAATATAATCAATATTTTAAAATTTTTATTTCTAAAACATAAGATCTAAATTGAAGTTCTAAATTTTGATACTAAATTGAAATATTATCAACATTTTATTATATAAAGGCATACATAGAAATCAGAGGTGTTTGAAAATAACCCTTTCATATTAACATGTTGGACATAAAAACAATTTCCTGCTGAAAGCAGAAATACCTGTTAAAGTAATTAAAGAGTTTTTCAAAAAAATGCATTTACAAAATGCATGCACATATTTTGAGATGAGTAATCTTTCTTTACCAAATGAAGGACAGAAAATATATCTACTGATTTTTTGTAAAACAAGCTGTAAATAATATTTTATCTCAATATACTTTTTCTCCTTTGTGCTTTAAAATCTTTCTTGATTGTCACATCCAACTCAAAATCTCAGTTGGAGTTTGCAAAGAGAAAATGTATTTCAAAATTAATAAGTATTTTAACATTTGTATCTTAAGAAATTGATGAGGTTAAAAAATACTTGGTATTGTTGAGAACTATCCTCCAAGCCAAACTGGTAGTGTCATCAGGAATTCAGTTGTCCTACTCACAGAAGATTACCACATCTGAGCTTACCAACATTATCTCATAGAAAAAGGGCAACGAAGATCACCAGGCCCTCATCTTAGTATATAGCCACTCCTTGTAGCCACTTGTGAGCAATTCTATCCTAATTGCAAATAGCTTATATGTATCAAAGAAGGGCTAAATGTGTAGGCTAGAAGGAGGAAGCTCTGATTGAGTTCCATGTGACAGCCATTGGAAAGCCATTTTCCACACAGGGTACAGAATTTCTATGACAACTATGGGGACCCATCAAACACATGAAGGGCAAACCTTCTAAATAAGTTGCTTTAGGGTTAGATGAACACTCTTCCATTGCAATGCATCACGCATGAGCTATAAGTAACCCCAATAAGCCAATTTGTTCCCCAGAGTAAACTTTGATGAGTTTGAATTTTGTCATTTAAAATTTATGAGGAGGTAAGTAGTTGTATAGTTTTTCTCTCAGGGCAAAAATGCCTGAAGCACCTGGAAATGGACAAATATACACTTTGAATTTAATATAAGCCAGAGTGTTTAAATATTTGAAATAAATTAATTTCATAATATGCTTTTATTTTAAATTTTTAAAGAATCCATAAATGAGTACAGTATTTATACTTTTTTACCCCACCACTTTCTCCTTCCCTATGAAATTCATGACCCTGTCTTTAATTGTTGTATTTATACAGCCTGTGGACTCCATTAGTGTTGCTCATAAGTGCATGTGTTTATGACTGACATCCCAAGGCCAGTTCCTCTTAGATTTTGTTGATGGTAAATATCTTCAGCAAAATGCAAGAGTAGCATCTCTGCTTATGTATGGTGAAACTTAATTGAATATTTCTATCCCCGTCTAGCTTTCAAATGAATGAGACTCGGGCTATGATTTATTCATTTAGCTTTAACACAATTACTGGGTACATTACATCTGTTTTAACTTTCTAATGGTTAGACTGGTTACTTCCACAACTTTCCTCCCCAACTACTTGATGTTTGAGTCTTCCCCAGTTATTTTTGATACAGTAGTCTGCCCTGGGGAGAGGGGAGGGTGCACATTTCATTTGGGCACATATTCCTGGTCTGTCATATCTAATGGAGACCTCTTCTCCCTTCTATATCCTTCCCCATGCTTCTTCTCTCTCCCTCTTCCTTCTCCTCTGTCTGGTCCCTATCTATGTCTCCCCACCTGGTAACTCAAATCTTGCCTTTGCCTATTCTCCCCAGTAATTGGAAGTTGCCATTTTTATCTAAACAATGGTCTGAAATTGGGGAGCAAGGTTTTACACAACAAAGATTAGTGTACATGAAAAGTTTCTTGTCTTGGGACAATCAGAAATTTGGGTACAGAATTTAGCATTTGAATACATAGCCGCACCACACCAACCCTCAATGGTCTGGCTATACACATATGTATTTAGAATACAGTTAGAAAATACTAGTCTAGAAAAGTAACATCATTGCATCATTCTTTGGAGTCAATGTACTCACTAGCTAGTGGCAGTTGGTTAGGTTTACCTTTGTGGTATATTAATTCCATTCTATTGAGTGGGTCTAATTCTGGCTAAACAGCTGTTGGTTATCTCCATACCCAATATATGTTTCCTTTTTTTTTATTCGATATATTTTTTATTTACATTTCAAATGATTTCCCCTTTCTGGCCCCCGACTCCCCGAAAGTCACACAAGCCCCCTTCCCTCCCCCTGTTCTCCCACCCACCCCTTCCCACTTCCCTGTTCTGATTTTGCCCTATACTGCTACACTGAGTCTTTCCAGAACCAGGGGCCACTCCTCCGTTCTTCTTGTTCCTCATTTAATGTGTGGATTATGATTTGGGTATTCCAGTTTTCCAGGCTAATATCCACTTATTAGTGAGGGCATATCATGATCGATCTTTTGAGATTGGGTTACCTCACTTAGTATGATGTTCTCCAGCTCCATCCATTTGCCTAAGAATTTCATGAATTGATTGTTTTTAATGGCTGAATAGTACTCCATTGTGTATATATACCACATTTTTTGCATACATTCTTCTGTAGAGGGATACATGGGTTCTTTCCAGCTTCTGGCTATAACATATAGGGCTGCTATGAACATAGTGGAGCATATATCCTTATTACATGCTGGGGAATCCTCTGGGTATATGCCCAGGAGTGGTATAGCAGGATCTTCTGGAAGTGACATGCCCAGTTTTCTGAGGAACTGCCAAACTGATTTCCAGAGTGGTTGTACCACTTTGCAACTCCACCAGCAGTGGAGGAGTGTTCCTCTTTCTTCACATCCTCGCCAACACCTGCTGTCTCCTGAGTTTTTAATCTTAGTCATTCTGACTGGTGTAAGGTGAATCTCAGGGTTGTTTTGATTTGCATTTCCCTGATGACTAGTGAAGTTGAGCATTTTTAAGATGTTTCTCTGCCATCCGAAGATCTTCAGGTGAGAATTCTTTGTTTAACTCTGTACCCCATTTTAATAGGGTTCTTTGGTTTTCTGGGATCTAACTTCTTGAGTTCTTTGTATACATTGGATATTAGCCCTCTATCTGATGTAGGGTTGGTGAAGATATTTTCCCAATTTGTTGGTTGCTGATTTGTCCTTTTGATGGTGTCCTTTGCTTTACAGAAACTTTGTAATTTTGTGAGGTCCCATTTGTCATTTCTTGATCTTAGAGCATATGCTATTGGTGTTCTGTTCAGTTTTCAGTTTAGAAAGAGCAATTACCAAATTCATCTGGAATAATAAAAAACCCAGGATAGCTAAAACTATTCTCAACAACAAAAGAAATTCTGGGGGAATTGTGGGGGAGTATCCCTGACCTCAAGCAATATTACCGAGCAATAGTGTTAAAACCTGCATGGTATTGGTACAGTGACAGGCAGGAGGATCAATGGAACAGGATTGAAGATCCAGAAATGAACCCACACACCTATGGCCACTTGATCCTCAACAAAGGGGCTGAAAACATCCAATGTAAAAAAGATAGCCTTTTCAACAAATGGTGCTGGTTCAACTGGAGGTCATTATGCAGAAGAATGCAAATTGATCCATCCTTGTCTCCTTGTACTAAGCTCAACTCCAAATGGATAAAGACCTCCACATAAAGCCAGACACTATGAAGCGAATAGAAAAGAAACTGGGGAAGACCCTTGAGGACATCGGCACAGAGGGAAAGTTCCTGAACAGAACATCAATATACGTTTCTAATAACCATTTGAGGACATTTTGTCATCTTGATCATGGTTATTGCTTATAGACGTCATAAATGAATAGGACTATTGATTACTTTTCTTTCTTGGCAGCTTGCATGGCATTTTTGGCCACTCTGAGAGCTAGTTTTCAGAATTGGAGCTCCTAGCTCAATTTCAGCTGGTTTCCTCTAAGTTCAGTGTTCAAAGACTGTTGTGTCTTTATATGTTTTGGATATTAACCCTCAATCGGATATGGGGTTAGTGAAGATTTTTTCTCAATCTGCAGGTTGCCGATTTGTCTTATTGACTTTGTCCTTTACCTTACAGAATCTTTCCAGTGTCATGAAGTCCCATTTATCAATTCTTGATCTTAGAGCATGAGCCGTTGGAGTTCTGCTTAGGAAATTCCCCCCTGTGCCAATGAGGTCAGGGCTCTTTCCCACTATCTCTTTTATTAGATTCAGTGTATCTGGTTTTATGTTGAGGTCCTCAGTCTACTTGGACTTGAGGTTTGTGCAAGGTGACAAATATGAGTCTATTTTCATTTTCTATATATAGAAAGCCAGTTAGACCAGCACCATTTATTGAAAAAGATTTTTTTCCATTGTATATTTTGCCATCTTTGTCAAAGTTCAAGTGTTGGTAAGTATGTGGTTTTAGTTCTGGGTCTTCAATTCTATTCCATTGATATACCTGCCTGTCACTGTACCAATACCATACAGTTTTTATCACTATTGCTTTGCAGTAGAGCTTGAGATCAGGAAATGTGATTTCCCCCAGCTATTCTTTTATTGTTAAGAACTGTTTTCTTTATTCTGGGTTTTTTTTTTTTTGCCTTCCTATATGAATTTAAGAATTGCTCTTTCCATGTCTTTGAAGAATTGTGTTGGGATTTTTTTTATTGCTATATTTTTTACTTAGATTTCAAATGATTTCCCTTTTTCTGGGTCCCCACTCCCCGCAAGTCCCATAAGCCCTCTTCCGTCCCCCTGTTCTTCCATCCACCCCTTGCCATTTCCCTGTTCTGGAATTCCCCTATACTCTTGCACTGAGTCTTTCCAGAACCAGGGGCCACTCCTCCATTCTTTTTGGACAACATTTAATTTGTGGATTATGTCCTGGGTATTCAAAGTTTCTAGGCTAATATCCACTTATCAGTGAGTGCATACCATGATTGATCTTTTGAGACTGGGTTACTTCACTTAGTATGATGTTCTCCAGCTCCATCTATTTGTCTAAGAATTTCATGAATTCATTGTTTCTAATGGCTGAATAGTACTCCATTGTGTAAATATACCACATTTTTTGTATCCATTCTTCTGTTGAAGGACACCTAGGTATTTCCAGCTTCTGGCTACTACAAATAGGGCTGCTATGAAAATAGTGGAGCATGTGTCCTTATTACATGCTGAAGAATCCTCTGGATATATGGCCAGGAGTGGTATAATAGGGTCCTCAGGGAGTGATATGCCCAGTTTTCTGAGGAACTGCCAGACTGATTTCCAAAGTGGTTGCACCATCTAGCAATCCCACCAGCAGTGGAGGAGTGTTCCTCTTCTCCACATCCTCGCCAACACCTGCTGGCTCCTGAGTTTTTGACCTTAGCCATTCTGACTGGTGTGAGGTGAAATCTCAGGGTTGTTTTGATTTGCATTTCCCTAATGATTAATGATGCTGAACATTTCTTGAGGTGTTTCTCAGCTCTCCGAAGTTCTTCATGTGAAAATTTTTTGTTTAGCTCTGTACCCCACTTTTTAATGGGGTTATTTGGATCTCTGGGTTCTACCTTCTTGAGTTCTTTGTATATATTAGATATTAGCCCTCTGTCAGATTTAGGGTTGGTGAAAATCCATTCCCAGTCTGTTGGTTGACATTTTGGCCTTTTGATGGTGTCCTTGGCCTTACAGAAACTTTGTAGTTTTATGAGGCTTTGTAGTTTTATTAGAGCTATAAAGAGCAATTCTTAAATTCATCTGGGATAACAAAAAACCCAGGATAGTTAAAACTATTCTCAACAATAAGAGAACTCCAGGGGGCAGTTTCTTTCTTTCTTTCTTAATTTCTTTCTCAGTCTGCTTATCCTTTGAATATATAAAGGCTACTGATTTGCTTGCATTGATTTTGTAGCCAGCCACTTTGCTGAAGTTGTTTCTCAGCTGTAGGAGTTCTCTATTAGAATTTTTAGGGTCACTTAATTATACGATCATATCATCTGCAAATAGTGATAGTTTGACTTCTTCCTTTCCAATTTGTATCCTTTTGACTTCCTTATGTTGTGTAATTGCTCTAGCTAGGACTTCAAGAACTATATTGAAAAGATATGGAGAGAGGGGGCAGCCTTGTCAATTCTTGATCTTAGAGCATAAGCTATTGGTGTTCTATTTAGGAACTTTTCCCCTGTGCCCATGTCCTCCAGGGTCTTCCCAGTTTCTTTTCGATTAGTTTCAGTGTGTCAGGTTTTATGTGGAGGTCCTTGATCCATTTGAAGTTGAGCTTGGTACAAGGAGATAAGAATGGATCGATGCACATTCTTCTGCATGCTGACCTCCAATTGAGCCAGCACCATTTGTTGAAAAGACTATCTTTTTTCCACTTGATGCTTTCAGATCCTTTGTCAAAGACCAAGTAACCATAGGTGTGTTGGTTCATTTCTGGGACTTCAATGCTATTCCACTGATCCACTTGCCTGATATTGTACCAATACCATGCAGTTTTTATCACTATTGCTCTGTAGTAGAGTTTAAAGTCTGGGATACTGTATCCCCCTGAAGTTCTCCAACTGTTGAGAATAGTTTTAACTATCCTGGGTTTTTGTTATCCCAGATGAATTTAAGAATTGCTCTTTATAGCTCTATGAAGAACTGGGTTGGGATTTTTATGGGGATAGCATTGAATCTGTAGATTGCCTTTGGCAAGATGGCCATTTTAACTATATTAATCCTGCCAATCCACGAGCATAGAAGTTTTTCCATTTTCTGAGATCTTTTTCAATTTCCTTCTTCAGAGATCTGAAGTTCTTGTCATATAGTTCTTTCACTTGTTTGGTTAGAGTCACCCCAAGATACTTTATGCTGTTTGTAGCTATTGTGAAGGGAGTCATTTCCCTAATTTCTTTCTCAGTCTGCTTATCCTTTGAATATATAAAGGCTACTGATTTGCTTGTGTTGATTTTGCAGCCAGCCACTTTGCTGAAGTTGTTTCTCAGCTGTAGGAGTTCTCTATTAGAATTTTTAGGGTCACTTAATTATACGATCATATCATCTGCAAATAGTGATAGTTTGACTTCTTCCTTTCCAATTTGTATCCTTTTGACTTCCTTATGTTGTGTAATTGCTCTAGCTAGGACTTCAAGAACTATATTGAAAAGATATGGAGAGAGGGGGCAGCCTTGTCTAGTCCCTGATTCTAGTGGGATTGATTCAAGTTTCTCTCCATTTAGTTTGATGTTGGCTACCAGTTTGCTGTATATTGCTTTTACTATGTTTAGATATGGGCCTTGAATTCCTGTCCTTTCCAAGACTTTTAGCATGAAAGGATGCTGAATTTTGTCAAATGCTTTTTCAGCATCTAATGAAATGATCATGTGACTTTTTTCTTTGAGTTTGTTTATGTAGTGTATAGCATTTATGGATTTCCTTATATTGAAATATCCCTGCATCCCTGGGATGAAGCCTACTTGATCATGGTAGATGATCGTTTTCATGTGTTCTTGTATTGGGTGGGCAAGAATTTTATTTAGTATTTTTGCATCGATATTCATAAGGGAAATTGGCCTGAAATTCTCTTTCTTAGTTGGATCTTTGTGTGGTTTTGGTATCAGCATAATAGTGGCTTCGCAGTAGGAGTTGGGTAGTGTTCCTTCTGTTTCTATTTGGTGGAAAAGTTTGAAGAGTATTGGTGCTATGTCTTCTTTGAAGGTCTGATAGAATTCTGCACTGAAACCATCTGGTCCTGTGCTTTTTTTTGGTCAGAAGCATATCTATGACCCCTTCTATTTCTTTAGGGGTTATGGGTCTGTTTAGATGGTCTATTTGATCCTGGTTTAATTTTGGTAATTGGTATCTGTCTAAGAAAATGTCCATTTCCTCCAGATTCTCCAGTTGTGTTGAGTACAGGTTTTTGTAGTAGAATCTGATGATTTTTTGAATTTCCTCGGTTTCTGTTGTAATATCTCCGTTTTCATTTCTAATTTTGTTAATTTGGATAATTTCTCTGTGCCCTTTCATTAGTCTGGCTAAGGGTTTATCTATCTTGTTGATTTTTTCAAAGAACCAGCTTTTGGTCTTGTTGATTCTTTGTATGGTTCTCTTTGTTTCTACTTGATTGATTTCAGCCCTGAGTTTGATGATTTCCTGTCTTCTTCTCCTCCTGGGTGAATTAGCTTCTTCTTGTTCCAGGGTTTTCAGTTGTTCTGTTAATCTTCTAGTGTATGCTCTCTCGAATTTCTTTTTGGAGGCACTCAAAGCTATGAGTTTTCCTCTTAGCACTGCTTTCATTGTGTCCCATAGATTTGTGTATGTTGTTCCTTCATTTTCATTAAATTCTAAGAAAACTTTGATTTCTTTCTTTATTTCTTCCTTGACCAAGGTATCATTGAGTAGAGTATTATTCATTTTCCATGTGTATGTGGGCTTTCTGTTATTTTTACTGTTACTAAAGACCACTTTTACTCCATAGTGATCTGATAGGAGGCATGGGATTATTTCAATCTTCTTATATTTGTTGAGGTCTGTCTTGTGACCAACTATATAATCTATTTTGGAGAAGGTACCATGAGGTGCTGAGAAAAAGGTATATTCTTTTGCTCTGGGATAAAAAGTTCTATATATATCTGTTAACTCCAATTGGTTCAAAGCTTCAATTAGTTTCATTGTCTCCCTGTTTAGTTTCTGTTTTCCTGATTGGTCCATTGGTGAAAGTAGAGTGTTGAAGTCACCCACAATTATTGTGCTAGGTGCAATGTGTACTTTGAGCTTTAGTAAAGTTTCTTTTATGAATGAGGGTCCCCTTGTATTTGGGGCATAGATGTTCAGGATTGAGAGTTCTTCTAGTTGGATTTTTCCTTTGACCAGCAAGTAGTGGCCTTCTATGTCTCTTTTAATGACATTAGGTTGAAAATCAATTTTATCTGAAATTAGAATGGCAACTCCGGCTTGTTTCCTGGGACCATTTGCTTGTAGAATTGTCTTCCAGCCTTTTACTCTAAGGTAGTTTTTGTCTTTGACACTGAGGTGTGTTTCCTATATGCAGCAAAATGTAGGGTCCTGTTTACATAACCAGTCTGTTAGTCTATGTCTTTTTATTGGGGAACTGAGTCCATTGATGTTAAGAGATATCAAGGAGTAGTGGTTATTGCTTCCTATCATTTTTGATTTTAATTTTATACGTGTGTGGTTATCTTCTTTGGGTTTGATGAAAGAAGCTTAATATCCTGCTCTTTCCAGAGTATAGTTTCCTTTGTTGTAATGGTGTTTTCCCCCTATTATCCTTTGTAGGGCTGGGTTTGTAGAAAGATATTGTGTAAATTTTGTTTGTCATGAAATATCTTGGTTTCTCCATCTATAGTAATTGAGAGTTTCACTGGGTATAGTAGTCTCGGCTGGCATTTGTGTTCTCTTAGAGTCTGCATGAGCTCTGCCCAGGATCTTCTAGCTTTCATGGTCTCTGGTGAGAAATCTGGTGTAATTCTGATAGGTCTTCCTTTATATTTTACTTGCCCTTTTTCTCTTACTGCCCTAAGTATTCTTTCTTTGTTTAGTACATTTGGGGTTTTGATTATTATGTGACGGGAGGTATTTCTGTTCTGGTCTAGTCTGTTTGGAGTTCTGTACACTTCTTGTATATTCATGGGCATCTCTCTCTTTAGGTTAGAAAGTTTACTTCCATAATTTTGTTGAAGATATTTGCTGGCCCTTTAAGTTGTAAATCTTCACTCTCATCAATGCCTATAATCCTTAGATTTGGCTTTCTCATTGTGTCCTGGATTTCCTGGATATTTTGGGTTACAAGCTTTTTGCATTTTGCATTTTCTTTAATTGTTGAGTCCATGGTTTCTATGCTATCTTTGGCAGCTGAGATTCTTCTATCTCTTGTATTCTGTTGTTGATATTTGTGTCTGTGGTCCCTGATTTCTTCCCAAGGTTTTCTATCTCCAAAGTTGTCTCCCTTTGTGCTTTCTTAGTTGTTTCTACTTCTGTTTTTGCCCAGTTCTGTCATTTGCTTGTTTGTGTTTTCCTCTAATCCTTTAAGAGTTTTTTTGTGTTTCCTCTTTCATGACTTCTGCCTGTTGATCAAGGTTCTCCTGTATTTCTTTAAGTGATTTTTGTGTTTCCTCCTTATTGGCTTTTGTATTCTCCTGAATTTCTTTCAATGATTTTTGTGTTTCCCTTGTACGGGCTTCTAATTTTTGATCCATTTTCTCCTGAATTTCTTTAAGTATGTCCTTCATGTGTTCCTGTACCAGCATCATGACCAGTGATTTTAAATCCAAATCTTGTTTTTCTGATGTGTTGGGGTATCCAGGACTTGCTAATGTTGGAGAATTGGGTTCAGATACTGCCATAATGCCTTGGTTTCTGTTAATAAGGTTCCTAAGTTTGCCTTTAGCCATCTGGTTCTCCCAGGTGTTAGATTATCTTATTGTCACTGGCTGCTGCTTCAACCTACTGTGGATCTTTAAGGTTATCTCTGTAACATTGGATGACTGGGTTTCTTCTGGCACAGATTACTGGTGTGCTGCCTTCCTCTTTTGTGTCTTTGGAGCCCTTCTCAGTCTTGCCTCAAGCAATGTTATACTTAGGTTGTCAAGGTCAACCAGGTGTTCTCTGTCTGCTTTATTATGGAGCAGAAATGTTGTGGTGGGGATCACTCCCTCTGTTGATTTGTGTTGGAATTTTGATGGGGACTTTATTGAAGCTGTAGAATGCCTTTAGTAGGATGATCATTTTTACTATATTAATTCTGCCAATCCATGAACATGGAAGATCTCTCCATTTTCTGAGATCTTCTTCAATTTCTTTCTTGAGAGACTTGAAGTTGTTGCCATACAGCTCTTTTCCTTGTTTGGATAGAGTTGCCCCAAGAAGTTAACCACCAAAAAAAAAAAAAAAAAAAAAAAAAAAAAAAAAGAAAAAAGAAAAAAGAAAAAAGAAAAGAAAACAACCCAATTAAAAAAAAGGGATATAGAACTAAGCCTAAATTTCACAATGGAATCTCAAATGACTGAGAAGCACCTAAAGAAATGTTCAAAGTCCTTAGTGATCAGAAAAATGCAAATCAAAATGACCCTAATATTCCACCTTACACCATTCAGGATGGCTAAGATCAAAATCTCAGGTGTAAACACATGTTGGAGAGGATGTGGAGAAAGAAGAGCACTCCTCCATTGCTATTGGGATTGCAAACTGCTAGAGCCACTCTGGATATCAATCTGGAGGATACTCAGAAAATTGGGCATTGATCTTCCTGAAACCCCAGCTATACCACTCTTGGAAATATGCCCAAAAGATGCCCTACCATGCCACAGGGGCACATGTTCCACTATGTTCATAGCGGCCTTATTTGTGATAACCAGAATCTGGAAACAATCCAGATGTCCCAGGACAGAAGAATGGATACAAAAAATGTGGCATCAAATGAGGGAGAGGGGGACCATTCCATAGTCACAACTTTATAAGTGTTCCTGTCTGAAAGAATTACAGGGATGGAAATGGAGAGAAGCCTGAGGAAAAAAGGTCCAGCGAAAGGACCAAAGTAGAATCCAGCTCAAGGGGAAGTCGCAAGGCCTGACACTATTACTGGGGCTATAGAGTGCTCACAAAAAGGGACCTAGCATGACAGCATCCCAGAAAACCCAACAAGCCTCTGAAAGAGTCAGATGCAGATATTTGCACCCAACCAATGGACAGATGTAGTTGTCCCTTTTTGTTGAATTATGGAAAGGCTGAAAGAAGTTGTGGAGGAGGGCGCCCTTGTAGGAGGACCAGCAGTCTTAACTAATCTAGAACCCTGAGATCTCTCAAATACAGGACCACCAACCAGGCATCATACACCAGCTGATATGAGACTCCCAAAATATATACAACAAAGGACTCCCGGGTCTGGGTTCAATCAGAGAAAATGCATCTAACCCTCAAAGCCCTCGGGTCTGGTTGTGGGCTCGATAGGTGGAATGGACATCCTCGTGGAAACAGAGGGTTGGGGAGGAGGTACGGGATATGGAACAGTCAGAGGGGGGACCATGGGGCTGGGAGGGGGGAATAAAATCTGGAGTGTGAAATAAGTAAATAGATAGATAGATAGATAGATAGATAGATAGATAGAAAAAACATTAAAAAAAGCAAAGAGTGTTGTGTCTTCAACAATAGAGTCTTACCTTCTTAAAGTTCAGGAGGCAGCCAATGACCAAAGAAATGTGGCACATTATCCTGGAAATTTCTTATATTGTCCTGACTAACAACTCAAAGGAAGTCTGCAAACTCAAAGTAGATCTACTGTATAACCAACGTATACCACTAGTTGTTGTATGTCCAAAGAGCTCTCCACTCAACTCTGTAGATGCTTCCTCAGTTATGTCCATTCATATTCTATTCTCAAAAGCTAGGAAACAGACAAAAAAGCCACATGCCTTTTAACTGAAAAATCATAATAAAATTGTGGTATTAATAAAAAATAAATTCTAGTCACTTGTAAAGAAAAGTGATATTATTAACTTTTAGGTGAATGGATATAACTAGGATATATTATATTGACTGAAGTAACTCAGTTCCCAAAAGACAAATATCACATGTTCTCTCTTGTGGATCCTAGCTCCAGTTCCTCAAATGGAAGAACATACATTAGAGGACCTGCAGAAAACAGGAAAGTAAAAGAGACCATGGGTGCGGAGAGAAAGGACTTTAGAGAGGGGGTAATTGGAACAGATTCTCCAAGTGGGGAAACAATAAATGGTGTGTGTGTGTGTGTGTGTGTGTGTGTGTGTGTGTGTGTGTGACAGGTATAACTGGAAAGAGGATAGGGAAGCCAATACAGAGGGTAGGGGGATGGAGGATAAAAATCACTAAAGATATTTGAAAACCCATAGATAGCTATTTTATGTTTACTTAAACATATATATATATATATATATATAATTTAAGTAATTATATATATATGTATATACATATATATATAATTAAGAATTTTATGCCACTCAAATGAGAATGCTTTCCCCAAAACATAGACTACCTAACATCATCATTGTTGATATTAAGGATCATGAAGTTGCCATTTACTTGTTTTCCTTGAATGTATAAGACCAGTGTCTCAGAGATGTTCTGTAGCATTGTTCAGAGTTCACTAGAGCAGATCCTTTACAAAGAACATAGTTATCAACATAATGCAGCAAGCACATATGTTTGTGATCTCACAAACCTAAAATATTTTGGAAAGAATGTTAATTTTTCTTCCATATAAATTCAGCAAATTAAATTTAGAATGCTTAAGTAACTCAAAACTCAGATGTTTGGATGCTAAAATTACCAAGCTAATAGAATTTGTCAAATTATCCATATCAAATGGCTTTATTGGTATGTTTTTCTCTAACCAAGATTAGAATTCTATGTTTTCATACTCCTCAAATTGTGTTGAAAATTTAGATGTTGGTGTGACTTTTCTCTGACTTACCCACAGCTGTTTAGTTTTTGTTCTATAGGCCAGGATTTTCACTGATAAGCATCTTTTTCTTTTCTTTTTTTTCATTTTTTGTTTTTGGATTATTTTATTCATTTTCTTGTTTTGTTTTAGTTTGTTACTTTAATAAAGGCTCTTTGTAAATATCAACAGTAGATTGAAAATATTAGAAGTCCAGGTTTGTCTTTCTTTTTCCTGGTCTGTTTTGAAATTTACTTCTAGTTTCTATGTACATAAAGAGTAAAATGATTGTAGTCATTAGTTTATTTTATATGGTCACTGTTATATGATTTATTTCATTTATATGAGAAACAAAAGGAAGTGATTTTTCCCAAATTTTCAAACAAAGAAAAAGAAAGAAATGAGCAAACAAAAAGTTTTCAGCAAGATCTGAAATTAATTGCTTTGAGAACTGCAGAACCCTGACAGGGTTAAATATCTCAAAGATACACATCTCAGATGACAGAACTGGCTGCTGAGGTAAAATAACCTTCTCCTGCTAAGTTAATTTCATAGGCCTTTCCACAGCTGCTACAAATGATTAATTTACTTTGAAATTAACATTTTATTTCTGTATACAAAAAGTGAGCTTCCTGTATTTATGAACATCTTCCAATGCATCAGGAAAATTACAAATCACTACCTGTGTTTATTATTGTCCCCCTCCTTAATGAGTCACCCCCAATGGCCTATTTTTAATTACATGTTTAAACATGTTGCCATTTTATGATTTACTCCATTAATACATAAAACAAAAGATTCAAATAAGTGTTCCATTATGATGAACTATAAATTCATCTTTCTGAGGCTGAATGATGTCACTTAGTTTATTTCTTCTGTTCCATCCTTTTCCCTACAAATTTATCTTTACAGATGGATGAATATTCCAGCTGTGCAGATGGACTATATTTTCTTGTTCATTGATCAATTTGTACACATGTACATTTTGTCTGTTTCCTAATTATTGTGAATATAGCAGTAAAGAATAGAGATGTGCAAGTGTCTCTGTAGTAGAATGCAAAGTCCTTAGGGCATGTGCCCAGGATTGGTATGGGTGGTTTGTATGGGAGTTCTATTTCTAGCTTCTGAGAAACTGGGCTGATTTTCAAGTGAGCTATACTAGTTTTTGCTTCTGCCGGCATTATGTAAGGATGTTTCTTCCCTTGTGTTCATCCCAACATTTGTTGTCATTTGAATTCCTGTGTACATGACCATGGCCTTTCTGACTGGAATCTGAGAGTGGTTTTAATCTGCATTTCCATGAAGTCTAAGCATTTTAAATAATTTGCAAAATGTTTACTAGCTCCTTGTATTTCTTCTTTTGAGGACATATACTTGTTTTATAGACTTGTTTTGGGGTGTTTTCTATATGTTTGGACTTTTGAGGTATTTGTATAATTTACACATTAATCCCATGTCAGAGGTATAGGTGGCAATGATTTTCAACCATTTTGTGACTGTCTCTTACAGTAACCTTTTAGTTTCATGGAATCCCACATTGTTATTTCTATTCTTGCTTCCTGTGTTGGCAGTTCTATCAAGAAAGTCTATATACCTGTGCCTATATGTTGAAGTGTACACACTACTTCATTCTATATTGATTCCAGAAAAGCAGGTCCTGTACTGAGGTCTTTAATTCATTTGGAGTTGAGTTTTGTGTAGGATGAAAGATAAGGGCTGAGTTTCATTTTAATGCAGGTTAAAAATTCAGATTTCCCAGCAGTGTTTTGAGAAGATTTTGTCTTTTCTTCATTGTATACCTTTGGCACTTTTGTCAAAAGTCAGGTAACTTTATTTGACTAAATATCCAGGTCCTCAATAATACCTCATTAATATACGTGGTTTGTGCCAGTACCAAACTATTTGTTTTTAAGACTGTGGGCCGTAATATAATCTAAAATCAAGTCTGAATTGAGATTTGAGATTATTTTTTCCATTTCTGCGAAGAACAGCTCAGGAATTTTGAGCAGGATTACACTGAATCTTTAGATTGCTTTGGCAGGATGGCTATTTTCAGAAGAGTAATTCTTTCACTATATGAGCATGTCAGATATTTTCATCTTTTAGTGTCTTCCTCCATTTTCATTAAGGAGGGCTTTTGTTCATTGTTAAGGTCAATTTCAAGGAGTTATATTTTATGTTATTTTGAGTGGGAGCTAAAGAATGGGGAGATAGTCCAAGTTAAAAGTTTAAATGGGTGGAGGAAGAGCGGAAGGTTGTTTAACCAAAACTAAGGCTACATGAAGATGCCTTTTGGAAACCCACTAGTTTGTAAGCTAATTTAAAAATATAATATAAAGGAGGTGATTCAATCAGAGGAACTGCATGGGTAGACATCACTGCTCAGATAAGGGATAGCTTATTAATAAAAACCACAGTGTCATGTATAGGATACACCTCTATGATCTGCTGGTCAGTGACGCTCCAGGGTACCTCAAATACCACAAACTGCTGCCATTGTCCTTGGCTGCCAACCATAGCTGAGATGTATTCTATCTCTAAGATACTACCCAGTATGTTTGCAGGATTTTGAGTAATACATATCAGCTTAAGCAAGAAACTTCCTCTCTAATAGCTAACTTCTCAGTGCTATGAAGGCTGCTGGGGGAGAAAGCACACCTCTGTTTCTTCCCAGGACTGGATCTGAAAACTGCAAGGCCAGCTGTTGTCCCCACTGGTTCCTATTGGTAGCTGTGGTTAACTACAGAATGTTTGCATATGATCTAGTCAGTGAACATTTCAGTATACGTAGTGTATGTGCTCCTGAAGCCCTATATTCTAGAGAGAAGCTATTGGTAGCTGATAACTGTTTAAGGAGGGAGAGAAACTGCTCCCTGATGTATGCTATGGCTACTGATAAGAGCATGTAGTCAGAGATAATTGGACTTAGGGGCCAATTAACAACAACAACAACAATTAATAGAAAAAAAACAATGAAATTGGAGGCAGATGAGTTGATTGGTTCCAATCAGATATAGCAAGGAGGTAACTGGAGATGCATAAATTCAAAATGGATTGTATACAAGTATAAAATTCTAAGAGAATAAATACAAATATCATTTAAAATTTTAAATGTGCTAAGACATAATAAACATGACAAATGCCTATGGTAGCACCAAATCATATATTCATGTGTGGCATTGAGTGTTAATTTTCTTGCAATAAGAAATTATGTAAGTATTATTAAAATTATTTAGTAATAAAAGAATACTGAATCATATGAAATATATGATAAATTAATATCTATCTTTCACCTAAAGTAAAAATGGTAAAAGTGATTTGGGAAGAATTTTTCTTTCCTTTTTCTTGTTAATTCCTAGTTTCTCTTGAATGTATTTTTATAAATTCCTCTCAAGAGTCCCTCTGCACTATGAAGAAATTACATAGAGCACAGCTCCTAATTAGGAATGTGTTCGTGGTGAACTCAGCTAATTATGGTGCAAATATGCTTACCTGGACATGTTCTAAAAATGTTGAATCTAGGCATGCAGCAAGACTTTTTAAATTCCAATTCATAGAGAATTCAGCTCAGTAGCTAATTGGATTAAGGCAATCAACTGGAGCCTAGCTGCTCAGCTAAGATTCAATAATCCTTTCTAATTAGAAGGTGGCAACATCTGGAACTGGTATAATTTTCCTTTGGCACTGGCATTTGGGTACTGTTATGATGGTGTAGCTAGCATGTGATCTGACTGCTATGAGAAACCACTATGAAAGGGACAATGTTAACAATAACTTATCCAGTCTTAAGAAGTGAAAAACTCAGGACTCTGATTTCTAGCAAATGGGAAACATAGGTATTGATTGGAGCCTTCATCAAGTTTATTCTTGAGAATTCCTTCTAATGGCATTAAAGAAGGTGGAATCAAAAGAAAAGCAATTTTGACACTGAATGAAAAATCATTTGGAGGCTTATGGGTACTATGGTTCTTGTGAAAGCAAAACTGTGCACTCTGGTAAACTGTCCTGAGATCTCTGTACAGAAAGACCTCAGTGAGTGTATGCGCTCACATACTGCTGGACCAGTGAACATACCTAAAGTGGAAGACACAATAAATACCAGGCTTCATGGGGGCAACAGAAGGGTCTCTGGTTATGGTACAGATGTAGAATTTCAACTGAAGGAAAAGATGACTGGATTTAGAAGATACTGTCCAATCAATTAACTACTGAGGTTGCAGCCTGGCTGGAAAAATGCAGGTCACTGTAGAAAGGTCTTTGGAAGGTATGTTTTCCTCCACCTAGACATTACTATCTGTCTTTTATGCTTCCTGGCCAAAGGTAGTGAAGGTTCTTGCTCTTATGTGCCCTTCAGCCATCACGTTCTACTTCATCACTGGCCCCTGGGAGTCACTGTTGTCAGGCAAAAACTCCTAAAAGCATGAGCTAAACTAAATCTTCTCCTTGAAAACACTATTCTCTCACATTTATCCCAACGACAAAAATTCTGAATGCCATATATATGCTCAATGAATGTAGGTCAGCGCTGAGGCAACCCTAAAGCCAAACAAAGTACCAGGAGTTATTTAAGCAGAGCTAGAAGCCAAACATTGGCAAGAGTAAAATCATTGAACTGAGCCCAATGGAAGAGTTAGGGGCAGGACTGAAGGAGCTGAAGGGGATTCTAATCCCAAAAGAACAACAATGCAAACTAACTGGACCCCTCAGGGCTCCAAGGGACTAAACAACCAACCAAATAGTACACACAAGTGGGTCCATGGTGTCCTGCTCTATATGTAGCAGAGGACTGCCTTATCTGGTATCAATGGGAGCGGAGGTGCTTTGGTTTGTGGATCCTTGTTTCCCAAGCAAAAGGGGATGCTAGAATGGGTGGGTGGCTTGGAGAGCTCCCTTTTAGAGGCAAAGAGGAAAAGATATGGGGTGGGGTGTTATGGAGGAGAGACCGGGAAGAAGGACAACAATTAAAATGTAAATAAAACAGCAATAATAAAAAATAAAATAATATAATAAAAAATAAAATAATAAAAAATAAATTTCAGGATGTCTAAAAGGGAAATCTCATCTTATATCAATAGAGGTAGACAAAGGATACAACTGAGAAGTTTAAAATGCTCATTGGAATTAGATCTGAAACAGAGGTAAGGCCTCCTTCCTCTGCCACGAGCACAGTTCAGAATGGGAGGAAGATCTATTTGAACTCTCTTTTCAAAGGAAACCTTTCATTCTGAAGCTAATATCAAAAGATTAATGCTTTAAGAATTCTATGTGTAGGAAAAATGTATATACTTTTAACCATGAATGGAAATATACACAAAAATTCAGAATCAAGAATACTCTTAATTTTATATAAAACATTTTTGTCTTACAAAATGAACAAAAAACATTAAGGAATGAAAATTTAACTTACTTGTAGAATACAACACCACATACTGCAAAGGATAAGTAGACATCCAGCCTGTAGTCCAACCGCCAGTTTGGTTGAGAAGCCCTCAGAGAGCATACCCATGATGTGATATTTGCATTTTGTGTGATATCTCTCACCTCACACTGTGGAGCAGAGGTATGAGCTGCACAATCTCCTCCTCACATAATATTCTGATATTTCTAAAAAGGATCTTCAGCTTCTGCTGTAGTATAAGATAATTGAGATTTTAGAATTTAATAAATTAAATAAATAAAACAGGTTATAGCTAGAAATTTTGGTTGGTAATCTAGAGATAAAATTAAAAGAATTATCAGGAGGTAGGGACAGCTGGAACACTTCGAGTTTAAGGCCCTCTTGGTTTACAACATGAGTTAAAGACCAGCCAGTGCTACATACACAATGAGACTCTGATTCAAATAAACAAACAAAAAGCAAGATTCATGAAGTATTTAAGATGGCTTAAAAACTAGTGTTAGAAAAAGAAAACTTCTAAAATAACTATAATTCATATAATGAATTAATGAAACAGGAAAAAAGGCTGACAAAATGAGAGAAGAAAACAATTTAGTAATAATGATAAAATATAGAATATGGATGAGGAAATCAGATAGGATTAACAGATATGAAAACCCATTTATTTAATGTCATTAATCAACCAGTTTCTGGACATTACAAATTATTGAATGCAACAACACTAAATTGGTTAATTCAATGAAGGCTTTAAACATGTGAATTAATCATCAAATTATAAACAGGTTTTCCTAAATAATAGAATTAAATAGTCATCAATTATCATAGCATTTGTTAAAGAATTACATCGCTCCCAACTGTGGCTGATACGATAGGATATCTTTTTCTCTTCCGCAAATGTTTTAAGCTATGGAACAGCTATGAAATATTGGGTTTTCAGTTATTTTCAGGATGAAAATAGACTTTTAAACATTACCTTGTTTTAAGAGTTATGGAAACTTTATGAGAATCTTTAGAGATAAAGCACATAGATACACCCTGTGCTTAGTAGAAATCATTTTGTCTCAGTAGCAATGGTGTGTGCCTGGATTTACTACCTTTATTCTCTGGTTGTAAGACACCTATGCAAAATGCTCAGGTTTTGGGCTCTCAGGCCTCAGATAGTGGTGATGTTTCTGAAAAAAATGAATAACAGGTGATTTGGTTTGCCTAGAAGAGAGAAGTCTAGGAAGTATATTTTCCCCAGGGACTTTCCTTTCTCTTTCCCGTATCTTTTCTTCTATGAGGTGAGTAAGTTCTGACACATTTTTTGTAGTCATGATGTTTTGCATCAATGTGATCCTAGAATCAACAGTGCTAACTCTGGACTGAAACCCATAAAGTCAAGCCAAAGTGAATTCTTTGAGCTGTGTTGCTTGGAATCATTTCTCAACAATAACAAAGCATGGTATTGAAACATGAAGCCATTGCTGTGGTAACCTAACCATGCTGTTCAGAAATCTTGGGTCTCTGTTTGTGAAGAATTTGTCATGATTTGCTCATACAGACTAAAGAAGATTTATAATTTTGTGATCATAGCTTGATGGGCCCTTCTGGTTAGAGCTCAGATATCATTAATGTCCATAAGGCTGTGGACAGTAAAATCATGCTCATTAGGTTTCATATGGAAATGGAGACTCTATTATATTAGCACCCATTCATGTCACATTCTGGCAACAGTCTCATCTACATTTGTCTATGTCCTTAGCTCTGCACAAAGGTAAATGTGATGAACTGAGTAATCAGGTGCAGTAGAGTTTAGGTCTGGCATTCAGACTGTCTCATGGCTATTATTACTGGGTTATTCAATCTAGGTAAATAATGAAATTGGAAGCAAAAATCAGAGGAAAAAATGAAATTTTATTTAAAAAATCCATGTAAATTAGGTGCTGAGAAAGCTATGATCTCTAAATAAATTAGTGTCAATACAAGGAAACCAAAAACTTAGCACTGGACATCATAAGAAAATGTCTGGCTGGAGGGTAGAGAGTAACTGTGGTTCAGCTCAACTTAAAAGGTATCTTGTGCTAATACCCAGTTATCAGCAAGTGCATACTATGTGTGTTCTTTTTGTGATTGGTTTACCTCACCCAGGATGATATTTTCTAGTTCCATTCATTTGCCTAAGAATTCCTTGAATTCATTGTTTTTAATAGCTGAGTTGTAAGCCATTGTATAAATGTACCACATTTTCTGTATCCATTCCTCTGTTGAGAGACATCTGGGTTCTTTCCAGCTTCTGGCTATTATAAATAAGTCTGCTATGAACATAGTGGGGCATGTGCCCTTATTACATGTTGGAGCACGTTATAGGTATATGCCTAGGAGTGTTATAGCCAGATCTTCAGGTAGTAATATGTCCAATTTTCTGAGGAACTGCCAAACTAATTTCCAGAGTGGTTGTACCAGCTTGCAATGCCACCAGCAGTGGAGAAGTGTTCCTCTTTCTCCACATCCTCTCTAGCATCTTCTGTCCCCGGAGTTTTTGATTTTAGCCATCCTGACTGGTGTGAGGTGGAATCTTAGGGTTTTGATTTGCACTTCCCTGATGACTAAGGATGTTGAACACTAACCCAAAGCTCTCGGAATATCCAAGATACAATTCATGGACCACATGAAGCTCAAAAAGGAGGAAGACCAAAGTGTGGATACTTCAATCCTTAGAAGGGGGATCCAAATTCTCATGGCTCACAGACAACCAATAGACTGAGGATAGGATCCCCAATAGGGGAGCTAGAGAAAGAACCCAAGGAGCAGTCCCATAGGAGGAACAATAATATGCACCAACCAGTATCCTCAGAGCTCCCAGGGGCTAAACCACCAACCAAAGAGTACACAATGGAAGGACCCATGGCTCCAACTACATATGTAGCTGAGGATGGCCTTTTCAAACATCAGTGAGAGGAGAGGTTTATTGGTCCTGTGAAGGCTCTATGCCCCAGTGTAGGGGAATACCAGAAGAGCAAAGTGGGGGTAGGGGTTGGAAATTAGGGGAAAAGGGAATGGGGTAGTGGGTTTTTGGAGGGGTAATGATGATAGGAGATAATATTTGAAATGTAAATAAAGCAAATATCTAATAAAAAAAGTAAGAAAAAAAGAATCTTGTTCTAGTTCCTCCTTTCTTCTACTCCTATCTATTATAAAGCATACAGCCTCTTACTACACAGGCTCACACTGCTCTGATGTTCACCTCAAACCCAAAGCAGCCCACACAGCCATTGTGGACTGGAAAACTAGGAATATTGAACCATATAAATCTTCTTTCTCATGGACTGTTTCAGTGAGGTATCTCTTACAATAATAAAATTGATCCTATGAACATGATAACTTTGTTTATTCTGATGCACAGAATATTCAGAGCTTTATTTCATATGCTATAGATATTCTCTTTGGATTCTTGAAATCAAGGACATTTTCTAGACTTTATCATGTACATTGTTTATTTAGATGTGTGCTATTAATGTTGGTCAACATTCAAGTAGAAATGGTTTATTGCTTTTTTAACTAGGCAATTTTAGAAAAATCATAAATATTTAATTTTAATTTATGTATGATTACTTGTTTATTGAAGATATTCATATGATATATATCCAGTGCTCAAAAAAAGGATAAAGAAAAAGAAAAAAGATTCCTTGTATATATTGGATATTAGCCCTCTATCTGATATAGGGCTGGTGAAGATCTTTTCCCAATTTGTTGGTTGCTGATTTGCTTTTTTGATGGTGTCCTTTGCATTACAGAAACTTTGTAATTTTATGAGGTCCCATTTGTCAATTCTTGATCTTAGAGCATAAGTTATTGGTGTTCTGTTCAGGAACTTTCCCCCTGTACCGATGTCTTCAAGGGTCTTCCCCAGTTTCTTTTCTATTAGCTTCAGAGTGTCTGGCTTTATGTGGAGGTCTTTGATCCATTTGGAATTGAGCTTAGTACAAGGAGATAAGGATGGATCAATTCTCATTCTTCTGCATGCTGACCTCCAGTTGAACCAGCACCATTTGTTGAAAACGCTACCTTTTTTACATTGGATGTTTTCAGGCCCTTTGTCGAGGATCAAGTGGCCATAGGTGAGTGGGTTAATTTCTGGATCGTCAATCCTGTTCCATTGATCTGCCTGCCTGTCACTGTACCAATTCCATGCAGTTTTTAACACTATTGCTCTGTAGTATTGCTTGAGGTCAGTGATACTGATTGCCCCAGGATTTCTTTTGTTGTTGAGAATAGTTTTAGCTATCCTGAGATTTTTGTTATTCCAGATGAATTTGAGAATTGCTCTTTCTAACTCTATGAAGAATTGAGTTGGGATTTTGATCGGTATTGTGTTAAATCTGTATATTACTTTTGGCAAAATGGCCATTTTAACTATATTAATCCTGTCGATCCAGGAGCATGGGAGTTTTTTCCATTTTTTGAGGTCTTCCATTTCCTTCTTCAGAGTCTTAAAGTTTATGTCATACAGATCTTTCACATGTTTGGTAAGAGTCACCCCAAGGTACTATATATTGTTTGTGGCTATTGTGAAGGGTGCCCTTTCCCTAATTTCTTTCTCAGCCCACTTATCCTTTGCGTATAGGAAGGCTACTGATTAGCTTGAGTTGATTGTATAACCTGCCACTTTCCTGAAGTTGTTTATCAGCTGTAGGAGTTCTCTAGTGGAGTTTTTTGGGTCACTTAGATAGACTATCATATCATCTGCAAATAAGTTTGACTTCTTCCTTTCTAATTTGTATCCCTTTAACCTCCTTATGTTGTCTAATTGCCCGAGCTAGTACCTCAAGTACAATATTGAAAAGGTAAGGAGAAAGGGGGCAGCCCTCTCTAGTCCCTGATTTTAGTGGGATTGCTTCAAGTTTCTCTCCATTTAGTTTGATGCTGGCTACCGGTTTGCTGTATATTGCTTTTACTATGTTTAGGTATGGGCCTTGAATTCCTGTTCTTTCCAAGACTTTGTCGAAAGCATGAAAGGATGCTGAATTTTGTCGAATGCTTAGACCTCAGAAAACCAAATAACCCTATTAAAAATGGGTTACAGAGCTAAACAAAGAATTTTCACCTGAAGAACTTCAGATGGCTGAGAAGTATGTTTAAAAATGCTCAACTTCATTAGTCATTAGAGAAATGCAAATCAAAACAACCTTGAGATTTCACCTTACATCAGTCAGAATGGCTAAGATTAAAAAATGTGGTATATCTACACAATGGAGTACTATTCAGCCATTAGAAACAATGAATTCATGAAATTCTTAGGCAAATGGATGGAGCTAGAGAATATCATACTAAGTGAGGTAACCCAGACTCAAAAGGTGAATCATGGTATGCACTCACTAATAAGTGGATATTAACCTAGAAAACTGGAATACCCAAAACATAATCCACACATCAAATGAGGTACAAGAAGAAAGGAGGAGTGGCCCCTGGTTCTGGAAAGACTCAGTGAAACAGTATTCAGCAAAACCAGAACGGGGAAGTGGGAAGGGGTGGGTGGGAGGACAGGGGAAGAGAAGGGGGTTTGCGGGACTTTCGGGGAGTGGGGGGGCTAGAAAAGGGGAAATCATTTGAAATGTAAATAAATTATATCGAATAATAAAAATTCAGGAGACAGCAGGTGTTGGTAAGGTTGTGGAGAAAGAGGAACACTCCTCCACTGCTGGTGGGGTTGCAAATTGGTACAACCACTCTGGAAATCAGTCTGGCCATTCCTCAGAAAACTGGGCACATCACTTCCGGAGGTCCTGCTATACCACTCCTGGGCATATACCCAGAGGATTCCCCAGCAGGTAATAAGGATATGTTCTCCACTATGTTCATAGCCGCCCTATTTATAATAGCCAGAAGCTGGAAAGAACCTAGGTATCCCTCAACGGAAGAATGGATGCAAAAAAATGTGGTATATATACACAATGGAGTACTATTCAGCCATTAGAAACAATGAATTCATGAAATTCTTAGTCAAATGGATGGAGCTGGAGAACATCATACTAAGTGAGGTAACCCAGTCTCAAAAGATCAATCATGGTATGCACTCACTGATAAGTGGATATTAGCCTAGAAAATTGGAATACCCAAAACATAATCCACATATCAAATGAGGTACAAGAGGAACGGAGGAGTGGACCCTGGTTTGGAAAGCCTCAGTGTAGCAGTATAGGGCAAAACCAGAACAGGGAAGTGGGAAGGGGTAGATGGGAGAACAGGGGGAGGGAAGGGAGTTTATGTGACTTTCAGAGATTGGGGGATGGAAAAGGGGAAATCATTTGAAATGTAAATAAAAAATATATCGAATTAAAAAAAAAAGAAGAACACACACACACAATAAAGATTCCTTCACAGTATCAGTGTGGTTCATAATTTATCCTCCTTTCTTCTTATTATTAGCTAATCAGTTTGCCAGGAAGTTCAACTCTTTCATCAGCCTTAATCAGTTGATAATGAAGCCATATTAACTTGCCAACTGTCAATTTCCTAAAAGGAGCATTAAGTGCATTTATTTGTGCACTCAGATACTTTGGAAAGAGTAAAAATTAAACAAGCAAAAAGAGGTAAAGCAAAAAGAGGTTTATCGCATATCTATTTTCTTTCATATGCACAGTCAATCTTTTATAAAACCTTTAGAGAAACACAAAGTCACTTTGTAAGAATGAAACCAAATAAGAGTTATAACCAGAAAGTTGTGGTATTGTGTCCTCTGGATCCATATGAGAATCTGCATAACTAATTAGATAGTTTGAACCAAAATGATTATGTTTAATGTCCATTTAGAATTCAAATTAGATTGTTTTGATCAGGTGTTTGTTACAAATGTGGGTTTCAAGACAGGCCTCCTAGGAGGTCTGCCTTTGCTAAGTATGCAGAGCAGGATTGTGGGGTGAAGCATAAGAAAACAGAAGCAATGTGCTTACCCTCCACAAAGCCTCAGGAAGAACTCCAGAAGCAAGGGAGGAACAAGCAGCTATGTAAGATTGTTGGCTGCTGACTCAACCTCGAGGTCATTCAGCAGAAATAGCCAGAAACAGTTCTGTCTGCCAACATGTGAGGCTGGCTTTATTTCTTCTCTACTTTACTTATATCATTTATGCCAGAGACTTAAAAACATGGTAATGGAATCTCTTGGATATATGAAATGGTAAATGTTACAAACACCAGAGATAACTTAAGTTTTGTCAAATCTTAATTTCACTGCTTCTTATGCAAATTCAGGATGAAATCATGATGGTAATGTTAGTGATATATATTTAAACATATTACTGTAAATTTATATAATTTTTATATAAATACTAGATATAAAAATTTACATATATATATTTAGGGTAATGTGGTCAAATATATTACTAATATTACTAAATTACTAATAAAACATTACTAATATTACAATTTTGGTTTTATTCTTAATCCTAATATCCATATATATATATATAAAACACTAAATTTCATTTCATTTATTACTACTGTGTGTACATAAACACAGGATTTATCTGTGGACAATAGACAACTCTGGACACAGTTCTTTCCTTTACTGTGGTATCTAAAGATTAAACTCAGGTTTTCAGGTCTGCATAAGCATGTTTACCTGCTCAACCAACTGACTGGCCCAGTGTCCTAGATTTAAAAGATAAGAGAGAATGGTTCAGAAGAGATAACTAGTGAGTAAGAGCATATGTCAAGACAATGAGATAACCTAAGATCAAATCCCCTAGCCCCTACTTAAAGGCTAGGCATGACACAGAACCATTGGCAGTCAGACAAGTCAAAATGGCAGGCCACAATCCAGTGAAAGACTTTTTCTCCACAAAAATGTATGAAGACCCCAGATGGAAATGTGCTATTTTGTATGCCAGTGATTTTAAAAAAACATTTTAAAATTCATCAAGGTTTAGAAGTTCAGAGAAAATTCAGCATGCACTCTGAAAAGCTAATTACAGATCGGAATTGGCCACATTTTTGAAAATCTTCTGCTTTAGGGAGAAGTTTTGCCTTCTTAATTAAATTCACACTAGCATACTATATGCTAGAAACAGAGTCTAATATTCCCTTTACATGTAGAATATAAAATATTGGAAATCATAGAAACAGAGTATAGAGAGTTTGTTAGAATTATGGAAATTTGGAGAATACTGTAAGAGAAATTCAGTGTTTCCTTATTAAATCTTGCATTGTTATCGAGATTTTACATTTATATTCCTACATATTGCCAATATAATAATGTTTAAATGATCCAGGTAATGGCAACAAACTCCACGTGTAGGGAGCTATATGTGTATCATGTAATTGTGTAATTAGATTGATACTTTCCTTGTGTTGCCCAACTACATGCATATTATTCTATTTTATGTGTTGCCTCTTTCTTTCCTTTGTCTCCTTGTTTTAAATAAGAGAAAAAATGAAAGACTGTATTGATTGAGGTTAGGATGTCCATTTTTTTTCTTTGACAAAATATCTGGGGAAAGCAACTTGATATAGAAATTCTTCTCTCATCCTCTGCTCTGTTGGTTCAGGTCTCTGGTGAGAAGAGCATCATGGAAGAAGAAACAAAAGTCAGAGGTTTCTCACATCATGGCAGACAGGGAGTGGAGCGAACAGTAGAGAGGAGGGGTCAGGGAAAGTTATGGCTTCCAAGGTGGAAGTCACTGGTCGGCTTTCTTAAACATTCAACAAGTCCCTGCCTGTCAAAGGTCTATTCAAATATAGAATCAGTCAATGGAGTAAATCATTCTTGAAGGGAAATCTCTCATAATCTTTTTTCAGTGTTTGTAAGCAAAAACCCCAGAGTTTTAAAATAGTTTTATTTTTACAAAAAGATACATCACATGATAGTGTTGTATTAGTTGTAAAGTTACAGCACAAAGACCTAAAGATACATTTTGTAGACAGTTTAGGCAATCAAGCTTGTCGGCTGTATGCCAAGCCTCCAGGACATGAGCCTGGGCTCTACACTTCCTATAGCAACGTAACAAATTCCTGTAGCTGTGTAATAAGTGTGGAGATATGTGTATATAACACACTGCATGATGGTCACACTTAATAATGACATGTTTCTAAATTGCTAAATGCAGGTTTTGATATCCTCACGATAATGGCACAATATACTAGTAATAAGTATTTGTTGGCTGGGTTGAATCTTTCTTTTTTTATTGGTTATTTTATTTATTTGCATTTCAAATGTTATCCTCTTTCCCTGTTTCCCCTCTGCAAACATCCTATTCCCCTCCCTCTCTCCTTGATTCTATGAGGGTGCTCCCACACACACCCACTCACCCACTCCCACTTCACCACCCTAGCATTCCCCATTGGAGCATTGAGCCTTCACTAGACCAAGGGCCTCCCCTCCTATTGATATCAGATAAGGCCATCTTCTCTACATATGCAGCTGGAACTATGTGTAAATGAAAATATCATGTTTTGCACCCAAAAAAATAAAGTTACTTATCATGTACACATATTTTATTAAAAACTATAATTTGTGAAAGAAGCTAAAATATCATAGTCACCTAAAGGTCAAGAGTCTTGCTGAACAATATGTCTATTATTAAATCAGTCAAGCAATTCTCCAGGATTACCTTTGATGCTTTTTAAGGTGAGTGTCATATACACAAGGAAGTGGTTATTTTTCAGATAATACTTTAGTGAAAATTCACATCAACCCTGCTGCACTGGGTTTTACATTCAGGAGAAATGTGGCTGAAGGATTCAGTTAAATTTGGAAGTATTTCTTAATCTGATATGAAAACTACAGTATACCAAACTTTTGATGCTTAAGACAGCATTGGCATTGGAGGCTATTGTCAGTCAATGATCTGGCCATTGTGTCTGAAAGAGCATACTCCTCTATGCATATCCACACTGGGTTCACTCTAGTTTGCCCTTTCCTTAGCACATAACATTGCCTGTAGCTTTGTCAGCTCCTACATGAAATCAGAACTGGTTTAGTTTTGCTGTTTTGTGTCAACTTTATTCTGGATAGAAAATTTCAATAGACTATTGAATGAATCATATTTAAGTCTATCATATACAGAGAAATCAAGATCACAAATTATTAGAGAAGAGACTCCTGAGATCATTTGCATAAACTAAATTGATAAAATAAAAATAGTGGACCTCAGAAGAAAAACAGTTGAGCAATATAGGAAGAGCCAACAGGCATATCTGGTGACACATCAAGCAAAGGTATGGATGCACCCTTTCTGTAAAACAAGGCAGGGAGTCTCAGAAACACCTAACTAAAGCACCGCCAAGCAATTTAAGGAAACCTATTCAAAGATGAGGTTAATTAAATTATCCTGAATTATCAATGAAGCTTCATGAAACAGGAGTTATATTTATATAGTATCCTTTACCTTAGAATTTGAGGCCAAACATTTTTCTACTTTGTTCTCTGTCCTTGGTATAAAAAGACTGGCCAAAACCAATCTGGAGAGGAAACGATTGATTTGGTTTATAGGTTTCAGAGTTCATTAGCAACAGAAGTCAAAGCAGCGGCTTGGAGCAGCAACCCAGAGACAGGAGCTGAAGCAGAAACCATTGAAGATTGCTGCTTTTTGCTTAGATATCTACACCCTTAACCGACTTGTGTAGTGATGATGATGATGCTTACCATGAGATGTGTCCCCACCACCACACACTCAAATTACAATCAAGAAAAGGTTCCACACTCAATGCCCTTCAACCAATCTGGTCATGGCAATTCCCTCCTCCCAGTTGTTCAGTGCCTGATGACTGAAACTATGGCAAAATATATCATTTAAGAATAAATTGAATAGCAAGCAGTTGTAATAAATGAATGGTTAAGACGTGGAGAGGACAAGAATAGAACTTAGCAAAGGATGTCAGTTTGTTTGATATTTGATAATTCTAGCAATTATGTAATCAACACCATTTACAATGAATCATTTATTTTAATGTTCTTAATCATGACTCTCTGCCTAAAAGTTCTAAATGCAGAGAATGGCCCTTTGATAATTAGTAGTTTTATGAATGTGTGCATTTTATTACCATCTTAACTCACTATTTGATGTTTATTATAATATATTTCTGTCAAGAAGTGCAGGGATCTAAGTTTGCTATCTTAAATTACATTTGTCATGATGTTAAAATAAAAAAAAAGTGTTTTCTATTTCACTCCAGACTAAAGACATTACAGGAATCTTGATATAATTGCTCTGTCAATAAAAGAAAGTTATACAACTGCCAACCAACCATACTTAAAGTGGTTTTTGAAGGGCTTGTTTATGTAGTGTTCATGTCTAGAGGCTGCAAAAGATTTGTCAGCCTGACAGTGCCTATTCAGCCAGGTCTGCTCTTGACTTTCTAACAACATTGAAATGAGTTATGGAAATGAGCATGGTCTCTACCAGGGATAATTACAGTTAAAATAAAATGTAAATAGCTGTAATTGAATTAAATAATCTACAGTGCTCATTAACGTCTGAAGTCCACACATTGTCAAAATAGCAGAATCCACACACATTAAAATAACCAGTTGGTTAATTGGTAATCGCTATAAAGGCAAGTGTAAGAAAGTGAAGGATGTATTTACATCATACAGTGTAATTTCAAGTCCTACTGCAAGACTATAAACCAGCAGGACACTTTAAAGTTGCATTGAGGGCAGGTGGTGAGAAATCAGATGTAATTATTTGAAAAATTAGCCTCAGTGAAAAGAAGCTCTTACCTTTCTCACTATATTCCCTTCCCATCAAGATGGATTGGATTTTACCCTTGAACTGTGAGCCAAAATAGCCTGTCTTTATGTTGCCTTTGTTAGGTACCTGTCCAAAGCAATCAGAAGAGTTATTGGTTGAATAGAATCAACCAAAACAGCACTTTGGCTGATTCTATAACTTGTCCATTACGCAGGACAATGCAAGGGAAATGAATGTGGAGGAGTTTCTTTGAGATGATCATTTTGTAGTACCAAGAAAGTGCTCATGAACCTGGAAAAATCGGTCACCAGCCAATCTGATGAAATCCAGCTATAGAAAGCAGCCATCTAAGGGTGAGTGTTTCCAGCATGGCAAATGTCTAACTGGGGTTTTTGTGGCTTTTAGCATAATTGGGTGTTGCTGGGAGCCAAACCATAAAATTCTGGTTTGGTTGAAGTTGGTAGTTGTTAGCCAGGGGCAGGCTTGTAACTTGGGGTGGGGTGCAGATTTGTTGGGGGAATAACCTGGGGACTGGTGCTAGATGCAGGTCTTGTTGCAAGGGCAACCAGGAGACACAGATCTTGTTGGGGGGATAACCTAGAAATGGGTGCTAGATTCCAGCCTATTAGTTTACTTGAGTTTAAACATAGTTCGGGTTTTCTAAAATGGAGTCTGAACCCAAAAATTTTGGTCTCTCTATGATTCTGCATAAATAATCAGGTTGAAACATTTTCATTAATTCCCTAAAGAAAAATATTATAACAAATGGTTATGTATGCACAGAAACACTATTGGGTGATTCTATTTACAGTTTATCATATATTTGAATACAGTTTGTACATGTAAGTAAAATGGCATAAAGTGGATACACATGTATGTACACATAGGCACACATACTGTCAAAAAAATTCTCACAATGTTGGTGAAGTTTGATGTCTCCATCACTTATAGAGTAAGTTGGCAAATATTGAAACCATTGTTACTAGGCTATTCTCAATACAATAAAATAGTTTACAATTCTAATTAGCACACATAACTGCATGTTTAACTTATAATTGTATAAGCAGATACTTGTTTTTATATATTTCAAAGAATTTGTGCTCTTTTTCTCCAGATATTTTTCTGTTTTAATCAGGTTTTAATATGGAAATATACTTGTAAATATTGTTAAAATAATACATAATTAATCAATATGATATATGTCCCTATGCTTCTCTTTTTGTGTGTTTTGATATATTTTTTAAAATTTTTATTGGTAATTTTATTTATTTACATTTCAAATGTTATCCCCCTTCCTGGTTTCCACTCTGCTAACCCCCTATGCCACCCTTCCCCACCCTGCTTCTAGGAAGGTGCTCCCCACCCACCCACCCTCTCCTGCCTTACCACCCTAGCATTCCCCTATGTTGGGGCATCCAGCCTTCACAGGACTAAGGGATTCCCCTCTCATTAATGCCAGATAAGTCCATCTTCTGCTACATATGCAGCTGGAGCCATGGATCCCTCCATGTGTATTCTTTGGTTCGTGGTTTAGCCCCAAATGCCAAGAGGCTCCCAGTACCCAACAGGGATAACCTTAGCTAAACTACCTAACAAAGGGGAACAAAGGGGAGAGAAAACCTGTAGAGACCATATCCAGAGGTTAGGCACAGCTCCTGCTTGAGGGATGGGGCCACCCACCCTTCTAAAATATTTTTACCCTTAATTGCTCCTATCTAAAGGAAATACAGGAAAAAGAGTGGAGCAGAGACTGAAGGAAAGACCATCCAGAGACTGTCCCACCTGGGGATTCATCCTATATGCAAGCACCAAACCCAGTCACTATTGCTGATTCCAGGAATAGTGCTTGCTGACAGGAGCCTGATATGGCTGTCTCCTGAGAGGCTCTACCAGAGCCTTACTGATACAGATGTGGATGCTTGGAGCCAACCATCAGACTAAGCACAGGGACCCCAGTGGAGGAGTTAGGGGAAGAACTGAAGGAGCTGAAGGAGTTTGAAACCCCATAGGAAGAACAATAATATAAACCAACCAGACCTCCCAGATGCCTCTATCCTTCTTAAATGTTCTTTTTAAACAAATGTTATTCTATATGTTTTGCCTGCATGTATGTCTGTGCACAATGTGTGCACCAAGTGCCTAAAGAAGCCAGAAGAGGACATTCGATCCCAGGGTAACCGGAATTGCAGATAATATGAGCTGCCAGGCTGGTGCTGGAACCGAGCCCTCATCATCTGGACGGTCAGACATTACTCTGAGCATACACTGAGGCATCTTTTCAGCAAGCTTCATCCTTATTTCACCCATTTTTAAATTAATTGTATTTAAGGTGATCTTGTGGCCATTTTTCATAAGGAATAGATCTTGCTTGCCATCCTGTAGCCATGCATTATTGTTTACTTCACTACATGAAAACCAAACAACCAGCAATGAGCCACCTTTGAAAACTTTCTTCTTACTAAAACATATATTTTTAAATTTGATGTTTTTCTTCTTCTTAACATATTTACATACGCATAAATTATTGTTCATCTTCCTAGTACAACTCTCCTCTTATTGTTTTGTTCATGTTTTGTTATGTGGAATGAAACCTTGTCTGTTGAATAAATTGTCTTATTTGTCAATAGCATTCCTCAGTGATTTTCCTTAAATTCATTCCCCATGCAGCAACTCACTGAACTTTGTTTTTATTCTGTATACACACAAACTGTCCATACATCCTAAAGGATGATTTTCTAGGATTACTTTGGAATAAGTGTCATGATTTATAGTCCAATGATGGCAGAAAAGCAGATGGTGCTAAAACAAGTGTGTCAGTGCTCACCTGATTGCTAGCACCTGAAATTGCTGTCAGGGATAGCCTAGTCTACAGAGCAAAATGTGAGTACTAATTTGTTTCATGCATATAGTATCGTCCCTGTTTTATTTTGGTTTAGTTCATCTTCCTCTGTGACTAAGCAATTCATCATATCTTCAGGTTGTACTACATCTTACTTCTTCGTTTATTCTATATTTGTTTTATCATCACTAGCCTCCTTCTTAAAGCTCATTGTCAAACTTAGAAATGAAAAGGGAGACATAACAACGGAAACTGAAGAAATCCAAAAAATCATCAGATCCTACTACAAGAGCCTGTACTCAACACAACTGGAGAATCTGGAGGAAATGGACAATTTCCTTGACAGATACCAAATACCAAAATTAAATCAGGACCAACTAGACCATCTAAACAGTCCCATAAAGCCTAAAGAAATAGAAGGAGTCATAGAAAGTCTTCCAACCAAAAAAAGCACAGGACCAGATGGTTTCAGTGCAGAATTCTACCAGACCTTCAAAGAAGAGTTAACACCAATACTCTTCAAACTATTCCACAAAATAGAAACAGAAGGAACACTACCCAATTCCTTCTACGAAGCCACAATTACGCTGATACCAAAGCCACACAAAGATCCAACAAAGAAAGAGAACTTCAGACCAATTTCCCTTATGAACATCGATGCAAAAATACTCAATAAAATTCTTGCCAACCGAATCCAAGAACACATCAAAACGATCATCCACCATGATCAAGTAGGCTTTATCCCGGGAATGCAGGGTTGGTTCAATATACGGAAATCCATCAATACAATCCACTACATAAACAAACTCAAAGAACAAAACCACATGGTCATTTCATCGGATGCTGAAAAAGCATTTGACAAAATTCAGCATCCTTTCATGCTTAAAGTCTTGGAGAGAACAGGAATTCAAGGCCCATACCTAAACATAGTAAAAGCAATATACAGCAAACCGGTAGCCAGCATCAAACTAAACGGAGAGAAACTTGAAGCAATCCCACTGAAATCAGGGACCAGACAAGGCTGCCCCCTTTCTCCTTATCTTTTCAATATTGTACTTGAGGTACTAGCTCGGGCAATTCGACAACATAAGGAGGTCAAAGGGATACAAATTGGAAAGGAGGAAGTCAAACTATCATTATTTGCAGACGACATGATCGTCTACCTAAGTGACCCAAAGAACTCCACTAGAGAGCTCCTACAGCTGATAAACAACTTCAGCAAAGTGGCAGGTTACAAAATCAACTCAAGCAAATCAGTGGCCTTCCTATACTCAAAGGATAAGCAGGCTGAGAAAGAAATTAGGGAAATGACCCCCTTCACAATAGCCACAAACAATATAAAGTATCTTGGGGTGACTCTTACCAAACATGCGAAAGATCTGTATGACAAGAACTTCAAGACTCTGAAGAAGGAAATGGAAGAAGACCTCAAAAAATGAGAAAACCTCCCATGCTCATGGATCGATAGAATCAATATAGTTAAAATGGCCATTTTGCCTAAAGCACTATACAGATTCAATGCAATACCCATCAAAATCCCAACTCAATTCTTCACAGAGTTAGAAAGAGCAATTTTCAAATTCATCTGGAACAACAAAAAACCCAGGATAGCTAAAACTATTCTCAGCAACAAAAGAAAATCTGGGGGAATCAGTATCCCTGACCTCAAGCAATACTACAGAGCAATAGTGTTAAAAACTGCATGGTATTGGTACAGTGACAGGCAGGAGGATCAATGGAACAGGATTGAAGATCCAGAAATGAACCCACACACCTATGGCCACTTGATCCTCGACAAAGAGGCTGAAAACATCCAATGGAAAAAAGATAGCCTTTTCAACAAATGGTGCTGGTTCAACTGGAGGTCAGCATGCAGAAGAATGCGAATTGATCCATCCTTGTCTCCTTGTACTAAGCTCAAATCCAAATGGATCAAGGACCTCCACATAAAGCCAGACACTCTGAAGCTAATAGAAAAGAAACTGGGGAAGACCCTTGAGGACATCGGTACAGGGAGAAAGTTTCTGAACAGAACACCAATAGCGTATGCTCTAAGAGCAAGAATTGACAAATGGGACCTCATAAGGTTACAGAGTTTCTGTAAGGCAAAGGACACCATCAAGAGGACAGATCGGCAACCAACAAATTGGGAAAAGATCTTCACCAATCCTACATCAGATAGAGGGCTAATATCCAATATATATAAAGAACTCAAGAAGTTAGACTCCAGAAAACCGAACAACCCTATTAAAAAATGGGGTACAGAGTTAAACAAAGAATTCTCACCTGAAGAACTTCGGATGGCGGAGAAGCATCTTAAAAAATGCTCAACTTCATTAGTCATTAGGGAAATGCAAATCAAAACAACCCTAAGATTTCATCTTACACCAGTCAGAATGGCTAAGATTAAAAATTCAGGAGACAGCAGGTGTTGGAGAGGGTGCGGAGAAAGAGGAACACTCCTCCACTGCTGGTGGGGTTGCAAATTGGTACAACCACTCTGGAAAGCAGTCTGGCGGTTCCTCCGAAAACTGGGCACCTCACTTCCAGAAGATCCTGCTATACCACTCCTGGGCATATACCCAGAGGATTCCCCACCATGTAATAAGGATACATGCTCTACTATGTTCATAGCAGCCCTATTTATAATTGCCAGATGCTGGAAAGAACCCAGGTATCCCTCAACAGAAGAGTGGATACAAAAAATGTGGTATATCTACACAATGGAGTACTATTCAGCCATTAGAAACAATGAATTCATGAAATTCTTAGGCAAATGGATGGAGCTAGAGAACATCATACTAAGTGAGGTAACCCAGACTCAAAAGGTGAATCATGGTATGCACTCACTAATAAGTGGTTATTAACCTAGAAAACTGGAATACCCAAAACATAATCCACACATCAAATGAGATACAAGAAGAAAGCAGGAGTGGTCCCTGGTTCTGGAAAGACTCAGTGAAACAGTATTTGGCAAAACCAGAACGGGGAACTGGGAAGGGGTGGGAGGGAGGACAGGGGAAGAGAAGGGGGCTTACGGGACTTTCGGGGAGTGGGGGGGGGCTAGAAAAGGGGAAATCATTTGAAATGTAAATAAATTATATCGAATAAAAAAAAACTTAAAAAAAAAGCTCATTGTCATGTCTTTTCTGTGCTTATGAACAATTAATGCATTCTTTCAAACTGAAATGCTACAAACTTTAGAAATATTAAATACACAGGACATGTTTTATGTGCTAGTAGTAAATCGAGATTTTAGGGATTACTAAGTAAATAACAAATAATCAGTTTATGGGGAATGTTCTGATCATCCATGTCTGAAAAAGGAAACAAAACGAATGCCTGTGTTGTCATATTTGACCCATTAGTTATAAATGCTCTTTTGTATACAGTATTGAAGGGGATGGATTGTCTTCCTCAATATCTGATGTAGTCACTCAAAGACCTGTACATTCCATCAGGGTGTAAGAAGATGAGAATTTTGTCTTAACATATTGCATTATATCAAAATAAGGGGAGACATTTAAACTAAGCCTGAATGGAGCGCCTCCCTTCCAGTACCACAAAACAATATTCAGTATCATAACACATGGAATATTTGAAGCTCAAATGGATCCTTCCATCCAAATGAAATAGATTAGATTGTGATTACAGGCATAACCCAGATGGCTACAAGACTTACACTAATCTTATATCAATATTATTTCCCTTGTATTCTGACTCAAATTCTTTGTCTCATTTTGTGCAGCGTTATGGAAAAGAAAAATTTTCCACACATTTTGTGTCTTTGTGTGTGTGTGTGAGAGAGAGAGAGAGAGAGAGAAGAGAGAGAGAGAGAGAGAGAGAGAGAGAGAGAGTGTGTTTCATCTCTTTTTCCATGTCCCATTTTTAAAAGATTTATTTTCTATTTTCTGTCTATGAAAGTCTGGTCTGAAAATATGTATACTTCATCTGTGCAGAAGAAGCCAGTAGAGAACGAGTAATTCCCTGGAACTATAGTTACAGACAGTTGTGAGCCACCATGTGGTGCTGGAGATTAAACTCAGGCCATATGTAAGAGTGGCCAGAACTCTCTATTCTGAGCCATATCTCCAGTCCCTGTCATGACTTATTTAAACAACTGTCTTCTAAATTGTAATGACTTTTTAAGAAACTTGTACATTTTTAATTTAGAAAGTATATTAATACTATCCCCTTTAAAAACTAAAGTGCAAAACCGTGGGTAAAGATTCATTTAAAAATTCTTCATCTGTAACCCCCATCATTTGCATTAACCAGTATTTCTATTTTTTTTCTCAATAGCTTTTTCTGCGTGTACTTACTATCTTTGGAATGGTATTTGGCAGACATTTTAATTCTTATCTTAGTTGTTAGTCTGTTTACCTTTTGAGAACTTTCTTCTTGTCAAATTACTGTAGGCAGTGGTTCTCACCCTGCCCGATGCTGTGACCCTTTAACACTGTTCCGCATGTTGTGTTGAACCACATCCATAAAATTTTTCACTGCTACTTCATAACTGTAATTTTGCTACTGTTATGAATTGTAATCTAAATATCTGATATGCAAACCCTCAAAGGGGTCTTGACCCACAGATTGAGAACCACTGTGTTAGATCTTCATACCAACATGTATACAGTTGCCAAATAAAAAACAAAAACAAAAAACAAAAAAACAAACAAACAAACAAACAAAAAATACCTTGGGAAATATCCTAAATATGTTTGTTACAAATAATATGTTTAAAGTATTCATAATCATCCTTCCCAACAACAATTACAATTTTACTACCTTAGATATCCTCATGTTACTCTTATAAACATACATGTTCCTCATGATAATAGCTACAGTGCAAACTCACATCTTAGATCACTGTTGCCTTTCTGAACATCCTATACACACTACTTCAGTGTGTCATTATTTGGGCTTAAGTTCACAGTATCTAATTTTAATAATGTTTTTTAATCTTTAAAATTATCAAAGAGATAAATATATGATAATTTATAAATCTAGTTTAGGTTTTTATTATATTTGATTTTGCTTATTGATATTTAATCAGCTTAAAACAAGTATTTATCTTCTGATGGGTATAAATATATACTAATGTTTTCTTTATTATCTAGGAGCATAATTGCTAGTACATTGGGTTGATGTGTGTGCTGGTTAATACCTTATCATTTTGGAACATACTGACGTAACCAGGAAATAGGAAAAATAAATTTGTAAAATGCCACCATCTGATTAGCCTAACACCAAGTCTGTGGGAAAGTTTCTTGATTAATTACTGCTGTAAAAAGGCCCAGCTTACGGGAGTGGTACCTTCACAACAGGTGTTTCTGAATTGTATAGGAATTCTGGTTGATACAGCCATAGGAGAACAAGTTAGTAAGCAGTACTCCAGTGTCTCATTAGATCTGTTAGGTTTGGGTTTCTGGGGATGGGCTGGGGATCAGGAAAGAGGATAACATTTGCAATGTAAATAGATAAAATATCCAATTAAAAATATTTTATTATTCACTTTACATTGCAATCATAATTCCCCTCCTCCAAGTCACCCCCTCACACAGCGCCTCCCTCCTTTCCCCTCTTGCCTTCTGAGAAAGGCGAGGTTCCCCCAACCCCCCCCATCCCCCCCCCCATCCCCCCCCCCCCCGCACTGGGTATCACTCCACCATGGCACATCAGGTCACTGCTCTCCCACCTAGGCCAGACAAGGCAGCCTAGTTAGAGGAACAGGATGCAGAGGCAGACAACAGACTCAGGGACAGCCTCACTCCAGTTGTTGGGGGACCTGCATGAAGACCAAGCAGCACATCTGTGTGTTTTTGTGTCTAGATTGCTGCCTTGCTTGAGTTCTTGCGTTGACTCCCCCACTGATAGATTGTGATCAGGATGTTTTAGGCAGATAACCCCTTCCCTCCCCAAGTTCTTTTGATCATTGGTGTTTATCACAGCAATGGAACCAAACCAGGATAGTTTGCTCAGCTGTTTTAATATTAAATTGTTTCCACAAAGATCTCATGATTTATATCCATCGACTAGCAATGCGTAAAACTTTCATTTTTCACTAACTTCAATTCTTAGTTTTTCCTTGGTACTGCTTTTATAGATATTTATGGCTATGTCAATGTAAATATGCTCTTTATTTTCCTGATGAATGATGTTAATTTTTTCTGTGCCACCACATTGTCCATTTATCAGTCCTCTTAATGCCTATTCAAGCATTCTGCCTCACTTTATAAAGAATTTTATAATGCCATTAATTTATGAGGCATTTTAATTATGAATATATAGTAAGATAAATATATTGTAAATATATTTTTCTGTCTGTAATTTTTTGAACTTTATATGTATTTTTCAAAAGATAGAAGACCTCAATATTAATTAAATCCACAGAACCAATCTTATATGCTTAATGGTTTTAAAAAGAATGTTTATTTTCCACAACTCCAATAATATACTTGCACATTCCTTCTATAAGTATTTTCATTTGCCATAATAAGATGTATTTTGAATTATGTTTACTGAATAATATATAAAAAACTATAGTTCTAGTTCATATTTTTATATGTTTATTTGATTTTGCAATGATTTTTTTTCTAAAACAGATTGCTGAACAGGGGAATCATCCTTACAAGTGTGTACTGTGCCTTTGATATATACATTACTTTATACTGGAATTATTTATTTTCTTTCCACTAATATTTTCGTCTTGATAAATTTTAGTTTAATGTCATTCTACTTATTGTTTAAATATTCTAACTCACCACAGTTTTTGTGAATTTTAAAATGTAATGGATAATTTCCACAAAACATGGTTATTAGATTTCTGGATATAATTATCAATTGGACTGTATAACATATGAGATAATGCAAAGTTATTTGAATGTGGAATTGCAAATGCTGTCACATAGTTTGCTTCTTTATTAGTCTTCTATCTTTGTCATTGACATTGTCTAGAACTTAATGAGATAACCTTGACTACACTTCATTAGATCTATGACAATGTCTATAGTTGATACCATTATAAAGGCAATTTAAATTTTATAGCTCAAGTTTTAGTTTCCAGGAACATTAAAAATATGTACTGTGATAATCACTAAGGTTGTGTTTCATATATAAGTGAGACAATAATATCACAGATTCTGAAAAATGTTTTTATCAAAAGTCAGGAGTCTAAATTATTGAAAGTACTTGTGATTCTTTTAGAGATTCTTTTAGACTTATTTTCTAGAACCCACATAGCTGCTCGCAACTCTTGAATGAAACTCCAGTTCCAGAGGATTTGATGATGCTATCTTTTGACTTATGAAGGCACCAGGTATGCATGGGGAATCCAGAGATATATGCAGGTAGAACACAAAGCACATTAAAAAATAAGAGCAAATAAATAACTTAAATGTTTAATTAAATATTTTAGAATTTCACACATCATATTTTGAGCATACTCATCGTTTTCTTCTCATTCCTTCTGGCTACATGCCTGATTTCATATTTGTCCAACATTGTGCCTTTATTTGTTTTTTAAAGCCCATCATGTCCAATTAGTTGTGCCTGTGTACTCTGGTATGTGGTCATCCATCAGAGTATGGTAAACCAACCATGGACAATACCTTTAAAAGAGAAACAAGACTCCTGAGCTATGAACTACTAATAACTCCTCAGCCACACAAAACTCAATTTCAAATGGGACAAGAACCACAACATAAGGCCTGATACCTTGAACCTGACAGAATAGAAAGTAGGAAATATACTTGAATTAATAGTCATGGGTAATACCATTTTCTTTTTAAATATAGAACCCTGGTAGGTACTAAGAACAACAATAGAAACCAGGCAGTGGTGGCACACACCTTTAGTCCCAGCACTTGGGAGGCAGACACAGGTGGATTTCGGAGTTCAAGGCCAGCCTGGCCTACAGAGTGAGTTCCAGGACAGCCAGGGCTATAGAGAGAACCCCTGTCTCGAAAAACTAAAAACAAACAAACAAACAAACTCCCAAAAATCCAAAACAAAACAAAAACATTTGAAAAACAGAACCTCATGAAACTAAAATATTTTTATAGAACAAAGGATACCATCATTAAAATGAACAGGTTGCCCACAGAACAGGAAAAACTACTAGTAGTTGCATAGCTGATAGAATACTAGACTGCATAAAGCACTCAGAAAACAATAAAAAAGAAAGCTGAACATCAAGAAAACAATCCACTTAAAAACTATAGCATGAAACTAAATCTTGAACAAAATATAGAAGAAAACGTGCCTACTCTAAGAAGAAAAGACACACCCATGTACGTAAAAGAAGCTTACAAAATGCAAAATTAACAAGACCAGAAAAGCAAATCCACCCAATGAGCCAGATATAGTGATGCAACTATAATGTCTCTGGCATTCAGATGCAGAGGCTGGCACATGAAGGGCAGACAGGGCTATAAACAGAAAAATTCCTGTCAAAATCAATCAATCAATCAATAAACACATATATAAATAATAGAAGAAAAAGAAAAACATATCATCATTAAAAAGCTAAGTACACATAACAAATATCATGTATTAAAAGCTGCAAGAGAAAAATAATGACCCTTGTGTAAAGAAAAGCTCACTAGAATAACAGTTGATTTCTCAATGAAAGCTTTGGAAAAATAGATGGTCCTGGAGAAATACATCCAAGCTCTAAAAACCTGGCGGCAGTCTAGAATAATATACTTAGCAACACTACCTCTTATAATTGCAGGAGAAACAACGGCTTTGCATGAAATAGAAGCCTAAAAACATTCTGTTTCAGAAGGACTTGTCTCCATAGTAGGAGTGTCTCAAAGGTGTTGTATGGAGCTAAATAATAGAAACACTACGGATCAGTTACAGCCAATCTACACTGTAAAATCTTTGTCCCATAAGTTGCTTAATTAGTTTATGCTCTAAAACATTGAATATAGTTAATATTAATCAAAATATATCTATAATGTTGTGATGGTTTGTATATAATTGGCCCAGGAAGTGACCCTATTAGGAGGTATGATCTGGTTGGAGAAGGTGTGTCACTGTGGATGTGGGCTTAAGACCTTCACCCTAGGTACCTGAAAGTCAGCCTTCTACTAGCAGCCTTCAGATGAAGATGTAGAATTCTCAGCTCCTCTGGAACCATATCTGCCTAGATGCTGCCATGTTTCTGCCTTGATGAAAATGGACTGAACCTCTGAGCCTGTAAGCCAACCCCAATTAAATGTTGTCTTTTATAAAACTTGCATTGGTCCTGGTGTCTGTTCACAGCAGTAAAACCCTTACTAAGACAGAAGTTGGTACCAGAAGTGGGGTATTTCTGTGATAGGCATGGCCATGTGTTTGTTTGGAAGAATGTGGATTTGGGGACTTTGGATTTGGAAAACCATGAAATGCTTTTAGTGGGGCCTAATGGGCCAGTCTAATAGGAATATGGAAGACAGTGGTGCTGAGGGTGATTTGAACTGTGTAGGCCTGATGGCCCAAGAGTTTTCAGTGGAGAACTTTAATATGTGGCTGAGAGACTGTATTTGTGCTGTTTTGGTGAAGAATATGGCTTCTTTTTGCCATTGTTTGAAGTGACTGCCTAGGGCTAAGGTAAAGAGATTTATATTAATTGCATCTGCAAAGGAAGTCTCAAAAAAGCCCAACAAAGATTTTGTTATCTGGTTAAATCTGATGAAGAGAATTTTGAACAAACATAGCAAGCCAGTAAGAAACATCCCTCCATGGCCTCTCCATCAGCTCCTGCTTCCTAACCTGCTTGAGTTCCAGTCCTGACTTTCTTTAGTGATGAACAACAGCATGGAAGTGTAAGCTGAATAAACCCTTTCCCCAACTTGCTTCTTGTTCATGATGTTTGTGCAGGAATAGAAACCCTGACTAAGACAAATGTGTTCATATTTAAGCTAAGATGTATTCAAACCCAAGAGCTTCTTCTTATAAATGATAAAAATGGATAAAGTGGATATGTTATAAATTCTGGTGTCCCACAATTTTACCCAAGTAGGAATCCTCACATTTATGTAGAAAGAAACCTTCAGAAGAAAAAGCCTGTATCACTTATTTCTATTGGCTACTAAAATTTTTCTCAGTTCATAAAACAGTGCCTTGGAGACTTTGCTCTTTGAAATTAAAAGAATTTAAAAATTCATAGATATTAATTAGTTAATTATTTTTAATTAGTTAAATACTAATATAAAACAAGATGAACACAAAAGAGCATACTCAAACAGTTGCCTCAAGGTGTTTTCAGAATTCATTCTAGTTAAGGAAAGTTAACAAGAGTTATTATCTGCATTTTAATTTTAATTATATAATAAAAGTGAGATAGATGTAATAAAATAATGATTCATTTTAATGTAATCCATTTTAGCCTTGTTAACTTAATGCAACCTAGAGTCACATGAGAGGAGCAGCCTCATTTGAGGACTTGCCTAGATCAGTTAGTCAATGGGCATTTCTGTGATGATTGTCTTGATTATTAATTCCATTATGATTGTTAATTAAAAATTGCCTGACCTATTATTGTTTCTTCTACAAGGTCCTACTTGAATCTCTGCCCTAACTTCCCAAATGACAGAAGTATAAACCTGGAAGTATAAACCAAATAAGCCTCACTTTGCCAAATTGCTTTGTGCCAGTGTGTTTTATAATAGCATCAGAAAGCAAGCTAGAACAACTGGTAAAGGTTATTGATCTAGAATATGTAAACATGTGGTAGAGTTTGTTATCTGAGAAATATCTGTGCTCCACGCTATTCAGTATACTTCAATAGAAAGCTGCTATCATCACAGATAAATATGGCTTTTCTGGACTATACTCACATTTCTCGATATTGGACAAGTGGACGGATCGTGCCTAAAATGGAAAGAACACAACCCTATGTGTTCTCATACAGTTGTAGTGTGAATAAATAAAAATAAAGTTGGAAAATCAAAATGGGCCAGGAGAAGAACTTGAAGCCTTTATCTTCAGATGTAACTGTTTTTGCGCTATTCTCTTAACTTAAATACTTTTGACATGAAGTTCTAATATTAGGTAAGTACAACTACAAAGAGTTACTAAAAGAGCTGCAAATAGGTATTTAATTCCATGGCAAGTAGCATGTGTTTGCCCTTTACTCTTTTTCATAGTAATTTATGGTACTTTTAACATGATTTTATAGTTATGAATATAATAAAAATGTTTTATGATATCTACATACTTAGTGACGAGACACCACATTTTTAACCCCTGCAAGAAGAGCAGTCTGTGCTGCATGCAGAAGAATGCGAATTGATCCATTCTTATCTCCTTGTACTAAGCTCCACATAAAACCAGACACTCTGAAACTAATAGAAAAGAAATTGGGGAAGACCTTTGAGGATATGGGCGCAGGGTAAAAGTTCCTGAACAGAACACCAATAGCTTATGCTCTAAGATCAAGAATTGGCAAATGGGACCTCATAAAATTACAAAGTTTCTGTAAGGCAAAGGACACCATCAAAAAGACAAATTGGCAACCAAGCAATTGGGAAAGGATCTTCACCAACCCTACATCAGATTGAGGGCTAATATCCAATGTATACAAAGAACTCAAGAAGTTAGACCCCAGAAAGTCAAATAACCCTATTAAAAATGGGGTACAGAGCTAAACAAAGAATTTTCACCTAAAAAACTTCAGATGGCTGAGAAGCATCTTAAAAAATGTTCAACCTCATTAGTCATTAGGGAAATGCAAATCTAAATAACCCTGAGATTTCAGCTTATACCAGTCAGAATGGCTAAGATCAAAAACTCAGGAGAAAACAGGTGCTGGCAAGGATGTGGAGAAAGAGGAACACTCCTCCACTGCTGGTGGGGTTGCTGGTGGGGATACAACCACTCTAGAAATCAGTCTGGCAGTTCCACAGAAAACTGGGCACGTCACTTCCAGAGGACCCTGCTATACCACTCCTGGGCATGTATCCAGAGGATTCTCCAGCATGTAATAAGGATACATGCTCCACTATGTTCATAGCAGCCCTATTTATAATAGCCAGAAGCTGGAAAGAACCCAGGTATCCCTCAGTGGAGGAATGGATACAAAAAATGTGATATATATACACAATGGAGTACTATTCAGCCATTAGAAACCATGAATTCATGAAATTTTTAGACAAATGGATGGAGCTGGAGAACATCATACTAAGTGAGGTAACCCAGTCTCAAAAGATGAGTTGTAATATGCACTCACTGATAAGTGGATATTAGCCTAGAAACTTGGAATACCCAAGTCATAATCCACATATCAAATGATGTCCAAGAAGAACAGAGGAGTGGCCCCTGGTTCTGGAAAGACTCAGTGCAGCAGTACAGGGCAAAACCAGAACAGGGAAGTGGGAAGGGGTGAATGGGGGAACAAATAGAGGGAAGAGGGCTTATGTGACTTTTGGGGAGCGGGCAGGCAAGGAAATGGGAAACCATTTGAAATGTAAATAAAAAAATACATCGAAAAAAAAACTAAAAAAAGAAACAGTGTAAAGATCTTCTTGGAACTGGTCTCTATGTCATTGATGTCTTGAGACAGGGGTACCCTCAAAGGTCATATAAGATTTCTGAGAAAGTTCCTTGTGATTATACACAGTCATATACACAGTACACAAATATATTATAAATATCTCTCTGGGATCAGAGCAACATACTTGTTTTGTTTTGTTTGTTTTGTTTGGAGACAGGGTTTCTCTGTATAGCCCTGGCTGTCCTGAATCTCATTCTGTAGACCAGGCTGGCCTCCACCTCAGAAATCTACCTCCTTATGCCGCCCTAGTGCTGGGATTAAAAGTAAGTACCATCACTGTCCGGACTAACATACTTTCTTTTTATAGATTAACTCAGAAAGAAAACTCATTTGTTGTGTTTGATAAAGTGTTTATTTATTCAAACACTTTACCAGTAAAAGAAACTACTGATTCATGTAGAGATAATGTCTTGTGTACTGTTGGAAGCATTACCTGTCAATAAAAATCTGATGACCAATAAGCTGAGGCAGGATTAGAAGATGGGACATCTGACAGAGAGAGGGAAATCTGGGATAGATTTCCTGCCCAGACTCTGAGGAAGTCAGATATATGACTGTGAGGAGAAGTAACTAGACAAGTGGTCAATGTAATATAGTATAAATGGGCAAATATAAGTTATGAAGACATGGAAAGAGGCCTAGTTTATAGCCTAAACAGTTTTTAATAAAGAATAAACCTCTGAGTTGTAATTCAGTAACTGGGGAACTGGTAGAAAATCCTGTGGTCACATATCCAATCACTGATCTCAGCTCTCAAGAATAATTTTTAAAATGTAGTGGCTTTGTAGGTAAGCCCTTAGTTCAGGTGAGAGGACACTATGGTGCAAAAAGGATTACTATATGATTAGGCAATGTACGCACTGATTTCTCTAAGCATAGATAAGCTATGTCTCTGGGGTAGCCTAGATGTTTTCTTGATTTTGGTTATTAAAAAGATAGGAAAGTAGGCACTGCCCCCTCACTTGCTAGAGACAATGTATATCCCCTATTTTTGTCATTGTTTTAATATCCACAACATACTAAAAGATTATAATCTATAGACATAATAAAACAACACTGGGTGCTAGCCGTCCTAACAGTACAGGTAAGTCACTTAACTCTTCAAAGACTATCCTTCAACTCTGTCATAAAGAGATTTACCACTGGCTGTTGATGTGTCATCTTCAAAATTTTGAATTCATGGGATGCTTCCAGAAACACAGTAAAAAAATAATTACAAAATATATGGCCATACAAATTTTATACAGTCAATTTTAGTTGAGACATTAAATTAAATCATTAAATGTCATGATTTTGTTCATTCTGAGGATTACATGGAAGATATGATATAACCATAGCATAGAACTCAAAAAAAACCCCACATAATTAACAATAGCATCGTCATTTTCAGGTTCTCTATTATTTATCAGTTGGAAAATCCAGTTCAAAGATCATGAATGATAAATGAGATAAATATAATTTCTCAAGCCACCTAGCAATTTTTTTAAAAAAATTTATATCAGGTTTTTACACCTTTACATAAAGGTTTGTAGCATTAAAGTCTTCTTCAAATAGGATTTTTGTCCATAATATTCTGCAATTATAACTTTATCTTGGGCCTGAGAATGTTTCTGCAGACATTCTCAAAGCTGGCTTTCTGTTGGCATTACCCTTCTTGTCAGTTGTAAATTGTCTTATACATATATTCCTCATTGAGTTTATGTAGTGTTCTGTTGGTCTTTAAGTATGCTATGCACAAACTGTGCTGCGGCATAACAAATAACACTCATAAACTTTCAGGTGCTTTGTAATCTTATGCATCTGATACACAAGCTTCAAAACAACAAAGCAATGTGCTCAGCACCTTCGATGCTTCCAAACTAGAATCATGATGACAGTTCTTACATGCATTGCTGAACAGAAAAAGTAGATGATGCTATACTTGTAAAGTATCTTCATTTTAATTCAAACTCTGTGTGTTTCCATCATCCATGTGTTAAATAGAGACAATATCTCTGCCTGTTAAATCTGTACCCTGGGGATAGAAGAGCTGAATATAACAATTTCAAGGGTTGTTGTTTGTTTGTTTGTTTTATTTTTGTTTTTGGGGGCACCTTTTATCTTGTACATTTATTTATTTTCCAAAGATTTTATTTTTTCTTGGTTACTTCTACCTAACTATGATAGTTATTTTCTCCAACCAAGTATAGTGTTTATTCCAATCAACAAAAGAGGTGAATCATAAACTATTGTTTAAGTTTATTAGAAAGGCATGTGAAGCCAATGTTAACAGAAACCAGAGTTTCCATTAGCAAATGGGGAAAGCTAATTTCAAGTGTTATTAGCATGAATTTGTTGACATGGTTTTGTTCATTGGCAATTGAGGCATTTAAGGTTAGAAGTGAGCAAAAAAAGAAGGTGTTTGCTACAAAACAAGATAGAACTGTGAATGAGTGCAGGGATAAAAACCATGCAGGGCACTCCTGGAGAGAGTCCATAGAAAAGGGAAATTTGGAACAGATCAATGTATTAAGTGTGAAGTCTGCCTAGATCATCATCAATGCTACATTTTTGTGTCACTAGAACAGAAACTATACTTTTCAGCCTCCCACAAAATCAGCAGTTTATTTTTAACAGTTCTTGCTAAGGGTAGTGATGTTTTGTTTCTTGATCTCATACATAAGCTATTTTCTATGTGTGACTTCCCAGTTTCTATCTTGTTGGCATGCAATAAAACCCAGCAAGTTCTATGATATTGCAAGTGGCATAAGCCCCACCACTTGGAGATTCTTAGGAAGACTAATTATCTGCCTAATAATCACAAAAGTATGTTAGATGTTCAAGGTATTTATTTGACTCGGAAATAATCCCTGTTACTGAACCCATAAATTTTGAAGCTGCTTATTAATAAGAACCAGATCACAGATACACCATTTTTTTTCATTTTTCTTTATCCTAGCTTTTCAGACTGTGTAACGCAGACTTGATCTTTTGTACTATTACATACCTCTGCTGATTTTAAAAATACTACTTTTGTGTTGCCAGTTAAGGGTATGTCAAGCTATTGTGGAGGAAATCAACCTCTAAATGCAGTACACATTCATTTTGTTCCACTCTTGAGTCATTACTGGTAATGATTTTAATATTTTGGAAAATAGTTTAAAATTTCCAAACTTCTAAACGTTGCCATGAAGTTAGACATCTACCTGCACACTTCTTATCATGTGAAAGTTTCAAAAATATTATTTCAGCTGTTTTCACTGAAGACCTGAGATGTTCAGAAAGAAACACAATGGTCATTGAAATGTAATAAAATGTACACTGTAAATAGGTCTCACCATGGCACAAGAGGTCTCAGAATGGTATCAGTAAATGTGCATCCACATCTCCCACAGAATACAGAAACATTTAACAGAATAGGTGAGGGTGAAGGGGCTCAGAATGCTGGGCATCTTCATAATAGGCAAAACCCAAGGAAATAAACGGTTCTCTCCATCATACCGCAGAACAATTTTTATCAACACTATCTAAATTATTTCTTTAATAGTTTTACACTTTAATGCATAATATTCCAAAACAGATCAATATAATTCGGCTTCACTTTGCCCATTAATATCTTCCATCTTAAGGCAAAAGTTCAGTTTCTAGTCAAATGAAAGAAGGACTAAAATATACGCAGCTCCTGGGGTTCCAACTTGGAAAAGGCAACATCCCAGGGAAAGCTGCCCTCCCAGTGATTAGAAAATTGAATGCAGCTTTTAATCTTCGATCTTCCCACATTGCTGTTCAATTTAATGTTCTGTTTAGGGATTCCTGCGGAGCCATATCACTGCACAAATACCCAGAAAACTCCCAGAGTGACAATTAGTCATTGAGAAACAGTCAGCGTGAGGAGAGAGCAAGGGGCTGCTTCAATAGTAGGAGATTAAAGGGTACATAATCAACAAGATTTTACTTAAATTGATTTCTTAATGTAACATGACCTGACTTAGTATTCAAAATATTATCAAACAACATTGTAGACTTCTCTCCAAAATTTTTATTTTTAAATATCTAGTTGTGATAAGAGAAACTCATAGGATTTTAAAAGTAGCCACTCTCACTGAGGATCTGATCAATCAAAGAAAGTACAATGCTACTTTGAAGTCTTTAACATACTTTTCTTTTTTGTTTTCTTTTTTTAGTTATTTTTTTTAATTTCTATATTCTTTGTTTACATTACAAATGCTTTCCCCTTTCCAGGTTCCCTCTTGCCTCACCCCACGCCCCATCAGTCTCATACACCCTCTTCCCTCCTTCCATTTCCCAATCAGCCCCCCGCCCCCCATTTCTCTGTCCTGGTATACCACTACAATGCTGGATCAAGTCTTTTCAGAACCAGGGCCCTCTCCTTCCCTCTTCTTGGGCATCATTTGATATGCAAATTGTGTTTTGAGAATTCAGAACTTCTGGGCTAATTAATATCCACTTATCAAGGATTGCATTCCATATGTATTCTTTTGTGATTGGGTTACCTCACTTAGGATGATATTTTCCAGTTCCAAACATTTGCCTAAGAATTTCATGAATTCATTGTTTTTAATGGTTGAGTAGCATTCCATTGTGTAAATATATCACATTTTCTGTATCCATGCCTCCATTCAGGGACATCTGGGTTCTTATCAGCTTCTGGCTATTATAAATAAGGCTGCTATGAACTTAGTGGAGCATGTGTTCTTATTGCATGCTGGGGAATCCTCTGGGTTTATGGCCAGGAGAAGTATAGCAGGATCCTCCAGAAGTGTCGTGCCCACATTTCCGAGGAACCCCCAGACTGATTTCCAAAGTGGTTGTACCATCTTGCAATCCCACCAGCAGTGGAAGAGTGTTCCTCTTTCTCCATATCCTTGCCAATACCTGCTGTCTCCTGAGTTTTAAAACAGCCGTTCTGACTGGTGTGAGGTGAAATCTCAGGGTTGTTTTGATTTGCATTTCCCTAATAATTAATGATGTTGAACATTTCTTAAGGTGTTTTTCAGCCATCTGAAGTCCTTCAGGTGAAAATTCTTTGTTTAGCTCTGCACCCCATTTTTAGTAGTGTTATTTGGCTCTCTGGGGTCTAACTTCTTGAGTTTTTTGTATATATAGGATATTAGCCCTCTGTCGGATTTAGGATTGGTGAAGATCCTTTCCTAATCTGTTGGTTGACGTTTTGTCCTTTTAACAGTGTCCTTTGCCTTACAAAAACTTTGTAATTTTATGAGGTCCCATTTGTCAATTCTTGATTTTAGAGCATAAGCTATTGGGGTTCTGTTCAGGAACTTTTCCCCTGTGCCTATGTCCTCAAGGGTCTTCCCCAGTTTATTTTCTATTAGTTTCAGTGTGTCAGGTTTTATGTGAAGGTCCTTGATACATTTGGAGTTGAGCTTAGTACAGGGAGATAAGAATGGATCAATTTGCAGTCTTCTGAATGCTGACCTCCAGTTGAACCAGCACCATTTGTTGAAAAGACTATCTTTTTTTCCACTGGATGTTTTCAGCTCCTTTGTGGAAGATCAAGTGACCAGAGGTGTGTGGGTTCATTTCTGGGTCTTCAATCCTATTCCATTGGTCCACTTGCCTGTCATTGTAAAAATACCATGCAGTTTTTAACACTTTTGCTCTGTAGTAATGTTTGAGGCCTAGGATACTGATTTCCCCAGAAGTTCTTTTACTGTTGAGAATAGTTGTAACTATCCTTGGTTTTTTGTTATTCCAGATGAATTTGAGAATTGTTCTTTCTAATTCTAGGAAGAACTGAGTTAGGATTTTGATGGGGATTGTGTTTAATCTGTAGATTGCTTTTGGCAAGATGGCCATTTTAACTATATTAATCCTACCAATCCATGAGCATAGAAGATTTTTCTATTTTCTGAGGTCTTCTTTGATTTTCTTTCTTCAGAGACCTGAAGTTCTTGCCATACAGTTCTTTCACTTGTTTGGTCAGAGTCACACCAAGATATTTTATGTTGTTTTTGGCTATTGTGAAGGGTGTCATTTCCCTAATTACCTTCTCAGTCTGCTTATCCTTTGCATATAGGAAGGCTACTGATTTGCTTGAGTTGATTTTATAACCAGCCACTTTGCTGAAGTTGTTTATCAGCTGTAGGAGTTCTCTGGTAGAGTTTTTTGGGTCACTTATATATACTAACATATCATCTGCAAATAGTGATAGTTTGATTTCTTCATTTCCAATTTGTATCCCTTTGGCCTCCTTATGTTGTCTAATTATTCTAGCTAGGACTTCAAGAACTATATTGAAAAGATATGGAGAGAGTGGGCAGCCTTGTCTAGTCCCTGATTTTAGTGGGATTGCTTCAAGTTTCTCTCCATTTAGTTTGGTGTTGGCTAGCGGTTTGCTGTATATTGCTTTTACTATGTTTAGGTCTGGGCCTTGAATTCCTGTCCTTTCCAAGACTTTCAGCATGAAAGGATGCTGAATTTTGTCAAGTGCTTTTCCAGCATCCAATGAAATGACCATGTGGTTTTTTTCTTTGAGTTTGTTTATGCAGTGGATAGCATTGATGGATATCCATATATTTAACCAGCTCTGCATCTCTGGGATGAAGCCTACTTGATCATGGTGGATGATCGTTTTGATGTGTTCTTGAATTTGGTGGGCAAGAATTTTATTTAGTATTTTTGCATCAATATTCGTAAGGGAAATTAGACTGAAGTTCTCTTTCTTTTTTGTATCTTTGTTTGGTTTTGGTATCAGAGTAATTGTGGCTTCCTAGAATGAGATAAGTAGTGTTCCTTCTGTTTCTATTTTGTGGAATAGTTTGAAGAGTGTTGGTGTTAAGTCTTCTTTGAAGGTCTGATAGAATTCTGCACTGAAACCATCTGGTCTTGTGGTTTTTTTTTTTTTTTTTTTTTTTTTTTTTTTTTTTTTTTTTTTTTTTTTGTTGTTGTTGTTGTTGTTGCAAGGCTTTCTATGACCCCTTCTATTTCTTTAGGGTTATGTGTCTCTTTAGATGATCTATTTGATCCTGATTTAATTTTGGTATTTTGTAATCTATCTAAGAAATTATCCATTTCCTCCAGATTCTCCAGTTGTGTTGAATATAGGCTTTGGTAGTAGGATCAGATAATTTTTGAATTTTCTCAGTTTCTGTTGTTATATCTCCCTTTTCATTTCTAATTTTGTTAATTTGGATACTGTCTCTGTGCCCTTTGGTTAGTCTGGCTAAGGGTTTATCTATCTTGTTGATTTTTTTTCAAAGAACCAGCTCCTGGTTTTGTTGATTCTTTGTATGGTTCTCTTTGTTTCTACTTGATTGATTTCAGCCCTGAGCTTGATGATTTCCTGTCTTCTTCTCCTCCTGGGTGAATTGGCTTTTTGTTCCCGGGCTTTCAGTTCTGCCATTAATCTTCTAGTGTATGCTCTCTCAATTTTCTTTTTGGTGGCACTCAGGGCTATGAGTTTTCCTCTAAGCATTACTTTCATTGTATCCCATATATTTGAGGATGTTGTGCCTTCCTTTTCGTTAATTTTTAAAAAGTCTTTGATTTCTTTCTTTATTTCTTCCTTGACCAAGGTATCATTGAGTAGAGTATTGTTCAGTTTCCATGTGTATGTGGGCTTTCTGTTGTTTTTGATGTTTTTGAAGACCACTTTTACTCCATAGTGATCTGATAGGAGGCATGGGATTATTTTGATCTTCTTATATTTGTTGAGGTCTGTCTTGTGACCAATTATATGATTGATTTTGGAGAAAGTACCATGAGGTGCTGAGAAAAAGGGATATTCTTTTGCTTTAGGATGAAATGTTTATATATATATATATATATATATATATATATATATATATATATATATATATATATAAAATCTGTTAAAACCAGTTGTTCCAAAGCTTCAATTAGTTTCACTGTGTCGCTGTTTAGTTCCTGTTTTCCTGATTGGTCCATTGATGAGAGTGGGGTGTTAGAGTCACCCACAATTATTGTGTTAGGTGCAATGTGTGCTTTGAGCTTTATTAAGGTTTCTTTTATGAATGAGGGTGCCCTTGCATTTGGAGCATAGATGTTCAGAATTGAGAGTTCTTCTTGGTGGATTTTTCCTTTGAACAGCAAAAAGTGTTCTTCTGTGTCTCTTTTGATGACTTTAGTTTGAAAGTCAATTTTATCTGATATTAGAATAGCTATTCAAGCTTGTTTCCTGAGACCATTTGCTTGCAGAATTGTCTTGCAGCATTTTACTCTAAGGTAGTTTTTGTCTTTGACACTGAGGTGTATTTACTGTATGCAGCAAGATGTAGGGTCCTCGTTACATATCCAGTATGTTAGTCTTTTTATTGGGGAATTGAAATGCCCATTGATGTTAAGAGATATTAAGGAATAGTGATTATTGCTTCCTGTCATTTTTGATGTTAATTTTATATTTGAGTGGTTATCTTCTTTTGAGTTTGATGAAAGAAGGTTACTATCTTGCTTTTTCCACAGTATAGTCTGCTCTGTAGTGGAGCGAAGATGGCTGCGGGGAGTCACTGGAAGTGTTGATCACCACGTAGGGCACAGGGTCCAAGACCAGCTGGCACACAGACAAACCACTGATCTGCCCAGGTCCTGGGCACAGGCAGAAACCCCGCCTGGCTGTTTGTGCTCCCAGAGATCTTAAACTCAGCATATCTTAGTACCTGATGATGCACCTCTGCTCTGTCAGGGAGAGAAGATGGCAGCAGGGAGTCACTCCAAATTCTGATCACCTAGTAGGGCACAGGATCCAAGACTGGCTGGCACACAAACTGCTGATCTGTCCAGGTCCTGGATGTAGGCAGATCCCTGGTGGTTTGCGCCCCTAGAAATCTTAAACTCGGGATATCTCAGTACCTGGTGATGCCCCTCTGTTCTTTCAGGGAGCAAAAATGGAGGCCAACATACTTTTCAAGTTTCAAAGAGATGTGGTCATGTGTAATCCCAAAAAGTTAAATATCAGTTAAAGAAAAAAAAATTAAAGTTATACTTAAAAGAATTATTTTAACATATATTTTTATTGTATTTTAAAAATAATTTTATTAAAATTGCTACATTAAGATGTTATCTATATTTCTAATTTTGAAAATAAAAATGAAAATATTACCAAGCACAAAGAGACACTAGGAACTTTTCAGTATGTTTAGATGGTTTGAGAAGGCATTTACTGTGACATCTAGCATGTGACATGGTGGAAAGTTCACAAACAGGAAAACATCCTAAATGTAGGAAATAAATTTGTGAAGCATAAGAGATCTTTAAAGTAGGAAAAACATTCCGTACGATTTGTGGAGATACAGGCACACACACACACACACACACACACACACACACACACACACAAACATACAGAGTATGATGCAACTATTCTAGAGATTGAGGCAGGAAGATGAAGACTTGATGCTTAGGTATTTTAGTGAGATGCTGTCTTTAATTGTTTTTAAAGAAGCAAAACAAAAAGGGTCTGAGGATACAGTACTTGCCTGGCATGCAGAAGGGCCTAGGCTCCTTCTCTAGTACTGGGGAGCCAGGGAGGGGGGTAAAATTAAACCATGAAAACAAGCAGGAAAACTCATGTGCTAGAGATGCATGTGGATCAGCTAGCATCTAAAGGCAGTATTGAGTAAATTTCACATGTGCATTAGTTGATCATATGCTACATCATTAATAATTCTACTCAACTTATATGTTTTGGAAACTCAATTCCCAAGGATAAATGAAAACAAGTCTGCTATAAATTCATTTTCCAGAAATATATGCAATTGTGTTTTAAAGTAAAATGTATGGAGAATGTTGCTGGTATTAATATTTTTGTTTATTAGTAAGTCTCATATCATAATTTGCTTAAACAAAGTTCACAGTGTGTTTAAAATTAACCTCTTGTCCATTCGATCTTCTACTTTGGTGACCAATACAAAAAGAAGAGTTACACATATCTGAAGATCTGCACCTTCTCCTTGTATTCCATGAGGGTAAATGAAAAGTGCAGTCACTGAGGTTAGTGCATTAGTAGAAGAGGAAACACATTACTAGAACCTGCATAGAAACTGAAAGTAATGTCTTTGGGAGAGCTCTGCCCTAGGTCTCCATTAAAATGAATGTTTTTTTTTTTTGTTTTGTTTTTGTTTTTTGTTTTTTGTTTTTTTTTTTTTTTACTGTCCACAGTAGTCTTCCTAAAAGTCATGACATCTCCCAGATTAAGGTCTGTATACTATGGAAATCACTGGATAAGCCTGTTAAATATATAAAATGACCTGGACATAGAAACCCATAAAAGCAAAACATTCAGTGTGCCAAAGGCTCAGGTAAGCAAGGGAAATCATTGCAAAATGGGTATGAGGTTTCCTCTTGCAGTGATGGTTAGCCTAGTACTATCACCACAGTTGAATCACATTCTGCCATGATTTGAATGGTTACTTTTATGTGTTCTGTAAAATAATGCTTAAATTTTGAGCCCCTAACCCACCCAAGGCTAACACCATTTAACATCCTGTGCTGTAGCAAGAACAGATAAAGGGACTAGAACTCAGGCTGTTCAAGTTGAATGACAGAAGTCACAGAGCATATAGTCACCAGTTCATTGGGTGACTGGTCTTCACAGAAGCAGGAGTGTCAGCGCACACCTGTAATCCCAGAACTCTGGGAAGCAGAGGCAGGCAGATTTCTGAGCTTGAGGCCAGACTGGTCCACAGAGAGAGTTCCAGGACAGCCAGGGCTATACAGAGAAACCCTGTCTTGAAAAAAAAACAAAAACAAAAACAAAACAAGAAAGAAATGATTATTTTTAGGATTAATTACTTAAGTAATTATCTTTCTAACATTTTTGTAGGTAAGCTGTAGTCTTTCTTAATAATCTCTCATTAGTGAGAGTACAGCATTTAGCAATGACCCCTATGAGTGTTGTTGTAGGGTAAGTTACTTTGAATTGTACATTTAGTACAAGAAAGACAGGAAGCCTAATGTGTCTCAAGTGGTAAACAAAGGTCACATATCTGGGAAAGCAGAAATCTGAAAGATTCTTAGGGCCCCTGTTCAGCAGTATAAAAAGAAGTAAACAGGTACTGAGGGTTGAAATGCAGATGGGCCTTCACAGAGAGGGGAGAGAGAGGGAGGGTATGAGGAAGGGAAGGAGGGAGGTAGGGAGGGAGTGAGGGAAGGAGAAAAAGAGATAGATATATAGAAAGATAGATAGATAGATAGATAGATAGATAGATAGAGACAGAGATGGAGACAGAGACAGCGAGACAGAGAGACAAAGATAGAGACAGAAAGACAGAGACAAAGACAGACAGAGACAGACATAGAGAGGAGGGGGTGGAAGGGGAGGAGGAAGAAGAGAGGAGAGGGGGAAGAGGAGGGAGAGGGGAGGAGAAAGGGAAAGAGAGAGGAAGAGGGAGAGAGAAAAAGAGACAGAGGGAGTGGGAGAACAGAGGAATTGTTGGCAAGCTGGTTGCTGCATGGAGAGCTCCCATGTTGCAGTTTTGGGGAGTCATCACCCATGTTAGGGTTGGCTTTCTGAGGATGCAGCTGCTTTTCATTTATTCCTACCCCTTGTAAGTAACTCTTTATGCATAGTCCTCTCAGTTTCCCCAATAAAAATATATTAGTTCCCCAATTAGACACTGGTGCAATAGTCTCTCTTGTCTGCTGTTCACTGCCTGTCTGGTGTAAGACTTGTGGGTTGTATCTCTTCAGGAAAAGTCTGTCACACAACATCTGGTTATGAACCTGGAGAGTCCAACATTAATAAATACAGTTTAAGTGATGGAAATATTCTAAGAATCACGCCTTCACTCTGCATGGCTGCACATATGACTTGAACATATGCTTGCATGGTTTGTGTGAGCCAGTAGACCATCTTCTTTTCAGGCGTGTCATGTATAATGTGTGCTTTGTTTCTCATGTGTCTCCTTATTAGTTCTCTATAAATAAATAAATAAATAAATAAATAAATAAATACATAAATAAACCTGACCACTTGCTTTGTATCATGAGCTGATACACTCCAAATATTTAGCACAATCTTTAGCAAACTAGATAGAACACATTTTCAGAAACCAGTCCTTAGACTTAGTTTATAAATATATATATATATTGGATTCTGATACTGATACTCTGGACACTGACTACTTATCATCTTAAAGTCTGCTAAAACTATGACTATAAAAAGTTTCTTTTGAAATGTGGCAGATTTTAAGAAACACATCTGTTTACTGTTTATACAGTAAAGCCCTATTTCCTTTGCCAAATAAAGATTGAGTTGGAAATAGAGAAAACAGTTTACCTTTGCACCAAATGTTTTTTTCTCTTTCTTGGTTATGAGCACAACCCAATGATGGGTTAACATGAAAAAGTTGTTGTCTCTGTACATTTTATAAATGTCAAATGTAAATTTCACTTATATCAAGATTTTAGAGGCATACTTTATAACAGTTAAATTTCAATATAAAAGAGTATCATGAAATTATTTGTGTTGTTCTTGAAAACACCAACACATTTTTACCATGATGTTCTCAACAAAAAAAGAAGTCTTGAAAGTGATATACACTACCATTTGTTACCTTAATATGCACCTCACAGTGTCATACTACTGTCTTACACTATGAAAGCTAAAAATGAGTTAAAATTTACATGTAACATAGTTAAGATAAAGTATACCAAATTCCAATCCTGTATTCTTGCTTGCTTCAACTGAAACACTGTCTCGGGAAGGCTAGCACTTGGGAAAGCTGCCTCCTAAACCAGATGCACTGTAGAAACTGCCCTTATCAATTCTGTTTCTGTAGACATGCCTAACCACGACAGAATGTCCCCTTGGTGGTCATGAAACACAGAGACCATCTGCAGGTGGTTGTACTCAGGAAAGATTAATCATAGCTGTTCAGCCTATAAAATCTGCAAGAAAGTACAGCGAGTGCCTGGTCTTTGCAGAGTAGGAGGTTAACTCAGAGCTAGCCCTAGAGTAAAGTAAACCTTACTTCTGCAATCTTCTTTCTGCTCCTTGCTTCTTTGCTGCCAGTTTACTATCTCGACAGAAGAGCTACATTAATGAGAACATGTTCATTAACAAAGCCATAGATTAAGACCCTGCTTTTATTTACGTAGTTTGGATTATTCTTTGTGAAACCATACACTTAAGCCAACTTCCTTAAAACAGATATTTGTTCTTCCTAGGATTCTCTACCATGTTTGATGTGGGGGTGGGAATTCTCTCCTGACAAAAGTGTTATGTAGTGACCACTCTCAACTTCTGATTTCAAAATGTTTGCCTCCACGTAACACTTCACAGGGCTGTTACTTACTGCAATTATCTTATAGAGTTTGTACTGGATGGTTCTGTGTGTCACCTTGACACAAGCTGGAGTTATCATAGAGACAGCAGCCTCCCTTGTGAAAATGCCTCCATGAGATCCAGCTGTTGGGCATTTTCTCAATGAGTGATCAAGGGTAGGAGGGCCCATTGGCACCATCCCTGGGCTGGTAGACCTGGGTTCTATAAAAAAGTAAGCTGAGCAAACCAGGGGAAGCAAGCCAGAAAGTAACATTCCTCCATGGCCTGTGCATCAGCTCCTGCTTCCTGGACTGCTTGAGTTCTAGTCCTGACTTTGGTGATGAACAGCAACATGGAAGTATAAGCTGAATAAACCCTTTCATCCCCAACTTGCTTCTTGTGTTTGTAGAGGAATAGAAACCCTGACTATGACCGAGTTGATACTGAATTTTTCTCAGAGTTGATATCTCTACTAGTTCTTCGAAAACTTGTGCTCTGGGAAATGAGGAATGACATTTAACTGAATGTATGAATAATGTATTTTTAGAATGTCTCAAACATTCCACTCAGTCATTGAAGACTAATTTATATTTTGTTGAGAGTTTGATCTTACTGCTTCATTTACTGATGTGTGTGTGTGTGTGTGTGTGTGTGTGTGTGTGTGTGTGTGTTGTATATTCATGGAAGTTCTCTTAAAGTCCTTAAATTGTACAATTGTGTAATATATGTTAAATATCTGAATGAGTCAACAAATACTCTTTATTGACTCTCCTTGAGCTTTTCTACAGTTGTGGTTAAGGAGAAGTACAAGTCACAACTCACAGGTGACAAATGAAACAGCACCGGTCATTCAAGGCTAAAGTGCTTCAAGAGCTTGTGGGAAGTTGTATGTACTTCTGTGCTAAAATGACTCATGAACTCATATGCTGTCTTGTCTGCACATGTACTTGCTTAGTCTGTGAAGGGATTTGTAGCACAAAACCCTTCATCAAGAGATTTTGTCTGGAGGAATTGTGCAATTACACAGTGTTTCTAAGTAATTGATATTGGGATGTAGTTTGTGACCTGATTATAATAGACTGTGTCTTGATTGCGAAAGGCACTGTGTTATATAGCTCTGGATGATAAAAATCCCTTCTTCCTTTTGATAATGTCATCCCTGATGAAGGAAAATATATACTCCATATTTTTCATAAATGTTTCGAGCAACTCTCTTGCCTTTTGTTCTGGAGATACATGGATTCCTAACATATTAGCACATACCATCCCTTGATTCCTCTCATTCATACTCCATTGATGGATTTCCCATATTTCTTAAAAAATTAGAAAACTCAGTGATCAATCTTTATTATCTACCAGGTAAGATTAAGATTCACCTGGAAGGCCTCTGAACATGCCAGTAGGGATTATTTTAAACAAATTTGTAAAAGATTGGTATTGGCTCAGAACTGCCAACACCAAGTTCTCCCCCTTTTGAATCTGAGCTAGCCAATATGAACTGAAGGGAAGGACCATATTCCCAGCTACCAAAATCACTTACCAACTCCAGCCTTCCTGGTGTAGAGCAGGGCGGATTTTGGGTTTTAGATTGCCTTCTTCATTTTTAATAGTTTATTGCCTTTTCATTCCTGCTATGTGTTTGAGTGTTTCCTGTGTTTTTTAGTTATTTACTAGATGGACAAAACAAATCTGATCAAGATGGTTAATGATATGGACAATACAAAATGTTTTTATCAGGTCCAGAAATGTGAGGGGTCATAATTTCTGATTTCTTCAGCCCACCTGGGCTTCCTTGAGGTATTTTCATGAGGATACCTGCTCTGGCAAACCTAAGGCTTTTGGCCATATAACTTTCATGACACAAATGAGTAAATGAGATAAAGAAGCCCTCAGGAATTGGCAAGCATTGTAAAAGGCAGAAGAGCTAAATGAGTAGTGTGGAGCAGTTTCCTCTGAGGTGGAATCCTTCCATCTTTAAGGGAACCTTCTTAAGACATAGGATGTAAAACAAAAGTGAAACATCAGGAGATTTTAGGCAATGATGTTTACAAGGAGATACAAAACAGGATTATTTAGAAGGGGATGAAACACTGTAGAAAAGCTCCATTAAGGAACACAGTAAACACATTCGAAATAACATCAGGAAATCCATGAAACTGACTAAATTTATTAGTCTGCTTCCCTTAAAAGAGAATATAAGCAATAATGATTGCTCAAAATCACTCTCAGGCAAGCCCAGGTCCCTGGAAGAAGCAGAAGCCAGCCAAACTGCATGAAGAAACAGACCACTTAGCTCCTGGAAGAATCTCAGAGTCACTGAGCCACTTAGAAAGGACACCATCCAAACTGTTAAACATCCTATAGGCTGTGCCCTGTGCTGCTGGTTTCTAGCTTTTGTAACTTGTTACTCCTATTGTTACATGGGGTATGGCTACATGTTTGAATTAATTTCTTTTCCTGTAAGTAACCCTTCACCAATGTTCATGCAAGTAACTACAATAAAATGCATTGTTTCATCAAGTTGGACTTGAGTGTTATCTGGACATGGCTCTGTTCTCAGTCCTTATCTATTATGAGTGGACACTTGTTCACATTTACGACAATGGGTGATAGTGTTGCTCTTTTCCTCAACTAAATTTTCCTGGCAGAGAAGTATCACCTTTTCTTTTTTGTAAACTCTCACCTCCCAGGTATTCAAATTCCACAAGCTAGGAGATTCTTCAACATTCAGTATTTTGCTATAGTAGAATCTCAACCCAACTATATAGTCTAGAATGCTCCTCTCCTACATCTGCATGTGCTTGACTCTTCTCATTGCATTAGCATCCAAGCCTGGCTCAATGATGGGAAGTAGGGCTTCTTCTGATATTTGTTTGGATCTTTCTCACTCTTTTACCAAATTTGTGTAATTGTCCTTCCTTTCTAATTGCAAAATTGTAAGTATTTAGAATATTTGTATTTAGGACTATTTGATACATTTTGCAAAGTATCTAGTGTTGCAAGCAAAATAAAACATTAAAGAGTACACAAGTACAAAACTTAGAAAATATTTCATTTTCATTTCTCATGAAAATGATTTAAAAATAAGAGTTAAAAACAGTTTCAGCATGACAAAACCCCGGAAAGAAATTAATAAACATATTTCTTTACCAGGTAATTAGCATAACTGTGGGAAAGTTGACTGATACGATTTCAATGGATGTAGAGAGTAAAATATTGAGAACAGATGCTCTCTCCCCAAAATTGAAAACTCAAACATGACAACACTACCCATTCAGCTCATCCCCACCTCCACTTCAGAGAAATTAGTCCAATGAGAGAAGAGCCACTGCTGTTCCTCTCAGGTTAGACGTGCTGCGAATTTGGCACTTTGGAAGTATCCATGCACGCAGAAGAACCACACAGAAAAATTTACTATAAAATGTCTCTCATGAGGTTACTGGGTAAGTTTGTTAACAAGAAGATATGTATTTCATCATTGAACTGCAGGAATACAAGAGCATTGTATTCTGTGGAAGCTATTGGATGCTGGGCATTTTTTCCTCATGGTGACTCAGGAAATTCACAAGAAACTTACTCCTCATGCTCCAGATTACATAGTAGTGAACAACTGCTCAGGACAAAAGCAGTTATTCTGGTGTCATAGCTGCCTACAAATTATGCAGAGTAGTAGAACAACTTCTCTGAGTACTCACTAGTATGGGATTTAAGTTTTTGTGATACAGTCACCACTCACACAGTGCTTGTATGGCAAATATATGGAGAATTTCCCAAGGTAGTCTTGGTTGGAATGTTTTATTTGGTCTGCCATTGCTGTCTTTATCTAAAGTAAATAGAAATATTCTCCAACAAAAAGTCATACACAGCTACATATACTGCAACAGCCTTCATGTGCTACAGAAGTGATAAATTACAGTCTAGACAATGTAGATTATAAAGGAATATTAATCCAGCAACATGATTGCTTTGTTAAGGGCTCACATACCTTTAATCCCTCTGGCTGGAATATAGGCATGTCTTTAGTACAAACCATTGATCCCTTAATGTAGGTAAAGTTAGTTTGTAAAAGGAAGCCATGTTGGATAGTGATGGCTAATTGAGGGGCATACAAAGTGACAAATCAGAGAAAAATTTGATAGGATGAGTCAGACTCTCATGAGAAGAGACAGGAAGAAGAGGTGACTTAATACAGCACCCAGAAAGAGAGAGAGTCTGCAGAGGCAGTTTTTATTGAGACAGTTTTTCAGAGATATATTGCAGAGAGAATATGCTAGACACAAATGAAGAACAAGCAAGAGAGTGAGAAAGAGTCAAAAGACTGGAAGATATTGCTAGAGTTTTAGAACAAGCTGAGCAAATTCAGTCAAAGGTGAGAGAGGCAGGTTTAAGTAAGCTTGGAGAGGAGTTTGAGCCAGAACAGCTGAGTTGAATCAGCTATCCAGAATTCAGTAAAAGCTAGAAAGGGTGAGATTATCTATTCAGTAGTAAGCCTTGGAGATGATAATTACTTCAGATGGATAAAGTTGCTTTTATAGTAAGCACAGTCTGAGATTTTAGCTCAAAGAAACCATAACCTGAAAGTAGTATAGTGTATATAAAACTATTGCTTGAAGAAATGTCACTACTACACATCTTTAATCCTAAACAATGAAGGGAATTTTGTTTGTTGAAGGTAATGTCATATTTGAAAGTGATGTCTAGTTGAGGGGCAGAGTCTACTAATTAAGAAGGAAGAAAGGAAGTCACCCCTCCTCTTTTTTAGTTCAACATAGTCTACTGTCCAGATGGCTAGTTTGTCATCTGGCAAATCAGATGTCTTTAGAGAGCCAACCACCATATCAAGGAGTCAGAGTAATTCAGAGTCAAACAACAATAAATTGATAACTATATAACTATGTCACACATATTTTATACAGTATTTTAACTCCAAAATCACAAAATAGACTAATTGCCTAATGATAAACATTGATGAATGGCTTGTGCTCTTCTTCAAATGAAAGGCATACACAATTAAGAGGCATTGTAGCCATCACTGTGGCTAAGTCTCCTATAATTAATTAATTCAATCAGTGTTTTCCTGCATCATAATATAAATGTTTATGTCTATATTTTTTAATCTATGAAAATAATGTTCTATCATTCTGCTTAACCTGAGTTATCTCTCCAGCTCCTAGATTCAAAACAATTAGTAAGAAAAATATTTTAAAGTGTTCAAAGAGAGCCTGCCTAGTGTATTATAAAATAAAATACAACCATAAAATAGCTAAGTGATTCAATTTAACTCCCAAAGTGTTTTTCTAATCCTGGGTTGAACTTTCTCCTCTGACTGGGCAAACATGTTTGTGAAATCACATCATGTAATTCAGATTGTATCATATTCTTTCTTTTATAAATAACTAATCATAAAAAGAAAATTTTGTTAACCACATGCTATTATGGTCTCAGTAGCTTACAGCTAAATAATCTCAACCTTTCTAGATTTCCTTAAATTTTGGCTAGCTGTTTTAACTCAACTGTTCTAGCACAAACTCCTTTTCAAGTTGACTAATTCAGACTGGCTTCTCATGGCTTCTGACTGAATTGCTCTGCTTGACCTCAAACTAACTCTGGAAATCCGTTCTAGTTTTCTGGCTCCTTCCCATTTTACAGCTTGTTCTGTCTTTACCTGCAACTTATCTCTTTAAAACTAGCCTAGTATAACTGCCTCCTCCTCCTCCTTGCCCCACCCCCTCTCTGTAGTTTTCTCTTAAGTTACCTCTGTTTCCTGTGGTGAGAGTTAGGAATATCCTATCTCTTTCAAATCATGCTCTGTTCATCACTTGGTCTTCCCTTCAATTAGACATGGCTTTCAAACATGGCTGCTTCCTTCTACAAACAAAATTATTTTCATTTTGGAGGGAGTAAAGGTGTATACTGGGGTATGTCTATATTTCAGCCTGAGGGATTAAAGGTGTTTGGTGTGTCTTCATTCTATCAGGATCATACAGACCTAGAAGGTCTTTGGACATGATCCCATGCCATAGCAGTCATGTTATTGGATTAAAATTCTGCTGTAACTAATTACGTAAATAATTGTATTTAACAAGAAATGCATTTTACTGGTGTCAAGAAGTACTGGCTTCAAAGCCCTGTACCACCCAACAAGGCTGACAATGTGACAGCTATAGAGCAAACCTGATGTTTTCCAAACACACTTAAGCTTTATGCTTCCAATTGTCACGTCTCCAATTGTCATTTTGTCTGACAAGTTTGTAATGCTTCTGCTGTAGCTTAATATATTCTTTTAATAAGTACTGATTCACAGTGTTTGTACTGTGAGCAGACCTCAAAAACTATATTGGTAGATAGGGTCCTCTAAGAAACAGATGGTAAGAATGGGTGTAAATGTGTTTATGCTTTTTGATGGGAATGCTGTTTTGCAGAAGACAGAGTTTCCTGTAAGCTAGAAGTGAGAATTGCTGTTGGCTTAAACCTGAGTGGAGAAAAAAGATAAAATTAGATGGAAACAACTTTCAAGATTAAAAAGAAGCTGTGAGGTATTTCTTTTGGCTCTTTTAATTTGGGAATCAAATATGTTTTTAAAAATATTTCTACTTTAAATTCTAAGAAGGAACATTAATTGCAAAATATTCATAAAATAAATCAAAGGAGACCCCTTTTGCCTTTTCCACCACAGTTATTTACTTATTTGTTGCTTTTTTGTTTTGATTTTGGTTATCTTATGCTTATTTTCAATGACTTTTAGCATATAAAATATTTTCTCATGATTCATGTTATGGTAAAGTATACCTAATGAAGTTTAATTTTAGGTTTATAGATCTGTAGTTCTAAACACATACATAGTGTTTGTCTTTATTAACCATCCATCCCTAGCTTATTTGGGGTTTAGATTTGAAATCGCATACATTCTTCTTCCCTCTCCATAAAATAATTTTTCCGCATCATGTCTCTAATTAGAATATCCTATGTACTTAAAAATGATACTTTCATAAAAACAGAATCACACAGGATGTGTCTTTCTGTGCCTGACATTCACTTAGCATCATGATTTCACTGCATGTATGCTACTGAGTATTATAAAATGCCCTTGATTTCAGAGGCTGACAATATCTCATTATATGTATATGCCATATTTAGTGTCTCCAAATTTCTTTTAATTGATACTTGGTTTGCTTCTGCATTTTGGTTAATGTAAATAATGCCACTGTTAATACAGGTGGGAAAATATTTCTTCAGGTGTTCCTTCACCTATCGTAAATACATATATGTATCATAAATACATATATGTATTGTAAATACATACATATATATACATATATATATGTAATTACTGGATCATACAGTAATATTATTTGTATTTTGATGCATTTTCATTACTTGAATGACTGTACCATTTCATATTTGCACTGGCAGTACCCAGAAATTCCAATTATTCCATGTCCAGGTCATTTTCTAGAGTTCCATATTTTTTGCTTGTAGCAATAGTAACAAGTATGAAGGATATCTCATTATGGTTTTAAGGTGCATTTGCCATAGAAAAGTAAGTTGAGACATTTTCAACTTTCTGTGCATTTTTTGACCATTCATATATCTTCTTTGGAAATGTATCTGTTTAAGTAATTTGGCTACATAAAAAATAGGTTATTTAATTTTCATTGATAAGTCGTGGAAATTCCACAATAATCTAGGCATTCATTTTTATCATGTATACATAATTTAATATCATGATTTTATATTTCATCATCACAATTTTTTTGACAGAGACATAACAACACAGTTGTCTATTGTACCCAGGAAAGGAAACCATGACAGCACACTATAATGATTATATCAAAGTCCAACTTGGTGAACTGTTGAGTTTTTATCAGCATTATTAGCAGGAGTGCGGTTGAGAGATGACTCAAAGGATACAAAGAGCAGGGGTGATTGAAGGATAGCTGCATCACCAAGACATTCACACTTACATGGATGACAACTCACAAAATTGGCAACTGGAGATGTGTGTACAACCTGCAAGCAGCTGGACAGTTGCAACAGCTCATCTTTCTGCAGTGCTGTTGAGCAGAATCTCCTCCCTCAACTACTGTTTATGCCTCTTTATAATCCTGGGGAGAGTCCAGCAAGGATCTTCCAAGTTTGTTCACTAGACACATGGCTTTTCATTTGCTTCCTGAGCTTTTCTCAACCTCATGAAGCAAATGGTTCACTTCAGAGTAAAGGGCTGGATAAGAAGAATGTCTTTGAAAAATGCACTGAAAATATAGAGACTTAACATTTCTATTATTCTATCATTCAACTTCCAACCTATGACAGGTTGCTGCTGCTGTGCTTTACATCTTCATTAGGGGGAATATTTTCTAGTTGTTTCCTGTCTAATGTTTTATCTACTTGCTTAATTCCCAATTTGATATTTTCATGCTTTTATAATTATTTTCTTGGTTTCCTCTTTAGATTATCGTGTTTTAGTTACTAGAAACGTAACTGAATTTTGTGTACTTATTTCATATCTTCTTGTTTCTTTGAATTTTTTACTAGTTCAATAGGTTTTTCTGTGTGTATGAATGTGTGTGTAATAGTGTGGGTGCCTGTATGTATATGCATCTGTGTGTACAATGTTCGTGTGTGTACATGTGTGTTCGTGTATGTGTGTGTGTATATTTATGAATATTTCTCTTCTCTCTCTTTCTTTCTGTGTGTGTGTGTGTATGTGTGTGTGTGTATCTGCTGAGATTAACAAAGGAGACTGGCCTTGACAATAGCACATTGTCTTTTATTTGAACAATGAACAACAAAGGTTTCTCTGTGGGAGTAGAGACTGTCAGGCCCAGGGAACTTAAGTATGTTGTAGGGCAGACAAGGGAACATTTGGGGTGGAAAATACCATCTGGTGATCTGCTCCTCTGCAGTCTCTGAGGTATGAAGACTGACTGAGGTTGATATGTTGACCTTCTTGCCAGGAGCCTCCTGGATTCTGCCTGCCTGCCGATGTTATGAGCGAGTCAGCTTTCCTGTGTAGAGTTTCTCAGCTCTCCTGGGTTCTTTGAGGTCATATAAATTTCATGCTATTTCCTAGAATTCTCCTGTAAGATAATTCTTGAGAGTTAGCTGTCTAGTACCAAGCCATGTTTCTAGATGATTGCTGACTCAGTAACTCTGGTGCATTTGTTACAAGGTGAAGAGGATGGGAAAGGAAATACTCTGGAAAGTACAACAAAGACAAAACAAAGGATGTGGCTGTGGATGTCAGAGAACAATAGCTGGGGACCTTAATAATCTAAGTTGCCTGCTTCTGGGAGTCTCTCTGTAGACTTATCGACCTACAATGTATAAATATTTTCACAGAATTCTGATTGCAACATGTAAGTTCATATAAGTTAGCCTTTCTTCTTTATAAGAAACCACTTGAAAACTGAAAAAAGTAAAAAGTAAAATTAATTTCCCTTGAATCTATCAGAGAATTGAAACTGAGCAATTAGGTAAATAGCTGGCAGATAGCAGAAGTTAGATTTCTCACTGTTAAAGGAGGGAGGTAAGACCAAGCATGGGGGAAGCCTTAAATGATCCATGTGATAATACATTATATTGGAGACATCAGTATGGCCCCTGCTGATCTTAATGTAAATGTAAATGGATGCATTTCAATATACACATTGATTGGTGTATATACATATATCTCCTGTCATTTGGGACTGTTCAGAAGAAGGAAATCATGGTGGTGTTATTACGGAAAAAAAATATAGCTCTCCCCTTAAAGGGAATAAGAGATATGGATTCTGGAACTATATTTGAGTGACTGTGACCTAGAAACAAAGATTTGGGTTAGCATGCATTTCCTGTTCCAATGAGGCAACAATTTTAGGAAGTTTTATAGTTTTACCAAGCAAAAAAGTCACAGAGAATAGGTGTCTACAATGCATTTGTAAATAGAATAGAGAGGAAGTAAGATGGGGAAATTTTTGTATAAGCCTCCGTTACGTTCTGATGAGATTCTAAGTTGGGGTTAAGAAAGCTAGGGGATTTACTAATAGATTTCAAAAGTTTTTTTTTTTAATCTCTTGATTCCAAGGTGTTAGTTCTGACAGAGATGTAAGCAGGAAATTGTTATTCAGGAGTTCAAATCTACACAGAGATCAATATTTAGCCTCAGTATCAACAACATTCCAACCTCTCCATAGCACATTTTCAATCAGTCTTTGCATACACAGTTTCTTTCCAGGACTCCTCAGTGACAGTAACAAAGTAGCACACCCAGAACTCACTATTTATCTTGGCATCTAAAACTACCCTCTGAAAAGAGGGACCAAGATTCCATTCTAAATCTGAGAGTTTAAGCTTGCCACATGACCTGGGGCAATCTCATAATGCCAAAAAGTAAGGACAAACTGACAAGAGCAAGATGTGGATGATTTTCAAGTATCTTCCTTGCTGCTGAATAGATAACTCTAATGGTTTCCCTGCTTGCTGCTTTCAGAAACTGCAATTTTCAGAAAACTTCAGGAACTGAAATGTGTCTGTAATCAACATGCACAATACAGTCATTAGAGAATTCAAACGGGTCTTAAGAACATAACAGTTCTTGAAAAACTCCCTTAAAATGGTTTATAATCAGTGATTGCTTCAAAAAGCTGTGTTAAGAAGTTGATAAAATTTTGAATAGTTCAAAATTCTGATGAAGAACACAAAAATGAGAGCTCATGCTGATAACTGGAATTATTTTTATTAAGTAATATGCTGGTAAAAAGCTTGCAGTTTAATTTCAGTCTATGTAACAAAAGTTTTAAAAGCATACATTTCATTCTTGCTTGCAGAATAATACTGCATGCTTGATTCCAATTGCAAATTGTGTGTGTATCACAGGCAATTTAAAGTGTGTTTCTCCTTGCTGTTGTGTGTAATTTATTAAGACAGGTGTGTAATCTGAAATAATGTTTATTTTGTTCAAAACTATTTCTATTGTATGCTCTGTGTAGTTACAATGTCTGATTGTTGGAAAAAGATAATAAAAATTAGATTTGTGTAAAGGCATTCCTTAATAAACAATTCTGAAGAATAGATGCCTGTATAGACAACACCCCAAAATGGCCATTTTGTGTGCAGATTTGGAACAAGTCAGTGATTTTTAAAATCTTCTGATCCAGAGAATTTTCTGTGCTCTTCTTCAGGCTAGAACGTGGACCCCATACTCTTCATTTCATTGGCATTGGGTACAAGATCTCTTCCAATACACGTGAGTATTGAGACTGCCTTCTCCCTTTTCTCTTTAAGGGCTTTCCCATGACAAACAGGTCCTGCTGTCAGCTATGGAAAGAAGGTGTCTGATGGATCCATATTCCGATGAATTCTAAACTCTCCTCATAATGAAAACAGACCATAGTAATACATTTCTTACAGGATTTTCCACTCCAGTGAATAACCTTTTAAATTCTCTACACTGACACCAAAGTTTGAATTAACATAATTGATTTTTTTTCGTTTAAAATTTGTGTCATTGATGCAGGGTGCATGTGGTTGTAACTGTTAAAGAATATTCCCTTCCAAAGCAGACAACCCTGGCAGCAATCATTTCAGTCTAGTCATGAAAATGCAGAGATGTGGAACTCAGTCACAATGGATATATCTACATACAACTTTGCATACGAGGCCCAGGGACTAATTGGGTAAAGGAATAGAAAATTAAAAAACAAGAGAACTAAGAACTTTTCTGTGAGACTGTTTCTTTTAGAAATATTAGAAGCTGAATCAATAAATTCTCACCAGCCATCTTGACTCTCAAAACATAGGAGATGAACAAAGACAAAAACAATAAGCACAGTAACCCAGATGGGAAAAAGCCCAGGATGCCTTGAACCTATACAAAGTACCAGAGGGAGCTAGGGAATGCTGAGGGTAGGGGAAAGTCTTTTCAGGGGAAGAAGATCACACTGATTGCTCATTGAGTAACTCATTGTCAGCCCTGAAAACACACACACACACACACACACACACACACACCATTTTATAGACTAAGTAGAATGTAGTTCTATACTTATGCTTATAATGTATGTATGTCTGTGTGTATAGCAACAATTAAAGGAACATGAATTTTCAAAAGAAATGAAAGAGTTTGGAAGGATGAAAGAAAAAGAAAATTATATAATTAAAGTCTCAACTAATAAAATAAATTTATTTTTTTATAATGGATGATAAAGTTAGATGTGGTGGTTCAGGCTTTCAATCCTATCACTCAGGAAATAGAAGCGTTATTTCCTTCTTGATCTTTGAGTTCAAGACCAGCCTGTTTACAGAGTTCCATGACAGCTAAGGCTATACAGAGAAAATAGGTCCTGAAAAAACAAACAAATAAAATAAAAAAGATGATATTACTTTAAATGGTTTTACATTTGTTTCAATCCAGGCTTGATAACAGTAAGTTACCCTGATGATAAAGTGCCCAGACACAGCAGTTCTACCCTGCTGTGTATGTTTCAAATTGATTTTTCAAATGCAAATACAAAGACTTCAGATAATATGATTTATTTTGAAGTTATCCTTACAAAGTACAGAGCTCTTCACTAGAGTGTCCATCTGTCACCCACACTATTGATCACTTTGGTTAATGGTTTGTTCCATGATAAATATGTAGACTCAAAACACCTCTCTAAATCAGAAACCAGCAAAAGAGAATGGTATATGAAATAAAAGTCAATAAAGTTAAAATATACATCAAAAGTAAAGTAGAAGAACCTATGATATATAGAGATAATTATTACATACATTAGTTACTAGAATACCTCTACTCTATAGTAAGCATTTAAACAGAAAGTGATCACCCTGGGAGAGTATGACTCTACATACTGGTATATAGCACATAGAAAGGAATACTTTCATTCTTTAGTCCATCGTGTTTACATATATATTGTATCTTAATGTAAACTGGGAAACTGAATTAAACTATTTTTCAAGAAAGAAATATGCTATGTCATTTCAGCTTACTCTTTGTGCAGTTGTAAAGATACAAAATTTTTAAAGGAAAGAAAAATTATCTTTTTATTAAATGTGAGAAGATATAAATTAGTTAAAAATATTGCTAAGAATGCTTTCCTTTTTTCTTTAGTTAATTTTATTAGATATTTTCTTTATTTACATTTCAAATGTTATTCTTTTTTCATGTTTCCCCTGTGAAACCCCCTATCCCATCTCCTCTGCCCCTCACCCACCTACTCCTGCTTCCCTGTCCTGGCATTCCCCTACACTAGGGCATTGAGCCTTCACAAGTTGAAAGGCCTCTCCTCTCATTGATGTCTGACCAGGCCATCCCCTGCTGGAGCTATGGGTCCCTCCATGTGTAATCTTTGGTTAGTGGTTAAGTCCCTGGGAGCTCTGGAGGGACTGGTTGGTTCATATTGTTCCTCCTATGGGGCTGCAAAGCCCTTCAGCTCCTTGGGTCCTTTCTCTAGCTCCTCCATTGGGAGGAGCTCACTTCAATAGTTGGCTGAGAGCATCTGCCTCTGTATTTGTCAGGCACTGGCAGAGCTTCTCAGGACACAGCAATATCAGAGACCGGTCAGCAAGCACTTATTGGCATCCACAATAGTGTCTGAGTTTGGTAACTATATATGGAATGTATTCCCGATGGCCATTCCTTCAGTCTCTACTCCACTTTTTGTCTCTGTATCTCCTCCCAAGGGTATTTTGTTTCCCCTTCTATGTAGGACCAAAATATCCACTTTGGCCTTCCTTATTCTTGAGCTTCATGTGGTCTGTGAATCATATCTTAGGTATTCCAAGCTTTTAGGCTAATATCTACTTATCGGTGAGTCCATACCGTGTATGTTCTTTTGTAATTGGGTTACCTCACTCAGGATGATATTTTCTAGTTCCATCCATTTGCCTAAGAATTCCATGAATTCATTGTTTTTAATAGCTGAGTAGTACTACATTGTATAAATGTACCACATTTTCTGTATCCATTCCTCTCTTTTTTTTGTTTTTCTTTTTTGTTTTTGTTTTTTGTTTTTAATTTTATTCGATATATTTTTTATTTACATTTCAAATGATTTCCCCTTTTCTGGTTCCCCACTCCCCGAAAGTCACATAAGCCCCCTTCCCTCCCCCTGTTCTTCCACCTATCCCTTCCCAATTCCCTGTTCTAGTTTTGTCTTATACTGCTACACTGGGTCTTTCCAGAACTAGGGGCCACTCCTCCGTTCTTCTTGTACCTCATTTGAAGTGTGGATTATGTTTTGCATATTCCAGTTTCCCAAGCTAATATCCACTTATTAGTGAGTGCATACCATGATTGATCTTTTGAGACTGTGTTACCTCACTTAGTATGATGTTCTCCAGCTCCATCCATTTGCCTAAGAATTTCATGAATTCATTGTTTCTAATGGCTGAATAGTACTCTGTTGTGTAGATATACCACATTTTTGCATCCATTCTTCTGTTGAGGGATACCTGTGCTCTTTCCAGCTTCTGGCTATTATAAATAGGGCTGCTATGAACATAGTGGAACATGTATACTTATTACATGCTGGGGAATCCTCTGGATATATGCCCAGGAGTGGTAAAGCAGGATCTTTCAGGAGTGACATGCCCAGTTTTCTGAGGGATTGCCAGACTGATTTCCAGAGTAGTTGTACTAATTTGCAACCCCACCAGCAGTGGAGGAGTGTTCCTCTTTCTTCACATTCTCGCCAACATCTGCTGTCTCCTGAGTTTTTAATCTTAGCCATTCTGACTGGTGTAAGGTGAAATCTCAGGGTTGTTTTGATTTGCATTTCCCTGATGACTAGTGAAGTTGAACATTTTTTAAGTTGTTTCTCCGCCATCCGAAGTTCTTCAGGTGAGAATTCTTTGTTTAACTCTACCCCATTTTTTAATAGTGTTATTTGGTTTTCTGGGCTCTAACTTCTTGAGTTCTTTGTATATATTGGATATTAGCCCTCTATCTGATGTAGGGTTGGTGAAGATCTTTTTCCAATTTGTTGGTTGCCGATTTGTCCTTTTGATGGTGTCCTTTGCTTTACAGAAACTTTGTAATTTTATGAGGTCCCATTTGTCAATTCTTGATCTTAGAGCATAAGCTATTGGTGTTCTGTTCAGGAACTTTCCCCCTGTACCGATGTCTTCAAGGGTCTTCCCCAGTTTCTTTTCTATTAGCTTCAGAGTGTCTGGCTTTATATGGAGGTCCTTGATCCATTTGGAGTTGAGCTTAGTACAAGGAGACAAGGATGGATCAATTCACATTCTTCTGCATGCTGACCTCCAGTTGAACCAGCACCATTTGTTGAAAAGGCTATCTTTTTTCCATTGGATGTTTTCAGTCCCTTTGTCCAGGATCAAGTGGCAATAGGTGTGTGGGTTCATTGCTGGATCTTCAATCCTGTTCCATTGATCCTCCTGCCTGTCACTGTACCAATACCATGCAGTTTTTAACACTATCGCTCAGTAATATTGCTTAAGGTCAGGGATACTGATTCCCCCAGAATTTCTTTTGTTGTTGAGAATAGTTTTAGCTATCCTGGGTTTTTTTTTTTATTCCAGATGAATTTGAGAATTGCTCTTTCTAACTCTATGAAGAATTGAGTTGGGATTTTGATGGGTATTGCGTTGAATTTGTATATTGCTTTGGCAAAATGGCCATTTTAACTATATTAATCCTGCTGATCCATGAGCATCGGTGGTTTTTCCATTTTTTGAGGTCTTCCTCTATTTCCTTCTTCAGAGTCTTAAAGTTCTTGTCATATAGATCTTTCATATGTTTGGTAAGAGTCACCCCAAGGTACTTTATACTGTTTGTGGCTATTGTGAAGGGTGTCCTTTCCCTAATTTCTTTCTCAGCCTGCTTATCCTTTGAGTATATGAAGGCTACTGATTTGCTTGAGTTGATTTTATAACCTGCCACTTTGCTGAAGTTGTTTATCAGCTGTAGGAGTTCTCTAGTGGAATTTTTTGGGTCACTTAGGTAGACTATCATATCATCTGCAAATAATGATAGTTTGACTTCTTGCTTTCCAATTTGTATCCCTTTGACCTCCTTATGCTGTCTAATTGCCCCAGCTAGTACCTCAAGTACAATATTGAAAAGATAAGGAGAAAGTGGACAGCCCTGTCTAGTCCCTGATTTTAGTGGGATTGCTTCAAGTTTCTCTCCATTTAGTTTGATGTTGGCTACCGGTTTTTTACTATGTTTAGGTATGGGCCTTGAATTCCTGTTCTTTTCAAGACTTTAAGCATGAAAGGATGCTGAATTTTGTCAAATGCTTTTTCAGCATCCAATGAAATGACCATGTGGTTTTTTCTTTGAGTTTGTTTATGTGGTGGATTACATTGATGGATTTCTGTATATTGAACCAACCCTGCATCCCTGGGATAAAGCCTACTTGATCATGGTGGATGATCGTTTTGATGTGTTCTTGGATTCGGTGGACAAGAATTTTATTGAGTATTTTTGCATCGATGTTCATAAGGGAAATTGGTCTGAAGTTCTCTTTCTTTGTAGGATCTTTGTGTGGTTTTGGTATCAGCGTAATTGTGGCTTCATAGAAGGAATTTGGTAGTGTTCCTTCTGTTTCTATTTTGTGGAATAGTTTGAAAAGTATTGGTGTTAGGTCTTCTTTGAATGTCTGATAGCATTCTGCACTGAAGCCATCTGGTCCTGGGCTTTTTTTGTTTGGAAGGCTTTCTATGACCCCTTCTATTTCTTTAGGGGTTATGGGACTGTTTAGATGATCTATTTGGTCCTGATTTAATTTTGGTATTTGGTATCTGTCTAGGAAATTGTCCATATCCTCCAGATTCTCCAGTTGTGTTGAGTATAGGCTTTTGTAGTAGTATCTGATGATTTTTTGGATTTCCTCACTTTCTGTTGTTATATCCCTCTTTTCATTTTTAATTTTGTTAATTTGGATGCTTTCTCTCTGCCCTTTGATCAGTCTGGCTAAGGGTCTATCTATCTTGTTGATTTTCTCAAAAAAGCAGCTTCTGGATTCATTGATTCTTTGTATGGTTCTCTTTGTTTCCACTTGACTGATTTCAGCCCCGAGTTTGATGATTTCCTGTCTTCTACTTTTCCTGGGTGAATTGGCTTCTTTTTGTTCCAGGGCTTTCAGGTGTGTCCTTAAGCTGCTAATGTATGCACTCTCCATTTTCTTTTTGGAGGCACTCAGGGCTATGAGTTTTCCTCTTAGCACTGCTTTCATTGTGTCCCAAAGATTTGGGTATGTTGTGCCTTTAACTTTCATTAAATTCTAAAAAGTCTCTGATTTCTTTCTTTATTTCTTCTTTGGCCAAGGTGTCATTGAGTCGATTATTGTTCAGCCTCCATGTGTATGTGGGCCTTCTGTCGTTTTTGTTGCCATTGAAGACCACTCTTACTCCGTAGTGATCTGATAGGAGGCATGGAATTATTTCGATCTTTTTATATTTGTTGAGGACTGTCTTGTGACCAATTATATGTTCGATTTTGGAGAAGGTACCATGAAGTGCTGAGAAAAAGGTATATTCTTTTGTTTTAGGGTGGAATGCTCTATAAATATCAGTCAAGTCCAATTGGTCCAAAGTTTCAATTAGTTTTATTGTGTCCCTGTTTAGTTTCTGTTTTCCTGATCGGTCCATTGAGGAGAGTGGAGTGTTGAAGTCACCCACAATAATTGTGTTGGGTGAAAGGTGTGCTTTGAGCTTTAGTAAAATTTCCTTTACGAATGATGGTGCCCTTGCATTTGGCGCATAGATGTTCAGAATTGAAAGTTCTTGGTAGATTTTTCCTTTTACCAGCAAGAAGTGCCCTTCTGTATCTCTTTTGACGACTTTAGGTTGAAAATAAATTTTATCTGATATTAGAATGGCTACTCCGGCTCATTTCCTGAGACCCTTGGCTTGTAAAATTGTCTTCCAGCCTTTTACTCTAAGGTGGTTTTTGTCTTTGACAATGAGGTGTGTTTCCTGTATGCAGCAAAATGTAGGGTCTTGTTTCCTTATCCAGTCTGTTAGTCTATGTCTTTTTATTGGGGAGTTGAGTCCATTTACGTTAAGAGATATTAAGGAGTAGTGATTATTACTTCCTGTCATTTTCGATGTTATTTTTATATTTGAGTGGTTATCTTCTTTTGGATTTGATGAAAGAAGGTAACTATCTTACTTTTTCCAGGGTGTCGTTTCCCTCCTTGGATTGGAATTTTCCTCCTATTATTCTTTGTAGAGCTGGGTTTGTAGAAAGATATTGTTTAAATTTGGTTTTGTCATGGAATATCTTGGTTTCTCCATCTATTGTGATTGAGAGTTTTTCTGGGTATAGTAGTCTTGGCTGACATTTATGTTCTCTTAGAGTCTGCATGAGATCTGCTTCTAGCTTTCATGGTCTCTGGTGAGAAGTCTGGTGTGATTCTGATAGGTCTTCCTTTATATGTTACTTAGCCTTTCTCTCTTACTGCCTTTAATATTCTTTCTTTGTTTAGTACATTTGGGGTTTTGATTATTATGTGACGAGAGGTATTTCTGCTCAGGTCCAGTCTGTTTGGAGTTCTGTAAACTTCTTGTATATTTATAGGCATCTCTCTCTTTAAGTTGGGAAAGTTTTCTTCCATAAGTTTGTTGAAGATATTTGCTGGCCCTTTAAGTTGTAAATCTTTACTCTCATCTATACCTATAATCCTTAGGTTTGGTCTTCTCATTGTATCCTGGATTTCCTGGATGTTCTGGGATACAAGCTTTTTGCATTTTGCATTTTCTTTGACTGTTGAGTCAATGGTTTCTATGGTATCTTCGGCATCTGAGATTCTTTCTTCCATCTCTTGTATTTTGTTGTTGATATTTGCATCTATGGCCCCTGATTTCTTCTCAAGGTTTTCTATCTCTAAAGATGTCTCCCTTTGTGATTTCTTAGTTGTTTCTACTTCTGATTTTAGATCCTGGATGGTTTTGCTTAGCTCCTTCACTTGCCTGTTTGTGTTTTCCTGTAATTCTTTAAGAGACTTTTGTGTTTCCTTTTTCATGACTTTTGCTATTTGACTCACTTTCTCCTGCATTTCTTTAAGTTTGTGTGTGTGTGTGTGTGTGTGTGTGTGTGTGTTTCTTCTTTATTGGCTTCTATCTCTTGAACCTTATTCTCCTGAATTTCTTTAAGTGATTTTTGTGTTTCCATTAATCAGGTTTCTAGCTTATTCATGTTCCCCTGTATTTCTTTAAGAGATTCATTTATGTTCTTTTTATGTTCTAGCAGCATCATGAACAGTGATTTTAAATCCAAATCTTGTTTTTCTGGTGTTTTTGCATAATCAGGGCTTGCTGATGTTGGAGAGCTTGGTTCAGATGCTGCTATATTGCCTAGGTTTCTGTTAGTAGCATTCCTGCATTTGCCCTTTGCCATCTTGTTATTTCTGGTGTTAGTTGGTCTTGTCTCTGGCTGGTATTTGTGCCTCCTGTGAGGCTATATGGCTATTTCTGCAACACTGGATGGCTGGCTTTCCCCTGTTACAGATTGCTAATGTGCTGCCCTCCTCTTGGGTGTCCCTGCAGTCCTAGAGTGCCTTGCCCCAGGTTGTCTGTGTGAACCAGGGGATGCCCGTTTGCTCCTTCAGTGAGTGCTGATGGTCTATGCTGTTGCGGGACCTTTTCTGAGTGCTGGTCACTCTGCTGGGCAGCCTATCTCCCAACCAGGTTGGTGCACACAAGACTAGCCTAGCTGCTGAGACCCTGAGTCTAGGCAAAAGTCTGGCAGGCTAAGTCCCAAGCAAAGTTCCCCTTGGGCTATGAGTGTTAATTGATTCTGTCAGGTGGCCAGGATGGCGGAGCTCCCTGAAAGTGCTGGGAGAGTTTGCTGGGTTAACAACCTCCTGGCTGGGTTGGCACACAGATGGCCCACGGAGCAGCCCAGGGCCTGGGGTCAGTCAAGGCCTGTCTGTCTTAGACCTCCTGCTATGTTAGCCTCGGGCTATGACTCTTAGCTGACTTTGCCTGCTAGGACTCTCTGGCGTCCTGTAGTCAAAATGGTGGAGTGTGCGCCGGCCGGGCAATCAACCTCCTGGCCTGGTTCACACACTGATGCCCTCCCCCCCCCCCCCCCCGAACAGCCCAGGGCCTGGGTGCAGGCCAACGCCCGTCGGGCTTAGACCCCCGCAATGTTGGCTTTTGGTTATATTTGTGTACCTCAGTCTGTCTGCTCTCTCTGGCGCCTGAGATCCAAGATGGCGGTGAGACTCTTGTAACTGACTGGCAGGAGGCAGAGTTCTGATGTGGCTTCTTGGTTCCCCTGCTGATGGCCCTTCTGCTGGAGCAGCTGCCGCTGCCACTGTTGCAGCCACCGCTGCTGCTGCTGCCACTGCCACTACTGCCGCCGCCTATCCATTCCTTTCTTGAGTGACATCTGGGTTCTTTCAAGCTTCTCGCTGTTATAAATAAAACTGCTATGAACATAGTGGAACATGTGTCCTTATTACATGTTAGAGAAACTTCTGGGTATATGCCCAGGAGTGGTATATCTGGGTCATCAGGTAATGCAATGTTCAATTTTCTGAGGAGCTGCCAAACTGATTTCCAGAGTGGTTGCATCAGCTTACTATCCTACCAGGAATGAAGGAGTGTTCCTCTTTCTCCACATCCTCACCAGCACCTATTTTCTCCTGAGTTTTTGATCTTAACCATTCTGACTGGTGTGAGGTGGAATCTCAGGGTTGTTTTGATTTGCATTTCCCTGATGACTAAGGATGTTGAACATTTCCTTAGGTGCTTCTCAGCTATTCGAGATTCATCAGTTAGGAATTCTGTTTAGTTCTGTACCCCATTTTTAATAGGGAATAAAATACCCATGGGAGGAGATACAGAGACAAAATGTGGAGCAGAAACTAAAGGAATGGACATCCAACAATACAATATTTATAGTCATAACATATGATATTTCCTCCGAATTTACTTTAGTTTATTATAGTATATATCATTATTTATTATATAATGTTAGTCATTAGTATTAATTATATATGAATAATATAGTATAGATGATAATAAAATGTTAAAAATCTCAGCACATTTTATTCCACTAATCAATATGTTTTTGAAATTTTACTAATTATTTTTATTGTAAGCATTAAAATATTTATTAAAACATATTTCCTATGTCATGTTGGAATCATTATTCTAAATTTTTAAATCAACTTAGTTTAGATTCATTTTAAACAACATGTCAGTAGTATTTTTATTGTAAATATGATTTTGCTCATTTTAAAGACCAAAATATCAAATGATGTTGAATTTACTTATCATATTAACCCATTATTTCCTTCCCAACATCATGGAAAATAAAGGTTTTATTAAATAATATGATTTTTTTTAAAGGGTAAAGTAAATTTTAGAGATTTGACATTTTTCTTTATTTAAAACCATAAAGTTAAGGAAGAAGTGAAGTGATGGTTGGTATTATACAGTGTGTTTCACTCAATAGTTCTTTGGTATTGTAGTGTGCACTTTGAATTCTCCCCAAACTAAACATATTCTTCACCATATGAGTCAATAGCTTCAGTGTGCATCAGCACAGGAATTAGAAGAGTCGGAACAAGTGCATGCTGAGGTGCAGAAAGGACCCTCCACTCCACAGAGCATTGTTATCAATTGCCCTCTGCAGTTTTATTCAGTGAGAAGATGGTAATGATCAATGAACAGTGTAGTGGAGGGCATAGCCACATGTATGACTTCCATTGCTACAGAGCATTCTATGTATTCAACCTTGTAGGTGAAGAAAGTTTTATAACAGAGGAATGATGACATCCCATTATTATTAATTTAGTTGTAGTGACAAGCAACTTTATTGTTTTTAATTTGATTTCCTGAAATGCCCTGAACTAGAACATAAACATTTTGCACTGTATAGATTACAGATATAAGTACAGTTTATCATTTCTGTCTGCATACAAATACAGAATATTTAGCTTTATAATTTTATGCAACAATTATTTCTCCTTTATCTACAAGGTGAGGTCAACTATCCATTTTTATTTTCATAACCATTATGTCTTGCTGAACATATTTTACTATTATGTTCTTCTGTATCCTTTCTTTTTTACCTTTATTACTTTAATTTTACATTTGTTGTTTAGTCTTAATCCACGAATCTTGAATCAAAAAGATGAAGAACTCTTTGTCCCTGCAGAGGTGCTTTCTACATATAGCATTTATTCAAACATTACTTTCCTCCTCCTCTAGCTGTGCAGTCATTTTCTGGCCCAAGAATTGTTATTTCAATACCATGGAGTTCACTGTGACTTGCTGGCAATTCGTATTTGATGAATAAAGTCTGATGGATCACACAACTGGCAATATTGGGACCCTGACAGACATTAGATACTGATAACATTTTCTGTTTGACACCACTCTTGTTCTTCAAACTGATAAGCCACACAGGAACCCAATCAACACAATGATCACTTCCCTCTCTTTGTGAAAAGTAAAATGCCTTGACTACTTTTTTTCTGGGTCTGATTTATGATCTGGTTTCTGTCACTCTCCAATAATTTTTACTTCCTCAAAATTTTATATGAATAAAATTATGCAGTGTAGACTGTATTATTGGCTATATTTACTAAAATATTTACTAAAATGATTTTTTGTAGTCCATTTAACTAATTGGATGTATAAATTTCTCATTCTTGCTTTTGATGAAATTTACTGCAACTCATAAATTGTTTATCTATTACCAATACTTGGACTCCTGATAATTTTAGTTATTGCTTTATACCATCAACTTCCATTTCCCTTGAGTAAACAACCTGGAAGACGACCAGATACTCTGTCGGATCAGAAGCTAGTACCTAACATGGGTGCATGACAACTGCTTTTGTAAGTTCATGTTGTCTGTGCCTTTACCACTTATTGGTAATTCTTTTCATTTTTAGACCTTATAAAGAGTCTCATTTTTAAAATTTTAATAATGGTGGCTTTTCATATTATTTACCATATTTGCTCTTAGAAAAGAACACATAGATGTTTTTGTTTTTATTGTATTTTCTAAGACCTAAGACTTTTAATGATAATATATTTCCATTTTAAAAGATTTTATTTTGAAAAACCTTTAGAACATATATAAATATTTTCTACAAAGATATATCTATATATATAAATAATGCTACCTACCACACTTTTGCATTTTTATTTAGTTTAAAGCCAGACTCTTTAGAATTTGTGCTGTCACTGTTTTGGGTGGATATTCCCATCACAATTAAACTAATCTTAAAACTTTGCCAGTATTGAAAGACCAAAAGTTCAAATTTCTTTTGGGACTCAAGACAGTAATTTATGATTTTCAGTGACAATAAAGAAATAGCATACTTCAAATGTTCAATTGCATAGAGTAAATACTTTCATCCAAAAAAAAGGAAGATTGGAAAAAAGCAAGTAGAGTTTGGAACAAAAACAAATTTGCCACAGTTGGTCTTCAGACTAAATAAATTTTAAAGAAAGGTAAAAGTGCTCTAAGACCACTACTTACTACCACACATTGCATCCTGATGGCAGGTTCACAGTGACAAACCATCTCACACTTAGAGTACTGATGTGCCTTCTCTACCATTCCAGACTGGACCTTCAAACTGTAAGCCCAAATGAGCCCTTCTATACTCACACTCATTTTGTGACACACAAAATGTTTCAGATCCATGTTCAGCATCTGGAACTCTTGACTGGATTATCTGAGACACTAAAGGCTTTGATGGCTCTACTATTCTAGATGTGCCATCTGTATCACACTTCCAGTTCAGTTTTATTAGGCAGATATCCTGTGGTTCTTCAGTACCTTGGGGTCTCTACTATAATGTGGGCCACTTTGCATGAATTCTCATTCTGACACACTTTGGCCTCAGCACCTCTCTGGAATTATGTTCAAGACCCTCTTAATAATACCTTTCATGACAGAAAAATAAGAACCATGTGAATGACACTGCTAAGTAAAATGGCAACTTGTGATAAAGCTGAGCTCAATTGCATCACAAATCTGTTTTTGTGTGCCAACCCCAGGGAACCATTATGCTATGAAATTGTTTTTCAGTATGTAATCAATTTACCAACCTCCTTAGTTTAAATTCCTTTATTCAAATGACTCTGGATTTTCATGAGATAGAGCTTTTGATGGTGGGGTCTTACCAGTAGGACCTCTTTTTTATTCTTTTGTCCAGAGCATGAAGTTTCTCTTTAATGGTGCTAAACATTTTTATTATTATAGCTGGTTTCAATCCCACCATGTCTGTAAGGTCAAATTCTATCACATCTGTTTCCTTTCCTAACTGTATAATCATGGCTTACTGCTCCACAATTTCCTCTGTATTTCTCATTAAAGAACTGGATGAGTGCAATAGGAAGTTATCATGCCATAGCTTGAGTGCTATCCTATCTTGAAATTTCTTCACACACAAATTAGTCTATTGTCTCATTAATATTCTTGAGGCATGAACAGAATGCAGCCAAATTCTTTGATAGATGTCTTACAAATGTTACTAGTCCAGTCTCTTGTTCCTTTTTGAACATTTTTCCAACTGGTTCCTTAATGTCTGCATTTCCTTCTGCATTCTGGTTTTACAAGTTTCTACCACAATGGGACATCAAATTCTCCTTACAGCATGCTATGGCCTTTCTTGCTTATAGTTCCAATATCTTCTATACTCCTCACATGAAATAATTCTGAAATCCTAAATTTAAACTATCAGTTTTGCCACAGAAATGTCCCCATGACCTGGTATCATTTTTTTGTAGTAGTCACTTTTGTTTTTGCTGCAAAAAAAATCTGACAATAGCAACTTAGGGAAGATTTTATTTGGCTCACCATCTTGCTCAGAGGACACTGTTACTTGTTTGTGACATGCAATATTTATTGTATACTTGATGGAATTTTAAAACACCATAGAAATAAACATTTGAGTATTTCTATAAGAAAATTTCTAGATTGAGGGAATATTAGAAATTGTATTTAATGTATTATATTTTATATTATTAGATTATCATGAATTTATCAGTAGTTATATCTTAATATAGATCTAGTCTAGTTCATAAGGGGTTAAATTTGTAATGAGTTCTGTTGATTGTCACCTTGATGGGATTAAGAATCCTCCTGTCTATTAACTTCTGGGCATGCCTGTGAGGACTCTTTAGAGTTGTCTTTCAGAATAAGAGCTGAGACAATGATCTGTCAAGACTATAACTTGCCCAAGTCTGCTTACTTATGTGTACCATTTTTGTCTTGTCCAAAATCTTCTATTATTAATCCTAGATTTGTTATCATAGACTTAGTGTATGAGCTTGGGACTTGGTATACTGAATAAGAAGGCTCAGTCATGCATTCTCAACCCACCATTAAAGGGTCACATAAAACTACAAAGCAGCAAAAGGAGTTGTATTCAGTATGGTCACATTGAGGATACAGTGGTCATTAAGTCTGCCTTTGAGATACAAACATAAATTGTAGATTTTAATAGAAGGACATAGTTGTGCATAATTAATGATTACTGGGCAAGTTTCGGTCCAGCATCTCCTTGTGGAGGCTCCATCTTCTCTGCAAGGCAGTTTGTTAAGGCAAATACCTGCAAGGCAAATTCTTCCTCAGATACAACAGAGCTTCCCTTCCCTAAACATGGGATTCTTGGAAAAGTTCCAATTCCTTGGAGACCATTATTCAAAGCTTCTTACAGTCAAAGGGAAGGGTGCAAGCATTTCTTTTAGACTATCTTATGTTTGACAGGACAGTTGCAATGTTAGTGCCCCAAAGCACACTTAAAGTCATTGGCACCCTGTATATATTCTTCCCAGTGCTTCATATTGGTTAGATTGTCTATCTTTGCCTTTCATCAACTGTCATGATTTAATGAACAGATTAAGTTAGATTACTAAACCAATTCTGTTGGGTCTCATGTGGCTGAGGCACAAACTCTTGAAATATGAGCTCTAGAGCTCTGAAAAAACAAACTTTCTCTGAGCCAAAAGTTTCTAGCAAATGTGACAATAGTGAGAAAAAAGGGAGACTTTCAAAGGAGTCAAATCTCTACAAACTTATCTTGAAAAGTCACCTATTTTATACATCAGTTTTCGGGGTTATAAAGACATAGATTTTTTTTTTGTCTGTTGAAGAATTATTCTTCATAAGGTATTTAGAAAATTGTTTGGCATACAGAAATATCTTTATGGATCATCATAAATTACATGGAAACTGCCTGACAATTTGGTGCATTCTGTGGTTTTTGTAAGGGGTAGGCAAGGACTCAGATATGAGGTAATGAAGAAAAATCATAACCAGAATTTGGTAGATGCCCATGTTGGTTAGTCAGGGAGTTATATTTGAGGGACAAAAAAATGCAGCTGTGTCATAGGAGCTGTGTATCCTGATGGCTGAGCACTTCATGGTTTTGTCTTGAAATTGCAATTAGGTTCTTTCCACTCTGTCAAAATCTAAGGCACTAGCAACTTGTTCATTTGCCCAACGTAAATAATATCCAAGGTTCTCTACCCTCAAAGATCCTGCATTCATTATAATATCATTTATATTGTGGGCTTGATCTATATTGTATGTTTTTCTAGGCTACCATGGAATGAATTACCCTAAAAGGTGGATGCAGACATTCATGATTTCTGAGGAAAAAGGGTACAATTTTGCCCTCATGGTTATTAACATATATCATAAATATTTATATAGGTGTCTTTAAAATTCATAATGTGGAAGTAGTTGATATAACCCACTCCATGGTTAGTTTGCTTCACTATTCCTATGGACTACAAATTGTAGTCCATAGAAGCCAAAACAAAAACAAAAACTCAAACAGAGAAACTTCCAAACCTTCTTAAAGAAAATATATCTCTTGAATAAATTCTTCCCATTGAAAAGATTCAAATAAATCTTAAACATAATTAGAAAAGGTTGACGCTTTTTAAACCTTCACTGAAATTATTAGTAAAAATATATTTCATTAAATATGCCACGTATGAAGGACACTTAATTAGACCAGCGTTGTGTTCTTAGAAATAGAAACAATACTGAAGATGCTGGAGTTAAGAACATAGAATGCTCTTGGAGTAGTCCGATTTTTGACTCACAGTACTTTTGTCAGTGAAGGTGGCTCACAACAGCCTCTTAGTTCCAATGCCAGGTGGAAATTAATGCCCAATGTCTTGCCAGCACTTACACTCATAGACACATACCCCCCATATATACATAATTAAAATAATTTGAACATTAAAACAAATAGAAATGATGGAAATACTAGTAGTTAGTAAATAGACACAATTTTATGTTGTATATCAATAAGAAAATAAATTGGAATACTGTATGCTAATTATATATTAGTGAGACCCAAAAGCATTCTCTCCTTTCTTTCCTCTTTGTGTGTCAACTTTCTTCTTTTTCCTTCTCCCTCCTTTCCTAGAACTCTTTATTCTCTAATCAGATTCTTTCCCTGTTTCTATTCTAAACTTTCTTTAGAGGAAGTCTCTTCTCTTGCAGTTCTAGAGGTCATATTATAGGAGTTGAAAGGCAAAAACCTCTGCTCTTTTCCAAAAGTCTTGCCCTTCTTCATGTTTATGTTTAAATAGGAGTACATTTGTTATTTGCAGTAAAGGACAAGTGGGTCACAGTTTTCTTTCTTTCTTTCTTTCTTTCTTTCTTTCTTTCTTTCTTTCTTTCTTTCTTTCTTTCTTTCTTTCTTTCTTTCTTTGCTTCTTTCTTTCTTGCCTGCTTGCTTGCTTGCTTGATTGATTGGTTGATTGCTTTCTTGATTTCTTGCTTTCTTTCCTTTTTTAGATAATATATAGGCAGGAGCTCTAAGATGTTCAAAAGTGGTTAGCTGAAATAGGCAACAGGCAGATTAGTAGAGAAAGGGATACATTAATCAGGAATAGTTAAGAAACTTCATTTGAAGATATAAGACAATAGCAACTGTATGGGGGAGATATAAGACCATAGCAACTGTAAGGGGGAGAAATAAAAGCAGAATAGCCAGATGTAAGAGAAATATATAAAATGTGTAATTCAATACAGTCAAAGCATATGTATCAGTGAGGCCATGCAATGAATACATACTCTTTTTCTGATCACACATATATATAAAATGCAGCAAACACATATTTTGAAGGGAAGAAATTATCCTGTTAATATATTGAAGACCGAAGTCAATCCATTCAAGGTATTATTTTTATATGAACTGTTATTTAGAATACCTCTTGAAATAAAGTTTAATTTTTGTATACATAAGAAAAGGATGTCATATTATGTTGTATAGTGATCTAATAATCAACTTCCTGAAAAAGTTATTTTTAATTATTTAACCAACCACATATTTTGCAAGATTTTTACCTAGTGAAAATACTTACTCTATTAGTGAAAATTCTATCTGAAGATAAAATAAAAACACCAAATTTTACAAACTGTATTTGTTGAGTCTTGATTAATTATTCTTCTATGTTTACATCTTTTAAATGTAGTTTTGTTGATATATGAATCAGAAGTAAAAATCATCCATCTTAAATGTATAATAAAGTGGGATTACTTATGGAAGAATTCCAGTAGTTGACTAAAGCATCTCCTTGTCTACAGAAGAATCTCCATCAGCATTTCATGCTATTCATCCTTATCAAAAGAAAAACTACTTTACTTTCAATTCTTATAATCTTACTAAACAGTTTCTCATCTTTAATAATTCTGATATTCTGCATGCATGTTTATGTTTAATACTGTTCTACATTTCTTCAGGTCTGTAGACTCTGATTGCTTTTCTTCAGTTCTACATACAATCTGTCAACACATCTTCAAGTTCATGAATTCTTTTTTCTACAACTTTAAATCTACAGTCCAACCGCTCCAGAGAATTTTATTGTTTCTACTTACTTCCTGAATTTTCAAATTGATGTTCATAGTTTCTCCTATTTTATATTATTTGTTGATGAATCCACTCAATGCATTCCTTTGGATATTTTCTTCTCTCTCTCTCTCTCTCTCTCTCTCTCTCTCTCTCTCTCTCTCTCTCTCACACACACACACACACACACACTATTCTTTGTATTATTATTTCTTACATTTTTGATTGGGAATTTGACCTGTTTAGGCATTATAGTTTAGCAACTATTGGATTGCCAGAAGTTTTTCTTTAATGTTGTTGTTGACCTGTCTGTAGTACTTAAATGAAGGCCATTTTTTTAAAACACAAGTGTGTGCAGCATAAACGTTTGTCTTGGAAATGAACTCTAGAAAGACGGTAGTGGTGTCTTAATAGGGTTCTGTAACATTATCCAATTGTCTCTACTTATGTCATACTGAGCTGTCATGAACCTCTACTGGTTGGGAGTTGATCGTTGTATAATTTGTTTTTTAATCTGAATGAGGACATCAATCAATGCATAGCTTAATGTCATTTAAATTCTGCACTTCATACAATGATAATCTTGAGCAGGCCTTTGAAGTTTATTCAGACTACATTTTCAGTGATCTTAAATATCTTTGCTCAATGTTACTCTTCTCAATTAAATGAAATAGAATTTAACTCTATGTTTTCATGAAGATACTAGCTTTCCTTCATTGCTCAGTACCAAAACCTCTGTTGCTTTCTAATAGTAGCTTAGGTATCTGTGTATTACATGATGAGAATTTCAGTGGTCTTACTTATCAGGACCAGTCTCTTTCTGAGAAAGATACCTGTACCATTGCCTCAGGACTAATATGAGATTCAGTTACATACTTCTCTGCAGTGACACTGTGTTTTATCAGCAGGGTACTGGAGTGAATAAAACTTTCAATACAACCAGCTTTCAATGTTCATGTATATTTTTACATTTTAGTTCTCAATTTTGGCTTGACATTTCTTTGTCTGCTTACTTCTAGAAGCAGTGATCCAACCTGTTAATGAAAAGCCAGATATGAGGAATTATCTCAGAGCTGTAGTATAATTTTCCAGGTTAATACCACATAAACAGATTATGAATGATACTAATGATGAATAATGGAATTTGAGGGAAAGAAAATGTCAATTAGTAACTAAAGTCCAAGAAGAATGTGTCTAAATTCTAGATGACTTTCAAGCCTTTATATTGTGTTGCAATCCTGAAGGCAAAAATACCTTGAGTACTAGAAATTATATTTTGGGAATCTTTATTTTCCTTACTCATTTCTCTTTATTCATTTCTTTCCATATTTACATTGTAAACATATAATGTTCCCATTTCTTCTGACCTACTAAATGAGGCTTGTGTGTATTTTGTTGCATTCCACTGTGTTCTTTAAAATACAATTGCCATTAAATTTGTTATAATGAAAAGCTATTTTTTCCCAATTCCTTATAGTTTCTTGAATAGCGTGTGTGGCTTAGGCCAACCAGTTTCCATGCTTTGCACATTGTTTCTGGTGTTTTCTCTCAATGGAAATAGTGATTTGCTTTTCCCAAGGAGCACCTGTGAGGATTTTGTTCTCTCTTTAACCTTCATCAAGAATATTTCATCGTTGGTAAAATGTGCATGAAGGAAATATATTTTCTACTCTCTCCAAAAGACATTATATGTGATCTGTAATATATACAGATAATATTATTTCATCAGTTTGGACTCTAAGTAACAACAAATAAAAGTTTGATATTCTAATCTGATTTAATCAATTGCTTACAGGAATAGCTTTTCTTCAAAGTTCTTTGAAATAAACTTTATACATATGTTGAAACAAATTATATGTTGAATAAATTGTACAATTTCATGCAAATTAAATCTATGGGCTGGAAGAATGACCAGCTACCTTTCTATAAATTCTTCCTCTTCTATTGATAAAAATTGATAACAGCCACCTAAGCTACATAAGAACTAATCTTAAAATACTCCTTTCTCTCCCACAAACCATACATACATACACACACACACACACACACACACACACACATATATTTGTATATATAAAATTATATATTTTTAAAACCTTTTAATCTTTCAAAAGCATCTATGAATCAGTTTTCTAGAATTTTGTAGATAAATTTTCAGTCATTGTGTTATTAAAATGAGATATAGAATATGCATTTAGGTTTCTAATGCTATAAGGGTAAAGTGATGGGAAATGGGGAAGGAAAAAATTAGATGTTCTTTAAATGTAGCTATAATTTCATTCTGACTTCATAGTAGCTATATCAGTGATCTGAATCTTAAAGTCCATAAATTAACAGGAAATTCGAAAGTGTTTTGCTGAAATAGTAAATATTGGTGACAGATCTAGTCAAGGGAGTGATGATTCAAATGTTTCCATTTCTGTTATTTATTTGTTTCTTTGTTTGTTTTTTTGAGATAGGGTTTCTTGGCTGTCTTGGAACTCACTCTGTATACCAGGCTGCCCTTGAACTCAGAAATACACCTGCCTCTCCATTTCTGTTATTTTTACTACATTTCTGAATGTTACCTAAAGGATAATTTACACTCTCAGTTGATGTGGACATATATGAAGGACCATATACAAATATTCTTCATCGATGGAGTTCATGTCCATTTGATATAAGCAAGCATTCTCCTATGTTCTTTATCTCTGACTAGGCAAATGTTGAACTTTTAAAATGACATGCTTAAATTTATAAAGACATACATATGTAAATTTCAGCTAGAGTCAGGAGACAATAGTATACATGAGACGTTAGCTAAAAGATATAATCTTAAACAAGAGATAGACATACAAAATCTTTAAACTCAGTCTACACATTCACTCTATACACATACACACACACATACACACACATGCACACACAAGCAGGCACACAGGCACACAGCCACACAGCCACATATACACACACACACACACACACACACACACAATCACAGAGGGAGACACAGACACACAGACAGGAAAGACATCCAAACATATAAAAATAAATACATTAGAAACAATGAATTCATGAAATTCTTAGGCAAATGGATGGAGCTAGAGAACATCATACTAAGTGAGGTAACCCAGACTCAAAAGGTGAATCATGGTATGCACTCACTAATAAGTGGTTATTAACCTAGAAAACTGGAATACCCAAAACATAATCCACACATCAAATGAGATACAAGAAGAAAGCAGGAGTGGTCCCTGGTTCTGGAAAGACTCAGTGAAACAGTATTTGGCAAAACCAGAACGGGGAACTGGGAAGGGGTGGGAGGGAGGGCAGGGGAAGAGAAGGGGGCTTACGGGACTTTCGGGGAGTGGGGAGGGGCTAGAAAAAGGGAAATCATTTGAAATGTAAATAAATTATATCGAATAAAAAAATAAATACATACTTTTCAAAGCTTAGTAGTCTTCAATAACATTTAGTGTGTATTTTTCTTTTATTGTTTTGTTTTTTGTTTAATATTTGGAAACCAAAGAAACAGGTAAGAATAGAAAAAAAACAATTTTAGGGTGTTGAAATGGCTTTTTAAACATTGCTTTATTTTATGCAAATAAAATATGAAAATAAACTAAGTTAAGGTATCCCCATCTTGAAAATTGCCTTATCAGCAGGTAGGAAAGGACACAAGCTACGAAAGCAAGAGAGGACCTGTGTTCAAATCCCTAGGATTCATATAAAAAACCAAGCATGTTTGTGCATATGCCTATAACCAAAGCGCGCGCTCTCTCTCTCTCTCTCTGTGTGTGTGTGTGTGTGTGTGTGTGTGTGTGAGTGTTCACATGTGTGCATGTGTGTGTTTGTGTGTGTTTGTGTGTGTGTGTGTGTTTGATAAGAGATAGAATCTCCAGTGCTTTCATGCCACCAGCCTACTTCTACGTTCAGTTAAAGATCTTATTAAGGGGATAGCTAGAGAGTGGTATACTATCATTCCTTCACTAGTCTCCCCCCCCCCCCCGCCGCACCCTATCACCCTCCTCTTCTGAATGGGATGTGGCCTCTCCTATGTATTCTTCTACTCTGGCAATCAAGACTCAGCAGGACTAGGCACATTCTCTCCCACCTTAGCTAGGCAAGGCAGCCCAGTTAGGGGAATGTATTTCACAGACAGCAAACAGCTTTAAGGGTAGTTCTGATTCAGTGATTGGGGACCAACTCACATGAAGACCAAACTGCACATTTGCTACATATGTGTGGAAGGGCTCAGGTATGCTGTTTGGTTAGTGGTGCAGTAGCTGAGAGCCCCAATGGTCGAGATTAGTTAACTCTGATTGTCTTCTTATGGAGTTCCTATCCTCTTCAGCACCCTCAATCCTTCCCCAGATTCTTTCATAAGAGGTCCCAAGCTCCATTCACTGATAGGCTGTGGGTGTCTGCATCTATCTGAGTCAACTGCTTGGTAAAGCCTCCCAGTGGACAACCATGCTAGACTCCTGTTTTCGAGGATATCATTAATAGTGTCAGGGGTACTGCCAATTATTGTTTGGCCATCCTTTCAGTCTCTGCTCCATCCCCTGTCCTTACAACTTGTAGACAGGATATATTTTTGATGGAAAATTTTATGGATGCATTGGTTTCCCTGTCACTCCAATGGGGTTCCTGCCAGGCTACAAGAGGTGGCCTCTTCAGATTCTCTATCCCCATTGTCATGAGTTTCAGCTAAGGTCACCCCAGTTAATTCCTAGAAGCCTCCTCCTCCAAGATTTCTGGCATGTCCTTGAGATGTCCTCCACCCCCTATTCCCTGCCAGCTGACAATTTTCTCATTCTCCTGGTTCTTTGGTCCTCTTCCCTGTCTTTCCCCACACCTGACACAAACCCCATCATATTCCTCCCCGTCCACTTCCCCACCCAATTCCTTCCCTCCACATACCTCCTATGACCATTTTCTAAGTGAGATTCAATCATCCTCTCTTGGGCTTTCCTTCTTGTTTAGATTCTTTGGTTCTGTAGAGTGTAGTATGGGTATCCTGTTCTTTAGGGTTAATATCCACTTAAGAGTGAGTGCATACCATACATAACATTTTGGGTTTGGGTTACCTCAATCAAGCTGATATTCTCAAGTTCCAACCACTTGACTGCAAAATTCTTTGTTTTAAATAGATGAATAGTATTACATTGTGTAGATTCATAACATTTTCCTTATTTATTTTTTCAGATGAGGGACATCTAGGCTGTTTCCATTATATGGCTATTGTGAGTAAAGCTGCAAGTGTCTCTGTGGTATAATGGGGGCACTTTTTGGGTATATGCCATGAGTGGTATAGGTGGTTCTTGAGGTAGAACCAGTCCTAGTTTTGTGAGAAACTACCAAACTGATGATTTCCAACGTTTGCACTCTTATCGGCAGTGGAGGAGCATTCTTCTTGCTCCATATCCTCACTAGCATGTGTCATCACTTGAAATTTTTATCTTAGCCATTCTGAGTGATATAAGATGGAATCTCAGAGTTGTTTTGATTTGCATTTCCCTGATGATTAAGGAAATTGAGTGTTTCTTTAAGAACGTGTCAGCCATTAGAGATTCTTCTGGTGAGAATTCTGTTAACTTCTGTACCCAATTTTTAATTGAGTTGTTTGGGTTATTGATGTCTAATTTCTTGAGTTTTTAATCTTGGATATTATCCCTCTGTCAGATGTAAAGATGGTGAAGCTTGTTTTCCAATCTGTAGGCTGTTATATGATTAATGGAATTGGATCAAAGCCCCTGAAATAAACCTACACACCTACATACACTTGATTTTTGACAAGCTGAAACCATACAATGGCAAAAAAGGAAGCATCTGCAATAAATGATTCTTGTCTAACTAGATGTCTGCATGTGGAATCATGCAAATAGATCTATTATCTATCACTTTGCACAAAACTTAAGCCCAAGTGGATCTAAGATCTCAACATGAAACTGGATCCAATAAATATGATAGAGCAAAAATTGAGGAATAGCCTTGAACTCATTGGTTCAGAGGACAGCTTCCTAAGTAGAACACCAGTGATTCAGGCTCTAAGGTCAACAATTGATAGACAGGACCTCATGAAAATGAAAAGATTCTGCAATCAAAGGACAGTGTCAATAGTACAAACTGACAGTATACAAATTGGGAAATAATCCTTTGCTAGTCTTTGTGCATGTCTGAAAGTGCATATACAGTCATTCCCAAATACACACATACATCACATATCATATGCACAAAATAAAAAGAGTAAAAGTGACTTATCAGATAAAGTAAACTAGATGTAATACTTGATTTGCATTATAAATTTAGTTGTAGTGCAAATTTGAACCTTTGATGGGTTCTTGGTGGTATCTTATCTCTGAAACTGCTCTCTTTGTCTTCATTATTCTCTACTAGCAGGACCTCAGCCACACATCGTGATGCACTCTCTACGTATGTGAGACCTAGTGACTATGTACTGAGCTCTTCGAGCGTATGAGCTACATAAACACTTTTTTACTTCAATCTGTTTCTGAGTTGTATTCAGTTGTAGTACTGAGAGAAGTAACTGATACTCCATCTGTTTCTACTTTTATCAATAAACTATTCAGTGTTGACTTCTCAACTACAGTAAACCTACAGTTACCTTAGTTGGGTAACAAAACATAGATTGCTGTACTTCTTCTGTTACCTTTTTTCTATTTGTTCTCTTGCATAAATGCTAAAGATTGCATTTTGGACATTCATGCTCTATAATAAAGTATATTAAGTTCCATACTGTAGAATTACAAGAAATAATAGCAACATAACTAATGGCATGAAGCTCTCCATAAATGGAGGCAAAAACAAAACAAAAAGACTTTCCAAAAAGTTTGGCTACTAATTTGAAAAACAAAAATATATGAAACATATAGATAATTAGTTTTAGATAGGAAAGGGTATTTTCTTGGCTAATAGAAATTCCATCTCAGATGCTATGTCTGCTGACTGTGGCTATGCTACCACCAACATTATAGACCTTAATTTTCTGCAAACTCAAACAAATGCTTTCTTTCATAAAATAAAGAAATACCAATGATGTTGTATTTTTATATTGTTCTGATTTATACCTGAGAAACAAAAGAGACCTACATTCTGCTAATGCTCCTTTATTTTTTAACAGATAAGTTTAAAGAGAATTTATCCTAAACCTAATATACACTTACAAACATTTTAAATAATCCACAATGAAGTAAAAGTGAAAAATTTTCAGGTTATATTCATTTGGCATGCAAGGAAACTCTTTATATGCTTGACTCTTATCTTTATATGCTTGGACTCTTAGCTGAACTATTGGTTATCATCTTAGAAGGAATATCTTTATGCAATGCTAGGCTTAAAAATTATTAAGACATCTGTTCTTTAGAAAAGTTCCTCTAAGATGCTGCTTCTTGCCATACACAGTAATGAATCCAAAATCCCAAAACAAGATCACGTGTTCAGAGTGTGGGAGACTTTAGAGTACTCACCCTAAATGGAAAGTCTTTATTACACTTATCCCTTCAAGTTACAGGGATTTATGTAGAATTGGAGGTGGAAAAATTGTAAGAGCAAGAGGTGGTAGATGACTCTGAGAAACCAGTGTTATCTACAAACCACAGGGCTGAGAGACACAAATTCACAGAGGCTATGACAGCATGCATAAGATTTGCACAACTTCAAATCATGTGAAATCTCAGTTATGGAGAAAGGAATGTCTTATCTAAAAACTATTTTCAATCTGCCTTATGTACTATTGCTGTGAAGAGACACCACAAATAAGACAACTCTTATAAGAGAAAGAATTTAATTGGGGGCTGGATTGGTTACAATTTTAGAGAGTCAGTCCAATATTATTATGGCTGAAAGCAGACAGGCATGGTGCTGGGGGAAGAGCTGAGAGTTTTACATCTGAACCATGGACAGCAGGCAGCAAGAGACAATGTGCCTGTGGTCTATTGAAACCTTAAAGGCCTCACCTAGAAACAAAGTCATATGTATTCCAACCAGGTCACACTAGTAATCTTTCTAATCCTTCTCAAACACTTGGTGAAATTCTCATTCAAACCACAACACAATTGATACCTGAGAAGTGAAGAACCAATTTTCTTCAATGGAGGAATACTGGGGTAGATCAACCACACCCCTGGTTAGGTCCTATGCCCAAGGGGAGTTAGACAATAAAAAGAGACTTTATGTTTTTGTTGTTGATGATAAATGCTTTTTTATTTGTCAGGCTTTTGGGTTTTTATAGGGGAAAGAACATAAAACTGGTGAGTAGGGAGAGGTTAATCTTGGAGGAGATAAGAGAGAAAAAAGAATATGATCAAAAATTCTATAAAATTTAGGAATTTTAACTGAATTTATAAAAAGAAGGTAGACATTAATTCATTTCCTACTCAATTATTAATAACTACTTTGCTATATGATTGTCTGAAATAATTGCCTATTAATCAAACCTGTAATAAATACCAAGTAATACATTTATTATTTATAGGTATTTGTTGATGAATAAAAAAATAAGAATTAGTTGCCTTCAAAAATTAATAAAAACAACAAACAAATAAAATCCTTTATCAACAATATTCTACTTGCGTCAGAATGATCAAACCAGTTGTGAGCTATACATGAAACATTATTATGCAAAGACAGAACATTATTTACAAAGTAGTATCACATAATACACCCAATGTTACAAGATAAGAATATATAGAGAGAATAATAAGTAGATGACATACTTCAGGCTTACAATCCCTTTTCATGCCAAGCACAAGAAAGGCCACTTAGTCTAAATGTTATCAATTGAAGTCAAATTATTCATTATATCTGTTGAGAGAGATTGCCATCGTTGTTTGAGTAAACATCAATGGACGTTTACTTATTGTGTTTTGGGTAAATGGATACTATGGTGTAATTTAGATATATGTTTTAATACTATGAGTAAATATTATGATTAAGTAGTGAAATGAAACTTTGTAAAATATGTCTATTACATGTTTTTAATTGGGTAACTACCAATCATGGTTCACATATAAACATAGCTTTATTTACACAAAAAGAAGAAGATGAAAGGTAAGAGAAGTAATAGAAGAAGTTTGTATTAGGAATTAGGAATGAAAGCAATTCCTCCATTGAGGGATATCTGGGTTCTTTCCAGCTTCTGACTATTATAAATAGGGCTGTGATGAACATAGTGGAGCATGTGTCCTTATTACATGCTGGGGAATCCGCTGGGTATATGCCCAGGAGTGGTATAGTAGGGTCCTCTAGAAGTATCATGCCCAGTTTTCTGAGGAACCACCAGACTGATTTCCAGAGTGGTTGTACCAGCTTTCAACCTCACCAGCAGTGGAGGAGTGTTCCTCTTTCTCCACATCCATGCTAGAACCGTTTTCTCCTGTGTTTTTGATCTTAACCATTCTGACTAGTGTGAGGTGAAATCTCAGGTTGTTTTGATTTACATTTCCTGATTACTAAGGATGTTGAACATTTCTTTAGGTGTTTCTCAGCCAATTGATATTCCTCAAGTGAAAATTCTTTATTTAGCTCTGTACCCCATTTTTGATAGGGTTATTTGGCTCTCTGGAGTCTACTTTCTTGAGTTTTTTGTATATCTTGGATATCTTGGCTACATCTCTGTCAGATGTAGGGTTGGCAAAGATCTTTTCCCAATTTGTTGGTTGCCATTTTGTCCTTTTGACAGTGTCCTTTGCCTTACAGAAACTTTGTAATTTTATGAGGTCCCATTTATCAATTCTTGATCTTAGAGCATAAGCTATTGGTGTTCTGTTGAGAAATTTTCCCCTGTGCCTATGTCCTCAAGGGTTTTCCCCAGCTTCTTTTGTATTAGTTGCAGTGTGTCTGGCTTTATGTGGATGTCCTTGATCCACTTGGACTTGAATTTAGTACAAGGAGATAAAAATGGATGGATTTGCATTCTTCTGAATGCTAACCTTCAATTGAACCAGCACCATTTGTTGTAAAGGCTATCTTTTTTCCACTGAAGGTTGTAGCTCCTTTGTCAAAGATCATGTGACCATAATTGTGTGGGTTCATTTCTGGAATGGATACAGAAAATGTGGTATATTTACACTATGGAATGCTACTCAGCTATTAAAAACAATGAATTCATTAAATTCTTAGGCAAGTGGGTGGAACTGGAGAATGTCATCCTGAGTGAGGGGACTCAATCACAAAAGAACACACATGGTATATGCTCACTGATAAACGGATATTAGTCCAGAAGTTCAGAATACCCAAGAAACAATTCACATATTAAATGATGCCCAAGAAGAAGGAAGGAGAGAGGCGATGGCAGCGGTGGCGGCAGTGCAGCAGTGCAGCAGTGGCTGGTCCAGCTGAAGGGCCATCAACAGTGGAACCAAGGTGACACAGGGTCCAGTTAGGCCCTGCGCCCATGACCACTGACCTTCGCTGGCCAGCCGGGCTGCAAGCAGCAGCGGATTTACGGTGCCTTTCGTCGCACAGAAGCCACTTCAGAACTCTGCCTCCCACCAGTCACGAGAGACTTGCCTCCATCTTGGTTCTCGGACTCCAGAGAGATCAGATAGACTGAGGTACACAAACATAACCCGAGGCCGGCATCGCAGGGCTCTAAGGCCTACAAGCGTTGGCCTGCACCCAGGCCCTGGGCTGTTCGGTGGGCCATCGGGTGCCAACCCAGCCAGGAGTTTTTTGCCAGGAGTTGTTTGCCTGGGCCTGGCGCACGCCTCCATTTTGCCTACAGGACGCCAGAGAGCTCTGACAGGCAAAGCAAGCTAACAGGCATAGCCCGAGGCTAACATAGAGGGGGTCTAGGCCCCAACAGGCCCTGGACTGACCCCAAGAACTGGGCTGCTCGGTGTGCCATCTGTGTGTCAACCCACCCAGGAGGTTGTTAGCCCAGCAGACTCTCCCAGCACTTTCAGGGAGCACGCACGCATGCCCGCCCGCCATCCTGGCCACCTGACAGAACCTATTAACAGTCAGAGCCCGAGGGGAACTTTGCTCAGACCTTGGCCTCCCAGACTTTTGCCTAGACTCAGGGCCTGAGCAGCTAGGCTAGCCTTGGGTGCACCAACCCGGTTGGGAGATCAGCTGCCCAGCAGAGTGATCAGCACACGGAAAAGATCCCAGCAGCATACACCCTTCAGCACTCCCTGAAGGTACAAACGGGAACCATCTGGTTCACAGACACAATCTGGGGCAAAGCACACTAGGGCTGCAAGGGCACCCAAGAGGAGGACAGCACATCAGCAATCTGCTACAGGGGAAACACAGCCATATAGTGTTGCAGAAATAGCCCCAGAGCACCTCAGGAGGCCCAAACACAAGCCAGAGACAAGACCAATTAACTCCAGAGAAAAAGATGACAAAGGGCAAATGCAGGAACTCTACTAACAGAAATCTAGGCAATATGGCAGCATCTGAACCAAACTCTCCAACATCAGCAAGTCCTGGTTAGGCCAACACACCAGAAAAACAAGATTTGGATTTAAAATCACTGGTCATGATGCTGTTAGAAGAACACAAAAAGGACATAAATGAATCTCTTAAAGAAATGCAGGGGAACATGAATAAGCTAGAAACCTGTAAAATGGAAACACAAAAATCACTTAAAGAAATGCAGGAGAATAAGGCTCAAGAGATAGAAACCAATAAAGAAGAAACACACACACACACACACACACACACACACACAAAGAAAAAAAAAACTTAAAGAAATGCAGGAGAACTTGAGTCAAGAGGCAGAAGTCATGAAACAGGAAACACAAAAATCTCTTAAAGAATTACAGGAAAACACAAACAAACAAATGATAGAACTGAGCAAAACCATCCTGGATCTAAAAACAGAAGTAGAAACAACTAAGAAATCACAAAGGGAAACAACTTTGGAGATAGAAAACCTTGAGAAGAAATCTGGGGCCATAGATGCAAATATAAACAACAGAATACAAGAGATGGAAGAAAGAATCTCAGATGCTGAAGATACCATAGAAACCATGGATACAACAGTCAAAAAAATGCAAAATGCAAAAAGCTTGTAACCCAAAATATCCAGGAAATCCAGGACACATTGAGAAGGCCAAACATAAGGATTATAGGCATAGATGAGAGTGAAGATTTACAACTTAAAGGACCAGCAAATATCTTCAATAAAATTATGGAAGAAAACCTCCCTAATCCAAAGAGAGAGATGCGCATGAATATACAAGAAGCCTACAGAACTCCAAACAGACTGGACCAGAACAGAAATACATCCCGTCACATAATAATCAAAACCCCAAATGTACTAAACAAGGAAAGAATGTTAAAGGCAGTAAGAGAAAGAGGCCAAGTAACATATAAAGGAAGACCTATCAGAATTATACCAGACTTCTCACCAAAGACTATGAAAGCTAGAAGATCCTGGGCACATCTCATGCAGACTCTAAGAGAACACAAATGCCAGTCAAAACTTCTATACCCAGCAAAACTCTCAATCACCATAGATGGAGAAACCAAGATATTCCATGACAAAACCAAGTTCACCCACTATCTTACGACAAACCCAGCCCTACAAAGGTTAATAGGAGGAGAACACCAATACAAGGAGGGAAACTTCACCCTGGAAAATGCAAGATAGTAACCTTCTTTCATCAAACCCAAAAGAATATAACCACTCAAATATAGAAGATAACATCAAAACTGACAGGAAATAATGATCACTATTCCTTAATATCTCTTACCATCAATGGACTCAGTTCCCCAAAAAAAGACATAGACTAACAGACTGGATACATAAACAGGATCCTACATTTTGCTGCATACAGGAAACACACCTCAGTGTCAAAGACAAATACTACCTTAGAGTAAAAGGCTGGAAGACAATTTTACAAACAAATGGTCTCAGGAAACAAGCCGGAGTAGCCATTCTAATATCAGATAAAATTGTCTTTCAACCAAAAGTCATCAAAAGAGACACTGAGGGACACTTCTTGCTGGTCAAAGGAAAAACACACCAAGAAGAACTCTCAATCCTGAACACCTATGCTCCAAATGCAATGGCACCCTCATTCACAAAAGAAACTTTACTAAAGCTCCAAACACACATTGCACCTAACACAATAATTGTGGGAGACTTCTACACTGTACTTTCTTCAATGGACCGATCAGGAAAACAGAAACTAAACAGGGACACAGTGAAACTAATTGAAGCTTTGGACCAATTAGAGTTAACAGATATATATAGAACATTTCACCCTAAAGCAAAAGAATATAACTTTTTCTCAGCACCTCATGGTACCTTCTCCAAAATCGACCATATAATTGGTCACAAGACAGTCCTCAACAAATATAAAAAGATCGAACTAATCCCATGCCTCCTATCAGATCACTATGGAGTAAAAGTGGTCTTCAATAGCAACAAAAACAACAGAAAGCCCATATACACATGGAAACTGAACAATAATCTACTCAATGATACCTTGGTCAAGGAAGAAATAAAGAAAGAAATCAAAGAGTTTTTAGAATTTAATGAAAATGAACACACAACATACCCAAATCTATGGGACACGATGAAAGCAGTGCTAAGAAAAAATCTCATAGCCCTGAGTGCCTCCAAAAAGAAAATGGAGACAGTATACACTAGCAGCTTAACAACACACCTGAAAGCCCTGGAACAAAAAGAAGCAAATTCACCCAGGAGGAGTAGAAGGCAGAAAATCATCAAACTCAGGGCTGAAATCAATCAAGTAGAAACTAAGAGAACCATACAAAGAATCAACAAAACCAGGAGCTGGTTCTTTGAGAAAATCAACAAGATAGATAAAGCCTTAGCCAGACTAACCAAAGGGCACAGAGACAGTATCCACATTAACAAAGTTATAAATGAAAAGGGAGATATAATAACAGAAACTAAGGAAATTCAAAAAATCATCAGATCTTACTATCAAAGCCTATACGCAACACAACTGGAGAATCTGGAGGAAATGGACAACTTCCTAGACAGATACCAAACACCAAAATTAAATCAGGATCAAATAGATCATTTAAACAGTCCAATAACCCCTAAAGAAATAAAAGGGGTCATAGAAAGTCTCCCAGCCAAAAAAAAGCACGGGACCACATGGCTTCAGTGCAGAATTCTATCAGACCTTCAAGAAGACCTAACACCAATACTCTTCAAACTGTTTCACAAAATAGAAACAGAAGGAACACTACCCAACTCATTCTACGAAGCCACAGTTACACTGATATCAAAACCACACAAAGATCCAACAAAGAGAACTTCAAGCCAATTTCCCTTATGAATAGCGATGCAAAAATACTCAATAAAATTCTTGCCAACTGAATCCAAGAACACATCAAAATAATGATCCACCACGATCAAGTGGGCTTCATCCCAGGGATGCAGGGGTAGTTCAATATACGGAAATCCATCAATGCGATCCATTACATAAACAAACTCAAAGAAAAAAACCATATGATCATTTCATTAGATGCTGAAAAGGCATTTGACAAAATTCAGCATCCTTTCATGCTAAAAGTCTTGGAAAGAACAGGAATTCAAGGCCCATACCTGAACATTATTAAAGCAATATACAGCAAACCAGTAGCCAACATCAAAGTAAATGGAGAGAAACTTGAAGCAATCCCACTAAAATCAGGGACTAGACAAGGCTGCCCTCTCTCTCCATGTCTTTTCAATATAGTACTTGAAGTACTAGCTAGAGAAATTAGAAAACATAAGGAGGTCAAAGGTATACAAATTAGAAAGGAAGAAGTCAAATTATCACTATTTACAGATGACATGATAGTCTACTTAAGTGACCGAAAAAACTTCACCAGAGAAGTCCTACAGCTGATAAACAACTTCAGCAAAGAAGCAGGTTATAAAATCAACTCAAGGGCGGCGGCGGCGGCGGCGGCGGCGGTGGTAGCAGTAGCTGGTCCAGCTGAAGGGCCATCAGCGGTGGAACCAAGGCGACACAGGGTCCAGTTAGGCCCTGCGCCCACGACCACTGACCTTCGCTGACCAGCCGGGCGGCAAGCAGCTGCGGTTCTGCGGAGCCTTTCGCTGCACAGAAGCCACTTCAGAACTCGGCTTCCCGCCAGTCAGGAGAGACTCACCCCCATCTTGATTCCGGGCTCCAGAGATCGGTCAGACTGAGGTACACAAACATAATCCTAGGCCCAACACCGCAGGGGTCTGAGCCTGACGGGCGTTGGCCTGCACCCAGGCCCTGGGCTGTTCGAGTGGCCATCGGGGCACCAACCCAGCCAGGAGTTTTTTTTTGCCCTGGCCAGCGCACGCGCCTCCATTTTGCCTACAGGACCCAGAGTGCTCGGGAGGGCAGAGACTGCTAACAAGCGTAGCCTGAGGCTAACAAAACGGGGGTCTAGGCCCCAAAAGGCACAGGACTGACCCCAAGAACTGGGCGGCTTGGTGGGCCATCTGTGTGTCAACCCGCCCAGGAGGTTATTAGCACAACAGACTCTCCCGGTGCTTTCGGGGAGCGCGGACGCGCACGTCCGCCATCCGGGTCACCTGGCGGACCCAAATAACAGTCATAGCCCTAGGGGAACTTTGCTCGGACCTTGGCCTCCCAGGCTTTTGCCTGGACTCAGGGCCCGGGCGACAAGGCTAACCTAGTGTGCGCCAGCCCGGTTGGGGAAATCGGCTGCCCAGCGGAGTGAGCGGAACACAGGGGAGGTCACAGCAACATACACCTTCGGAGCTCCCTGGGGGTGCACACGGGTTCCATCTGGCCCACAGACACAATCTGGGGCAAGGCCTCAGGCAGAAGCCCTCAGGTCAACTCTCTCTGCTTCAGATCAGCCTGGGTGGCCACACCACATCTCCAGGTCCCTCAAGAGGCTAGTGGGGGCTTCCGGGCGGCCAGCTGGGAGAAGTCGGTGTGCTCCAATAAATCCTGCGGGCCCCAGCGGGAGCCTTCAGGTGCCTGCTTCGGGATCTGAACAGCCTGGACAACAGCACCCTGTCTACAGGCAGTGCAGAGTGTAAGCTGTGCACCAGAGGCCAACGGGGAAGGGGCAGCTTGCACTGCTGAGTCCAGCACTGACAAGACCAAGTAACACCAGTGAGAGCTAGATGGCAAACGGCAAACGCAGGAACGTCCCTAACAGAAATCAAGGCAATATGGCAACATCTGAACCCAATTCTCCTCTACCAGCAAGTCCTGGATACCCCATCACACCAGTAAAACAAGATTTGGATTTAAAATCACTGGTCATGATGCTGGTACAGGAACACATGAAGGACATTCAGGAGAAAATGGATCAAAAGTTAGAAGCCCTTGCAAGGGAAACACAAAAATCATTGAAAGAAATCCAGGAGAATACAAAAGCCAACAAGGAGGAAATGCAAAAAACACTTAAAGAAATACAGGAGAACTTTGGTCAACAGGCTGAGGTCATGAAAGACGAAACACAAAAATCTCTTAAAGAAATACAGGAGAACTTTGGTCAACAGGCTGAGGTCATGAAAGAAAAAACACAAAAATCTCTTAAAGAATTACAGGAAAGCACAAACAAGCAAGTGAAGGAGCTAAGCAAAACCATCCAGGATCTAAAATCAGAAGTAGAAACAACTAAGAAAACTCAAAAGGAGACAACTTTGGAGAAAGAAATCCTTGGGAAGAAATCAGGGGACAGAGATGCAAATATCAACAACAGAATACAAGAAATAGAAGAAAGAATCTCAGATGCTGAAGACTCCATAGAAACCATGGACTCAACAGTTAAAGAAAATGCAAAATGCAAAAAGCTTGTAACCCAAAATATCCAGGAAATCCAGGACACAATGAGAAGACCAAACCTAAGAATTATAGGCATAGATGAGAGTGAAGATTTACAACTTAAAGGGCCAGCAAATATCTTCAATAAAATTATGGAAGAAAACTTCCCTAACCTAAAGAGAGAGATGCCCATGAATATACAAGAAGCCTACAGAACTCCAAACAGACTGGACCAGAACAGAAATACTTCCTGTCACATAATAATCAAAACACCAAATGTTCTAAACAAAGAAAGAATATTAAAGGCAGTAAGAGAAAAAGGCCAAGTAACATATAAAGGAAGACCTATCAGAATCACAGCAGACTTTTCACCTGAGACTATGAAGGCTAGAAGGTCCTGGGCAGATCTCATGCAGACTCTAAGAGAGCACAAATGCCAACCAAAACTACTATATCCAGCAAAACTCTCAATCACCATAGATGGAGAAACTAAGATATTTCATGACAAAACCAAGTTCACCCAATATCTATCCACAAACCCAGCCCTAAAAAGGATAATAGGAGGACAACACCAATACAAGGAGGGAAACTTCACCCTGAAAAAAGCAAGATAGTAACCTTTCATCAAACCCAAAAGAAGTTAAACAATCAAATTTAAAAAATAACGTCAAAAATGATAGGAAGTAACAATCACTATTCCTTAATATCTCTTAACATCAATGGACTCAATGCCCCAATAAAAAGACACAGACTAACTGACTGGATACGTAAAGAGGACCCTACATTTTGCTGCTTACAGGAAACACACCTCAGGGTCAAAGACAAACACTACCTTAGAGTAAAAGGCTGGAAGACAATTTTACAAGCAAATGGTCTCAGGAAACAAGCTGGAGTAGCCATTTTAATATCAGATAAAATTGACTTCAACCCAAAGTCATCAAAAGAGACTCTGAGGGACACTTCTTGCTGGTCAAAGGAAAAATACAACAAGAAGAACTCTCAATCCTGAACATCTATGCTCCAAATGCAAGGGCACCCTCTTTCATAAAAGAAACTATTAAAACTCAAAGCACACATTGCACCTAACACAATAATTGTGGGTGACTTCAACACTACACTTTCCTCAATGGACCGATCAGGAAAACAGAAACTAAACAAGGACACAATGAAACTAATTGAAGCTTTGGACCAATTAGATTTAACTGATATATATAGAACATTCTATCCTAAAACAAAAGAATATACCTTTTTTTCAGCACCTCATGGTACCTTCTCCAAAATCGACCATATAATTGGTCACAAGACAGACCTCAACAAATATAAGAAGATAGAACTAATCCCATGCCTCCTATCTGATCACTATGGAATAAAAGTGGTCTTCAATAGCAACAGAAACAACAGAAAACCCACATACACGTGGAAATTGAACAATACTCTACTCAATGATATCTTGGTCAAGGAAGAAATAAAGAAAGAAATTAAAGACTTTTTAGAACACAATGAAAATGAAAACACAACATACCCAAATCTATGGGACACAATGAAAGCAGTGCTAAGAGGAAAACTCATAGCCCTGAGTGCCTCCAAAAAGAAAATGGAGAGAGCATACATTACCAGCTTAATGACACACCTGAAAGCCCTAGAACAAAAAGAAGCTATTTCGCCCAGGAGGAGTAGAAGGCAGGAAATCATCAAACTCAGGGCCGAAATCAATCAAGTAGAAACAAAGAGAACCATACAAAAAATCAACAAAACCAGGAGCTGGTTCTTTGAGAAAATCAACAAGATAGATAAACCCTTAGCCAGACTGACCAAAGGGCACAGAGAAAGTATCCAAATTAACAAACTTAGAAATGAAAAGGGAGACATAACAACGGAAACTGAGGAAATCCAAAAAATCATCAGATCCTACTACAAGAGCCTGTACTCAACACAACTGGAGAATCTGGAGGAAATGGACAATTTCCTTGACAGATACCAAATACCAAAATTAAATCAGGACCAACTAGACCATCTGAACAGTCCCATAAAGCCTAAAAAAATAGAAGGAGTCATAGAAAGTCTTCCAACCAAAAAAAGCACAGGACCAGATGGTTTCAGTGCAGAATTCTACCAGACCTTCAAAGAAGAGTTAACACCAATACTCTTCAAACTATTCCACAAAATAGAAACAGAAGGAACACTACCCAATTCCTTCTACGAAGCCACAATTACGCTGATACCAAAGCCACACAAAGATCCAACAAAGAAAGAGAACTTCAGACCAATTTCCCTTATGAACATCGATGCAAAAATACTCAATAAAATTCTTGCCAACCGAATCCAAGAACACATCAAAACGATCATCCACCATGATCAAGTAGGCTTTATCCCGGGAATGCAGGGTTGGTTCAATATACGGAAATCCATCAATACAATCCACTACATAAACAAACTCAAAGAACAAAACCACATGGCCATTTCATTGGATGCTGAAAAAGCATTTGACAAAATTCAGCATCCTTTCATGCTTAAAGTCTTGGAGAGAACAGGAATTCAAGGCCCATACCTAAACATAGTAAAAGCAATATACAGCAAACCGGTAGCCAGCATCAAACTAAATGGAGAGAAACTTGAAGCAATCCCACTGAAATCAGGGACCAGACAAGGCTGCCCCCTTTCTCCTTATCTTTTCAATATTGTACTTGAGGTACTAGCTCGGGCAATTCGACAACATAAGGAGGTAAAAGGGATACAAATTGGAAAGGAGGAAGTCAAACTATCATTATTTGCAGACGACATGATAGTCTACCTAAGTGACCCAAAAAACTCCACTAGAGAGCTCCTACAGCTGATAAACAACTTCAGCAAAGTGGCAGGTTATAAAATCAACTCCAGCAAATCAGTGGCCTTCCTATACTCAAAGGATAAGCAGGCTGAGAAAGAAATTAGGGAAATGACCCCCTTCACAATAGCCACAAACAGTATAAAGTATCTTGGGGTGACTCTTACCAAACATGCGAAAGATCTGTATGACAAGAACTTCAAGACTCTGAAGAAGGAAATGGAAGAAGACCTCAAAAAATGGGAAAACCTCCCATGCTCATGGATCGGTAGAATCAATATAGTTAAAATGGCCATTTTGCCTAAAGCACTATACAGATTCAATGCAATACCCATCAAAATCCCAACTCAATTCTTCACAGAGTTAGAAAGAGCAATTATCAAATTCATCTGGAACAACAAAAAACCCAGGATAGCTAAAACTATTCTCAGCAACAAAAGAAAATCTGGGGGAATCAGTATCCCTGACCTCAAGCAATACTACAGAGCAATAGTGTTAAAAACTGCATGGTATTGGTACAGTGACAGGCAGGAGGATCAATGGAACAGGATTGAAGATCCAGAAATGAACCCACACACCTATGGCCACTTGATCCTCGACAAAGAGGCTGAAAACATCCAATGGAAAAAAGATAGCCTTTTCAACAAATGGTGCTGGTTCAACTGGAGGTCAGCATGCAGAAGAATGCGAATTGATCCATCCTTGTCTCCTTGTACTAAGCTCAAATCCAAATGGATCAAGGACCTCCACATAAAGCCAGACACTCTGAAGCTAATAGAAAAGAAACTGGGGAAGACCCTTGAGGACATCAGTACAGGGAGAAAGTTTCTGAACAGAACACCAATAGCGTATGCTCTAAGAGCAAGAATTGACAAATGGGACCTCATAAGGTTACAGAGTTTCTGTAAGGCAAAGGACACCATCAAGAGGACAGATCGGCAACCAACAAATTGGGAAAAGATCTTCACCAATCCTACATCAGATAGAGGGCTAATATCCAATATATATAAAGAACTCAAGAAGTTAGACTCCAGAAAACCGAACAACCCTATTAAAAATGGGGTACAGAGTTAAACAAAGAATTCTCACCTGAAGAACTTCGGATGGCGGAGAAGCATCTTAAAAAATGCTCAACTTCATTAGTCATTAGGGAAATGCAAATCAAAACAACCCTAAGATTTCATCTTACACCAGTCAGAATGGCTAAGATTAAAAATTCAGGAGACAGCAGGTGTTGGAGAGGGTGCGGAGAAAGAGGAACACTCCTCCACTGCTGGTGGGATTGCAAATTGGTACAACCACTCTGGAAAGCAGTCTGGCGGTTCCTCCGAAAACTGGGCACCTCACTTCCAGAAGATCCTGCTATACCACTCCTGGGCATATACCCAGAGGATTCCCCACCATGTAATAAGGATACATGCTCTACTATGTTCATAGCAGCCCTATTTATAATTGCCAGATGCTGGAAAGAACCCAGGTATCCCTCAACAGAAGAGTGGATACAAAAAATGTGGTATATCTACACAATGGAGTACTATTCAGCCTTTAGAAACAATGAATTCATGAAATTCTTAGGCAAATGGATGGAGCTAGAGAACATCATACTAAGTGAGGTAACCCAGACTCAAAAGGTGAATCATGGTATGCACTCACTAATAAGTGGTTATTAACCTAGAAAACTGGAATACCCAAAACATAATCCACACATCAAATGAGATACAAGAAGAAAGCAGGAGTGGTCCCTGGTTCTGGAAAGTCTCAGTGAAACAGTATTTGGCAAAACCAGAGCGGGGAACTGGGAAGGGGTGGGAGGGAGGACAGGGGAAGAGAAGTGGGCTTAAGGGACTTTCGGGGAGTGGGGGGGGGCTAGAAAGGGGGAAATCATTTGAAATGTAAATAAATTATATCGAATAAAAAAAAAACCAAAAAAAAAAAATCAACTCAAGCAAATCAGTTGCCTTCCTATACTCAAAGGATAAGCAGGCTGAGAAACAAGTTAGGGAAATGACACCCTTCACAGTAGCCACAAACAATATAAATTATCTTGGTGTGACTCTAACCAAACAAGTGAAAAATCTTTATGACAAGAACTTCAGGTCTCTGAAGAAGGAAATCAAAGAAGACCTCAGAAAATGGAAACATCTGCCATGCTCATGGATTGGAAGGATTAATATAGTTAAAATGGCCATCTTGCCAAAAGCAATATACAGATTCAATGCAATCCCCAACAAAATCCCAACTCAGTTCTTCACAGAGTTGGACAAAGCAATTCTCAAATTTATCTGGAATAACAAAAACCCCAGGATAGCTAAAACTATTCTCAACAGTAAAAGAACTTCTCGTTGTATTAGTATCCCAGACCTCAAGCAATACTACAGAGCAATAGTGTTAAAAAATGCATGGTACTGGCACAGGGACCAGCAAGTGGACCAATGGAAGAGAATTGAAGCCCCAGAAATGAATCCACACACCTATGGTCACTTTATCTTCGACAAAGGAGCTTTCAATCCAGTGGAAAAAAGATAGCCATTTCAACAAATGGTGCTGGCTCAACTGGAGGTCAGCATGCAGGAGAATGCAGATTGATCCATTCTTATCTCCTTGTACTAAGCTCAACTCCAAGTGGATCAAGGACCTTCACATAAAACCAGACACACTGAAACTAATAGAAAAGAAACTAGGGAAAACCCTTGAGGACACAGGCAGAGGGGAAAAGTTCCTGAACAGAACACCGATAGCTTATGCTCTAAGATCAAGAATTGACAAATGGGATCTCATAAATTACAAAGTTTCTGTAAGGCAATGGACACTGTCAAAAGGACAAAATGGCAACCAACAAATTGTGAAAAGATCTTCACCAACCCTACATTCAACAGAGGGCTAATATCCAATATATACAAAGAACTCACGAAGTTAGACCCAGGGAACCAAATAACCCTATTAAAAATGGGGTACAGACCTAAACAAAGAATTTTAGCCTGAAGAAATTCGGCTGGCCAAGAAGCACCTTAAGAAATGCTCAACATCATTAGCCATTAGGGAAATGCAGATCAAAACAACCCTGAGATTTCACCTCACACCAGTCAGAATGGCTAAGGTTAAAAACTCAGGAGACAGCAGGTGTTGGTGAGGATGTGGAGAAAGAGAAACATTCCTTCACTGCTGGTGGGATTGTAAGATGGTACAACCACTTTGGAAATCAGTCTGGTGGTTCCTCAGAAAACTGGACATGACACTTCTGGAGGATCCCGCTATACCTCTCCTGGGCATATACCCAGAGGATTCCCTAGCATGCAATAAGGACACATGCTCCACTATGTTCATAGCAGCCTTATTTATAATAGCTAGAAGCTGGAAAGAACCCAGACATCCCTCAATGGAGCAATGGATACAGAAAATGTGGTATATATACACAATGGAATACTATTCACCCATTAGAAACAATGAATTCATGAATTTTTTAGGCAAATGGATGGAACTGGAAACTATCATACTAAGCGAGGTAACACAATCACAAAAGAATGGATCAAGGACCTCTACATAAAGCCAGACACTCTGAAGATAATAGAAAAGAAACTGGGGAAGACCCTTGAGGACATCAGTACAGGGGGAAAGTTCCTGGACAGAACACCAATAGTTCAGCCATTAGAAACAATGAATTCATGAAATCTTAGGCAAATGGATGGAGCTGGAGAACATCATACTAAGTGAGGTAACCCAGACTCAAAAGATGAATCATGTTCTGCACTCACTAATAAGTGAGTGTTAACCTAGAAAACTGGAATATCCAAAACATAATCCACACATCAAATGAGGTACAAGAAGAAAGTAGGAGTGGCCCCTGGTTCTGGAAAGACTCAGTTTAGCAGTATAGGGCAAAACTAGAACAGGAAAATGGGAAGGGTTGGGTGGGAAAACAGGGGGAGGGATGGGGGCTGATGGGACTTTCGGGGAGTGGGGGTCCAGAAAAGGGGAAATCATTTGAAACATAAATAAAAAATATATCGAATAAAAAAAAAAGAAAGAAAGAAAAAGAAGAAGGAAGGAGAGGCCCCTTGTCCTGGAAAGGCTCAGTGCAGCAGTGTAGGCGAATACCAGGACAGGGAAATGGGAAGAGGGTGATTGGGGAACAGGGGGAGGGAAGAGTGCGTATGGGACTTTCTGGGAGGGGGGAATCCAAGAAAGGGTATATCATTTGAAATGTAAATAAAGAATATATTGAATAAAAAAATTTTAAAAAGTAATGAAAGCAATTAATAAATGGTGAAACCACATGGATTAGCCTTGTCTGTATCTGTTGAGGGTATAACTGCTGAGATTATTTCTCCTACTTAATGATTTAAGCCTCTTAATGGCCCCTTACACCAGAGTTCCAGCTAACTATTATGGATCCCCTGAAAAAAAACTCCAATTGATATGGTACCCAAGGGAAAGTGAATACCCAGAATAGGACATTGAAATTGAATAGGATAAACCATCATGCACTGACTTATTACACATTGGCCATGCAGAAACTCTTTCATACACTTGGAAGAGAAGAACTGCACCTTTTCCTTCAAGTGTAGGAACAGGTGTAGAAACAACCCTTACAGGATCATTTGGCTTCATGTTGGGTGCTCTGGAATATCTTTTCTCCCACCTCCAACACAGTTTGCTTCAATACTAAATTAGTTCATGAAAAACTGCCAAAAGAGGTTTAAATTAGAGAAGATTTACAGTTGATTACTAAAGAAAAATTTTGAGTAAGAACATTCCTGGTAAAATCATTGGATGAAAATAATCTATAATTTTCTAATTTCTGTTGTAATATATTACAACAGTGGAGTACTTTGAAAATAATTATATCATTAGAGAGACAATAGCTGTACCACATCTTCTTTTCTGTAGTGACATTTAGAAAAAATTTTTCATGTGGTAAATTTGTCTCTTATATGCTTATTTCATCTATATTCATAAGCATGCACACAGTAAATATATATTTACTTGCAAAATCAATATAAGAATGACATAACTAACTCAAGTACATGTACTATTTCCGAAGATTCTGAAGATGGCTGAATAATATTCAAATCATGATGCTCATTAACTTTTACTCAGATATAGCATCATTAGGACTTGTTTGACACATGTCTGCACTGACTACTATTTTTTCATGGCTGTAAAAGGTCACCTAGCTACATTTCATTAATGTTGCCTCAAATTATTTTATTTTTATGCTTCTGTATTAATTCAGTGAAGAGAATATTGGCATTTCTATTAGTTCTGCTTAAAATATCTAGGCATCAGCGTTAGCACTGAATGAACACAAGTAGCTCATCTGCAAATGGAGACATGGACTTATTGGAATATAAAACAGTTTTCATATAATGAACATGAATTGTCTTTGACAGATAATGACTGCATTTAAAAAATGTTATTGTAAGTTTCATACCCTCTAAAATCCTCTATATTCATAACATTATAACTAACATGCATACAAGAACAGAATTTCTGTCTTTACAGTCAGAAAACAGTATGCAATTGTGACCACATTTTAAAACATAGATGGTAGTTCAGATGTGACCTGGAAGCCTGGATTTATTCCTTTCATGGAATTTTTCCTCCAGATTTTTCCAGAGGATAGCAATCGAAACAACCAAAACTCTAAGAAATGTGCAGAAAGAACATACAGATTTCTTAAAAACCTGATTCCCTAATTATACAGCATGCCTTATGCTGCACTTTAGTGTTTATTACAGTGTCAGCTGAACACAAAGTGATGGGTGAATTTTTACATTTAGCAATAGCAGAATTTAAAGAGCATTTCGAATTATCTTGGGTCTGCAATAAATATTTTTACAGGATTACTTATAGAAGTAATTGAAAGTAACTTAAGAGAAAAAAGAAGTAAAATAGCAATTAATTTTAAAAAAGAGATCAGAATGGATTGCAAAAGTTCATTTATAAGATTCTGTATTCTGACCCTCTGTCAAATTATTAATATGTGGTGTCTTTTCAGGATACTTATGTGATGTTAAATATTAATGAAACATAAAATGCTTAACATACTTCTGGATTGATCTGTTTTCAGCTCTGGTTCTTGTTTAAAATATTAGGAAGACAAATTAGTCAATGTTTAGGGTGGAAACTAGGTAGAGGTGTTGGCTTAAGTTTGCAAAATTTCAACTTGAGAGAATAAGTCAGAAAAAAATAAAAAAATGCTTTAGAGGTTGTTAAGGTTGAGTTTTCCCCTGTGGGCACCAGGATACCACCTAACCTTCCCTAGCCATGCCCCACACTCTGTATTTGAATCAAACATAAATGTGTTCAGTCTATTCTTGAAGCAAAGGGCATTCAGCATAACAATGAGTTCACTGTGCATAATTTATCATGGCTTTTGTTATATAGTACCAAAATTGCTTGATAGAATTTCTTTGATTATGGACTGAGAGTTTCCTTACTCTCAGAAATCCTGTGACTCAGAGCAAGTGCTGCCATGTGGTTGCAATGTTGGCTGTATTAAGGAAAACAAAGCAGCGTTCTTTATAAATACGAGCTACTTGTGTTGTAAAGATTAAATATTTTGTTTTATTTTTAATTCATCTTTTTTGATTACTTTATTTTTAAAGAGTTATGTGACAGTTAACAGACCCATCCACAGTTATTTTTTGAAACAAATACCATTTTGCACATTTCAGCTTAGGATTGATTTATAAATAATTACAGTTTTTATATTCATAACATCAGTTGTAGGATAACAAAAATGGTTTTACTTAATTTTAGATTTACCTTGAATAAAATGTTCAAAATATTAAAATTTAGAAAGACAGGCACCATCTCCACTTCTTCGTTACTAAATCAACTTTAGTGTGTATTTGCACTGATCACCAGCTTTAAAGTTTTGCTATCGTATCGTCCAGATACAGTTATGTTCCAGAACCCTATTCTGCCCTTTCCACCTTATCCCATCTGGACATACCCAAACCCTAAGATAGAAACCTACTGTTATTATTCTGCTAAGTGAACACAGCATCAAATGAATTCCTAATGACCTACCACTATGCACAGTAGTCAAAACAGCTCTTAACTTTCATCAGTGAAGCTTCTCGCAGTAGCTGTCCCTTAATACAAAGCCTCACAACTTGTCAATATATGCAGAATATGATATTTCAGAGTGTTCATCTATGAATCAGACATCCATATCACATTCCTTCCTGTAAAGTTCTGGAATTTCTTGGAGAAGAAGATGAAAAGAAAAAGAACTATAGGTGATGGAAGCATTCAAGAAAGCATTTTTTCTGACATGATAGGGCAGATATAAATATGAAATCACAGTGACTGTGACAGAATCCAGAAGAACTTTCACAAGCTCAAGCTAAAGTACCAGCATGGCCCAAGGTGGAGACATGTAGTCCTACAGGGAGCTGAGAAGCTATTGGCTGAGATAGCTGCTCAGAAAGGCAGAGTTAGTTTCTTTAATGCTCTGTACTCTGGTATATCAACAACACTGCAGAGCAGGACATATATCCAAGAGCAGTTGTCCAATCTAAACTGGACATAGTGTGTTTAAAAAGAAAGGAAAGACAGAAACAGAAATTTATAAGAATTTGTGTGCACGCATACACACACCCACATACACACACACACACACACACATGCGCGCACGCACACACACACGTACACACTCATACAGGGGTTGGGGGAACAGAATGAATTTGGTTGGGTAGGAACTGGGAGCAGTTGGAAAAGGCAAGTTATCATGATCAAAATACATTATTAGAAATTTTATAAGAATTAGTCTCTGGGAGCTCTGGGTGATTTAATTAATATTGTTGTTCCTATGGGGTGGCAGTCCCCTTCTGATCCTTGAGTCCTTCACCTAGCTCTTCCATTGGAGTCCCTGAGCTCAGTCCAGTGTTTGATCTGTATTGGTCAGGTACTGGTAGAGCCTCTCAGAGAACAGCCATTTCAGGTTTTTGTCAGCAAGTGCTACATGTTAGGTGTCTGCAGATGAGATGGATCCCTAGGTGAGGCAGTCTCTGGATGGCCTTTTCTTCAAGCTAAAGAAATGGCTCAATTAGTAACCAAACTTGCTATAAAATCACAGGTCCTAAGTTTGAATCTCTAGAATGCACATAAAACCAATTACAGTGGTGTCTGACTGTAATCCCAGAACTGGGGACATTGAAGGTAGAGAGTGAATTCTTGCATGTGTAGCATGAGTAACAAATGTACCTTGACTCATGCAACGTAGTAGGTAAGGATTAACACTCCAGTTGCCCATTGACCAGCACACATGCCACAGCATATATGAAGGCAGGCTTGTCATATATACACACACAGGAATATAAACAATAACAGAATGTGTTTGATATCATTGCTATGATAAAAAGTACATTAGGTGGCTATTTAGGCCTATATTATATGTTTAATTTGATTAAATAAGAGAAAAAATAGACTGGAAATATACAGTACGGGCATTTTGTAGAAAGCTCTAATACTAAAATATCATTCACTGAAACACAAGCTGAATGAGCCACATGGAAAATTATTTTGTAGTTTCTTATATTAATTTGTGAAGTTAATATCATTAAAATATATGTAAGAAACATTTCGGATTTTATTAAGTTATTTCATTAAAATAAAGGTCTTCTGTAAGAGCATTAGAGTTGGAGTTGTATTATTTATAACATCTCAAATTATAAACATCCAATTCACTATCAGCATGAACACCAAGAAGACATTCATGTAAATTCTTGTCACAGAATACTGTTCATCAACATACTGGGGCCAATTAAAATAAATATAACAATGTAGATGATATTCCAATACATAATTCTGAATTATGAGTCAGTGTTGTATCATCTAATATAGTGTTCAAATATGGCAGCAATTAAGCAATTAACCAATAGCATTGAAATCATAAAGTTGTTCCTGTATATTGGGGAAATTAGATAACATTTCTAAAAAGGAGACTTTGCAAGAGAAAGGACTTATGATATATAAAGAATTTATATACACAGATAGATAGATAGATAGATAGATAGATAGATAGATAGATAGATACACAGATTGATGATTGATAATTAGTAAAGCTATAAATGTGATGGAACACAAAGAAACACTGTGAGACAACAGACATTCATATATATATATACACACACACACATATCCTCTCCTAAAACACACACACACACACACACACATGCATGTGCACACACACAGACACACAGACACACACACACAGACACACACATATGTATGTACGTATATATATATATATATATAATATATATACACATTATTCATATATGTATCTTATTCTAAGTCCCTTTATGCCATATGCAGACTTTCTAATTCTCTGTGAGGTGAGAATATTGACATCTCTTCTTCTCCATGTTTACAATGGCTTTGTTTGAATGCTATTTCAACACAATTCAACTCCCATAGGGCCACAGGACTTACATCCATTATGAAGTAGACTTGTTTATGATATGACATGATGCTTCCTGTCCCATTGAGTTATTTCTCAGGTGCTCTTGGGACAATGATGCCAAACAATGTCAGATCCTCTATTAACTAAGACACTTGGCTTCATTTTGACTAATTATTTGACTGACAAATATTGATTGGACACTAATAGGCCTTATAAGACAAAGCTGTGATTCAACCCACTTGGATATTTCAACTGAGGAATTGGCTTTTATGTATCTCCCTTAATTTAGATTAAGAATGTGGAAAATCCACAATTTAAAGCCATATCAAACCATCAGTAACATACAATATTTAGTAATAGATGTGTCCTCCTATATCAGGTATCAAATGATGTCATATATTAATGCTGCTCTGATACTCATGGAAACACAAATTATACCAGTCAATCAGTCTATACTGCTTAAAAGAGAGTTACATTTGTGACTAATGAAATTAACACTGCCAAAAGATATAGGTAAAACTTATCTATGGGTGTAAACAGATAAGCATTATGAAGCTAGGAACAGAGCTCACTGGCTAATATGCTTGGTGTAGAAGTATAAAGACCTGATGTTCAAGCATCCGGTGAAAAGGTAGACATGGCATTGCTCCTGTAATCTATGTAGTTGGAGGTAGAGATAAAAGCATTATTGAACTCCAGGTTCTATGACATTGTCTCAAAAGATAATTTGAAGAGTAGTGAAGAAAGATATCTGATGGAAAACCCTGATCTCCATCATTGCACTCACTCATGAGAATACACACATACTTGTAATAGTCATGCACATACTGTTAACATGCAATAAAACTAAGAAAATATGTATTGTGTACAAATATGTTAAAATTCAGATCTAACTTTCACTAATTTCGTACCACGTCTCTAAAAAGTAATAATAAAATGACTCCTATAAGTACATGATAACTACACTCATAGTGTCGTATTCCAACACTATCAGAGACTTCCTCTTGCAGCAGACAGGAATAAATACAGAGACCCACAGCCTGACACTATACAGAGAGTGACCATGTAATACTGTTAGAAATAAGGTAAACCCCTATCCTCAGAGCCCAAGGAATCCTGTAGAAGAGGAGGCAAAAGGAGTGTGGGAATCAGAGTGGATGGAGAGCACCAGAAGAACAAGGCTCTCTAAATCAACTGCACAAAACTCCTATGAGTTCACAGACGGAGCAGCAAGCACAGGGTCTGCAGAGGTCTGGACCAGCTCCTCTATGTATATATTATTCCTTTGAGGTTCTATAACCCCAATGCTGTGTGTCACAGCCAAGGTCCCTCCGATGATTCTTGGACACCTCTGCTATCTCAGGCCTTTGTTGTATCATTGAAATGCACCCCCAACCTTGCCAGTTGCAGATTTCCATTCATTCTCCACTCCAACCCCATCTCCTTCCCTATTCTATCTCCCAGCCAGTTCTTTATCTCCATCTGCCTCCTGTGACTATTTTATTTCTTCAAGTGATATCAATGCATCCTTGCTTGTGCTTTCCTTCTTGTTTAGATTCTTTGGTTTTGTGGAGTTATTGTGGGTATCCTGTGTTTTGTGGCTAATATCTACTTATAAGTGAGTATGTTCCACGCATGTCCTTTTGGGTTTAGGTTATGTCACACAGGATGCTAGTCTCAAGGTCCTTCTATTTGTCTGCAAAATTCATAATGTCTTTGTTTTTAATAGCTGAGTAGTATTCCATTGCATAAATGTATCACATTTCCTTTATCGATTCTTCATTTAAGGAACATCTAGCTTGTTTCTAGTTGCTGGCAAGTTTACGAATAAAGCCACTCTGAGCATACTTGAGCAAATGTCAGTGTGATATAGTGATACTCCATTTGGGTATATGTTTGAGTGGTATAGCTATTCTCGGTTTTCTGGGAAATTGACAAATTGATTTCCAAAGTGGCCGTACAAGTTTGTACTCCCACCAGCAGTGGAAGGACTTTCCTCTTGCTCCACACCCTTGCCAGCATGTGCTATCACTTGGGTTTTTGTTATCTTAGCCAGTCTGCCTGGTGTAAGATGGAATCTCAGAATTGTTTTGATTTGTATTTTCCTGATGAAAAAGGACTTTGAACATTTCTTTGAATGCTTCTTGGCCATTCGAGATTTCTCTATCGGTTTAACTTGTTTCCCCCATTTTTTTAATTGGGCCATTTGTGTTGTTGGTGTCTAAATTCTTGATTTCTTTAAAAATTTTGGATATTATCCCTTTGTTAAATAAAGTGTTGAAGATCCTGTCCAATCTGTGGACTTCCATTTTGTCCTATTGACAGTGTTCTTTGTCTTACAGAAAACTTCCAGTTTCATGAGGTCCTACTTATCAATTGTTGATCTTAGAGCCTCAACAAATTGAACAAATTGGTATTCTGTTCAGGAAATTGTCTCCTACAATGCATTCAAGGATATTTCTAATTTTCTTGTCTATGAAATTTAGTGTATCTGGTTTCATGCTGACTTGAATTTTGTACAGGGTAATAAATATGAATCTATTTGCATTATTCTACATGTAGACATCCAATTAGACTGGAACCATTTGTTGAAGATGCTTTCTTTTTTTCCAATGTATAGTTTTGTTTTTATTGTACTAAATCAAGTGTTCATAGGTATATGAGTTTATTTCAGGTCTTCAATTTGAGTGATCAATCTACCTATTCTTATACCTATACCATACAGTTTTTATTACTGTTGCTCTGTAAAAGCTTGAGATCAGGGATGGTGATGCCTCTGGAAGTTCTTTTATTGTTCAGGATTGTTTTAGCTATCCTGGTTTTGTTTGTTTCTCATTTGAAGTTGAGAATTGCTTTGTCTAGGTCTGTAAAATATTTTGATGGAATTTCTTATTGGAGATTTTATTTATTTACCAAATGCTATCCCCTTTTATTGTTTCCCTTCCCTAAACCCCCACCCCATCCCTCACCCCCTGCGTCTATGAGAGAGCTCTCCCACCCACCCACTTTTTCTTCACTGCCCTGGCACTCCCCTACACTGGGGCATTGAGCCTTCATAGGACCAAGGACCTCCCCTCCCATTTTTGCTAGATAATGCCATCCTCTGCTACATATGTAGGGGGAGCCATAGGTGGTTTGGTTGGTTGGTGGTTTAGTCCCTAGGAGATCTGGGCGTGGGGAGGTGGGGTTCTGGTTTGTTGATATTGTTGTTCTCCCTATGGGGTTGCGAATACCTTCAGCTCCTTCAGTAATTTCCCTAACTTCTCCATTGGGGTCTCCTTGCTCAGTGCAATGGTTGGCTGCGAGGATCCACATCTGTATTTGTAAGGCTCTAGCAGAGCTTCTCAGGAGACAGCTGTATCAGGCTCCTGTCAGTAAGCACTTGGCATTTTCCATAGTTTCTGTGTTTGGTGTCTGTATATGGAATGGATCCCCAGGTGGGACAGTCTCTGGATGGCCTTTCCTTTAGTCTCTACTCCAGACTTTGTCTCCATATTTCCTTCAGACCTGAGCAATTCTGGGATAAAAATGTGGAGATGAGTGGGTAGCTCCATCGCCCAAAGCCGGGCCTTGCCTAACCTCTGGATTTGGTCCTTTATTGGACATTTCACCTAATGTCATCCTCCTTGGGTCCTGGGAACCACTTTCCTGGCATCTGGAACTTTCTGGTGGCAATGTCCAGTTACCCATCCTCCATTGCTCTACACCTCTGTTTAATTTCCTGACCCTCTGTATATCATCCCTATCTCCTTTCATACCTAATCCTGCACCATATTTTCCTTTCCTTTAGTCTGTTCCTTCCAAGTCACTTTCTTTCTCTACCTCCTATGAGTAGTTTGTCCCCCCTTCTAAGAAGAATTGAAACGTCCACACTGTGGTCGTTCTTCTTCTTGCACTTCATATGTTCTGTGAATTGTATTATGGATATTCCAAACTTTTTACCTAGTAGCCACTTAGTAGTGAATACATACCATGTTTGTTCTTCTGTGACTGAGTTACCTCACTCAAGATGATATTTTTTAGTTTCATCCATTTGCTTAAGAACTTCATGAAGTCATTTTTTAATAGCTGAGTAGTACTCTATTGTATAAAAGTATCACATTTTCTGAATCCATTCCTTTGTTGAGGAACATCTGCATTCCTTACAGCTTCTGGCTATTATAAATAAGGCTGCTATGAACATAGTGGAGCATGTGTCATTATTACATGTTGGAGCATCTTTTGGGTGTGTTTCCAGGAGGGTTACGACGGGGTCCACAGGTAATACTATGTCCAATTTTCTGAGAAGCAGTCAGACTGACTTCTAGAGTGGTTCTATCATCTTGCAATCCCACTAGCAGTGAAGGAATATTCCTTTTTTCTCCATATCCTCACCAGCATCTGCTGTTTCCTGAGTTTTTGAACTTAGCCATTCTGACTGGTGTGAGGTGGAATCTTAGGGTTGTTTTGATTTGCATTTCCCTGATGACTAAGGATGTTGAACATTTCTTTAGGTGCTTCTCAGCCATTCGATATTCCTCAGTTGAGAATTCTTTGTTTTGCTCTGTACCACATTTTTAATAGGGTTATTTGGCTCTCTGGGGTCTAACATCTTGAGTTCTTTGCATATATTGGATATTAGCCCTCTATCAGATGTAGGATTTGTAAAGATATTTCCCAATTTGTTTGTTGCTGTATTGTTCTACTGACAGTGTGCTTCACCTTACAGAAGTTTTGCAATTATGAGGTCCAATTTGTTGATTATTGGCCTTAGAGCTTAAGCTATTAGTATTCTATTCAGGAAAATTTCCCCTGTGCCCATGTGTTTGAGGCTCTTCCCCACTTTCTCTTCTATTAGTTTCAGTACATCTGCTTTTATGTGAAGGTCTTTGGTCCACTTGTACTTGAGCTTTGTACAAAGAGATAAGAATGGGAAAGTTCGTCTACATGCTGACCACCAGTTAAACCAGAACTATTTGTTGAAACTGCTGTCTTTTCTCCCTGGCTGGTTATAGCTCCTTTGTCAAAGGTCAAATGACCATAGGTGTGTGAGCTCATTTCCGGGTCTTTAATTTTATTCCATTGATCCATCTGCCTGTCTCTGTAGCAGTACCATGCAGTTTTTATCACTATTGCTCTGTATTACAGCTTGAGGTAAGGAATGGTGATTCTCCCAGAAGTACTTTTCTCGTTGAGAATATTTTTAACTATCCTGAGTTTTTTGTTATTCCAAATGAATTTTCAAAACACTCTTTTTAACTGTATGAAGAATTGAGCTGGAATTTTGATGGGGATTGCATTGAAGCTGCAGATTGCATACAGTAAGATGACCACATTCACTGTGTTAATGCTTTCTGTCCCTGAACATGGGAGACCTTTCCATCTCCTAATACATTTCTTCAGGGACTTGAAGTTCTTTTCATATATGGATTTCACTTGATTAGCTAGAGCTACACTAAGATATTGTATATTATTCATGGCTATTATAAAGAGCATTTCCCTTAATTACTTCATTGCCCCATTGATAATTTGTATAAAGGAGTGCTACTGATTTTTTTTATTTAATTTTGTATCCCGTCACTTGGATGAAGATATTTATCAACTGTAGGAGTTCTCTGGTTGAAGTTTTGGGGTTGCTTATATATATATATATATATATATATATATATATATATATATATATATATATATATATATATATACTATCATACCATCTGCAGGTAGAGAGACTTTGATTTCTCCTTTTCCAACTTGTGTCCCTTTGTTTTCCTTTAGTTGTCTTATTTCTCTTTCTAAAACTTCAAGTACTATATTGAATAGAGAGAGAGCAGGTAACCTTCTCTTGTCCCTTATTTTAGTGGAAATTTATTAAGTTTCTGTCCATTCAGTTTAATATTGGGTATTGGTTTGCTGTATATTACTTTTATTATGTTTACATATGTGTTTTGTATCCCTGATGTCTCTAATACTTTTAACATGAAGGGAGTTTGAATATTTGTCAAAGGCTTTTTCACCCTTTTATATGATGATAATGCTGATGTGATTTTTATCATTCAGTTCATTTATCTGGAGGATTACATTGATGGATTTTCATATATTGAAACATCCCTTCATCCCTGTAATAAAGCCTAGTTCATCATTATAGATGATGTTTTTAATCTGTTCCAGTTTAGTTTACAAGTATTTTATTATTTTTGCATCAGTGTTCATAAGAAAAACTCATCTGAAACTCTCTATGGTGAGTCTTTGTTTGGTTTAGGTATCAGGGTTTCTGCAGTTCATCGGATGAATTTGGCAGTGTTATTTCTGTTTCTATTTCATTGAATAGTTTGAAGAATGTTGATATTAGTTCTGGTAAAATTCTGCATTAAAACTACCTGGCCCTTAGCTTTTTTGGAAGCAGGGGAAGCTGGGAGGTTTTTAATGACTGCTTCTATTTCTTTCAGAGTTAGTTAAAGGATTGTTTAAGTAGTTTCCCTGATCTTGATTTAACTTTTGTAAGTGGTATCTGTATAGGAAAGTGACCATTATATTGAGATTTTCCATTTGTGAAGTTCAGGCTTTTTCTTTTTAATTAATTAATTTTTTTACACTCCAGATTTTATTCCCTCCCTGGTCCACCTTCTGACTGTTCCACATCCCATACCTCCTCCATACTCTCTGTCTCCATGAGGATGCCTCCAACCCCACACCCTACCCCACTTGACCTCTAAACTCCCTAGGGGCCCCAGTGTCTTGAAGGTTAAGGGCATCCTCCCTGATTGAACCCAGACCTGGCAATTCTCTGTTATGTATGTGTTAAAGGCCTCACATCAGCTGGTGTATACTGCCTGGTTGCTGGCCCAGTTTTTGACAGATCTCAGGGGTCCAGATTAATTGAGACTTCAGGTCCTCCTTCAGGGTCGCCCTCCTCCTCAGCTTCTTTCAACCTTTCCCTAAGTCAGCCACAGGGATCTGCAGTTTTTGTCCATTGGTTGGGTGCAAATATCCGTATCTGGTTCTTCCAACTGCTTATTGGGTCTTCCAGAATGCAGTCATGATAGACACCTTTTTGTGAGCACTCTATAACCTCAGGAATAGTTTCAGGACTTGAGGGATCCCCTTGAGCTAGATCCCATTTTGAGCCTGTCACAGACTTTCTTTTTCTCAGGCTCCTCTCCATTTCCATCCCTGAAGTTCTTTCAGACGGGAACAATTATGGGTCAGAATTTTGACTGAAGGATGGCAACCCCTGTTTTCCTGCTGGAGGTCGGCTCTAAAAGTTCTCTCTCCCTAGTATTGGGCATTTCAGCTAAGGTCACTCCCTTTGATTCCTTAGAGTTTCTCACCTCCCATGTCTCTAGTGAAGTCTGGAGGGTCCCAAGTTTAGGTTCCTCAGAAAATTAGAAATAGATCTACCTGAAGACCTAACAATACTACTCTTGGGATTAACCCAAAAGATGCCCCTCTGTGCCACAGGTTCTACTATGCATGTGTTGCACTAGTTCATAGTGACCTTATTTGTGATAGCTAGAAGCTGGAAACAAGCCAGATGTCCCATGTAGAAGAAAGGATACAGAAAATCTGGTTCATTTACACAACGGAATATGACTCAACTATTAAGAACAGGGGCCTTACTTGATACTCGACAAAGGAGCTGAAAACATCCAATGGAAAAAAGATAGCCTTTTCAACAAATGGTGCTGGTTCAACTGGAGGTCAGCATGAAGAAGAATTTGAATTGATCCATCCTTGTCTCGTTGTACTAAGCTCAACTCCAAATGGAGCAAGGACCTCCACATAAAGCCAGACACTCTGAAGCTAATAGAAAAGAAACTGGGGAAGATCCTTGAAGACAGGGGGAAAGTTCCTGAACAGAATACCAATAGCGTATGCTCTAAGATCAAGAACTGACAGATGGGACCGCATAAAATTACAAAGTTTCTGTAAAGCAAAGGACACCATCAAAAGGACAAATCGGCAACCAACAAATTGGGAAAAGATCTTCACCAACCCTACATCAGATAGAGGGATAATATCCAATATATACAAAGAACTCAAGAAGTTAGACCCCAGAAAACCAAATAACCCTATTAAAAAATGGGGTACAGAGTTAAACAAAATATTCTTACCTGAAGAACTTCGGATGGTGGAGAAACATCTTAAAAAATGCTCAACTTCATTAGTCATCAGGAAAATGCAAATCAAAACAACCCTTAGATTTCACCTCACACCAATCAGAATGGCTAAGATTAAAAACTCAGGAGACAACAGGTGTTGGAGAGGATGTGGAGAAAGAAGAACACTCCTCCACTGTCCCTTTCCCCCACAGCATTTAGCTGGACTTCTCAGCCCATCCTATTCAAGCTGTGACATTCATGGCTGGCAGCCTTCACCAAATCAAAACAACCCTGAGATTTCACCTTACACCAGTCAGAATGGCTAAGATTAAAAATTCAGGAGACAGCAGGTGTTGGCGAGGATGTGGAGAAAGAGGATCACTCCTCCACTGCTGGTGGGGTTGCAAATTGGTACAACCACTCTGGAAATCAGTCTGGCGGTTCCTCAGAAAACTGGGCATGTCACTTCCGAAAGATCCTGCTATACCACTCTTGGGCATATACCCAGAGGACTCCCCAGCATGTAATAAGGATATATGCTCCACTACGTTCATAGCAGCCCTTTTTTATAATAGCCAGAAGCTGGAAAGAACCCAGGTATCCCTCAACAAAAGAATGGATGCAAAAAAATGTGGTATATCTACACAATGGAGTACTATTCAGCCATTAGAAACAATGAATTCATGAAATTCTTAGGCAAATGGATGGAGCTGGAGAACATCATACTGAGGTAACCCAGTCTCAAAACATCAATCATGGTATGCACTCACTAATAAGTAGATATTAGACTGGAAAACTGGAATACCCAAAACATAATCCACACATCAAATGAGGTACAAGAAGAACGGAGGAGTGGCCCCTGGTTCTGGAAAGACTCAGTGTAGCAGTATAGGGCAAAACCAGAACAGGGAAGTGGGAAGGGGTGGGTAGGAGAACAGGGGGAGGGAAGGGGGCTTGTGGAACTTTTGGGTAGTGGGGGGCCAGAAAATGGGAAATCATTTGAAATGTAAATAAAAAATATATCGAATAATAATAATAAAAGAACAGTGGCCTTGTCAGGCATCAATGGGAGGAGAGGTCTTTGGTCCTATGAAGGCTCAATAGGTGTCCCAATGTAGGGGAACTGAGGGCAGCAAGTCAGGAGTGGGTGGGTGGAAGAACACCATCATAGAAGCAGGGAGAGAGGGGATGGGATAGGGGTTTTCCAGGAGAGGGGAACTGGGAAAGAGGATAACATTTGAAATGTAAATAAAGAAAACATCCAATAAAAAGGGAAAACCTTAAAACAACAACAACAACAACAACAACAACAAAAATGCAAAGAAACAAAAAGAATAAGGACATCTGGCGGTTTGAAGGAAAATGGATGGAACTAGAAAATATCGTACTGAGTGAAGTAACTACAATTCAAAAGGGCATGCATGGTATGTACTCACTAATAACTGGATATTAGCTAAAAACAAAAAAGATGTACAGAATACCCAAGATACATTCACAGAACTCAAAAAAGTTCAACAAGATGAAGGGTCCAAGTGAGGGTGCCTCAGTCCCACTTGGGAAGGAGAAGAAAACAATCACAAGTGAGGAGAGAGGGAGGGACCTGGGAGGGAAAGTGGATGGAAGTTGACTGGGAGAGGGGAACCTGATCTGGTTTTGGGTGAGGGAAAAGGACTGAAGCCTTGAGGGCCAGCAGAAAGACTAGGAACAGGCAACCTTAGGAATTCAGACTTAAAGACCTAATGATTCTTTGAATTTCCTCAATGTCCATTGTTATGTCTTCCTTTTCATTCCTTGTTTTGTTTATTTGGATATTATCTCTCTATATTTTGGTTAGTTTTCTTAAGGGATTGTCTATCATGTTGAATTTCTCATTTTATCCCTGAATTTGATAATTTCCAGACCTTTACTCCTCTTTGGAGTGCTTTCTTCTTCTTCTTCTTCTTCTTCTTCTTCTTCTTCTTCTTCTTCTTCTTCTTCTTCTTCTTCTTCTTCTTCTTCTTCTTCTCTCCTTTTCCTCTGGAGCGTTCATGTGTGGTTTTGAATTGCTGGTATGAGAAAACTTTATATTTTCTTTATGGAGGAATTTGGTGCTATAAATTTCCCTCTTAGCACTGTTTTCACAGTTCAATAAATTTGGGTATGTTGTTCCTTCATTTCCTTTAAATTCTAGGAAATTTTTAATTTTCTGCTTTATTTCTTTTCTGAGCCAGAGATTCTTGATTAGTGAGTTGTTCAGTATCCATGATTGAATAGACTCTTTTGGTGTTTCTATTGTTGTTGAAGTCCAGCTTTAATCCATGTTATTCTGATAAGATACAAGGCATTATTTCAATTTTCTCATCTCTGTTGAGGCTTGCTTTGTGATTGACTACACGGTCAGTTTTGAAGAAGGATCAATGAGGTGTTAAAAAGAAGCTAAATTCTTTTATGTTTGGGCGAAATATTCTGTAGATGTCTGTTAGGGACATTTGATTCATAATGTTGGTTACTTTCATTATTTCTCTGTTTAGTTTTGGTCTGCATGACCTGTCAATTGATGAGAGTGGGGTGTTGAGGTCTTCACTATTAATGTGTGGGGTTCAATGTGTGATTCAAACTTTAGCAATTTTTTTTTAACAAATGCTTGTGCCCATTTGTTTGGGACAAAGAAGGTCAGAATTGAGATAGCATCTTGGTAGATTTTTTTCCTTAGATGAGTATGTAGTATCCTTCCCTGTATCTTTTGATTAATTTTGGTTGTAAGTATATTCAATTAGATATTAGAATGGATACTCCAGCTTGCATTTTGGGTCCCTTTGTTTTGAAAACTTTTTTTAGTCCCTTCCTCCACAATAATGTCTATCTTTTTGCTGAAGTATGTTTCTTGTATGCAGCAAAATGATGGATCCTGATTTCATTTTCATTCTGTTATCCTGTGTCTTTATATTGGGGTATTGAGTCCATTGATGCCGAGAGATATTAATGACCAGCTGTTATTTTGATGTTGGTGATGTGTGTGTGTGTGTGTGCGTGTGCGTGTGTGTGTGTGTGTGTGTGTGTTCTTCCCTTGTTGTACTAGTATGGAGTTATTTACTTCCTGTGTTTTCTCAGATGTAATTACCCTCCTTCTGTTTGAGTTTTCCTTCTAGTATTTTCTGTAGGGATTGATTCATGGGTAGATTTTTTTTTTTAAATTTTGCATTTGTCATGAAATATCATTTTCCCCATATGTGGTGATTGAGCATTTTGCTAGGTATGGTAGTCTAGGTTGGCATCTGTGTGTTTTTAAAGGTTGCAAGGTTCAGGCCCGTTTAGGTCTTAGAGTCTCTGTTGAGTAGTTGGGTATGATTCTGATAGGTCTGCTTTTTTATGTTACCTGGACTTTTCCCCTTACCATTTTAATAGTCTCTCTTTGTTCTGTATATATTGTGTTTTGACTATTATATGGCAGGAGGAATTTTTGTTCCAATCTAATTGGTGTTCTGTAAGCTTCTAATATGTATATAGATAACTCTTTCTTTAGGTTGAAAAGTTTTCTTCTATGATTTTGTTGAAAATACATTCTGGTTCTTGGAGTTGGGACATTTCTTGGCCTATTATTCTTAGGTTATGTCTTTTCATGTTGTCACAGATTTTCTGGACATTTTATGTTAAGACTTTTTATATTTACCATTTTCTTTGACTGATATATCAGTTTCCTCTATTATATCTTCTACACCTGAGATTCTCTTTTCTACCACTTGTATTCTGTTCATTTGTTGTTTCACCACTTGTTCATTCATTGTTTCTGTTTTCAGTTTTCCATTTCCAGGATTCCCTCAGTTTGTGTTTCCTTTATTCTTTCTATTTCCATTTTCAGTCTTGAACAATTTTATTCTTTTCCTACATCCATTTAGTTGTATTTTCCTGTATTTTTAAACAGATTTGTTTCTTTTTTAAAAAACCTCAATCTGTTTGATTTTATTTTCCTGTATTTCTTTAAGGAATTTGTTCATTTATTCTTTAAAGGATTGATTTATTGTCATTTTCTTGTGTGTTCATGATGTGCTTTAGTAGGGTAGCTGTGCTCTGAAGGTGACATATTGCCCTGGTTTTTATTGATTGTGTTGTTTCAAGGGCCTTTAGCTGTCTTGATTGCTTTGGTCCCTGGATGTTCCTGTTGTAGTAGGTATTGGGATGGAGCTAAACCTTGATGGTCCTGGTATGGACTGCACTATTATATTCTTGTACTATTCTGTGTCTGTGGGTCTGAATGGTTCGGAATCCACAGGTCTGATGAAAGTGTGTGGAGACATTGAAGTAGAATGTAGATCCCCTAGGGATAGCAGACTGCCCCATGATGTTTTTTAATTTATCTTATTGTATTTATTTGGTTGTATGTTATAAAAAAATCTTTAATATCCATAGAAAATTTGTTAAGACACAGTATCTGAATATAATTTTATTTCAGTTCTTGTTTTTAAAAATAAAATTGCATTTCTTTATAATCTAAATAACTTGGCTCTAAGTTTTAAAACTTTCAAGAACATTTAGGTTTGAAGAAAAATTAATACTAAAATATTGTAGTCTATTCTAATTCTTTCAAAAGTCAATATTTAGGAGCCTCTTTAAGTCATAGTATTAACCACATCCTCATATTACCCTTTTCATGTTGTAAAATATGGAACAGACATTAACATTTCTTCTCATGATATCGAACCACCATGATGATAAAGAAAAATGGAACATTTTCTTATTCTAGACATACAAAGAGAGGAAATTCTGATAGTTTTATATTTAACATATTTTCACATAGGTGACATGTGGTAATTTATTGGAATGGCACATGATATAAAGCTTAGAAATGTCTCAGGAGAAAAAGAAAAAAAAACAAAACAAGACCAAAAAAATGCAGATCTTCTGGCATCAGGATTATGTATCAAGATGGTTAAAGAATTCCCAACATCAGGCAGAAGATGGAACAAAGCAAAGGGACAAACGTGAGTATCTTATGCATCTGGCCCTCCATCCTGAGGCTTCCCTGAGAAGGGGTTCTTCCTGAATGATTATGTAAATTGCAATAATTTTGTACAAAATACAAATTAACACAAAGACAATCTCTCTGAAATTATTCATTCTATCTCCCCAACCTGAGGGTCTTATATTTTATATGATATCTATGTGATAATAATTAAGAGCCATGAAGTATGAGACTTGTATGGGAATACAGTTTAGCCAGGAGATGAGGCTTGTCAATATAAATGCTGTTTTATTTCCTCAGATGAAGGAATAAGATGAAAATCATAATCCAGCTGTGGGAATACATGCTTCGGGCTGATCCCAGAGCATTTCTATCTAACTATCCCTAGGTCTAGGCTTGAAAACTCCTAGCCTCTATAAAATCTAATCTTCTGCAAGAGCAGGCCTTAAAGGCTTCAGCTTCCACTCTCCATCTGCTACCCTAGGTCTAGAATGCTTCAACTCTGAGACTTACTTAATCTCACCCTTTCTAGCTCTTTCTGAACTCTGGCTGGGTAGTTCAATCAGCTGCTCTGGCTCAAGCTCCTTTCCAAGCTGATTCAAGTTGGTTTCTCTCCATTTGTGACTGAATTGTTCTCTTGGAAAGACTGCCTCTGAACTTTACAAACTGATCTACTCTGAACTGAACTAAGCACATCCTTTTGTCTGCCCCCTCAATTAGACATCATTGTTTGGGATCAAAGTGTGAACTAAAGGCCTGTAGTCCACCCAGAAGGATTAAAGGTGTATATTCCATCCAGATCACATCTTTGGATATAATCTCTTGCTAGAGCAGTCATGTTGCTAGATTAAAATTTCTCTACAGAGGCACTGCACTAATCAAATATAAGTATATATAAAAGGCTGACTAGATGTAACACTGTCCCTTCACCCACAGCATTGAGCTGGCTGGCAGCCCCCACTTTTCCACTGTTGTTATCTCCAGCCCTTGTTCCTTGGAACAATACAGAGCTTTCACCTTGACACCAAGACTGCCTCAGGGCAGTCTCACCTGGAAGCCAGCAGAGACCCACCAGACTGGAAGCAGGTGACCCGCTGAGAAAATGGAGCCAAGGAGTTCTCGGCCTGCCCTTTGATGTTGGGGGGCAGGGTTGTTTTCTAAAGACTATATATCTTGGCAACATAATAATAAAGTCAGTCCTGACCAGCAACTGTCGCCTCTACTCAATTTCTCTTTCTCCCCCTTCCCATCACCCCCAGAATTCTCTTCCAGGTATTCCAGTTCGCAAGTGGCCGTGGGCGGCTACATAACACTACATAAGTAAGAATCTGTCACGCCCATCAGATCCAGGTAGAATCAGTATCTCTTTCTCTGTATGATTCTCTCTGTTTCTGTTTCTGTTTCTGTTTCTGTTTCTGTTTCTGTTTCTGTTTCTGTTTCTGTTTCTGTTTCTGTTTCTGTTTCTGTTTCTGTTTCTGTTTCTGTTTCTGTCTCTCCCTGTCTCTCTGTCTCTGTCTCTCTGTCTCTCTGTCTCTCTCTGTCTTTCTCTGTCTTTCTCTCTCTCTCTCTCTCTCTCTCTCTCTCTCTCTCTCTCTCTCTCTCTCACACACACACACACACACACACACACGCACACACACGCACAAACATACTATGTTATATATCATAAAGAGTTTCATTAGTCAATAGACATGCAGAGCAACATGAAAATGCTTGGATGTTCATCTTCAAAGAAATTCTAATCAAAGTAGCCAACAAATGGAAGCAATACAAATGTTTATCAGTGGATCAATGAATTAATAAAATACATGACATATTTAAACTGAACATTATCCAACTTCAAAAAGAGAAAGAACTATTGTACTTGATATATCTACCAGCTTTTTCTTGTCTTAATAAAATAGCAGGGCTAGGAGATGATTCAGTGAGGAACAACAATTCCTACACAAGTATCAAAACATGAGATCATATCCACAGCATACATGTGAAAAGCTGTGGAGGTGATTAACACCTGAAATACAAGTTCTATGAAGAAGGAAGGGTCCAAGTGCAGAGGATCTCTGAAGCTTATTTGCTACCAATTTAGCATAGCTGGAAAATGAGGAACTCCAGATTTAATGATTAATAGACCCTGACTCAAAAAAGTAAGATGCAGAATAACAGAAGAGGATGCCTACCTTCCTTTTCTGGACTACAAATACAGATACATAGGCACAAGCACTTGTCTATACATGGGTATATGTACTCATAAATGCAAGGAAAGAACTGATTGAAATATCTGATAAAGATACATCTTGTGATTAAGAGGTTCTGGTCTATTATGTGTTGAAATTATTGATTTGAGAATTGCACAGGTAGCACATGGTGGCCTAGACATTAAAAGATTATTGATTACCTCATTTTTTAAAATCAAAGAAAAACATGAAAAATATTGATTGTACAGAGTCCTCTTGGGATATGACCCTATTATCCTTAGACTTTTCCACATGGAATTTAGATTTTAATGTGTCCTAAGGCTAGGTCCTGAAGGCTTGATATTGTCGATGCTACTATTGGGCAGTGGTAGTAATTTGAAGACGGGGACAATAATAGAAGCAAGTTAAGAAATTCAAGAAAAGCCCTTTAAAGGCTTATTAAACTCTGGCCCATGGTTTCTCCTCTGTTTCCTGGCTACTGTGAGGTAGACTCCACAACTCCCTCATACCCCATGAATTTCTGAGTGCCACAGTTAGCATTCATGGACACAGAAGAGCTGAACAAGAGTAGTCAACATTGTTTGAAATTATTGATGAGGGCAATTATTTTCTTCTGAGTTTTGATTTTTGATATCTTGTCACAGCAAAGGAAAGTTGACTAACACAGATATCATATTTTAAGATTTCACTAACACTACTCTCTAAAACACAACTTTAGCGCCCTAACACATTTGTAGGATATCCAATATTGATTATACCATAATTTATATTGTGCTACAAACATTAATAAACCTATAAAATGAAAAGTCAGTGTGCTCTGGTGAATCCAGCAGGCCCCAGCAGGAGCCTTCAGGTGCCTGCTTTGGGATCTGAACAGCCTGGGCCACAGCACTTGGTCTCCAGGAAATGCAGGAGACCTGGTGTGCACCCAGAGGGAGTCTGGGAGCACACAGCACAGCTTGCTCTGGTGGCACTGAGCTTAGGTTCCAGTCCTGTGGCCTCTGGCAGGAGCCCTCAGATCTCTCCACTTCCAGATCCAGATCAGCCTGGGTGGCAACGCCAAATCTCCAGGTCCTGCAAGAGGCAAGAGGGGCTTCCAGGTGGCTGGTCAAAGGAAAAATACAACAAGAAGAACTCTCAATCCTGAACATCTATGCTCCAAATCCAAGGGCACCCTCTTTCGTAAAAGAAACTTTATTAAAGCTCAAAGCACACATTGCACCTAACACAATAATTGTGGGTGACTTCAACACTGCACTTTCCTCAATGGACCGATAAGGAAAACAGAAACTAAGCAGAGACACAATGAAACTAATTGAAGCTTTGGACCAATTAGATTTAACATATATAGAACATTCTATCCTAAAGCAAAAGAATATACTTTTTTCTCAGCACCTCATGGTACCTTCTCCAAAATCGACCATATAATTGGTCACAAGACAGACCTCAACAAATATAAGAAGATCGAACTAATCCCATGCCTCCTATCAGATCACTATGGAGTAAAAGTGGTCTTCAATAGCAACAAAAACAATAGAAAACCCACATACACATGGAAACTGAACAATATTCTACTCAATGATACCTTGGACAAGGAAGAAATAAAGAAAGAAATTAAAGACTTTTTAGAACACAATGAAAATGAAGACACAACATACCCAAATCTATGGGACACAATGAAAGCAGTGCTAAGAGGAAAACTCATAGTCCTGAGTGCCTCCAAAAAGAAAATGGAAGAGCAGCTTAATGACACACCTGAAAGCCCTGGAACAAAAAGAAGCTATTTCACCCAGGAGGAGTAGAAGGCAGGAAATCATCAAACTCAGGGCTGAAATCAATCAAGTAGAAACAAAGAGAACCATACAAAGAATCAACAAAACCAGGAGCTGGTTCTTTGAGAAAATCAACAAGATAGATAAACCCTTAGCCAGACTAACCAAAGGGCACAGAGACAGTATCCAGATTAACAAACTTAGAAATGAAAAGGGAGATATTACAACAGAAACTGAGGAAATTCAAAAAATCATTAGATCCTACTACAAAAGCCTATACTCAACACAACTGGAGAATCTGGAGGAAATGGACAGTTTCCTAGACAGATATCTGACACCAAAACTAAATCAGGATCAAATAGATCAACTAAACAGTCCTATAACACCCGAAGAAATAAAAAGGTTCATAGAAAGTCTCCCAACCAAAAAAAGCACGGGACCAGATGGCTTCAGTGCAGAGTTCTATCAGACCTTCATAGAAGACCTAACACCAATACTCTTCAAACTATTCCACAAAATAGAAACAGAAGGAAATCTACCCAATTCCTTCTTTGAAGCCACTATTACACTGATACCAAAACCACACAAAGATCCAACAAAGAAAGAGAACTTCAGGCCAATTTCTCTTATGAATATTGATGCAAAAATACTTAATAAAATTCTTGCCAACCAAATCCAAGAACACATCAAAACGATCATCCACCATGATCAAGTAGGTTTAATTCCAGGGATGCAGGGATGGTTCAATATAAGGAAATCCATCAATGCTATCCACTACATAAACAAACTCAAAGAAAAAAACCATATGATCATTTCATTAGATGCAGAAAAAGCATTTGACAAAATCCAGCATCCTTTCATGCTAAAAGTATTGGAAAGAACAGGAATTCAAGGCCCATACCTAATCATCCTTAAAGCAATATATAACAAACTGGTAGCCAACATCAAACTAAATGGAGAGAAACTTGAAGCAATCCCACTAAAATCAGGGACTAGACAAGGCTGTCCTCTCTCTCCATATCTTTTCAATATAGTACTTGAAGTTCTAGCTAGAGCAATTAGACAACACAAGGAGGTCAAGGGGATACAAATTGGAAAGGAAGAAGTCAAATTGTCACTATTTGCAGATGACATGATAGTCTACTTAAGTGACCCAAAAACCTCCACCAGAGAACTCCTACAGCTGATAAACAACTTCAGCAAAGTGGCTGGTTATAAAATCAACTCAAGCAAATCGGTTGCCTTCCTATACTCAAAGGATAAGAAGGCTGAGAAAGAAGTTAGGGAAACGACACCCTTCAAAATAGCCACAAACAATATAAAGTATCTTGGTGTGACTCTAACCAAACAAGTGAAAGATCTATATGACAAGAAGTTCAGGTCTCTGAAGAAGGAAATCCAAGAAGACCTCAGAAAATGGAAAAATCTGCCATGCTCGTGGATTGGCAGAATTAATATAGTTAAAATGGCCATCTTGCCAAAAGCGATCTACAGATTCCAAGCAATCCCCATCACAATCCAAACTCAGCTCTTCACAGAGTTAGAAAAAGCAATTCTCAAATTCATCTGGAATAACAAGAAACCCAGGATAGCTAAAACTATTCTCAACAACAAAAGAAATTCTGGGGGAATCAGTATCCCTGACTTCAAGCAATACTACAGAGCAATAGTGTTAAAAACTGCATGGTATTGGCACAGTGACAGACAAGTGGACCAATGGAATAGAATTGAAGATGCAGAAATGAATCCACACACCTATGGTCACTTGATCTTCAACAAAGGAGCCAAAAACATCCAGTGGAAAAAAGATAGCCTTTTCAACAAATGGTGCTGGATCAATTGGAGGTCAGCATGCAGAAGAATGCGAATTGATCCATTCTTATCTCCATGTACTAAACTTCACTCCAAGTGGATCAAGGACCTCCATGTAAAACCAGACACACTGAAACTAATAGAAATGAAACTGGGGAAGACCCTTGTGGACATGGGCACAGGGGAAAAGTTCCTGAACAGATCACCAATAGCTTATGCTTTAAGATCTAGATTGACAAATGGGACCTCATAAAATTACAAAGTTTCTGTAAGGCAAAGGACACAGTTAAAAGGACAAAATGGCAACCATCAAATTGGGAAAGGATATTCACCAACCCCACATCTGATAGAGGGCTAATATCCAATATATACAAAGACCTCAAGAAGTTCGACCCCAGGGAACCAAATAACCCTATTAAAAATGGGGTACAGATCTTAACAAAGAATTTTCACCTGAAGAAATTCGGATGGCCGAGAGGCACCTTAAGAAGTGCTCAACATCATTAGTCATTAGGGAAATGCAGATCAAAACAACCCTGAGATTTCACCTTACACCAGTCAGAATGGCTAAGGTCAAAAACTCAGGAGACAGCAGGTGTTGGCGAGGATGCGGAGAAAGAGGAACACTCCTCTACTGCTGGTGGGGCTGTAAGATGGTACAACCACTGTGGAAATCAGTCTGGAGGTTCCTCAGAAAACTGGACATGAGACTTCCAGAGGACCGTGCTATACCTCTCCTGGGTATATACCCAAAGGATTCCCCAGCATGCAATAAAGACACATGTTCCATTATGTTCATAGCAGCCTTATTTATAATAGCCAGAAGCTGGAAAGAACCCAGATGCCCCTCAAAGAGGAATGGATTCAGAAAATGTGGTATATTTACTCTACTCAGCAATTAGAAACAATGAATTCACAAAATTTTTAGGCAAATGAATTGATCTGGAAAATGTTATCGTAAGTGAGGTAACCCAATCACAAAAGAATACACATGGAATGTAATCTCTGATAAGTGGATATTAATTAGCCCTGAAGCTCTGAATACCCAAGGCACAAATTGCATAACAAATGACTCCCATGAAGAAGTATGGAGAGGGTCCTGATCCTGGAAAGGATTGATCTAGCATTGGAAGGGAATATAAAGACAGAGAAAAAGGAGGGAGGTAATTGGAGAAGGGATGGAGACAAGAAGGTTTATGGGACATATGGGGAGGGGGGATCCGAGAAAGGGGAAATCATTTGGAATGTAAACAAAGAATATAGAAAATAAAAATATTTAAAAAAATAAAAAAATAAAAAATAAACCTATAAAACACTTATATGAAATAAAATGAATGCAAAGGGATTTAATGTGAATTAAACAGATATCTGAGGAATTAGAATCATGGAGACAGAAATAGAGTGAAGGTGGCTGAAGGCTGAGAGGATGGAGTTGTGAAAACTTAGTATTAGATATGTGGGACATTTCAGTTTCTGGCCATGAAACAGTTGTATAGATGCCTGACTATCACACCATTACATCATCAAGGCTATCCTGCTTAATGGGAATGAAGTAAACTGTGATCATTAAGAAGATCAATTTTAATTCATGTATTTTCCTACCATTTTAAAAAAGAGAGCAGATTGCATGTTTTGAGAATCTTTATTTATAAGCCATATTAGCACTTTTCCATAATGATTTCTTTAGGGGTAGTCTGAGGGGCAGTAATTAAAAGTAGCCATTAAAGTAACCATTAAAATCCTAAATAAAATTTTAGACACATAATTGGACATATAATTAGACCTGTCAGCTTACTAATGTTGCAATTAGAAGAGTGGTGCTTTAAATAAAGACATTTTTGGAGGCACCAAATTGAACTCTAACTAACATGAATTCTTCCAATTGTTTTTACACACGTTAGCATACAGAAAAACCCACAAAACCTGTGTAGTTCCTGTATGTATTGATAACTCAGGCAGGTGTTCCCTTTCAATATATTTATATTTGGCAAAAAGCACATTCTCTGGTTTAGTTAGCTGGTGGGGCAGCGGCTGAAACTGCACATGGAGCTACAACTTCGTCGAAAGCTTTAAAATCAATGAAGCTTTAAAGTCATGTTAGTAGGCACCTTGGTGATCATATTTCTTTGCCTTTATTGTCCTGGTGAGTTTATTTTTCTAGATAAGTGGTTGACAAATGCTTTTGTACAACATGACTTCATTATAACTTTCATCACTACAATTATGATTTTGCAGCTCTCTTCAGCCTTCTTTAAAGTCCTGTTGTTCTCACCTGTGCTGCAAGCTTCTTTGTTTTTAAAGCTGTGACAATCCAATTTTCAGGCAAGACCATTTCATTTCTTGGTTTTTGCTTCTGATGCTGTTTTTTTCAAAAATTGTTTCATGATATCCCAAGACCACAAGAAATACTTGAGCTTATTTATTAGGTATTTATTTAATTCTAAAATAACCACAATTTATACTACTAGCATGATGAACACGTTTGTTCAAAGCTTACAAAAATAGCAGACTAAAATGAATGTCTTACTCAACTGTTGATTGTCAGAGGTGAACCATGATTGACTTTTTGCTCCAGAGCACACCACTTTCAACAAATATGAACCACCAATCCTTCCATCAAACACTCAGTAATCCTTGAAGAACAAACATTTGCTATAGGTCTTTGCAATATTTAAGTCCACTTCAAATTTCAAAGTGAGATTTTGACATTTCTTTTGAAATTCTTACATGTGAAGCTCTTATGAAAGTATTAAAGAAGCACCCCCAGCTTCCAAGGCAACTGGGAGATACATATTTAATTTTCACAAATATATTCTCTTTAAAAAAAAATAAACAGCAACACTAACAATACAAACTTCTCTCTTCTGTTCTGCTGTTAGGTGACATGAGATGATGCCATCACTGTATGATCAAAGTATGGTACCACGGTTACTTTCTGCTTGTAAGATTCATGAGTATAGTAGCAAATAGAATTTCTAGGACATGGCGTTAGTGAGGATAGTATGGTTAGAGGAAACTCAAACCATAATTAAACAAGCAAAAAGGAAAATATGTCACTTCCACAGTCATGTGCTGGTTGTGGTCTAAGGCTCCCTTTGTTCTTTCCTTTGTGTAACTACTTTCCCAATCACTCACTAATTATTAAGATCAAAACCATTCCAAGCCCATTGCTCATCACTGCTTTATTTTTTGTCATGAGCTCATCAGTGCTGTATGACACACAATGACCCTTTGTTCAAGGATGTTTTAGTGACAAATTAGATTCCATATGTGAGGTCAAGTTCCATAATATTTCCGTACTTTATTCACTGAATATGTTTGAAGTTCCATATAACGGTAGAAACCAAAACCTCTTATTTGCTTGCAGTGTATATGCAAGACCTCATTAGTCTGTGTGCCCACTTTTTGTGTATGTATGATATGAACGATGTTTGGCTTCTTTGACTGTTACTCCTTACATTTGTGTTTGAAATGTGTGTGTTTATGGTGGAGTTAATTTGACTCGTTACAGAATGAAGAATATGTAGACTTCACTAATATATGAACAGTGAATAAAAAATCTTAGTTTAGTGTTAAAAAATTGCCAGTTAAGAATAATTTATAAATATTCATTACCTTCAGTTAACTTTTTAAGAGAAAGATGTGTCAGTTTGGAAAAATTACTTTGTAACTCTAAAAAGTAAATGTTATGCAAATACTATTTGGTTTTGCTAGCTGAGTTTAGAAGACAATTTGTTGGATCTGTAATCCACAGTACTGAATGTCTTCTGCAATCTCAGGTACCGTAGAGAATGGATTTGCCTGGTGAGAGTTTTTGCCTACTCTTATTGCATCCTGTTACGCCATGGATCTAGGGGAGAAAGGATGTGGGGGAGTCTAGGGGGATGGAAGAGGAGGTCTTGCGTAGTCTGTATGAGAGAAGAATAAAGAGGAAGAAAAAATGCAACCCATGAACTGCTCTTCCCCCAGATAGATACTGGGTTTGGACACATTTTAGGAATCTCTAAACTGAAATTTTCACATTAGCTTTTCCCTAGAAAACATGCCTTAGTTGCTGACAGGCACTTCCCGAGATTCAGAAGTGTTTTTGGTTGCCATGTTTTATAGCGTGAAGTGTGTAGGGTGCTGTTGCTGGCTGTCACTAGTCACTAACTATAGTATGATGAGCAGACTACCAAAGAACACAGCACTATCTGGCCCCCAGATCAATGGAGCTAAGGAAGAGAAAGCTACTCTGCCAAAATTTCCCTCCAGTTGATTTCTTAGACGTCAAAGTAGTAATTAGTTTCACTTATGCCAACTCCATTTACTCAGCAGAAACTGATTGGGAGCCATTCGTTTGGATGGAGATGGCACGACCATGTCTGCTCAGAGAAAATGGCTTTACAATTCACCGACCTTGAAATTCATTCGTAGGATAATTCATCCATTAAAAACTGAGTGTCATTGCTGCTGTTTCATTATGTTGACTTAATAGTTTCAGTATTTGTAACTACTGAAAACTTGTTTCCTGAATCCCTGTTTTAGGAAGAGGTTTTTGTTTTATTCTCTCTGTCTCTTTGCCTCTCTGTCTCTCTGCCTCTCTCTGCCTCTCTCTGTCTCTCTGCCTCTCTCTGCCTCTCTCTGTCTCTCTGTTTCTCTGTCTCTGTCTCTCTGTCTCTGTCTCTCTCTCTCTCTTTCTCTCTCTCTCTCTCTCTCTCTGTGTGTGTGTGTGTGTGTGTGTGTGTGTGTGTGTGTGTGTGTGTTTGAGATTAAATTATAACTTGGCAATATTGTTTTCGAAAAAGAGCACCAATCATTCACATTGTCCAAATGAAGACTCAGATACCAGATGAAAATCTACTAGCTCAAAGAAGCAGAGAAATCACCTCACTGACCTCTTCCTCAGTTGATGTCCCTGAAGGATAAAGCCAGTTTTCCTTCTCCATACTGTATTCAAAACTCTCCATGTGTGTGTGTGATAGGAAGACGGATAGAGAGGAAGTCTATCCTCCTGATATCCCCTTAGTCTTCATACTATTAGCCTATGTTCACTCCCTGTCAACTGGTTGCTTGCTCCACCTCTTGACCTATGGCTAACTTTATTTAATTTTATTTACAAAAAATAGAAAGTTCATGGATTATAGGTGTCTGCTAGTGCTGAACCACACCAAAACTAGAAACAGTTTTTTCCAGTGCACAGTATCACACTGTGATCAAATATCCCGAAACACCCTTGTATTAAAAGTATGTGCCAGGGCTGAACCACACCACAACTAGAGACCCATTCTTTCTGTATACAATCTTGTGGTTCACAGTATGATCAGATATCCTGCAACACACACGTTCATACAGATTAGGAAAAGTGTATGATGAAAATAGAATATTTTTATCAAATTAGGTTTGATTTAAAATGACTTTACCCCCAAGTGTACTTCTAAATGCTGATGAGTAAAATCTTTTTAAATATAACACTGGGAGAAATTATGCAAACATATGAACTCAATTCTGTATTTAAGAATTATTACTCTTAACAGAAATCAATAGAAAGATAAAAGATTTTTTTTCTAGAAGTTTCATAGATTTAGGGATAACATGTAAGTATTCAATCAATTTAGAGTTGGGAAAGAAAGAGTATATGTGTATGTGATACACGTATATGTGCATTTATACATTTGTACATATGTATGTGAGAGGGCATAGTGTATGCCCGTATACATGTAGAAAACAGAGAATGCCTTCTTATGTACTACTCTGTCACTTTTAGCCTTGCTGGCAGGCAATGATCTCTGGGTGATTTTCCCTTCTTTGCCCGGCTCAGATAACAGGATTATGCAGGAACCTGCTCTACCTGTTTTGTGGGAATACAAATTCTAGTCTCTATGTTAGCACAGCAAGCAGTGTAATCTCTAAGCCAAGCCCCTGCCAGCTGAGTTCTTTTTTTCATTAAACATGCAACATATAAAGGTAAAGAGTAATTCCTTTTAAAATTAATGTATTCATTTATATCAAATACTGCTTCTATCCCAGTTCCTCCTCACAGAGAACTGTCTCCTACTTTCCTTCTCCTCTGAAAGAGTAGAGACCTCCTAGGCATCCTCTTACCTTGGCACAAAAAGTCTCTGCAGTTTAGGCATATCCTTTCTCGCAGAGGACAGACAAGGCAGCCCTGTTGGAAAAACTACCACCTCAGGCTACAGCTTTAGGAAATGCCTTTACTCTAGGTGTTGGGGGGCCTTATTGGCACCTGAGCTACAGGTCTATTGCATATGTGCCAAGGGGCCTTGTTCAAGCCCTTGTGTGTTGTTTGGTTCATGGCTCTGTCTCTGAGAGCTGCCCGAGGTCCAAGATGGTTGATTCTGTTGGTCCTCCTATGAGGCTCCCATCCTCCTCAGGGCCTTCAATCCTTCTCCCAACTCTTCCATAAGAGTCTCCAACATTCATTCAATATTTGGCTATGATATCAGCATCCGTTTCAGTCAGCTGCTGGGTAGAGCCTCTCAGAGGACAATTATGCTAGGTTCCTGTCTTCCACATAACACAGTATTATTTATAATGTGAGGAACTGTGGTCATGAGAAGGGACACATAAACACAGAACCTGAGGAAATTCAAAAAAAAGCATTAGGTCATACTTCAAAAAAACTGTACTTCATAAAACTGGAAAATTGAAATGAAATGGATGATTTTCATACAGATACCACATACCAAAGTTAAATCAAGATCAGGAAAACTATCTAAACAGTCCCATAACCCCTAAGGAAATAGAAGCAATCATTAAAATTAAGACTCCCAAGGGAAAAAAAGCTCAGGGCCAGATAGTTTACTGCAAAATTTTACCAGAAATTCAGAGAAGAGCTTATAACAATATTCCTCAAACTATTCCACAAAATAGAAACAGAAGGAAGACTACCTAATTCATTCTATGATGCTACAATTACCCTGATTCCAAAACCACACAAAGAATCAACAAAGAAAAAGAGCTTCAGAACAATTCCACGTATGACATCAACACAAAATGTGAATAAATTTCTCATAGACCAAATCCAGGAGCACATTGACAACATCATCCACCATGATGAAGTAGCCTTCATCCCTGAATGCAGCGATGGTTCAAAATATGAAAATCCATTTAAGTAATCTACCATATAAACAAACTGAAAGGAAAAATAATCACATGATCATCTCATTAGGTACTACAAAAAACCTTTGGCAAAATCCAATACCCCTCTTGTTTGTTAAAAGTCTTACAGAGATTAGGGATTCAAGGCACATATGTAAACACAATAAAATCAATAATCAGAAATCCAATATCTAGTGTCAAATCAAATGGAGAGAAATGTGAAACAATCCCACTAAAATCAGGGCTTAGACAAGACCACCCACTTTCTCCCTATCTACCCAATACAGTACTTGAAGCTCTAGCTAGAGCAATAAGGCAACGAAAGGAGATAAAAGGGATACAAAGTGGAAAGGAAGAAGCCAAGATATCAATATTTGAGGATTATATGATAATATAAATAAGTGACCCCCGAAATTCTACCAGAGAGCTCCTACAGCTGATAAACAATTTGAGTAAAGAGGCTGGATATAAAATCAACTCAAAGAAATCAGTAGCCTTCCTTTATACAAATGATAAACAAGCAGAGAAAGAAATTAGGGAAACAACACCCTTCACAATAACCACAAATAGTATAAAAGATCTTAGTGTTTGTAACTCTTACCAAGAAAGTAAAAGTTGTATATGACAAGAACTTCAAGGTCCTGAAGAAAGAAATCAAAGGATTAATTCTTGATTGTTATACACAATCATACTTACTAGTGTTGCTCTTGTTATTTTTCATTAGTATTCTTAATTTCTGTTTTATCTATATGGCTATATTACTGCATGTATGCATTTGTACTACATGTGTGAAGTGCTTGCAAAATCCATAAGAGGTTGTAAGATGAGTTATAACCGGACTGGCAGACAGTTGTGATCTACCACTGAATGTTAGGATCTGGACCTGGATCCACTGAGAGAGCTTAACCACTGAGCTCTTAACCATCAATTGGTCGCTCCATCCCTGTTATGTGGTGATACACTCAGTCTTCATTTCTATTGCTTAAATGCAAATATTTTCATTATTTAGGATCATTGTTTCCTGCTTATTGAATTTCTCCTCTTTAAATTACACAATCCTTATTTTCTCTATTGATGACTTATGATTTGTTTATTTTATCTGAAATGAAAACACCTATTTCTGCTTTCTTGTGGTTTGCATAAGCCTGGAATGTTTTTCTTTACTCTTTCGCATTCTGTCTAAGTGTCTCTTGTAAAGCATTATTCTTTGCCATAATCATTACAACAAGAGTGACTTATTTTCAGGATACCCTAGGGTCAGACCTGTTGGCAGCTGTCATTTCCTCAGATAAGCGGGGAAGAATGAGTTATTTAACCTCTGCACCCCTACAGGCTCTGTGAGACTGTGTCCCTAACTGCACATGGACACAGAGGTACCAGAGTACATAGATTATGGAAGGTTCACAGAAGGGGAAACAGCAGGTACACACCTATAGCAAAGTTATCACCCGTACTGGAAAAGAAAAAAGGCTGCTTATCTACTAATTGAACAAAAGAGAAAAATGAAAGTTTCTGGCTTTCTCACATTCTAATATTTACTATGTCTTTGAAGAAATAACATTTTTTTGATTGACTAAGTCTTTATAAGTTAAATAAAATGAAATAATCAAAACTGGAGATCCACAATTATGCATGCTACAGGGTTCAAGTAAAGATTAAGTGAAATTTGTCTGTTGTCTGGCATAGTGTTTAGATTTTGTTTAATATGTTACAGAATATTAGGATGGCATCTATTTAACATAAGTCTAATAAAGAGTATTAATAACAATTTGCTTATCTTAATAAGGAAATGATAATGAAACCATTACAATGTGGTAAGGTTTATAATATTGCCTATATCACAAATTAATATTAATAATTACACAAAATTCCAGATATTCTAAGATACATTTCACATTTATATGTGTATATCAAAATATTTACTTACATTAAATAATTGTTTTTAACTCTTAGAAATTTTATTATGATATGAAATGAAGTAGAGTTTAATGAATCAATTAATATTAACAGTTTTGTGTAAATAAGAAGAGAAGAGATTCCTTTCCTAAATACTTATTTAGTTTAATACATTTTTTGATTTATAGATTAAAAAAATATAAGGTAATCATTTGAAATGTAAATAAAAATATATCGAATAAAATAAAAAATAAAAAATAGCCAGAAGCTGGAAAGAACCCAGGTATCCCTCAACAGAAGAATGAATGCAAAAAATGTGGTATATATACACAATGGAGTACTATTCAGCCATTAGAAACAATGAATTCATGAAATTCTTAGGCAAATGGATGGAGTATGATGGAGAATATCATACTAAGTGAGGTAACCCAGTCTCAAAAGATCAGTCATGGTATGCACTCACTGAAAAGTGGATATTAGCCTGGAAAACTGGAATACCCAAAACATAATCCATACATCAAATGAGGTACAAGAAGAACAGAGGAGTGGCCCCTGGTTCTGGAAAGACTCAGTGTAGTAGTATAAGGCAAAACTGGAAAAGGGAAGTGGGAAGGGGTGGGTGGGAGAACAGGGGGAAGGAAGGGGGCTTATGTGACTTTCGGGGAGTGGGGGAGCAGAAAAGGGCAACTCATCTGAAATATAAATAAAAAATATATCTAATAAAATTAAAAATAAAAAAAATAAGGTATGGGACTGTAGAGATGGAGCAGTGGATAAAAACACTGGATGCTCTTGTAGAGGAGCCTGGCTTAATTCCTAACATAAAATGGCATCTCATAACCATTTGTAACTCCAGTTACAGATCCAGGAGATCTGTTACCTTCCACTGGCCTGTACTGGCACTGGCCAACACGTAAAACATTCAGGAAAAACAACTGTACACATTTGTGTGTGTGTGTGTGTGTGTGTGCATGATTGTGTATTTGTGTGTATATGTGTGTATGTGTGATTGTATGTTTGTATGTTTATGTGTGTGTGATTGTGAATCTGTGTGTATATATGTGTTATTGTATGCTTGTGTGTATGTGCCTTTGTCTGTGTGTATGCATGTGTGTGTATGTGTATGTAGGTATATGATAGTAAATATCAGGGAAACAATGGGAATGTTAGACTGCTGAGTGAACAATTTCAAAATAAATGACAAAATAAAAAAGTCAAAACATTGCAGGGATTGTGAGACATTTTTTTTCTTCTCAGTATTCCCAAGACAATTAACTGCATCATCAAAGGCAGGAATGAGGGAAATATATATAGCAAAAGAGATGCAAGTGAGAGAATATGAGGATGAGAACCTTCCATAAATGTAGAATGGGGAAAGTGAGCCTAGAACACAAAACTGAACAGAAGAATATTCTACAGCTACTATAGAAAGGGACTTCCTCACACAGTTTCATGGAAGAACAGAGGACCATGGCATCAGATGTGGCACTGTAAGACCTGGGAGAAGGAGGTAGATGGAACAGTTAAAACTCACTGACCAAAGTTCGTTCTCTCTCTCTCTCTCTCTCTTCATTGCAGGAATTCTTGTTTAAAAATACTAGTACTATTTCACAGGTATATTCACATTCAGTAAATGTGGATATAAAACCTGTTGTGTAAATAAAATTATCAAAACAGACACAAAGAGCTCCATGTAATACATGTTTAATGGCTTATAACAGAAAGTAGAGTTGCAACACCAACTTCCCTGTGCTATTCAAAGCAACAGTTGATAACTCAATAATAACCTTCAAAGAGTTTGAAGTAATGTCATGGGATGCTACCCACAGGCACCCATGCAAACGAATAGACGTCTTGTGAACTATGGGTCATATGTGCTGAATATAGGGAGAATTGAACAGAACTTAAAATCACAGCTTGTTCAGTTACATTTTCATGAGTTAAATGGCACCTTCCACACCATGAATTAAAGCTTCCATAGGCATTTATGATAAATGTTGCTCTTTTCAAAAGCATCATCTTGATGCAAATGTGTTTCTGAATATTTTGTTCTGTCCTTTGGAAAATCTTTTACTTGAACGATACTGTGAAATGGCAATGATTGCAGTTTCCTTTGACTGAGAGTATACAGCATTTCATTGGTAAATATCATTGTCTGGCATATGGGTTTTTCCAACACATAAAACCTAAAAGAGAATATTCATCTCTCATTCTGAGCTGGCTTCTTATATTTTGTTGACACAATCAAGCACAGAGCCTAAAGTTCTCAAGAAACCATCTGTAGAGATATGTGCAGATGGGTTCACTTACCCTGGTGTCACAGGGTTGAGGGAACCTGACTTTCTAGTATGTAGCAATATTCACTCTCTATTACATAAGGGAAGATTGGTATAATATCTCATCATGCAACTGTCTCTTTATACATTGCCTATTTCATACCTTTCTTGTGAATGGGTACCATGATCATTTTTTGTGTGTCAGAATATTTAACTGTAGTTATTTTACCACCAAAAATAAAGTTTAGTCCACTTCCAAAAAGGATAAATAACATAAGGACTTGCCCAAAAGGATCATATGGACAATAAAGTATATTTTTGTGTGAACTGTGAGAAAAAGCAAACATCTCACTTATTATATGTGCTGAAAGCAATTTTGCAATTTTATAACTTGTGTTTTAATTTTTGTAGTATATTTTATTGGATAGAATCATATTTTGTGGTAAAGAATGTCTTTCTCAAGTCTTTATAAAGTTTTCATTCTAGCTATTAATTTTCAAAAATGAGAAAAGGAACTTCCATGAAATATGTTTCATAAGTTTTATGGGTTAAAAGTAAATAAGAAGAAATTGTTTAATTCAAAACTTTCAAATGATGGAAGACAAATCATGAACCCATGAAAACATCTGTGTTCTAATTCCAGGAATTTAGGCATATGCTATCTTGATGACCAAAAATTACTTTATAAACATAATCAAATGAATAATTCTTTTTGGTTCAGAAGCTATCCTGGAATATCCACATAGGCTTAGCTTGGATTGGAGAGTCTTATAAGTGAGTGAATGTACCCAAGAAGGTTAACAGCAGATAAAGCTTGAGAGTGGAGTGGGGAAATGACTCCATTGGTCAACTACCTGTCATGTATACATGAGGACTTGTATTCAGATTCCAGTACTCATTAAAAATGGAGATATTGGTTCATGTATATAATTTCATCACAGATAATGTAGAGACAAGGGAACACTGGAATTTGCTGTTCATGTATTCCAGCCAAATTGCCAAGACCTCTGGAAAATTATTTCTCTCTCTCTCTTTCTCTCTCTTTCACACACACACACACACACACACACACACACAAACGCACGCACACACACACACACACACACACACGAGCAGGAAATCCAGTCCTGTGTGAGAAAATTAGTACTGATAGGATTGCATCTTGTGAAATGGACAGACCATGAGTTTCAAAATGCAGAATGTTCCTAGAACCTGAAAATCTGGGGAGTCTTCCACAGAGCACAGGAATGACTATGGTGTCATTCTCATATTAATGTTAACTCAGCAAGACACACTTCTCAGCTCTAGGCCTCTCCACTATGGAAAGAATGACCATGTACATCACTGATTTTCCTAATTATCTATTCTATTAATATTTTAATATTCTTAAATTTTTCTGTACTTTTCCATATTTGTTCACTCATCAATATATCCTAATGCACTTACTAATTTTTCCAAAAGGAAATAGTAAACAAAAGGAAATATATTTTATAGGAAGATAAGGTAAAAGAAAGTGGAAAGAAACTAATGTATATCATATAAAAGATGCCTATTAAATTTAATCAGAAATGTATTAAGAGAGGGAAAGTAGATATGACTTCTGAGCTGTTCAGTGACACTCAGAGCTATGTGTTTGAACAGAAATGAAGAGAAGATCTCTTCTAAGACAGGAAGAACATTAATAACAGCTCTTCAGATAGAAAACACAATAAAGAAATATGTCCTGCCTGATGGAGCAGAAAGGCAGCACCAGGTACTGAGATATCCCGGGTTTAAGATCTCTGGGGGCACAAACCGCCAGGGGCCTGCCTGCACCCAGGACCTGGGCAGATAGGTAGTTTGTCTGTGTGCCAACCTGTTGTGAGGCCTGTGCCCTACATGGGGATCAGCACAGGGAGTGACTCCCCACCACCATCTTCACTCCCTGACTGAGCAGAAAGTCAGCACCAGGTACTGAGATATCCCAAGTTTAAGATCTCTGGGGGTGCAAACCGCCAGGGGTCTGCTTGTGCCAAGGACCTTGGCAGATAGGCGGTTCATCTATGAGCCAGCCTATCATGGGTACAGTGCCCTATGTGGGGGATCAGCACAGTGAGTGACTCCCTGCTGCTATCTTTGCTCCCTGATGGAGCAGAAGGACAGCACCAGGTATTGAGTTATCCTGAGTTTAAGATCTCTGAGGGCACAAACCACTGGGGTTCTGCCTACACCCAAGACCTGGCAGATGAGAGGTTCATCTGTGTGCCAGCTGGTCATGAGCCCTGTTCTCTACATGGTGATTAGCATTTGGAGTGACTCCCCCCCACCACCATCTTCTCTCCATGACAGAGCAGACAGGGAGCACCAGGTTCACTGAGACAACCCAAGTATAACATTGCTTGGGACAAGAGAAAGCAGGACTCCAATGGCACACAAGAGGAGGACAGCACATCAGCAATCTGTGCCAGGGGAAACCCAGTCATCCAGTGTTGCAGACATAGCCTTAAAGACTCACAGGAGGTTGAATCACCAGCCACTGACAAGACCAACTAACACCAGTGAGAACTAGATGACAAAGGCAAATGTAGGTACTTTACTAACAGAAATCAAGGCAATTTGGCAGAATCTGAACCCAGCTCTCCAACAACAGCAAGTCCTAGATACCCCAAAACACCAGAAAAACAAGAATTGTATATAAAAATCACTGGTCATGATGCTGTTACAGGAACACATGAAGGACATAAGTAAATCTCTTAAAGAAATTCAGGAGAAAAATGATCAAAAGTTAGAAGCACTTACAAGGGAAACACAAAAATCAATTAAAGAAATTCAGGAGAATATGGGTCAAAAGATTGAACCAATAAGGAGGAAATGCAAAAATGACTTAAAGAAATACAAGAGAACTTTGGTCAACAGGCAGAAGTCATGAAAGAGGAAACACAAAAATCTCTTAAAGAATTACAGAAAAAAACTAGCAAGCAAGTAAAGGAGCTGAGCAAAACCATCCAGGATCTAAAAACAGAAGTAGAAACAACTAAGTAATCACAAAGGGAGACAATTTTGGAGATAGAAAACCTTGGGAAAGAGCCGGGCAGTGGTGGCGCACGCCTGTAATCCCAGCACTCTGGGAGGCAGAGGCAGGCGGATTTCTGAGTTCGAGGCCAGCCTGGTCTACAGAGTTAGTTCCAGGACAGCCAGGGCTACACAGAGAAACCCTGTCTCGAAAAAACCAAATTAAAAAAATTGGAAAACCTTGGGAATAAAACAGGGACTGAACATGCAAATATCAACAACAGAATACAAGAGATAGAAGAATCTCAGATGCTGAAGATTCCATAAAAACCATGGAATCACAGTCAATAATACTCAATGATACCTTGGTCAAGGAAGAAATAAAGAAAGAAATCAAAGACTTTTTTAGAATTTATGAAAATGAAGGCACAACACACCCAAATCTATGGGACACAATGAAAGCAGTGCTAAGAGGAAAACTCATAGACCTGAATGCCTCCAAAAAGAAAATGGAGCAGGCATACACTAGAAGCTTAAAGGCACAACTGAAAGGCCTGGAACAAAAAGAAGCTAATTCACTCAGGAGAAGAAGATAGGAAATTGTCAAACTCAGGGCTGAAATCAATCAAGTAGAAACAAAGAGAGTCATACAAAGAATCAACAAAACCAGGAGCTGGTTCTTTGAAAAAAATCAACAAGATAGATAAACCCTTAGCCAGACTAACCAAAGGGCACAGAGACAGTATCCAAATTAACAAAATTAGAAATGAAAAAAGAGATATAACAACAAAAACTGAGAAAATTCAAAAAATTATCAGATCCTACTACAAAAGCCTGTACTCAACACAACTGGAGAATCTGGAGGAAATGGGCAATTTTAGACAGATATCAAATACCAAAATTAAATCAGGATCAAATAGATCATCTAAACAGTCCTATAACCCCCAAAGAAATAGATGGGGTCATAGAAAGACTTCCAACCAAAAAAAGCACAGGACCAGATGGTTTCAGTGCAGAATTTTATCAGACCTTCAAAGAAGATTTAACACCAATACTCTTCAAAATATTCCACAAAACAGAAACAGAAGGAACACTACTCAACTCATTCTAAGAAGCCACAATTACACTGATACCAAAACTACACAAGGATCCAACAAAGAAAGAGAACTTCAGGCCAATTTACCTTATGAATATCGATGCAAAAATACTCAATAAAATTCTTGCCCACTGAATCCAAGAACACATCAAAATGATCATCCACTATGATCAAGTAGACTTCATCCCAGGGATGCAGGGATGGTTCAATATATGGAAATTCATCAATGCTATCCACTATGTAAATAAACTCAAAGAAAAAAACCACATGGTCATTTCATTAGACGCTAAAAAAGGATTTGACAAAATTTAACATCCTTTCATGCTAAAAGTCTTGGGAAAAACAGGAATTCAAGGCCCATATCTATACATAGTAAAAGCAATATACAGGAAACTGGTAGCCAACATCAAACTAAATGGAGAGAAACTTGAAGCAATCCCACTAAAGTCAGGGACTATACAAGGCTGCCTACTCTTTAGTTCTTGATGTCCTAGCTGGTTCAATTAGACAACATAAGGAGGTCAAAGGGATACAAATTGGAAAGGAAGAAGTAAGTCAAACTATCACTATTTGCAGATGATATGATAGTATATTTACGTGACAAAAAAAAAAAAAAACAAAAAACAAAAAAAAAAAAAAAACTCTACCAGAGAACTCCTACAGCTGATAAACAACTTCAGGAAAGTGGCTAGTTACAAAATCAGCTCAAGTCAATCAGTAGCCTTCCTCTACTCAAAGGATAAGCAGACTGAGAAAGAAATTAGGGAAATGACACCCTTCACAATAGTCACAAACAACATAAAGTATCTTGGTGTGACTCTAACCAAACAAGTGAAAGATCTATACGACAAAGACTTCAGATCTCTGAAGAAGGAAATCAAAGAAGACCATGCTCGTGGATTTGCAGGATTAATATAGTTAAAATGGCCATGTTGCCAAAAGCAATCTACAGGTTCAACGCAAGCCCTATCAACATCCCAACTCAGTTCTTCATAGAGTTTGAAAGAGCAATTCTCAAATTTATCTGGAATAACAAAAAACCCAGGCAAAAAACTATTCTCAACAGTAAAAGAACTTCTGGGGGAATCAGTATCCCAGACTTCAAACATTACTACAGAGCAGTGGTGATAAAAACTACATGGTATTAGTACAATGACAGGTAAATGGATCAATAGAATAGGATTGAAGACCCAGAAATGAACCACACTTATGGCCACTTGATCTTCGACAAAGGAGCTGAAAACATCCAGTGGAAAAAAGATAGCCTTTTCAACAAATGGTGCTGGTTCAACTGGAGGTCAGCATGCAGAAGAATGTGAATTGATACATTCTCATCTCCTTGTACTAAGCTCAACTCCAAGTGGATCAAGGACCTCCACATAAAACCTGACACACTGAAACTAATAGAAAAGAAACTGGGGAAGATCCTTGAGGACATGCGCACAGGGAAAAAGTTCCTGAACAGAACACCGATAGTTTGGGCTCTAAGATCAAGAATTGACAAATGGGACCTCATAAAATTACAAAGTTTCTGTAAGGCAAAAGACACTGTCAAAAGGACAAAACGTCAACCAACAGATTGGGAAAGGATCTTCACCAACCCAAAATCCAATAGAGGGCTAATATCCAATATATACAAAAAACTCAAGAAGGTAAACTCCAGAGAGCAAAATAACCCTATTAAAAAATGGGGTGAAGAGCTAAACAAAGAATTTTCACCTGAAGAATTTCGAATGGCTGAGAAGCACCTTAAGACATGTTCAGCATCACTAATCATTCGGGAAATACAAATCAAAACAATCCTGAAATTTCACCTCATACCAATCAGAATGTCTAAGATTAAAAACTCAGGAGACAGCGGGTGTTGGCAAGGATATATATAGAGAGGAACACTCTTCCACTGCTGGTGGGATTGCAAGCTGGTACAACCACTCTGGAAATCAGTCTGGTGGTTCCTCAGAAAACTGAGCATGACACTTCCGGAGGACCCCTGCTATACCTCTCCTAGGCATATACCCAGAGGATTCACCACCATGCAGTAAGGACACATGTTCCACTATGTTCATAGCAGCCCTATTTATAATAGCCAGAAGCTGGAAAGAACCCAGATGCCCCTCAATGGAGGAATGGATACAGAAAATGTGGTATATTTATACAATGGAATACTACTCAACAATTAAAAACAATGAATTCATGAAATTCTTAGGCAAATTGTTGGAACTGGAAAATATCATCCTAAGTGAGGTAACCCAATCACAAAAGAATACACATGGAATGCAATCACTGATCAGTGGATGTTAATTAGTCCAGAATCTCTGAATTCTCAAGACACAATTAGCATATCTAATGGTACCCAAGAAGAGGGAAAGAGAGGGCCCTGGTTCTGAAAAGTGTTGATCAAGCATTGTAGGGTAGTACCAGGACAGGGAAATGGGAGAGGGGGGTGATGGGAAATGGGCAGAGGAATGAGGGCTTATGAGACCGATGGGGAGGGGGGAACCAGGAAAGGGGAAAGCATTCAGAATGTAAACAAAGAATATAGAAAATTATAAAAAGAACTCTAGCATGAAAATATATGATTATAATTGCTAATGTTTAATTCTGTGTTAAATTATCTTTAATAATTAGATATAGATATAAAATTTCTGAAAAAAGAAATATGTAATGAGAACAACTTTAAAGGGTAATATAGAATTATTACAACTATTCAAAATCAGAGTTCAAAGTGATTCTCAATACTTTCAACATGACAATATGATCTTCATAGGAAACAAGAAAAGAAAGATATAAAAGCAGGTGAAATTCTAATATATTAATATGAAAGTTATAATGTATAATGTAAAAATTGTAACATATACTGCAAGTGAAATTTTTATATACAGTAAGTCAGATTGCCTACAAATGTAAATGAAAGAAAACACAAAAATAAAAATAGCAATCCACAGAGGTATTTTTATATCAATGGACATATTCTTGAATAATTACAATTGATAAATAAATATCTGAAAAATGCTGACCCTAATGGAAAACCTAACTGTTTGTCTGAACATAATCCTTAACTTCATATTATATTTAATATTGCTTTATGTTGAAGTATGGAATAGTTGTTGCAGGTATAAGAATAAATGCCTTCATGTAGATGTTACAGATATTGAAGGATAAAGCTGTAGACATAGACATCACTGTGTAATTGCTTATTACTTAGAATCTGTTAACAGTGGAAAGATAAAATTTAATATTAAATTTATATGTGATTTAATAATTACCTTAAATATATCTCTAAATCTCTAACTTGAAATAGAAACATTTTTACCATTGTTTTAGACAATTTTTAATTTAATTAAAATTAAACACACACATATTAAATATGCTAATTCCTAAGTCACATGTAAGCTCCTTGAATAAATACTTCATTGTAGAATATTTCTATGGACAATAAAAATATCAGCAAGCCCTGCTACCTTAGTTTTTCTGGAGTTCTATTATTCGTGACACTGTATTAACTAGATTTGTGTATTACAAGCCTATTGCCCAGTATTATTTTTTCTGGTTGTGATTCTAAAATAGAAGAACTATTTCAAAAATAAATTCAAATATTCTCATAGGGTCTTATATATTATACTATATAATTCTTTCCCACTTAATATTTTCAGAAAGATATTTAATTATGGTATAATGCTGAATTTTAATTACAATATTTTGTATTATTTGAGATTTTTATAAATGCATATCTTAGCACTTAGTGTGGAAAACAAAGGAGATAATTATAAAAAGTGTAAAAATGTGATTTAAAAGATAAATTCAGAGGTAAGATACCCAAAGATAGAGTGTCTAATTTTCAATCCTCTAACAATTTAGCCTTTTAAAAATGGTGAATTCAGTTAGCTTTACTCTTTTATTTTTTATTGCTTCAATTTTTAAGATAAGATGTTTGCATTGAGGGATAAGCCAAAGATGACATTATACCATGGCTGAATTGTAATGTTGTTATCAGTGGTCAGCAATTATTGCTAACTTTTGATGCATTTTGCATTTCAGAGTCTCATGCAAGTCACCAGGGACTCCTGTTATCTTATTTTTGCCCAGGATTTTCAATTTGTGGGATGTAGAATTTCATGTCCAAAATAAACCTTATCTCTTGACCTTAGTTACTCCTGTGTGTACATTTCTTTTCTGGAGGTCTGAATTGGGTCTGATAATGACAATTATTTTTCACAATCACTTTATGTCCTCTTTCTTCATCCATGCTACAGGAGCAATCAGTGTTCCCATCTGTGAGTCCAAAGAGTAACTAATTATCTAAAGTGCATTAAATGTGCTATCTCATCATACAAAGAACTAAAGATGAAAATGTTTTTAATCTACAGTGAAAAACTTAAAAATAAAGGAAGACCCAATTTTGTAAAGCTAAATGTAAAATGTGGCATATAAAAACATAAACATCTACAAGGTAACAGTTGCCCACATGATACTGGTTAGCAGTTTTTGTATTGCAGAACAGTTACAAGCTATGCATATTTTTAGAGCATATATAAGTTTGTCCTTAACACTTGCAAAATAATGTGTACAAATATTTGTTATGAAAGTAATCTAAATAATATTTGACCTTAAGTATTTGAGAAAGCTATCATCTCATCAACTCCAGTTACAATGGTCCACACACAGAGGATCTGTCACTTTGAAATTTATGGAGTGTTTACAAAAACAACAACAACAACAACAACAACAACAACAACAAAAAACCTGTTGAATTTTACTAAATTTAGTAATCTACTTTTCGCAACTCATTCACTTTCCAACCACCTCAATTCAACAGATTATAGAAGAGGGCTTGAGAATTTCCAACCTAAGGAATTCCAGAGAATTTCTCCTATATATTAACACTGGACAGCCTTGAGGGATTAAGAACTTTATATATAAAAGTGTTGTTGCCAAAGCATAAAATGAAGAGGATTGAATTAAAAATTTAGTCTTCAATTAGGTTTTTTGTTTGATTCGTTTTCATGAAAGGTGAGCCAAACTTAGGCTTTAGTATTACTTTACAAATGTACTAGCATTCAACAGTTTGTTAACATATGGTGCTGAGCTGAGAAAGTGCTGCCTGACCAGCAATGCACTTCAAAACTTTATCTTCCCTCATTTCAATTGATATAAGGAATCTGCCATGTATCCAATGAATGTGATTTGTAGACTACGAGATTTAATCCTGAGAGTTTTAAAAATATAAGCTCAATGGCATAGCTTTGCATGAATTAGTCATAAAAAGAAAGAATAATCATTTTGAACCTAACATTTATAGAAAGAATAGGTAAAGTCAATGTGTATGATTGGGCACCTTCAATGAAGTATATAAATAAGGAACTAATTATAGATTTTAGAAAATCATTCATGCAGCAGTTCTCTAAGTTCTTGTTTTGTAATAATGAGATATGAAACAGACAGAGAGGAGTGGAACAGGAGGACAGTTGGGAGTCCCTATGAACATAAGTGTGATTCTGCATTCTGCTTCTCCTGGTGGGGTACCCGGGTGAACCAGTACAGGAGTTCAGAGAGTGCAGGGCAAAATCCTGAATGGTGGAGTCTGCAGTCTATCCCTTCCCTCTAGGGTGTTAGATTTGCTATATGTCAGACCAAGGAAGCTGAAGTGGAATGGACAAATAGGGCCCACAGGGCTTTGGTCCAGCCAGGAATGCTAGGACTGTTACAGCTCTTAGAAAAGGAATAAAGAGTTTTGGTTAGTGGACACAGGACAGGTGGTCACGATCTTGAGTCCCACAGAAGTGGTGGCAGTGGTGATGTAACAGCAGTGATATCAGATGTCAGCATTCTTTTTTTCTCAATGTGAATTTATTTTATTCTTAATAAAATTTATTCCATAGAGAAGGCCACATATGATACTCTTGGTGTTAGTAAACCAGATAGAGCCTCTCGTATTTTTAAGGGATATTTTTGAAAATTAAATTCATGATTTAATCCTTAGTATTGTTCCCTTGAAATATCATGTCACCTGAGTTCTACTATGCTGATTGAGGAGATAACACCCTGGGAGAATCTGTGGTTTAACTAAACACTAATGCTGCCAAATTGCCTTCTAAGTATTTTATTTTTTTTGATATATTTTTATTTACATTTCAAATGATTTCCCCTTTTCTGGACCCCCACTCCCCGAAAGTCCCATCCTTTCCCTCCCCGTTTTCCCACCCAACCCTTCCCACTTCTCTGTTCTGGTTTTGCCCTACACTGCTTCACTGAGTCTTTCCAGAACAAGGGGCCACTCCTCAGTTCTTCTTGTAGCTCATTCTGATGTGAACCTCTGCAAGCAACGGAGCCCAGCAAGGAAGGCAAATTCAAGGTGCAACAATGAGTGCTGTGTTAGAGAGAGCCTTCCCCAAGTGTTACAGCTCAGTAAAAATGGTCAGTCTCAGATGGTCCTTGGTGAAATAACTTGTGTGTTTTACTTCCTATAGACGTGGACTATATAAACCTTGGGGAGTAAAGTGGGATTTCGGAAGTAAATACATTCTATTGCCTGAGATTCAGATGCTAGTGATGCTGTATTTGCATGGGGAAGAATTTCAGGTGCTGTGCTATGTGACTACACGATTACCTAGTTGGAGATGGTGATCACATACTTTAAAACAGGCATGGAACAGAAAGGGGGTTCACTTCTACCATCTCAAATTCTGAGATTTCTGGGTCTAGTAGGATGGTCCACACACCCTATATAGAAGAAACTTTCTTATTGTTTTAACTTTTTATTCATTCTTTGTGAATTTTCCATCATATACCCCAATCCTACTCATCTCTCAGTCCCTCCATATCTTCCCTCCACTCTTGCAATGCCCTCCCACACACACCAAAGAAAACAAAACATAAAAAGTACAAAAGACATTTTTTAACTAAAATATTTGCCTGTGGAAGCTAAGTTGTGTCACCATATGTCACACAGTATATCCTTTTGCTCAAACAACTTTATTTTCAAATGATATTTACAATGAGTCATTGGTCCAGTTCAAAACTTCTGACTTCTGCTAAACCATCAATACTGGATATTGAAGAGGATTCCTCTCTGCTATCCTATTGATGTCATGTATCATAGAGATCCTGCCTCTTTGGTTTTACAGGACCATTCCCTTCATGTGCTCCAGCAGCTCTTACATGAGACAGGTATTGGAGTAAGTCAACTCAAAGCCCTGGATCAGAAACTGGGTAACAGCTGAGTTGGTCAGCTTACCAGCTCTCTCATAGTCAAGCTACAGAGGCCAGCTCTCTGACACTTCTCTGGGGAGTGGTATAGCCAGCTCTCCTCTGCTTATACCATCTTCAAGGATGCCCAGATGAGGGCAGGGTAAAAATCTCCTACATTTTGCTGCCATTGAGTGATGAAACCAGCTCAACTCAGCCCATGCTCCCACTGTTATATTTATATTCCTTTTAAACAATATGCATCTTTATGAATGTCTGTTAGAGCAAAATATCCTTTCATCTGTGTGCCCCAGCAAAGCACCATTTGACATAACTGACTTTCCACAGAAACCAAAAGTTTCTACTTCCCATTAGCCTTTCTATCATGTACTAAATATCAAAGTGCACTCTCTAAATGATGCAGGTGTTTGAGCAAGTAAATGCACAATTTAGCCCTGCATCTGTGTCCAACATATAAAGAAAAGAGGCCTAACATTGGATGATGGATTGACCAACCTCCAGAAAAGGGGACCAATCCCTCAGAAGTCTGAGATGACCCAAGGAAATTCACTCGTAGGAAAAAACAAAAACAAAATCAAAACAAAGAAAGCCTTATAAATCCCCTGAAAGTTAATTTTCCCCTCTCAGTTACAGATAGAAATTAAACTTTCTATGTTGTTTTCAACTATGTACACTCTGATTTAGTGTAATCATAGTACTTGTGTACAAATAAGTGTTTTTAGATAAATAGTGATATGTGATTTTGTATCCAAAGCAAATCTAGCCTTGGGAATTTACCTATACATTGCCAAATAACAAAACATACTATAGAGACTCCTAATTTAACAAATGGTGATCATCCATATACTCATAGCTTACCTCTCCAATTAGAATCTTAAATGTGTGGATAGATTGGCTACTTACAAATTATAGTAGCTAAACAATGCTGATAGATGAGTCTTGCCAAAGATATAAATTTATTTTTATGTTACCAATCATCCCACCTAGATGAAATTACCTCAAAAGGTTTGTCTCTTTTACTGTTTTGTGTCTCCATGACCTCAAGAGCATCTTTAAGATAAGTACAAACTATTAGTAGATTGATTTCTTTTTTAAAATGTTCTACAAGAAACAAACACTGTTTAACTTCCTAAATATAAAAAGTAAGTCCTATTCATAAATCTTCTAGGAATTACAACTTTATTTTATGTTTTTGGCTTTCTTTATTGCTTTTATCACTGTTGATATAAATGGCTACTACCTCACAGAACGTTCCTTTAAAATTTGTTTCATTTTGGATTTTCTCTTACAATATTTTTTTATTTTATCAGATTCTCAATATATTTCCATTAATATTTTTAAAAGGCCAAGTGAAAGCAATATCAAAACCCAACAAGCAATAACCTAAAAATATGGTCTAGTGTATTAAACCTGAAGGAATGAGCAATACAAGAATGGGTTTCCTAGGTGTATTCGGGGTAGGTGCTTTCCTAGGCTCATGGTCTTTTGGGGAACATTGTTTATATATTCTTGATTAGGCTCTGGTGCCAACAAGACACTATTCCATAACGACTATAAGTCATAATTCTAGAAGTATTCTACATGTTACCAGAAAAGAAGGGTAATCATCAACCCAGCTACAAAGCTTATGACAAACAACAGAGACCTGTGTGCAAGATATACTGGTACATCAGTGACACAAATGTTACAAGAGTGAACAACCACTTTCTAATTGGATTTTCAGCCCACTTCATAAGATGTAAACTATACACAACACTGCTGGTGACCAAGACCCTGAAACCACAGAGGTGAATGTGACCTATTGAAAAACTTACTTCTGGTATTCTGCTAAAATAATTTAGCAATAAAATGTCCCCTAAAGACATTGTATTACATAGATACACCCATTACGTAGCCACCATCATAGAAGTTTCTTCTTGCATTAGATCATATTTAAAACAGATAACCACAACTGGGCAATGCAGACAGTGAGAGACTTTGGTGAATTCATTGATATGTGGGTTATCTTCTACAAATCCCTCCCTCCCATACTACAGGATCTATTTGGAAAGGGGAGCAAAAATATGGTAAGAGCCAAAAGTGTTGGATGACTCCAAGGAACCAGCATCCTCTATATACAATAGGACTGCAACCCAGATGATCTCACTGAGATCATGACAGCACACAGAGACCTACTCAGTCAATACAAAATCCTAGCATTTAGATGGGAAGGTGAAAACAAAGTCCCACCCCTAACAAAGAAGCTCTTTGTAGTTAGTGATCTCTGGGAAAGGGGAAATGAGTTCTCTTTCCAGTGGAATGTCACTTGATATATCAACCACACTCCAGGAGCTGTACCCATGCCCTGAATTTGTTGACCAATATGATGTGGACTTCATGTATTTTTTGTGGACATGTTTTCATTTGACTATTTTTTGCTTATGGTTTTCTGCTTTGAATTTCTGTTTGTTTTTTAGAGGAGGGATGGGGAGGGAAAGAACATGAATTCAGATGAGAAAGGAGGTAAAACAGATCTAAGAGAAAGTGGGGGAAGAGAAATAATATAATCACAATTTTCATTTAAAAAGCAAATTAAATAATTTGCCTCAATATTTTTAATAAAAGTCAAAAAGTATCTGAATTTGGTACCTACAAACTGTTCATCTTGATGATGGGAAAGTATCTCTCCCGCTACATCTGAGTCTCCTTCTTACTCAATCACAAAATAACCATTAAGTTGTCTTGAATAAATTCTCTTAGAACTAGAGAAAATAAAGCATTCTACTTGCAAGAGTACTCATTTCTATTCTAGTTTTTTTTTTTTCGGTTGGAATATTATGATTTTTCTCTTTTCATTAAAATTAATTTAGGAAAAGAACAGAGATTGATGATGGAGTTCTCTTCAACAAGCTATTCATATCTAAGAAGCAATTACATTTGGTCACGCAATTCTAATAAATGGCTTTATATTGCTATATAAATCCAATCTATTAGTCAGATTTGTATGCTATTTTCAATAAGCTAAAACTAGAATAAAGTTGTACTTAAAATAATTTCTTCTAGAATAAGGAAATACACACTATGTAAATATGTACTTAATAATTACCATCTGTTTGCTTAAATTATATGAGACTCTAATTCTACTTAAGTAAAATAGTATTTTATATGCTATGTACATGATATATTAATTTTATGGTATATTTTGCATAAAAACAGGAAGCTAATTTCACTAGGTGAAAATGCTGTTGGCAAAGATAATTAAATGTTCATTCACTGTTTGTTTATCTGGACATTGCTGGTTTACCTGAGCCATGGCCAGCTCCTACTACAGGACATGACAAAGCTTACCTTACTTTGTTAGTCAATACCTATAATAATAAATTAAATTTCTTTTATACTTAGACTAAAAATAGCTTTAAAAATTACACTTTGTGATGAAACTCTCATTACCCACCATAGAGTTGAATCAATCCATCAGTCATTCACTCATATATTCATTCATTATTAATTCTTCAATAAAATATTTTGGGCATTATGTTACAAAATGTCTTCAATTAATTATTACATAAATATGATGTTTTCAAAATGTTTAAGCCTGTCTTTGCATTTTCTTTAATATGTTGTATCTTGCAGCTATCTATAATTCTCAAATGCATTTTGCAGTTCCCTATCTCTCAATGTTTTTCTGAAATACCCTTCTCTCTGCTCAGGATAGTCTCCTGTTTTTCTCAAAAATCTCTTCTAAATCTTACATTCATCTTCTTTGTTTCTGTGAAATGTTCTCAGACTCCTCTTAATAAACAAATTTATTACTTTATTATCCTTTATTACTGCAATCATCTTTTGCAGTTTTCATGCAATTCAACCTCTTTGCCCCTCTATTTTGTATATTTTCACTAGTCTGATATCCATCATTGACTGAATTCTAACACATGGGCACAAGGGAAATTTTCCTGAATAGAACCACAAAAGCTCAAGCTATAAAATCAACAATTAACAAATGGAAGCTATAAAATTGCAAAGCTTCTGTAAGGCAAAGGACATTGTCAACAGGACAAAATGACAACCCACAGATTGGAAAAGCTTTTTACATCTGATAGAGGGATTATCAGATGTAAAGAGGGATTATATCCAAAGTATACAAAGAACTCAAAAAGTTAGACTCCAGAAAACCAAATAAACATATTAAAAATAGGGTACAGAACTAAATAGAGAATTCTCAACTGAGGAATACTGAATGACTGGGAAGCACTCAAAAATTCAGGTAACAGCAGGTACTGGCAAGGAGGTAAAGAAAAAAGAACACTCCTCCACTGCTGGTAGAACTGCAAGCTGGTAAACCACTCTGGAAATCAATCTGTTAAAACCATCCAAGACTGCCCCACCTGGGGATCCATCCCATATAGATTCACCAAACCCAAAAACTATTGTGAATGCTGACAAGTGCTTGCTGATAGTAGTCTGATATAGATGTTTCCTGAGAGGCTTTGCCTGTACCTGACAAATACAGAGGTGGCTGCTCCCAGTCAACCATTTTGACATTTTTCCTCAGAAAATTGGACATACTTCTACTGGAGGACCCAGCTATACCACTCCTGGGCACATACCCAGAAGATTCTCCATTATGTAATAAGAACACATGCTCCACTATATTCATAGCAGTTCATAGCCAGAAGCTGGAAAGAACCCAGATGTCCCTAAACAGAGGAATAGATACAGAAAATGTGGTACATTTACACAATGGAATACCACTCAGCTATTAAATACAATGAATTCATGAAATTCTTAGGCAAATTGATGGAACTAGAAAATATCATCCTGAGTTAGGTAACACAATCAAAAGAGAATATACATGATATGTACTCACTGATAAGTGGTTAGCCCAGAAGCTAGGAATACCCAAGATACAATTCATAGAGCAAGTGATGCTCAAGAAGGAATACCGGAAGTATGGATACGTTGGTCCTTCTTAGAAGGGGGAACAAAATACACATGGGAAGAGCTACAGAGACAAAGTATTCAGCAAAGACTGAAGAAAAGACCATCCTGAAACTGCCCAACCTGGGAATCCATCCCACATATAATCATCAAAGACACTATTGTGGATAGTGTCTTCCAACAAGCTATTGCTGACAGGAGCCTGATATAGCTGTCTCCTAAGAGGCTCTGCCAGTGCATGACAAATACAGAGTTGGATTCTCTCAGCCAACCATTGGACTGAGTACAAGTTTCCCAATGGAGGAGCTAAAGAAAGGTCCATAGGAGCTGAAGGAGATTGCAGTGGCATAGGAGGAACAACAATATGAACTAAACAGTACCCTCGGAGGTCCCAGGGACTAAACCATCAATCAAAGAGTACACATGGAAGACCCATGGTTCTAGCTGCATATGTAGCAGAGTATGCCTTGTTGGACATCAAAGGGAGGGGAGGCCCTTGGTCCTAAGAAGGCTTGATGCCTGAGTGTAGGAGAATGCCAGGACATGGAGGCGGGAGTGGGAAGGTTGGTGAGCAGGTGGAGGGGAGATGGGATCGTGGGTTTTTGGAGGGGAAACCAGGAAAGGATATAACATTTGAAATGTAATAAAAAATTAAAAGAAAAAAAGTGTTCAACATTCTTAGTCATCAGGAAAATGCAAATCAAAATGACCCTGAGATTCCACTTCATACTAGTCAGTATGGCTAAGCTCAGAAACTCAGATAACAGCAGATGCTGGTGAGGATGTGGAGAAAGAGGAACACTTGTCACCTGCTAGTTGGATTGCAAGCTGGTACAACCACTCTGGAAATCAGTTGGGTGGTTCCTCTGAAAATTGGAACTAGTTCTATCTGAGGACCCAGCTATACTACTCCTGGGAATATACCCAAAAGACACTCCAACATATAACAAGGACACATGCTCCACTATGCTCATTAAAAATAAGGATTTAAAATAGTCAAAAGCAGGAAACAACCCAGATGTCCCTCAACAGAGGAACGGATACTAAATCTCATAATATACAAACCTTTAGAACATGTACAGTGGGCTTAAACAGATACCTTCTAATTTTTACTTCATAAGAGCTTGTAGGTTAGTGGAGGATAGGAATACTAGAATAGGAATAGTAGAGGATAGGAATTCAGTGAGCTGAGTATCATAAAAATTAAAGCAATCTGTTGTCTAAAAAGAAATAATTTTAATTGCTAAATCAAAGTTCTGTAATTTTCAATTATCTTGCTTGAATAATATGAGCAAATTATTGCACGGCTTAATTGAGTTCATAAATTTGTACATTTCTTTACATACTTATTTGAAAATTGTATTTATTTATTTAAGTGTGCATGTGTATATGTGTGTGCATTCACACATGAGTGCATGAGTTCATAAAACAAGTAATGGGATTCAGTTTCCTCATTTCAAAATATGGATTTCAAGGATCAAACTGATCCTCCTTCAGGGTTGCCCCTATAGGACGAAAAGCAGTCTCAATTAACATGGTCCCCTGAGATCTCTCAAACACTGGACCACCAATTAGGCAGCAGACACCAGATGATATGAGGCTCCTGATACATATACAGCAGAGAATTGCGGGGTCTTGGTTCAGTCAGAGCAGATGCACCTAACCCTCAAGAGATTGGAGCCCCCATGAAGTTTAGAGGACTGGTTGGGTTGGGATTGGGGTGAGTACATCATCTTGGAGACAGGGGGTTGGAAGGAGGTATGGAATAAGAAACAGGAGGAGAGTAGACTGGGGTGGGGAAGAATTAATTAATTAATTAATTAAGAAAGAAAGATTAAATTTTTAAAAAGAAAAAGAATTAAACTGAAAACATGATCTCACACACTTATTTAGCATGAAGACACTTCAAATCTGTTTTCTCCTGTGTAAATATTATAAGTTACAAAATTGCCTATTCTCTTCATGTTATACAATATATTTTTGTGCACGTATTCTCCTGTCCAATGAACATTTTGTGTCCTATACTTTCTAGATTGCAGTAACTTACTTTTGTTTCCATGCTGATTTTAGATTCCAGATTTATGTCAGATAGAGGTAACTTCTTGGGGCTGTTTTATTCCATTGAGCACTATCTGAGATTATCTGGACTTTTGCCAAGAAAAGGATTTCCATGATTCTAATAGTCAAATTGAATTGTGGATTGTATTGTATCAAGGTTCCTCTTGCCACTCATCCTTATCTGAGAGCAGGTTGATTCCTTATTTTGGCTGCTATGCTGAAAGCTGTAATTATTATTGAACTACATCTACCTCCATGACATAGTAACTTAATTTTCTTTGGATAGAGTCAGTTGTAGGATTTCTGCCTCCCACAGTAGCTCTGACATGATGTCTCATGTCATCATATCATGAAGTCATGAAGACCCTCTTATCCATGAATGTCAGGGAGTTCCCTTCCTGCAATGTACACTTTTTCCTCACACCTATCAATATTTGCCCTCTTTTCTTTTTTATTCTAACAGGAAAGAATTTAAATTTTGGCAATGTGAATTTATATTTTCTCATATTAGTGGTTTCAACAATTTTGTGTACAAAGTTAGACTTTTGTGTGTCTTAATTCCAAATTTCCTTTCATGTCCTTTTCTATTCTGAATCAGACTGTTTATTTTATAGCTAGTGAATCATTTGTCTTATCTGTGTACTAGAGTTTAATACCTCATCAGATAAATATTTGCATGTTTTTCAATAGTTCTTGGTTCAACAGAATCCCATGTGTCAATTTTATTTTTTTACTTGTTTTTGGGGGTTCATACTTAAAATTGCACTTGCCCAAATAGATGAATGTCTAGAGAGAAAGTATCTTGTGTTTGTATGGATGTGGAATCTGCCAATAATAAAATTGATGGCTTATAGCTTCAGTTTTATGATTCAGGAAATAAGAGGTAAGGCACCCTGTAGACAGAAAGGTTTCTGGGATAGTGCCAAGTGCAGGAGATTTACTTAGGAAGATGTAAGGAGACAGATGCATGGTTCCTGAGCACAAGTAACCAGTCATATGGGAGAATGTAGATTAAAATAAGTGAGTTATTTTCAGTTATGGGCTAGTGAAAGAAGAGACTAGGTCTATGACCAAGGTATTTAAAAATATATATTGAGTCTGAGTCTTACTTTTGGGAGTTTGGTGCTGGGAGGATGAACTATCTAACATTGGCAAATGTCACAACTCCTTCCTCTCTTTTCCTCCTTTCACAACTTCAGTTTTCACATAACAGGATTTACTCTGTTTACCCTTGCTATTAATAGATAGTGTGGCCTTAAGGGCTAAATTTTACTCTAACTACACATCTTTGGTTTCGTACAAGTTTATTAAAGATACTAGTCTTTCCATAATCTTGTGGTCTTGTTATCTTTGGGGAAAATGGTTTCATCATTAAAAGAAGAATTTATTTGTGAATTAAATTCAATTTAATAAAAAAATAATTTTTCTTTCGGCTATAGTTTTAAGGATTTAATTTTATTTTGAAAATGTTTGGAAATCTCTAAATAATTTCAAAGAATAAATTACTGACAATATATACTCAATGTACAATTTTGGAGATCATGTGATATATCCAGGGCAGGGGAATCTGTAATCATTTGAAGTGTATCACTAATTGATTACTACTTCAATATTCAGCTAATTGAATTGACATTTTCTAGGAAGTTGAAATGAGGAGGGCCTTTTCAAAGGCTATTAAAAAGCATCATACTATTGCTTTAAACTATTTGATATGTTTGATAATTTTAATACAAGTATTGTAATTACATAATTTCTGCCCCATACTTTACCCTTTAACAGAAGTACCATTTATTGCACATTGAATATACCTTGTCTAGCTGGTCACAACTGTTATTTGTAGACTTTATAGAGGAGCATTTTTAGGAAATAAAGTAAAAGTGGAAATTGGAGATGGAATTTCATTAAATGTAAGAGCAAAAATAAATTAATAGAATTTATGTGTAAAAAGAAATGACCGTCTTCATTTGGGAGGAGGCAGAAAGCTAAGAAAACTGATAATGATTTTCCCTAAAAATCATCAGCAATTATCTTTATGTTTCCATAATAATTGACCGTCTCTTTAAGTTATAGTTTCACAGTCTCTGTAACTCAGAAGTGCAACTGCCAGATAGTCCTTTTTTAGGCCAATACCCAACCTAGATCCTAGATTCATCTCTGGAGAATATGAAAGTTTGCCTCATTAAGTGCTATGTTGAGCAAAAAGTAGTCATTTCTCTTGTAAGAATTGATAAATCAAAGATTTCTTAAAAGGCTTGACAGCACCCATTCCATGAATGAAGGATTAAAGTAAAGCAGGGTGGATATCAAGAAAGATTTTGGTATATGTCAAGAAATAATTGTGTGAGTGCAATCATTTGAAATGAATATACAATTTTAGAAAGAAATATAGATTATACATAAAAATCAGCTCTCAGTTCGCATTTAACTTTTGTCATTAGGATATTTTATAGTACACAAAAATATCATTATTGAACAGTAAAACAAATGTGTCTTCTTAAAACTTATTTCTGAAAACAAGAAACATTTCCTGAGCATTATCTTCATTGCTTTATATATGTGTACACCTTTACTACTTTCACAATATCTATTATTGGTACAACATTTTTATTTATGGCTGTAGTTAGCAATCAGGAAGACACCTTTAAGGAAGTCACAAGAGATGTTCTCAGAGGTCAGAAATATCAGTCATATCCCATTGTTGGGATTTACATTTTAATTTTGCAATAAATAAGCATTATATCATCACAATACAAATTTTGTTAATGTACATGTTGGGAGTGGGTCAGAAAAATAATCTAAACATGTAGTTTATTGCACTTTATAGTAGTAATCATATACCAGCAGGCATTTTTTGCATTTACTGATACTAATATGGATATTCATTATTTACATGTTTGTTTCATGTCACTGAATAAGCATCCTGGATGTAGCAGCTTGAAATGATGCTAGTAACACAGAATGATCAGGCATTGATAGAGTATCCACATGAGTTTCACATGGGTCAATGAAATAATTAGTTAGGTCTCTACAATATTACCTGCTCCTTGCAACTCTCTACAGCCCATTGACCTTCCCAGTGGTGTTAGGGTACCAATTGTGCAATCTCAATATTCAAAGCATCCCACTGAGAACTAGACAAAGCATTATTATGCAGGAACTGCCTTAGTATGTAGCCAAAATCGAGCTTCACCTTCCCATCATTTGCATTACAACCACTGTCATTTAATACTTGTTCAGTCTGACATTTTCATTCTAGAAGGACAAATAAATAGTTTTCAAACAAAGAAAAGCTGTAATTATTTTAAGAGACAGATTGTATTCCTCCTCTGAGCTTAGAGCATAGTTCATTGTTCCTTTATGACCCACTGTGCTATGCTTGTGATTTCCATAAAAAGATGGAATACAAACCAGGCTTTTTAAAATTGTAGACATGTGACATGCTTCATATATTTCCTATAAAATTTCACGATATTCTATTCAGGTGATTATTAAAAGGTCACAACCATCCTCACAACTTTATGGTAATATATAGAAATTTTACATTTGGCTATCATCTCTCCAGCAGCTGAGCAAACAGGTACAGCCAGGAGCACAGGAAACACAGAAGTGGCAGAGCAGCTGGGTCAGGGGTTGTCAGGGTCCACCTGTACCCAGGATCTAGGCAGTGCCACAGCACCCTGTGCCAGGGGAAAGCCAGTCACAAAGAGGTGCTGAGACGAGCTTGCAGTCCCACAGAAAAAACAAGCACCAACCAGAGACAGCAGGACCAACGTAAACCACAGATAACCAGATGGCAAAAGGCAAATTTGGAATGTTACCAACAGAAGTCAAAGCAATATGGCACAATCTAAACCCAATTCTCCCACAACAGAAAGTCCTGGATACCCCAACACACCAACCAGAAAAGCAAGATTTGGATTTAAAATCACAGCTCATGATGCTGATAGAGAGCTTCGAGAAGGACATAAATAACTCCTTTAAAGAAATACAGGTAAACAAGAAGAAGCCCTTAAAGAATTACAGGAAAAGGGAACAAAACAGGTAAAGGAATTGAACAAAACCATCCAGGACCTAAAAACAGAGGTAGAAACAATAAAGAAATCACAAAGAGAAACAACTCTGGACATAGAAAACCTAGGAAAGAAGTCAGGAGTCATGGATACAAGTATCAACAACAGAATACAGGAGATAGAAGAGAGAATCTCAGATTCAGAAGATACCATAGAAAGCATTGAAACAACAGTCATAGAAAATGAAAAATGCAAAAACACCTAACCCAAAACTTTCAGGAAATCCAGGATAATATGAGAAGACCAAACCTAAGAATTATAGGTAGAGAAGAGAGTAAAGATTTCTAACTTAAAGGGCCAGTAAACCAACAAGACAGATAAACCCTTAGCCAAACTAATGAGAAGGCACAGAGACAGTATCCAAATCTACAAAATCAGAAATGAAAAGGGAAATATAGCAACGAATACTGAGGAAAGCCAAAAAATCATCAAATCCTACTACAAAAGACTATACTCAGCAAAATGGAAAATCTAGAGGAAATAGACAATTTTCTAGACAGATATCAGGTACCAAATTTAAATCAGGATCAGATAAATGATCTAAACTGTGCCATAATACTTTTTTTTAAAAAAGCCCAGGACCAGTCAGGTTTAATATAGAGTTCTATCAAACCTTCAAAGAAGACCTAATACCAAACCTCTTCAAATTATTCCACAAAATAGAAACAGAAAGAACACTACCCAGTTCATTCTATGAAGCTATAATTACTCTGATACCTAAACCATACCAAGACCCAAGAAAGAAAGGCAATTTTAGACCAATTTCCCTTATGAATATCAATGCAAAAATACTGAATAAAATTCTTCTCAACTGAATCCAAGAACACATCAAAACGATCATTCACCACTATTAGGAGGGATTCATCCCAGGGATTTGGCTTGTTTCAATATAACGAAATCCATCAATGTAATCAAATACATAAACAAACTAAAAAAACACATTATTATTTCATTAGATGCTGAAAAAGCATTTGACAAAATCCAACACTTTCATTATAAAGGTCTTGGAAAGATCAGAAATTCAAGACCTATATGTAAGCATAGTAAAAGGAATATACAGCAAGCTAGTAGCCAACATTAAACTAAATGGAGAGAAACTTGAAGCAATCCCACTGAAATCAGGTACTAGACAAGGCTGTCCACTTACTCCTTACCCGTTCCATATAGTACTCAAAGTCCTAGCCAGAGCAATTAGACAACAAAAGGAGGTCAAAGGGATTCAAACTGGAAAGGAAGAAGTCAAGTATCACTATGTGCAGATGATATCATAGTATATTTAAGTGACCCCAAAAATTCTACCAGAGAACTCCTAAACCTGATAAACAACTTCAGCAAAGTAGTTGTATATAAAATTAACTCAAGCAAAGGATAAAGAGGCTGAGAAAGAAATTAGGGAAATGACACTCTTCACAATAGCCACAAATAATGTAAAATACCTTGGTATGACTTTAACAAAGCAAGGAAAAGATCTGTATGACAAGAAAATCAAGGCTATGAAGAAAGAAACTTAAGATCATAGAAGATGGAAAGATCTCCCATACTCATGTATTGGCAGGGTTAATATATTAAAAATGGCCATCTTGCCTAAAGCTATCTAGATTAAATGCAATTCCCATCAAAATTCCATCTCAATTCTTATAAGCTTAGAAAGAGCAATTTCCAAATTTATCTGGAACAACAAAAATCCCAAGATAGGGAAAACTATTCTCAACACTAAAAGAACCTCTGAAAGCATCTCCTTCCCTGACCTCAAGCTACACTGAAAAGCAATAGTGATAAAAACTACAAGGCACAGGGACAGGGGCAGGTAAGTAGATCAGTGGAAGAGAATCAAAGACCCAGAAATGAACCCATACAAAGATCAAGGTCACTTGATGGCAACCGACAAACAGATTGGGAAAAGATGTTTACCAAATCTACATCTAACAGATGGCTAATATCCAATATATATACAAAGAAATAAACAAGTTCGACTCCAGAGAAACAAATAACCCTATAAAAATTGGGATACAGAGCCAATCAAAGAATTCTCATCTGAAGAATATCAGATGCCTGAGAAACACCTAAAGAAATGTTCAAAATCCTTAATCATTAGGGAAATGTAAATCAAAACAATCCTGAGATTCCACCTCATACCAGTCAGAATGGCTATGATCAAAAATTCAGAGGAGAGCAGATGCTGGAGAGGGTGTGGAGAAAGAGGAATATTCCTCCACTGCTGGTAGGACGACAAGCTGGTACAACCACTCTGAAAATCAGACACTGACATACCTCTCCTGGGAATATACCCAGAAAATGCTCCAACATGTAATAAGGACAGACTCCACCATGTTCATAGCAGCCCCATTTATAATAGCCAGAAGCTAGAAAGAATCCATATGTCCCTAAACAGAGTAATAGATACAGAAAATGGGGTATATTTATATAATGGAATACTACTCGGCTACTGAAAACAATGAATTCATGAAATTCTTAGGCAAATGGATGGAACTAGAAAATATCATCCTCCAGATTCTCCAGTTGTGTTGAGTATAGGCCTTTGTAGTAGAATCTGATAATTTTTTGAATTTCCTCAGTTTCTGTTGTTATATTTCCCTTTTCATTTATAATTTTGTTAATCTGGATACTATCTCTGTGCCCTTTGGATAGTCTGGTTAAGGGTTTGTCTATTTGTTGATTTTCTCAAAAACCAGCTGCTGGTTTTGTTGATTCTTTGTATGGTTCTCTTTGTTTCTACTTGACTGATTTCAGCCCTGAGTTTGATGATTTCCTACCTTCTACTCCTCCTGGGTGAATTACCATCGTTTTGTTCCAGGGCTTTCAGGTGTACCATTAAGCTGCTAGTGTATGCTCTCTCCATTTTCTTTTTGGAGGCACTCAGGGCTATAAGTTTTCCTTTTAGCACTGCTTTCATTGTGTCCCATAGATTTGGGTATGTAGTGTCTTCATTTTCATTAAATTCTAAAAAGTCTTTGATTTCTTTTTTCATTTCTTCCTTGACCAAGGTATCATTGAGTAGAGTATTGTTCAGTTTCCATGTGTATGTGGGCTTTCTGTTGTTTTTGTTGTTATTGAAGAACACTTTTACTCCATAGTGCTCTGATAGGAGTAATGGGATTATTTTGATCTTCTTATATTTGTTGAGGTCTGTCTTGTGACCAATTACATGGTTGATTTTGGAGAAGGTACAATGAGGTGCTGAGAAAAAGTTATATTCTTTTGTTTTAGGGTGAAATGTTTTATATATATATGTTAAATCTAATTGTTCCAAAGCTTCAATTATTTTCTCTGCTTCCCTGTTTAGTTTCTGCTTTCCTGATCGGTTCATTGAAGAAAGTGCAGTGTTGAAGCCACCCACAATTATTGTGTTAGGTGCCATGTGTGCTTTGAGCTTCAGTAAAGTTTCTTTTATGAATAACGGTGCCTTTGCATTTGGAGCATACATGTTCAGGATTGAGAGTTCTTCTTGGTGTGTTTTTCCTTTGACCAGCAAGAAATGTCCTTCAGTGTCTCTTTTGATGACTTTAGGTTGAAAGTCACCAGTTTCCTAGACAGATATCAAATACCAAAACTAAATCAGGATCAAATAGATCATCTAAACTGTCTAATAACCCCTAAAGAAATAAAAGGGGTCATAGAAAGTCTCCCAACCAAAAAAAGGATGGGACCAGATAGCTTCAGTGCAGAATTCTACCAGACCTTCAAAGAAGACCTAACACCAATATTTTTCAAACTGTTCCACAAAATAGAAACAGAAGGAACACTACCCAACTCATTTTATGAAGCCACAATTACACTGATACCAAAACTACACAAAGATCCAACAAAGAAAGAGAACTTCAAGCCAATTTCCCTTATGAATATCGATGCAAAAATACTCAATAAAATTCTTGCCAACCGAATGCAAGAACGCATCAAAACGATCATCCACCACTATCAAGTGGGGTTCATCCCAGGGATGCACGGATGGTTGAATATAATGAAATCCATCAATGCAATCTACTACATTAACAAACTCAAAGGAAAAAAAAAACATATGAACATTTCATTAGATGCTGAAAAAGCATTTGACAAAATTCAGCATCCTTTCATGCTAAAAGTCTTGGAAAGAACAGGAATTCAAGGTCAATACCAAAACATAATTAAAGCAATATACAGCAAATCGGTAGCCAACATCAAACTAAATGGAGAGAAACTTGAAGCAATCCCACTAAAATCAGGGACTAGACAAGGCTGTCCTCTCTCTCCATATCTATTCAATATAGTACTTGAAGTTCTAGCTAGAGCAATTAGACAAAATAAGGAGGTCAAATGGATACAAATTGGAAAGGAAGAAGTCAAATTATCACTATTTGCAGATGATATGATAGTCTACTTAAGTGACCCGAAAAACTCCACCAGAGAACTCCTACAGCTGAAAAATAACTTCAGCAAAGTGGAAGGTTATAAAATCAACTCAAGCAAATAAGTTGCCTTCCTATACTCAAAGGATAAGCAGGCTGAGAAAGAAGTTAGGGAAATGACACCCTTCATAGTAGCCACAAACAATATAAGGTATCTTGGTGTGACTCTAACCAAACAAGTGAAAGATCTATCTGACACGAACTTCAGGTCTCTGAAGGAAATCAAATAAGGCCTCAGAAAATGGAAAAATCTTCCATGCTCATGGATTGGCAGGATTAATATAGTTAAAATGGCCATGTTGCCAAAAGCAATCTACAGATTCAATGCAATCCCCATCAAAATCCCAACTCAGTTCTTCAGAGTTAGAAAAAGCAATTCTCAAATTCATCTGGAATAACAAAAAAACCCAGGATAGCTAAAACTATTCTCAGCAGTAAAAGACCTTCTGGGGGAAGTAGTATCCCAGACCTCAAGCAATACTTCAGAGCAATAGTTTTAAAAACTGCATGGTATTGGCACAGTGACAGGCAAGTGGACCATTGGAATAGAATTGAAGATCCAGAAATGAATCCACACACCTACGGTCACTTGATCTTCGACAAAGGAGCTGAAAACATCTAGTGGAAAAAAGATAGCCTTTTCAACAATTGGTGCTGGTTCAACTGGAGGTCAGCATGCAGAAGAATGTGAATTGATCCATTCTTATGTACTAAATGTGAATTGATTCATTCTTAAGTACTAAACTCAACTCCAAATGGATCAAGGATCTCCACCTAAAACCAGCCACACTGAAACTAATAGAAAAGAAACTGGGGGAAATCCTTGAGGACATGGGCACAGAGGAAAAGTTACTGAACAGAACACCAATAGCTTATGCTCTAAGAAGAAGAATTGACAAATGGGAACTCATAAAATTACAAAGATTCTGTAAGGCAAAGGACACTGTCAAAAGGACAAAACGGCAACCATCAAATTGGTAAAAGATCTTCACCAATCCTACATCTGATAGAGGGGTAATATCCAATATATACAAAAACCTCAAGAAGGTAGACCCCAGGGAACAAAATAACCCTATTAAAAATGGGGTACAGACCAAAACCAAGAATTTTCACCTGAAGAAATTTGGATGGCCGAGAAGCACCTTAAGAAATGCTCAACATCATTAGTCATTAGGGAAATGCAAATCAAAACAACCCTGAGATTTCACCTCACACTAGTCAGAATGGCTAAGTTTAAAACTCAGGAGACAGCAGGTGTTGTCAAGGATGTGAAGAAAGCAGAATACTCCTCCACTTCTGGTGGGATTGGAAGATGGTACAACCACTCTGGAAAACAATCTGACGGTTCCTCAGAAAACTAGACATGACACTTCTGGAGGACCCTGCTATACCCCTCCTGGGCATATACCCAGAAGATTCCCCAGAATGCAATAAGGACACATGCTCCACTATGTTCATAGCAGCCTTATTTATAATAGCCAGAAGCTGGAAGGAACCCAAATGTCCCTCAGTGGAGGAATAGATACAGAAAATGTGGTATATTTACACAATGGAATACTACTCAGCAATTAAAAACAATGAATTCAGGAATTTTTTAGGCAAATGGTTGGAACTGGAAAATATCATCCTAAGCAAGCTACCCAATCACAAAAGAATACACATGGAATGCAATCATTGATAAGTGGATATTAATTAGCCCAGAAGCTCTGAATACTGAAGACAGAATTAGCATATCAAATGATTCCCATGAAGAAGGAAGAAGAGGGCCCTGATCCTGGAAAGGCTTGATCCAGCATTGTAGGGGAGTACCAGGACTGAGAAAAGGGAGGGGAATGAATGGAGAATGGATGGAGAGAAGAGGACTTATGGGACATATAGAGAGGGGGTAACTGGGAAAGGGGAAAGCATTTGGAATGTAAACAACGTATATAGGATATAAAAAGATATATCTACAAAAAAAAGGAAAGAAAATATCATCCTGAGTGATGTAACCCATTCACAAAAGACACATGGTATGCACTCACTAATAATTGGATATTAGCCCAAAAGCTCATAATACCCACGATACAATTCATAGACCACATGAAGCTCAAGAAGAAGGAAGACCAAAGTGTGGACACTTTGATCCTTCTTAGAATGGGGATCAAAATACCTGTGGTTCACAGCCAAACAATAGACTGAGCATAGAATCCCCAATGGAAGAGCTAGAGAAAGGACCCAAGGAGTTGAAGAGGTTTGCAGCCCCATAGGAGGAATAATAATATGTATCAACTAGTAACCCCAGAGCTCCAGGGACTAAACCACCAACCTAAGAGTACATGTGGAAGAACCCATGACTCCAGTTACATATGTAGCAGAGGATGGCCTTTTCAAACATCAATGAGATGAGAAGCCATTGGTCCTTTGAAGGCTCTATGCCTCAATGTAGGGGAATGCCCTGTCAGGAAATTAGGAGGAGCAGTTGGTTAGCAGGGAAAGGGGGGTGTAATATAGGGGGTTTTCAGAGGGGTAATGGGGAAGGGGATAACATTTGAAATGTAAATAAAGCAAATACCTAATAAAAAAAGAAAAAAATTAATATACAAAAAATTCAGTGAAAGAAACTAGATAATGAAGTAGTGAAAGAAAATCCAGGAGAGATGGGCCTGAGAAAAACCAAGACTCAGAGGTATGACAGAATAGAATACATAAAAATGTTAACATATCAAAAAGATAATTTTATCATTAATTTGAAAATCTGTCAACACAGCCCTGAGATATAATTATTCAGAAAGGTTTTAAGAATTTTGAAAGGTCAAGTTGTTATACTCAGGATTAGCATCGTGGCAAAATGCTTCTGCATTTGAGTAATAATTGACTTATAAGTAATTTTATCCCCAGAGTGAAGTGTCAGCACATTAACATATTGCTTTAAATATGAAGCTAATCTTCTCATTTTAGATGCTAATCGCAAAAATACATACAGTCTTTTCTCAGAGGAATTGGAGAATGTCATCCTGAGTGAAGTGACCCAATCACAAAAGAACATACATGGTATACACTCACTGATAAGCAGAAGCTCGGAGTACCCAAGACACAATTCACATATCAAATGATGCCCATGAAGAAGCAAGGAGAGGCGCCTGGTTCTGGAAAGGCTCAGTGCAACAGTGTAGGGAAATACTAGGACAGGGAAGCAGGAAGGGGTTGATTGAGGAACAGGAAGAGGTCTTATGGGACTTTCGGGGATGGGGGGAACCAGGAAAGGGAAAATCATTTGAAATGTAAATAAAGAATATATCGAATAAAAGAAAAAAGAAAAAAAAAGAAAAGAAGAAAAAAGAAATGCATGGCACATGTGCTAGAAATATATGAAGTAAAAAACCATATTTCACAAGAAATTTGGATTTTCTGTTTTATTGATGACATAGGCTTTTGATTTTGATTTCATATACAGGAAGACCAGGCAATATTTCCTTAAAAAATACAAGGAAAAATTTAAAATCTCTTCACAAGGTACATCAACAAAAAAAATTATGTGGCATAGTTGTGGGTCATATAGCATAAACTTGCAAAAATCAGGGCTAAAACGCTCACTCAAATAACCAAGGAAAGGAATTAAAATCACCCAGAACACACAAAAGTAGCTTATCCAAAGGAAAGGATCATAATTTACACTGAATTAATGAGGTATGGTTTAAAGAACATATTATATATTGTTTAGACAACACATTATACCAAAAAATATGGTTATTAGGGAAAAAAAATCAAGTGCCTGTGTTCTTAATTGTGAAGGACCATACAAACAAGGATTCCAGAAATAAATAAATAAAATAATGCAAAACTTACAAAATAAGTTTGAGCATCTTTTGATTTTAAAATAAACTTCTTTAATTATAGTCTCTCTCTCTCTCTCTCTGTGTGTGTGTGTGTGCGCGCACGCGCGCGCGCGTCTTTTTGTATGAGCATAAGCATGCCCAAGCATACGTATGGAGCTCAGAAGATGACTTGCAAGAGTTGGCTCTCCTTCTGGCATGGGAGTTTCTTTGTGTGGAGCTCAACTGTTACCTGTGTCAGCAAACAACTTTATCCAACATTAAGCCTTCAATTTCAGCTGGGCAGTGGTGGTGCAGGCCTTTAATCACAGCACTTGGGAGGTAGAGGCAGTCCGATTTCTGAATTTGAGGCTAGCCTGGTCTACAGAGTGAGTTCCAGGACAGCCAGGGCAACTCAGAGAAACCCTGTCTCGAAAAAATTCCAATACATTTTAAACATTTTTCAGCATACATTTTCTTTCAATCACACAGTTCCACAGGTGAATCAGAACAAATATTCAGGCTAACATCTATATAAAATAGAATCGATTTTCAATTTTTATCAATAATAAGAGAATGAACTAAATATGCAATAGAGAAAAGTGATCATTTCACAGTTTTCAGTAAACGATCTTATCTGATCAAGAAGTACCATGGGAGAGTAACGAATTGTGGCCCCACCGCCAGTCAGTTGTGAAGCAGCATGGGGATGGGCTGCGGCATTCAGGAGGACAGGCCCTGAACCTCACTTGTGCAGCACAGTAGACCTGACTCAGGTAAGCCAGCCAGAGGGCAAGAGTGCAGGAGAGCTGGACTCACCACAGGAGTGATGCCCTCCTTGCTCATCACCTGTGGTAGTCAGGAGAGTTGGCTCTGAGGGCATGAGAGGTGGAGAGCTAACCCTGTCTCTTCATTTGCTGTAGCACTCAGGAGAGCAGGGCCCTGTCCCTTGTCTGGGTAACATAGTGGAGCTGGCCCTGATAGTGAAGGTACAGGTGAGCTATCCCAAGAGCGTGAGAATCAGACAACTGGTCCAGCCCTGTACAAGCTGTAGCACATGGGGGAGGGGACCCTCAGCCTCGACTTGGCAGCACGGTAGAGCTGTCCTGGGAGGTGTGGGTATGGGTACGAAAGCAGGAGCATGAGAACAGGAGAGGTGACCCTGACTCCTGCATGTGGTTAGCCTAGAAGAGCAGTGCTATTCTAGAAGAGACACTGATGTGGTGGTGTGGATAAGGGAAAGCCTGAATGCTAACAAGCTCAGCTACCACCAGATCCAGGGCTCTGAATTGACCCTCCCCAACACCTATATATTCTTCAAAAGGTTGGGATGCATCAAAGGGCCAATCCTGCTGAACCAAAGCTGCAGGATCTTCATGACACAGGGCAACAACAGAATAAATGGGACGAGGCCCATGAGGATCCAATATTGATGGCGTCACAGAATCCTGAGATCTTGAACCAGACCAATGAATGACTCATGCAATGAACTGCAAGTGAAGATGTGTGGACAGAGGGATATAGTGTGGGACACACTGTGACACACTACAGCTTCCATGGTGAGGTGTTTATATGCTTCTTAGGAGGGAGACAACAAGAGTGAAGGGTTGATATGTGGGGATGGGGAGATGAACTGGTGTGCATGAAGTGAAACTCGAAGAGAAACAATTGTCTTAAAATGTTCAAATGATTAGAAAATAGAGGTGCCAGGAATAATCAAACACAGAACTCAATAAACATCATAGTACTAAAATCTCTTTTTAAAGGTCTTATGTCTATTTGTAAGTTTTCTCCCAAGTCTCCTTGGGACTTTTAGACTTTTAGTTTTTGATTTGCCAGCTTATATACTTTAAGTGATATTAATACATGTATATACATACACAGACACACACATAGACTCACACACACACACACACACACATATTAATGTGTGTGTGTATGTGTGTGTGTATGCAAAATCAAGAAGTTAATGTTTAAATGCTTCTTTTCCTTTACATCTTACAGGAGAAATTGTTCTTAAAAGAGAGTTTATTGGCAGGTTCCTATAATGAAAGCAGATCATAATGAATTAAGTGTCACTCTCCAATGGAGTTCCACTGAACCCAAGAACTGAGTTTTCTTTTTAATCATTTATTTATTTATTTACTTATTTATTTGCACTCCAGATTTTATTTTCCTCCCCTTGACTCCCAGGTTCCCCGAATGGACAGAAGCCGCTGACCCCTGTGATTAAATTAGAGAAAGGCTAAAAGAAGCTGAGGAGTAGGGAGACCCTGTAGGAGGATGAGCAGTCTCAACTAACCTGGACCCAAGGACTGAGTTTTAAGGTAGCATAGAACATAAAGTTGAGTAGTGTCAACATCCTCTTGAGAAATACACTCAAGAGTCTAAGATAGTATGCACTTTCAGTAAAGGCAACTAGTTAACTTTCCTCCAATGTTAGAAAGAATTTTTAGAACTTAATAAGAACAGAATTTGGGGTTCATGTTTATATAAGAAAATATATTTCAAACATTGGAAAGACAGAGCATTACTCTTCTTGCAGTTTGAGGTAAAATGCACAAAATAAGAAACAGAATTATACATGCATCTCTCTTAAAATGATTCACCCTTTGCTCTTTCCACACTCAAGCCACAGACCATGAATCCACTCTACTGAATTCCATCCTTATAGCACAGCAGAAATAATGCCAAAAAAATTGATAGCCATGAGGACTCAACTCTTAGGTAGGAGAGAGTTCCTGGCACCTCTGCTCTTTCTTAAACTTTATGGGTGCAAACCAAAGCCTCCCTTAACACATCGACGGAAATCACCTTCGTATGAAAAGGAAATGTTTTCAACAGTCTGAGAAGACTCGACCATCTTCTGTCTTTTAGGCATTATGCATGGGGTTCTCAGGGATAAAAGAAACCAAAAGAAGCTGATGTATTCTATGTTGCTGTTAGAAAATGAGGTTTCTGCTGATATAAACCAGCAAATTGTCCTCCTATTCAGAACTGATGCAAATGAGCAGAGTATAAGCTTTGAAACAGGCCGCAGGCTACATTTGGCTTTGTCATTCACTCAAGGAGGAGCCTAGTGATATGCCCAAACCAGACATTATCAGACAGCGCTGGGAGTGTTGCTAAGGTCCTTAGGTGATTTCAATCAGGTTCACTGGGGTACTTGTCTTTCTGTTTGGAGAGTATTCTCTACCTCATCCCTAATTCCTGATTAATTTGGCAGGGTTTGGGAAGACTCACTTTCAACACATCTATATTGACATTTCTTGGGTGAGAATGAGAATAAATTCTGTGAGACTATTGTTGCAGAGTAACAGAGTAAAAGAGACTACCACATGGACACAGTCAAAGCTGAAACGAATGCCTTTATTGCTAGCTAGTCGATGTATAGAGAACTTGCCCAGTTCATGCAGCCCTGAGCCTTATGGTGTTTTAGCTTTTATGAGCACAAAACAAACAAACAAACAAAAATCCAAAAAAAAAAAAACATATCCTGGTTGGTACACTTCAGTTAACAAGAATCAGAACTACAAAAGCAAGAAAAACAAGGTTTGGGAAAGTTTTTATTTGGGAACTGTTCTGGAACAAGGGATTGGTTCTTTGTCTCCATTTTGGCAGATGTTGGGCCCTCTGTGTTGGGTTTTAAGGTCAGAATGATCCTCTAACATGATGAAAGACATGCAAAGGTCTTAAATTTTGGAGCACTGTGAATATATCCAGTTCCACATTGAGAAATAGAAAGGATTTCAAGATGTACAATAAAGTCTCTAGAGTTCCCTTCTGGCCACCATGGGAGGGGTTTCCCCCTACATGATGAGAATTGTCATAGTCGTCCATGGAGGGGGTTTCTCCTCCATCATGCTGTGGGCTGGTGACCATAAACAGATGAGGACAAGTTTTCACCTTTAGTGTAGAAGGATTGAAATTATCTTTTTCTTTTACCTCCAGAACTAGCATATCTGGGGAATCACTAGAAATGCACATTTTATCGTCTTCCCCAAGGGACCTATAATATCAGCAATACTGAGCATGGGAGTTAGCAAAATGGGCTTTTCCAGCTCTAAGGGAATTCCAATTTGAGTACTGCTACCTTGGCATGAAGAATCACATTATATATACAAGATGCTTTGTCCTTACCATTTGAATTCACACAGAAGTATGAATTCCCTTAGGAGAAAGCTGTAAAGCACAACTTTTAGCAAGTACAAGGCATATAATTAATTTGGACAATTTATGCGGTTAGCAATTTTTCTTAAAATACTGTGTTGATTTATGCTACTTAGGCTCATTATATATAGATAGATGATGGCAACATGAATACTTAATATATACTTTTAATGTCTCACATGTTTTCTGTCATTTATAAAAAATATTCCTACTTTCTTTGAAAACTCATTATACTTACATTCTAATATTTTATTTTAAGCAATAATTTAACCAAAAATTAATAACATTCAAATTGCTTTTAAAGATGCCTGCATGTCTCCTGATTTTATAAGAGGAAAGATTTTTAGTACTCCCTCTGCCATGGCTGGAGCTTGGTGACATTAAAAAAAAAAAAAACTTCCATCTTTCAACTTGTTCTGTTTCATATCAGGTAATAGCATCTGAACTGGAGACATCATAGCATACATAGGATACTGAGTGGCTGAAATGTGCTGGGCCAAATGCTGAACAACTAGGGTGCCATTCAGACCCCAGGTTTAATTTGGAAAAAAATGTTCTATCTCATTTTTTTGAATTATTGCTCTGCACAACCACAGTTCTGCTGATTCTTTTCACCCAAATCAAGAATTTCATAATTTGTTGCAAGAATTTCATAATTGCCCACACTTATCTCATTACAATATACATTTAACTAATTTTCATACTATTTTTAAATCTGATGTCTGTACTTCATTTTAGATTATTATAATTCTTTATAGTGAGTTTTTAAAATCAGAACCCACATTTTGTTTTTCATCTGTATAACATATACAATTCTAAAGCATGAGAAATCATGTCTACAGATATGTACATGCACAGAAGTGAAATATACCCCCCCATGTTCTGTAGTTCATTAGGAAAAACTACAAACATAAGACTATTTAAGAAAGTATGTAAACATTGGGAAAATAAGTCAAACATAACTGTCATTTAATGACTCTAGAGAACAAACTTTTTGATATCTTCTTTTTTTCAGAATTAAAAATAAATAACATCTTTTTATCATTTCCCACCATTTTGAGCAGGTTGCTGGCTTGTGCTTACTTCAAGAACTGACATAAGACATAACAAAATTTTTTATGCTTTCATATACTTCATTAAACTAGTGATTCAGTTTTATTAATGATACACTAATCAGTATTAATTTAATAATCAAAAGAGATTCAGGCTGGCCCACTTCTAAATAACTACTCTCCTCTGTCTGCCTTTCTGCATTATGTAAGAGAAAGGGGTCATCTGTTTCTTCAACAGCAGTTGATATTATTGATTTGATATTATTTCTATTAATTATTAGCACTAGATTATTACATGGAAATCACTTTAGAATGAAGCATAATGTTTGCTTCATGAGGTATTATTATTGTATTAATGGTATTACTATTTACTGTGTATCTTCTGTCAGAGAAAGATGGGAAAGTGTGCTTATGGAAAATGATGCTTAAAAGTTTGGTTTTCATTTCCCATGGATTTTAAGAGTAAAAACTGAATACACATAAAGCATGTTTGTTCATACAGACGTACAAGATGATTATCAGTTGTGTTCAAACAGGCTTCAGTGTATTATGTGTCCTGATTAACAACTGCCTAGTTGTTGCATTTTAGAGCTGCAAAACATGAGCTTTATTTATATTCATCAAGTGGGTGTTCCTGGGCCCCTCATAGCCTAAGTGGCACCATTGAAAATATGTAAATTATCAAGAATTACCATTTTACATAAATTAAAAACATTCCAATATGTCCACTTTTATTTACACATATTTATGTTATATACACAAGCTCAATATAACATAATTTATAGGAGCTTGTTCATCTTATTTTTATTTTCTTAGATTAGTAGTTTAATTTTGTTTGTACTATATATCAAGAAATCTATGCCTTTGGAGGAATTACTCATCTCCTGGCTCCATATGGCCGGTTCTTTCTAGACAAGTATTTTTTAGAGATTCATATAACAGTTCATTGAATAAAACAGGTCATATTAGCTACACATCTGACACCTGACTGAAAAAAAATGGTAAAAGAATTCAGCATTTTTATATGGCAAATCAGACAGATAGGCAGTTAATCACAGTGTGGCAAATTGAATATGAAATAATGTGACGATTTATTTAAGGTGAATCTGTATGAAAAGGAGTTGTACCAAGAAAGCAAGACACCCCAAGAGCCAGGATGTGAACTTATCCAAAACAATCACATTTCATTATTGTCCCAGTCAGCTTCTGACAACTTGACAGAAACCTAGACATATCTAAAAAGGCAATATTAATTGAGAAGAGACCTCTAAAAGAATAGCCTGTAGGCAAGTTTGTAGAGTATTGTCTTGAATGATTATTGATATTTTAGAACCCAGACCATTGAAGGTAATGCTACCCCCAGGCAGGTTGTCCTGGGTGGTATAAAAAAATCTGAACAAAGCCTTAGAGAGAGCAAATCAATAAGCAGCACACATTTGTGGCTTCTGCTTCAGTGCTTGCCACCAGGTTCCTGGTGTGCTTAAATTCTTGCCCTGGCTTCCCCAGTTTTACCCGGAAATATAAGGTACAATATATTCTTTGAATGACAAGTTGGTTTATGTCATGGTGTTTCTCACAGCAACAATACTCCAAGGCTATCTTTACCATAGTCACAAATTGGGTGGGTTTTGAAGCTATTAATTTTAAAGGATTGATAGAAAGGTAAATGAGGCTAACGGGTAGTTCTGAGGAACCACTGACAGTATTGTAATTGATAGGGATCACAGGAATAGAGAAACTTTGTACATTTTTGCTGTAAACAAAGCTAATAGTCTTCTATGGTATTTCTAGCAAATGTCTGGAGGAGCAAAGAGACCTGACAAAGGTCACATGCACTCAGGCCTTTAGCCTGGTTCTTTTACTGAAATAGGTATACACACACACACACACACACACACACACATAGTTGACAGAGGTTTCTCTGTACCTAGGATGATCTCAAACACGGAATCTTCCCCCCTCTATTCCTCAAGCACTGGAATTATAGCCATCCATGTTCTGTGGTTAGCACTGAATAGGAATGAAATTATGGTCTTGTGCGTATTTCTAAAACACAGAAAGAAATATTTTATCAACTCTGAAAATTTCTTTTCCTACCAAAAAAAATTTAAATCAAACAATTTGTTAGAGAGTTAAGTCCTGTTAGAACAGAGACTTAGAAACTGCTGGCTTCTTATTTGACCAATGCAATGATTGTGTCTTTTTGACCTCTCCTTGTATCTCCTTCCCTCTGAGCTACTAGCTTCCTTCTGTACATATGCGTATTAAAGCAGAGAGATATATCATTGTATTAAATACCTAGCTGCCTTGGATTCCACAAACAGGAAAAGCTAGCAGGACTGCCTGGGATGAAGGCAAGTACCATGAGAATGAGGCAATCATAGTCTGAGAAATAGTGCACCTCCTCAGGCAGTAAAGATTGTTTGGGTCATCCTGTAAAAGCAAAGAGGCTGAGGAGGAGGGCAACCCTGCAGGAGGAGCAGCAGTCTCAATTAACCTGGACCCCGAGATCTCTCAGATAGTGGAACACAAACCACGCAGCATACAGCAGCTGATATGAGGCCCCCCCAACACATATACAGCAGAAGACTGCCGGGTCTGGGTTTAGTCGGAGATGATGCACCTAACCCTCAAGAGACTGGAGGCCCCAGGGACTTTAGAGGTCTGGGGTGTGGTGTGGAGGCATCTTGTGGTGGTGGGGGGCAGGGAGGAGGTATGGGATGTGGAACAGTTGGAGGGTGTACAGGGAGGGCAATAAAATCTGGAGATTAAAATAAAAAAAGAAAAGAAAAGAAAAGAAAAATTCTGTTAGAACTAATGAGAAAAAATGTACTAGAAACTGGCTCATTGGTACTTTAATGCAAAAATTTTCATCTGAAGGGGATATCATCCTTACGGGAAAGCATTATCAGAAATGTGGTTAAATTTGTAATTCCTGCTTCTCGGTAGTCAAGAGACTTTGACCAAACAATAGGATCAAAACTTTCTTCCTTCCCTTGTCCCGCAAATTCCCCTGCCTTTGGAAACTGCTTCATGTCCAATCATAGAATGAAATGTGATATTGTATTAGCAAAATGAGACAAATAAAGATAAGGTTACATTTTTAATAGTAGCATAAAACATGAAATTTAGGAATAGCATTGCCATGCAGAAATGATGTATCCTCAACAAAAAAGTTTTGAACATGAATGGCCATGACTGTCCTATTCATTACAGACCCACAAAGCCAGTGTTTGGAATACAATGGAATATTATACAGTATTTATAAATTATAACATCTTTGCTAGTCACAAATTCATAGATATCTTTTACAAATAAATTCTTTGGCAAAAAGGGGGCCTAATCCCATAACATGTTAATATATTTTATTTGTATTAAGGAGAAAAACAAAAGAGCTGTATCTTCACAATGATATTTAGGTGCTGACAGAGTACACTTTTGTTTATGTTCTATATATAAGTCATAATATAATAAAAAATTTACCTGAATTAATGTTGATAGTCAGATACTGTCTTATGTAATGGGATCTGACATCCTCTTCTGGTGTGTCTAAAGACAGAGACAGGGTACTCATATACATAAAAAGAAATTTAAAATCTTTTTAATAATCATAGGACTAATATAACTGGTTCTAAGAGTCATAAGATAAGCTTGTATGTCATAAATAAGAGCTTGTGTGTATAAATTTAAATATAGAACAAAATGAAAGTAAGGACTTAGTTACAACAGCTATTTAACAACCCATACCACTCAGAAATGGAATCATAATATCTGTGCAGGTACCACACTCATTAAACAATACTAGTACTCACTGTGAGGTTTTGCATTTTCCAGACACAATTCAACAATGTTCCCATGTGTAGATAACTCGCAGTGCTTTGAGTTCATATTACTAATGTCTTGTCCATCAGGATATCCCTTATTCTTTTCCTGACATTAATCTGCATGCTTGTGGATTGCAACCAGTTCTGAAGTCATACTTACTAAAGCATCAGTAATGCTAATTCCCACAAGGAATGCTGTGCCAAAGCCAGACTCAAGGGATTTCTATCATGCTGGCCAACCTTCTGCTGCTGCTCATCAACACAGGCAACTAAGTGTTGGCTGGAAACACAAAATATTCATTAGGTTTTGCTAACCTTCCTTTCTTTGTTTTTAAACATTTATTTTTAGCATCTTTTATAACATGTCTTTGTAGTTATTAATTAACTCTCTGACAGTTACCACTATTTTCAATAAAAAGAAGTGAACTAGATAGGCGGGAGTTTAAGGTAGCAGGGTTCTGAAATGAATACTTCTTTCAAAGAAATGTATTAGGATTTTTTTTCTTCTTCTTTTCAAGGAGAGCAAGTACATAAAAGTGTAATTGGCAGTCAAAGAGTAAGACCCTAAAAAAGCTCCACAGTTTTATTATCATTATGCTAACTATGTAGAAGTTCGTCAAACTGCTTACAGTTTAGGATTGGGCAAGGTTTTGGTTGAGTGGCTGCATTAATCTATTTGTGTGGGACATATGAGTGTTTGAGTGGTGCGTGCGTGCGTGCGTGTGTGTGTGTGTGTGTGTGTGTGTGTGTGTGTGTGTATTTATCATTGCTTTCTGGACAAGCATAACATACAAGAAAACACCTGTGATTTTATTATTTTGTTTTTTAATGATTTTAAAGTAAAACATAGACATTCATTGTGCATTAGTTACTTTTCTCATTGATGTGAACAAAAAATACTGACAAAGCAACTTGAAGAAACAGGATAATTTGAGCTCACAATTTGAAAGTTCACCTCTTCAGTACTGGAAAGCAAGGCAGCAGGGCTGAGAGGGGACAGTCTCTAAGTCTGTAGTGAGAAAGCAGAGGGAGACAAATGCGGCCTTTCCATTCATTCTCCCCCTTGTTTTTCCAGTCTTGGACCCCAGCACATGGCTGCCTTAGTCCATATTTCAACGGCTTCTTTCTTTCTCTTTCTTTCCTTCTTTCCTTCTTTTTTCTTTCTTTCTTTCTTCCTTCCTTTCTTTCTTTCTTCCTTCCATTCTTTTACATGTTTTATTAGATATTTTATTTAATTTTCAAATGTTATCCCTTTCCTCATTTCCCCTTCAAAACCTCCCTATCCCATTCCCCCTCCCCTTGCTCACTAACTCACCCATTTCGATTCCCTGTCCTGACATTCCCCTACACTGGGGCAACTAGCTTTCACAGGACCAAGGGCCTCCCGTCTCATTGATGGTGTCTTTCTATCTCAGTCAAAACTTCCTAAGTCACACACTTGTCCAGAGACTTCTTTTCTAGTTGATTCCAAATCCTAGAATTTTAACATTCAAGAAGGATCCTCAGACCTATTGAAATTTAGCTATTATTAGTAGATGATTCCTCATGTGATCTAAATGGAATTGATTTATATTAGCATATGAATAATTGTCATTACCTATAGAACAAGTATCTAAATGTTGCTGCTTATGAAGATATTCACTTCTGATGAGATGTCGTTCTTTTATGTCATAGAAAGACTGAGAGGTTTGAAAACCCAACAATAATATGTGTTAAGCAAATAAACCCTCACAAGTATTAAAAAGTCAATTTTATATAATGCTACAAATTTTCTTGCTTAACTTATGAAATTGAGATCTATTCTTTGTTAATACTGTGAATAAAATGATGCAGGTAAATTTCTCAGCACTTGCCTGATATACAGTGAAATTTAGTGTGCTCTGTAACTATTCATGGAATTTCAAGATTAGTACTTTTATATTTTAATACTTATAAATGATAATTATCATGTACTATAGAGTATCATGTTCCAATATGACCCAAAGAAACACAAGAGATTTGAGAATATAGTAATTTGTTGGGCTAGGAAATATGCTGCTTCTTAATAGTAGAAGCTAGTTAAAGTATTTGCTTTAAATATGCTTTATAGACAATTTGACTTATAATTCAAAATTAAGCCATGGAGTATCATCATCAGAATTGCAGTGCCTCATACTTTTAGCCCTTGCACTTTTGAAGTGAAATAGGAGGTTGCTGTGAGTCCAAGGCTTGTTTGTCTGGATGACCTAGCACTTTCTAATCTAACAGATACCCTGTTCAAAATAACAACATCAAAAAATAACAAAAGTAGTCCAGTTTCCGTCTTTGTGTTTTTTGTAGTAGTATGTAGTATGCCTACTGGCTCTACATCAGTGGTGGTCATTGTTTTCCTTAAATTTGCCTGAGCATATCCTCAGTATGAATCATTTGGCATCTCAGTGCTACTTCTGCGACCTACAGAGTTGTTTGTTGCCCTGATTTTCTGAAAATCCTATGCTCTGTGTTTTAAAATTTTGCTTTCTTGAAGGATTTCTTGAAAACTATTTCATAGGAATGTGAGAAGAAATTTTAATTGTTTTCTCTGAAACACCATTTCTCTTCTCTATAGTTTTTCAGGAAAAGCCACCTTTTAGTCAACTGCCTCTAAAATCATGCAGTAGAGAAACAAAGTTAAAAATATTTGTCAATTTCAGTGAATAATTTTATGGCCTGTGTGTGGCTCTCTGTATGTGGCTCTTGACTGTTTACCAGACACATGCATAGACATAGCTAGGACACTTTGGGCTTCATATGTTTCTAGAGTCTTCAGATCATCCAGGAAAGTTTTACTTTAAATAACAAATGCAAAAAAAAATTAAATTAAGTTCTTCTTTCTTTAGAAAAATTATATACGTCCTGCTCAGGAAGCTGTGGAAGGAGAGAAGCCCCGCGGCCATACTCACTGCATGCCGGGACACAAAAGGATCACTAGGTACTGTATCACCCTGAGCTTTAGATTTCTGGTGGTGCAAACCACCAGGGGTCTGCCTGCACTCAGGAACTGAGCATGTAGGCAGCTTTTGTCTGCCAGCCCGCCGGGCTCTGGGCCTGTGTCCTGCCCAGGAAGCTGTGGAAGGAGAGAAGCCCCGCAGCCATATTTGCTGTCTGCAGGGACACAAAAGGATCACTAGGTACTGTATCACCCTGAGCTTTAGATTTCTGGTGGTGCAAACCACCAGGGGTCTGCCTGCACTCAGGAACTGAGCATATAGGCGGTTCATCTGCAAGCCAGTCCATCGCAGGACCTGTGTCCTATGTGAGAATCAACAGAGGGAGTGACCCCCACCACAACTTCTTCCCTCCATAATAGAGCAGACAGAGTACACCTGGTTAACCTTGACAACATAAGTATAACATTGCTCAAGGCAAGACTGAGAAGGGCTCCAAAGACACAAAAGAGGAAGCCAGCATATCAGTAATCTGTGCCAGAAGAAACCCAGTCATCCAGTGTTGCAGAGATAACCTTAAAGATCCACAGTAGGTTGAAGCACCAGCCAGTGACAATAAGACCATCTAACTCCTGGGAGAACCAGATGGCTAAAGGCAAACGTAGGAACGTTACTAACAGAAACCAAGGCATTATGGCAGCATCTAAACCCAATTCACTAACATTAGCAAGTCCTAGATACCCCCAACACACGAGAAAAACAAGATTTAGATTTAAAATCACTGGTCATGATGCTAGTACAGGAACATATGAAGGACATACTTAAAGAAATTCAGGAGAAAATGGATCAAAAATTAGAAGCCCTTACAAGGGAAACACAAAAATCATTGAAAGAAATTCAGGAGAATACAAAAGCCAATAAGGAGGAAACGCAAAAATCACTTAAAGAAATACAGGAGAACCTTGATCAACAGGCAGAAGTCATGAAAGAGGAAACACAAAAATCGCTTAAAGAATTAGAGGAAAACACAAACAAGCAAATGACAGAACTGAGCAAAAATTTCCAGGATCTAAAAACAGAAGTACAAACAACTAAGAAAGCACAAAGGGAGACAACTTTGGAGATAGAAAACCTTGGGAAGAAATCAGGGACCATAGACGCAAATATCAACAACAGAATACAAGAGATAGAAGAAAGAATCTCAGATGCCGAAGATACTGTAGAAACCATGCACTCAACAGTTAAAGAAAATGCAAAATGCAAAAATCTTGTAACCCAAAATATCCAGGAAATCCAGGACACAATGAGAAAGTGAAATCTAAGGATTATAGGTATTGATGAAAGTGAAGATTTACAACTTAAAGGGCCAGCAAATATTTTCAACAAAATTATGGAAGAAAACTTCCCTAACCTAAAGAGAGAGATGCCCATGAATATACAAGAAGCCTACAGAACTCCAAACAGACTGGACCAGAACAGAAATACCTCCCATCACATAATAATCAAAACCCCAAATGTACTAAACAAAGAAAGAATACTTAGGGCAGTAAGAGAAAAAGGGCAAGTAACATATAAAGGAAGACCTCTCAGAATTATACCAGATTTCTCACCAGAGACCATGAAAGCTAGAAGATCCTGGGTGGAGCTCATGCAGACTTTAAGAGAACACAAATGCCAGCCGAGACTACTATACCCAGCAAAACTCTCAATTACTATAGATGGAGAAACCAAGCTATTCCATGACAAAACCAAATTTACACAATATATTTCTACAAACCCAGCCCTACAAAGGATAATAGGAGGAAAGCACCATTACAACGAGGGAAACTATACCCTGAAAAGAGCAGGATATTAAGCTTCTTTCATCAAACCCAAAGAAGATAAACATACACGTATAAAATTATAATAAAAATGATAGGAAGCAATAACCACTACTCCTTGATATCTCTTAACATCAATGGACTCAATTCCCCAATAAAAAGACATAGACTAAGAGATGGTTATGTAAACAGGACCCTGCATTTTGCTGCATACAGGAAACACACCTCAGTGTCAAAGACAAAAGCTACCTTAGAGTAAAAGGCTGGAAGACAATTCTACATGCAAATGGTCCCAGGAAACAAGCCGGAGTTGCCATTCTAATTTCAGATAAAATTGACTTTCAACCTAATGTCATCAAAAGAGACATGGAAGGTCACTACTTGCTGGTCAAAGGAAAAATCCAACTATAAGAACTCTCAATCCTGAACATCTATGCCTCAAATACAAGGGCGCCCTCATTCATAAAAGAAACTTTACTAAAGCTCAAAGTACACATTGCACCTAACACAATAATTGTGGGTGACTTCAACACTCCACTTTCACCAATGGACCGATCGGGAAAACAGAAACTAAACAGGAAGACAATGAAACTAATTGAAGCTTTGAACCAATTGGAGTTAACAGATATATATATAGAACTTTTTATCCCAAGGCAAAAGAATATACCTTTTTCTCAGCACCTCATGGTACCTTCTCCAAAATAGATCATATAGTAGGTCACAAGACAGACCTCAACAAATATAAGAAGATTGAAATAATCCCATGCCTCCTATCAGATCACTATGGCGTAAAAGTGGTCTTTAGTAACAGTAAAAACAGAAAGCCCACATACACATGGAAACTGAACGATACTCTACTCAATGTACCTTGGTCAAGGAAGAAATAAAGAAAGAAATCAAAGATTTCTTAGAATTTAGTGAAAATGAAGGCACAACATACACAAATCTATGGGACACAATGAAAGCAGTGCTAAGAGGAAAACTCATAGCTTTGAGTGCCTCCAAAAAGAAAGTAGAGACTGCTTACACTAGAAGATTAACAGAACAACTAAAAACACTGGAACAAGAAGAAGCTAATTCACCCAGGAGGAGAAGAAGACAGGAAATCATCAAACTCAGGGCTGAAATCAATCAAGTAGAAACCAAGAGAACCATACAAAGAATCAACAAAACCAAAAGCTGGTTCTTTGAAAAAATCAACAAGATAGATAAACCCTTAGCCAGACTAACCAAAGGGCAAAGAGAAAGTATCCAAATTAACAAAATTAGAAATGAATACGGAGATATTACAACAGAAACCAAGGAAATTCAAAAAAATCATCAGATCCTACTACAAAAACCTGTACTCAACAAAACTGGAGAATCTGGAGGAAATGGACATTTTCTTAGACAGATACCAATTACCAAAATTAAACCAGGATCAAATAGACCACCTAAACAGACCCATAACCCCTAAAGAAATAGAAGGGTTCATAGATAGGCTTCCAACCAAAAAAGCACAAGACCAGATGGTTTCAGTGCAGAATTCTATCAGACCTTCAAAGAAGACTTAACACCAATACTCTTCAAACTTTTCCACCAAATAGAAACAGAAGGAACACTACCCAACTCCTTCTTATAAGCCACTATTACGCTGATACTAAAACCACACAAAGATCCAACTAAGAAAGAGAATTTCAGGCCAATTTCCCTTATGAATATCGATGCAAAAATACTCAATAAAATTCTTGCCCACCGAATACAAGAACACATCAAAACGATCATCCACCATGATCAAGTAGGCTTCATCCCAGGGATGCAGGAATGGTTCAATATAAGGAAATCCATAAATGCTATCCACTACATAAACAAACTCAAAGAAAAAAACCACATGATCATTTCATTAGATGCTGAAAAAGCATTTGACAAAATTCAGCATCCTTTCATGCTAAAAGTCTTGGAAAGGACAGGAATTCAAGGCCCATATCTAAACATAGTAAAAGCAATATACAGCAAACCGGTAGCCAACATCAAACTAAATGGAGAGAAACTTGAAGCAATCCCACTAAAATCAGTGACTAGACGAGGCTGTCCCCTTTCTCCATATCTTTTCAATATAGTTCTTGAAGTCCTAGCTAGAGCAATTAGACAACAGAAGGAAGTCAAAGGGATACAAATTGGAAAGGAAGAAGTCAAACTATCACTATTTGCAGATGATATGATCATATACTTAAGTGACCCTAAATACTCTACTAGAGAACTCCTACAGCTGATAAACAACTTAAGCAAAGTGGCTGGCTACAAAATCAACGCAAGCAAATCAGTAGCCTTTATATATTCAAAGGATAAGCAGACTGAGAAAGAAATTAGCGAAATGACTCCCTTCACAATAGCTACAAACAACATAAAGTATCTTGAGGTGACTCTAACCAAACAAGTGAAAGACCTATATGACAAGAACTTCAGATCTCTGAAGAAGGAAATTGAAGAAGATCTCAGAAAATGGAAAAACCTTCCATGCTTGTGGATTGGCAGGATTAATATAGTTAAAATGGCCATCTTGCCAAGGGCAATCTACAGATTCAATGCTATTCCCATAAAAATCCCAACCCAGTTCTTTATAGAGCTAGAAAGAGCAATTCTCAAATTCATCTGGAATAACAAAAAACCCAGGATAGCTAAAACTATTCTCTACAGTAAAAGAACTTCAGGGGGATTCAATATCCCAGACTTTAAACTCTACTACAGAGCAATAGTGATAAAAACTGCATGGTATTGGTACAATATCAGGCAAGCTGATCAATGGAATAGGATTGAAGACCCAGAAATGAACCAACACACCTATGGTCACTTGGTCTTCGACAAAGGAGCTGAAAGCATCCAGTGGAAAAAAAGATAGTCCTTTCAACAAATGGTGCTGGTTCAATTGGAGGTCAGCATGCAGAAGAATGCGCATCGATCCATTCTTATCTCCTTGTCCCAAGCTCAACTCCAAATGGATCAAGGACCTCCACATAAAACCTGACACACTGAAACTAATTGAAAAGAAACTGGGGAAGACCCTGGAGGACATGGGCACAGGGGAAAAGTTCCTGAATAGAACACCAATAGCTTATGCTCTAAGATCAAGAATTGACAAATGGGACCTCATAAAACTACAAAGTTTCTGTAAGGCAAAGGACACCGTCAAAAGGACAAAATGTCAACCAACAGACTGGGAAAAGATCTTCACCAACCCTAAATCTGACAGAGGGCTAATATCTAATATATACAAAGAACTCAACAAAGTAGAACCCAGAGAACCAAATAACCTCATTAAAAGGTGGGGTAGAGAGCTAAACAAAGAATTTTCACATGAAGAACTTCGGAGATCTGAGAAACACCTTAAGAAATGTTCAACATCATTAATCATTAGGGAAATGCAAATCAAAACAACCCTGAGATTTCACCTCACACCAGTCAGAATGGCTAAGGTCAAAAACTCAGGAGACAGCAACTGTTGGCGAGGATGTGGAGAAAGAGGAACACTCCTCCACTGCTGGTGGGATTGCAAGATGGTGCAACCACTTTGGAAATCAGTCTGGCGGTTCCTCAGAAAACTGGGCATGTCACTTCCTGAGGACCCTGTTATACCAGTACTGGGCATATATCCAGAGGATTCTTCAGCATGCAATAAGAACACATGTTCCACTACATTCATAGCAGCCCTATTTGTAGTAGCCAGAAGCTGGAAAGAACCTAGGTGTCCTTCAACGGAGGAATGGATACAAAAAATGTGGTATATTTACACAATGGAGTACTATTCAGCCATTAGAAACAATGAATTCATGAAATTCTTTGACAAATGGATGGAACTGGAGAACATCATACTAAGTGAGGTAACTCAGTCTCAAAAGATCAATCATGGTATGCACTCACTGATAAGTGGATATTAGCCTAGAAACTTTGAATACCCAGGACATAATCAACAAATTAAATGATGTCCAAAAAGAATGGAGGAGTGGCCCCTGGTTCTGGAAAGACTCAGTGCAAGAGTATAGGAGAATTCCAGAACAGGGAAGTTGGAAGGGGTGGATGGAAGAATAGGGGGATGGAAGAGGGCTTATGGGACTTTCAGGGAGTGGGGACCCAAAAATGGTGAAATCATTTGCAATGTAAATAAAAATAAATAAATTAAAAAAGAAAGTAAAGGTATTTCTGTACAGAAATGTACAGCAGGGGAATTAATTATCAATGGGTAAATATTTTAGTATTTACAATATTACATGTACCTTAGATGGTGATTCATTGTAGATTTTTGCTTTAGTTTTGATTTTTAAATTTTTAATATTGTATTAAAACATTATTTTTAGTAAAAAAAAAGAAAAGAAAAATTATACTCTACTTTTAAATTTTCGCATTGACACATACTGCATTAAAATCAGAATTCAGCAAACATGGTATATTTTCTAATGTGAATTCCAGTGGAATCAAAAATAAAGAGCAGTGTACAATGGGAGAGTGTACAGTCAGTTCACAAAAGATTCAAACTGTCCCCATGTGTCTCCCTGTGGCTGAGGCCTTCACTTTCAGAATCTCAGATGACACTGCTGAACCAGTTTCAGTAATATTCCTCAGTTTGCAGCTAATTTAAATTATACAAGCGCTGTTTACCAGTTATTTAAAATGTGCTTCCTTGAATTGTCTATACTGTACTAAACTATGACTGAAGGATCTTGAAAAGACGCACCTTGTGGACCTTTGAATAAGAAACCCTGGGCATTCAAAAACTGTATTTTTTAATAAATCTGTTTTTTATTAGATATTTTCTTTATTTACATTTCAAATATTATTCCCTTTCCTAGTTTTCCCTCCAAACTCCCCTATCCCATCCCTTTTCCCCCTTCTCACCTACCCACCCACTCCTACTTCCCTGCCCTAGCAATCCCCTACACTGGGGCATTGAGCCAGTTGAGAATTTTCATTGGATGGATCAGATTAATCTGGTCACTGAAATTCAGTGGTTCCTCAAGGTCTACGTTGTAAGATGTACCAACCTGTCTTTTATTTTGTTTGTTTGTCTGATCAGATTGTTGGGGAAAAATATCAACGTAATTAATGTTAGTGTGAAGGTTATTCACAAAGGTCTTGTCTTTGCTATAACACCTAAAAGAAACAAAAAATAGATTAATTACAAATAAGAACAAAAGTCATTCTTCTCAAAATAGAAAGTCATAAATTTTAAGCCAGTTTCTTGAGGGAAATACAAATAAAGACCAAGTATTTTGTATGTTCCCTAAAACCACATCAGTGACAATATTTACATTTAATTAAATGAAAGCAAAACAATTTCAGGAATGTATTAGAGCTGAGAAGTGGAAAGTAGAAATGACAATTAAGAATACAAGTGTAAACATCCAACCACAGATTTGGTATGATTATGATCTTTAGTAAAGGTTCATCAGTTCTATCAAAAACTGCTGTGCTATTGATAATTGGAAAGGCCATTAGAGTGTGTGTGTGTGTGTGTGTGTGTGTGTGTGTGTGTGTGTGTGGTGTGTTTGTCTATGTGTCTGTATGTGGTGTGTGGCGGGGGAAGAGTTATTGAAGCAAATGAGAAATCTCTTCTTTCATTTAAATTTCTCCGGAAGTCTAAATCTGCAATAACAATGTTATGTAAATAATGTACCCACTAAAGGAAGAAGCCACGGAGATGATTAAATTAGCAATCCTATGTAATTATTCATGATTTAGTTGACTTGAAAATTAAAATACTTCAACCACCATAATTTATTTTGTAGAACTGCATGCAGATAAAATATAGATTAAATGTTGACAATTATTTGGGCAACTTATTGAGTGAAAATACATTTAGAATTACTGCAGTGTTCACTGTTTTGTTTTGAATAATTAAAACTTGTGCTGTTGAATGTGTGCATTCATAATATTTCAGTTTTATAGGTCTAGGCAGACAGATGCATACTCTGATTTCACTAATTAGGGCTTCTTTATTCATACATGTATATCTATGGCTACCTTATTATACATACTGAAATATAGTGTATTATTAATGTATGCATCCAAATTTATTTCAATTATAATAGTTTTATATAAAATCATAAATACATATTAGTTTTTCATAGATTTAGCTATACAATAGTTCTATATCTGTAGCACTCTACTGGCCTTTAAGTAAATATTTTACAATATTATTGAAAGAAATGGGCTTTGATTTTTTGAACTATATTTTAGGAAAATATTCTTGCAGTTAATAGTAACAAATTTGAATATTTTATGTTGAAATTCATCTTGGTATTATTTGTTATATAGATATCCGACGGCAATAGGGCTTCTCTCAGCCCAGATAAACTTGGCCCATGGACTAAGGTACCAGACAATCAGTGGTCATCAATAGTTATCCTGAGACTGTGGTTCTCAAGTTTGATATCTCATGGTTATAGAGGAATTTTTAATCCAGCAACATGGCTGTTATGACAAGGGATCGAATTCAAAAATATGATTGGACTGGAATACAGATACCCCATATACCTTTAATCCCTCTGCCTAGAATACAGTCACACTCTCAATACACACCATTAATCCCAAACAATGACATCTAATTGAGGGGTAGGCAAAATGATGAATCAGAAAAAGATTTGACAGAATGAGTAAAAGATATGATATGAGTAACTTTCATGAGAACAGACAGAAAAGAGAAGCTACTTAAAGAGAGAGAGAGGAATGAGTTTGATTCAGTTCAGTTAGGTTCTATTCAGTTCAGTTCAGCTCGGTTCACTTTGTTTCAGTTTAGTTCAGAGCACTTCAGTTGAGTACAGTGTACTTAGTTCAGTCCCAAGTAGTTTTTGAAGTTCAGAGGTAGAGTTTCCAAGCAATGCAATTTAGCCATAAGGAGAGAAGCCAATTGAACAGTCAGCTTGAAGAGGAGTGTGAGTCAGAATATCTGAGTTACACCAGCCAACCAGAGTTCAGAAAGAGCTAGCAAGAGTGAGTTTATCCAGCATTTAAGTCTCAGAGGATGAAAATTTTTAGATCTAGAGTAGCAGAAGAAGGCTGGAATCTGAAGCCTTCATGATCCAGGTTTGCAGATTAGACTGTACAGAGGCTAGAGGCTTGCAGACCTAGGCCTAGGGATTGTTAGATAGGAATGCTTTGGGCTCAGTCCAAGCCATGTATTTGCAAAGCTTGGGTACAACACTGATCCCTACTTCTCAGGAAATAAAAGCAACACTTACATTTGCACATGGTCATTACTAATGATTTGGACAAAGGAAGAATGAGCAAGAAAAAAATTATCTTTCTAAAAGCAGGTAAAACTAGGACTTCCATAGCAGGAGGGATCTCCATTTGGCATTAGATTATAATCATAGAATGAAAGCAGAAACTAGACAAACCACAAGGTAATTATTATTAACAATGGCTGATTCTCTGGGCCTAATAGAGATCAAGATAATGGGGTCTCACAGTGTATGTTTCTTTCTGGCCCAACTAGAGATATATGTACCCCCTCACCTAAATATGGCGGTGATTCACATCATAAGTTGCCCCTGGTTATTTTCTTTCTTGACCTAGCCTTACTTGAGAGACACAAACCTTGTCTTGGAATGGTGATGAGAATCTGTAACACTCTGAGAAGCTGAGTTGGAAGCTGAGGTTTCATGTTTCAGAGAAGCCTCAGACAAATGACAAGACTGTTGGAAAAATGCTGCTAGATGATGGCTGGGTAGACCTTTAATCCCAGCACTCAGGAAGCAGAGGCAGGTAGAACTCTGTGAGTTTGAGATCAAATGACATCAGCCTGGTCTACACAGAGGATTCCAGGATAGCAAAGTTGACACAGAGAAACCTCAAAGCAAAACAACAACAACAACAACAACAACACACACACACACACACACACACACACACACACACACGCGCGCGCGCGCGCGCTGCAAAAGCAAAACTCATTGTAAAATAATACTAGTTGGATCAATATTAAAGAAACACACTTTCCTCCAGATTCACTTTGGAGGGAGGGAGGCAATGTTTGCATTCCTTCTCTCCCATTCCTGCTGGTTATTGGCAATGCTGAATAATAAAGAAGTGTGGGCACAGGTTTAAGAGAGAAAGCATAGAACCACTAAGTTCTTTAGTTATGATAGAAAACAATATTGAATAATCATTTGCCTTGACAAATCCATCTACCAGTGTTTGAAGTGGAAGTTTCTGGTTTCTTTAACAACTCAGCTGTATCATATGATGGTGATATTTTTCTGGAAGCTGTCTTGAGTGGTCATGTGGTATTTTCTAGAGTGGTCATGTAGTATTTTGCTGAAACAGACACATAAGAGAGTATGTGATGTTTTACTGGAGTGGATGCTTGAGAGGGCACATGATGCTTGGAAAGATGTTAAATGGAACCCTATAAACAGTGAGAGATTGTTGCATTGGTTTGCCACGCAAGGCTTTGCTGGTCTTTGCTGGTCTTTGCTCATCTTCACTTAGAGAGAAACACACCAAAGAACTTCTCATGGCATTCCAGCTGATTCTTGCTGCTTCAGCCAACTTGTGACAATTTGGGAGAACTTTGAGATTTCTGCTGGATCAAACTACTACTAGTGTTTCATATTTGGTGTTTTCTATTGGGCTTTAATTTTGGTAGACAGACAATCCAGTGGAATTGTTCCAAAGAACTACTTCTAAACAGGTCTACAACCCCCTTTTTCTATGATCCTTCTTCTCTTGCCTAAGGTTGATAAGTTAGAAGGCAGTCCGAAGTGTTCTATAACACTAAGTAAAGTAGGCTTTGAAAAATCTAAGCCTAAAAATGGTAAATAGATTAAAAACAAGTATGCATTCAGTAAAAGTTCAAAAAATATGAGATTTTGCCTACCCAAAGACTCTTTCTCAAAGTAATGATAATTAGCAGATTTACATTTTACATCTCCTGGAGAGCAGGACATGCTCTCTTTGGCTAGACAGACTCAACACATTTCAAGACTTCCCCTACCTCGTGGAAATATTTGTGAGTATATTCACCTCTCCCCAAGGAAGGTGATGTGAGCTGTTCAAGACTTAACTTGGAGATTTGAGACATGAGTGTTGAGTGCTACACTTGTACAGTTTATGGGACAATGACAGACATTCCTACTGTGAAGAATGCGAAGGAAACGTAAGATCCCTAAAAAGAAACAGACTACAGAAATGAAAACCATGTTGTAAATATACACAGTTTACAGCACTGTGGAAACTCCCAAAGTGCTCAGAGACATTTAAAGGAGTTTTAGAGTTCCACCTGAGGAAATGGAATAAATCAGCCATTTGGGTAAAATATAGAACATCACTAAAAGATACCATTCTGGAAGCTTCAAGGTGGATGTTGCTCCCAGCCTTGGTCAAAAAGAAGTCTTGTTCAAAGTGGGTGGTGGGCAAAAGAGAGGATCATCCCTGTCCAAAGTACTGAGAAAAAGTAACTCCTGAATGATTGGTTATATAGCACTGTTTTCCATACCATTTATAATATTGTCACAAATGAAGTAAACGGCATCATTCCATCACTGCTGGTCAGGAAGGACTGTTGGTGTTACCTACTAAACTGCGAAAAAATTAAAAAATAAAGAGAACAACTACTGAAATGTTCAAAACATTTATTTCAAAACTAGATTCATTGATTTTTTTCTAGTAACTTAGTTAAATCTTTAATGCACTACTTATGAAACATGCAAGATATGTATCATTCATATAAAATTATCAGGACTCAAAGGGAGGTATCTTAAATTGAAAGCCCAAGAGTGGGGAGAGGGAACTTGTAGAATCCACCTCCAGTAGAAAGACAGTGTATCAAGTGGAAGGATTGGGTTGCCATCCCACAATCAGCAATTCTGACCCAGAATTGTTCCTGTCTAAAAGAACTGCAGGGACAAAAATGAAGAGGAGACTGAAGAAAAGCTGGTCCAGTGACTGGCCCAACTTGGGATTCATCTCAAGGGGAGGCTCTAAGGCCTGACACTATTACTGGTGTGCTTACAGAACAGAGCCTAGCATGGCTGCCCTCTAAGAGTACCAACAAGTGGATGACTAAGACAGAAGCCAATGCTTACACCCAACCAATGGGCTGAAGTCAGGGACCACTGTGGTTGAATTACAGAAAGGCTAGAAGAAGCTGTAGAAAATGGTGACCCCATAAAAAGACCAGCAGTCCCAACTAACCCCAAACCCCAAGATCTCTCAGAGGTTGAGGCACCAATCAGGCAGCATACACTAGGTGGTACAAGGTTCCCCACACATATACAGCAGAAGACTGCCTGGTGTGGCCTCAGTGAGTACTATTGATAGACTTGAGTGTCCATGGAGTCAGGAGACTTTGAAGGGTAGGAGAAGGGGTCATATCCTTTTGGAGATGGGGGTAGAGGAATGGGATGGGGAACTGTCAGAGGGCAGATAGGGAAGGGGCTAATGACTGGAAACAAAGAAAGGTTAAAGATAATTTTTAAAAAAATAGACTACATTGATAAGAATGTATATATCTTAAATATTGTAAAGAAAAGTGTTCTAACCTAAAATTGGCTATATTTTAACTAGGTTAATTTATTACTTTATTCAAATAAAATACTTGCAATGAAAAAATATAGTTTCCTTTGGAAAAAATTTTAAGTCTTTTATTTGAATTAAAGACACAAAGAAAAATCATCAATATACTACTGTACAAATAGTTAAAAAGATAAGTGTAAGAAAAAAGAAATCCAATTAAATCACATCAAGTTATAGTCTTTGACTTAAAGTTTAATTATCTGGAGGGTTTTATAAACTACTCTCAACCATAGATTCCTAAGATAAAGGATAATACATGAATAAAATTAATGTGATTTGAGAAAAAATGCTTATCTTTTACATTTTTGAAGAAAGTAAATGACTGTATTATTAATATACACTTAAAATTTATAACCTAGAAATAACCATATAATAAATAATTTTTATTACATTTAAAATTTTATTTATCTTAGTTCAACAATGTGAGTGTTTCCTAATATATTATAAGTATATCTGTAGTTTTGTAATATGTGTATTCATAAGATACATATAACTTAGTAATGTTTTTATTAAAATTAAAATTATTTTATAATAATTATTTTCACTGGATATTTTTCCATTGAATAGAATGGTCTTTTCCATTGAACTCATACTAGAGGGAAGAATTAACCTCAAACTTGTACCACTAAGAAATTATTTAACGGTTGTTCTCTCTCCATGTGCAGGGTGACCCCAGCATGTTGGACTAAATAAATTCTTTTTGCTTTCTGCATTGATTCCTGACTCATTGGACAATAACCATGCAGATCAAGTAGCTTGAGAAGTGGCTATGCAGGAGCCTATCCCAGTTATGAGCCTACAAGAGACACCCACTGGGAAAGGGGACTAGACTAAGGGATGGCTTCACTTAAATTTTATAGAAGAAAAAAAGACTCAGATTGCTAGCCACCCTACCAACTATTACCAAGAAAAGAAAGAACAATGACACACACAAGAAGGGAGAACTTTACTACCCAGAAAGTAAGCAAAAGACTTCCTAGGCCAAATGCACAGATGTACTCATTTAGGGGATAAAAGCTTGTTGAAGCAGTTAAGAGACTTAAAGTATATATTTATAAGACTCGGGTTTTGGGTCAGAGAGAGAGTAAAACAGTGTGAGTTATGCCAGCAAATGAATGCTTATGTAGCAAAGAGTAAACAGGGCAAAAGACCTAGGGGAGAAAAGCCTGGAGTATATTGAGAGATTTTACAGAAGTTAAGGCAGGAAAATAGAGTTACAAAAAACTTCTAGTGCTTGTGAATGTTTTCTCTGGATACGTTGAAGCATTTCCCACCAAGCAGGAAACAGCTACCAGGGTAGCTAAGAAAATATTAGAGGAAATTTTCCAGAGATTTGGAATACCCAAGGTAATTAGATCAGACAATGGTCCTGCTTTTGTCTCTAAGGTAAGTCAGGGATTGACAGATATTGGGGACTAATTTGAAGCTCGATTGTGTGTACCATTCCCAGAGCTCAGGACAGTCAGAGAAAATAAACAGAACCCTATGAGAGACCTTAACTAAATTGACCTTGGAGACTGGGTGGTGCTCCTCACCTTGGCTCTATTCTGGGCCCAGATCCGCCCTTACAAGTTTAACCTGACACCTTTTAAAATCCTCCTTAGTATCCCAACTCCTTTGGTGCCCACCGAGCCCTCCCAGGAGGTATTCCACAACATGAGATTTGGCCTAAACTGTCTGCCTTAAATGTTCCAGAGATGCCAGAGACTTCTCATAGCTTCCAGACTGGATCTATGTAAGGAGGCTTCAGGGAGAGTCACTGGAACCCTGATGGAAAGGACCCTTTTTGGCACTGCCAGACACTCCCACAGACCTCAAGGTAGATGGTACTGTGTACTGGGTGCAAGCTTCCCATGTGAAACCTGCAGGTGTCCCTCTTCCCAGAGACCCCCAATGGACAATACAGAAGATAGACAATCTACTCAAGCTCCCGATCACTCGACCTTGATCATGACTGCCTGGTGGTACCCTTAGATTTTGGTTCCTTCCCCCAACCCTAAATTCCTGTCCACCAAACCTGTTACAGCACTCACTGTCTCCTTTCTGATGGAGTTGGGGATGGCCAGAGCAGCCATCAGGACTTCCAGTCTGGTTTTACAAGGGGGAAAATTTGACAGTCTGAAGGCAGCCACTGATTTTGATGTAGAGAGAACAGAAACTTCCATCAATTACCTTCAAGAATCACTGACTTCATTATCAGAAGTAGTACTGCAAAGTAGAAGAGCTATGTGCTGCCTTACCAGAGTGGTGTTGCTTTTATATAGACCATTCCACGCTTGTTAGAGTCAATGGCCAAGGTGAGGAAAGGGCTAGGCAAGCAGAAAAGAAAGAGAACAGAATCAGGGCTGGTTTGAGTCTTAGTTTAACTCCTCCTCTTGTATAACCACCTGCATATACACCCTATTATGACTCTTAATTGTTCTCCTACTATTGTTGACCATTCACCCCTACATTTTAAATCACTTGGTTGTTATTGTTAAGAAACAATCAGGTACAGGACAGCTAATGATAAAAGTAAAGCAGAGATACAAAGAACTAGATACAGAAGACCAGGACTGTGAGCTATCAGAATGCCGGCATTTGCTTCAGGATTGAAGCATGGACAAAGAAAAGGCAGGAATGAAAGGGTCAACTCAGGAACTTTGGAAAGGTCATGGAACACTTGCCCCTCCCAGAAGGGAGATGCTAAATTACATTCTTCAGACAACAGGGAGGTCCGTGGAGCTAGGGAAGGCCCAGTTATTCTGAGACCATTGGACACCTACCTCACTCCCTAACAACCAACCAGTTTAAACTCTGTTCCACCAATCACATTGTGCCTAATGGTGGCTGCCCTGAGGACTGTATAAAGGCCCACTTTAAGGACTGCAGGTAATCTATCTCTCCCCATGTGCGGGGAAACCCCGGCTTGCTGGATTAAATAAAATTCCTCTTGCTTTTTGCATCAAAAGAAAGAAAAAGAAAGAAAGAAAGAAAGAAAGAAAGAAAGAAAGAAAGAAAGAAAGAAAGAAAGAAAGAAAGAAAGAAAGAAACAATTTTTTTATTCGATATATTTTTTATTTACATTTCAAATGATTTCCCCTTTTCTGGCCCTCCACTCCCCACTTCCCCAAAATCACATAAGCCCCCTTCCCTCCCCCTGTTTTCCCACCCACCCCTTCCCAATTCCCTGTTCTGGTTTTGCCCTATACTGCTACACTGAGTCTTTCCAGAACCAGGGGCCACTCCTCTGTTCTTCTTGTACCTCATTTGATGTGTGGATTATGTTTTGGGTGTTCCAGTTTTCTAGGCTAATATCCACTTATTAGTGAGTGCATACCATGATTGATCTTTTGAGACTGGGTTAACTCACTTAGTATGATGTTCTGCAGCTCCATCCATTTGTCTAAAAATTTCATGAATTCATTGTTTCTAATGACTGAATAGTACTCCATTGTGTAGATATACCACATTTTTTGCATCCATTCTTCTGTTGATGGATACCTGGGTTCTTTCCAGCTTCTGGCTATTATAAATAGGGCTGCTATGAACATAGTGGAGCATGAATCCTTATTACATGCTGGGGAATCCTCTGGGTATATGCCCAGGAGTGGTATAGCAGGATCCTCCGGAAGTGACGTGCCCAATTTTCTGAGCAACCACCAGACTGATTTCCAGAGTGGTTGTACCAATTTGCAACCCCACCAGCAGTAGAGGAGTTTTCCTCTTTCTCCACATCCTTGCCAACAACTGCTGTCTCCTGAATTTTTAATCTTAGCCATTCTGACTAGTATAAGGGGAAATCTCAGGGTTGTTTTGATTTGTATTTCCCTAATGACTAATGAAGTTGAGTATTTTTTAAGATGCTTCTCTGCTATCTGAAGTTCTTCAGGTGAAAATTCTTTATTTAGCTCTGTACCCCATCTTTTAATAGGGTTATTTGGTTTTCTGGGGTCTAACTTCTTGAGTTCTTTGTATATATTGGATATTAACCCTCTATCTGATGTAGGGTTGGTAAAGATCTTTTCCCAATTTGTTGGTTGCCGATTTATCCTTTTGATGGTGTCCTTTGCCTTACAGAAACTTTGTAATTTTATGAGGTCCCATTTGTCAATTCTTGTTCTTAGAGCATACACTATTGGTGTTCTGTTCAGGAACTTTCCCCCTGTACCGATGTCCTCAGTGTCTCCCCCAGTTTCTTTTCTATTAGCTTATATAGAGATTCAGCGCAATACCCATCAAAATCCCAAGTCAGTTCTTCATAGAGTTAGAAAGAGCAATTTTCAAATTTATCTGGAATAACAAAAAACCCAGGATAGCTAGAACTATTCTCAACAACAAAAGAAATTCTGGGGGAATCAGTATCCCTGACCTCAAGCAATACTACAGAGCAGTAGTGTTAAAACCTGCATGGTATGCACTCACTAATAAGTGGTTATTAACCTAGAAAACTGGAATACCCAAAACATAATCCACACATCAAATGAGATACAAGAAGAAAGGAGGAGTGGTCCCTGGTTCTGGAAAGACTCAGTGAAACAGTATTCGGCAAAACCAGAACAGGGAACTGGGAAGGGGTGGGAGGGAGGACAGGGGAAGAGAAGGGGGCTTACGGGACTTTCGGGGAGTGGGTGGGGCTAGAAAAGGGGAAATCATTTGAAATGTAAATAAATTATATCGAATAAAAAAAAATTAAAAAAAAAAAAACCCTGCATGGTATTGGTACAGTGACAGGCAGGTGGATCAATTGAAATGAACCCACACACCTATGGCCACTTTATCCTCGACAAAGAGGCTGAAAACATCCAATGGAAAAAAGATGGCCTTTTCAACAAATGGTGCTGGTTCAACTGGAGGTCAACATTCAGAAGAATTCGAATTGATCCATCCTTATCTCCTCATACTAAGCTCAACTTCAAATGGATCAAGGACCTTCACATAAAGCCAGACACTCTGAAGCTAATACAAAAGAAATTCTTTAAAAATACAAATGTCCATGCTTATTTGTAAACATCACCCAGTCTTTATAATTTAAATATGTTCAAGGGGAGTGTCCCTCTTGGCTTGGACTTCTCCCCCTCAGATTGTATAAATTACCAAGCCTCTGGAACATGTGGGAATCTAACCACAGGCCACAAAGCTTACTGTGGCAAACCACAATTAGTGGTACAGGAAGAGGGGCATCGTCTAAAATGCAGATGCAGACCCAATGCTGGCCTTGGCATGCCTAGCCTTCCATCCAGTTACAGTGCCCGCCAGAATGATGGAAATGAGAACAATCGATTTCAGCTGCTCTCACCCGCCCTACCCAGGTCCGTCAATCAGATTTCAGGATGAGAGAACTGGGGAAAAAATGCCCCTGTGTTTTGGGGGTTTGTCTTATTCATTTTTTTGGTTTGATTTCTCTATACTTTAGTACTATTTTTATTTTGTTTGCAACATACTTTACAATTTTACATTTTTATTTTTCTTCATCTATTTTTAATCTATGTATATTTCTTTATAATGACAAATATACAGTCGGAAAGGTGCTTAATATAGATGAGAAAATTCTGGCAATGTAAACACTGTAGTGGTAAGTTGTAAAGACTGTTTCTTCTTCTAGCCTGTTTGTTCAGTTTTATATATTTATATAGATGTAAAAAAAATAAATTGTGTGCATTATAAATTTAAAAGTATGGTGCATTTTAGCTAATCAGAAACTCACAAATAATTAGGCTTTGTGGCCAGTGGTTAGATTTCCACATTTTCCAGAGACTTGCTAATTTATACAATCTGAGGGGGGAGAAGTCAAAGCCAAGAAGGAACCTCCATGTGTGCAGATTTAAATTATAAATGTACTGTCTGATGTTTACAAATAAGTATGAACATTTCTATTGTTAAATAACCCTGCCTTGCCTTGCTGACAGCTGTGCCTGCTTGTCTGGGAACTTTTAGTCATCTTGGAGTTGAAAAGTCACAGGCAGGTTTTCTGCTAGGTGACTAAACCTACTGACAAAACAGGATGTACTTCTGAGCCCCAGGATGCATATTAGATAACACTTTGCATCCTGAAAAAAAATGCTGGAGACTTAGTGGAGGGAACAATACTAGAAATCAAGAAGATTGTACTTTCCTGAAAAACTCAGAAAATGAGAATTTAGGGAGCCTTACTGTGACATAAGGATCACTTGTTCAGGGAACTCTTGGATGTTGATTTAATATCCAGGGCTAATCAACAATGCTGATATTTCTTTGCTGCTACTCTTCCTGGTGGGTCAGCAGGGAATTGATTCAGGTTGGCTACTGAATTCCTGTACATACTTTCCTTTAAAAAATGTTTTTCTTTTTTTCTTGGTGCAGAATGTGTTTCCCCATCCAATCAGACCAAATGAATGATTTCTCCCAAATGTAGTGCCCATTTTTTGGATAAGTGTATTTAGAAACTATGCTGTGGTGATTTCATCATGTCTTCTGTTGGTGTGGTGGCCATTGCTTCTAGCCCTTCAGTACGCGTGGATGAGGTAGTCTGTGTATACTTTGACCCTATGCTCACATGTCCATCTCTCTCTCTGTTTGATCATCTAATTAACATCAGGCTGAACAGAGTTCATACTGATGTCTTTGACTAATCCTGACATGCTTTCGATGTCTCCTTTGTTCATTTATACTTCAAATCCATTCATATTCTTCTACTAAAGGAAATAAATATTAAAAATCATGTATATAGTATTCAAGGACACTTGCATATCATAAATAAATAGCATAAATATTAATGTAATATGTAATAAAATGTTTATACTTTATATTAACTTAACAAATTTAAATTGATATGAATATAAAATATTGATATTTTAAACCACTCTATCAGAGAATTCCTAATCATTCCAAGATTTTAATACTATTGAACTGGAAAATTCCAAATTTTCCAGGAAAATGGAAAGTAGAAAAGAAAAATCAGTTAAGTTAAAATAATAAACATTTAGTGAAAGAGCCAAGCATACCACTGAGTTACAACAGAGTTTGGGGACTTTACAATGGCTTCATAGACCATTTTGTTCTCTCCTAAGCTCACGGTGGTATTAAATTGTCATTATTACTATATGGAGAAGACATACTTTAAGAGATAATTAGATCATGAGAACATTTTTCTTGTGAATGAATAGGGTCAGTTGTGGCAGAAGTAAGGCTCAAGAGGAGGTCAGTTTTAGGTGGGTTTGTCTTAGTCATGCTTACTTTTCCCTCAGCAGTGTTGAGACACAGCATGACAGAATTCACTAGACACTGGCAACAACTTCGGAGAGTTCTCAATGGCAGAACTACATCCCCTATTATTTATATTTAAAGTAAATGGATGATACTAGAAAATGCTGCATTGAGGGAGGCAACCCAAGCCCAGAAAGACAAACACTCTGTGTTCTCTATTACTTGTGGGTATTAGCTCTGAATCTTCATATGTGATTAAAAACCTGAAGTGTCTGTAGAAGTCAGGAAAGTAAAAAGGGAAACAGTGTAGGGATTTAGAGATTGGGCTAGTAGAACACAGGTGCTGTAAATGAAAATGTAAGAAGCATTGCAAGTTTCATTTGGAGATGGCTAAGGAAAACAATATTGAAGGAGAGAGAAGCAGAGAGGAGGATCAAGAACACTAAGGGCAATGGAATAACATACAGGAAAATATCAGGTTTACTTAAAGGCACATAGATAATATATGTAATGTGTATGTATACAGGTATAAGTAATTTAATTGAAGTTATGCTACTATGAGTTATAATGTTTACCCCAAGAGCTATAAATTTAACAAAAACTTCACTACCAAGCATACAGAATCTCAATCTCAGAGGCTCACAAAACATACAAGCTATCGGCATTGCTTCGACTGTCTCTCAGTCAAAGACAAAACCCTAATGCTAAAGACAACACACACTTTGGGCATAGGAAGTGGACAGTTTGAGACCTTAATGATATTTCATTCCCTCTCCTCCCTGAGAACCGGCTCCCATAACCTAAGAGGATGATATGCTAGCTGCTATGCAAGAAGAGAAAGCAAGTCTCTCCCAGTTGCAGCCTACAAGCCACAGCAATGATCAGCAAGGCAAGACAACCCAAGGCTACCATTATAAGTGGTACCTTTATATTGGAGGCAACAAATAGCAGCCAAAATGGACTGAAGGCCTGCTGAAAAGGAAAGAATTTATCCCAGATACTGTAAGCAAAGTCAGTTACCTGTCCCTGGTGAGGTCTAAGACCCTCGTTGAGGAACACGAGGAAACCCACTACTGCCATCTTCCTAAATCAGTATTACCTGTTGCATTCTAAATACTTATGGTTGTATCCACAGATGAGTGTAGTTCTCATGACTCATCAAAGAAATGGAGTCATGATGGAGACAATCATAGAAGTGGAGAATTGGTCAAATGGAGAAAACAACTCACTGTGCGATGCCCATTTTCAGATGGTATATCTACTAACAAACACCTACTGCAAAGGCTAGAGGTTTATTATGAAGGAAGAGTGCTTATAAAACTTATAAGACCAAGAGGACCAGAATGTCTGTGTGAGGTTGTGCTTTCTATACATGACATAGTTGCTTCCATGAAATCTTAACATGTTATCTTAAACAAGTCCTGCACAATGATACCCACTGACATATCACCTTGGGTAGAGGAAATTTCTCAAAACCCAACCCCTAGAAAAAGAGCTACAGATGGCTGCTGAGAGAGGCCAATAAGTATTTTCTTGGAATGACCCCTTCCTGATGGGTTATTTGATTCTAAAAGGTCATTCCTTAAACCACACATATGAACAATATTAAATGTATTCAACAGGTATATTCTGTTGTATTCTGTGAATGTGTATATTATAAAAGTTTAAAAGTGTCATGGAGTTGAAATAGGGGATGTAAAAAGAGTTGGAGGGGCAAGTGTAAAGTAGAAATGTAAGAACTATAATATTCATTTGTAAAATTCTAAAACTTGAAACTAAATACATTCTTAAAATTAAAATTAAATTTCTATGTTTGTTATGAATTACCCAGGTTCAAGTACTCTGCCATTCCAACAAAAAATGGATTGAAACATTTTGTCAATTTTGGTAAATACACATTCAACATCAATTTTTCTTCAAAAGAAATGAAAGTATAAAAATGGAGAAAGAATGGTAGATGAGAAAGACAAGTTCTTTCAGTAAGCAATATATATATAGCAAAAACTGAGTTAAATGTTTATATATCACATCATAACTAACAAAATAAAATCAGAACATTAAGTTTAAATATTTCCAAGCATCTTCACTGGCTTCCAAACCTTTTAAAGTGTTGACAGTTTTTTTAACTGCTTATGTTAGCTGACATTAGCATAAGTAAATTGCTTCTGTTCAAGAATTCACCTTGAAGCTATTTCTGAATTTGTAATTCCCAGTCCTTTGGCAATCAAATCATATTTAATTGAAAAATAAGGAGAAACCTATAGGTACTGAATACTCCTGAGTATTCAGTATGTTCTTGTATTTCTGAGAAGGGAATAATTTTCATTATGTAACCAATTAACATGACACTATGAAATTCAACTATATGCCAAAATGGAAGATTCCTTGCTGTAATAATTGATATTTTTCTATGTTTTGCTTATTTGTATTGACTTAACCTGGAATTTCTGGTATAGCACCTAAAACACCCTCTGATGAGAACCAGGATGCAAGCATATTTATCACTTCAACAGGGATCTTGCTTTTTTTTCCCAAGACAGGGTTTCTCTGTATAGCCTTGGCTGTCCTGAAACTCACTCTGTAGACCAGGCTGGTCTTGAACTCAGAAATCCAACTACCTCTGCCTCCCAAGTACTGAGATTAAAGTTATACACTACCACCACCTGGCTAAGGATCTTGCTTATCACAAGGTAAATATACTTGGTCCTGTGATATCAAAACTTATTTCACCTTGGAGAATGTCTTTCAATCACACCCTAACATTCGCAGTCTGAATGACATTCCATGGGATTATTTTCAGGAAATGATAAGCAATATTAACAGGAAAAAGGACAAATACTTTAGCCACTCATTTCCTCTACACCTGATATTAATTGAAACAAGCCATCACCAAATAAGTGATTGTAGAAACAAATAAGTGATTGTAGAAAAATCATAAATCTGCAGATTAGTCAGCCAGCACTCCTTCCTCATAAGTATTCAGTTATTCTTTTAATCTTCCAGGTCTCTTGTAACTAGCTAAAGTTTCATTTCTTGGTTTTTGAGGTATCTGAAGTTTTTTATTATTATTATTATTTCGAAGCATTGTAAACTATAGGCATAGAAGGTATTACAAAGTTCTCTTCAAAATAAAATAAATAGAATGTCTTTGGATTCCAGCATAGTGTTCTCCCAGGTTATTAATGTGTTTTGTACATCGTTAAAACAAACAAACATCTGCTATGCAGCACTCTCCGCTCTCATCAGCATCAGCCTTGGAGAAAGTGCTTTGAGGATTGGGCATCTGTCATACACGTGGAAGCACTCACCAGTTTTTACAAAATGTTGATTTCTCCTTAAAAGCTGTTTTCCTCACTGACAACTAATGTGTGTGGGTTATCGCATTCATGTTCCAAAGCATATCTACTAAATCCCCAAGACTGAATAATAAACTGTCTCTTGGATATTCCTTTAAGTCAATGTAGTGTTTCAAGTTAAAAGAGGATACTTTCACGTTCAACTCAAGTGACTGCAGAGCCATCCTTGCACCATACTGAAGTGTACAGAAATACTTCTGGACCCCACAGCCACGCTGGCAGCATAGTGCAATGAAGAGAGTTGCTTGCTGTCTCATGCAAAGTTAACTAAAACACACACTTCAGATGGAAGGCTCATAAAGTTAAACCTAACTCCTTGGTTCATGGCTTAGTCTCTGGAACTACCAAGGGTTGAAGTTATTTGGTACTGTTGTTCTTCCTATGGGGCTACCAGCACCTTCAGTTCCTTCATTTCTTTCACTAACTCTTCCTTGGGGTCCCCAACCTCAGTCCAATGATTGGCTGTAACTATTTGACCTGTCTCAGTAAGCTGCTGGTAGAGCCTCTCAGAAGACAGCCATTCAAAGCTCCTCTTTGAAAGTAAAACATAGCATTAAAAATAGTGTCAGGCAAGGCAGTCTGGGAGCTCACAGCACAGCTCATTCCAGCTTAGGCTTCAGTCCTGAGGCCTCTGGCTGTAGCCCTCGGACCTCTCCACTTCCGGATCCAGACCGGCCTGAGCAGCAGCGCCACATCTACAGGTCCTGAAAGAGGCAGGTGGGGCTTCCAGGAGGCCAGCGGGGAGAAGTCGGTGTGCTCAGGTGAATCCAGTGGGCCCTAGCAGGAGCCTTCGGGCACCTGCTTTGGGATCTGAACAGCCTGGGCCACAGCACTCAGTCTCCAGGAAGTGCGGGGGGACCTGGTGTGCGCCCAGAGGCAGTCTGGGAGCTCACAGCACAGCTCATTCCAGCTTAGGCTTCAGTTCTGAGGTCTCTGGCAGTAGCCCTCAGACCTCTACACTTCCGGATCCAGATCAGCCTGAGCAGCAACACCACATCTCCAAGTCCTGAAAGAGGCAAGTGGGACTTCCAGGCAGCCAGCAGGGAGAAGTCTGTGTGCTCCAGTGAATCCAGTGGGCCCCAGCAGGAGCCTTCAGGTGTCTGCTTCAGGGTCTGAACAGACTGGACAACAACACCCTGTCTCCAGGCAGTGCAGGAGGTAAGCTGTGCACCAGAGGCCACCTGGGAAGGGGCAGCTTGCACTGCTAAGTCCAGCATAGACAACACCAACTAACACCAGTGAGAACTAAATGGCAAAAGGCAGACGCAGAAAGTCACTAACAGAAATCAAGGCAATATGGCAACATCTGAACCCAATTCTCCTTTACCAGCATGTACTGGATACCTCATCACACCAGTAAAAGAAGATTTGGATTTAAAATCACTGGTCATGATGCTGGTACAGGAACACATGAAGGACATACTTAAAGAAATTCAGGAGAAAATGGATCAAAAGTTAGAAGCCCTTGCAAGGGAAACACAAAAATCATTGAAAGAAATCCAGGAGAATACAAAAGCCAATAATGAGGAAACACAAAAAACACTTAAAGAAATACAGGAGAACTTTGGTCAACAGGCTGCGGTCATGAAAGAGGAAACACAAAAATCTCTTAAAGAATTACAGGAAAGCACAAACAAGCAAGTGAAGGAGCTAAGCAAAACAATCCAGGATCTAAAATCAGAAGTAGAAACAACTAAGAAAACTCAAAGGGAGACAACTTTGGAGATAGAAAGCCTTGGGAAGAAATCAGTGGACATAGATGCAAATATCAACAACAGAATACAAGAGATAGAAGAAAGAATCTCAGACACTGAAGATACCATAGAAACCATGGACTCAACAGTTAAAGAAAATGCAAATTTTCCAAAATATCCAGGAAATCCAGGACACAATGAGAAGACCAAACCTAAGGATTATAGGCATAGATGAGAGTGAAGATTTACAACTTAAAGGGCCAGCAAATATCTTCAATAAAATTATGGAAGAAAACTTCCCTAACCTAAGGAGAGAGATGCCCATGAATATACAAGAAGCCTACAGAACTCCAAGCAGACTGGACCAGAACAGAAATACTTCCTGTCACATAATAATCAAAACACCAAATGTACTAAACAAAGAAAGAATATTAAAGGCAGTAAGAGAAAAAGGCCAAGTAACATATAAAGGAAGACCTATCAGAATCACAGCAGACTTTTCACCTGAGACTATGAAGGCTAGAAGATCCTGCGCTGATCTCATGCAGACTTTAAGAGAACACAAATGCCAGCCAAAACTACTATATCCAGCAAAACTCTCAATCACCATAGATGGAGAAACTAAGATATTCCATGACAAAACCAAGTTTACCCAATATCTATCCTCAAACCCAGCCCTACAAAGGATAATAGGAGGACAACACCAATACAGGGAGGGAAACTTCACCCTGGAAAAAGCAAGATAGTAACCTTTCATCAAACCCAAAAGAAGTTAACCAATCAAATTTAAAAAATAACGTCAAAAATGACAGGAAGTAACAATCACTATTCCTTAATATCTCTTAACATCCATGGACTCAATGCCCCAATAAAAAGACATAGACTAACTGACTGGATACATAAACAGGACCCGACATTTTGCTGCTTACAGGAAACACACCTAAGGGTCAAAGACAAACACTACCTTAGAGTAAAAGGCTGGAAGACAATTTTACAAGCAAATGGTCTCAGGAAACAAGCTAGAGTAGCCATTTTAATATCAGATAAAATTGACTTTCAACCCAAAGTCATCAAAAGAGACCCTGAGGGACACTTCTTGCTGGTCAAAGGAAAAATACAACAAGAAGAACTCTCAATCCTGAACATCTATGCTCCAAATGCGAGGGCACCCTCATTCATAAAAGAAACTTTATTAAAGCTCAAAGCACACATTGCACCTAACACAATAATTGTGGGTGACTTCAACACTGCACTTTCCTCAATGGACCGATCAGGAAAACAGAAACTAAACAGGGACATAATGAAATTAATTGAAGCTTTGGACCAATTAGATTTAACAGATATATATAGAACATTCTATCCTAAAGCAAAAGAATAAAACTTTTTCTCAGCACCTCATGGTACCTTCTCCAAAATCGACCATATAATTGGTCACAAGACAGACCTCAACAAATATAAGAAGATCGAACTAATCCCATGCCTCCTATCAGATCACTATGGAGTAAAAGTGGTCTTCAATAGCAACAAAAACATCAGAAAACCCACATACACGTGGAAATTGAACAATATTCTACTCAATGATACCTTGGTCAAGGAAAAAATAAAGAAATAAATTAAAGACTTTTTAGAACACAATGAAAATGAAGACACAACATACCCAAATCTATGGGACACAATGAAAGCAGTGCTAAAAGGAAAACTCATAGCCCTGAGTGCCTCCAAAAAGAAAATGGAGAGAGCATACATTACCAGCTTAATGACACACCTGAAATCCCTGGAACAAAAAGAGGCTATTTCACCCAGGAGGAGTAGAAGACAGAAAATCATCAAACTCAGGGCCGAAATCAATCAAGTAGAAACAAAGAGAACCATACAAAGAATCAACAAAACCAGGAGCTGGTTCTTTGAGAAAATCAACAAGATAGATAAACCCTTAGCCAGACTGACCAAAGGGCACAGAGAAAGTATCCAAATTAACAAACTTAGAAATGAAAAGGGAGATATAACAACAGAAACTGAGGAAATCCAAAAAATCATCAGATCCTACTACAAGAGCCTGTACTCAACACAACTGGATAACCTGGAGGAAATGGACAATTTCCTTGACAGATACCAAATACCAAAATTAAATCAGGACCAAATAGATCATCTAAACAGTCCCATAATGCCTAAAGAAATAGAAGAAGTCATAGAAAGTCTTCCAACCAAAAAAAGCACAGGACCAGATGGTTTCAGTGCAGAATTCTATCAGACCTTCAAAGAAGAGTTAACAGCAATACTCTTCAAATTATTCCACAAAAGAGAAACAGAAGAAACACTACCCAATTCCTTCTATGAAGCCACAATTACACTGATACCAAAATTACACAAAGATCCAACAAAGAAAGAGAACTTCAGACCAATTTCCCTTATGAACATCGATGCAAAAATACTCAATAAAATTCTTGCCAACCAAATCCAAGAACACATCAAAACGATCATCCACCATGATCAAGTAGGCTTTATCCCGGGAATGCAGGGTTGGTTCAATATACGGAAATCCATCAATAAAATCCACTACATAAACAAACTCAAAGAACAAAACCACATGGTAATTTCATTGGATGCTGAAAAAGCATTTGACAAAATTCAGCATCCTTTCATGCTTAAAGTCTTGGAGAGAACAGGAATTCAAGGCCCATACCTAAACATAGTAAAAGCAATATACAGCAAACCGGTAGCCAGCATCAAACTAAATGGAGAGAAACTTGAAGCAATCCCACTGAAATCAGGGACCAAACAAGGCTGCCCCCTTTCTCCTTATCTTTTCAATATTGTACTTGAGGTACTAGCTCGGGCAATTCGACAACATAAGGAGGTCAAAGGGATACAAATTGGAAAGGAAGAAGTCAAACTATCATTATTTGCAGACGACATGATCGTCTACCTAAGTGACCCAAAGAACTCCACTAGAGAGCTCCTACAGCTGATAAACAACTTGAGCAAAGTGGCAGGTTATAAAATCAACTCAAGCAAATCAGTGGCCTTCCTATACTCAAAGGATAAGCAGGCTGAGAAAGAAATTAGGGAAATGACCCCCTTCACAATAGCCACAAACAGTATAAAGTATCTTGGGGTGACTCTTACCAAACATGTGAAAGATCTGTATGACAAGAACTTCAAGACTCTGAAGAAGGAAATGGAAGAAGACCTCAAAAAACGGGAAAACCTCCCATGCTTATGGATCGGTAGAATCAATATAGTTAAAATGGCCATTTTGCCAAAAGTAATCTACAGATTCAATGCAATACCCATCAAAATCCCAACTCAATTCTTCACAGAGTTAGAAAGAGCAATTATCAAATTCATCTGGAATAACAAAAAACCCAGGATAGCTAAAACTATTCTCAGCAACAAAAGAAAGTCTGGGGGAATCAGTATCCCTGACCTCAAGCAACACTACAGAGCAATAGTGTTAAAAACTGCATGGTATTGGTACAGTGACAGGCAAGAGGATCAATGGAACAGGATTGAAGATCCAGAAATGAACCCACACACCTATGGCCACTTGATCCTCGACAAAGAGGCTGAAAACATCCAATGGAAAAAAGATAGCCTTTTCAACAAATGGTGCTGGTTCAACTGGAGGTCAGCATGCAGAAGAATGCGAATTGATCCATCCTTGTCTTCCTTTACCAAGCGCAAATCCAAATGGATCAAGGACCTCCACATAAAACCAGACACTCTGAAGTTAATAGAAAAGAAACTGGGGAAGACCCTTGAGGACATCGGTACAGGGAGAAAGTTTCTGAACAGAACACCAATAGAGTATGCTCTAAGAGCAAGAATTGACAAATGGGACCTCATAAAATTACAAAGTTTCTGTAAGGCAAAGGACACCATCAAGAGGACAAATCAGCAACCAACAAATTGGGAAAAGATCTTCACCAATCCTACATCAGATAGAGGGCTAATATATATCCAATATATATAAAGAACTCAAGTAGTTAGACTCCAGAAAACCAGACAACCCTATTAAAAAATGTGGTACAGAGTTAAACAAAGAATTCTCACCTGAAGAACATCGGATGACGGAGAAGCATCTTAAAAAATGCTCAACTTCATTGGTCATTAGGGAAATGCACATCAAAACAACCCTGAGATTTCACCTTACACCAGTCATAATGGCTAAGATTAAAAATTCCGGAGATAGCAGGTGTTGGAGAGGGTGTGGAGAAAGAGGAACACTCCTCCACTGCTGGTGGGGTTGAAAATTGGTACAACCACTCTGGAAATCAGTCTGGCCGTTCCTCTGAAAACTGGGCACCTCACTTCCAGAAGATCCTGCTATACCACCCCTGGGCATATACCCAGAGGATTCCCCACCATGTAATAAGGATACATGCTCTACTATGTTCATAGCAGCCCTATTTATAATTGCCAGATGCTGGAAAGAACCCAGGTATCCCTCAACAGAAGAGTGGATGCAAAAAATGTGGTATATCTACACAATGGAGTACTATTCAGCCATTAGAAACAATGAATTCATGAAATTCTTAGGCAAATGGATGGAGCTAGAGAACATCATACTAAGTGAGGTAACCCAGACTCAAACGATGAATCATGGTGTGCACTCACTAATAAGTGGATATTAACCTAGAAACCTGTATTACCCAAAACATAATCTACACATCAAATGAGGTACAAGAAGAAAGGAAGAGTGGCCCCTCGTTCTGGTAAGACTCAATGAAGCAGTAGTCAGCAAAACCAGAACGGGGAAGTGGGATGGGGTGGGTGGGAGGACAGGGGGAAAGAAGGGGGCTTACGGGAGTTTTTGGGAGGGGGGGCTAGGAAAGGGGAAATCATTTGAAATGTAAATAAAAAATATACCGAATAAAAAAAAGTTAAAAAAATAGTGTCAGGGTTTGGTTCCAGAACAAGGGATGAATCCCAAGTTGGGCTAGTCACTGGTTGGCCATTCCTTCAGTCTGTGCTCTATTTTGGTCCCTGCATTTCTTTTAGACAGGGTTGAATAATTGAAGATGGATTAGTGTCCTCATCCCTTCACTGGAGGCCCTGTCTAACTACTGGAGGTAGTCTCTTCAGGTTCTATGTCATCACTGTTGAGAACTTTGGCTAAGGTCACCCAAATTGTGTCCTGGCTGTCTTCCACATCCCAGGTCTCTAGGACTTTCTAGAAGTTTCTCCCATCCCTCTTCTGCTGGCAGCTGCATATTTCCATTCATTCTCCTGGTCCTCTGGGCTTCTCTCCTCATAAATGATTCTGTCCCCCCTTCTCCTCCTTCCCTGGGAGCTCCCAAAGACTAAGTGATCAATCAAAGAGCATACATGGGCTAGTCTGAGGTGGAGGCACATATATACTAGATGACTGCCTTGTCTGGCCTCAGTGGGAGAGGAGGTGCCTAATCCTGTAGAGACTTGATGCCCTAGGGAAGAAAGATGAGAGATAGGGGGCATCCTTTCAGAGGCAAAGTGGAAGAGGCATGGGGTAAATAACTTGTGGGGAAGGTATCAGGATGGGGGGGAGCAATATTTGGGATATATATAAATAAATAATTTAAAGAAACCACACAACTTCATTTTGAGAGTCAACAACACTATTCAATTTATTTCACACAGGATTTGTTCATTTCTGAGCCCATTCAAACAAAAGTAAATTTCTATGATCACTAGGAGGTCCTGACACTGAACACACACACACACACACACACACACACACTCACACACATACACATACACACTCACACAAGTATGTTTTCTATAATACACCCATTTGCCATGCACACTTTTGAAATAAGATATGGTACCAGTCTTCATACTTGTAGTCAGATGAAGGATTGATATGGTGTAAAACAGTTTGTGGGATAAATTAAAGCACGATTTTGACCATTTCATTAGTCAAGATACCACAATGTCATAATGTGTTAAGATTTTTTTCATTTCAGTTGAAAAAAAAAGTAAAATGAAAGATATGCTGCGAAGAGTTCTTCTATCTTTACACTTTTCATTTAGTTCTCTAAAATTGAAACAACCATGAATCATTGTTTCTAATGGCTGAATAGTACTCCATTGTGTAAATATACCACATTTTTTGCATCCACTCTTCTGTTGAGGGATACCTGGGTTCTTTCCAGCATCTGGCTATTATAAATAGGGCTGCTATGAACATACATACATAGTAGAGCATGTATCCTTATTACATGGTGGGGAATCCTCTGGGTATATGCCCAGGAGTGGTATAGCAGGATCTTCTGGAAGTGAGGTGCCCAGTTTTCAGAGGAACCGCCAGACTGATTTCCAGAGTGGTTGTACCACTTTGCAACCCCAACAGCAGTGGAGGAGTGTTCCTCTTTCTCCACATCCTCACCAACACCTGCTGTCTCCTGAATTTTTAATCTTAGCCATTCTGACTGGTGTCAGGTGAAATCTCAGGGTTGTTTTGATTTGCATTTCCCTAATGACTAATGAAGTTGAGCATTTTTTAAGATGCTTCTCCGCCATCTGAAGTTCTTCAGGTGAGAATTCTTTGTTTAACTCTGTACCCCATTTTTTAATAGGGTTGTTTGGTTTAGTGGAGTCTAACTTCTTGAGTTCTTTATATATATTGGATATTAGCCCTCTATCTGATGTAGGATTGGTGAAGATCTTTTCCCAATTTGTTGGTTGCCGATTTGTCCTTTTGATGGTGTCCTTTGCCGTACAGAAACTTTGTAATTTTATGAGGTCCCATTTGTCAATTTTTGATCTTAGAGCATATGCTATTGGTGAATCAATGAATTCATGAAATTCTTAGGCAAATGGATGGAGCTAGAGAACATCATACTAAGTGAGGTAACCCAGACTCAAAAGGTGAATCATGGTATGCACTCACTAATAAGTGGATATTAACCTAGAAAATTGGAATACCTAAAACATAATCCACACATCAAATGAGGTACAAGAAGAAAGGAGGAGTGGCCCCTTGTTCTGGAAAGACTCAGTGAAGCAGTATTCGGCAAAACCAGAACGGGGAAGTGGGAAGAGGTGGGTGGGAGGACAGGGGGAGAGAAGGGGGCTTATGGGACTTTCGGGGAGTGGGGGGCTGGAAAAGGGGAAATCATTTCAAATATAAATAAAAAATATATCGAATAAAAAAAAGTACATGAAAATCTGACTCTGTAACAATCAGATGAAATAGTACTCGTGAGCTGATCTCTTGAAGAGGTCTTTGTATTATCAATGTAAAAAGCATTTGGAATAAATTCATTAATATGCACTCCAAAAAATTGAAACAACCAATTTTAAAATGATGTCAATACACAGCAATTTAAACTTTGATAATTTTGTTTGACTGAGGGAGAAATGATAAATTATTAACATCATTAACATAGGCAAGCAGAGACTCTGCCAGTGTTCACTATACTTGATATTCAATTATGTCAACAGTTTAAGCCCATATCTAACTACATAGAGATTTTCTGAGAACTAAAACTTAAGTTTCTTCTTCCATGATACAAAAGTACAATGGTTTTCTTATCAACATGTAGCTTTGGTAAACATAATACTATCATGCAAACAATGTTTAACTTGCAATGCCTCCCTCCAAAGTAATCAACGATTTTAAAAGACCTCTAGACTAAATAAATAAATAGACTTATTTTGTTCAAATATGCTGTTATATGTGTGTGTTTATACATACAATTTAAAATGTACTCTTATTAGTATTTCCAATTATACCAAAGTAATGGTATAGAGATTGAGAATGTTAAAAACAAACAAAGAAAGAAACCACTGAGCTGTCTGAAGAGTTTATTGCCACAGGCATGTGAGTGGAGTAGTGGAGAGTGTCCATCTTTGTTTCACCTGAGCAGAAAAAGAACTCTATAGAACACACATATTAATAAAAATGCTTGGCAACTAATAATCATCTTTTAAATATTATTTTTCCTATACAACCTTTATCACATTATCATTGATCATTGCACTAGTTTCACTTTTGAAGAAAGGTCATTTCTAAGAATTTTCTAAAAAGGAAAGCAAAAGAAGAAAATAGGAAAGGAAGGAAGGAAGGAAAGAAGATATTAAAAAGGTAGGAAAATGGAGGCATCAGGAAAGGAGGATTCTGACTCCTGTGGTCCTCATCTGCCAAGTCTCTTTCCTCTAGTTTGTTCCTTTAGTTTCATCCTTTGGTTTTTGTTCTCCTTCCAAACTAAGTTTAATTTATACAAATGTGGTTAACATGTTTTATCTTTCATATTAAAATGCCAGTATCTGTAACTGTAATATGCCCTTCCTTAAATATTAAACCACTGTCCCTGATGTCTTCATAAAAAGATAAAGAGATATAAGATATGTTCTATGGGTATGCGGTGACTTGTGGGAGAAAGAGGATGTCTCAGTGCCCTGTGCCAAAGTATCCCTTCCTCCTGAGGGACCAGACATATGGTAGTATAGTATAGAACAGAATTTATTCAAGGCATGAAGAGGGGAGTTAAGAACGTAGTAGAGACAGAGAAAGAGAGAAAGAGAATAGATAAGTAGAGGCCCAGCCATTGCCCTGAGCCCGTGGAGAGAAGGGAAATGGAAGGGGAAGAGGAGGGGAGAGGGGAAGAGCCCAAAAGAAAGAGCAAGAGAGAAGCAAGAGAACGAGAGAGAGAGAGAGAGAGAGAGAGAGAGAGAGAGAGAGAGACAGAGAGAGAGAGAGAGAGAGACAGAGAGAGAGAGGGAGGAGGGGGCAAGCAGCCCCTTTAATACTTGGGTGTTGCCAGGTAACTATGGGGAGGAGCATACCTGAGTGGTGCCAGGTAACTGTGGGGATGGAGTTTAGACAGAATGCTAACAGTCCCTTTCTCACTAAATGTGTTTTCACGTGTGAGTTATGTCACGTGATGCAGCTCTTCCTTGCATCTGAGAGGTGGTCCTTCCTCCACCTTTGCTTCCCCCTGCTTTCAAACATCAGAGAATGCAAAATTAACAACACTTTCTCTCTTTGACATGATTTTTACTTTATCATGTATTCATCTAAATTATAAGAAAAATCAAAAGCAATTAGAAAGCCTTTAAGGTAATTAGAGAGGTTGACTGTTAATTACCTTAATTGTGCAACTTATGAACTTTGAAGCAGTACCTGCTTGGATTTGAAACTAAATGGGAGAAGTTTATTAATTTTAATGCTTCTGTACCTAATTCCTGAGAACTCCCACAAACACTGTTCGTTAGCTATTTATTAAGGTAAGTGTAGGTGAAAGACAGAAATTTCTCCTCTCTCATACCTCTGACCTTTGTCAGTAACTACTCTATATTATTTTTCGAAAGGACACAACTTTTAGCTCAGGTTATTATTCCTCTAAAATTTTATCATAGTTGTAATGTGAAAGAATGTTTTCGAATCATATTATCTATAGATATAAAGAAGCCAAGAGAAATATCAGGTAGGAAGTCACCAATTTCAAGTGTTGTATAGAATCTAAAGATTACACCATTAAGAATTTATCAGATGGATGACAGCTGAAAAAAAATTGATACTCCTATATTAAAGTAGTTTTTTCTTTAATCTAAGCCTACAACTATCTGTCCATGCTTGTAGAATACTTGGCATGACATAGAGGCTCACTGCTCACTGCTGCAGCCTAGCCCATGTGACAATGTCAGAGACTGACAGGGGCTCCATCTTCATACTTGGCACCTTGATTCATAATCCTGTAGACTCCTTGTGGCAACCCCACATTACACAGCACTTGGAAACCAAATGATACTCTGCCTCTGCTCTTTCTCTGAAGGCACTTCACCTTCATGATTGTACTAGAGTGATGACATGCACACCCTGTCCCATGGGAATTTGCAGATGTTCACGAGTGATGACATGCACACCCTGTCCCATGGGAATTTGCAGATGTTCACACTAACAGACTCCTACCTGAGTGCCATGCCAGCACCTACAGGGCCTACTGTGCAATCCTCCCAGCAACCACTGAAGCTTTTGTGAGACTAGGTGGTGTCACCAACATAGACTGCAGCTTAGTGACCACAAAACATAGAAGTCAACACAGATGATACAAATAAAACCTAGGAATAACCACTAGATGAAAATACCTTACCGTAAAATTTACCCTGAAAATGATCTGCCAAGCGCACAAATAACAACTTTGTACTATAAGAATCATGAAGAAACCTGGTGCAGCAGGGGTAGTCAACTCTCTTTAGAAGGGCAGTAATCAGCTAGCAACAAATCATGAGCAAGATATAAATAAATTGCCTGACAAATAATTCAAAATATAGATTTTAGAAAAACTCAGAAGGATTATTTAAAAAAAAAAAGTCAGCTTCTTGGAATGCTGAGAGGGTTCCATGTGGAATGAGTGGGAAGTCAGCAAAGAGATGGAGAGGGGAGAGAAAGGAGCCAAACAGAAATCTCTCAACTAAATAGCTCAATAAATATCCTTAAAAGCACAGTTAAGAGCCTCAGCACAAAATGAGGCAGAAGAAGAAACGAAAACAACTTCTAAACTTGAATATATGTATTTTAAAATAACCCAGTGAGATAAGAAAAGAAAAGGAAAAAAGGAAAAAAAAGAAAAAATGGCACGGAAATTTAGAAGAAAGCCTCTGAGATTTATAGTACACCTATAAGTGATCAACGTTATACATTGTTGAAGTCTAAAAGGAAAGAGAAGTGGGGAGGTGGAGATGGAAAAGGATATGAAATAATGGCTGAACAGTTTACACACATAGGGGGAAGTAAGGATACTAAGTTCCAGAAAGCTCAAAAATAAACATTAATAAAGTGATATCCTCTCACAAATATTATAACTAAACTGGCAGAAACGCAGCACACACATACACACACACACACACACACACACACACACACACACCTGAGCAATACAAACAACATAAAGAAAAAAGAACACTTGAGGAAATTCTCATTAACAAACATCTGACTTCCCAACTGAAATCTTCTTGCCAGAAGAATTACATGGTTACCTTAAAATCCTAAAGGGAAAAAAAAATAGGTCATGTGTCCTAGGGGAAAACCTAGTATTGTTCTGCTGAAGAAACATAGCAACAAAATGAGTCCTAATGACACACTACTGTACTCAGAGGTCAGCACATTGCTTCATCCTCATGAGAGAAGTTTCTTCTTGCTGTAGATGGGATTATAACTGGACACTCTGAAAATAGTAAGAGATTTTTGGAGTACTAAATGGGATGTCTTAATCAAACGTTTCCTCTAAATATTCAGGAATCTATTCAGCTGTGAAAGCAGAAAGACTGCACCATCAAGAGGGACTAGATCACACAAAAGACAGAGCATCATCTAGACACATCAGTGATGATACACATATGAACTCAGAGACTGTGGCAAAAGACCACAGCACCTAAACAAGTTCAATCAGGCCCAAACCCCAGCACTGACAAAGATTAAGTAAAATAAAATATCCTATTCCTAACCAAGAAGATATTTGCAATTGATACTTTCTGGGAAAGGGGTCATGATTTGTGTCCAGTGCTGTGTCACTGGGTATACCAACCACACTTCAGAGCAGGCACCATGTGCAAGAGTAGGTGGCCAACACAAAATGCACTCCCCGTTTCTTTTATGTGTGCTTTTTGTTTTATTTTGGAATTTTAAATTATTTTTTAGTGATTTTCTTAGTTTTACTTTGTCTAGTTTAATCTTTATTTTATATGTTGTTGGGGTTTTTTTTTGGTTTGCTTTTCTTTGTTTTGGATTTTGAGTCAGAGAGAGGGATAAAGGGGGGGATATAAAGTTGGGTGGGTATGGAGGTAGAAAGGGGAAAATATGGCAAAAATAAATGATGTTAAAATGTTAAATACATTTTAAAAATTAATCCTTCACTAATCTGAGGAGAAATAATTTTTTCAATGACAAAAAATGAATCTATAAGAAAACAAAGAATTTAGCATTATCAGACATATATATATCATATATGATGATATCATTATATACATTTATATATAATCATGTTCACATAAAATTAAAGACCTTCCTAGCAACATAGACATACAAAATGTAAAGAGACATATATCCTATCAACCTATGATATATGCCAAAACAAAGAAAAACACAAGAGAAAGAAACAAGAAACAAAACAAAATCAGAAACAAAACAAAACAACCAAAATAAAAGACAGAAAGAGAGGGAACTCTTTTATTAACCCATCAGTATCTTGAATATAAATTGGTTAAATTCTTCAGCTAGAAAAGAAAACAGATTTCATAGATTTATAAAAGCCAAGGCTGAACCAAGCAATGAAAACATGATAGCATCCAAGAGGGAATCTAAGGGCAAGGAAGAGACTCTTGTTCAGGTATTTATGACTGCAGCCTCACTGCTCTGAGAAAGAGCCTCCTAGAGGACTCCTGTGACAATTCCCTGCCTCCTCAACAGTAACAGCCTAGACCAGACATAGAAGAGAATGCTTTAAAAGTTGTGGTAAGGAAACTGAAGTGTAGCCTTCCACAACTGATGGCCTTTGGTGGGTCAGAAGGACTCAGTTTTCTTTCAGGGTCTGGCCACTGGAAGTTTGACTGGACTTCAGTGAGTATATGAACAACACAAATTAGACTCCTATTTTTTTTCTTTCTTTTTTTATTTAGGGGTGGGGACAGAAGGGTTGGAGGACAGACCTGGGAGGACAGGGAAGTGAATGTGATCAGGGTGCATTACGTGAAATTTTTAAACCACCAATAAAAATATTACATTGAAGAAAGACATTCTACATAATTAAAGGGAAGATCATTGTTAAAAATGATAGATATTATTATTAATTATGACTGGCCTTACTCAGATACTGAAACTACAGAAGGAGATAGGAAAGAGAAGAACAAACTACATCCCTGATAAAAATCCATTCAAAATGTTTCAGTGAATACTAACAAATTAAATCAATCATCATAGAAGAGAGATGATCCATGATGAATAAATTACCTTCATCCCAGGCAGGTTAAGATATATCAGCACGTATATAAATCAACATGCTAAATCATAGCAAAAAATGAAGTGTACCATCATGTAATCACAACCAATGCATAGAAGTAATTCTCCAAAATAAAGCCTTCCTTCATTAAATTAGTCATTCAAAATTTGGGTATAGAAAGTATGTACTTTAACATACTAAAGCATATATATATATATATATATACATATACATATGATATTATAAGTTTTCCTCCTCATAGACTCAAGAACAAGAGGGTAACCACTTGTACAGTCTTATTCATTAGAAATCTTGGCTGCAATACAAAACTGGGTGTGTATAAACTTTATATTTATATAATGCATAAACTATATATATATATATATATATATATATATATATATATATATATATATAGTATTATATAGAAGACACACATGCATTCATATAATTACTGTAGCACAGCTCATAACACTAAGAAATTCACCCCTAATCTTGCAGACAATCAATGTGTGAGCAGATGAAGAAAATGTATATGGACACGTCAAACTACATGGATAAAATCAATAAAACACTGTCATTTGTAGGACTGGGATTGGAATTGTACGATCCTATATTAAGGGAAATATTCCAAATGTTCTCACTTCCATGTGGAGCCTGAGTGCTGATCTCACAGAAGTTGAGATTAGAGTGCTAGTTTCTGAGTCCAGAAAGTGAGGAAATTAAACAGGGAAGGGGAAGATGTCAAGGGTACAAGCTGAATCGAAGCAACAACTTACAGTGTAATGTGGTGCCTAGAGGAGTATCTGAATTAACAACAGCTAATCAAACCCCTCAAAGGAATTAAAGAGACAAAGCTTCATTTGATCGATACTATGACTGCCTCTCCTGAATCACTACACACTGGAAATGCACTGAAGTTTCATATGTTTATAAGCTTGCTTACAAGACCAGAAGCTATACAAGCATAAAGCTATAAAATAAAGAGACTAGGAAACAAATAGCCTGTGTCTTGCTGCAAAGAAATACCAGCAAGGGTGTTGCAGACACCAAGTGGAAGTTAGGTATATGCCAAAAGTATGAACCATTTTGGCATAATTGTTTGTGGTAGTTGGTTATTCTAAAAATTTCAATAAAAAGTTTGCAATAAAATCAGAAAGGTTAGAAATAAACCCTGCATTGAAGAGAAAAATCCAATAAAACAATTGTATTTAATGCAATACAGTTAAAATAAATTATTACTTTTATGTTGTTATTTTATGCATGTAAGTATTTTTCCTAAGTGTACACCAAATATATGCAGTGCCTGCGTTGGCCAGAAAAGAACAGCAGATCTCCAGGTTCAGGAGTTTCTGATGGCTGTGAGACATGATGTAGGTGCTAAGAATTGAATCTGAGTCTTTTGAGAAAGTAGTCAGTTCATTTAACCAGAGTGGACATCTCTACAGCCCCCAAGATGGATTGATTACATCAATTACTATAGCAATTGAGGACAGCATTTTAAATTTCTTACTCAGGAACAAATGAGTCCATCTTCAAGCCACCATCAGCATTTTTATGGAGATCTGGGGCATCAGCATAGAAAGCACACTTCCATGAGCTTTCTGTGTGGAACACTGAGTGCCAATTAAGAAATGATGTCCATTGGCTAACAAGAAATAGGCAAAGGTAACTGTGCCATGTTTTAAACTTGTTTCCTTCAAAACCAGTCAATTTGTGAAAAGAAAAAAGAAAAGGAGGGAAAACATTATATTTATGAAAGTAGTTACATTCTGATACGATACACAACACAAGATAAAGATAAAGTGACCATAAGTCTGGTGTAACTGAACCTGCAGTGACAATCAAAGACAGAAGAAAGAGGAAGGAGAGGAAAAAAGCGGAAAAGGAAGGGACAGAGAGAGGTAACCATTCTACTTGACTGCTCTATAATCATTCCTGCTTGATAAACCCAACCAATGATAATGGATAAACAATATCAACCATATTATGCAGAAATTAGGAAGAGTCATATACTAGTAATTACTAATATGACTGTATACAGAGACATAAACACACAGAGGAGAAATTATCTCATTTTTGTGTACAAACAGTTAACCTTCTCTACATCATCTGAAAATTTTAAAGGAGATCAAGAACTATTTCTTTTCCAAAATCAGAAATTATTATCAAAACAATAAATTAATGTAGACTTTAAAGTGTATGTAATATGAAAGAATGTTTAAAAGAATTTTTCATACTATAATTATTCTAGCTAGATTAAGAAGGCACAAGGGACATTACAAATGCCCAAGCTAAAAGTGATTAAAAAGTGTTTTATAAATACTAGATGACAACAATGCTGATTTTAAACTGGATTATTTGACTTCAATGAGGACATAAAGAGAACAGGGACTGTAGAGAGGACTTGGCTATGTAAGGTTACAGCTCATACACAACCAAAAAGAAAACAAATGTTAAGTCCATGAGAACAGCTACAGAAGCAGGGATCATCAGGGTGAGAGAAGATGTGAAACAGGAGAGATGGCAGAAAAGGACAGATGTTGAAAATGGAACACAAGGCTGGTCAGTCCTTCCAAACCTGCCTTCCTAACACAGTTAAAATTAGGGTTTCCTGTTGAGGGTACCACCTTCTCATTCTGCCAGGAAGGCTTTGGAAAACTGATTTCTTTCAGAATTCATCTTGATGTCAAGACACCTGTGAAGAATGCCTGCATTCTGTCCTGACTGTCGATTCTGGCACTGGACCTCCTCTAAGACAAGAACATCGCATAACTCATTTCACAAAAAATGTCCAGCATTTGACTTTCTTTGCTAAGCATCACTTTTATTCAAAAGTAAATACGACAGCTTGAATTTTCTTCCCTTTTACCTCAAAAGGAAAAGTAGCAACTGTAGAAACTGTCAACTGGTAAGAGTCTGTGAACAACGGGAAAAGAGAGAAATTATGCTGTGCACGGCTGCATTGGAGTGATCAGCCTATATACCTTAGTCAACATGCTCAACCATCAGAGTTGTTAAATTATCAATAATAAAACACTTGGCTCAGACATTTTAGGAGAAATAATTTTTTCATTTTTTTCATTTATATATTTTTTTTATTTTCTATATTCTTTGTTTACATTCCAAATGCTTTCCCCTTTCCCAGTTAATTGTTATACCTAGTATTTCTCATCTGGGTCATTAAAATGGCAGGCACCACTTGGTACTGTAAATTATTATCAGTGGAGACCAGAATTACAGATGGATGCTCCAGGATGCACTTTTCAAAATTGCCCACTCTTTTGATCAAAACTCCTTGTGAAAAAAATTAAGACATGTGTTCACATGCTTATATGTACATGTGTGGTATTCATAATTTAAAAGTGAATTATATGATTATTTATTTATAACATATGAGGGCTTTGGCAACAGATAGGGGTACAGTAAAGAAACTGCCAACATGACCACTCCATAATATGGTTAAGAGAAAGGTTTTTACTGCGTATATGAAACAGACAATATCCAGAGTCTAGATCAGAAATAAAGGAAAGAAGACTGACAATGGCCATGACTATCTTTGAAAGAAGCAAGAAAAGCAAGAGAGGGAATAGTGGCAGGAGTAAGCAGCAGGGAGCATAAGGGAGAGAATAGCAGGGATGGGGGAAACCTTGCCTTTCTACAATGAATATGGGTATCTGGGAGGATGGAGAACCAGGAAGGCCATCATGGACTTGGGACTATAGAATAAGTGCTTGAGTATAGGGAGTAGGGAGGACTAGAGGCTGTGGGCTTTGGTATGCAACTATAAGTACATATCAAGGGAGCCATGAGTCATTTTTCCAAAGGTAAGGAAAATGGCTCCTTTTGGAGATGAGAAGCAGTTTCCTAAATTCCTGAGGCATGTTTGCTTTTATTAAAATACCAGAAATTCAGAGTCCAGTTTGGCTCATTTTTGGACATTTGAACTGCCTATGACCTAACAGTTTATATGTTCAAAACTATGGTTTTATCAAAAGAGAGACATCAAATCCCCAAATGTTTATTAAATAATTTTTCCTACAAGATATTCGTAAGTTAGGCAACTAAGTGAAACCAAGCACCTATGGATATAATTAGCAATGATATAGACACCAATTCACAAGTGCATTGTCTATGGTAAGTAGGAGCTAAGACAGGAGATGGAAAGGCATTGCTAATGGATAGTGCTACTAGGCAGTAAATACTTGAAAATATTAACTTAGATGTAAGTTACAGTAAGGTTGGTAATGTTTGCTTAATACCAATTCTGTCACAAGTATTTATAACAATAATTAGGAGTTCTGATTGGTTTATTGTTTTTTCCCATGTCTGTGCATGTGCATGTTTTGTGCACTTGGATGTGCATACACAGGGGTGTGAAACTGAATGTGAGTGTGTGTATACATGGTATGGGGACTGGGGGTTGATGCTGACATCATCTTCTGTCACTTTGCACATTATATCTTAAGCCAGGGTCTTCAGAAATGAGCCCACACACCTATGGTCACTTGAATTTTGACAAAGAAGCTAAAACAATCCAGTGGAAAAAACAGCCTTTTCAACAAATGGTGCTGGTTCAACTGGGGGCTAGCATGCAGAATAATGCAAATCCATCCATTCTAATCTCCTTAGACTAAGCTCAAGTCCAAGGGGATCAAGGACCTCCACATAAAACCAGACACACTGAAACTAATAGAAAAGAAACTGAAGAGCCTTGAACACATGGGAACAGAGGAAAATGTCCTGAACAGAACACCAATAGGTTATGCTCTAAGATCAAGAATAGACAAATCAGTCCTCATAAAATTATTAAGTTTTGTAAGGCAAAGGACACTGTTAATAGGACAAAATGGCAACCAACAAATTGGGAAAAGATCTTCACCAACCCTACATCTGACAGGGCTAATATCCAATATATACAAAACTCAAGAAGTTAGACTCCACAGAACCAAATAACCCTATTAAAAATGGGGTAAACAAAGAGCTAAACAATTTTCACCTGAGGAATATCGAATGGCTGAGAAAAACCTAAAGAAATGTTCAACATTCTTAGTCATCAGGAAAATGCAAATCAAAACAACCCTAAGATTTCACCTCACACCAGTCAGAATGGCTAAGATCAAAAACTCAGGATACAGCAGGTGCTGGTGAGGATGTGGAGAAAGAGTAATACTCCTCCACTACTGGTGGGATTGCAAGCTGGTACAACCACTCTGGAAATCAGTTTGGCGGTTAATCAGAAAACTGGGCATAGTACTACTAGAGGACCTTGTTATACCACTCCTGGGCATATACCCAGAGGATTCTCCAGCATGTAATCAGGACACATGCTCTACTATGTTCATAGCAACCCTATTTATAATAGTCAGAAGCTGGAAAGAACCCAGATGTCCCTCAACGGAGGAATGGATACAGAAAATGTGGTATATTTACACAATGGCATACTTCTCAGCTATTAAAAACAATGAATTCATGAAATTCTTAGTCAAATGGGTGGAACTGGAAAATATCATCCTGAGTGAAGTAACCCAGTCACAAAAGAACACACATGGTATGCACTCACTGATAAGTGGATATTACCCCAGAAGCTTGGAATACCCAAGACACATTTCACATATCAAATAATGCCCAAGAAGGAGAAAGAACAAATTATGGATACGCTGGTCCTTCATAGAAGGGGGAATAAAATACCCACAAAAGGAGATACAAAGTGTGGAGCAGAGTATGAGGGAAAGACCATCCAGAGACTATCCCACCTAGTGGTCCATCCCGTATAGTTACAAAACCCAGACACTATTATTGAAGCCCACAAGTGCTTGCTCACTGGAGCCAGATATAGCTGTCACCTGGGAGGCTCTGCTAGTACATGACAAATACAGAGGGGAGACAGTCTAAGCCAGCCAGTGAACTAAGCACAGGGCCCCCAATGAGGGATCTAGAGAAAAGACTCAAAGAGCTAAAGGGGTTTGCAGCACCATAGGAGGAACAGCAATATGAGCCACCCAGTACTCCCAGAGCTCCCAGAGACAAAACCATCAACCAAAGAGTACACATGGAGTTACCCATGGCTCCAGATGCATAGGCAGCAGAGGATGGCCTTGTTGGACATCAAAGGGAGGAGAGGCCCTTGGTCCTGGAAAGACTTGATGATGTAGTATAGAAGAATACTAGAACAGGGAAGCCGGAGAGGGTTGATTGGGGAACAAGGGGAGGGAAGATGGTTTTGGGGATTTTCGGGGGGGGGGACCAGGAAATATAAATAAAGAATATATCTAATAAAAAAAAATAAGCCAGGGTCTTTTGCAGAACTTGAATCTTGAAGATTTGGCTGATCTAATAAGTAAGCTTGTTTGTAGGAACTCCTTTCTCTGACTCACAAAAGCTAAGATTTCAGGCGGACCACCCATGTCATTGTGCCCAAACATTGGTCCTTGAAATGAAAAGTGTATCATCCATCACACAACTTCCATGTCCTTGGTTAATTTTCTAATTTACCAACATCTTGAAATTTTCTAGAATGTTCTGAAGTATAACTTCTAGTTACAACTTCTAAATGTGTTTAATCTTACATCAAACATACTTGCTTCAAATCAATATATTGAATTTCTCTTGTTTATCTTTTTATATTCTATCCCTTTATTGAAGTGAAAAACAAGATTTGCGTTCATGGCTTATGGCAAATAATTTCAGCAGCAAACTAGTAAGCACGCAAATTAAGTGAAAATCTGTCTCCATTAAAACTTGTTCAAAATATTAATTTTAGCTTTCTTCATAATACCAAAACTCAGCAGCCCAGACTCTCATGTAACAGTAATAAAATAAAATAAAAAGGATCCAACTACAAGCTTAAAATCTACAAGCTATTAATAGAAAGGATTCAAGCACACCTACACATCCAAAAGGCATCACCTTTGGAAAGAAGCTGCTCACTCTGATGCCCTTTTCCACAATAGACATCCATAAGTACTTAAAGACACAAAACAACAGAAAAGATAGATGTGTGGTCACCAGGAGCAAGAGGAAAAGAAGAGAGATTGATGACAGTGTATTTCCATAGTGGCCATCATTCTGCCACAGTCTAAAGTACAGCACACAAGATTAAGGGATGTATCTATCAATGCTTGGTCTGTGAAAAATGCAAAGCAGAATGGAGAAAACTGACACGTGTCCTCAGTAACCTCTCTGCAGTAGTCTGGAAAGGTTCACACTAAATTCTGCCAAAAGCTAAGAATAAAGGCACCAGGAAACAGTCCAATTGTCTAGGCATCACTGGCCCTAGGTCTGAACCATCCAAAGTTTGAATCCTGGGATCCTGTGAAAGGTCAAAATTATGTCAGTCAATGTGTTCAAAACTATTTTATATATGAATATTTTCATTTGTGATTCATGCTGCTTTACCAAATGTAACAGACTAATAGAACAAATATTTAGACCTTATTGTTTTTATCATCATCATTATTTTGCCATACTGGGGATTGGATTTAGGGTCTCTTGAGTACTCAGGCCCACCAGGAAGCTGTAGACCCAGCTTTGTTTTAAACTATTGTATTTGTAACTATTAATACAATGTAACAGAACTCCAATGCATTGCATCTCAGGCCCACCATGATTCTCTTCTGCTCATAACCATCATGCCTACTCAAAGAGAGCCTATAGAAGGTTCCTAGTTAAAACAGAAAAGGAATCAATCAGGAAAACAAAAATTTAGAAATTCTCGTAGTGTTCACATACAAATAATAATAATAATAATAATAATAATGAAATAAACATTTTTCTATTGCAACTTGTGGAGAACATCTTTACTGCAAACTCCAAGGTCCTATTTTTATGGGACCTATAGACCTGGAAACTTCTGGTCTACCTTTCTCTTCAGGACCTAGCTTTATACACTTCCTCTAGGCGTCCTCACTCCCTGAAGATGGAAGTGGTACGCAGACAAGCTTCCCACAGGCTCAACACTCTTAGCTGAGAATGTGTACATAACATACTTCATCCAGCTTTTATTCACTGAAGCAGAGATAACTCTAGGGACAGCGTATTATAACACCATGTCAAGAGAAAAAGTAATTATAAAGAAAATAGCATTAATATCTATTATATATCATGAGAATTGTGGCTTCTTATTTGATAATATGAAAACTTGTGGCAAACAACTGTTTAGGAGGATATAAAATGCCCACATGCAAGCTGGGAAAAGCACCTTTTCATATTCTTTGGGTCTCTTTGCATTTCTAGATACTTCCATTTCCTCCCACATAGGGTAAATCTCTATGATCTTCAATTTCCCTAACAATAAAAGCATAGATGGTCTTAAAGAAAATTTTCTTTCTTGTGTGATATCTGCTTCTATTCTATAGAAGGGACCCAAGAAAATTGATTTCTAGAAAGGTGAGGTAGCTTAAAATTATGACAGTTCATATTATTTTATCAATTTGAAATTAATTAAATTATTTAAAAACCTGATATTACATAATTTTCATTTGCACACATGACAAATGTCTCAATATAAACAGTGTTTTAAATAATAATTAATGATAACAGCAATAACAGTAATAATAATAGATCCTTATTACTAAGATCACAAAACTAGAATCTGTTTTATAAAAGTCCAAATTGTCAATTATCTTTTCTAAGCTTCTATTTGTATATCACAAGCTATGCTCATAAAGTTTAATGATGGTGATAGAGAAACAAGAGATTGGATGATATAGTGGTGCCAAGAAAAATTATGTTCTGTCACATACAAGACAGTGTCTACAATGCAGTGCACAAAATGTTCACGGGTAAATGCACTTCAATTTCCACAGAATTCTCTGCACTTGAAAGCACAGGTGTTCCTTATATCTGATGATCTGAAGAAACATTGCTTCACTGTAAGCAGCCAGGCAGGAAGCTACACCAACATGTTGAGAAACCAACCACTTTGGAGCAAATTAGTGTTTGGCTATTTGAGTTTTTATTGGGTACTCCATAAAGCATTACACTAGCTTTAAATAAAATATAAAATATAACTTAGTTACTTGACAAATTTTTAATTATGGTCTTCAAAAATACATTATCATACAAACATACAAAATAATAAAAAATAACCTTAAAATAAGTAAAATTTACTTTCCCCAAGATGGTAAACAGCATATATCAATGTAAGAAGTATATTTTGTATTCAGTAACAAAATCAATGCAAAAAATGTCATTCCCCTTATAAAATATAACAATTATAACAATAAATTAAGAATTAAAATATTGTTTTATATATCTTTTTAATCTCCTAGAATAACTCAATATCAAAAGCTTTGCACCTGTCTCCAAAACCACTTATATATATTTACAAGTCCACATGTAAAGTTTTTGTGGATACCTAGTCATGTTGGAGAATAAATTTGTGCATGTAGATTGAAAATAGGAAGTTGCTATGTTTTACATTCTTTTGTGCATATTTCACTGTTTCTTAGTTAGCAATGTCTTTGGAGTTTCCCCCACCTATGTGGTCCAACTTATTCATTTGTTTTCTTTCAGTTTTGGCTTTTGATGTTTTAAGAGAGTTTTAAGCTATTTAACATGTAGCTTAGGTTCATCTGGAATTCATGATCATTTGATACCTGTCAGACCACAATTGACTAAGAAATCAGGAAGTGACATAATTTAACTTTTAAGCCAGTAAGTTGCATATTTATGTAAATATGTATATATTCGTGTACATATAATCATGAGTTCTTTAAAATATATTAATGGGATAGACGCATAAATGCAACTATGTGCTGTAGAAGAATCTTAATTATTACACAAATGTCACCATTTCCTGCATCATATGTGCTGAAGGACTGAGCTGAAGCACTAGTTTGAATTCAACATGGGAAGGGATGTTTAGGTGAAAACCCCCTGTTTGGACTTAGAATTCTGATCACAGGCACATGAGCATAATGCCTCCCTGAGGAGAAATAGTAAAAGCAAAAGGTTTCCATTAGACTTAGAAAGGAAGTATAAATAATGAAAATGCCACAAATATTCTCTAAGAAAAACCATAGCAACCCAGACTATTCAGAGGCTGGTGTCAGCCTGTCCTTTTCCTTCTTATACTTAAGCCAACTAAAAATGTTAAGAACCACGCAATCCCCATCAAACCATCATTCCAGAAACTTTAGCATGGATAATTAACTCAAATACTAAGCATCTCAGTCAGCTCGGGATTTGCTTGATGAAAATGTGCTTGCCTGGGTCTCTTACCATAGTTATGTGTCATTATGGTATCCACTTTCTTCTCTCAGAACATCAGGCTCTAAAAAAATACCATTTGACGGCCTTCTATTGTTTCAAAAATTACTAAGTTTTACTTTAACTTTTTAAAATAGGAAGTATTATGCCAGTGAGAAACCCAGCAAGTAAAATTGCCTGCACCAAGTCCATTGACTTGAGTTTGATCCCAGAATCCACTGAGGATAGGGAGAGAAATCACTCTGCAAAGTTCTCTGCCTAGTGCACATGCCTCCCAACCAGACACAAAATCAATGTAAAATGTGATCTGCTATGTGAAATCATCTCTGCATTTATTTTATTTCTGCAAAAGCCTATTAAAGTTGGTATAGAAATAACAAAGAATTTGGCCATATTTATAACTTTTCAAAGTAGTTTTGCTAGAATACCTATACATGAAAGTAACATAGACTCCAAGAAGAAATTTAAATTTGTATAATATTAACTTTTTGTTCCCACTTTAACTTAAGACCAACTCCCAGTACCAGGTCTTTTTGTTTGGTTTTAAACATTAATTTTATCAGAGTGATGCAGAATTTTTAGTTTTAAATCACAGAAATTTCTCTCAGAGTTGAATGTTCAGTTGTCTGTGTGAAAATTCTGCATAGGCCTTTCACAGATACCTAACTGATTTTAGTTTAGACCATTTACACTAAGTGTAAACATAGACAATCTTCTCTATTTAGTACTCTATTATTTGTTTTACACTTATTCTATTGCTCTTTTTATCACATTTTGTTTTCTCAGGGGCCTACAATCTAATGATCATATTCTGAGGAATCACATTCAGAAAGGCTTCTCTGTCCAGGTTCTTCTTGTCTTCCCTGGCTAACACTGATTCTACTGGTAAGGGAGAAGGCACCATCTGGGAAGACAGTCCTCAATGAAGAAAAATCAGAAGCATGTTTCTAGTTTATGACTTGCACAGGGGAAGAGTAAAGAAGCCTCTATATTCCTGCAATCAAACAAACAAGCAGACAAAAAGCAAAAGCAAACAAAACAACAACAAACAAAGGATTCTTGCTTCTGCGTCTCATGGACTAGGAGATGGACAGACAGGAAAAGGAAGGGCAGGTAGATATTCTTCCAGCTCAAGGTACATAATGTATCAAGGTGCTGTGCTTTGAGGTGTAGTCTCTTGAGCCTTGACGTGGCACAGGCTATGGCTCTGCACAATGTGGTTGCAAGCAACAACGCCACTACCAACTGACTTGCCATGTTCTCAAGCAGACTGGTTTGAGAATTCTTACACATGGTGAGATCTAGAAAAGAAGCTTATGCTCTAAGATCAAGAATTGACAAATGGGATCTCATAAAATTACAAAGCTTCTGTAAGGCAAAGGACATTGTTAAAAGGACAAAACGGCAACCATCAAAGTGGGAAAGGATATTCAACAACCATACATCTGATAGAGGGCTAATATCCAATATATACAAAGAACTCAAGAAGTTAGACCACAGGGAACCAAATAACCCTATTAAAAAATGGGGTACAGATCTAAACAAAGAATTTTCACCTGAAGAAATTCAGATGGCCGAGAGACACCTTAAGAAGTGCTCAACATCATTAGTCATTAGGGAAATGCAAATCAAAACCCTGAGATTTCACCTTACACCAGTCAGAATGGCTAAGGTCAAAAATTCAGGAGACTGCAGGTGTTGGCGAGGATGTGGAAAAAGAGGAACACTCCTCCACTGCTGGTGGGGCTGTAAGATGGTACAACCACTGTGGAAATCAGTCTGGAGGTTCCTCAGAAAACTGAACATGAGACTTCCAGAGGACCCTGCTATACCTCTCCTGGGCATATACCCAAAGGATTCCCTGGCATGCAATAAAGACACATGCTCCATTATGTTCATAGCAGCCTTATTTATAATAGCCAGAAGCTGGAAAGAACCCAGATGCCCCTCAAAGGAGGAATGGATACAGAAAATGTGGTATATTTACACAATGGAATACTACTCAGCAATTAGAAACAATGAATTCACAAAAATTTTAGGCAAATGGTTTGATCTGGAAAATATCATCCTAAGTGAGGTAACCCAGTCACAAAAGAATACACATGGAATGCAATCTCTGATAAATGGATATTAATTAGCCCAGAAGCTCTGAATACCCAAGGCACAAATTGCATAACAAATGACTCTCATGAAGAAGTATGGAGAGGGTCCTGATCCTGGAAAGTATTAATCTAGCATTGGAGAGGAATATAAGGACAGAGAAAAAGGAGGGAGGTGATTGAAGAAGATTTATGGGATATATGGGGAGGGGGGATCTGGGAAAGGGGAAATCATTTGGAATGTAAACAAAGAATATAGAAAATAAAAATATTAAAAAATAAAATGATGTAACTAAAGATTTAAAAAAAGAAAAGAAGATTACACCTATAAAGAAAACATTCATTAATAAATGCTATTTTCATTAGTGAGTTACTCTAGGCAAGGCCTACCATTAGAGAGAATTTATGTGAACAACAAGGCCATCTGAATTCAGCATGTCTCACACTTCCACAGGTTGGGAGAAATCCCAACACCCTATTCTGTTTTGGAGCCCAAAATGTCATGTCAGCTTCAATCATCTAGGCTTTTTTTAAATTTTATATCCTTGTTGGACACTTATGCATGAAGTATAATTAAACTGATTCCTTACATGTTAATCCACTTCATGAAAATGTAATTGTATCTGCAGAGAAAGTCTGGGGGGTGATAAAAGAAATCATTTTTTCTTCTCTACAGCAGAATGAAAGATGCAAAGATACATGAATGTCTGAATAAATGGTAGGTAAAGTGGTACAAAAGATAGGAATAGTGGGAATCTTACCTATAAAATATAGCTAAATGTCTACATGTAGAGAAAATGTGTACCTGAATGTTGCTAATGTGTTCTCATTTTTTATTCATATGTGACTTTGAATGAGACTGTTAACCCAAGAGCCTAACAGCAAGTGACTGGTAAAGGAGTCACTGGGAACATATTTTGACTTTTATTTTAGAGTTACTATTGCCATGATGATATGCCACAAGTGAAACCAACTTAGGAAGGAAATGAAGTATTTCATTCACACTTCCATTTACCAGTTCATCACCAAAAATAGGGCAGAACTCAATCAGGGCAGGAACCTGAAGGCAGGAGCTGGCACAGAGGCAGTGAAGGAATGCTGCTTACTGGCTTGCATATTAGCACATGCCCAGCCTGCTTTCTTGCAGCATCATTTGTAGCAACAGCCACAATGTCCTCGGCTCTTCCCTAGTGATCACTAAATTAAAAAATTCCATATACATGCTTGCCTGAATTTTATGAAGAAGTTTTCTCACTTGAGGTTACCTCCTCTCAACTGACTCTAGCTTATACCAAGTTGACATAAAACAAGCCAGCACAACTATTCTGTAACTTATGCAACCTACTAAAAACCTTGCATATGTATTTTAAAATTTGTATTTTACAGTTAATTGAGTAGGATAATTTATAATAAGAAGTAAGAAGCAAATGGATGGAGCTAGAGAACATCATACTAAGTGAGGTAACCCAGACTCAAAAGGTGAATCATGGTATGCACTCACTAATAAGTGGTTATTAACCTAGAAAACTGGAATACCCAAAACATAATCCACACATCAAATGAGGTACAAGAAGAAAAGAGGAGTGGCCCCTGGTTCTGGAAAGACTCAGTGAAACAGTATTCGGCAAAACCAGAACGGGGAAGTGGGAAGGGGTGGGTGGGAGGACAAGGGAAGAGAAGGGGACTTACGGGACTTTAGGGGAGTGGGGGGCTAGAAAAGGGGAAATCATTTGAAATGTAAATAAATTATATCGAATAAAAAATTCAAAAAAAACAAAAACAAAAGGCATTCAGTAAAAAAAAAAAAAAAGAAGTAAGACGCAATTCACATGTGATTGATAGGTGTCTGAATCCCATTACTTGAAAGAGGCAAGAGGATCATGAATTCAAGCATGGTCTACTTGAAACTCTTTCTCAAACAAAAACAAAACAAGAAAAAGAGAATTCATTATGAAAGGAGCAACCCATCATTGCATGGTATTGAGCTTTCAAGAGAACAAAAGTTTTGTTGTTTTTTTTTTTTTTTTTTTCTGCTTAGAATGTTCATCACTTATCTCATGTGACATCTTCTATTCAGGGCATCACTTATAAATTCAAATTGCCCTAACAAAAAAACTTTTATGTCACAGGTATAATGCATTTTCTTCTGTGTGCAAAGACATTGGGCTTAATGAAGAAAAGGTAGTCATTATTTTTCTGTCCACACCATCCACAATGCAGCTTTCTACTCTCTGTAGTATAATATTGATGCTTCAGAAAACCAAAAAGGCTTCTATTTCTATTTGAGCATAAATTCACAAAATATCCAGAAGAAGTAAAACAGTGGTAATTACTCACTTATTGATTTTTCTTGTTTGTTTGAATTTAACTTAACTACATAATTGACGTTATCACATGAACCGTTCATCAGCTGGTTGACTAATGAGACCAAACAAATTACCATGTAAGTAAACTGTATTTAGAAGAATAATGTATCCAATCATAGAGTAAAGACATTATGTGTTTTCTAATCATTAAATAGCAATTATTCATTTTATTTTCTTATGTTTACAAGTTTTGAACATTTCTGTTACTTGTGGGAAATGTTTACATTTCAAAGAAATTGCTGAAGTAAAGAATATGGGAATAGATAATTTTGTATCCAATCATGTGGAATATTCAGGAAATGTCATCAAACACTATTATAGTCCATGGTACATCCTCCTGGAAGTAATCACAATTGCCAACAGCATTTACAAAGAATCAACCCTAAGACAAATACCATTTGCATAGCATTTTCAGTTACTTCAAAAACGTTGCATTTTTAAATAAATTATCTATGTCATCAAATTTCACTTAATCTAGACTTTCCAATAGTAGCTACTACTGGTGCTTTTTACTATTAAACAGGCAAGGCCATAGATTTAGTGTACACTGGTTTAGCATAGGTTTAGTTGCCCTGTCTAACATAGAAATGTCTGTATTCAAGGTGAGATGTGGGATTCGGTTTAAAATATCAGCCACAAAATGCTAACGTCCGTGCAGGAAAGGAACTGAGTGGAAACAAAAGGAGAGCTCCAAGTAGGGTTACTATGGCAGAGTTATTAGTGTCTTTCTATTTCTAAACCATCAATGCAATTGTGGTTTTACTCAACATCACGGGATCAGTTAGAAAGACCAATAAGAGTTGGCATTTTTTCCTATAAGCTCACTTATGGCAATGTTCAGCTGTATAAATAATTGCTTTCTAGGGTATGTGTGTGTATTTGCTTGCTCATATGTATGCTTCAGTTGCAAAATATGATTTGTGTTTATGTTGTATTAATATGCATAGCAGTATATCTGTGATAACATTATTAGTATTTGAAAATTAAATAGATTTTCTAAGAAGATTAAAAACTTAATGGATGTATTATGCACTCTGTTAAAGGTATTGTGAATTCTTTGTCAATGAAATAAATTCAAAGATAAGATAATAATTACTTGGACTAGTAGAATCTCTATAGAATATTACTTCAAACAACAATAAACTCCCAGCATAGTGCAAAAGAACTGTACTGGCTGGTTTTGTGTGTCAACTTGACACAGGTTAGTTATCACAGAGAAAGGAGCTTCAGGTGAGGAAATGCCTCCAGGAGACCCAGCTGTAAGGCATTTTCTCAATTAATGATCAAGGATGGAGGACCCATTCTGGGTGGTGTCATCCCTGGGCTGATAGTCTTGGATTCTATACGAGAGCAAGCTGAGCAAACCAGGAGAAGCAAGCCAGTAACATTCCTCCATGGCCTGTGCATCAGCTCCTGCTTCCTGACCTGCTTGAGGTCCAGTCCTAAAGTCCTTTGGTGATGAACAGCAACATAGAAGTGTAAGCTGAATGAGACCTTTCCTCCCCAACTTGCTTCTTGGTCATGACATTTGTGCAGGAATAGAAACCCTGAGTAAAACAAGAAGTAATCACAAATGGTCATGGACTAGGGAAAAAAATGAAACCCAACTGTTCAACAGCACCCGATTCTATTCATGTATTTGATATATGCAGCATAAGGGAAGAGGACACAAATCAATAGTATAACTGTGTGCATTCAACAGGCATCTTATGTGAATTCATTTTGAAGTAAGCAATTTTCCTATCTCTGATTTCTCTATAATTACAGAGCTATCAAAAGGAGTGATGGTGTTCTAGTAAAGAGCCACTGGCAGGAAGTGCCCTGGGCAAGTTCTAGGTTCTTGCTCCACTGGAGAAACACAGACAAGTATGACTGGGTAATAGCAACAGCTTGCAGATGATCTTACTGCACAGCTATGGGTTTTATGTGAGTTTTCTGGGAATATAACTATGAGGGCCAAAATGGATGTCAACAATATGTGACTGAATTAAGACCTCATGAATAATAAGTGTTTCATGTGTTTCATGTATATTTAATTTATCCTGTTATTCAGTGCCTCTGGTGTCTCATACATTCTTGATGTCTCATGAATAATCTGTGCCCTTGGTGCTCTGCTCCTCTCTGTGTATAACTCACACATGCTCTACTTACCAATGCCTTATCTAAGCTGAACCTAAGTTGTATATTTCACACATCTCTTTTTCTTGCTAGCATTAATTAATTTCAAACAATCACATGTTATAATGTTTCCCTAATAGCTATCAATATTCTATATATTTACTACAATTACATAGATTCTTAAAACATAGAAAATATTTTTATGGGAATAGGAGTGGTTTATGTCAGGGGACGAATAGATATTAAAGAAATTGCTGTACTAATATATTATCATAAGAAATTGAATTAAATGGACAAGAATCATTATTATAATTTAGAAACACTGGAGTTACAACAGATATTTATTATGAGAATTTTTTTTCCAAATTTCCTTCTGTAGCTTAGATTAATTTCAAATTCACAACTCTCCTGATTCAGCTTCCCAAGTGCTGGGATAATATGTATACCACCACACCCAGATTAAGTAAAAAAAATATTTTAAGTCAACTCAAAATTATATAACTACATTGAAAAGAAATCTAACAATGAGTACATTTCAAAGCCACAATTTATAAAAGACCTGAATCAACAAAAAATCAAATTATTTTATAAAATGAAATATATTGCTGTGATGCCAAAGGACTTATCCTTTTACCTCTCAGAATACATGCACACTTCGGTACTTAGTTAATTAAGTATTATGTTTTCTGTCACTGAAGATAATACTCAAATGATTGTAGGTAATACCATCGTCACCTGAAACCCTATGCTACACAGAATAAATTCATAGGTAATAAATTATGTGTCTTGTAAATATTATGATAATTATTAATTTTATTGAGAAAAAAGTATCATACGAGGTAGTATTTATTAACATTGAAGAATTTTATCTGCATGTCATGCTATATAGGTAGGTCTACTTGGCAAAAGGTAACAATTCTAGATTACAAACCAGTGTTATGAATTATGATATTGGTGCATCAAGAATTGTGACATGATGGTCAACTTCAAAACCATGAAAAAAGGAGAGGCCATGACATCACAATCAATTTTAAATTATTGAGACTATGCTTTAAGTAGCAGAGACACTTACATTTATATCAAACATAGTATTTTATGGATTATGTAGAAATTTCATGAATGAACCCTATTCATTCATGAATGAATGAATATTTTTTTACTTAATCTGGGTATGGTGGAATGAACCCTAATCACACTCACTTGCCAATCCACCTAGGTCCATCCTCTCAACTTTTGTAACTTCCTCCCAGAAAAAAATATGAAAAGAAAGAAAAAAGAAAAACAGAATGGAAAAAGAAACCACCATGTCCATTTCGTGTTTCCCCAGTACTCATTGATGCATAGTAAAACACCCAGTTGCCAGCTTCTTAAATAAAACTGAGTCCTTCCCCAACCCCAACCCCAACCCCAACCCTGTCACACTTTTCCACTGGATGTCTTCTTTTCAGTACTAAAAGTTGTTTGTCTCTTCAGTGAAAGCATACTTGTGAATTTTTGTGACACAGCACTTCTACAATTTTATCACCATCATTTTTATTTACATGGGTTAATTCTATACATTATTGGATGTAATTTTGACAGTACCATATGGAGAATGTCATTCTGTATGACTTGCTTTTCTGTGGTTATGATAAAACACCATAACCAGAAGCAATTTGTAGAAGGAAGAGTTTGTTTGGGCTCATGGTGCCTGAGGGATATGGTTCTGTCATGGTAAGGATGCAGAGAAGCAAGACTTGCTGACTGGAGTAGGAAGCTGAGAGATCACATCTCATCCAAAAGCCCTGAGCATAAACAATGAACTGTAAATCATATGAAGACTAAAACTCTCAAAGCCTCATCAAGTGGCATAATTCCTTTAACAAGACCACACCTTCTAAATTTCCCAGAAATGGTACCATTACTTAATGGTGTTCAAATACTAGACCCTGCAGGGAACATTCTGATTCACATCAGCACATCAACCCTCTGACTTCCCTTCCCATTCCCTTGTAATTCCAAGTTGGCATTCTGTTGAGGGAATATTAATAAGATCAGCAAGTTCCCACACTTGACCCAGCTACTCTCAGCCCCTGCACTCTGGCTGGCCAATTCAAAACTTGTGGAGACTCTCTGACTCAGAGCTCCAAAATCTTTCCACCTAGCTCGCTAAATTCCCATTGGCAGGTTGCTAACACTGCCAGCCCTATGCTTCAAATCCCCCATGGCCTTTTGTAGTGTACATCAGACAAACCCACATGATGCCACTGTATCTTTCTCTCTGGAACCCGGACGAGCCACCGTATGAAGGAAACCACCACACAAACTTAGTTCAGAAACAACCAATGGTAACTCAATCTCTGGATGCAACAACTAAAATCCTAATCTTGTAAGCCTTATTAAATCTAAATTCTCTGGTGGTGAATCCTGACAGATCCACCATTGAAACCAGGAGACACTAGTAATTTCTTGTCCTCATGCTATCCCAGTCCCAAAAGCCTCTAACTCTCTCCTCCTCCTCTTCCTCTGTCCAACCCAGAAGTCTGGTTTACTCACCTAGTGATTGGCTCCTTTATTCATTAGGGGATTGGTTCACAAGAAGTCAACTGGGAACATGACTCACTCCTTGTCAGCAACCCTTCCCAGGAGAGAGGAATTAGCACCAAATTACAAACAGCACCAGGTCCATCTACCACAGCATTCATTCATATTCATTGCCACATATGAGAGAGAATGTATGATACTTGCCTTTCTGTGTACTTGGTATCTTCTACTTCTAACCACTTTGATATACATTTCAGGAATTCACTCATTCCTCCTTAAACATACACACACACAATGGAGTATAATGCAACCATGAATGGCTGAATACTGTAAATATAAGCATAGATACATGAATCTACTTTTTTAGTTATACATTTGCCATTAGGTTTCCGAGAATCATTTACATATTAGATACTCTGAATAGAACTGCCTAATAAGCATAAATATATAGGTGCTTCTTTTGTATGCTGACTTCATTTCCTCTATATCTATAACAAGTTGTCAGATAGCTAGAGTCTCATCAAGAGTGTATAAAAATTACTTTCCCCTCATATTTGTATCTACCTTACTTTAGATATTTCATAAAGGCCATTCTAATAAAATGAGATCATATCTCACTGTAGTTATGGTTTTCATTTCCCTTGTATGTATATTGAACATTTGCATATAATTATTGGTTATTTTTAGTCTTGCTCTTGAAAGATATCTATTTGAATAGAATATATGAAGAAAGTATAAAATTAAATACCATTCATCTCTAAAGAAGATAAAAATCATAAAATTTACATAGAAATGGACAAACTTACAATGTATAATATTAAACAAGTTCACACAGTCTCAAAAAGAAAGAAGAGAGCTACATGGTCTCCCTTGTATGTAGAACCTAGCCAATTATATATAAAAATATAAATGTAAATAAGCAACGGTACATAAAGTAAAACATGTAGAAAAAGTACAAGAAAGGCAAAATGCTAGGCAATCAGGAAGGACTGAATGCAGTTGATGGACATGAGCTATGAAAGAGTATACAAAGCTAGTTGTGTTTCTAGTTCTAACTGTAAAGGCCTCATCGCTTTTTGGTGGTTGAAAAAAGGATAAAATGATCAATGGTGAATGTGAACTTCCCTATGTGAAGCTCCACAGCTTCATAATGCATATTCTATTCTATGTGACTGATGTGTACAGATGTGGGTATGAATAATTTTAGTCTGTGATGCCTCTTTAACTCCCAGTTTTTTATAGTAAAGATAATTTTAAAAAAGGAAAGTATGTATTTGAATCATTTACCATCTGCTGTCTGGAAGCAGAGAGATGATTGCTATTGTTTACTTGATAAATTATTTTCATTCACTATGGATCTAACATTTACGGTGCATCGTCTTTCAGTTAAATTCTTCTGGAATTTCTTTATAGACAAATCTAGAGGTGTGTCTCCATGGTGATCCTCAAGTGGTCAGGTTGACAATAAGGAATAACCAACACAGTGCTGTTCTTTGTCATCTTGACATCTAAATTCATTCACTTTTAATTATAACAATCCACTACTTCCTCTGTAAGCCTTATTTTAATCTCATAATTCAAAATGCATTTAGATCATCTCCGAAAATCTCCACAATTGTGTGAGGTTTTGTCACACAATAATTACAAAAGATTATAATTCTTCTGAGATTCAAGATAGATTCTTGAATCTCAGAAGTCCCTGTGAGTTTCTCAAAAAAATAAAAATAAAAAATCAAGTTAAAACTCTTGAATATAATGTGATTCAAATAAAGTATATCATTCCACCAGGGATGAGATGGGACGATAAGAAAAAAAAATGAGACAGGACCAAAGACAAAATGAAAGCCATCAAGACAAGCCTTAGAATAATCTGTACCAAATTGGGCATAGGAATCCCTGGCATTCTATCTTTTTCCCCAGAAGTACACATAGCTTTTTCTAATTTGGTTTTCCTCCTTGTCTGTAGCTTTATGCTGTGGAATTCTACAGTCATCACACCTCAGAAATTGTCTGCTTTCCACTACAATTTACCTAAAGGAATCATTTCCATACCTTTACAGGGACTCTTGACAGAATCTCACCTCTACCATATATTACTTGGACTTTCTGGAACCTTGGTATATGTGTTCATGACACCTTCACCGTTGCATCTATCATGCCTCAAATAATCCAGTATGGTAGGGATGATGCTGCCGTGTTCTGCTTCCAGATCATGATGTAGGTGGATCCTTTGGATCATAGTTGAATTGGCCTCTGTGGGCCTTCCAGGTAGATTCTGGAGAAATGGTTTCTTGTGTCACTGTTTTCCAACAGACAACTACTTTAGCAACATTCTCATTCGATGCTTCTTCTTTCAAGTGAATTTATATTTTAGCAACCTAGAGGCAATACATGGTGTATCTTGCCCTCAGGATCCTTGTGCCAATGCAGGGACACAGGCTTTTCTCTAATGTAGTTATTCTCTTTAAATATGACAGTTGCTTTTGTCCTCATCAGGTTATAATCAACTAAATATTTTCACCAGGCTTCCTGTTTTTCATCTTTTCCTCTCACTCTATTTCTCTGCCTCTCTCTACCTCTCACTCTCAATCTACACTAAATATGAGTGCTGAGAAATGAATCCACATATCTATGGTCACTTGATCTTTGACAAAGGCGATAAAACAATCCAGTGGGAGAAAGGTTGTATTTTAAACAAATGGTGATGGTTCCACTGGCAGACAGCATGTAGAAGAATGCAAATCGATCCATTCTTGTCTCCTTGTAGAAAGATCAAGTCAAAGTGGATCAAGAACCTCCACATAATACCAGATACCACTGTATATGAATAGAAGAGAAAGTGGGAAAGATCCTTGAACATATGGGTACAGGGGAAATTTTTGTTAACAAAAAACTAATGGCTTATGCTCTAAGATCAACGATAGACCAATAGGGCCTCACAAAATTGCAAAGCTTCTATAAGACAAAGGACAATGTCAATAGGACAAAACACCAACCAAAAAACCAGGAAAAAAGCTTTACCAACCCTAGATCTGATAGAAGACTAATATCCAATATATACAAATAACTCAAGAAGTTAGAAACCAGAGAAGCAAATAACCCTATTAAAAATGTGGTACAGAGCTAAACAAAGAATTCCCAACTGAGAAATATCAAATGGCCGAGAAGCACCTAAAGAATTGTTCAACATCCCTAGTCATCAGAGAAATGCAAAGCAAAACAACCTTGAGATTCCACCTCAAACCAGTCAGAATGAGTAAGATCAAAAACTCAGGTGACAGCAGATGCTGGCTAGTATGAGGAGAAAGAGGAACACTCCTCCATTGTTGGTGGGATTGCAAGCTAGTACAACCACTCTGGTTCCAGTGGTTCCTCAGAAAATTGGACATAGTATTACCTGAAGACCCAGCTATTCTACTCCTGGACACACACCCAAAAGATGTTCTAACATATAACAAGGACATGCAGTATTATGTTCAAAGCAGCCTTATTCATAATCTCCAGAAGCTGGAAAGAACCCAGATGTCCTTCAACAGAGGAATGGATACAGAAAATGTTGTACATTTACACAGTATCCCTCAACAGAAGAATGGATGCAAAAAATGTGGTATATCTACACAATGGAGTACTATTCAGCCATTAGAAACAATGAATTCATGAAATTCTTAGGCAAATGGATGGAGCTGGAGAACATCATACTAAGTGAGGTAACCCAGTCTCAAAAGATCTATCATGGTATGCACTCACTAATAAGTGGATATTAGCTTGGAAAACTGGAATATGCAAAACACAATCCACACTTCAAATGAGGTACAAGAAGAACGGAGGAGAGGCCCCTAGTTCTGGAAAGATCCAGTGTAGCAGTATAAGACAAAACCAGAACAGGGAAGTGGGAAGGGATGGGTGGGAGAACAGAGGGAGGGAAGGGGGCTTATGTGACTTTCGGGTAGTGGGGAACCAGAAAAGGGGAAATCATTTGAAATGTAAATAAAAAATATATCGAATAAAATTTAAAAAAAAAACAATGAATTCATGAAATACTAAGGCAAATGGATGGAACTAGAAAATACCATCCTGAGTGAGGTAAACAAATCACAAAATAAGAAATATGTTATGCACTCACTGATAAGTGGATATTAGCCCCCAAATCTCTGAATGTCCAAGATACAATTCACAGACCACATGGAGCTCAAGTAAAAGGAAGACCAAAGTGTGTGTGCTTCAGTCCTTAGAACAGTGAACAAAATGCTCAATGAAAGAAATATGGAGGCAAACTGTGGAGCAGAGACTGAAGAAAAGGACATCCAAAGACTTCCTTACCTGGTGATCCAGCCCATATACAGTCACCAAACCCAGACACTAGTGTGGATACCAAGAAGTGCTTGCTGACAGGAGCCTGATATAGCTGTCTCCTGAGAGCCTCTACTAAAGCCTGACAAATACAAAGGAGGATGCTCCCAGCCAATTATTGGACTGAGCACAGGCTTCCCAATGGCAGAGTTAGAGAAGAGACTGAAGCAGCTGAAGGGGTTTGCAACCTCATAGGACGAACAGCGATATCAACCAACCAGACCACCCAGAGCTCCCAGGGAGTAAACCACCAACCAAAAAGTACACATTGGAGGGACTCATGGCTCCAGCCACATATGTAGGAGAGGATGGCCTTGTCAGGCATCAATGGGAGGAAAGAGCTAGATGCCCGGGTGTAGGGGAATGCCAAAGTGGGGAGATGGAGTGAGTGAGTGTTTGGGAGGGGAGATGTAGTGGGTGAGTGGGTAGGTGGGAAACATCCTCATAGAAGGAGTGGGATGGGGCACGGGATAGCGGGGTTCCAGAGGGGAAACCCAGAAAAGGGATAACATTTGAAATGTAAATAAAGAAAATATCCAATAAAAAAAAAAGTGGTGACTAGTACACACGATCCAGCTGCCTGGTGCAATCCTGGATGGAAATTTTCTGTGTCAAACAAGTTAGTTAATTGCTTTTACATTCAGTCACACTCAGGCTCTCAGGACAAGAATAGAAAATAAGCAATATTCCTGAGTAGGAATATTCCCAGTTTTCAACAGAGTCCTGTTCTACTCTGAAATACATGGTGATTGCCTGCTCTCCAATTTCTATAAGCATTCTGGTCTTCCACACCCCTACCAGAATGGTACTGTAATCTCTGCTCATAGCAGTTTAAGATTTTCCTACAAATGGCCTCAAATTCTTCAATATTAGTCTCACAAAGCAGTATAAAGATGTGCAAACCACATGATCAAATTTATTAAAACATAAGCTATATTCTTCAGTATAGTTCTTTTGCATTTGCTTCTTTCTCCCTGATATCACAAAATACATGTAAAAGCAAATTGCTTTCTATATATTTATTTAGTTCATGACTCCATTCGTGGGATACTACCTCCATAATCAGGGTAGATCTTCACTGATCAGTTTTTGCAAAACACCCGTAAATATATCAAAAGGCTTCTTTACATTGTGATTCTAAATCCACTGAATTTGGTCATGAAAATTGACTATCATGAGTTATTTACATTTTAGACATTAAATATAGGTCATAGGTTCTCTCTTAACTCTATCAACTATTAATGTTGCTGTGTATAAGCTTTATAATACCATTGATCAATTTTTGCTTTTATTTCTAAGCTTTGAAAGCTATGCCCAAAAATTCAGTCATTACCTGTATGAACGTATTGAAGTTCTTCCCTCCCCTATAGTTTCCTACAATTGTTTAATAGATTTGAGACTCACATAGTTTCTCATCCATTGGAGTAGACTTTTTATACACAGTAAGAGAAAGTGTCACTTCCATCTTTAGTATGCCTCCTTGCATCATGTCAGAAATATTTTTATTTCTCCAAAGTATGTTAGAGACATTATTGAATATCAGTTGATTGAAGATATATAGGCTTACTTATGAATTTTCTATTGTAGTCTATTGGCATATGTCTATTTTCTTAGTGTAAAATATTCAGCATATAATTATATTAAAGTACTATTGGCTGAAGATATATCACAACATAAGAGAAAAGTCATACTTCAATCCCTGGGAGGAAACTAAGAGAAAAGTAATATCCTAAAATATTCTGGAGGTCATTTGGTCTCCTGTGTTCAATAACTTGAAAGGGAAGTTCCCATGTGCCTACCTGCAATGTTTTATCCAAATCTTCAGCTTAAAATCATTTGTAACCTATCCCTCTCTAGCCTCCACCACTATATTTTAATTTACTGTTTTCTGTTGTTGCTACAGGATATATGCTTATATTAAAAGATTTGCAATTAGATGAAAGAGAAATGCAACATCTATTTTTCTTTATCTTGGTTACCTCTTCTTTTTATGTTTTTCTTTCCTACTTCCATCCATTTATATGTAATTTAACAGATTTTATTCTTTCAATTTTTACATAGCTAAAAAAATTCCATAGTGTCTATGTACCAAATTTTAATATCCATTCATCAGTTGAACTACATCAAGTTACTGACATTTCTTAGATGTTGTGAACAGAGTAGAAATGAAGATAAATAAGCAAGAGTATGTCTTACATTAGAGTAAGCTATAGAACACTTATAGCATAATGCTGAGGTCATATGGTAGATAGACTTTTAGCTTTTTAAGAAGTCTACACACTGATTTCTAAGGAAGTAGATGTAACAGTTTGCAATTCTACCAGGAGTGAATAAGGAATGCATTTTCACAAAATGATTAGCAGAATTTATTGTTAGGGGCTTTGTTGATTTTTGCAATTTTGACTAAGATGAAAACTCAAACTTGTTTTGATTTGCATTTCCTTAATTGCTGGGGATGATGAAAGTATTTTTGAGATACTTATTAAATGCTTTTATTTTGAGTTTTGAGAATTCTCTGTTCAACATTCACAAGCCATTATTTAATTCAGTAATTTGTTTACGTCACGTTTTTTGAGTTCTTCATGTATTCTGGGTATTAATCTTTGTCAGATGCATAACTCAAAAAGACCTTTTCATGAGTGATGGGCTTTCTTTCATTCATTTTTTCTATTGTTAAGAAACCCTTTTTGTTTTCTGGGGGCCTATCTGTCAATAGAGAGATTGTGTTTATGGGCAAGTGGTATTTTATTCAGAATGGAATCTGCTATGCAGCTTCCTTTCATACACGTGATAGTGTACATACAGTATACTTCTAGCACTTTATCTGGGTTTCACTTTTGCCCCTTCATACATAGACAGTTATATTTTGTGTCAGGTTCAGATCTAATTTCATTCCTCTGTTTCTGGACATCCAGTTTTCTTGTACAATTTGTTGAAGATGGTTCTTTATCACAGTGTATGTTTCTGTTATCATTATTAAATATTAAATTGATATAGTTGTATGCAGTAATCCTTAAATCTCCTGTTTTTTTCATTGGTCTATATGTCTGTTTTTACTACTAGAGCTTCATAATGTATCATGATATCTGGAAGAGTTAATAACTTAAGAGTTGACATTTTTGCTCAGTATTGTTTTAGCTATCCACGGCATTTTGTGGGGATTTTGTGAATTTTGCCATAGATTTTTTTTCTATTTCTTTGAGGGATTTTGTGAATTTTACCATAGATTTTTTTCTATTTCTTTGAAATATTAGATGTTAGTTTTGAGTTTAGTTTGTTCCTTGTTTTCTGATATTTTAGTTGCATTATTGACTCATTGATTTGTGTTCTTTCCATTTTTTATTTATCTTTATAAATTTCCCTCTGAAGAAAGAATTTAATGCCTTCAAGAAGTTTTCTTGTATTGTGTTTTCATTCAGTCTTGAAACTTATATCTTTCTTGATTTCTTTGACCCATTAATCATTAAGTAATGAGTTGCATAATTTCCATGAGTTTGTGTACTCACTAGGGATTTCATTGTATTTGCTGTTAAATTTTATATCATTGTATTCAGATAGCGTATAACATGGAGTTATTTAAATTTTTACAGATTTTCTAGGATTTGTTTTGTGTTCCAATATCTGGTCTATTATAGAGATGCTTCTGTGTGCTGCTGAGTAGAATTTGTATTCTTTGGGGTTTTGTTGTAACATCCTAAATATAGTCATTAAGTCAATTTGATGTCATTGAATTCTTATTTTTCTTTCTTCTTTTTGTCCAGATGTTTGGTATGTTGAATAAATTAGAACATTGAGATCATCTGTTATTAGCAAATCCCCAACACATAGAAAACAAACTATTATTTCAGTTCAAAAGTGATATAGTAGAACACAGGAAAATTAATATATTTAGTGGTAATCATGCTTATAAAATAAACATTTTATGTTTGAATATAAAGCAGTTATTATGTGCATTGTGCGTTTATTTATGTGTGAATGTCAAATTATAGGAATGAATCATCACCCAGAAAAAAATTATTGAAAATGATGTTGAAGTGTTAATGATCTGTAATATAAGAAAATGAAATAGAAGTCATGTATTTTGCAACATCTTGAATTTTCATATATTGAAAATTCATAACAATGAAATCAAAGGGCCATTATAAATTCACTGACATTAGCACATAAGAGCATTGTTTCTGCATAGATCACTTTACATCTATCTGCTTATAAGTATACTATACCCAGTAGCACTTGTGAAAAAGGTGGCTATCAGGAACAACTGCTATTTTCTGCTCTCAATAATTTCACTTATATATGAAAAGGTTAGAATGCTGTCACTCTAATAACTGCCTTATGAAACTATCCCTTTTGCTTCAGGTACAAGAATATTAGGGATATACCAGAGTATATACTCATAAATAATGAAATAAAAAGACAGCACAAGTACTTATATTATTTCTAAAATAACATTCCTCCTTGGATAAGTCTAGGGTAGTACTTTTTACTGTGCAATTAACTCCTTTAATATATATCATAATATATATAATATAGATAGATGAAATTGAAAACAATGATATATAGATAAATGATAAACAGACAAAAAGATAGATATTGTCTATTTTTCTTGGACAGATAGATACTGTCTATTTTTCTTGAATGATCTCTAGGAATTTGTAACATTCAAGTAATTTGTTCATTTCACAAAGCTGGCCTATCATGTAAAGGTATCATAATGAATATTTATGGCAATTGTAATTCCTGCAAAATTTGTACCAATGTTTCTTCTTCTGTTTCAGATATTCCCATTTCTTCTTACTTTAACAAATTATTTTCTTTTATTTATTGCAATTCTCTCCTGTTTTTTATTTCCTACATTGAAAACTTATATCACTGATTTAGCATATTCTTTTTTCTCTGGTGTAGACTATTAAATACATAAACCCCAGTAAGTTGACCATGCTCCAGTGGAAGACAACACATCCAAGAATATTTTGGCAAAACAAATTAATGTTTATGGATTAAAATAAATGTAAAGTTTGAAAAGGGCAGTACACCTGGGAAGTGTTAGATAAGAAAGAATAGTAAATATAAGGAAGGTGCTTTGTACAAAACTGTCAAAGAAACTATTTTATACCCCGCCACACACACACATGCACACACTGTAGAATACTTTGACATATCCCTCACATATTAGCAGATAGTATTCCTATTCTGTTCAAATTTTTCATAATTTTCTGTTTTATTACTTATAAGCATTTAGAATATGTTGTTTGGTATGAAAATATTCAAAGAAATAACAAATTAGTGTTTGTGTGTGTGTGTGTGTGAGAGAGAGAGAAAGAGAGAGAGAGAGAGAGAGAGAGAGAGAACATGCACACAATATAGCGCTGTCACAGTGGGCATTTGGAAGCCAGAGGACAGTATTATGCAATCGCTTTTCTCAGTTCACCTCATATGAAGTTGAAATCCTGCCAGGCTTGCATAGCCAGTACCTTTATGCACTGAGCCAACTACCTGGTCCCAGGGATTTGGAGTTTTCTTTTTTTTTTTTTTTAATTTTTTTATTCGACATAATTTATTTACATTTCAAATGATTTCCCCTTTTCTAGCCCCCCCACTCCCCGAAAGTCCCGTAAGCCCCCTTCTCTTCCCCTGTCCTCCCATCCACCCCTTCCCACTTCCCCGTTCTGGTTTTGCTGAATACTGTTTCACTGAGTCTTTCCAGAACCAGGGGCCACTCCTCCTTTCTTCTTGTACCTCATTTGATGTGTGGATTATGTTTTGGGTATTCCAGTTTTCTAGGTTAATATCCACTTATTAGTGAGTGCATACCATTATTCACCTTTTGAGTCTGGGTTACCTCACTGAGTATGATATTCTCTAGCTCCATCCATTTGCCTAAGAATTTCATGAATTCGTTGTTTCTAATGGCTGAATAGTACTCCATTGTGTAGATATACCACATTTTTTGCATCCACTCTTCTGTTGAGGGATACCTGGGTTCTTTCCAGCATCTGGCAATTATAAATAGGGCTGCTATGAACATAGTAGAACATGTATCCTTATTACATGGTGGGGAGTCTTCTGGGTATATGCCCAGGAGTGGTATAGCAGGATCTTCTGGAAGTGAGGTGCCCAGTTTTCGGAGGAACCGCCAGACTGCTTTCCAGAGTGGTTGTACCAATTTGCAACCCCACCAGCAGTGGAGGAGTGTTCCTCTTTCTCCACACCCTCTCCAACACCTGCTGTCTCCTGAATTTTTAATCTTAGCCATTCTGACTGGTGTAAGATGAAATCTTAGGGTTGTTTTGATTTGCATTTCCCTAATGACTAATGAAGTTGAGCATTTTTTAAGATGCTTCTCCGCCATCTGAAGTTCTTCAGGTGAGAATTCTTTGTTTAACTCTGTACCCCATTTTTTAATAGGGTTGTTTGGTTTTCTGGAGTCTAACTTCTTGATTTCTTTATATATATTGGATATTAGCCCTCTATCTGATGTAGGATTGGTGAAGATCTTTTCCCAATTTGTTGGTTGCCGATTTGTCCTCTTGATGGTGTCCTTTGCCTTACAGAAACTTTGTAATTTTATGAGGTCCCATTTGTCAATTCTTGCTCTTAGAGCATACGCTATTGGTGTTCTGTTCAGAAACTTTCTCCCTGTACCGATGTCCTCAAGGGTCTTCCCCAGTTTCTTTTCTATTAGCTTCAGAGTGTCTGGCTTTATGTGGAGGTCCTTGATCCATTTGGATTTGAGCTTAGTACAAGGAGACAAGGATGGATCAATTCGCATTCTTCTGCATGCTGACCTCCAGGAGTTTTCTTTTTAATAAACTCCTATATCACTCCAGCTGGCCTTCAAGGTACTCTCCCTATTGCAGTCTCTGGGTTCCTGGGTTTACATGTGGGAACTACAAGTGGTTTTATTGGTTTTATTTTTTTATTGTCAACTATAATAAGTGTTCATTAGAAATTCTGAAATTAGAGATGGCATAAAAAATATAGGTTTTTGTATTGTGGGTAAATATACAATTTGGATTCTACAAATTTTTATCATTAAAAATGTATACATATGTATATGTATACAAATGTATATATAAGATACATATAAATGTATCTTAAAATTTATATCAAGACTAATATACATATTAAATTTTAAAAATCATTTAACAGGGCTCCTGAAGTTTTGTATAACCTCAATATGCATTTTATTAAAAAATTTTCCTATTTTGAGATGAGAAATTGCAAGATGGATTACATCATAGTTATAAAGGAAAGCTAAATATTAAAGGCTAAAATACATAATATTTCCAATATTTTGAGACAAAAGCAAGAAGACTTTTCTTACAATAGACCAGAACTGACCATGAGGAATGAGGAGTAGAGTATGTGCATGAGATCAGACAGCATTCCTAATGGTTCTTTGGAAATAATAACTGAGGTTGAAAGGAAACTCAATAATTTATCTCTAGAAGTACAAAACTAATTAACATTTCATGGCTAATCAGTGATTTCATTCTTGTGTTACAAGTAATGTTTTCACATTCTTACTTTTAATTAAATAAAATGGTTAAATAATTAAGCTATTAAAATAAATATTAAATTAATTTTAAAATGGGTTATTGTGTGCTTGCATGTATGCATGATATATGTGCATGAGTGTGCACATTGCAGTACACATGTAAAGATCAGAGATCTATTTTGTAGTATTAGTTCTCTCATATCACTTTTAGGTGGATTTAAAGTATTGAACTCAGGTAGACAGGCTTAAGTATTCTGTACATTTATCTACTAATGTAGAAGGAATGAGTCAGCATACCCTGACTGACAGCAAAATGTACAACAGCTGCATCCTTACTTTACAAACTTAAGATGTGCCTGGCACATGAAGACAATTGGCAATAGAGTGCATGATCTGGTCAGCCAATCAGATGGTGCCAGCAACAAGGGGTGAGATGTTGTAGATCAAGGGACATGGGTGGATGGTAAAAAGTCACTCCCCAATTCTGCAGAAATTAAGCTTGCTTCTGCGACTCACCTGACTCACAGAATTTGCTTCATTGATTCCTTGCCTTCTTGACACCTACCCCAAAGGACCATCCCACGGGGCTGAGGGGTATGAGAACACACTAAGTCATTTCATAGTTTCTAAGTTATTTCTTGAAAAGATTCAACTTATAGTGATTGACAGGAGAAATGAGACATTTCCTCAAGGAGAATTTTTAGCAACAAGCATTTTTTGAGGCTCACTGAATCATTTCAACAAGATGTTATTAAATTTATACCTCATATGTTTTAAATGATGCATACTAATTTCCTCTGTTTGAGTAGAAGCATCATTTCTCTTCATGGATACATTACTTCACACACATTGATATACTTGATTCAGTCAACATATTTCAAATACATATCCTTAGCTGAAGATTATGTTTCCTCGGAGATAAAGAAATTGTGCATACTTTATCTTATAACCCAATACTTGTGTAACCTGTGGGCTACATATTGCATACTTAACATAGTCTAATGAATTTACAGAAACATGTTAATCAATTGTATGTAAAAAAATCATTGATTCATACTTTTATCTTTACATACACTGAGCATTTAGAAAGTACTAATATATGTTATCATATGTTAGTCAATATTTGTATGTATATATAAGCACTCATATTTAAATTAAAGCAAAAAAGTGAAATATTATTTTCTTTTATTTTTTATTTTGTTACAGTGTTAGTTATCAAATCCCAGGACCTCGGGCCTAATAAAGAAATGCTCCATTTCTAAGATATGTTCCTAAACAAATACCAAGGACTTCTGATACCACTTGTCTTTGAAAGTGAAGATGATATTATGGAGGCAACGTCCAGACTTACAAGATTTCATCCTTGGAACAATTGACAGTAAACAAATTCAACAGATATCTGTACGTGGTGACAAGCAACTTTTGTTTTGCTTTTTGTGTTATTGATGAAATTGCAGTTAGTTGATCCAGTCATTTGGGGTTTACTGTTCAGAGTACACAGAAATAGGATCTTGACAGTATCACCTTGTGGATTTTTCTGGCAGAGGCATGTTTGACTGATATGGGTGAGGATCCTGGCTTGATATGGAGTTTTGAAGATGAAATACCTACCAAAACCTCAAGAATGTTCTGGAAAACATGCCACTAGCAGATAAAGGCTACCCAAGAGAAGCTGCCCAGAAGGATAACATGCAGGAGTGAAGCAAATTATGCAAATATTGAGTGTCAATGTCTGACCCAACATTGTGATAAAGAATGATAGGAGCAAAGGCTTAAGCCTGCTCAACTCTTGCTGAAGCAGACGACAGGGCTAAGTCAACAAGAGCTATCATTTACAGCAGAGCAGTTTGCCAGGAGCAGAGAGGGCAGAGATGCTCCGTCATCATCAAGGTCATCTAGCACAATTTGGCACGTGGACCCCAGAGTAGACCGAGACAGTCAAGAATTAGGTGGTGTTACTACCAAAGAAGACAATCTGTATATAAAGTTAAAAGAAATGGCGAAGAAGGTGTGCCTCTTCATATTTAAAGAAAAATGAATGCAGAAAGAGCAGCCGAAACTTTCTGGGATGGAAATTGGGAGACACAGAAACCGAAAGCCGTCTTTCAGGAGATGAACACTAAATGATTCCAGTTGAGTCTGACTCAGGATGCCAGTGCTGAGATTCTCCCCTTCCTAACACACTTCCGTTTCGCTAAGATTCCCATTACTTTGGCAGTCACCTGACTCATTTCTAGGCTTTCCTTAAGGGTAGCTCTTAGAAAGCACTAACATGGAAACATTTCCTTATAGCGTACGTAAATAAGGAGCACAAAGATGGTAGTGAGGGAAAATTTTTCAAATATGTTTGCTTTGTTTTGTTTTCTCCCTTTAATCAAAAATAGATTTAGTTTCTCACATAATATATCCTGCATATGGTTTTCCATCACTCTACTCCTCCGATCCTCTCTGCACCTCTCCTCCTAGCTGGATCCACCACTTTTCTGTCTCTCATAAGAAAACAAACAGGCTTCAACAGACAAAAATAAAATAAAATAAAAACACATTGTGATTGAACAACAAACAATAACAACAAACAAAAAATAAGAATAACCAAAGGAAAAGATCCCAATATCAGGCAAAAAGGCACAAGAAACAAATATAGACACAGAGACCCACTTGGTCTCCTCATAAAATGCTAAAATGGTAAAAGTAGAGAAGAAAAAATGTGCAAATAAATAAAAATGAAATAAGAATATATATGCATATATATATATATATATATATATTTTTTTTTAAGGGAGATCCTTAGAGTAACATTATGAGTCTCCATAACATTGGCACCATTGACCTTCTCACCTGGTTGGACGTCTACTGCTGGACATGCAGCCTACCTTCAAGAGTAGTTTGTTTCCCCAGTGGAACTCCCTTAGAGAAAACCTAAAGTTTCATTAGCAAATGGTTATCAACTGTACTTTGTCTCTGGCTTAGGGATCAGCTATGTGTTCGTGGCTCCATTGAGTGTACGACCCCATCTGGTCCAGTTCTCTGCAGGCGTAGTGCTCTAGCCTCTGTGAGTTCATATATGCATTGATCCTGATGATTGAGAGAACCTTACTTTCACGGTGTGCAATGGATGAGTGTTCCCCTTACTCTACATCCTCACCAGCATAAGTCATCATTTATCTCATTAATCTTTGTCATTCCGATTGGTGTCACGCATTATACCATGAAACCAAGGCAATTGCCCGCTTTGTTCTATTGAGAAACCAGAGATCATGATCAACCTAGCAACATGAAGTGGTGGATGAGTATGTGAGCTGATAGGCACAGAAGTCATGAACCCCCACAGTTGACTCCCAGAAGTGTTGGTTACTATATGTCCCTGTACAGTCTCACCACTCTAGGAACTTCCTTTGTTCTTTGTGCTGTGCCATGTAAGAGTGGGTCAGACTCAGAGGAACTCAACAACTAAAGGAACATTTTAATAAAAGACAGAAAAATATAATAAACCCCTTATGTCATGCCTCAATGAGGAAGTATACATGAAGTAAAGAGATCCAACCCTTACCTTAAACAACACAACCGTAGCAAAAATATATGAAACAATTATTTTTAGATATTGGGCAACAGAAAACACAGGAGTCAGACACTGGCAGGTGGAAATAGATAATTGTACTATTCACTTCCTAGAGGCAAACTTACAGCAACAGCTTAGAAGGGCAATGGAAACACAAGGCAGCTGTGAATGAGAGAGAAGAGAGAAGTGAACTGAGAGCAGGTGCTATGGTTCAGTTACATAAGATAATTAGACAAAAGACATCACCAAAGAGTCTTACTTTTCTAGAGGTGATAAATTAACCATCCGCTAAGAACTGTTCTGAGCACACAGAAAGGCAAGCTTTTAAAGGATCAAACAAAACTGATAGAACCCTGTGTTCTTCAAAGGGGCTCAACAAAATCCCACACATAGTAATAAGAAGTCAGTGTTTTTATATAAAAAGAATGAGGAGTCATAGCTCTACCAGATGACGGAAGATCAGAATCACTGTTGATATCCTTAAATTTCGTCCAGGCAAAATAATAAAACTCAAAGGAAGACGTTAATATTTTCAATATAGTACCTTAGTCATCATTGTAAGGAGAGAGAGAGAGAGAGAGAGAGACAGAGAGAGAGAGAGAGACAGAGACAGAGAGACAGAGAGGGAGAAGGAGAGGGAGGGGGATGGGGAGAGGGAGGGGGAGAGAGGGGAGACATGGGGAGGGGGAGAGGGAGATAGGGCAAGAGAGTGGGGGAGAAAGAGAGATGGGGTGGGGGGAGAGAGAGGGAGAGAGGGAGAGAGGGAGAGAGAGAGAGAGAGAGAGAGAGAGAGAGAGAGAGAGAGAGAGAGAGAGAGAGCCTACTATATGAGAAAACTGAGTAAAAACAGGAAAAAAAACCCACTAATTATACCATGAAATACTCCAAGTTACTGAGCTATCCTCACCCAGACAATATGGAGAACAAACTATGCCAACATCTAGGATTGCAGGGATGGTCTCTTTATCTCTGTTGATTAAGGAATTAAAAGGTAGGAAAGGTGTATTAGCAGAACTCTAAGGGTTCCCAGCTCAGCCATCATATGATACTAAGAAAATTAGGACACATTTTGGGGTTTTAAGTCTCATCAATAAAATAATTTCTGAGGAGATACAAACAAAATTAAAGGCAAAGAATAGACTCCTACTTCTGCCTAAAGCTTCATGAGAATTTATTAGAGTTTAAAAAGAAAATCAAAGAGCAGGCAAGCTGTAAGTGTCACAACAGCCCGGAGGAGAATAGCAAAGATAAGTTGGCAAGGTTAGCCACAGGGTGGCAGGGAGCTGTACAGCAAAGAGGAGGGGTTAGAAATAGAGCAAGAAAGCCCAAAGCATTAATTAGAAAGTTTAAAATTATATGCAGGCTCTGGCCAGAATCTGAAAAACAAGGCAAGAAAGAACAAAAGGAACAACTATGACCTTTAGAGTCAGGTCTCAGAAAGGAAGGCAGACCCTGCAGAACCTCCTGGTAGCTCAGCTTGTAGAGATTACAGTAGGGCACAGGGATTCTGGGAGGGGAAAAGCATATTATCATAAGGCTAGGATGATGTCCTAGCTAAGTCCCTGACCTGTACTACTGGATTGATCCTTTGGAGAGGAGACAAGGGCTTGTCTCCACCTAGAGGTAGATTCCATTTACAACAGCTAAGAAATGCAGACCCGAATTTCCTACACTTCTAAATGTCTGTCTAGTTAAAGCACAAAATAAGTATCAGTACCACGTGGGACATTTATACCCTTCCCTCTGATCCTCACAGATCAGGGGATACTTCAGAAGAGGTGGCATAAGGATTGTAAGAGCCAGAGGTTAGTAATGATTGCTGTGTAGTATCTTCTATATATAAAAGGATCACTGTACTTATAAACTCACAGTGGCTATGGCTGTCTGCATAAGACCAGTGCAAGATTAAGCCAAGATTCTATTATAGATGCATGGGGGAGGAACTCACAAGGCCCTGCTCCTAGATGAAAGTCATTGGAAGGCGCTGGCTGCTGTGGGAAGGTCATTGTTTTCCATCACTGTGGTCTATTATAGGTAAGCTATGCTCCAATGGATGACCCTACACATGCACAGGCAGACAACTTTATTAAAGAACAACTTTATTTTATAAAGAACAGGATAGGAAAATGAGAGAAGTGTGGGGGATCTGTGAGAAGATGGAGGACAGTGAGAATGATTAGAGTACATTGTACATGCGTATTAAAGTCTCAAAACAATAAAAATGCACACAGGATAAGAACTGAAACCTCTAGACAGCAGGGTGCAAGGGGTTTGTAAGAAACTAAGCAAGAACTCGCCCTTGTGCTATGTGAGATTCATCCCAACACTACAGGGTTGGAAGATCCTGCACTGAGGACTATTTCAGAACATTCCCTATACATCTCTTGATCTGTAGCCCCCCGCTTTATAAAAATAAACAAGAATATTATAAAATATAGAACTATCAGTACATCAGTCTAAAATGCATTTTCCTAGAGTAATAAGTATGAAGATGGATACTAAAACATGCATTATCTCAAGTATAATTGTTCTTTGGATACTAAAAGAACAAAAAAAAATAGATTGTCAACTTTGTTTCCATAGTATCAAAACATTACATTTTAATTTAATTTTTTGGAAAACTGTATACAAATTTGGAACTTCTTAAAACAAAATACTTAGCTATTATTCATCAGTAAATTATAATATTTGCAATCTTTGGAATCAACTAATTTAAAAATGTCATATGAATATTCAAAACAATGATGGCAATTCTATGTGGCACTGTGTTCGCTTCTGTGAAGCTATCAGAAATGCAATCCATTAAGACACATGCCAGAATTGCCCATCTGAACTTATCAGAACACATAAATTTTCCTAATTCACACAGTCACTCATTGTCCAACCTAAGCTTTCATATACATGCTTTAAATAGAACCTAGCTCTTATACAAGTATAGTAAGCACTTTTTCTTAACTGCTGTACAGTCTCTCCAGCCTTTATTTTAATAAGTTTGTATTCAGTGTCAGCACAGAAAAATAGCATAATAACTGAAAAGTATAGTCTATCAAACAAATTATGGTAAAAATTTCTTGTCACAATTAAAAATAAATCGGGGAGTCCTTTTCTAAGAAATTATATATTTGAAGTTGCTCTTCTACAAGTATTTTTTAAAAATTCATGACTCGTGTAAATTTTTACTATATAATTTTGTATTTTTTTCTCATGAGTAGACTCTAGTTTACAAAAGGTTGGAGTCTTATCAAAATGCAAATGATAAACCACCCAATTAGCAATAACTAAATTTTTTTCCACCTTGTGGAAAAACTCACAAATGAACATAAGCATGTGCTCCTCATGAAATCCACAGAGGCGTGTCTTTCATAGACATTATTTTATGCCTGTGAAGCTGTGACTCTTTGTTGGTAATATGTATGAAAAGTTCTCTCCTATGTGTATTCTTGACTTCAGATGAATACTTATGCTGTAGATCAAACCATGCCAATGTATGTTAAGTTGCTGGGTTTCTTTACTTTGTAGCTGCTTTCACAGTGATGAGAATGAAATTTTGGGGGCAAACTTTATTATACAGAGGAGACTTTGGGGGTCTTCCTTTCCTCCGTTTTTGTTTGCTTGCTTTTGTTTACTATTTTTATGAAGGTTAAACTGCTGCTTCCATTAAGCATATTTCCAGGCTATATAGTCATAGATTTATTATCCCAGGGTCATAATTGGCTACAGCAAGTGAAGGACCTGAATGTAGGAGGTCATGTGGATAGACAATGGGCACTTTTTCATCTATTTCTTTTTTATTATTTACTTGAAACTGTTCTTAGTTGTGTGAGTCCTCTGTCATTATGCTCCCAAATTTAAAATTGAATTTGCTTTCAAAATATATATAATTACTTAACTAAATCTTGTGACTCAAGAATCTGTGTGGATGTCCTTGCACAGAATTTTCATGTGCTGGCCTTTGTCCTTTGTTTCTTTGTTAAAAATAACTTTGTTTTATTCTTTCGGAAATATCTGCTTTTATTCTAGGGTCATAAATAATCTCTTTGACGAGTTGCTATGTGTGGGAAAACTCTGCTCAATAAGGTTGAAGTCTACCATTGATGTGATAGCCTTCTGGGCTCACCGAATAATGCAGGACTCCTTTGTTAGCAGAGTTTCTTCTTCTCTGACTTCATCTTGGTTATTCTAAGCCCCTATCCTCATCTCTACCTGAGGAATGTCACATAGCTTCAATAAATTTACAGGATCAATTTTCTTTCTTCTGAGAAAAACCTGTTCAGCCATCACAAGAGATTCCTGAAATCTGAATGCTAATGAGTCATTCCAGGTACCCCAGTGCCTCAGCCAATGATATTTGCCCACTCTGGATGTCCCTACCCTCAGTTCTCCAAAACATTATAAGCCTTCAGTCATCTTAAGGTGATCTGCCTATTGATTGCTGATCTGGGCGTGGTTCATTCACCATATGTACTCACAGGGCTTTCAAACCCCCTGTTCAACATCTCTGCTCCCATTTGCACTTGCAGAGCAAATTGGCCAAGGATCCATGAGAACTGGGAGAGCCACAGTTATATGCTGACTTTCTCGCGTGTATAACCCACTTTTATGAAGTTTCTAAGACAAATGATCACTTATTTTCCATATCTAATGGTACTTAGATGCAATTAAAATGTCCCATATCTGCGGGGAGTGGGGACCCAGAAAAAGGGAAATCATTTGAAATGTAAATAAAAAATATATCAATAAAATAAAATAAAATAAATAAATAAATAAATAAATAATTTTTTAAAAAAAGAACTTGAGGTGGAAATTTAAAAAGAAAGAAAGGATAAAAACATGATGCAGCTATAAAAAATGTCCCATATCTTGTGCAACATCTTTAGTTAATAGAGGATTTTCCAGATATTAACATGGGACCTGATTATATTCAGGTGGATGCTGCTGCAGCAGCAGCAGTAGCAGCAACAGAAGAAAGAAGGAGAAGAAGAAGGAGAAGAAGGAGAGGGAGAGGGAGAAGAAGGAGAAGGAGAGGAAGAGGGAGGAGAGGGAGAGGGAGGAGAGGAAGAAGAGGAAGAAGAAGGAGGAGGAGGAGGAGGAGGAGGAGGAGGAGGAGGAGGAGGAGGAGGAGAAGAAGAAGAAGAAGAAGAAGAAGAAGAAGAAGAAGAAGAAGAAGAAGAAGAAGAAGAAGAAGAAGAAGAAGAAGAAGAAGAAGAAGAAGTCGAAGAAGTCTTTTATCTTTTATCTTGGAGTACAATTCTGTCTCCTCAGTTGTAAACTGTTATAATTTTGTAAGGTAAAGAATTGCTTCAAATGGAGTTATAGTCAGTGGCTCAATTTTAACTAGATCCCATGAATAAAAATTGTTGTAGTAGTTCTGACTGACTTACAATATAAAGTGAGCTATGACTACAAAATTAATTATCAAAAGGGTCCTCAAATTGGGGGAGAGGGGAGGACTTGAACAAAAGAGTTGTTCTACATAATGTAAATAGAATTTTTAAATCTCTAATATAGAAATTTTGAAAGTGAAAAGCAGCTTCCTGAGAGAATGTATACTTCATTTTGGCTCTTTATGAAAAGTTGTAAGGGTTGAGAAGGCCTGTAATTCCTAGTCTTTGACAAGATTGCTCAGGAAGAAGTGACTGAGTTTCTTCTCAGGGCACTCTCAACAGCGTCTCTTATTCCTCTACATGGTACCAGTATTAAGCACAATGAATGAGAAAGAAATAGGGATTTTTAAAATAGTGCCTGTCATTTTCTCAAGTATGTTGAGCCTTATCCAGCTGAATAGTTATTGGTCTTATATAATATTAGCTATTTTGACAGAAATAGAAAAAGAAACAGTATTGTTCCTCAGATGGACATGTTGAGCAGATATGAACTTAACTCGCATCTTTCAGTATTTCCTAGCAATAAAGCAGAAAAGAAATGTTTATGCCATCCTTACACACCAACACAAATATTCCTAGAATCAGGCATATGACTCGGCAATGAAACCTTGAATCACCAGGAAGAATACACAGAACACTGACAAAAACAATGTCAAGTGTAGTAAGTAGGTCTGGGTCTCAGAGAGAAAGCTTCATGCCTTAGAGCTTTTGGTCACTGTGAGAGATGCTGGGGCCTATGGGCAAGTCAAAAAACCAGACGCATTGGCTGATAGAGCTATGATAAGACTGTCAGCCACGGAAGTTGCCATGCTCCACCCTACACTATTGGACCATTGGCAAAGACAAACTGAATAAGAAATGTGAGTCTTCATTGGAAAACTGATTTTAATAAATCAATCAAATAATTCTGACTTAAAACAAGAATGTGAAAAGCACTCATTCTTGATTTCTACCTTCACTATATAGAGGAGGAAATCAACAATTTGCTTCCAACAAAGCTAAAATTCTGAGATGCAGACTTAGCCCAACCACTAAAAATCAACTCTGCTTAGGAGCTGGAGTAATGTAAAAAGGACTCAGTAATAACTCACCCTTGGGTCTAATTTCAAGTTTGAGTTGGAAAAACTGACACTGGCCATTCTTCCCTTAAGAAGCATGGGATTTGCAAAATCAGCAGAAAAGAAAGGGCTAACCTAACTCTCAAGCTGTGTATGGAGACAATATTTTAAAAAGCCAAGGAATGTTAGCGGGTAGTTATTAACACTAGTTTTATTTCCTTGTGTCACTAAAATGATATAGGGCTCTCAGCTCCCTTCCTATTCATACTTTTATCCCAGGAAACCATATAGCCCTTAGGCATTAACACTTTTTAATGGACTGGAGATAATCCATTGAAACACAAGAGGTACTAATTTATCTTAGTGCTATCAGTTATAAAGAACATATCCTGTCTTCTAATCTTTCAACATCCTCAAAGGGTCTTTAGCTACAATTTCTAAGTGTATCAATCATATTCATAGTGAGCTTTCTCTTAAGACAAGGACCAAGTCCTTGACTCGCTCTCTGATTTTACACCTTCTAAGTATGCAGTGGTGTCACTTTTGATACAGTTCCACAATGATAATAGAATAGTAATCTAATAAGAACCTTAATACTAAAGGCCATAAGTAGGTTTTTCACAGCCAAGAAACACATGCAGTATTATCCTGTGCTCATTAGTGATGATAGAAATGAAAACTGAAATAAAAAGACATAGCTCCAATGACACACCGATGTGATAACACTTTTAAAACCTGACACTTCCATGTGTCAGTGACAAGGAGAAGCAGATCTTGCTGATTCATACTAAGATTGAGAGGGAATAGGGAGACTTGCGCCAATGTTGAACTCATTTCAAGCATTGCAGTTCTAACCTGGGCACTGGAGAGAGGCAGGCTCCTACACATCTTGACAGTGCTGCAGTGACCAAGTAGGATTTTCAGTGGTAATGTTGATATCTCAGTATCAATTTCTGACTGTATGGAGGTGTCAACTCATTGTAAACTATAAATAGAAGGGGGAATTTTGGACATCAGCTGTAAGATAAGAGAACAGATCATCCCTGCGTCTCCGTAATGCCCAGAGGAGCGACATCATGCTTCTCTCTCTACTCACTCCTCTCTCCCCAGATCCAGAAACCAGTGGTCACTCATACATTTCAGATGAAGGAACTAGCTCTACATGTCATTTATTTTCCTCAGATTAAGTCTTCAATTGTCTTTCCCTGTCTAAAAGACATAGTGAAACCGCAGTTTCCACATTAGATCCAACTCAAGCTCTGATTCCCAGCCTTTGCCTACTGATGATTTCTGCATTCACAAAGTTGCCATATTTCTCTTTGTTTTCTCTTGTGATTCCATAAAGACTCACAATCTGGAATACACAAAGGTATTTTATTTTATTTTATTTTATTTTATTTATTTTATTTTATTTTATTTGGTTAGCTATTATAGAATCGCCCTTTCTACTTCATATTGGGCTTAAGGACTGCAAAGGTAAATAGCACATATAGAGTTTGTGTCACATAGAATTCAACGACTACACTGACTGAATGAATGATTGTCATCATCTTGTATCCATAAAAAGAGAGAATATCTTTTTTTTTTTTTTTACTAATAATTACCTTTCATCTAAAGGACGGATCATAGAGCATGTGGTGGCCTGATAGTTTGATCCTTGCCTTGGATAGGGGAAAAGAAAAACAATTCTGGAAATTGGATGGATAAATGGAGTAGAAGACACAGCATTGTCACTCAAAAGGCACACCATCTTATTTCTAAGAAATCCTGTAAATGCTTTCTAAAACCTGCCAAGAGCAGCATACAGCAGAAAGCAGCAAGCACAGCAAAGAGTTGTGTGGACTTCATGTATGAGCAGGAGTGTTTAGAAAACCTGCTGCATGCTTTCTCACATAGACTCACATGACCATATTCAATGAATGTAGGTCTATATTAATAAGTTCTAATTCCATTTTCATGACACACGCATATATACATCACTCAAATCAGTATTGAGAAAGCAGAAAGATGGGGGTATCAGTAAGGGAGGGAAAAGTAGGTGATGCAAATATTATCAAAGCAGAAAGATGGGGGTATCAGTAGGTGATGCAAATATTATCAAAGTGCAATAATATATATTATATATGTCATAATGGAACCCATATTTTATACATTAAAATTTTCATTAAAATATGTAATTTTTTGAAAGAAAGTTGCTTTGTCTGGTTGAAAAAATGATAATATTTCTTCTAGTTTGCTGTAGATACACTGGCATGTGGCTTAAAAGATAGAATACATGTGGGATTTCAGCTTCTCACTCTCTTCTCTGTGAAATGGTATAAGCAAGGCATCCCTGGACACTACCCTGGTCTTCAGAGGGAAGGGCCATGTTATACATGTGGACTCCTTTGATGGCTCCTAATGGCAGGGGTTGATCACCAAACTTCAGCTCATGCACTGAAGCTCATGCACTTAGACATTCCTTGCCATTTCCTCTAAAGTTTGCACAATTATTTCCCAGTGTTGTCCTTCTGTCTGGGAACCACACAACCCCTTCTTAGATCCAACAACTTCAACTCAGTTTTTGGGTTTTTCCTAAGCTTTCCAATCTCTAAGGAACAATATGAACCATGTGCCCTTTACAAAATATCCATGGACCCTCATTTGAAACTATATCATAACCATTTCCCTTTAATACTAATATATTTATTTTAGATTTTCTACAGTTTATTAATATCTCAAAAATGTGTTACTTTCATTTCCCCAGGGTTTTTATAATAGTCATGAAGATAATGAGGTTTAGCATAATGTTTCTTACATTTCCAAACATCTTTAATTCCAAGCCAAAGACTTCACTTTACTGCTTTTCTGAGAAATCTGTAGGTCAAACTCTTGTGCCTCTTCTAGTTTGGAATGGTTGTCAAAAATCTCCTCGCTTTGACTTGTTACTTTACCAATTCAGCTACACTGAACTTTCCACACATGCCTTCATGTCATCTTTCTCTGTACATGTCTGTTTCTATTTTCAAATTTCTCCTTTGTAAGAAAGAGGAACACTCCTCCACTGCTGGTGGGGTTGCAAATTGGTACAACCACTCTGGAAATCAGTCTGGCGGTTCCTCCGAAAACTGGGCACCTCACTTCCAGAAGATCCTGCGATACCACTCCTGGGCATATACCCAGAAGACTCCCTACCATGTAATAAGGATACATGTTCTACTATGTTCATAGCAGCCCTATTTATAATTGCCAGATGTTGTAAACAACCCAGGTATCCCTCAACAGAAGAGTGGATGCAAAAAATGTGGTATATCTACACAATGGAGTACTATTCAGCCATTAGAAACAACGAATTCATGAAATTCTTAGGCAAATGGATGGAGCTAGAGAATATCATACTCAGTGAGGTAACCCAGACTCAAAAGGTGAATCATGGTATGCACTCACTAATAAGTGGATATTAACCTAGAAAACTGGAATACCCAAAACATAATCCACACATCAAATGAGGTATAAGAAGAAAGGAGGAGTGGCCCCTGGTTCTGGAAAGACTCAGTGAAACAGTATTCAGCAAAACCAGAACGGGGAAGTGGGAAGGGGTGGGTGGGAGGACAGGGGAAGAGAAGGGGGCTTACATGACTTTCGGGGAGTGGGGGGGCTAGAAAAGGGGAAATCATTTGAAATGTAAATAAATTATATCGAATAAAAAAAATTTTAAAAAAATTTCTCCTTTGTAAAGGGATGCAGCTAAAACTGTGTAGCAGCAGCACATGCAGTTGACAGAACTTCATTTCTAAGTAAAACCACAGTCTATATAATTGGGAGTCTAGACTTCTAACCTATATTCACTTGATTTTATGTGTGATTTGGGCCCTACCACTAATCATACTTTGGTATCACTACCCTAACACAATGTCTTGGCCGGCAACCAAGTCTCACTCTTTTATATGTCTCAACACAGTGATTTGATGAGCTTAGCTTGTTATTTGTTAGCTGTTATTTTCTGCAAAAGAACTCTCATCGTGCATTCCCTCTTAGTTCTTATAATTTTATATTTTATGAACCAAAGATTTTATTTTTCAAAAGATTTTAAAATAGATTTAAGCACAGATATCAGAGTGTTACTGAGAGATATAAGAAGACATAGCCAGTGTGGGTTTCTCAAGAGAGACAGATATTTTATCTATAATCATAGGTTTTCCTTTCTCCTCAGCCCACACAGAACAGCAAGGGTTACACTGTTTTGTTTTCAAGTATACACTGAATGTTTTTCACCTCTGCAAACACGAAACAAAGAGCTAGGAGGTATTTATTCAATGAATAAAACATGTTCAACTATTTGTGTTTTTATTTTTAACCTGTTAGCATTCTTGTATATTTGCTCACTGAAGTTTAAATTTTTCATATTATGCTTGGACATTTACCTTTATGCCTTTATGGTTCACATGCTGGTAGGATTATTTAATTATGTTTTAGGAGATATATTTTTATCTTTTTATTTTCTATATTCTTTGTTTACATTCCGAATGCTTTCCCATTTACCAGTTCCCCCCTACCTATCGGTCTCATAAGCCCTCTGCCCATATCCCAATCACCCCCTCCCATTTCTCTGTTCTGATACTCTCCTACAATGCTAGATCAATTCTTTTCAGAACCAGGGCCCTCTCCTTCCTTCTTCTTGGGAATGATTTGATATTCTAATTGTGTCTTGAGAATTTAGAGCTTCTGTGTTAATTAATATCCACTTATCAGTGAGTGCATTCCATGTGTGTTCTTTTGTGATTGGGTTACTCACTTAGGATGATATTTTCCAGTTCCAACCATTTGCCTAAGAATTTCATGAATTCATTATATTTTATTGCTGAGTAGTATTCCATTGTGTAAATATACCACATTTTCTATATGCATTCCTCCACTGATGGACATCTGAGTTCTTTCCAGCTTCTGGCTATTATAAATAAGGCTGCTATGAACATGGTGGAGCATTTGTCCTTATTCCATGTCTGGGAATCATCTGGGTATATGCCCAGGAGAGGTATAGCAGGGACCTCCGGAAGTGTCATGTGCAATTTTCTGAGAAACACCCAGACTGATTTCCATAGTGGTTGTAACATCTTGCAATCCCACCAGCAGTGGAGGAGTGTTCCTCTTTCTCCACATCCTCACCAACACCTGCTGTCTCCTGAGTTTTTAAACTTAGCCATTCTGACTGGTGTGAGGTGAAATCTCAGGATTTGTATTTCCCTAATGATTAATGATGCTGAACATTTCTTAAGGTACTTCTCAGCTATTCGAAGCTCTTCAGGTGAAAATTCTTTGTTTAGCTCTGTATCCCATTTTTAATGGGGTTATTTGGTTCTCTGGGATCTAACCTCTTGACTTCTTTTTATATATTGGATATTTGCCCTCTATTGGATTTAGGGTTGGTAAAGATCCTTCCCCAATTTGTTGGTTGCCATTTTGTCCTCTTGACAGTGTCCTTTGCCTTACAGAAACTTTATAATTTTATGAGGTCCCATTTGTCAATTCTTGATCTTAGAGCCTAAGCTATTGGTGTTTTGTTCAGGAAAATTTCCCCTGTGCCCATGTCCTCAAGGGTTTTCCCTAGTTTCCTTTGTATTAGTTTCAGTGTGTCTGGCTTTATGTGGAGGTCCTTGGAGTTGAGCTTAGTACAAGGAGATAAGAATGGAACAATTTGCATTCTTCTGTATGCTGACCTCCAATTGAACTAGCACCATTTGTTGAAAAGGCTATCTTTTTTCCACTGTATGTTTTCAGCTACTTTGTCAAAGATCAAGTAACCATAGCTGTGTGGGTTCATTTCTGGGTCTTCAATCCTATTCCATTGATCCACTTGCCTGTCACTGTACAAATACCATGCAATTTTTAACACTATTGCTTTGTAGTAAAGTTTGAGGTTTGGGATACTGATTTCCCCAGAATTTCTTTTGTTGTTGAGAATAGTTTTAGGTATCCTGGGTTTTTTGTTATTCCAGATGAATTTCAGAATTGCTCTTATTAATTCTATGAAGAACTGAGTTGGGATTTTTATGGAGATTGAATTGAATCTGTAGATTGCTTTTGGCAAGATGGACATTTTAACTATATTAATCCTGCCAATCCACGAACATGGAAGATTTTTCCATTTTCTGAGGTCTTCTTCGATTTTCATTTTCAGAGACCTGAAGTTCTTGCTGTATAGATCTTTCACTTTTTTGGTTGGAGTCACACCAAGATATTTTATGTTGTTTGTGGATATTGTGAAGGGTGTCATTTCCCTAATTTCTTTCTCAGCCTGCTTATGTTTTGAGTATAGGAAGGCTACTGATTTGCTTGAGTTGATTTTATAACCTGCCACTTTGCTGAAGTTGTTTATCAGCTGTAGGAGGTCTCTAGTGGAGTTTTTTGGGTCACTTAGGTAGACTATCATATCATCTGCAAATAGTGATAATTTGACTTCTTCCTTTCCAATTTGTATCCTTTGACCTCCTTATGTTGTCTAATTGCTCTAGGTAGTACCTCAGGTACTATATTGAAAAGATATGGAGAGAGGGGGCAGTCTTGTCTAGTCCCTGATTTTAGTGGGATTGCTTCAAGTTTCTCTCCATTTAGTTTGATGTTGGCTACCTGTTTGCTGTATATTACTTTTACTATGTTTAGGTATCAGCCTTGAATTCCTGTTCTTTCCAATACTTTTAGCATGAAAGGATGCTGGATTTTTTCAAATGCTTTTTCAGCATCTAATTAAATAACCCTGTGTTTTTTTTCTTTGAGTTTGTTTATGTAGTGGATAGCATTTATGGATTTCCTTATATGAATTATCTTCTTAGTGAACCATCCCTGCATACCTGGGATGAAGCCTACTTGATCATGGTGGATGATTGTTTTGATGTGTTCTTGGATTTAGTAGGCAAGAATTTTATTATTTTTGCATCTATATCCATAAGGGAAATTGGCCTGAAGTTCACTTTCTTTGTTGAATCTTTGTGTGGTTTTGGTATCAATGTAATTGTGGCTTTGTAGAATGAGCTGGGTAGTGTTCCTTTTGTTTCTATTTTGTGGACTAGTTTGAAGCGTATTGGTGTTAAGTCTTCTTTGAAGGTCTGATAGAATTTTGTATTAAAACCATATGTTCCTGTGCTTTTTTTTTTTTTTTTTTTTTTTGGTTGGAAGCCTTTCTATGACCCCTTATATTTCTTTAGGGGTTATGGGACTGTTTAGATGATCAATTTGATCTTGATTTAATTTTGGTATTTGGTATCTGTCTAAAAAATTGTCCATTTCCTCCATATTCTCCAGTTGTGTTGAGTCTAGTTTTTTGTAGTAGGATCTGATGATTTTTTTAATTTCCTCAATTTCTGTTGTTATATCTCCCTTTTCATTTCTAATTTTGTTAATTTAGATGCTGTCTCTGTGCCCTTTGTTAGTATGGCTAAGGTTTTATCTATCTTGTTGATTTTTTTCAAAGAACCAGCCCCTGGTTTTGTTGATTCTTTGTGTGGTTCTCTTTGTTTCTACTTGATTGATTTCAGCCCTGAGTTTGATGATTTCCTGTCTTCTCTTCCTGGGTGAATTGGCTTCTTTTTGTTCCAGGGCTTTCAGTTATGCTGTTAAGCTTCTTCTGTATGCTCTCTCCATTTTCATTTTGGAGGCACTCAGGGCAATGAGTTTTCCTCTTAGCATTGTTTTCATTGTGTCCCATTGATTTGAGTATGTTTTGCCTTCATTTTCATTAAATTCTAAAAAGTCTTTGATTTCTTTATTTCTTCCTTGACCACAGTATCATTAAGTAGAGTATTATTCAGTTTCTATGTGTATATCAACTTTCTGTGGGGTTTTTTTGTTTTGTTTTTTGTTTTGTTTTGTTTTGTTTTTGGGTTTTTTTTTTTGTTGTTGTTGTTTTGGTTTTTTTGCTATTGAAGACAACTTTTACTCCATAGTGGTCTGATAGGAGGCATGGGATAATTTCCATCTTCTTAGATTTGTTGCAGTCTGTCTTGTGACCAATTATATGATTGATTTTGAAGAAGGTACCATGAGATACTGAGAAAAAGGTACATTCTTTTGCTTTAGAATGAAATGTTTTATATATATATATAAATATATATATATATATATATATATATTAAATAAATATATATATATATATATATATGTTAAATCCAATTGGTCCAAAGCTTCAAATAGTTTCATTGTGTCCCTGTTTAGTTTCTGTTTTCCTGATCAGTCCATTGAGTAGAGTAGGGTGTTAGAGTCACCCACAATTATTTTGTTAGGTGCAATGTGTGCTTTGAGCTTTAGTAAAGTTTCTTTTACAAAAGAGGGTGCCCTTGTATTTGCAGCATAGATGTTTAAAATTGAGAGTTCTTCTTGGTGGATTTTCCCTTTGACCAGCAAGAAGTGTCCTTTTGTGACTCTTTTGATGACTTTAGGTTGAAAGTCAATTTTATCTGATATTAAAATGGCTACTCCAGCTTGTTTCCTAAGACCATTTGCTTGTAAAATTGTCTTTCAGCCTTTTACTCTTAGGTAGTGTTTGTCTTTGACACTGAGGTGTGTTTCCTGTATGCAGCAAAATGTAGGGTCCTGTTTCCTTATCCTATCTGTTAGTCTATGTCTTTTTATGGGGGAATTGAGTCCATTGATGTTAAGAGATATTAAGGAATAATGATTATTGCTTCCTGTCATTTTTGATCTTAATTTTATATTTGAGTGGTTGTTTTCTTTTGGGTTTGATAAAAGGAGGTTACTATCTTGCTTTTCCCAGGGTATAGTTTCCCTCCGTGTATTGGTGTTTTCCTCCCATTATCCTTTGTAAGTCTGGGTTTATGGAAAGATATTGTGTAAATTTGGTTTTGTCATGGAATATCTTGGTTTCTCCATCTATAGTGATCGAGAGTTTCTCTGGGTATAGTAGTCTTGGCAGACATTTGTGTTCTCTTAGAGTCTGCATGGGATCTGCCCAGGATCTTCTAGCTTTCATGGTCTCTGGTGAGAAGTCTGGTGTAATTCTCATAGGTCTTCCTTTATATGTTATTTGACCTTTTTCTCTTACTGCCATTAATATTGTTTCTTTGTTTAGTACATTTGGGGTTTTGATTATTATGTGACAGGAGGTATTTCTGTTCTGGTCCAGTCTCTTTGGAGTTCTGTAGGCTTCTTGTATATTCATGGGCATCTCTCTCTTTAGGTTAGGGAAGTTTTTTCCATAATTTTGTTGAAGATATTTACTGGTCCTTTCAGTTGTAAATCTTCACTTTCATCTATGCCTATAATCCTTAGGTTTGGTCTTCTCATTGTGTACTGGATTTCCTGGATGTTTTGGGTTACAAGCTTTTTGCATTTTGCATTTTCTTTGACTGTTAAGTCCATGGTTTCTATGGTATCTTCGGCATCTGAAATTCTTTCTTCTATCTCTTGTATTCTGTTGTTGATATTTACATCTATGGCCCCTGATTTTTTGCCAAGGTTTTCTATTTCCAAAGTTGTCTCCCTTTGTGATTTCTTAGTTGTTTCTCCTTCTGTTTTTAGATCTTGGATGGTTTTCCTCAGTTCCTTCACTTGCTTTTTTGTGTTTTCCTGTAATTCTTTAAGAGATTTTTGTGTTTCCTCTTTCATGATTCCTGCCTGTTGACCCAAGTTCTCCTGTACTTAATTGATTTTTGTATTTCCTCCTTATTGGCTTCTATCTTTTGATTCATATTCTCCTGAATTTCTTTAAATGATTTTTGTGTTTCCCTTGTAAGGGCTTCTAACTTTTGATCCATTTTCTCCTGAATTTCTTTAAGAGATGTATTTATGTCCTTCGTGTGTTCCTCTAACAGCATCATGAATAGTGATTTTAAATCCAAATCTTGTTTTTCTGGTGTGTTGGGGTATCCTGGACTTGCTGATGTTGGAGAATTGTGTTCAGATGTTGCCATATTACCTTGATTTCTATTAGTAAAGTTCCTACGTTTGCCTTTTGTCATCTAGTTCTTATTGGTGTTAGTTGGTCTTGTCACTGGCTAGTGCTTCAACCTCCTGTTAGCCAGTAAGGATATTTCCACACCACTGGATGACTGGGTTTCCCCTGGCACAGATTGCTGATGTGCTGCCCTCATCTTTTGTGCTATTGGAGCCCTGCTGTGTCTTGCCCCAAGCAATGTTATACTTGGGTTGTTTCAATGAACCTGCTGCTGCCTATCTGCTCTGTCATGGAGTGAAGATGGCAGAAGGTAGTCACTCCAAGTGCTGATCACCACAGGACCCATGACTGAATGGCACAGAGATAAACAACCGATCTTCCCAGGTCCTGGGTGCAGGCAGACCTCCGGTGGCTTTTGCCCCCAGAGATCTTAGACTCGGAATATCTCAGTACCTGGTGCTGCCTGTATGCTCTGTCAGGGAGCGAAGATGCTGGCTGGGAGAGTTTTAGAAGATATTTTTAAGGATTTTGAAATGAGTGCATTTCAAAGAGGTAGAAAAACGATATTTACATATCTGCGTGAAAGACATAAAGGATAACTGGTTTACTGTAAATTAATATGTACCAATAGAGAGGGGTAATGAATGATTAAAATGGAATGATTTGATTGAGGCAGGAATGAGCTGAAAATTCTACTATGTCATCACTGAATGGACTCTGATCTATGTGATAAAAAAAAAAAGTATCAAATCAAGTATTGAAGTCATGTAATTCTGAGTTAACTTCAAGTTTTGTCTTCCAAAATGAGGAAAGAACAAAAGTCCAAAGTGAGGGAAATGGTTTTTGGCATTCTCTTCAGTTTAGAGTTCAATCCCATCTATAACTTCATTAGAGGATTCAAACATTCTTCCTAGCAATATGGTGATGGTTTGAAAGAAGCAATGGGCAGAGATGTATCAAATTGGGGTGGTTTGAATATGCTTGGTCCCGGGAGTGGCATGATTAGGAGGTGTGGCCTTGTTGGAATAGGTGTGGCCTTGTTGAAGAAAGAGTCTCAGTGTGAGGGTGGTTTTGGAGACCCTCCTCCTACCACATGAGAGTCAGTGTCTATTTGCCTTCTGAACAAGATATAGAATTCTCAGCTTCTCCAGTGCCATGCCTCCCTGGATGCTGCCATGCTTCAAGCCAGGATGGTAATGGACTGAACCTTAGAACCTGTAAGCCAGTCTCAATTAAATGTTGACATTTTTAAGAGTTGCTTTAGTCAAAAAAAAAAAAAAATAAAGAGTTGCTTTAGTCATGGTGTCTGTTCACAGCAATAAAACCCTAACTAACACAGAAATTGGTATCATGGACTGGGGTATTACTGTGATTGACCTGGAAAATGTTTTTCTTTGGAGGAATGTGAATTTGGGGACTTTTGGTTTGGAAAACCATGGAACACTTTAGTGGGGCTTAATGAATCATCCTAGTAGAATATGGAGAGCATTGGTGCTGAGGATGATTTGAACTATGCAGACCTCCAGATGGCCCAAGATGTTTCAGTGAAGAAGGGTGTTAGTATGTTGTCTATAGACAAATACACAGTTTTGACAAATACAGACAAAGGAAGCAGAACCTCCCATCATGTTCATCTTGGGCATCCTTTAGATGTGCTGAGCAGCAGCCCTCCTTGAAACAGAGCTGGATTTCTGACTTTGGAAACCAATTACTGTGCAAAAGCTACAGGTCACCCATAGAATTGATCAAGGAGTAACTGCCCTGAAGAGCAGAGACAAGAAAAGAGCCATGATATTTAGGAACAGATTAAGTTTTAGCTGAACAAGGACTCAGGATGTGAATTAGTCATCAACAAAGTCCATTTTATGAGAATTTATCCTGTCACAATGACATCATCACCAACAATCTTTTTGTTTTTATTTTTCCTGTTTTAGAAACATGAGAAATAGATAACTGCTGGGCTTTATCTCCAAAGAAAACATAGTAGAAAATAATGGAGACTTTCAAGCTATTGAGGGCGCTGCTTGTGCATAACCACAGCAACTGACCCTCATCCAGCCCTGCTTGATTTTGTGTTCCTTTGGTGGGTATGGTTTGGTTTCTGATCTTTGATTGCAATAAAGCCCCATTGTGAAGCACCATGGAAGAGGGAAATTACTTTCAAGATACCAACTCTTTGCAAAGTCACTTTCACAATTAAATTGAACAATTTCAAAACAAAGTCTAAAGAAACATGTAAAGACTATATAATGCAAAAATTATGCACAGAGAGAATAATAAAAGAGCTGACTGGAGAGGCTAAAAGTTAACCAAACCTGCAGAAGTCACAGTGTGACAAGAAACTCCAGATGGCTGAGAAGTTTCCAGAATACTGGAAGAATACTGATAGGGCAGGTGGCATACCATCCAACAGACTCTTATCTCAGAAAGGCTGGAGAGGAGGGCAGAAATGTTCTTGGAAGCTCCCAACACATGAAAAGGGTGCTCCTGAACTCACTGTTAGGACTTGGGTTAGTTCATGACTTTCTCAATGCAGGAGCCTCCTGCTCTTGGGCAGAATCATTATTTCAAGATTTTTTTCCCTGTGCATTTAATGCCTTTCATTTGCTTTGCATGTAAAATTTCACAGAGCTTAGAAATCAGCTCTTGTGTTTTATGAGGAACACTGCTCACCAGCTTCTTTCCCACACACACTCAGTGACCTTTCTTCTATAGCCCAGGCCTATCTGTCCAGAGTAGAACAGCTCAAATTAATCAGCAAACAAACAACTAAAAATGCCCCACAGACAAATCTAATACAATCACTTCCTCTTAAAATATGAAAATAAGTAATTTATGTTTTTAACTTACAAGAGATCAGTTAAGAAACTTTGACACTTCTGGAGGGCCCTGTTATACCACTCCTGGGCATATACCCAGAGGATTCCCCAGCATGCAATAAGGACACATGCCTCACTATGTTCATAGCAGTCCTATTTATAATAGCCAGAAGCTGGAAATAACCCAGCTGTCCATCAGTAGAGGAATGGATACAGAAAATGTGGTATATTTATACAATGGAATACTACTCAGCAATTAAAGACAATGAATTCAAGAAATTCTTAGGCAAATGGTTGGAACTGGAAAATATCATCCTAAGTGAGGTAACCCAATCACAAAAGAACACACATGGAATGCAGTCACTGATAAGTGGATATTAGCCCAGAAGCTCTGAATGCCCAAGACATAACTCACATATCAAAAGATTCCCAAAAATGAAAGAGAGGCCCTGGTCCTAGAAAGGCTTGATGCAGCAATATAGGGGATTTGTAGGACAAATAAGTGGGATGGTGTTGATTGGGGAATGGGTGGAGGGAAGAGGGCTTTTGGGACTTATGGGGAGGGGGGAACCAGGAAAGGGTAAATCATTTAGTCTGTAAACAAAGAATATAGAAAAAAGAAACATTGAACTTTTAAAAAGACCTTGGGGCTTATAAGTGTAGAAATTTTTAAACACATTAGGACTTTTAAAATATGGGACGTGTGTTATATTGTGTTGTTCACATGAGATCTTAGGGACAAGAAGCAAAAGGATATGGATTAAAGTTTGTTTCTGTCAATGTGACAATAGGTAGAGTTTCATTGTTTTGTTAATTTGATATCCTTATAATTGTCTTCTTCGTTTCTATTATAATAGTTCTCTAGTTTATAGAAATACTATTGATTCTTTTTTCTTGAGTTTGTATCTTATAAACTTCCTGGGATTGAAAAGATATCTCCAGAGAGATGTCTCAGTAGGTAAATGTGCTTATTGCCAAGCAAAAGACTTGAGTGCAATTCTTGGGAGACAGATGTTAAAAGAGAATTGGTTCCTGCAAGTTGTCCTCTGACCTCTATACATGTGTAATGTGCTGTGTGTGCACCTATAAATACAAGCTTAAATATGTACACATATAATACATAAATATTTAAAAGTTCTAAATAATTAAATAGATATTCTGATGTTTGTATTATTTGTAAATTTTTACATGTATGTTTAATTTTAATGATGTCTGTACACATTCTTTTTTATCATGCATAAAAATTTATCTTTATTGCTCCTTTCTAAATTGGGAGCTTTTATATTCCTTCCTCATTATATTGCTCTGTTTATTATTTACTACTTTAATAAAGGTATGAGAGTGGACTTCCTTAACTTGCGCTAATTTTGGAAGAAAATATTTTATTTTTTAATCAAATATAGTAAGAGCTTTCAGCTTGTGAAAAATAACCTTCATATTCCATAATTTATCTCTCCTATATCTAATTTGCTGAGGCTTTTTGGTCAAGAAATGTTTGTCAATTATTTTTTTGTGTATCTTTGGAAGGTTCTAAGATTTTCATTGTTCAGTGTTAATGTGCTATAAACCTTTATTGGTTTATATATACTGAGCCATCCTTACACACAAAGGTTAAATCTCACCTGGTTATGGATGTGTCCTTTCAATTGACTTGATGTAATTTACTAAACTTTTGTTTAAAATGTATGCTAATTAAAGCTATTTACATGTTGTTTTCTTCCTCTTTCTTCTCCCTTTTTCCCTCCCTCCTTCTCTTGCCTCAGTCTCTCTCATTTTCTTTTCTATTTTTAGCATTCAATAAATACTTTTTTTATTTTAAAAACATAGCAAGCATCAAAACTTTACTAAATAAATCACTTTGTACAAAATATGATAAATTCTTTGAGTTATAATTTGAGACGTTTTACTATTTTATTTTTGTTATTCTTATTTTACTTATTTACTTAACATCCTGCTCATTGCCCCCATGCTGGTTACCCCCTCCCACAATCCTTTCCCTTTCCCCATTTCCCTCCTCTGAGTGGATGGGTGTTGAGGTCTTGCTAGGACTCTACCGATTGCACTTCCCATCTCATCTTTATCATTTTGCTCTTCAGGTTTTCTTTTTCTTTTCATGATTTGTTTCTGATAGATGGTATTTTTCTACTAATTTACTACCTTATACATTATCCACTTTGTTCACATATCTTTTTCATGAATTATTAGAGTTAACTTGTATTTCTCCATTATAATTTTTCTTTCATTTGCCAATATATTGATCTATGTTGGGAAAGGCTTAATCAGTTTCAATTTTTCATGAAACTAACTCTAAGCATAAATGTCTCAAGCATTTCCACTGAAATCTTTATCACTAGCTTCTACTTCATCACACGGTTTCTTTGTCAAACTTCTTGAAATGTGAAATCAGATTATTGGAGATTTCCTCCTCTCTAGTCACTGATATTATTGCTATGAAGTTCCATCCAGTTGGTTTTGATATATTTATTTATGCAAATCATTTTAGATACACTTGTTTTTAGTATTTTTGTCTTCAAATGTTAGACCAGAATTAAAATTGATTTACCCATTGCCAACAGTCTTAGAGTACTTTGAAGCTGATTATATATTCACCTTTACAACTTTATATTTTCATGTTTATACTTTGTACCTATTCATTATAATCAATAACTATTCCTGCAGGGTAAGTCAGTTGGTGATGAACTTCTTAAGATTGCTTTATGTTGCCTTCATTCATTAGGTTTACTGTGCACAGAGAACTTGTCCAGTAGCTGTTTTTCTTTCAACACTTGGAAGCTTCTGCTAAAAGTTCTAAGTGAGGATGGTAATTCCTAAGGATGTTCCTTCCCTATTTGCCTTCTTTTCTCTGATTCCAAAGAAGTCTCAGGCTTTCATTTTTGACATCTCAACTGCAATGTGCCCTCTAGTGGGTCCTCAGACTAGTGTTTACTTGCAATTCTTGCACTTCTGTTAGCTAAATAACCTGAAAGTATTACAGTGGAGAAGTGAAAATTTCATGTAATTCTTCAAACCATTTCTACAGTCCTACAGTACTATTGAACACCGAACACCAAGATATTGGCCTACCTAAAATTATTTGTCTATTCCAGTGGAATAGACTACTAAAATAGTTAATGTGTATGGTGCATTGCACCAGCTGTACATGGTGATAGTCAGTAGCTGTGCATTTCCAACCGAAGTAGACTTTAGAGTATTTTAGAAACTCAAAAAAAAAGACTATTACTTAAAATAATAATTAATATTATCTTGGGATCATTGCCATCTTGGGATAGCAAGATTGGTCATCAGGAACCAACTTTGCTGCCAATGCTGATGACCTAAGTTTGATTCCAAAGCACTTGTGGTGGAAAGAAAGAACTGAATTCCACAACTTTTCAGATAAATACCAAGCCATCATTATTGGTCTCTGACTTACACACACCCACACTGACATGTGCATACAGACATATATTCTCACACAGAAATAAAATGAATAATTGGAAAGGGGGCAGATACTGTGCTAGGGAGATATCTGAGTATGTAAAGAGCTTTACAGGATTCATAAGGTCCTGAATTCTGATTCCAAGTGCCCAGTTAACATCTGAATACAAAGCTATGATCCTATGTTTATGAAACGCCTTGTCTAAAATAATAATGATGAGGAGCCCACTGAGGAAGACACACAATATTGACCTTTGGACTGTAAACATGTTCACATATTTGTGCACCTATACATACATATGTATGTATACACGTGCACAACACACACCCAAACCAACAAAAAGTACATACAAATATCCCAACAAGAATCATGCTTCTAATATTTTTTTGTACTGAGACTTTGCCAAGTTTTAGAATTCTTTGTGTGACATACCTTATATTGTGGAGATGCATTTTCCCTCTCTCAAAGGGAGGTAAAAGAAAACAGCATGGCTCTATGAATGCACAGAATTAATGTATATGTTTAACCGAATTCATAAAGAAAGATCTTGTTGACTTGGTTCTATGAATTTGTAAATATCCTTTAAATTTTGAGGTGCATTCTGGAATTTGAAGTCATTTTTATTGTGTCTGTCTGTCTTTCTCATTTATTCTTTATCATCTAACTAATATGAAAGATAAAACAAAATACCATGTTGTATCTAGCCTGTAATGGAGAAATGCTGGATTCTGAGCAATCCCAGTTCCTGTAGGATGCTTCATGTCATATGATTCAAAGACTTCTTGGAGTCTGGACTGAATGATGATAGGGCTATTTATTCTCTATCTGCGCTGACAATTGAGAGCTAACCTTTTCTCTGAGGAAAACCACATCCTCTAAAGAAAGCTAACATGGTTAATAGTGAATTATATTACAATAAAGTAAGGACCCATTCTAGTCTTCAAATTTTAACAAGACAAGTGAATGAAAGAAAAGATGTCATAAGGTATATATTATGGTATTTGTTACCATGCTACAAGGTAAAACTACATACTATTGCAAAACAAAATCCAATTTACTGCCTGGCGCCTTCAATTCTGACTTGACAAGTGCTCAGTTCCTTCCTATTTCAGCTTCCTCATTATTACTTTCCAGTAGGTTCTACAATGCCTCTGTGAAGCAAATCAAACAATCTTCCTGTTTAATCCACAGAAAATGTTGGTATGTATTTGTTTTTACTAGATTTAAATACATAAAAAGCCATTCTATCATTAAAACTACTAGGCAGTCTTGAATGTATTATTCAGATTTAGAATAACTGATTACATCTTCATTTGTATGAAAACCAATGGTATTCACCACAACCATTTTGTACCTTAAAATTTATTTATCCAAATAAAATACTACTTTGTCATGTTAAATATTGGCATGTCTCCTCAAATAATTTCATACTATATAATTGTATTTTTCTGGAACTGTTAGATATTTCTGTTCCTTTCCAGTTTGTTTGTATGCGTGTATGTGATTTCAATTTATTTGTTTTTGGTCATTTGTTTGTTTGATTGTTTTGCTTTTAGAAAGAGATTTTCCTTATATATAAGAATATTCTTGAATTTCCTATGTAGATCAGACTGGCCTCCAATATTTACCCATGTCTTTGAGCATGCCAAGCACTGGAATTACTTAGTGTCTTGCCATGCCGGGCTTGCTGTATATATCTTCCACTGACACTTAAAAGCAACAAAACATCTTTTATAGCATAATAAAGCTAGCTCTGTTTCTATTTTGACTTCTAAAGCATTATTGCAAAGCGAATGCACATGTTAGAAGCTACATATTGAAGATTTAAAATTGCTGTGGAGCCTTGCAGCTGGTCTTGTTCTGTGAGACCTGTTTATTTGTTCTCACTCTCTCCGAAATTCCAGTAAGTGGACAATAAGAGCAGATGATGACCTACAGATGATGATGGTTTCCAGCACATAGAAAATGAAATGGAAGCATCTAAAATGGAGCAACAGTATTACAGAGGACAGAATTTCCACATTGGCTTCAAAACAGGAATATGCCACATGCGACAAGCTAGATTAGGTGAACTGCAAAATTAGATGAATACACATATCAAAATAGAAGACAATGAGTCTCTCCAGCAGAGGTCTCAGAAACAAAAAAGAGGACACACAAAGTTGGAATTCAAGCAAATAAGTGTTTTTAGTCTTAGTAAATCAAAGAGTCTATCTGATGTTCAAATGTAATGAGCATCTTATTGTTCTGTTTGGAAAATTGATGCATATGTAACTAGTAGTTGAAAGTACCTGTTGGAACAGGTTTAGTTTTTAGATTTTTCATTCCTACAAAAGAGCTGCAGTCCTTGAACAATTGAGTTTTACTCTCCAGAGAAACTGATTTATAGAGACTAAATGAGGAATCCAGGACTCTAGACAGTGCATCAAGGTTCAGAGTTCAGTTATCCATAAAACTCTGGAAATTTTGAAATGAGGAAGATACCCCATTAGTTTCATTCATTCCGTCATTCAGGTTCTTGTTTTCACCAGGTAGAACCATCTATTTCATCACTTCACTAACATAGAGAGAACTGACTTCTTTGGAGGAACAGAAGACTCCTAAAAGCATGTATACTAATATTTGAAAGATCAAGGAAAAGGCCCCACTATCTCCCATTGCAATCACTCCCCCAAAACCTAAGAAGTTAGCAAATTCAGACTCTCAGAGAAAGTGTCCTCAGATTTTAAAGTGTCCTTGGATACCTTCTTTTAAAGAAAGCCATAATTTACCAATTTGGTCATTTATTTATTTATCAAATACTTGTTGAATAAAAACTTTCACCAGTCTTTAGTTGCATTTCTTTGTTATCAATTTGAGAAGTGATGTGTGTATGGCACAGCTGTCTCATTAAAGCCAGAATACAAACTTCTGGGAGTTGGCTCTCTCCTTCCATCGTATGCATCCCAGAGATTGAATTCAGGTCATGAAGCTAGGCAGCAAGCGCCATCACCACTGAGCCACCTTGCTGGCCCCATGCCTTGTAAAATTTTAGATGATGGACAAACAATAGGAAACAAAATACCAAAATATATCTCACACAATATGAGAGAAAGAGATGGAAAAATGGTGATTATTTTATTTGTCTTTAAAAAGGGGGGAAATGATAATAATTACAACTTGTCACAGGAAAAGCTATGATCGCTTAGAAATGTGTATTCTCAGAAATGTGAAAAGATATTTTGCTTTGAGTAGAGAAGTTATTAAATATTATGTATAAAAATATGTAGATATACATAGGCAGGCAAACGTGCTCACACATTCAAACACAGAGTTTACAGAATATCAGAAAACTAATAAATATCTCAAGTATTTCCAAATTTGAGGGATATATATATATATATATATATATATAACTTGCAGAGGAAGGTGGAAGAGGGGGGAGGCCTTTTAAAAATATATAAAAAAATGAAGTTTGCAACTGAGGCATATGCATTTTCGGAAAAGGAATTGAGGACATTTAGCTCTCCCATAGTTAAACTCAATAATAACATGTGGAGAAAATTAAGAGGTTATATTATAAAATTATAAATTACTACTAAATATCAAGCTAAGGTGGCTTCTTTTGGAATGTAAGGTGACTATGTGTTATTTACCATTGGCTTTGTTGCTGATTTGTACTTTAGAGCACTTGCGTTTTAAAACTATCTACAAGAAAAATAAACATTATACAACAATCTGCTGTCAACTGAATTAGTCAACAATCCCCTTGACAGACTAAAGAGCCAATCGAATGCAAAATGAAGATGTTGAGTTCAAGTGAACTTTTATAACTGACTAGTGTATCTTCAATTAAGCGTTTGTAGAACTGTGACTTTAATTAGTTAAGAAAAACAGTGCCAACAAAGCAAATCAAGAAAAGCTCAAACTTCATAGACTCTTTAAAACCAAAACCCTAATAAAAACACATTCCTAAAGGTATACACATTGCTCCAGTTCTCAGACTCACGCCTTCTAAATTTAGTAGCATGAACACTACAAAGTGACACTTGATACTTACTTAACACCTTTCCAGATAAAAGTTCTTTGGTTCCAAACATTACACTCCTTGGTGATAAAATCATGTCAGTTAATCGCAGGTTTAATGATTGAACCTGTGACTGGATTGGGGTGACTTTCAGCGCAATGTCAAAAAGGTAATTAATAATAGGTCCTACCAAGGAAATTGAGCAGGAAATTGCTGAGTCTATTTTTAAAAAAGAGCAAGACAGAAGTAATAGCAAAAACCTAAGACGGTTTTATGCTCCCTAGTTACCCTCAGAGTAGTAATTACGTGGAAAGGCACATCCATCTAAAGTGGTCTCCCACTGACATGAGCAGCAGATGGCTTCTTTATCTCTTCCAACTGTCCATGGGATAATGGGGAATGTTAAGAACAGGCATATTTGTCTGTACTAACATGGGTCTGATTGAAACAGGTGATTGTGGAGAATCTTGGATGATGCTTAATTTCTTATCCTGTGTTAGTTTAGCTTCCCATAACTCATGTATCTTGGGGAAGATGTGATGCTATTGAGTGTCCCTTTGAGATGAGGAAACTGGAAGCACAGTGGTATTTCTATACTGAGTGTAGTGTACATGAGCCAAGGCGAAATTTCACTATATATATTTTTAAAAAGTAAGTTAGCTGCAGAGTAATTATATATAAACCTGGAAAGATAGAGAGAAGACTCAGTTAAAAAATGTTTTTTAAAAAGAAAAAAATACTCTGGTTATATTAAATAGTTAAATAAGAAAAGTGGAGACCATTTTTTAATTGTGTAAATTTTTTTTATTTTTAGTTTTTGGGTTTTCTTTTTTTCATTAATTTTATTTTTTTTTTTACAGTCCAGTCATTGCCTGCCTCCCAGTCCACCCTCATACAGTTCTTCCTCCCATTCCTCCTGCCTTGTCTTCAAGAGGATGCAACCTCCCCCAGCCCATAGCACTTTACCAGGCCTCCCCACTCTGTGGGACCTCAAGTCTCTCTTCCCCAGAAAGGCGATTCCAGGCAGAACCCTACTATATATATATGTCTATGTCAGGGGACACAGACTAGAGAGTGTATGCTGCCTGGTTGGTGGCTTAGTGAGAGATCCCAGGGGTCCAGGTTAGTTGAGACTGCTGGTCTTCCCAAGGCGGGTTACCCTTCTCCTCAGCTTCTTCCAACCTTTCCCTAATTCATCCACTGGAGTCCCTGGCTGCAGTCTAATAGTTGGGTGTAAGTATCTGCTTCTGTCTCTGTCAGCTGTTTGTTGGGCCTCTCAGAGGACAGTTATGTTAGGCTCCTGTCTGTAAGCACACAACCATAGCATCAGTAATGGTGTCAAGCCTTGGAGCCACTCCTTGAGGCAGATCCCAATTTGGGCAGGTCACTAGGCCTCCTTTCCTTCAGTCTCTTCTCCATTTCTGTCCCTGCAGTTTTTAGACAGGAAGAATTCTGGGTCAGGGTTATTGACTGTGGAATGGCAACTCCATCTCTAAGAGAAGAGTATTTTTAAAAGAAAATTATAAAATAGTTGCCATTTGTCTAGAAAAAAAAAAACCTCCTGAGTCAACATTTTCCTGAAATGAAAGTTTGTGCTCCGAGTTCCATTTGGCTGTAAGCTGTACTTTAAGTCAGGCATTGGTTTCTCCGTCAGCCATCCTGAGAATTCACAGCAGATTTCCCTGTCCTCTAGCTCTTACAATCTTTCCATTCCCTCTTCTGTTATGTTCCCTGCACAGCATCTGTGATGTAGATGTGTCCACTGGGGCTGGGATGCCCATTATCTTTTTATCTCTACATTGTATCCACTTGAAGATTTTCTGGGATGGCAAATGATATTTTAATCAAAATCCAAAGTCATAAAGAAATATTCTTTAATGAGAATTATTTAGATGAGTCACAGAGCCCAGAACTTAAAAGAACTAATAACTTTCACGAAAAAAAAATCCAAGGACTTTAATGATGTCACGCACAGCTTAGAAAACTTGATGAGGATGTTAATAAACAGCTGAATGATGCCCTCTCAGAAGAAACACACAAACGTGCATCAAATAGACATAGCCAAAAAGGAGAAACTATTTCATTGAAACACCAAGGAGTAAACACTGACTACTTTAAAATAGACCACATAATGTGATGCAAAACAGGTATTAACACATTAAGAAACATTGGAATAATTATGTTTATCCTATTTAGACACAATACTATACAGTTTAAAATTGACAACATATGAATCTCTCATAATTCCACAATCCCATAGAAATTAAATAGCACATTACTGAATGATGAATGTAAGAATCAAGAAATAAAAAAAAAAATTCTGGAATTAAATGAAGGTGAAAACATAACAACAAAATCTCAAGAACACATTAAAAACTCCTAAAATGTACCATTGTAGTTTTAAGTGTCTATATTAAAAACAATCAAAACATCTCCAACAAATAGCTTACAGATACAATTCAAGTATGTAGAAAACCTAGGACAAGCAAAACATAAGTCCAGTAGACAGTGCATACTCATAAAGATTAGAAAAGAAATTAATAAAAGAAAAACAAAGAAAACAAATAAGTCTAAGAGTTGGTACTTTGAGATGATATACAAGGTTGAAAAACTGGCTGAACAAACCAAATTTAAAAAAGGAGACATAAATTTACAGAACCAGGAAACAGATACTAAGGAAACTCAAAATAAGAGAATAAGTTAAAGACATATACACCATTAAATTAGAAAATCTAAAACAAATGGATAGATATTTATATTCATCTAAACCACCAAAGATAAGTCAAGAAAGGAGCCAAAACAGATCCAGAGTAAAAGAAGAGACTGAAACTATTAAAATTTTATTTGAGTGAAATTAGCTTTTTTTTATTTATTTTATTTTTTAATATTCTTATTTTCTATATTCTTTGTTTGCATTCCAAATGATTTCCCCATTCCCAGATTTCCCCCTCCCCATATGTCCCATAAACTTTCTTCTCTCCATCCCTTCTCCAATCACCTCCCTCCTTTTTCTCTGTCCTTATATTCCCTTCCAATGCTAGATCGATCCTTTCGAGGATCAGGACCCTCTCCATACTTCTTCATGGGAGTCATTTGTTATGCAATTTGTGCCTTGGGTATTCAGGGCTTCTGGGCTAATTAATATCCACTCATCAGAGATTGCATTCCATGTGTATTCTTTTGGGATTGGGTTACATCATTTAGGATGATATTTTCCAGATCAAACCATTTGCCTAAAAATTTTGTGAATTCATCGTTTCTAATTGCTGAGTAGTATTCCATTGCGTAAATATACCACATTTTCTGAATCCATTCCTCCTTTGAGGGGCATCTGGGTTCTTTCCAGCTTCTGGCTATTATAAATAAGGCTGCTATGAACATAATGGAGCATGTGTCTTTATTGCATGCCAGGGAATCCTTTGGGTATATGCCCAGGAGAGGTATAGCAGGGTCCTCTGGAAGTCTCATGTTCAGTTTTCTGAGGAACCTCCAGACTGATTTCCACAGTGGTTGTACCATCTTACAGCCACACCAGCAGTGGAGGAGTGTTCCTCTTTCTCCACATCCTCGCCAACACCTGCTGTCTCCTGAGTTTTTGACCTTAGCCATTCTGACTGGTGTAAGGTGAAATCTCAGGGTTGTTTTGATCTGCATTTCCCTAATGACTAATGATGTTGAGCACTTCTTAAGGTGCCTCTCGGCCATCTGAATGTCTTCAGGTGAAAATTCTTTGTTAAGATCTGTACCCCATTTTTAATAGGGTTATTTGGTTCCCTGGGGTCTAACTTCTTGAGTTCTTTGTATATATTGGATATTAGCCCTCTATCAAATGTGGGGTTCGTGACTATCCTTTCCCAATTTGATGGTTGCTGTTTTGTCTTTTTAACAGTGTCCTTTGCCTTACAGAAACTTCGTAATTTTATGAGGTCCCATTTGTCAATTCTTGATCTTAAAGCATAAGCTATTGGTGATCTGTTCAGGAACTTTTCCCCTGTGCCCATGTCCTCAAGGGTCTTCCCCAGTTTCTTTTCTATTAGTTTCAGTGTGTCTGGTTTTACATGGAGGTCCTTGATCCACTTGGAGTGAAGTTTAGTACATGGAGATAAGAATGGATCAATTCACATTCTTCTGCATGCTGACCTCCAGTCGATCAGGCACCATTTGTTGAAAAGGCCATCTTTTTTCCACTGGATGTTTTTGGCTCCTTTGTCGAAGATCAAGTGACCATAGGTGTGTGGATTCATTTCTGGATCTTCGATTCTATTCCATTGGTCCACTTGTCTGTCACTGTGCCAATACCATGCAGTTTTTAACACTATTGCTCTGTACTATTGCTTGAAGTCAGGGATACTGATTCCACCAGAATTTCTTTTGTTGTTGAGAATAGTTTTAGCTATCCTGGGTTTCTTGTTATTCCAGATGAATTTGAGAATTGCTTTTTCTAACTCTGTGAAGAACTGAGTTGGGATTTTGATGGTGATTGCATTAGCAGCAGAATTCTATAAGACATTCAAAAATAATTTACAACTGTTATTTCAATTCAAAAAATAAAAAGAGTAGAATTTCCAAGTTGTTTTTATGAAGACAGAATCATTATATGCAAATGAGATAAATACCGAGAAAGGAGTAGAGAAGGAAGAGAAGGAGGAGGAGGAAGAGGATGAGGAGATAAGAGGAAAAGGAAGATGAAGGAGAAGGTGACAATATAGACTATTATCGCTGAGCGAACATATAAGAAAGAAAAGAAAATCCTGAATAAAAGAGTAAATATGGAAATATATCAACAAGATCCTTCACCATGACCAACAGGCTAGATCTAAAGTTTCAGCAATGATTCAACATATGTATATCAATAAATGTAACAAATCCTCAATGGGCTTAACAGCAAAAAGCACACAATCACTGTAACAGATGCAGAAAAGTCTTTCTCAGGAGATAACATGACTAAAATATATCCTCAGAAAAAGCATCTGATATCCTTAGTAATCAGCAAATGCAAACTAAATCTTTGTGAGCTTTCATCTCAGCCTGGTCAGAATACTGTAGATTCTTGTGCTTCTCTGAAGATAGCCTAAACCAGAATATTCATGTTCAGGGCAAAACTAGAGTTAAATAAACATACCAGTTCAACAATTTCTCATTTGTTTGGGCAAAGCTTCAGTCGTTCAGTTTATGTGTTCATCCATTTAGAAAGATCATACAAAAGCAGTACTGTGTGCCCTGTGCCAGGATGGTTTAAACATTCATTTACAAGCAGGAGTTTTCCATGAAGACAATGAAGATTAAGTCACCTGATCCGTCAGGATTATGTGCCTCTTCCATGGCCTCCTGTCTCCCTTTTCGATGATTCCAAAACTGTATAACACTGTTGCCTTATCAAAAAAAGAAAAAAATCTTTGCATATTATGTCAAGAAATTGTCTTGTGAAAATTAGACACCAGTTAATGTACAAAATCCCAGAGCCAAGTTTACAACTTGAGCTTCCTAAGTGCTTGATATCATGGGCCAAGAGTGGTAGCTCATGCCTTGAACCCCAGCAATTGCGAGATAATAGCAGGTGGATCTCTGAGTTTGTGGCCGGGAAGTTTTAAGTCTACCAAGAGTACACAGGGAAGGGAGCTTATGTGACTTTTGGGGAGTGGGGGACCAGAAAAGGGGAAATCATTTGAAATGTAAATAAAAAATATATCGAATGAAATAAAAAAAGAGTACACAATGAAACTATCAGTAAAACAAGCAAACTCAAACCAAGTTTTATCATACAGTTTAAAAAACTTGGTATATGAATTTGAAATTACTAACAATTTATATTGAATTATATTTATATTTTATAAAAGAAAAGTTGCTATTTTAAAGATAATTATCAATTTTCTGTACGAATATTTAGAGTTAATTCTACACATTGTCTATTGAGTGATTAATATCATTACTAAAACTGGGCACCTCACTTCCAGAAGATCCTGCTAAACCACTCCTGGGCATATACCCAGAGGATTTCCCACCATGTAATAAGGATACATGCTCTACTATGTTCATAGCATCCCTATTTATAATTGCCAGATGCTTGAAAGAACGCAGGTATCCCTCAACAGAAGAGTGGATGCAAAAAAAAAAAAATGTGGTATATCTACACAATGGAGTACTATTCAGCCATTAGAAACAATAAATTCATGAAATTCTTAGGCAAATGGATGGAGCTAGAGAACACCATACTAAGTGAGGTAACCCAGACTCAAAAGGTGAATCATGGTATGCACTCACTAATAAGTGGTTATTAACCTAGAAAACTGGAATACCCAAAACATAATCCACACATCAAATGAGGTACGAGAAGAAAGGAAGAGTGGCCCCCTGTTCTGGAAAGACTCAGTGAAGCAGTATTCGGCAAAACCAGAACGGGGAAGTGGGAAGGGGTGGGTGGGAGGACAGGGGGGAGAGAAGGGGGCTTACGGGACTTTCGGGGAGTGGGGGGCTAGAAAAGGGGAAATCATTTGAAATGTAAATAAAAAATATATCGAATAAAAAATATCATTACTAATGTTACAGAAATTCACAAAAATATTTTTCAAAATACTAAGAAGTTATTCAGTATCATATAATTATAACATAAAGTATAAAAATAGTCTCAGAAACAGAAGCCTTGGTAATTATTAAACATTTCACAAATATAGTAACTTTAAAATATTGCAGTCATTCAATACACGTATTCAGATTAATAAGTACCTGGCAGTTTATATATTGAAACATTTTTAAACAGATGAAATTCTATACTGGCTTATTATATCACTTCATCAATCTAGACAGTAGTTACTGCTTTAATGTTTGTTGGAATCTTGAGACAAACACTCTCAAGTCCCCATTAGAAATGACACACATAATTATTGGCAGGTGATTGATGATGCAATTTCCTAGCATGAAAGACCCATTTAAAGTAGACTAAAAGTTCTATAAGGGCAATAGTAAGTGGTTTGGAGCCCTGGTGTGTGTCACAATAACTGCAGGGCATGTTGACTTGGCATTTAATGAATGCTTGATGATGGATGAACATGGGGCAGGATTCTGATTTCTGTTCCTGACTGACGGCTAAGGTGACTTCTTCACTGTGCATTTGAATAAAGACACATTCAATTTGACCTACCAAGTTGATTCAATAGAATTTTAAACGAAAATACAATAACCAGTCCAATTTATCAGCAGCTCACTATTCACAACACAGAGTGATTGCTGTGGAACTGTGAACTAATAGTTCCTCTGGCACAGGCCTTCAGATTCTAAAATAATCTGTTTACAGGCATCAGACTGACATCCAATTTCAGTTTCTACAGCAGCACATTAGAGAAAATGGGTGTCTCATGAAGAATTGTTCTCCTAGATGTGTTTTGTCCCGTGATATTTACATTTCTGTCTGTGCTCATTATGGCTTGCATTGATTATAAGGCACAGGCAAAAGCATAATGGTGCTATATTTGTCCACAGGACCATGGCAAACATGAGACAGTCTGGATTATATTGGTGTGTCTTAATTGGCAAAACAAGGAATTATAAACATAAATAAAAATAACATAAATATAAAATTATCTTTTCCAATCCCTGATCAATTGTATTTGTTCCGAAATAAATAAAATGATCATAGTATGAACCTTTACTAATAACTTATTTAAATGAAACTTAAAGAAAACTATGCCTTTATGGTTGGCTAAAAGCAAAGAAAAACGGTTAACCATATTCTTGCAAATTCTGTGTAAATTTATAAGTCTATACATAATCTCTAAATCCTTGATGTGATTTGTACAGAAACTCAACTAAATTAGAGGGGTAAAATAATAAGATAATTAAAATTTTCACATGTATCTGGTCTAAAATTTATGGCTGTTTGAGATCATAGACCCTAGTGGAAAACTGAATACTGTTAGCAAATTGACATCGCATTAAGCTGTTCTTTAAATATTTATGTTTATACCTAGAGGCATAAGCTTCTCCCAGCTTTAATGGGAGAAGCTACACTCTGCAGGGTACATGGTTGAATGCAGATACTCATGACAACTGAGAATAAGCAGGAGGTGAGTCAACATTCTATTAGAGTCTATATGTAAGTAATAAAAAAAAAACTTAATGATTTTTATGTTAACTTTAGTTTCTCTTTTTTTTCCACTTATTTTTTTATTCAATTTACATCCTGATTGCAGCCCCTCTCACTGGCCCTCCCACACACATAACCCCTCCCTTCTCTTTCCTCCCCCCTCCCCTGCTCCTCTGAGAAGCTGAAGACCCCCTGGACATGAACTGATGTCAAGTTTCTGTCAGACTAGGCACATTCTCTCCCACTGAGGCCACATGAATCAGCCCACTCAGGGGAACAGGATCCACAGATAGGCAACAGAGTCAGAGACAACCCCACTCCAGTTTTGGGTGGATAGGAATGAAGACTAAGTAATACTTCTGCTGCATATGCACAGAGGGCAGAGGTCCAACCTTTGTATGTTCTTTGGTTTGTGGTTCAGTCTCTTGGAGTCCCAAGGATCCAGGTTAGTTGACTCAGTTGGTCTTCCTGTAGAGTCTCTTATCCCTCCAGTTCTCTCAATCCTTCCTCTTCAACAAACTCCCTAACAACCCACCCACAAAAAGCTTTGAATCAAAATGTTTCTGGCTTACAAGTACTGCAGGGACAAAGAAAGAAAGAAAGAAAGAAAGAAAGAAAGAAAGAAAGAAAGAAAGAAAGAAAGAAAGAAAGAAAGAAAGAAAGAAAGAAAGAAAGAAACAAAGAAAGAAACAAAGAAAGAAACAAAGAAACAAAGAAAGAAACAAAGAAAGAAACAAAGAAAGAAACAAAGAAAGAAACAAAGAAAGAGAAAAAAGGAGCAGAGACTGAGGAATAGCCAACCAATGAATGGCCCAAATTGAGAGGGCAAGAACCAATCTCTGACACTATTAATGATACTCTGTTACGCTTGCAGACAGGCTAGCATAACTGATCTCTGAGATGCTCCACCCAGCAGTTGACTGAAAGAGATGCAGAGATCCACAGTCAAACATTAGCCTAGCTCAAGGAATCAAGTGGAAGTTTTACCAATGGAGACTCTGAATCCAGATGCTGAGGTGAATGCCTGCTAGTTCACAGAGGCAGAGAAAGCATGCAGCTGATCTTCCTACTCAGCAGATATCCCGAATCAATGCCACTTTCTGGAAAAAAAAAAAAAAAAAAAACTCTTAAAAACTAAATGTCCCTCCCTTCTAATTTCTGTGCATATCTCTATCCAGCCTCCTGACTCCCTCTTACTGTTTTTTTTTTTACTTTTTTCCATTAATTAATTTATTTATTTACTTTACATCCCAGCCACAGCCCTCTGCTTCCAGTACCCTCTTGCACAGTATCTCCCTCATCTCTCTTCACCTCTGAGAAGAGGGCAATGACCCTGAGAACGAATCCATCCTAGCACATCAAGTCACTGCAGGACTAGGCACATCCTTGCCCACTGAGGCTAAACAAGGCAGCTCACTTAGGGCAAAAGGATCCGTAGACAGGCAACAGTAGGTTGTTGGGAGACCTGCATGAAGACCAAGCTACACGTATACTACATATGGGCAGGATTTTTCTTAATAATCCTGTGTTCACTTCCTATCAACTCATTGCTCACTCTGCCTCTTGAACTGTAGTTGATTTTGTTTAATCTGTTTACAATACTCAAGCAGAAAGTTCTTGAGTTAAAGGTGAATCCTAAGGCTGAGCCACACCACTATGAAAAACGGGTTTTCTGAGTTAAAAAAAAAAATGCAATCTCAGGGTTCAAAGTGTGACCAAATATCCTTCAATAAAAATATTTTAAAAGCCTTGTCTTTGCCTGTATGTTGTATTCTACTTTTTCCTGTAAACCTTTCACAGTTCAGGTTTTATTTTGTGGTGTTTGATTCATGCAGAGTTAACTTTTGGGTGGGGTGAAATAATTTTTAATTGCATTCTTTGATGTGTATGTGTCTAGTGTGCTAGGCAGCACTGTTGGAAGATGCTGTCATTGGTCTGCTATTCTATTCCATTAATCTATACATCTGTTTTCTGAGGATTTTTGTTGATTTTGTTCTAAGTACAAAGCATCTTTTTATTACTATGGATCTGTAGTATAGTTTAAAATCAAGAATTTCACTTCTAGAATTGCTCCTTTTGCTAAAAATTACTTAGACTGTCCATATTTTTTTAAATTTTTTTGAGAATTTTACCTGTGAGTACTCTATTTGCATAATGCCATCACACACTCTTACTTTCCATGACTCTCCCACTTTCTCTTAACTTCATGACCTCTGTATTTGTGTGTGTATGTGTGTGTGTGTGTGTGTGTGTATGTACACAAATGTATCCCAGTAAGTCCATTTAGTGATGCTTATATGTATATAAGTTAGGGGTGACCCCTAGGAATTGAATAAACTATCATGGAACTCCTCCCTGGAGCTGACTGACTCTCCTGTTTTCCATAGCTATTAATTGCCTATAGCAATTCTTCTAAGCATGTGTCCTTGATGAGAATCCCAACTCTATGTTGGCTATCAGCAGTTGTTCTCTTTGTGTAGGTCTTGCTTAGACAATCATGTTTGGACAAAGAAAGACAGATGCTTCAAGTGTTGTCTTATTTGGAGAGCCTTAATCCTGTTCTTTAAGTGTGAATATATAGCATAGGATATTTGCAGAGGCCAAGAAGAGGAATAGCATTCACAGTGGTAAAAATGGGCAGAAGCCATACAGAGGCAAATAGTAGGACACAGGACATAGGTGTTATGAAAGGAGAGCTGGGAAAATAGTGGAGAGGAGAGCACATTTTCTGAGGAACATGATGGGAATATTGGGAGAGAAGGACAGAGGGCAGTTTCAGAACACCATGGAAGACTGAAGAAGAAAAATGGAAGCATATTATTTTGTTTATTTAAAAACACATATGTAAAATATAAAAGGATTATATGTAAACATATATAAGAATTCAAATGGCCTTATACCAGTTTAGAGCCAATGCTTCTCATACAGCTATAGATTTACTTATCAAAACCCTGTTTCCAGGCATGGGAAATGCCTTAAGTTAAGATTTGTATTCCTGAACAAACATCATGACCAAGAAGCAAGTAGTATTAGAAAGAAGCATATTTCATTCTTCACTGCCTTCCACATTAGAAGATATGTTTCAAGCATAAAATGTTTGGTCTATTGCTATGTATTGTGACGCTAAACACTGGCTCTGGCTGCCTTAGGGACTAGAAGATCCTTACATACACCAACTGATGCTCCTTAATCTAAAACTATTGGTTGAATAAAGATGATGAGAGCCTGTAGCTGGGCAGAAGAGAGATAGGTGGAGTTTTGGCTCCTGGTCTAGAGATATGAGGTAAGGGACCAGGAAGGCTGGGGTTGGAGGGGAGTGAGGGGCGGGAGAAGGTGGAGAGAGAAGAAGGACACCATGGAGTAAGTGAATCATGAAAACATGGGCTGGAGAGCTGCCCAACTAGAGCAAGAGCAGCCCAGGCGAAACACATAAAGTCATAACCCAGGGTTATTGTCAGGGAGGTAGACATAATAGCAGAGAGGGTTGATATCTGTCCAGCTCTAATGACTTAAAGGTAGATCATAAATGTAAAGGTTTTGAGTTTTTTTTTTAATCTGGGAACTAAATGATCTAAAGCAGGGTGGAAACTTCCAATTAAATATTTTCAACAGGAAGAAGGACCAAACTGTTACCATAGTCCATTTCAACCACATTCTACTTCTCTGCCATCTATTGAGTCACATTATAGACTATGCAGCAAGTTTATATGTGAGAAAAAATAACTACATCATATATGTCTATTCTGTTTTCAGCCTGCTCCACGTGAAGTGGTTCTGCTCTGAAGGAAAGCATTTTCTCTAAGAAGGCATTACAAGAGCACTGACTGAGGATGAGTGTTATTTTTTTTTCCTTTGCTCTCAGGAAAAGTATAGGAAACCTGCAACTCCCTGTTATTCCTGGTGTTTCATATAGTACTTACAACATTCTACCCAGCTGGTAAAAGTAGGTTTTTAATAAGTAATTCTCCACAAAGACTTCTTTGGTTCATATATCCTCATACTACTCTTACATTCCCAATTTTCCCATTTTGCTAATATCATTTCCTGAAATTTTCAATGCTAAGTGATTTGTTTTTAATATAAGTTGATCTGTCCCCTCAAACACCTTTTAAGAAATGAATATTTGAAAAATCAATACTTACATCTACATATGACACGTATGGTATATTTATATGTGTTGCATACACCCAGGATGATTTGGCCAGCATCAGTCATTCATGTCAATGCTACAAACAGATCTTTCCTTGTCCATGTGGCAAGTTACTTGAGTTTTTCTGACTGCTTTTTAGTGAGATGGATTGTCAGCTCCTTTCCTGAAGTGGTTATATTGTGCCCTCAACTACAGATTTCATTATTCCCATCTCTACCGAGCTTAGTTTGCAAACTAGAGCTATTTTCAACAATCATTATTAAATCTTCCTGCAAACCAGCCTTAGAATTTTGTTATCCTCTTGAAACATGAGAATGTACAACTTCATCACATAAATTATTTGGGAGAGGGAGATAGTTATCTTAAATTACTTTGGTTTTATCTAGATTCATTAGTTCTGACAAATAATCCTATGTTGTATTAAGCATACATTTTAGCATTTTTCTCCATTAGAGAGAGAGAGAGAAAGAAAGCCCACAAAGAGACATTAAGCTTTCAAATACTAAGGAACCATGTTCATCCGGATGAAGAGTTGGGATGCAGAAATAAGTTGCTGTTAAATGGCAATTTTCTCTTAGTATATCCATTAGTGGAAAAAAACGTCATCATCTAGTATATATTATATTTACCTATGGGGATAGCTTTTAAATTAAGTCTTGATGTGATGAAAGAAATTTTCACACATAAAAAGAGTACCTTGAACACATGAGGGGAGCCTGCAGACTAGAACTTTCTTTAAGTAATAAAAGTGGAAAAAAATCTGTGTAGGAGGAAAACAAATGAGAAGAGTGGTTGCTGTTTGAAACTATGGAACACAAAGCATTTTGCCTTCCGGTGCTCACTGGTACACTGCATTCAGAACTGTAATTGAAGATTTATCCATTTAACATCTTTCTGAATTAACACTGTGTATGGATTTAAGTTCTGACAAGCATTTCATGAGAACATAAAGAACGGCATTTCAAAAGCCAACTGAGAGAAAGGCATAGTGTGTAATCTCATGCACAATAGAATCTACAAAAGGCCTGTGTACAGACAGGGAAGGAGAGAGTACAGGGCTGAGCAACCGCTACTGAGTTACAATCAGACCAGAGCAGAAAGTTCTGGTAGGCTGGCTTTAACAATAAACTAAAGGGAAAAGGATTTCAACCGTGGAGCATGATTAGCGGTTGGAGATGGGGTTACTTTTATTTTAATATTACACAGCGGATACAGACTCTGAAGCCTCACCTAGGGGCACCTGTGCTTTATAAGTTTCTATGTATTACTTAAATATACATACACTGAAACTTTACTGTATGTTGCTATTGGGTAGGTATAGGCAAAGCCTCTCCATGCAAGGTACCCCATTACATTCTTTGCTCAGCCCCCTGCAATTAATTCTCTCAAAATTCATCTAGCTTACTATTCGAGCAGCTGACGGGTAGAGGGGATTAAATGAGTATCTCATAATTGTGGGACATGAAGACATTTTAACATCTCCATGTGTGTATATGTGTGTGCATGCACCTGTAATGACACAGTCATGGAGGTCAGAGGACAACTTGCTGGAGTCAGTTCTAGCTCTCCACCAAATGAGATCCAGGCATCCAGTGCAGGTCCTTGGCTGCAGGTGCTTGGCTACAGGTGTTTGGCTGCAGGTGCCTTTACCCAGTGAGCCATTTTCCCAGCCCAGGGCCCACTTGAACATATTTTAATTACAATTTAATTACCTTGCCTCGTAATTCACTCTTAGACTCATTGAATTTCCTCTGCTTCCCAATAGGGTAAACATTTAAGTGTACCTGCTCACAAGATCACACTCACAAACTTGCTTCTAATCATATCTCTGACTCTGTCCACCATTCTATGGCTGTACATGTTTTACTAGTCTGGAAATGGTAAATAGTTTTCTGAAAAACATATATTATTGGTTTTGTTTGTTTACTTGTTTGTGTTTGTCTGGTTTGGGGTAGGTGGGGAGGAAGTATTTGAAGGCAGTATTTGATTTTTGTTTGTTTTTGTTTTTTGAGATAGGGTTTCCCAGTGTAGCCTTGTCTGTCCTGGAACTCACTCTGTAGATTAGGCTGGCCTCAAACTCACAGAGATCCACCTGCTTCTGCCTCCCAAGTGTTGGAGTTAAAGACATGTACCACCACTGCCAGGCTAATGTACTACTGTTTGCCAGTGTGGATCAAAGCTATGAACTGTTTGTTTGTTTGTTGTCTGGCTGTTTTTAGGTAGGCACATTAGTGATTTATTTCATTGTATTTTATATACTATTTTTATTCCTTGAAATACTCAAATATTTATACAGCGTAACTCAAGCATATCCATCTAACTATCTTCCCAACCCAGTTTTTCCAAAACAAACAAGCATCAGGTCATTTATTCTTCTTATTAATAATCCACTGAGTCAATTTGGTGTTTGCTTGTATGCTAATGAATGTGTGGCTACCCACTGGGGTATGAGAAGCCTACTAGAGGCATACCCCAAAGCATAATGATTTTCATCAGCTGCCAATTAGCATCTCCAATATCCATCCTAGAATTTTGGCTGGCTTGAACTTGTGCAGGTCCTATGCAGGCAGCTTCTGCTGGGAGTTGATGCATGCAGTACTCAGGTGAGCTCCAGAAATCTGGGTTTCGGAGCTCTTCTCTCCATGAATGAATGGCCTTGCACTTTTCTGCCTCCTCTGCACTGAAGTTTTCTGAGCCTTGTTTTTTAAATGGTGTATCACATTTGTAACTCAGATCCAATTATATAAATTTTAAATTTCAGAATTATTCCTTATTTCAGTGAAAGATTTGATACATTTTTTTTGCCAGTGAAGAACGAGAATTATTTAATTATTAAATTTGTCTTGCTTTTACTTTTGGTTAACAAAAAAGCAATTTATAATCAAAGTAAATTTTAATTTAGCCTATATGGCATTAAATACATAAAACTCAAAATGTTCAATAATATCACTCTACATTATTATGACTTAAAGGCAGCTTGGATTAGCTGTTTCCAACATTCTTGCATATTAGATCCCATTGTAAGTTTTAAAGGAAACATCAGTTGAGATGGGTGCTATTTATAGATGATGGTCCATACTTCTGCAGTTTTTGTTCAAAAGTTGAGGATCAAATTCAAAAAATACTTCAATACTCCTCATGGCAGGCTGTGATGTGATACCAATAACCACTGCTGGTTTCCAATAGAAGACAAGCACATCCATTATCTGCTGCCAGAGATTTGGGATATCTCACACCATCATATTCGTCCAACTAGCTCTCTGTTCACTTTGTTCTCCAGAAACTAAGGTTCTTCTGGTTCAATTTATGGCCTAAACAAATGAGAGTCAAGCAGTGTCTGAAGAAGGCAGCCCTAGGGGGAAGGGGTGACACACTATATTCTGTCTCATTCCTTCTGTTCCAGGACAGAGTTGGAAGCCCATTCCACTTCAAGCCAGAGAAGGAAGCTGTATGTAAGCCCTTAGGTTTATTCATACTATACTCCTTCGAGTTATTTATTCATTTTTTCTTACCCACAGGTCTCTATCTCATGCTGATTACAGCTGACACTCAGAACTTAATGGGTCAAATGTCTCTCTGATACACTAAGAGAGATGGAAGAATACATGGGAGTCCAGTTTCTAGGAAACATAAGGATTTGTTGGATTATCTTTGCTCATTTCTTTTTCTGTTATTGTGGTAAAATGCCCAGACTTAAGTAGTTAATGGGAATTTGTTTATTCTTGCTCATAGTTCCAGGGTATAGTCTGTAAACTCCCTATAAGTTAAAAAACAAGATATAAGCCTCCAACCTCAGAATAACATTCCCATTAAGAATAGAAAAATGGGGGCCATAGTAAGGAATGATTATACAAACACAATAGTGAAAGTAAATGAGATATTGTATCTTCAATTACATTATCTGAGACTCATCATGGAATTCTATCAAGTCCACAGGACTTCGGGAGTCCCGCCTCCCCAGCTTGGCTACAGTATGCATTGCCTGCATCTTCGGCAGGCTCCACTCCATGCCCTCGGCTTTCCTTGGCTGATATCCCATGGGATCCTCTCTAGTTTTTAATATGGAGACTTCCATTGTGCTGTGCATTAGCTAGCTTCAAAGCTCTTTGGAGCCACAACATAAGATACTGTGAATTCCTCAACATGAAATGGTTTTCCTGACAGCAAAACCAGTATCCTGTAGACAAGTACTGCTGATAACTTGTAATAAACCTGACTCCCTTGGACAACGATTGTACCAAGCTCAGTATGCTCAGCCTGGGGAAACAAGTTCCTAGGCAGTGGGTTTCCAAGTAGCCAAGTTGGATAGGTGAGACTAGTGAAGTCCTGTGGGCTTGATAGAATTTCATGATGATCAGAAACCCCTCAGTATCATTTTGGGTCAGTTTCTTTCCTTACAGTACTCATACTTACCTAGTTTGGAACCTTTGAAGGGTAAGGTCATATATATATATATATATATATATATATATATATATATATATATGCCCAGATGTATGTATGTAATGTAAGTAGATGTTTACAGCAAATTTCTTCATAATTGCTAAAACTTAAAAGCACTCAAGCTGTCTTCCAGGAAGTGATCCATAAAGAATATGTATACATAATATTGTATATACTTTATTTTTGAAATATATGTAATCCTGAAAATAGTTATATGAAGAACTATGGAGATAGTGAAATGAATACTGCCTCCCAGTATTTATGAGAAGAGCAAATAACTGTGTTAAGCCCAGGATTTAGGAAGCAATGAAATTACTTTATAAGACACTGAACTGCCGGGTTGTGGTGGCGCAAGCCTTTAATCCCAGCACTTGGGAGGCAGAGGCAGGCAGATTTCTGAGTTCGAAGCCAGCCTGGTGTACAGAGTGAGTTAGATGCATCCAGAGACTATACAAGACCTGAAATTAAAACAATGTATTCTACAGACTGAGTGGTTATGTGTCAGGATGAGTTCAACCATTATGATATATATATATATATATATATATATCATATATATCATATACATGCATGTGCACATCTTGAGAGGTATCCTTCTTATGTGTTCTAATCAATTCTAATTTAAACTTAAATGTCTTCTAGATAAGAGAATGCCATTTAGAAAACTAACTACATTCATTTACTTGAGTTGCCCCAGCAAAGTATAACAGAGCTTAAATGATAAAAATGTATTTTCTCAATCCCTTGAAGACTAGATATCTAAAGTCAAGATGAGGCCAGGTTGATTTTGCTCTAAGATGTCACTTCTTTGGTGATATATGACCATCCACAACATGTCCTTAAGTATATAATATTTTCTCTTAGTGTAAATCCATGCTTACTTTCTTTATAGACAAATGTAACCTTATTATAATGCCATCCGATTGAATTAAGGTCTATTCTAATGGATTTACTTTACATAACCAGTTTTGCCTAAGGTCCTGTGCCTTAGATCTTCAGTATATGAAATTATTGATTGGTGGTAACTAAATCATATTTTAGGTTATTTCTATTAATATGGCAAAGAGGGAATTGGATAATATATTCAGTTAGTTTATTTGATTAATGTCTATAGGTAATGCAAAATTCATAAAGGCAGTAATAATGGGTGATGAAATAACCCCTTTTTTGCATCATGATTCTAGAATCAATTCATGAATAATTTTTCATCTTTCCAACACACACTTTCCACCACATTAATTGATGTAAAATGAATTTGCTCGTATGTGGTTGTCAATGAATTTTAGTGCACATCATGTGCGCTTCAGATCCACAGAGGAAATAAACTCTCCCCTACACTGCAAAGACTTTACATATCATTGATTTCTTACGGACGAAGCGCAGGCTTCACTTCTTTCTGGATTTTTAAGCCCCTTGATACTTTATGTCACCAAATAAATTAATCCTTGGAGAAAATTATTTTAACAAAGGTAAACATTTTTCTCAGAATTATTATATCTCATTTTATTTATACTCTTATTTTTAAGTCATTTAAAATATTAATGGATGAAACTTCATGGAAGGAAATTCCCCAATGTCTACTTAAGCAGATGACAGTGTTCCATTTTAATTTACCCTTTTTCACATTATACATTTGATAAAATTATTATGAATTTTAAATATAATTTATGCTCTATATCTTATTTTTCTTTTTAAAAAAATGGACAGCTAAAGTCAGAGAAGACTTCAGCTACCTTTATCAGCTTGATCTGTACCCAGAATCAGGGCTGAGGTTATCTCTTTTCTTGATAAGTAGTTTTAGTTCTTACCTCCAGGATAAGGTAATGAGCATTGACACACAGACCTCAAAACATGTTTTCTGTCTCCAGAAATCAAGGAACTTTGGAGCACTGGAAGTCAGCTTACTGGAACGCTGAGATACGAGGAACCCTGAGTATTTGTGTATCCCTTACCTTACATCACCACTGGTGGCAAACTTAGGCCTCTCCCATGTTTCTGATTATTAATATGGGACCCATCAGAGGTAAGCTCACAGTTGCAAGGTAGAATAACTATAATATGGAGTTAACAAATATATAACAGTTAGTTCTTAGATGAGCAAAACCAACGCATGTTGCTTTGAGTTATTTCTTGGCTCCTAGGAAATAAATATGTCTATGATGCCTTACTCTGTGCTAAGCATGTGATACCTCTGATGGAGACATACACGCAAACTGAGTATTGGAGCAAAGCAATAATACGTCAGTGTGTTACTCAGAAGCAGCATGAGTCACAGTCAAGGTGAGGAAGATAAGTAAGTATCAAAATGCACAAAGAAGGCAAATGTGGTTTTAAAAAGCTCAACATTTAAGCATTATATGAATGTGTTGCTTAAAGTTTTAATTTCTAAATTTCACAAACAAGGCGGTCGAATTTTGATATTTAAAACACATGCAATCAATCACTCAGCTAGCATTTGACAGGGACAGATTGAACTTAGGTCCTGTGAATCTGTCTGTATCAAACCAGCATTTTTTAAAAATACATATACTATAATCTTAAATGACAGCTATAAATTTTATTTTATAACACTTGAGTTTCAAGTCACCTTTTCTCTGGTTCTAATATTAAAGTTAACTTTAACATATTTAATCTCTCAGAGGATTGACCCAGATTGTACTTTTCTTTATCTTAGTGAAAAACAAATAAAAGGAAGAGTATCTCTAAGTCCACACTCACCAGGAGAGCAGTGTCTTCTCATTTTTGATTTTTACAAAGTCCTTTAATCCTCTAACTGTGAACTCATGCTTCCTCTTTCCATTTCACAGAGAGAACAGTGATGCTAATCTTCTACATTTGAAGGCGATACGTACTGCACATGGACACAATGACAGTACCTTTGGAGATGTCTTGAATAGAGTCTGGTGTCAAATAGAGGATGGAGAAGAGGAATTGGGGATATTGTGAAAAAAAGTCTGTCCCTTCATCATTATAAACACATTCACTGTTAATACAAGTAACCACAGGGGAGAAAGATATTCAGGCATGCCAAATTTGTAGAATGACAGTCCTCAAAATTTCAACAGGAACCAAATCCTTTCTCTTGAAGCATCTTTTGAGGACCAGTGCTTTTCACTTATCTCTGTCACCACAGAAATTAAGCAACAGACCTGGATGTGTGAAGTTATCAATGCTACACGTTCAAAAGGTAGAGCATGTCCAAATTTCACTACCAGGTATGAATTTTGTCATCTTCAAAGTCATAGGTCGCTTTACTTGGGTCCTGAGAATGCTGTGCCTCCAAGTCACCAGTGTGTTCTCACCCATTTCTCCACTCACTCTCACAGGAAAGCTTTCACATCCTGGAAATGGAAAACTTCAGTCCATTTTAAGAATAAACATTTTGGAAACACTATATATCATTGTTTACAGCTGAGAACCCCTATCTACTATTTAGGACAAAGCCTCACAAAGTTTAGAGAAGGGAAATGTCCTTTAAAGCTGAATCTCTTCCAAAGGCCAGGCCAGGCCATAAATTGCACTCAGTGGGGAAATTACCAATAGCATAGCCAGATGCTCAAACCAAGCCACATCAAGCCAGATGTTATCATCTTTGATAAACAAAGGGACTTTTACTGTGGAAAAGAGAACTTTAAATAAATTTAAGCCAAGTGAGATGATATTTTGTCCCATGTGATGTTTTCGCTAACCTAGGGGTATCTTTCAGGAGGATGGTATATGCCATCCAGTGAGGATGCTGGTTTCTTTTCTCAGCTCAACAGCAGTGCCTCATGGGATCATAGACAAACTAGCAAAGCTGTGTTTCTGCAGTCTCTAAACATACTCAAGCTCACCTGTCATGGTTAATTACATTTCCCCTACAGTTTTGTGTTTGTTGATTTGTGATTTACTGAGATTTTAATTTATAATATCTAATAGTTTTCCTTCTCCCTGGATCATCATTAAATAATTAATACATTACTCACCATCACAGAAAATCGTATTATCTTAAATGCAACATTTAAAGATGAATGATTGTATTACTTGATAGGTCTTATTTATATTTATTCTTTAAATATGCTCATCATCCAGCAAATACTAAAAACTTAAAATTCTAAAAGTATTGTTAAAATATCAAATGAGGTGTATCTTTTAAGGAGTCTGTAAGTGATTGCATGCAAATATTAAGAAATGCCTGCATCCAATTTTGATAGCCAAGGATAATTTGGAAAAGGCTCTTGACACCAAACTGACTACTTAAGCTAAATCCTTTGAACCTGCATCTTAGAAGCATAGAACCAAGTCCAGCAACTTATCCTCTAACTTTTATACAGGTATCATGATGCACACATACACACACACACACACACGTACACCCCGAGGGAGATATGCACAGGTATACATAAAGAGACACAGAGAGAGAGCTATATACATGTACATGATAAAAATATAATAATTTTTAAAAGTATGTCTGTTACAATGAAACAGAAACATAGATAAATGAGTTAACCAGTCTGTTGTCTTCCTGTAGTATATGAATAAATTGGAATACTGTAACTCCAAATGTGTCTAGTTTCTAATTCACTCTGGTTTATAGTTTCACATTATGTTTTATTTGACTCTTATTTTACAAATTTTTCTATCCAATCATAAATAAAAATTTTTAACATTGAAAGGCTCTTGACAATGTTCTACTTGAATATTCTGGGGTTAATATTTATTGCAAAATTGCCTCCTTTGTTTCATAAATTAAAAATTAAGATAAATTTTTTATGTAATAAACAAAGTAGAAGAAAGCAGCAGTATAGTAATAGATGAGCAAATTACCTATTAGCTAATTACCAGCAGTTACCATTTATCGTCACCGAAATGCTGAGACAAGTATGATTGGCAAACTAGGTGTAAGAGTATGCATGCCTGTTAGTGACTAAACAGGCCGGCCAGGGAAAGCTTCCAGACTGGATCCACTCTGCATTTAGCCTATTTTACTTTCTTCTCTTATTCTTAAAAATATGTTGAGTTAGATTTCTCTTTATTCTACATGTTCAGAGAGGCATTATTTTTATAGAACTTTAGGATAAACCTTGCTGAACAAAGCTGGCTGGAACTGGCCAAGAGGAAAGGAATCTTATCTAACCAATATTGACTTCAGAAGTGAGGAGGTGGGAAGTCTTCTCCTATTCCAACCTTCCTTCTAAGTTTCAGTCCACAGAACACTGTTATCTCACAGAATTGTTTGTTTCAATTATTTGTACAGGGATCTTGTTGCTCTTGGTTAATTCTATAACTCTGTAAAATTGTGGTTCAATTAAGTAATTCTAGGAAAACAGAAAAATTTCATGCTAGAATATTTGAACAATGAAGGATATCTTGGTTAAAATAAAAAAAGCAGAAAGTAAAATATATTGAGGCTCTTATGAATATTCTATATTTTATTAATAGAAATATGAAAAATACAAAGATTTATTACATACCCAAAAATAAACTTAATAACTGAATTAACCATAACGATTTAAAATATAACAATTTATCGATGCCACGTAAGACCCACACACCTCACAATGTGAATGACAGCCATAGGGCTGTGACTGGGACTTGACATGCAGTTCCTCAACTGTCAATCACTGCTTTGTGTTATGAAGAGATCCAGTTGCTACCAAATAAAGGCATTCGGTCAATAGGGGTCCCCAACTCAGAAGTATAGTTTTTAAAGTTCACATATTTTAGGGGAGAAAGATTCATGTGGACTGAATCCCTAGATGCCCCATATTCCCCAGTCTGTCCAGAAGTTACTCTCTATAAGCAAGGACACAACAAAGATATCACAGAACTAAGGTCTCCAGGGTTAGGGGAAAGGTCTTGGGTTGTACATGGGGGTGGGGGGGGTTGGGGGTTGGTGAGCACTTGGATGAGTCCAGAGCAGAGAGAAAAAGAAGCAAACTGGCCTTGGCCAGAGCTGTCTCTGAGTGCAGGATGGAGGAGGGAGTAGAGCAAGTTGAGAAAATAGCGGGGTATGGGGAAAGGTAGAAGAGAGATTGTTGTAAGAGAGCAGAGAAGGTGCTGAGGAAAGTAGACTGTATCTGGGACAGCCTGGGAACTAGCATAGTAAAGCTAAGCTAGATGCTAACAGCCAGGATGCTAGAGCTAGCATCCAGGATGGGGAATTTGGTATTCATAACAGGTACATGTTACTAGGAACCAGAAAAGTCTGTAAGATAGCTTTGAGCTTTGATATGTATATGTCAATAGAGAGCCATACTGCTTTTTGGTTGGTTGGTTTGAGTTTTGTTTTGTTTTGTTTTGTTTTGTTTTGTTTTGTTTTGTGTTTTTTGCCAGAGGCAAGGAATGCAAATGGAAGTGACTGTTTGACAGATAGAAACCCATTGCACAGGTTCCAGAAGTGTTCTACAGCTCAGAATGACCTGAACCAAGGCTGCCATGTTGGACCAGGTGAATGGACCATTGCTCTTCTGCAGTGCTTGGGTATTTTCCTTTTGAACCTAACACCCTGTCAGGGAACACATCCAACATACTCTACAGGTACTTAGCTTTTGTTCTTTTTGTTGTTTCTCTTCTTTGTCATTTTTTTTTTTTTTGCTTGGTTTGGCTTTGAGTCCATTGTCTCACTACCTCTTCTCCACTGGATTTGAAAGGTCACTCATGAATATTGGTTGAATATGACTGTTGGTGAGTGCCAGCATGCCTATCTCATTATTAAACTTCAATAATTTTACTATGAGTTGTAGTTAACATAGAAACTATAGATGTACACATGTGCATGTAATACTATATTACTTCAGGTGAAATTTACCTCAAAACATTCTCATTTTATGAAAAATAGATCTCACAGGAGGTCTAAATTCATTATACTACAATTTTAAATGAAGTGAAACATTAGAGAAGAATAATCCAGTGTGGTTGAATCAGATTAACATTTTTCAGTAGGAAAAACACCTGTCTCTATTAATAGATAATGAGTTTTAGGTTATCACTGCAAAACCAAAAATCACGAAAACAAAATGAACACAAGAGAAAAATTCAATTATATACATTCTCTATAGCAAGTCAAACAAAACTCAGAGTAAAGATAACTTAGAAATGGAAATAAATGATTGAATGTTCTTAATAGAGAGCATAGAATAAATTATTTATGACTTTAGAATTGATAATTGATTTTTTAATTTTAAAATATTTTATTTTTATGTATATGCCAATGTGTGTCTGTGTGGCAGTATGTGCCTGAGGGCACATGCCTGAGGTCACAAGAAGGTGTTGGATCCATTAGAAAGGAAATTACAGGAAGTTGTAGTCTGCTACAAGTGGATGCTAAGAACGAAACCTGAGGTCTTGGGAGCATCAGGAAGCACACTTCACCACTGCATTTCTCTCCAGTACCAACTTGCAAAAATTTCATGGATTCTGGAAATATTTTTTCCTTCTTGGTATTGTCTCTTTTTCTTTTTTTAGTATTTTATCTTTATTCTCATTTCTAGCTTGTTCGGGTATGCAGTGACATCATTTACTTAATAATTCATCTATTTTTAAAAAAATATAAGCACTTATTTCTTTGAATTTCCCTTCCTGCATTGTTTGACCTGAATATTACATATTTTGAAAGAGTGTATTTTTAAAAATCACTAAATTACAAGTTTTTAAACTTTCTCTGGGCTTTGTTTTTGATACAGGCTTATTAAGGAGTATGGTTTAATTGCCACAGGTTAGACATTTCTTTTGTATTTCTGTTAGTGAGTTTTAATCTCGTTCAGAGGACAACTACTGTCATACCAGATTATAATTTTGTTTAATTATCAAATACAATTTCTTAACCTCTGAGCTATCTCTCCAGTCCTTCAAATACAATTTCTAAAATTCATGTAAGATAGTCTATTATATTTTATGTACTCAGATTTCTATGGAAAACAGTAAATTTTATCATTTCCTTTCTCTTGAATATATCCTTGTGTCACATTGCCCTTTATTGGGAAAAGAATCATCTCCTTTCCTGCCGCAGGTAACTGTCCTGAATGCAGAATACATACATATTGGCGACCCACCAATCCTTCTCTGGTCTTCGTTCCTTGGGATCTGATGTGAATCTATAATTCATAGTCATATTCTACACTATTTCTTTCTGGATGCTTTCAAGTCAATTTACAAAATTCGGGTGCATGCATTTGCAGGTTGAATTTATGCTTTCTTTTTCCATCAAACTCTTGAATCTCTTGTTCAGCAGTAGCTTTCACCAAGTATAGGAGTCTTGGGCACTGCTTCTTTGAATATTCTCCTCACTACTCTTTCTTCTGAGCTCTATCTCTGTATCCAGTTCCCTGAGGGAGGTAGTGAAAGGAGAACCAATTGGGACCAACAGCTACACACTTTTGGTGATTTAGCTCTTTCTTGCTATTCTGGATGCAAAAGCTACTGTCTTCTGACAGCTTAACTCCTACTGAGAGCAGCATGGGATTCAGAAAAAAAGGCTTAAATTTCCTGTCATTCTACAAGTCCTTGATTCTCTTCTCATTTTCTTAGTCTATTATGGGTCTTATTTAGATTAGAAGAATTCTACTGGTCTCTTTCTTAAAAAATATTTTTGGATCATATTTACCTCCTTCCCCAATACCTTCCAGATATAATCCCCTTTATTGACTAATGAACTTTCTATCCTCTTTTTTATTATTTTTAAGTTCATCAAGTTCAAATTGTGTTGTGCAAATATTTTTAGGTATGGACCATCTACTGGATCATGGTGGGCCTACCAGTAGACACACTCTCAAAGAAAATTTATGCTCCATCTCCCAAAAGCTATTAATTGCTAGAACTGTGTGCCTACATCTCCTATAAATGATGGGATATCGCCTAATTTAAACTTGCATAAGTCTTGTGCATGCTCTCACAAACACTTTGAATTCACATTTGCCAGTATCATATGTGTCTGGAAATAGTGTTCCTGTAATCACGTACAACTTCCGGCTCTTATAATTTTTCTGGACCTCTCTTTTGCAATGATCCCTGACCCCTGGTAGAAGAGGATATGATTTAGAGGTCCCATTTAGGGCTGATAATTCCATAGTCTCTTATTTTCCCTGCATTGACCAACTGCGAGTCTCTGAGGTTTATCACCTTCAACTGCAATAAAAGCTTCTCTAATTGTGCTTGAGAGATGCATTAATCTGTGGGAATAAAGACAAGTTATTAGGAGTGAATTTAATACTGTGTGCATTAGCTTTTCTGCTGCTGTAGGCCAGTAAGTTTTAGAGTCTTAGTGGCATCTGGGCAACACCCCACAGTAAGTCTAAACTCAAGTAAGAGTTTGGTGTTCTTTAGTTAATCATATCAATAGTATATTTTAGCTTATTTTTTGTTGTGACTAGAGAAATAGAGGATATAACATTGCACACATGGACTGTATACATTAATAGAACTGGACAATTTTATTAAACTCCCCAAAACTAATCATTTCCACAGAAGTTATGCTAACTTTCTTGAGCCAAATGCCACATGTATCTTTGCTCTAAATTGAAATTCCCTGCTGCAGGGAGGAGGGAAGCTCAGCAAGTAAATGAAACTTATAAGACTTGGTGAGGGAACAAGACTTTGCAAATTTCAAGAAGCTTCTCAAATTTTTAAGAACCACAAGGCTGTCTAGGTTTAAGCAACAAGGGTAGCTGAAGACAGGAGTCTCCCATCATCCAAAGTGCCTGCAAGTTGTGCCGGATGCTCCAGGGCTAAAACTTTTGTGAGTAACAATGTACACTGGGGTTGGCTTTTCGTTGACGTAGTTTTAAGTGACCCATGATTCTCCAAATACACCTCATCTATGTCTATGTTCCTACATATGACCCCAATCAACTTAATAGTATGCAAATCTAGACTTAGTAGAATGATTTCTTTCGTCCCTCTTCATTGCTCTACATGAAGATACATTTGTCTACATCTCTCCAGGAGATGATGTAGATATAGATGATAGATATATGTGTGTGTGTGCTTGTATGTATGTGTGTGTGTGTGTGTGTTAAACATTCTCTTAAAAGTAAAAAGTATTTTGAAAAGATAATATTTCTAAATTTTATCTAAAATTTCTGAGTTTGCAGAAGTTGGCTGTGCAATTTTAGACATTTCAGTAGATTTAAGTTTAATCCTGCAGGGACAAAAATCTCAACTAGATGAGTTATTTGAGAAGAAGCACAGCATACTGCTAAATCTTACTGTAACTCAATTAGTCCTTCTTAGAAGTATCAAGTGATAAGTAGAATTTCTTCCACATGACTATTATATTTAATATCATGAGGTCAGAGATCTAAAATTAGATATTCCTATAATGGATTTACTAATGATGTAACAGCATCAAAGGACAGTATTCCTAAATGTCATGTGTTAGCAGTTAATTTTGACATTACTGAGTAGTAGATTGCCTTATATTATATTGCATATTTTATGCTATAGTGATTGCTGTAATTAAATTTATCGAAGCTTGGCTGAGAATAAAGTACAAAGTTGTGTCAATGAACAAAGCTTGTCGTCTTTGTCATATGAAGTATTACATACACAGCCTTTAATTCTGAAGACAGAAAGCAGAATGTTAACATTTTTTACAGTGCTTTAAGAGCTAAGAAAAGTAAACAAACAGTTAACTAGTTGGACTAGAGTGGAAAAGACAAGTACATTATTCCAAAAGTTCTGTACTGCACATATCTACATTAACTAAGTTAGCAAGTAGGCAGAGATGCAGATTAGATAATCATCCAATTAAATAGATAAGGAAATCTTTAGAAAAATTCACATCATCTGATAGAGCCCAGAACTAAGAATGGCATGGGAGTTCATCAGTTCATTTAAGGGCACCTAAGGAATATCTATTTCAAAATACATGAGTAACAGCTCTAAAATTACTCAGGATGAAAACCAAGAAAGGACAGCTATTATTTCCTCCTCTAACCTCACTGCATTCGAATACTCAAGGCAAAAATAGAAAAATAAAACAAAGGCATAAATTCTGGAAAAAAAATAAATTAGAAACTGAATGCAGTCAGATGTCAAGGCATGTATCCTACTCTTAAGAGTTTTTCTCAATAAGTCTCCTACAGCCAGTTTCACTCAGTCTTATTTTTCAATACTTCTTAGTTGTTTTAATTATATAACATGGCTTCACCTTCAGTGAACTAGTTAGAATTCCAAAATCCCTATTGTTTTAGTACCAGTTCAAAAACAGCTTTTTAAGAAAGTCTAATGATCTCTGTTGGCCTGCCTACTGGGGATGGACAGTGTCTTGGGACTCAGAAGCCCAGGAACCACAGAGCTCTGAGGTGGGACAGTATTCCAATGGAAGGGTATCCTGAGATACTGAAGCCCAGGAACCACCTAGATCTGAGAGGACACTTCTTCAGCAGAGGCCTTGACACTCCCAGGGAAGGGTATCCCCAGCCAAGCTGAAGAGCTCAAGAGTCTCAGCTCCCCTATTTTTCTTTGCTTCTTCTCATCTTCCCTTTATTGATTCTTGTCTTCTTCCAATGAAAGAGTCTAAGAGGCAATAAATCTCATGAAAGAGATTTATCAGAGGGGCCAGGGAGAGGAAGGATGAATCCAGGGTTGGATGACTTCTGCTCCTGGGAGTGGACAGCAAGGAATTGGAAGCAGTGCTTACATAGGAATTCTAGGGGAGGGGCACTTTCTAGGGTAGAGGTGACGATTAATGGGATTTCAAGTCCTGAGCTTGGGGAAGAACTTGATGGGTTGGTGGATTTCGGAGCTCCAGGATTGGTGGGTTTCTGTGGGAAATTTAGGGATAATCTGGGGAGGGGTTTTTGAGTCTGAAGGTGACCTTTGTTACAGTTACAAAGGCCAGAAACACACTTATGACAGTTAGAGAGAATGGGAGGCAGCCTTGAGGGTTTACAATGTATACAGAGTTTACAAAGGGACACTGAGGCAGGGAAAGCCTTCCTTGCCACTTGAGTGGCATGAATATCCAAGTCTCTCCAGGCTTCAAAAAAATGCACACACCACATCCTCATACCATGATAAACGGCATGCTCTCTTGCAAGTGTAATTCCATTTTGCTTTTCTATAAGCACATGCACAGACCTGGATATTTGTGGATAAAGAAGTTATATTGTGTTTTGCATTGCAACTTTAGGAATGAAGATCTTTTTTTTTTTGTCTCCCCCCGCCCAGATATATTTTTTATTTACATTTCAAATGATTTCCCCTTTTCTGGTCCCCCACTCTCTGAAAGTTACATAAGACCCCTTCCCTCACCCTGTTCTCCCACCCACCCCTTCCTACTTCCCTGTTCTGGTTTTGCCTTATACTTCTACACTGAGAACCAGGGGCCACTCCTCAGTTCTTCTTATACCTCATTTAATGTGTGGATTATATTTTGGGTACTCCAGTTTTCCAGGCTAATATCCACTTAATAGTGAGTACATACCATGATTGATCTTTTGAGATTGGGTTACCTCACTTAGTATGATGTTCTCCAGCTCCATCCATTTGCCTAAGAATTTCATTAATTCATTTTTTCCAATGACTGAATAGTACTCCATTATGTATATATACCACATTTTTTGCATTCATTCTTCTGTTGAGGAATACCTGGGTTCTTTCCAGCTTCTGGCTATTATAAATAGGGCTGCTAAGAACATAGTGGAGCATATATCCTTATTACATGCTGGGGAATCCTCTCTGGGTAAATGCCCAGGAGTGGTATAGCAGGATCTTCCAGAAGTGAGATGCCCAGTTTTCTGAGGAACAGCCATAATGATTTCCAAAGTGGTTGTACCAATTTGCAACCCCACCAGCAGTGGAGGAGTGTTCCTCTTTCTCCACATCCTCGCCAACACCTGCTGTCTCCTGAGTTTTTAATCTTAGCCACTCTGACTGGTGTAAGGTGAAATCTCAGGGTTGTTTTGATTTGCATTTCCCTGATGACTAGTGGAGTTGAGCATTTTTTAAAATGTTTCTCTACCAAGACTCAGTGCAAGAGTATAGGGGAATTCCAGAACAGGGATGCAGGAAGGGGTAGATGGAGTAACAGGGGGAGGGAAGAGGGCTTATGGGATTTGCGGGGAGTGGGGACCCAGAAAAGGGGAAATCATTTGAAATGTAAATAAAAGATATATCAATAAAAAATAATATATTTTAAAATAAAAAAAAATGTTTCTCCACCATCCGAAGTTCTTCGGTTGAGAAATCTTTGTTTAACTCTGTACCCCATTTTTTAATAGGGTTATTTGGTTTTCTGGGGTCTAACTTCTTGAGTTCTTTGTATATGTTGGATATTAGCCCTCTATCTGATGTAGGGTTGGTGAAGATCTTTTCCCAATTTGTTGGTTGCCGATTTGTCCTTTTGATGGTGTCCTTTGCTTTACAGAAACTTTGTAATTTTATGAGGTCCCATTTGTCAATTCTTGATGTTAGAGCATATGCTATTGGTATTCTGTAAAGGAACTTTCCCCCTGTACCAATGTCCTCAAGGGTCTTCCCCAGTTTCGTTTCTATTAGCTTCAGAGTCTCTGGCTTTATGTGGAGGTCCTTGATCCATTTGAAGTTGAGCTTAGTACAAGGAGACAAGAATGGATCACTTCCCATTCTTCTGCATGCTGACCTCCAGTTGAACCAGCACCTATTTGTTGAAAAGTTTATCTTTTTTCCATTGTATGTTTTCAGCCCCTTTGTTGAGGATCAAGTGGCCATAGGTGTGTGGGTTCATTTCTGGATCTTCAATCCTGTTCCATTGATCCTCCTGCCTGTCACTGTACCAATACCATGCAGTTTTTAACACTATTGCTCTGTAGTATTGCTTGTGGTCAGGGATACAGATTTCCCCAGAATTTCTTTTGTTGTTGAGAATAGTTTTAGCTATCCTGGGTTTTTTGTTATTCCAGATGAATTTGAGAATTGCTCTTTCTAACTCTATGAAGAATTGAGTTGGGATTTTGATGGGTATTGCGTTGAATCTGTATATTGCTTTTGGCAAAATGGCCATTTTAACTATAGTAATCCTGCCGATCCATGAGCATGGGAGGTTTTTCTGTTTTTTGAGGTCTTCTTCTATTTCCTTCTTCAGAGTCTTGAAGTTCTTGTCATACAGATCTTTCACATGTTTAGTAAGAGTCACCCCAAGGTACTTTATACTGGTTGTTGCTATTGTGAAGGGTGTTATTTCCCTAATTTCTTTCTCAGCCTGTTTATCCTTTGTGTACAGGAAGGCTACTGATTTGCTTGAGTTGATTTTATAACCTGCCACTTCACTGAAGTTGTTTTTAAGCTGTAGGAAAGAAGAGGAATTCAAGGCCCATACCTAAACATAGTAATAGCAATATACAGCAAACCAGTAGCCAGTATCAAACTAAATGGAGAGAAACTTGAAGCAATCCCACCAAAATCAGGGACTAGACAGGGCTGCCCACTTTCTCCTTATCTTTTCAATATTGTACTTAAGGTACTAGCTCAGGCAATTAGACAACATAAGGAGGTCAAAGGGATTCAGATTGGAAAGGAAGAAGTCAAACTATCATTATTTGCAGATGACATGATAGTCTACCTAAGTGACCCAAAAAAACTCCACTAGAGAAGTCCTACAGCTGATAAGCAATTTCAGCAAAGTGACAGGTTATAAAATCAACTCAAGGAATGAAGATCTTATGTTTGCTCACAGTGTAATAGTACATTCCACCGTTACAGAGAAGTCATGAAGGTAAGAGTTTTAGAAAACGACTTCAGAAATCGGCCTCCCACCAGTCAGGAGAGGTGCATCCATCTTGGCTTCGGACTCCAGGGATCGGACAGACTGAGGTACACAAACATAATCCGAGGCCAACACCGCGGTGGTCTGAGCCCGACGGGCGTTGGCCTGCACCCAGGCCCTGGGCTGGTTGGGGGGCCATCTGGGTGCCAACCCAGCCAGGAGGTTTTTTGCTCCGGCCTGCGCACGCACCGCCATTTTGCCTACAGGACTACAGAGAGCTCTGGCGGGCAGAGCCGTAACGGGCATAGGCTGAGGCTAACAAAGCTGGGGTCTAGGCCCCAAAAGGCACAGGACTGACCCCGAGAACTGGGCGGCTTGGTGGGCCATCTGTGAGTCAACCCGCCCAGGAGGTTGTTAGCACAGCACTCTCCCAGCCCTTTCAGGGAGCACGGACACGCACACCCGCCATCTGGATCACCTGGCAGACCCAATTAACAGTCATAGCCCTAGGGGAACTTTGCTCAGACCTTGGCCTCCCAGGCTTTTGCCTGGACTCAGGGACTGGGCGGCCAGGCTAACCTTGTGTGTGCCAGCCCGGTTGGAGGATCGGCTGCCCAGCGGAGTGAGCGGAACACAGGGGAGGTCACAGCAGCATACACTGTCGGCACTCCCTGGGGGTACACACAGGCTCCATCTGGTCCACAGACACAATCTGGGGCAAGGCCTCAGGCGGAAGCCCTCAGCTCTACTCTCTCCGCTTCCGGATCCAGATCAGCCTGGGCGGCCGCACCACATCTCCAAGTCCTGCAAGAGGCTAGCTGGGCTTCCGGGCGGCCAGCTGGGAGAAGTCAATGTGCTCCAGTGAATCCAGCGGGCCCCAACGGGAGCCTTCGGGTGCCTGCTTTGGGATCTGAACAGCCTGGGCAGCAGCACCCTGTCTACAAGCAGTGCAGGAGGTAAGCTGTGCACCAGAGACCAACTGGGAAGGGGCAGCTTGCACTGGTGAGTCCAGCACTGACAAGACAAACTAACACCAGAGAGAACTAGATGGCAAAAGGCAAACGCAGGAACGTCACTAACAGAAATCAAGGCAATATGGCAACATCTAAACCCAATTCTCCTCTACCAACATGTCCTGGATACCCCATCACCCAGTAAAACAAGATTTGGATTTAAAATCACTGGTCATGATGCTGGTACAGGAACATATGAAGGACATACTTAAAGAAATTCCGGAGAAAATGGATCAAAAGTTAGAAGCCCTTGCAAGGGAAACACAAAAATCATTGAAAGAAATCCAGGAGAATACAAAAGCCAACAAGGAGGAAATGCAAAAAACACTTAAAGAAATATAGGAGAACTTTGGTCAACAGGCGGAGGTCATGAAAGAGGAAACACAAAAATCTCTTAAAGAAATACAGGAGAACTTTGGTCAACAGGCTGAGGTCATGAAAGAGGAAACACAAAATCTCTTAAAGAATTACAGGAAAGCACAAACAAGCAAGTGAAGGAGCTAAGCAAAACCATCCAGGATCTAAAATCAGAAGAAGAAACAACTAAGAAAACTCAAAGGGAGACAACTTTGGAGATAGAAAGCCTTGGGAAGAAATCAGGGGACAGAGATGCAAATATCAACAACAGAATACAAGAGATAGAAGAAAGAATCTCAGATGCTGAAGATTCCATAGAAACCATGGACTCAACAGTTAAAGAAAATGCAAAATGCAAAAAGCTTGTAACCCAAAATATCCAGGAAATCCAGGACACAATGAGAAGACCAAACCTAAGGATTATAGGCATAGATAAGAGTGAAGATTTACAACTTAAAGGGCCAGCAAATATCTTCAATAAAATTATGGAAGAAAACTTCCCTAACCTAAAGAGACAGATGCCCATGAATATACAAGAAGCCTACAGAACTCCAAACAGACTGGACCAGAACAGAAATACTTCCCGTCACATAATAATCAAAACACCAAATGTTCTAAACAAAGAAAGAATACTAAAGGCAGTAAGAGAAAAAGGCCAAGTAACATATAAAGGAAGACCTATCAGAATCACAGCAGACTTTTCACCTGAGACTATGAAGGCTAGAAGGTCCTGGGCAGATCTCATGCAGACTCTAAGAGAACACAAATGCCAACCCAAACTACTATATCCAGCAAAACTCTCAATCACCATAGATGGAGAAACTAAGATATTTCACGACAAAACCAAGTTTACCCAATATCTATCCACAAACCCAGCCCTAAAAAGTATAATAGGAGGACAACACCAATACAAGGAGGGAAACTTCACCCTGGAAAAAGCAAGATAGTAACCTTTCATCAAACCCAAAAGAAGTTAAGCAATCAAATTTAAAAAATAACGTCAAAAATGATAGGAAGTAACAATCACTATTCCTTAATATCTCTTAACATCAATGGACTTAATGCCCCAATAAAAAGACACAGACTAACTGACTGGATACGTAAACAGGACCCTACATTTTGCTGCTTACAGGAAACACACCTCAGGGTCAAAGACAAACACTACCTTAGAGTAAAAGGATGGAAGACAATTTTACAAGCAAATGGCCTAAGGAAACAAGCTGGAGTAGCCATTTTAATATCAGATAAAATTGACTTTCAACCCAAAGTCATCAAAAGAGACCCTGAGGGACACTTCTTGCTGGTCAAAGGAAAAATACAAAAAGAAGAACTGTCAATCCTGAACATCTATGCCCCAAATGCAAAGGCACCCTCTTTCGTAAAAGAAACTTTATTAAAACTAAAAGCACACATTGCACCTAACACAATAATTGTGGGTGACTTCAACACTGCACTTTCCTCAATGGACCGATCAGGAAAACAGAAACTAAACAGGGACACAATGAAACTAATTGAAGCTTTGGACCAATTAGATTTAACAGATATATATAGAACATTCTATCCTAAAACAAAAGAATATACCTTTTTCTCAGCACCTCATGGTACCTTCTCCAAAATCAACCGTATAATTGGTCACAAGACAGACCTCAACAAATATAAGAAGATAGAACTAATCCCATGCCTCCTATCTGATCACTATAGAGTAAAAGTGGTCTTCAATAGCAACAGAAACAACAGAAAACCCACATACACGTGGAAACTGAACAATACTCTACCCAATGATACCTTGGTCAAGGAAGAAATAAAGAAAGAAATTAAAGACTTTTTAGAACACAATGAAAATGAAAACACAACATACCCAAATCTATGGGACACAATGAAAGCAGTGCTAAGAGGAAAACTCATAGCCCTGAGTGCCTCCAAAAAGAAAATGGAGAGAGCATACATTACCAGCTTAATGACACACCTGAAAGCCCTAGAACAAAAAGAAGCTATTTCGCCCAGGAGGAGTAGAAGGCAGGAAATCATCAACCTCAGGGCCGAAATCAATCAGGTAGAAACAAAGAGAACCATACAAAAAATCAACAAAACCAGGAGCTGGTTCTTTGAGAAAATCAACAAGATAGATAAACCCTTAGCCAGACTGACCAAAGGGCACAGAGAAAGTATCCAAATTAACAAACTTAGAAATAAAAAGGGAGATATAACAACGGAAACTGGGGAAATCCAAAAAATCATCAGATCCTACAACAAGAGCCTGTACTCAACACAACTGGAGAATCTGGAGGAAATGAACAATTTCCTTGACAGATACCAAATACCAAAATTAAATCAGGACCAACTAGACCATCTAAACAGTCCCATAATGCCTAAAGAAATAGAAGGAGTCATAGAAAGTCTTCCAACCAAAAAAAGCACAGGACCAGATGGCTTCAGTGCAGAATTCTACCAGACCTTCAAAGAAGAGTTAACACCAATACTCTTCAAACTATTCCACAAAATAGAAACAGAAGGAACACTACCCAATTGCTTCTACAAAGCCACAATTACGCTGATACCAAAGCCACACAAAGATCCAACAAAGAAAGAGAACTTCAGACCAATTTCCCTTATGAACATCGATGCAAAAATACTCAATAAAATTCTTGCCAACCGAATCCAAGAACACATCAAAACGATCATCCACCATGATCAAGTAGGCTTTATCCCGGGAATGCAGGGTTGGTTCAATATACGGAAATCCATCAATACAATCCACTACATAAACAAACTCAAAGAACAAAACCACATGGTCATTTCATTGGATGCTGAAAAAGCATTTGACAAAATTCAGCATCCCTTCATGCTTAAAGTCTTGGAGAGAACAGGAATTCAAGGCCCATACCTAAACATAGTAAAAGCAATATACAGCAAACCGGTAGCCAGCATCAAACTAAATGGAGAGAAACTTGAAGCAATCCCACTGAAATCAGGGACCAGACAAGGCTGCCCCCTTTCTCCTTATCTTTTCAATATTGTACTTGAGGTACTAGCTCGGGCAATTCGACAACATAAGGAGGTCAAAGGAACAAACAAATTGGAAAGGAAGAAGTCAAACTATCATTATTTGCAGACGACATGATCGTCTACCTAAGTGACCCAAAGAACTCCACTAGAGAGCTCCTACAGCTGATAAACAACTTCAGCAAAGTGGCAGGTTATAAAATCAACTCAAGCAAATCAGTGGCCTTCCTATACTCAAAGGATAAGCAGGCTGAGAAAGAAATTAGGGAAATGACCCCCTTCACAATAGCCACAAACAGTATAATGTATCTTGGGGTGACTCTTACCAAACATGTGAAAGATCTGTATGACAAGAACTTCAAGACTCTGAAGAAGGAAATGGAAGAAGACCTCAAAAAATGGGGAAACCGCCCATGCTCATGGATCGATAGAATCAATATAGTTAAAATGGCCATTTTGCCAAAAGCAATATACAGATTCAATGCAATACCCATCAAAATCCCAACTCAATTCTTCACAGAGTTGGAAAGAGCAATTATCAAATTCATCTGGAACAACAAAAAACCCAGGATAGCTAAAACTATTCTCAGCAACAAAAGAAAATCTGGGGGAATCAGTATCCCTGACCTCAAGCAACACTACAGAGCAATAGTGTTAAAAACTGCATGGTATTGGTACAGTGACAGGCAGGAGGATCGATGGAACAGGATTGAAGATCCAGAAATGAACCCACACACCTATGGCCATTTGATCCTCGACAAAGAGGCTGAAAACATCCAATGGAAAAAAGATAGCCTTTTCAACAAATGGTGCTGGTTCAACTGGAGGTCAGCATGCAGAAGAATGCGAATTGATCCATCCTTGTCTCCTTGTACTAAGCTCAACTCCAAATGGATCAAGGACCTCCACATAAAGCCAAACACTCTGAAGCTAATAGAAAAGAAACTGGGGAAGACCCTTGAGGACATCGGTACAGGGAGAAAGTTTCTGAACAGAACACCAATAGCGTATGCTCTAAGAGCAAGAATTGACAAATGGGACCTCATAAGGTTACAGAGATTCTGTAAAGCAAAGGACACCATCAAGAGGACAGATTGGCAACCAACAAATTGGGAAAAGATCTTCACCAATCCTACATCAGATAGAGGGCTAATATCCAATATATATAAAGAGCTCAAGAAGTTAGACTCCAGAAAACCAAACAACCCTATTAAAAAATGGGGTACAGAGTTAAACAAAGAATTCTCACCTGAAGAACTTCGGATGGCGGAGAAGCATCTTAAAAAATGCTCAACTTCATTAGTCATTAGGGAAATGCAAATCAAAACAACCCTAAGATTTCATCTTACACCAGTCAGAATGGCTAAGATTAAAAATTCAGGAGACAGCAGGTGTTGGAGAGGGTGTGGAGAAAGAGGAACACTCCTCCACTGCTGGTGGGGTTGCAAATTGGTACAACCACTCTGGAAATCAGTCTGGCGGTTCCTCCGAAAACTGGCCACCTCACTTCCAGAAGATCCTGCTATACCACTCCTGGGCATATATCCAGAGTATTCCCCACCATGTAATAAGGATACATGCTCTACTATGTTCATAGCAGCCCTGTTTATAATTGCCAGATGCTGGAAAGAACTCAGGTATTCCTCAACAGAAGGGTGGATGCAAAAAATGTGGTATATCTACACAATGGAGTACTATTCAGCCATTAGAAACAACGAATTCATGAAATTCTTAAGCAAATGGATGGAGCTAGAGAACATCATACTAAGTGAGGTAACCCAGGCTCAAAAGGTGAATGATGGTATGCACTCACTAATAAGTGGTTATTAACCTAGAAAACTGGAATACTCAAAACATAATCCACACATCAAATGAGATACAAGAAGAAAGGAGGAGTGGCCCCTGGTTCTGGAAAGACTCAGTGAAACAGTATTCGGCAAAACCAGAACGGGGAAGTGGGAAGGGGTGGGTGGGAGGACAGGGGAAGAGAAGGGGGCTTACGGGACTTTCGGGGAGTGGGGGGGCTAGAAAAGGGGAAATCATTTGAAATGTAAATAAATTATATTGAATAAAAAAAATTAAAAAAAAAAGAGTTTTAGAAAACATCCATGGTTGAAAAGCAGAAAAAGGTGAATTTGGGTTCTCAATTCATCTTTTAAAGAATCTTATTTATTTACTTATATATTTCCATACTTATGGAGGCTTGACTATTGCACTAGCTGGTTATGTATGTCAACTTTGTCACAAACTGGAATTCACAGAGAAAGGAGCTTCATTTCGGAAATGCCTCCATGAGATCCAGCTGTCAGGCATTTTCTCAATTAGTGATCAAGGGGGAAGGCCCCTTGTGGGTTGTACTATCTCTGGGCTGTACCCATTCTTTTTAAATCTTGGGTTCTATAAGAGAGCAGGCTGAGCAAGCCAGGGGAAGCAAGCCAGTAAGTAACATCCCTCCATAGTCTCTACATCAGCTCCTGCTTCCTGAACTACTTGAGTTCCAGTTCTCACCTCCTTTGGTGACAAAGAGCAATTTGGAACTGTAAGTTGAATAAACCTTTTCGTCCCCAATTTGCTTCTTGGCCATGATATTTGTGCAAGAATAGAAACACTGACTAAGACAAATATATACCACAGAGAAGGGATAGTGGTTAAAGGAAAACAGTAGGAGTCTCACCTTCTAACATGTGAATCCTGAGAATCAAACTCAGGTCCTCAGGCTTGCCAGCAGGTTCCCTGACCAGCTAATGTATCCTGTGATTTTTTTTTTCAGATCAGAATTCCAGCTTATTGAACAGTGGCCAACTATAATCATAGTGGTCTTTCCACTTCAATTAACCTAATAATCTAAACGTTTTCTCATGGGCACACTCTGAGATTTGGCTTCTAGACTATTCTAGATTCTGCTAACATAACAGCAAAATTTAACCACCACAAGTCTACCTCTTGTCACTTAATACACAAACCTATCAGTTTTCAATCATAAATTTCTACCCCATTTCTCTACAGACTCATAGGTAACTCAGAATACAAAATACAATATGCCAAACTTCAAAGGTCCCATAATTTTTACAAACTCTAATACTATTCAGAAGTGCAGAATATCCTCTGATTCACATTTAACACTGAGTCTTTGTCTCATCAGAAAGCAAATTCTATACTTCCAATATACAATCCACAGTGTTGAGTTTGGTTTCTTACTATGTATTGTAATGCTAAATTTTGTACCTGACTGTCAAGGCCTTCAAGTAAATTCTCGGAGTTGTAAGCTTTGCTGTATAAACCTTGTTCAGTGATTTAAAAACTATTTGTTAAGTAAAGTTGGCAACAACCAATTGCTAGAGGGATTAGGGGTAGGTGGTTTTGAGTTACATAGTTGGGGAAGAAGAGACAGGAGAAAGGAAAGGCCAGGAAAAGAAGGAGGAAGAATGAGAAGAGAGGAGTAAGGGAAGGAAGGAAGATGGAACATAAGCATTTGGCCAGGGAAAACAGCAAGTATTTGGGTTATACTGCTAGGGAGGGAGCCAGGCCAACACATAAAAGAGTAGATTATGCCTTACCCACCAGCAATTGTCAAAGACAAATAAAATAATCATAGTCTGAGTCTCATTTACTTGTAGGCTAATTGGGGATAAGTTTAAATTTGTTATACCACAGCACAGAGGAAACAAACACTGCTATTCTAAAAGGCAAAGGACAGATGAGCTAAAGGAAGTTGGTAACTCACCAAGACAAACAAAATTCTATAGTGCCACACTAGACATCTGGAATTTGTGATGAAATAACCTGGGCTCCAAAGTGCTTGGATAGCCCAATCCCTTCAGCTCTACTGCCTGTAGCAAGTAAGCTCTGTCTTTGGCTACCTCTACTTCATCCTTTCTTGGCTCACAGATCAGTATCCTGAGATCTCCATTGTAAGTTAGGTTTCAGTTACATCAGGAAATTAATGCTATTCAAACTGCTCCAGAAGTGCTGCTTTGAGTTCCTAGCTACCTGAGCCACTCTCCTGGATTCACGAATGAAAGACACTCACACACAGTCTTATATTTAAATATGCATTAAATAGCTCAATGCTTGAGCCACTCCCAAGCTTCCACATTGCTAATATCTCCCCTTTGATACTCCTGAGTTGTTATTTAGTAAAATCTAAACTCTGTATTTCATTCTTGTTACCCTAGACCCAATGAGGGAAGGGCTTGGGGCCACTCTTCCTGGCTCTCACATGATCTGTATGTTCTCTCTTCTGCGGCTCTCTAGCCTGGACCTTATTCCTTTCCCAGCATGGAGATTCTCCTTTTCTTCCTCATTCTCCTTGCCTGAAAATCCGAATGTCTCACTGTCCAGCCATTGCCACTGGCAAATTTATTTACCAATCAGAACCAACTGGAGACAGAGACACTCAGCATCTTACATCGGGATCCTCGTGCAATTTTGGGAACCCAAATAACATAATGCAAATGTTAAACGAAATCCACAACAGATTTCACCTTTATAGCTTTACACACTGACCTACCTGTTAGGACCTGCTTCCAGGGACTCTAACCCTGATGCACAGTTCACCAGAGAGGCTTTCTCTAATAACTTCATGAGACTTCATGACCCAGTCGGGTTTTGTCTTTCATATCTCTAAAACCAGAGGAAAAGTTCTTCCCTACATGGTTATTTTCTAGAAGAAAACCACTTCAGTGGCATTCTCAGTTTTTCTCCTCTCAAAGAAATTTGGATTTTACTTTTTCAGGGGATGTAACCTCCGGTGAGTATTTGTCTTTTCCTCAAACCACCTTTCCTATTTGCCCAGGGCAGAGGTAGAAGTTTCTCTTTAATGGTGCTAAAACCTTAAACAATTAACAGCTAAATATCAATACTTGATGTGCCTGCAACATTAAATTCCCTTTCTTTCCAAAGAGCACATTTTCCTATCTTTTTTGCTAATTCTCTCCCTTACTTTGACTGTAGACTTAAATAAGAGTGGGGGGGAGGGCATGACACTCTGAATCCTACTGTATCTGAATGTTTGTTCCACCCAAAAAATTAGTACTTTATTTTTAAATTTTGTGTCATTCAACTTCTCAGGACACAGTAAGGCTCTTTGCCATAATGTAACAGTAAGGTTAGCCAAACTTCGATTAGCGTTCTTGTATCTATCTGAAATCTCAGGAGCTGGGGCTTTTTTCATGTTTCATGTTGATTTTTCAAATTCTGATAACAAGGAGCCATTAAGTTCTGCTTAGAGCATTATGATATCTTTCTAGCACAAAATCCCAAACGTCTCCATATACCTCTCGCAAAGTATTTCTGAGATGCTATGAACATGATCAGGATTATTACAACAGTGTTGCCAGTTATGGCACCAAATTTCTGTATTGGTTTTATTTTCCATTGTTAAAACAAAACACCTAACAGAGAACAAGTTAAGGAAGGACAATTTCTTGCATCTTGGTGATTTCTGCTCATAAGGAGGCTAATTTGCTTCAGTTTTACCCAACCCAATCTGTGAGAACAGAATTAACCTTTTTGTTTATATAAGCCTAAGTGGCCTCCCTACTTTTTACTCCTTACTGTTCGACCATCTTGATTTCACCTTCTTGACTGATGAGCTTCTAATGCATGGCTATTTAAAAGACAAACCCTAGACTAACCATCCAGAGTGATACCACTCTGCCCATGCCTATCAGACAAGAACGAAATGAATTCTTATGAATTAACACGTGGAAAATGGATTTGTCAGAGTTTCCAAAGAGTAGAGATGACAATGTCTGGGAGAATAGAACAGCATGTGGTGTAGCAAGGACAGTCTCATAGAGCAACAAAGTAGGACAGAGATCAAAATGTACTTGTCAGTGTGCTCCACAGAGCATGGGAGAAGAGAAGTCTTTAGAGGATGAGTGATGTCATAGGGGACCATATTTATTCCAATCTACTTGGAATTTTGTAGCATATGCTTTGAGGTAAGGGTAAGATTATTGTGTCTAAACATTGCTGTGTTGATTAAATCTCATGGAAAATAAGACAGAAGGCTGAGAGTCCAGGCTGAGTTTAGGTTCTAATGAGTAAAGTTAACAAAAGCCACAGTTTTTGCAGCAAGAAAAGAGAAGCTTTAAAGAAGAACCATAACCAGGACACTAGCAACCTTGAAATGTATGTGCAAGTTGCAAGAATAAGTCTGAGCAAGTGAGTCTAAAGAAGTCTTGAGGGTGTAGTCACTTAGATGCTTTCATGGCCATATCAGTAGCAAGTGGCTAGATTGTACAGTTATTTACCACTCTTCCTTTTCCAGAACTAGCTCATATATTCAGGTGTGAAAGCAGGATCTCAAGGAAAATGTTATTCATAGCAGGATATTCTGCTATAAACAGAGCTCAGAAGATTGAAGACTCTCACCCTCAACTCTGATCCTTAATAAGAAAACTGACTCTGATTACTTCAATATTTCTATTTTCATGTTTTTCATATTGTGCCAAGCAGTGATGGTGCATGCCATTTGATGTCTGAGATCAAGGCCAGTGTGATCTAAATAGAGAGTTCAAGGATAGCCTGGGCTACACAGAGACGCCCCTCTCTTGCCAAAAGTCATAGAAATAAAAATGCTGGGCTTAAAAGTGTGGCAGAGGAGTGCCTTTTCAGTCATCAGTGGAGGAGAGGTCCTTGATCCTATGTTGGCTCAATCGATGCTCCAGTGTGGGGAAATCAAGGGGGGTAGCTGGGAGTGGATTGGATGGAGGGGCATATGCTTGAAGGCAGCAGGTAGGAGTATGGGTTGGGGGTTTTCTGGGAGGAGGGAAACTGGGAACGGCCATAACATTTGAAATATAAATGAAGAATATATTCAATCAAAAATGAATGTTGGGCTTGAGGCAGGATATGTTAATAACATGTACAGGTGGGACTGTTGTATATAGTAGTAGTGTCTTTATAAAAGTCTGAGGATACAAAAACCCAGAAAGAGGGTATCATCTTAGAGAATAAGATCTTAGCAGACAGCCTACACGTCACTGCCATGATCTTTTGGCTAGTCTACAGTATTGTGAAAAACAAATTTATGGCCTCTTATAACATCCCAATCAGAAAAAGGTAACCAATTTTCACTCTATGTTCCTCTTTCTAAGATCATTATGTTGCAAGCTTATTTCATTTTGATTTACATTTTTGTAAGACTAACCTAAACAATAATAATTATTATTACATATTATATATAAGGATAATTAGTCAATCAATTATACTTTATTAAAAACTAAAAATATTGTTAATAAATATCAAAATATTCATTAAGAAATTTCACAGTACCTGACTGTTGAATACCTTACACTTGAAAAATACTGTTCATTGAAAGTATGGAGGTTTTTTGTATGTATGGTTTTTTTTGTTGGTGGAGGTGGTGGCTTTTTTTTTTTTTTTTGGTTGTTTGTTTCTTGACTTCTAGATGATAATGACAGTATCTAAACACGAGTAGAATCCCAACTGTAAGTAAGATAAGTTTTAACAATCTAAAGTATTCTAGTCCATTTGGGGATAAGAACCCAATAAAAACAAGCAGATAGTCTTTGTAACCATCTTTCTGCAAAGCACACTATAAAGTAACAATTGCATTTAAACAAATACAGTGGTAGTATAACATAAGACAGGAACATGATGAAGGGTTATACCTGGATTATGGCTCTCCAATGCTGTGTAAATGCCATACAGCTAGCCATTTTACAGAGAACAGTAAGACCTGTACAGAGAAATACAGCAGAAACAGTACTATAAAAGTGATAGAAGCTGACTTAGCAATATCCATACAATCTCTGAGAATAACAGAGTTTAAAGGTTCCCCACAAAGCTCTTTCTTTATTGCAGGTATTTTGATAGAACACTCAAACTTGAAAATACAGCTCTTAGCCAGACACTAGCAGCTTATCACTACTTAAACAGCTTGAGATGAAATTTGACAACAAAAAAATATGGAACATCTTAGTGGCAAAGCCACCAAGGCTACTCTGCATATAATTATTTGATAAGTTTAAAACAGACCAGATTGCCACAATTATGTCTCAGCACAGACACTGGTAAATGACACAGAATTGATGTGCTACAGAAATAGCCGATAAAAGACTAAACTGCTGCCAGCACTAATCAAATTCCGGACTCTAATAACCCAAGGGAATTCACACTCTCACAGCTGAGCTAATTCTAGCCAATGCCATAAGAGTCACTTAATAGTGCTTTTACATAGAAAAGCATGTCTGCTCACAGAATTCACAGGTTTACAGGACAAATTATATCCTGTCACTCTCAACAGACCCCTTAAACATCCATTAGAGACCACCTAAAGCAACCATGTTAAGACCTGCTCAAAATAGCAGGAAACTGGTATTTTGCAATTTGATATTTGAAAACAAGCAAATCTTGACTTGTTCCCATAGCTATGTGTAATTAACATACATTAGGAAACAAATGGATGGATTTGGACTTTCTCTGTGTAGATCAGATTTCTCAGGTGGAAATTCTGAGATGGATGTGTATTAAGAAAGATCGGTCAGAGATATCTAGTAATGACAGAAGATAGCAGGATAGCAGGACCACAAACAAGAGTGCTGCTCTGTTCTGAGCCTTGGAAAGATGGAGGTGAGCTATCTCTGAGCAGTTTCTGGACAGGATAAACCTAACTAGGTCCTCACAGATCAGTTTAATCATTGACTAAAAGGCATCTACTAGGAAATATGAGTTCTGATACAGTGGGTTACCACAGCCTGGGCTCACTGCTGCTGCAGAGTATTAGATGGAAATGAACACCAGTGAGAGAAGGAAGGACCTGGAAATACTAAACGAATCCAAGGAAACCTAACAGTGGCCCACTGCTCTTCTTAGCAGCCTTTCCTTAAGGGCAATGAAGCTTGACCTCAGTGTTTCATTAACATTGGTTGCATACTGAGACAGGAGATATGTTGTTGTGTTAACTTTTCCTGGAGAAACACAAACATCTTTTTGTTCTAAAGCGGTACTGATGATACACCAAAGTATGACTCTATTGAAGTCCAAATTGGTATAACCACTTAGTTTAGAAGGCTTTCTTACAGGGCAGAGATGTGGGGTTACTCACACAGGAGTGAGCAGTGTCAAAAAACTCATACCATAAGAAACCTCCCTACACACCCCTATTGTGAATATTGTAGATAATGATTCCATGGAAGCAACACTGAGTCCCATTTTCAACTAACCTTATACTACCTACATACTCTAGAAACTCCCATGACCACTATGATCAACTTTAGGGTCACAGTCTATACTCTAAGAATCCATGTTCATTCATTCAGCCTAGAGAAGTCAATTGGAACTGCCAAATTAATAGCAAAAGGACGAAAACTTATCTTTATTCAGTGTAGCTAAGGGAAAGGCACAGCTCACAACCAACCTCATTCCAGACTGAATAGCCTCCCCATCTTAGATTGTAGCCAGAACAGCAGCCCCTCCATTGGCTAACTATCTCAATTTCCCAAAGTTAGGTTCCTGAAGACATCATTAATAGCAGGTCTAAAGGTCTTAGTTTAGACATTACCACTCATTACCTGCATGTACAAGACCACAGCACCTTTGCATAATCCCCTTGCTAGGCCTGATAAAAACCCTAGTTCACTCTCACTCTTTGTCTATTGAGAGTGTTTATGAAAGCTCTTCCTAAGCAAACAAGTCCCACAGTCAAGTAGCCTCCCCATCTTTCTTTTCTTATTTTGTTCTCTGTGTGAGGACAGGTGCTCAGAGTAGAGACCCTCTTTTATCTCAGGAAGCAGTGGGTACCAGCTGCCCATTCATACTAAGACCTGGATACTGGGGACTTTTACTCTTCCATCTACAGGGTTTAGCCATCTGTCCAACAACCCTGCTGATACTTTTCTGTCTTTTCTACACTTCTTCTTCTCCATACCACTTACACTTCTCTTTCTGATGAGGCTTCTTGCTTGTATTCTCCATCAACCCTGGACTACTCTTCATAGTCAGTAAACTTTCAGTCTCCTCAAGGAATCATGGTGTCCTGTCCCTGAACAACTGTCCAGATTCTGACCTGGGTATAGCTTGTCTCTGATCTCTCAGGAGAGAGACTTTTAGGACATCTAAAATCCTGACAAACATGACTATGTGAGACCTTTAGAACTCTCTGGGCTTTCCTCGGCATCATGGTGTGGGGCAAGTAGACAATGCCACCAAATAGAACTGGTAAGGTACAGCCAACCTATGCCCTGGGAAATCTCTGAATTGAGAGGAGTAGTCATGAGAACATCTCCCTGCCAAATTGCCTGATCTGGAACATGTAACCATGACACCCCACTGAGTGGGCCATAATAATCAGTCACTTAGCATAAAAAAACCAGAGTTCTCCATGTTAATGAAGTATCTACATCGGCCCTGGAGGATTTAGCCAATGAGATTTTCTTCCTGGGCATTCCTTCTAACAAAAGATATTTAATCCCTGGTTCACTCTGAGTAAGATGTATTCACATTAGCCATTAAATAATGCACTTTGGACAAGCAAAGACTTCCTTCTTCATCAAGGATTGCTGTGGGGCAGGGGGGAAGCCTTCATTGTAAAGAGCCAGCCCTAAAACCTAAATCTCCATCTCTCTTCCAGCCCCTCTGAAATCTCCCACTCACGTGAAACCAAAGTGGATTCCAGGCCTGGTACCCCTACCATGGACTGTGTTCTGCCTGAGTGGCATGCCCATGTACTTAGGCAGCCCATTGGTGAGGCAGACAAACAGCCCAACACCATGTCTTTCTAAATTGTCCAAACACTCTCAACCTGTTGTTAGAAAGGAGGCTCATCTTACAATGAAGGGGTGTTCCTTTTTCTCCACATCCTAGGCAATACCTGCTGTCTCCTGAGTTTTTAACCTTAGCCATTCTGACTGGTGTGAGGTGAAATCTCAGGGTTGTTTTGATTTGCATTTCCCTAATGGCTAATGATGTTGAGCATTTCTTAAGGTGCTTCTCGGCCATCCGAATTTCTTCAGGTAAAAATTCTTTGTTTAGGTCTGTACCCATTTTTTAATAGGGTTATTTGGTTCCCTGGGGTCTAACTTCTTGAGTTCTTTGTATATATTGGATATTAGCCCTCTATCAGATGTAGGGTTGGTGAAGATCTTTTCCGAATTTGTTGGTTTCCGGTTTGTCCTTTTGCCTTACAGAAACTTTGTAATTTTATGAGATCCCGTTTATCAATTCTTGATCTTAGAGCATAAGCTATTGGTGTTCTGTTCAGGAACTTTTCCCCTGTGCCTATGTCCTCAAGGGTTTTCCCCAGTTTCTTTTCTATTAGTTTCAGTGTGTCTGGTTTCATGTGGAGGTCCTTGATCCACTTGGAGTTGAGTTTAGTACAAGGAGAAAAGAATGGATCAATTCGAATTCTCCTGCATGCTGACCTCCAGTTGAGCCAGCACCATTTGTTGAAAGGCTATCTTTTTCCAGTGGATGTTTTCTGCTCCTTTGTCAAAGATCAAGTGACCATAGGTGTGTGGGTTCATTTCTGGGTCTTCAATTCTATTCCATTGGTCCACTTGCCTGTCCATGTGCCAATACCATGGAGTTTTTAACACTATTGCTCTGTAGTATTGCTTGAGGTCTGGGATACTAATTCCCCCCAAAGTTCTTTTACTGTTGAGAATAGTTTTAGCTATCCTGGGTTTTTTTGTTATTCCAGATAAATTTGAGAATTGCTTTTTCTAGCACTGTGAAGAACTGAGTTGTGATTTTGATGGGGACTGCATTGAATCTGTATATTGCTTTTGGCAAGATGGCCATTTTAACTATATTAATCCTGCCAATCAACAAGCATGGCAGATTTTTCCACTCTGGAAATCAGTCTGGCGGTTCCTAAGAAAACTGGACATGACACTTCCAGAGGACCCTGCTATACCTCTCCTGGGCATATACCCAGAGGATTCCCAGAGTGCAATAAGGACACATGCTCCACTATGTTTGTAGCAGCCTTATTTATAATAGCCAGAAGCTGGAAAGAACCCAGATATCCCTCATTGGAGGAATGTATACAGAAAATGTGGTATATATACACAATGGAGTACTATTCAGCAATTAAAAACAATGAGTTCATGCATTTTTTAGGAAAATGGATGGAACTGGAAAATATCATCCTAAGCGAGGTAACGTAATCACAAAAGCATACACATGGAATGCCATCATTGATAAGTGGATATTAATTAGCCCTGAAGCTCTAAATACTGAAGATACAATTAGCATATCAAATGATTCCCATGAAGAAGGAAGAAGAGGGCCCTAATCCTGGAAAGGCTTGATCCAGCATTGTAGGGAAGTACCAGGACAGAGAAAAGGGAGGGGGAAAGATAGGAGAATGGATGGAGAGAAGAGGACTTATGGCACATATGGGGGGGGGGGGGGACTGGGAAAGGGGAAAGCTTTTAGAATGTAAACAAAGAATATAGAAAATAAATAAATAAATAAATAAAAGATTTAAAAAAAAGAAATGAAAGGAGGCTCATATCCAGACAGATCACATTGGGCCAACACAGCTCCAGAAGAGGTTTTTTTTGGAGGAAAGCAGGGAAGAGAAGAGAAGAAAAGGAGGGAGGGTGGAGGAAGAAGGGGAAGGGGTCTGAGTCTCTGCTATTTATTTGGGCTGTGATGTAATCACATGCACTACCACAGGCTGGTAAGGCAGTGGGCAAGTGAAGTGAATGCTGGGAATGTATGGTTGTTGCCATGGCAACAGACTTGGAGGGACCAGCTACCTTAAAGCCAGTCTCTGATGCCAACACAATCTGCACTTCTGGGTACCATTTGTCCAGCTTCTCTAAATGTTTCTCAAGAGCAAAATACCTCCAGGTGGACATTTCTTCCACAACACTGCCTGGTCAGTGTATAAATTTTGATGGCCTGATAATGGTACAAATTTGAAAGGATATTGATAATATAAGAATGTAAACTGGCAAGTGACAGGAAGTTCTTCCGAGCCACATCCTCATCTTTCTATATGTCAATCCTCTTTCTCTACCCAAATTCTTATCTTGAAAGAGGCCCCTCTGCCTTCCTCCCTTCAAAGACCCATCTTTCCTTTCCTTCTTCTACCATCCAAACAGCTTGGCAGCCTCAACTCCATGGAACAGAGATATCTCAGCTCAAAAGAGCACCTCGAAAACATTTTGCTTTTTCTATATCTGACCTGACCCAAATAGAGTCCAAATTGTGCTGCTTTCCCAAAGATCATTTCACTTCAAGAAGTTCTTTCACATCTCCCATTTGTTAGCCTGACCTGAAGACATGTTTATGTTATCCTCCTGTCTACTCTAAATGCAGACAACAAGCTACCATCTAGACATTCTACTGAACATCATAGTCAGAATCATAAACCAAAACAAATTCAGCTATTGCCAAGAAAATGTTCCTATCCTTATTTCCCTACCTTAGGCCTTTTCTTTCCTACTTTAAAACTTCCTCTTTTCTTGACTCCCACCTCTACCTGTCCAATATTTAGTCCTGGAAACCTTATTTCCAGAGCTAGACCTGTGGAGCATATCACTGTAGAATGCTATCTTTATTAAAGAAAGATTTAATTGAGGCTGACTCTAACCCTAACCCTAACCCTAACCCTAACCCTATTCAGACCCATGCTATTCCTTTACAACCTCCTAAAGACTGCCTTGGCATTCCTGTCCCCTACAATCTCATTCTGTTTCCTGATACATGTATCCCAATCTTGATCATCAGGACATGTCTGATATATGTGCCTGACCTCCATCAGGACATGCCTGACTATACAGATACTCCCCCTAGTATTCCTAGAGTGCTGACAGGATACATAGGAGAGTCTCTGCCTGGGGTTAACTTTCTCCAGTTAATTCTACATTCTAAATAATTACCAGATAACTTCAAAGATGTTACTACTTCGTTCTTAGTAGTATACAGACTACTACTACCAAAACTGGACAAACTCGCTAGCTCTGTGGTTCTGAAGAACCACTACTAATGCATCTCCTGGTGACTGCCCATAGAGGGATCTGTGTGCTTCAGATTGAACAATGCTGCTTCTTTACCAATAAGTTAAATCTGACAAGAGATGGGATTGAGAGGCTAAAAGGCAGGGCTACTGCCCTTCAACAAGACTCCAGCTCTGGCTTAACCACTCTGCACACTTCCTTGCTTCCTTTGTCAGCCTCCTTTATTCCAACTGGCCTTTGCTCCTCTCTCTCTCTTTTATTAACCTCTTACAAAAGCTTTTGGCAAACAGGTTTATTGAAATCTCCCCATTGACCTTCTAGGAACACATCAAAGCAGTTTCTCCTCCTCAGTGCCCTGAATAAGAGAAATTGAACAGTGTGTAAGAGACAAACAAAATCTCTTTTCTCTGCTTCCACTTCCAGGAGAAATTCTAGCCATCCTAGAATTGAACAGAGTACAAAAAAAAAAAACAAAAAAAAAAAACAAAAAACAAACAAACAAAAACAAAAACAAAAACAAAACAAAAAACAAAGAAACCATGGCAGGGCGGTGGTGATAGAGGTGGCACACGCCTGTATCCCAGCACTCTGGGAGGCAGAGGCAGGCTGATTTCTGAGTTCAAGGCCAGCCTGGTATACAGAGTGAGTTCCAGGACAGCCAGGGCTATACAGAGAAACCCTGTCTCTAAAAAACAAATCCAAAAAAAAAAAAAAACCCAAACAAACAAACAAACAAAAAACCAACAAAAAAACCAAAGAATTGAACAGAGTACCTAATATTTGGTCAGGACAACCCTGCACATTATTCACTCTCAAACAAACTTTAAAATACCTGAAAGGAAAGGAAGGACTGTCCATACAGACGCCAAACACATCTTTGAAGGGATCTACATATTCAGGAGCATCTGGGCAGAGCTGTCACTATAGGGAAGGGCAAGACTTGGTACCTAAGGAGAGAACCATCTAAGTACTTTTAGATAAGTTAGTGTTTCCTGAAGGTACATTATTGGTCCATAGTACAGGACAGCAAAAAGGACATTCTATGGTAACCAAGGGAAACACTAGCAGATGAGGCTTTGGAAGGATCAATGTCCTTCACAAAGGATCCCACATTTACCTCCCCTAAAAGAGGAAGAACAAATAATTAATAGTTTCCAAAATCACAAAAGGAAATAGCTCCTTCCATATGAGAGAAAAATGCTATCAAATCCTATAAGGAAGGAGGTGTTCACTTGGGAAGCTCTAGGGAGCCTTGCAAGCTTATTCAAGCTTTTGGTCTTTTCCAAGACCAAAGGACCTAGGGCAATGAGTACTGGTGAAATTCTCCAGTCACAAACATAAGCCAAACAACCACCTCTGGGAACCACTGAGCCTCCATCTCCTGGTGCATCTCTAGGTGGGATGAGTGACTTCTTACATTGGACAAAATAATTGAGTATAGCTACAGTTTTGAGCAGATGACTAACAAGCCAAAGTTGTTGATCCTGCAAACAGACATCTGTTGATATAGTGGAGGATGCCTTGTTTTAGTCAGGGTTTCTATTCCTGAACAAACATCATAACCAAGAAGCAAGTTGGGGAGGAAAGGGTTTATTGAGCTTACACTTCCACATTGCAGTTCATCACTAAAGGAAGTGAGGACTGGAACTCAAGCAGGTCAGGAAACAGGAGCTGATGCAGAGGCCATGGAGGGATGTTTTTTTACTGGCTTGCGTCCCCTGGCTTGCTCAGCCTGCTCTCTTATAGAACCCAAGAGCACCAGCCCAAAGGTGGTACCACCCACAAGGGGCCTTCCCCACTTGATCACTAATTGAGAAAATGCCCCACAACTGGATCTCATGGAAGCACTCCCAAATGAAACTTCTTTCTCTGTGATAACTCCAGCCTGTGTCAAGTTGACACTTGAAACTAGCCAGTACACCCCTATTTAAAGTCTTAACAATTTATTGGAGACAGACTTATAGTATACTATACCTGGGTATCACTTTCACTATGATTTTTGGATATTCATTTTTTTCTCCATCTCAAGACTCTTTCTACAAGAAATTATCACTCTAAACTCTAGAAGGCTCATTTGATGTCTATATTTACATATGTCACATAATGCCGCTTGAGGTCCTGAATTAATTCACATCCCAGATCAAAATAGCACCTGGCTTTGAGTAGAACATATTTTGATGATGTACTACTAATAGAAATATAAATTGGATCAACTATGCCTTTTTTAATAGCAATGTTCTATTAAATATAGCTACAATGCTATCAGAAGAAGGCTGAACAACTCAGACTCCCCAGTGATATAGCTTGGGAGAATAGACTAGAATTAGACATGAGTTTAGCTAAAAACATGTAGATTCTATATGATGTCAGAAGGACAATGTTATTTTCTCATCCCTAATGATTCACCTCCAGAAAGGACCATTAAGAACCAAAGTCACAGTACTCTCTTTCACAACCCAAAAATCCAGGAATAGATAAAACCTATTTACTATTACTATACTTTAACAACCATAGATAGAGTAGTTAGCATTTTATTTTGCTTTTCTATTGCTGTGATAAAACACTAACCAAAAATAGCTTGCAGAAGAACAGGTTTACTTTACCCTGCAGTTGTAGTATATCACAGAGTAAAGTCAGGATAAGCATTGAAGGCAGAATTCTAAAGGAAGAACTGATGCAGAGGCCATGGAGGAGATGCTTACTTGCTTTAATCCCATGGCTTTTTCAGTCTGCTTTCTTGTACAACTCAGGACCATATTACCAGAAGTGACATGACCCATAGTGTCTGGGCCCTCCAGGCTTCATAATTAATACTGGAAACACTCATGAGGCTTGCCTAAAAATCAGATGGCGGTGTCTTTTCTCTTATCATCACCTTGAATCCAAAATTATTCTAGTTGGTATGAAGGTGACAAAAACTAGCCAGCACAATGTGACAATAGTCTAGTGGGGTGTTGCATAGTCTGCTGTGTTCAGAATTAGTGCAAAGACTTTGAGAAACAGCATTAACTAAATAACTCACTGCAACTAATAAAACCACCAGTAGAGACAAATGACAGGTAACATTGTTGAAATTTGAAGAGTTTCTGGTGTAATAAAGAGGAAGAGCAGAAAAGATAATTACAAGTAATTCAAGTATTTATTTCAAAATAATAATTGCAGGAATGCAACCTTCATAATGCTATTTGACTCTTTGTACCTTTGTCAAACATTATCTATGCAGAGGTTCTGCTCCACTAAGGGAGCTGGTTCGGAAGGGCTGACCCCTTCATTTCTTATGTACTGCTTCTTTTAACCAGTTTTAAAAGACTGTGAGGGCAAACCCTGAACCAATAGGGAAAACTATTGTGTTAAGAGAAAAGCCTGTACAATAACTTGTTTGGTGTGCTTGCTGCTCAAACAAGGCAGCACACAGCTCTACAAATTCAAAAGCCAATTTAGTTTCATATTGTCCAGACATTCTTTGTGTGGTGTTAGTGTAGTCACCAAACCTTAGATTTTACTGTAGAGAAGTAGATTTTTATGTAGAGAAGGCTTCATGATGGCACTATATGAGAAATGCAGATGAGCACTTTTGTGCCTTTCTACAAAATTAGAATATGTTCAATATTAATAAATGTACAAGGTTCAGCTGTTTTTATGGCAGCACTATTCCAGATAATTCTACTTCCTTGGTAACCTGACCAAGGCAAATGTAATTCATTTATTCTGATCTTAATTGCTAATGTTAACTCACATATCACACAGCATAAATAAAGCTCACATATCCATGTATGCATAAATGCAGGATGCATTGAATACAAATTAAGGAGTTTACTGCAGAGTGCAATACATATCAGAAATGGGTTGTCTTAGTTAGGGTTTGCATTACTATGAACAGGCACCATGACCAAGGCAGCTCTTTATAAGGACAACAATTTAATTTGGGCTGGCTTATGGGTTAAGAGTTTCTGTCCATTATCATCAAGCAAGGAGCATGGCAGTATCCAGGCAGGTATGGTGCAGTAGGAGCTGAGAGTCTACTTCTTTATCAGAAGGCTCCCAAGCATCTAGGATGAGGATTTTAAAGCCTACATCCACGGTGATATGCCTACTCTAACAAGGATACACATCCTCTAATAAGGCCACATCTCCCCTAACAAGGCCACACCTCCTAATAGTGCCATTCTCTGGGTCAAACCATCACATGGTTCTAGAGAATCGTGGAGTAGACTCTGTGTCACTAAGGTAAGGAACCTGGTGAAGGAGCCACAGATGTAGAGAGATCAGGCTGTAGAACAGTCTTGTTTGAGAGTAAAAATGTAGTTAATGACAGATATGAAAAGTCAGAAGCAGGCTGGAGCACAAAAATGATATGTTTTAAGACTAGATATGTGAGCACATTTGGCAGTAGGGTAGTTAACAGTAGAAGACTGAGCTGAACAGACAACTAAGGAAGAGTTGGGGATTTTCTGTTAGTCTTTGATTCATACTCTAGGTGTCTGGTAAGAGACTGGGGTGGGGCCTTACCATTGAGGTACTAGGTGTCCATCACTTTTGTCCAAGAGAAGGAGTTGCTACACCTTTTGGAGATCTTGCATCTCCAAAAAATTCTTGAGCTTGGTTTACTTGATATGATTCTAATACACACTGGTGCTCATGCAGCCTAAGTTTACCTCAAAAAATATACAGTATGGCATCTTTTTCTCCGCCCAGGGATAGACATTTATCAGCTTGTGCTGTGTTGGTGGTAATGGAGTCAGTTACTTGTCTTTCCAAGAGCACAAGCAACCTCTACTCTCACACTGGAGTTAAAAGCTACGTGCTAAATGGAAACTCTCAAGTCAATATCCTGGCTAAGAAAAACCACAGACTTCATAAAATATAGAGAAGCCTAGAATGGGACATGGCCTTATCTCAACAAATGGCTTAGAAAAACACATTAATGGAATTAATCAAATTAAAAGACATAACACCAGAAATGTTAAACAGAGTAAGAAAAATAGCAGAAAGGGAGAAAGTATTTGTAATCCAAAAAAAAGATTGATTTCCAAATTATGAGTGAATTCAACAATCAAAGAAAGAAAGAGATCGTGTAAGTGATCTAAAATAACCAAATGATATGAATAAATGCTTTTGAAAAGAAAGTATACATATAGCCTGCAAGTATATAAAAATGTTCACCATCATTAGCTACCAAAGAAATGCATGTCTAAACCAATGTGATGCATGGTCTTACTCCAGGTACAATGGCTTTTAACAAAACAACAACAAATGGCAAGACTATGTAAAAAGGAGTGCTTCTGTTAATAGTGGATATGTAAATTAGTATAGCCATTACTAAGAACAGTAATCATTCCTCAAGAAAAATGAAACTGGGGCTAAAGACTGAAGCAGCAGTGCTGTTATAAGATGGGCCTAAAAGAACTGAAATCTGTGTGCTGGAGAGATGTTGACACGTTTATTGCAGCATTACACACATAGCTGTCAGAGAAGCAGTGAGAGAGGTGATCCAATAGACAGGGCTTATGCTAAGGTCACATGAAGCAGATTCTTTATTTACATTGACCATTATGATGCAGACTTTTCTTTGGGTTCCTCTAGAGGATAAGTGAGAAACCTGGTAAATTGAAAGATATCTTTGCTTACATAACTTTCAGAACTGAGTGAGCAGGATCTCTAAGTTCACATGGCTTTAAAATAGAGAATATGTGATTTGGTGGCATGTGGACTTGGAGGCATTTAGTGAGTTAAGTTTTTAATTTAAGACCAGAGGTAGTAGAGGAGGGGGAACTTTGATTTACAGGGTTCTGCTAACCCTGGTGTAGGTCAGGACCAGGGCTTCATAGGAGGCACAGATAAATCTCCTTTGTCTTGGGCTTGTCAGCCTTGACAACTCTATCCCTACTTAAATCTTCGTGTTTCATTACTTACAGGAGCTAAGCTCTTGGGGGGGGCATCATTACTCTTAAAGCAGGGGGCACATACATGATATAACAGTAGCTAAGATTTGTCGAATCAGTCTAGGTGTCAACAAGGAATTACGAAATTAAAGCGATGTGGTATAGATATACAATGGAATTGTTTTTCTGTAATTAAAAAAAAAAAAAAAGCAGGGTCCTTTTACTTGCCACGATGTAGAAAAACCTGGGGCATATTTTTCTACAATGAAAAAGGTTGCCCCAGAAAAATGAACAGCATGTGATCTCCATTAAATGTGCAAACTATTATTCATTTCAAAGATTAGATTGGTGGTTTCTAATGCTTGGCACAGGTATAGCAGACACAGAGCTGGGGTCACAGTGGCTAATTGCTACAACAGTGAGGTTGAGTGGGAAGATAAACATCTAATGTCCTAGAACACAGAAAGATAATTGTGCCTAATAATCAAATATTTCAAAATAGATAATAGGAGTTTGAATATTTCAAACACAACATTAACAAGAGAAAGAAATCGGACTTTTAAGTACTTAGCTATTATTTAAATCAATCCTTCAAGAAAGATAATCAAGTAGTGCTTTGGAGGAAGGCTTGAAAGGTGATCCCATCAAAATCCTAAGAGTATGGTTGTGACAAGGAATGAGAGGATAGAAACTTTACAGAAGGGAAATCTGATTTGACATCTTTCTTAAAAAAAAGAAATGAAAGTGATCATGGTACATTGATTAAATGATAAAAATTAGTAATGAAAGTCTGTTTGAAAGGAATGTTAATGAGTCATTTTGTTTATTTGTTTTTACAACTGTTGGTATTTGTGTAACTGAGTTCAATGAAATTGTATGTTAGGAAAATACTGAACAGAAAATGAAGTCTTAGATTGCATTAATAAGGAAAAATGCTTTCATCAAAACATAGAAACACCAAGTAAAAATAGGTTTTAATCATGTGACATTAACTCCAGCTGGTGTATACTATAGTCATTAGTCAATGTCTGCTTGCCAGAGTTATTTTGATCGCTAAACACTGCATGAATGGCACATGCTGAGAAAAAAAAAAAACAGTCATCTCTAAGGACAAATGCGAAGCAGAGAAAACAAGGGCACCATTACCACCATTACACTGAAGCAGTCCCAGTCACTGGTCAGTTGGTAGATGTGTGTGTTTTGACTGTGTGTGTGTGTGTGTGTGTGTATGTGTGTGTGTGTGTCTGTGTGTGTGTGTGTGTGTGTGTGTGTGTGTGTATCTGTGTGTCTGTATGTCTGTGTGTATGGGAGAGCAGGCACAGGTCTACCCAGGCTATAGTTAGGCTGAGAAGGAAGGTGGTAAAAATGCTACAGGGAGACACAGACTTTTCAAAAAGAAAGCAAAATTTGGAAACTGTAACCTTTGTATTCATACATAAATCTGAAAAGTGATTCAAGAACTGGAGGAGCTGAATATGTTACTGTTTGTCTCCTCAATCTTCCCTGGTAACCAAGAAGTCCAGTGACTAGCTAGCCACAAAGCAGCAACTCAGCAGCAGGGGTGGCAGTTCAGAGGTGTGGCTTGAAGCTATTAGATTATGAAAGACGAAACCTCATAGGTGATAGAATGCATTGATTAGTTCACAGTGTAATAGGCAATTCATAGATAGGGCCTAAATTAAGGAGTATATAGCTCTGAGGTATATATTTTCTCTCTCTTATTCTCTCTCTTCCCATCCCTCTTTGTTCCCACCCTCTGTGTATATCTCTCCTTCCTGGTATGACAAGGGAAGACTAACCTTCTCATCTCCTTGATGAAAAGCTCTACAAAACTACTGACTGTAGTTTTCGCTTCCTGCCTCGGTGGGACTAACTTCACTCATTTTGTATTCTGCCTTGAGTAGTATCTGAAATTCTATGATGTCTTTGTATTTCTATGGTAAGTACTTTTTCAAAATTGTCACCAAAAATACCTGCAACAGACACTGAAAAGGAAGAAAAGTGATTTTGGACCTCCTGTTTCTGAGACTATTATTAGAAAGAATATCGTGGAGGAAATGTGTGGAGGAGGAGGCTGCTCACTTAATGGTGCAAAAAAAAAATTAAGGAGGGGAGTGAGGACCAGCTATAACCTTCAAATACACCTAGGGCATAGGTGTAAGAAATACACCTATGCCCTAGCCCTTGAAGTTTTCAAGAATCTACTGGAATAGATTGGTCTGGGGACCAACTCTTTATAATATGAGCTACTGGGGGACATTTTGTTCTCAAACTACAATAATCTGTTCTGAGCAAGGTGAAATTTTTAGCATATATCCTATCTACCATCTACCATCTTCAAATGGAAGTCATGAGCAACTGATATTGATTGTGTTGCTCTTGGTTAACAAAATTTCTCCTTGGCTTTTAGGGAAGCCATTTAGTCATTCTGTTTGTATGCTATACTAACTCCTTGGTCGAATGGTTGAACAATGGTTTCATTTTCCATGCTGCTTCTGGCAAAACAAATGTAGTATACAACTTTCATTTTGTTCCCATCACCTGCTTTTTGTTCACTACCTCTATCCTTTAAAAGAAAATTCTTCTTTGACAACTTTACACATGTATGTAATATATTCTGGTCAAACTCACTGCCTCACCCTTCTGAAAGGCTTCTGTCCTTTGCAGAGTAAACTTTCTTTTGACATTCATGTCTTGTTTGTCTTTTGTTTGTTTTATGATCCACCAAGTTTAATCAGAGCCGGTCTCAGGTTCTGCACCTGGAGTTATGCTGGAGCATGTGTAACTCACCAGAGGCTATACAATGGGAAAAAAAAATGACTTCAAGTGGCCATTGTGGGTCCTGTACATTCTATTGGCTTCTTGAATTCCCCAAATCTCCCTGTTCATACAGGAGGGAACGTCTATATTACAAGGAAGCAGCTATAGAACAGACATATGCAGCCTAAGATGAGAATACTCTGAGACACTTTTTAATTTTTTTATTTTTTTGGTTTTTCGAGAGACAGGGTTTCTCTGTGTAGTCCTGGCTGTCCTGGAACTCACTCTGTAGACCAGGCTGGCCTCAAACTCAGAAATCCGCCCGCCTCTGCCTCCCGAGTGCTGGGATTAAAGGTGTGAGCCACCACTGCCTGGCTTTCTGAGACACTTCTAAGCCATGCCTTTCCTGCTCTTGAATAGAAAACACTCATCATAGTGTGAGATTCTAAGGGGCTTTCTGGTGACAGGAAAAGATGAAGTAGTGGTTAAGTTATGGAGGAAAAAGCAAGCTTCCATCTTAAAACATAACCATTTAGAGAAATTCTGGAAGGCCTTCAATGATACAAAGTACAAGAGGGCATGGGCGAGTTTCTCTGGAAAGACTGCCACTAAATCAACTTGTTGCTGTGATTGGCTGGAAACATTCAGACATTTCTCCCTGATTTCCTCTAAAAATGTTTGTTCCTATTTTTAATGATTATAGCTACAGAGCAATTAATTCACTTATTTTATTTTGCATTCCACAATATAGAATTGTACTACTTAGAATTCATTTTTCACAGTTTGAAGCACAAAAAGTGGCCACTTCGCATTGCCTAAAGTAAAATGGTTTATAGAATTTTAACTCTAATAGCATTTTCATGCAAATACCAGTGCCGATCCTTATTAGTTTCTTAATTAAACTACTGAAAATGGAGCAGAATTATCACATTTTGAAAAATATGAAAAACTTACGTGGAAGTCCATCCCTTCATCTGACTTTATGATACCATAAATTGTTTATTTAATAGTGTATTCATTGCCAGCAAAACTTTTAAATAGCAGTTTATAAAGAAGATTATCCAGCTGTGAAATTGGAAGTAAAATTGGTGCAGCTGAGCTGAATTTTATTTTTTTTACTAGTTTTCCAACTGTAATCTGCACTTTTCTTTTACGGTGCCTCCAACTAAAAAGGATTATCTAGTCAGAATATATCAGTACATAATAAATGTGCTTCATTTCTTCCCGGTTCTTACAGCTGACAGCCAGAATGAATGTTTGTCTCGGTGCTGGCACCAGGGGTACTTTTGCAGAGACTATTTCATGGTCCATTGAACCCTAAAGGACATTGTTTTTAAAGGCATATTATCAGAATGGAAGAAGCGGAGTCATCAGACAGGCTATTACAGGCACTCCTGAAATCTGAGTAGCTACCTCTAGCTTACGAGGTATTGACATCATTATATGAAATATATGAACTATGAAATATTCCTTTATCATCATTTTTCATAAATCCATCCACTGAGTAAAGTATCCTATGAATGTACATGGAAGTTTTGGCAAAATAATCAAGTTAGGTCAACATTTTTAACCCAGAATACTTACAAGATCTTTACATCTCATGATTCATGGTTTTCAACAGAAATCTGGGCTTCCTAGTCTTCGCCTGACCTTCCTTCCAGTCATTGGGAAGAGTTGCACAGTTAATCACTGTTCTGTCACTGTAGCATATGTAAGGTATTTATCATGTTCTTTTCAGCAGGAATTGCATTTGTTTGTATGTGAGTTACCCACAAGAAAGAATTACTTGAGAGCAAAATCCAAGAATTGTGAAGTTTACATCCTACGGACAGTCACAGCGACTAACAGAGTAAAAGATGCTTAGCCTGTTTTAATATGGAGTCACCATTAGAATAAATGATTCTGACTACATCACCCAGGCTATGACACAAAAGGTCATACATACTTTACATTTTGTATTTGGTTCCTCACATAGATTCTCCATGCCTTTCTAAGTCTTGTTCTTGGGTCAATTTGACACTTTTTTCTCCTTTCCAAGAAACTCAGATGATTCCATCAACATCAAAGGTGATAGCTACCATTCCATTTTATTAGGAAGTTTAGTTCACTTTCATTTTGTCTAAAGCGTATTCTTAAAGTATTAATTTAGGTGGATGACTCATGAAATTGTTGACATTTTCCTCGAGACTATTTAGTCTCTTATAGTATAAACTCCTACTCATAACAATTTTAATAATTATAAGAAATGCTGCTCTGTCACCGTGCCACATTTCATGGGCAGGTAGGGTCTGCCTGTACAATCACAAATATGTAGCAGAAAAATGGGAGAGAAAGTGAAATGGAACAGTTTGAACATTATGAAAAGAGGTAAAATTGGAGATGGAGGGTGGAGAGAAATAGCCTATTGTCAGTAACCAGCCCCACCACCTGAGGCCATGGTGAAATCCCAACCTATGGTGCCAATGAGGACCATGACTGGGTGTGTGACTATGCTGCAGCAAGGGTTCTCTGTCAGTGTCCTATCTTGTATTACCACTAAAGACCATGTGGACTTCTTTGGTCTGGCCTGCTGTTGGAACCACGGAGATGCCCAAGGACTGTACAGAGCTGACCCCTCCCCTCATGTGCCATGGTACTCTGGAGACCTGGTCCCACTTCCAAGACCTTCTCCCAAGCTGTAGCATTCTGGAAAGCAGTCAAGGTACCTTGACTAGGCAGCACAGTAGGACTGGCTATGGTGAGGTAACTTCAGTTTTTTCAAATTTTATTTTTAATGTGGTTTTTAAATTTTTTAATCTTCCATGCAACCTACCACTCATCAGAGATAGTGGAAAAGAAGGATACAGGGACAAGTGGGGGTGGGGGAAGTGGGGAGGAGTAGACCTGTTTAGAAAGGTTCTTTAGAACAACTCCTGCCTGTGTTGTCTGGAAATCAGCATCTCAGTCACAGGTTAGCAGGAAGTAGCAGCTTGATCCACTTGCAAACACTTCAGGGATAAACCAGGAATCCAGTTCAGTAAAGTCAGGTCATCAACAGTGGTGACATGACCTAGCAGAGACAACCAGGTCTCAGCCTCAGTGCGAGTCAGCAGGAGGGACCAACAGGAAGACCAGAAATTCTCAGCTGTGCATCTCTCAGAGAAGCGAAGATCAGCAAAGGCAGGAGACCCACAAGCGTTGTACAGTTATCTGTACCAGCAAGCCAAGCTCTGTCTCTGTCACTCCATGGAATCCTGTACATACCCTCCAAACATCACATGTCCTCAGTGCATGCATCCAATCAGCCCAAGTCCTTGGAAGTAACAGCAAATTGCAGCACACCACCAGAAGTTTTTGGTGTGTTTCTCTCTGTGGAGTCCCAACAAATACAGCTCAACTACACAATATAAGTCAGACCAATACAAGTGTGTCATTAGAAAAGAATCTTTCATCATGTGTCCTTTCACGTGCTTGCTTTAGCAGAACATCTTCTTTCTACAGCATGTGTCTTCTTCAGCAAGACATTCCCTCACTAGTAGGTCTTAGCCTTTCACACCTGTTTCCACTTTGATGAAATATTCCTTCACAAGCCTGCTTAACCTTTCCCCTGTGTCCACTTTAATGAAATGCTTCTTCATGTGTTTGCCCCATCCAAACACCATCCAACTGACTTTGCAAAGAACCCTTAAGTCTCCTCTTCAGGTGGTGTGGGTAGCAGTGAGCAGGCTGGAGAGCAACAGAGAAGGAGAGATGACCCTACCCCTTGCCAGTAATCCCTGGATAAGCTGGCTGGGGCTGTGCTGAAGAACTTGTCCTGGGGGCACAGCAGTGGGAGAGTTGACAGACTGACCAATTCTACTACCCAGGCCCAGATCCTGCTCTCATCTGTGAAGTGCTGGAGCATGTGAAAAGGCCTATCCTTCAGATCCAAAGTTAGATGAACATCATGACACAAGACAGGAAAAAGCCAAGAGGAGTCATGTTGAAAATCTAATACTGATAGTATAGCAGAATCCAGAGTGTTAGGATTCTGTATAAGTTTTTACCTGCACAGTTACCTGGCCACAGCCAGGTGTGCCCCTCCCCACAATTACCTGGTAACAGCCAGATAGGCCTGGCCCACTATAAAAGGCAATTCTTTCCCCTCCTCTCTCTCTTGTTCTCTTACTCTCTTGTCTCTCTTGCCTCTTGCCCTTTTGGGCTCTCCTCTCTTCATGTGGTCATGGCTGGCCTCTACTTCTCTACTCTCTCCTTCTCTTTGCCTTTCTCTGCCTCTACTACTCTCTTAACTCCCTTCCCCCATGCCTTAAATAAACTGTATTCTATACTATATACTCGAGCATGGTCCCTCAGGGTAAAGGGATGCCTCGGCATGAGCCCACTGAGGCACCCCTTCCCCGACACCTCACCACACACTGCGTAGAACATATTCTTTACCACTTTATCTTTTTATGAACACAACATAGACCACATGAAACAGACCAATGACTCATTTCAATGAACATTTGCAAGTAAATATGTATGAACAAAAGGGTGTACTGAGGAACCCTGTTTGACACAGTACAGATTCTGCAATGAGATGCTTTCTATGATTTATTTTGTTTTGTTAATGATTTTTTAGCTTTGCTTTTTATTTTCTTTTGTGGAGAGGTTACAGAGAAAGAGGACAGATATGGAGTCATAGAGAAATGTGTGGGACTAGTGTATATGATGTGAAACTTACCAAAAAAATCAATTTTTTAAAAAAACAAATAGCTATCATTTACACGTCTAGATGTTTTTAAATAATCACTATTATAAATTCTTTGAGAATATATACAAGGTATTTTAGGCATATTCCCTTCCCTCTACCAATTACAACCATATCCATCTCATCTCCTTACCAATTCAACTTTTGATCTTTTTTTCTTTTAACATATTGAGTTCAATTTGTGTTGCCCAAATATTATTGGCTGTTACCTGTCTTGTAATGTGGTTTACCTACCAGAGGTCAGACTCTTAAAAATAATTGACTCATGCCTCACAAGCACCTATCAGTGAATGATAACTGTTGAACTAGGAATGGTACATTATGCCTACTTTTCAGGCTTTACAGCAGGATTTTTTTTTAAGTTAGGGTTTCTTTTCTTTTTTTTTTATATTTTTATTTTCTATGTTCTTTGTTTACATTCCAAATGATTTCCCCTTTCCCAGATCCCTCCCTCCCCATATGTCCCATAAACCTTCTTCTCTCCATCCATTCTCCAATCACCTCCCTCCTTTTTTTCTCTGTCCTTATATTCCCCTCCAATGTTAGATCAATCCTTTCCAGGATCAGGACCTTCTCCATACTTCTTCATGGGAGTCATTTGATATGCGATTTGTGCCTTGGGTATTCAGGGCTTCTGGGCTAATTAATATACACTTATCAGAGATTGCATTCCATGTGTATTCTTTTGTGACTGGGTTACCTCACTTAAGATGATATTTTCCAGATCAAACCATTTGCCTAAAAATTTTGTGAATTCATTGTTTCTAATTGCTGAGTAGTATTCCATTGTATAAATATACCACATTTTCTGTATCCATTCCTCCTTTGAGGGGCATCTGGGTTATTTCCAGCTTCTGGCTATTATAAATAAGGCTGCTACTAATATAATGGAGCATGTGTCTTTATTGCATGCCGGGGAATCCTTTGGGTATATGCCCAGGAGAGGTATAGCGGGGGTCCTCCGGAAGTGTCATGTCCAGTTTTCTGAGGAACCGCCAGACTGATTTCCAAAGTGGTTGTACCATCTTACAGCCTCACCAGCAGTGGGGGAGTGTACCTCTTTCTCCACATCCTCGCCAACACCTGTACAGCAGGATTTTTAATCAGGCTTTAGATTATACAGATTTTAGTGTGTGCTGCCACAACTATGCAGCTACTTTTTTTTCTACTTTGTAAATTGATTTTATTGAGTTATAATTTACAAATGGTGAAATGCATACACATAAATAATGCAGTTTGTTGAGTTTAGACAGATGTATGCAACTCTAAAAATACTGCCCAAATCACAATACATACCAATTTTTAAACCTGAGAATTCTTTATGGTATCTGGAAAACATTGTTTCGTGGTAGTTATCATAGCTTCTGGCTTTGCAATCTTCCCATGCCTCCTCTACAGTAATCCTTATGCCTTAGGGGAGAAAGTTGCTAAGTATGTCTTGAGGAGTGAGACTTACAGCTAATCAAAAAGTGTTTGGGTACTCTTCCATTTTTTGTGTGACTTTGTATCAATGGATTCATTCCAGCTTTGTCACCCTGGTAGTTCTCAGGGTTCACATTGGGTAAGACTGGTGGTTACTTTTCTATTCCAGTAGTGTGCCCAGCACCTTCCGTCTCTGTGAGTGCTAGTCATGAAGCCTCCAGGTATATACCACTTTGGTTTCTCCATGTTTTAAGACTCAAGGCTTTAGCAATAATTACTTACTGGTATGTTCTGGAATGTAACCAAGAACAATGGCAATGGACTGTAATGATTTGGAATCTATGAAACCACACTGGACAGAACTCAAAAAGAGATAATCCATTCTTGGTATTTGGCATTTTTATTTGCTAGCACATGATGTCTGGTAGGGACTCTTTTTCTCATTATAGGGTAATGTTGTAGAAAGTATTTAATTTTAATCTGGGTTTTCTATCCTGCCTTTGATCATTCAGTTCCCATATAAAAGACAAGCAATCTTTGTTTATATAATTAATCAGGACTAGAGCTAGAGGTAGATATCAACCCTTTATGCTATTATGTATACTTTTCTATCAATAACCCTGAGTTATAACTTGTTATGTTCCATCTGGGCTGCTATTAACTCCAATTGGCTAGTCTTCATGGCTGCACTTTGAAGACTCTTACCCCATGGTATGTTCTGCTCTCTCCACCTTCTCTCCTTCTCATGGTTCTCCTAAGATCATAAGCTCTGGAACTCCAAACCTCCCTATGTCAAATCTGCCCAGCTATAGGCTATAGGCATCTTTCTTCACCAATAAAGGTAACTTGGGAAGCAAAGTCACAGAAACCAGGCCTTGGGGACCAGTATTTAGCATTACAATACTGGTGGGGGAAAAAGACCCCACCTCAACAATTATATTCTGGTAATTAAATTCAAAGTCCAACATGACCTGATAGCCTCTAGGCTTAGCACAATGTACAAGAGGTTAGCAGGGTTTTCCACCTCTGATCTTATCTAGGAAATTCTAAGGCTGCCTCCCACCCCCCATACAATCCTTTACCTGAAGAATGTCACATAACCTCAATTAGATTATAGGACCAATGTCCTTTCTCCTGGCAAAACTTGTTAAGCCAGCACCTGAAATTCCTGAAATGCTTCCTCATGTGAATGAGGCATTCCAGTTACCCTAAGCCCTCAACCAATAAATTTTGCCCATCCTGACTGTCTCTACCCTCAGTCTCCCAAAACTTTATAAGCATTTAGTCACCATAAGTAAAGTTGATCTGCTTAATGACAGCTGGCCCCAGTGTGGGGATTCACCATATGTACACAGAGGGCTTCTCAAAACTCTGTTTGATATTTCTGCTCCCTTTGCCCTTGTGGACCAAATTGGCCAATGATCCACAAGGGCAAGGAGACCCCACACACACACATATACCTATGTATATACATATATACATGTGTGTGCATATGTACATATGCACATATACACCTATACATATATACACATGCATTTTTGCATATATACCTATATACATATATGCGTACATCCATCCATACATACATACATAGATACATACATATATAATGTATTTTAGGAATATATGTTTTATAAAAGGTTTAGAATAAGAAGGTTCCATATGACTTTTTCCAAAGCTTTGTCATTGGTTATCCCTCCTGATATGCCTTTTTCTTCCCTTCCTTTTCCATCCTCAAATCCATTAAATACTTTCTTTTTTCATTAAAAACATTTCTACCTTCTACCTTCACATCCTTATAATTTCACTCCTTGAAATACCCCTCTTCATTCACCCTTACTAGTTTCCTAAGCACTTTGATTATAGCAAATGAAGCACATATATTGTCTAGGCTATTCATGTTAACTGTGTTTTGGTGCTGGAACCTGGGGAATCACATGAACATAAGTTGTGTTCATGTATCATGGTATGGTTATCTGAACCCATTTTGTCGAGAATCTTACTTTGGCTTGTTTGTTTGTGTTTGTTTCAGAGGAAGCATCTTATGATCCAAATGCATACATTTGGTGCATTCTTGGAAGGCTCAAATATAGCTTTACCGAGAATGAATCTGAATATTTTGTTGACCTGATAAAATCTCTAGGCACTATTCCCAGAAAGTGTCATGTAGGCTTCGATTTTTCAATACCTACTTTAATAAGAGTTCTTAAGTGTTCAGGACCCAGCAGTGTTATTTGGGGAACCCACTTTGGAATTCATCATTTCAGCCTTTACTAATTGTTGGGTTATTTCACCAATTTTCACCTGAAGGAATCTGAAGAGACAGGCACAATTGTTGATATGGGAAGTACAGAGACCAGAGGGCCAAGGAGAGGTAGTAGCGAGGGTTCTAGAGAAGGAATAGGGATCCAGAGGCCCTAGTTTGTAAGCCAATCCATGTAAGTTTAGTCCTCTCTTCCACTCAGCCAGAATAACTCACTTAGTATCAACAGTCTTCATTCAGGAAGAGGCAATTGCCTCTCTTTTCAGCAGCCAACAAGTTGAGGGTCCTTTGGTTTTACAGGACACCAGGGGAAGGGGAGCTAGTATTTTAATAGTTGCAGGGCCAAGATTGATTCCTAGGTCATATCTGATAGCTGGGTGTAAATCTGCCTAGATAGAAACTGTAGGTGGAAGGGAAAGTTAAGGTACTTGGGAAAATCTGTATCTTAAAATTTTTAGTTGAAAGGGTCAGTAGAGAGCTAAGGCTAGATGTATCAGCATGTTCCTTGAGATCATGCTTTAAGAGAATGAGAGAAAATAAGTGGCCATGGTATGGGACTGGGTACGGAGAAGGTAAATCCCTCCACACACCCCAAAGGAGGGCAATACATGAACTCAAATGAGCTGAGGAAAAGGGGTCAGAACAAGTTAGGGCTGCAAGAACGAGTTGAGTCTAAGAAAGAAATTCACAGTACAGTCTTCCTTCTGCATCTTTTGTACTTTTCTACTTTTCTTAACTACTAGGGAATATGGGGTGCCACTGTACTCCTATGACTCTCAAAACTAACTTTGGGGATGATTGAATGCTGAACCATTACTCAATTGTATGGCTCTAGGGAGATGAAATTTTGGCAAAATAACATTTGTGAGGTAGGAAGAGATTATGTTTGAAGTCTCAGCTATAAAGGGAGAGAACTTCTGCCCATCCAGAGAATGAATTCACCATAGTGAAAGGATACTTATAGGCTTTGGTTAGGGGGTACATGTGTGAAATCCATCTGCCTGTCCTTTCCTCAAGAAGATTACCCCAACATTTGTGAAGGTTGAAGGAAGGAAGGGCATGCAAGGCTTGCTGTGGGAAGGTTTGAGTACAGATAGAATATCCTTAAACAATAGCCTTCAAAAGGATAGAAAGGCTGGAGTGGAAGAAGAGAGATGGGGGAAAGATCAAGACCCAATGTCAAAGGGCTTTGAATAGCTGTCAGGATGGGAAAAGGAATCACTACCAGACTTCTAATTTGTTGTTGTCTTTTACCAACACTATGTACAAAAGTTAATATTGTTTCAAAAAATCCTGTCCTCGGATATGTGAAGCCCTCATGTGATTGGTGGAATACTAGTCCAAGGGGGTGGTTTCCTCTGCTGTGGACAGAACTTTGTGTGTTATATGCAAGTTTTTAATTCTCTAAATCTCACAAACACCATCTAAGGACTGAATATTTTAATTCAAAAAAAAATCAATCTTTGAATACAGAAAATAAATAGGAATCTCATTCTCTAAGAAGTACATTTCAAAAATTCCCTTTTGTGTTGTTCCACCTTATAATTACACCCAATAAATAATACAATAACATTGAAAGATTGTTTTTTTTAATTAGGAACTCTCTACAGGAATTGAAAAGTCTTTTGTATTCTTTTACATTATTCAAAAAATTGGACTGGGTAATATTTCGCAATTATGTTCTTTTAAATATTCTCCTGCATCAGTTTTAAAAACTATTCTACAATACATTTTAAGCTTTAGTTTTTTAATAAGATTTTTCTCCTGCAGATATCCTTTAATACATAAAAATCCAGAGTAATACACAAAGTATTATTTCTATTATTTATCCCTCTTCCTCACCAAATTCCAATATTAAGTGTGCAACGTGTACTTGTTAAAAATAGCCACTAGCAAGCTTCTAAGGTACATTATGGATGATGGTGGCAGACGGGTTAGTCAAACATGAGAAGCCCATGGGTTGAGAGAGAGGGCAGAAAATGGAGAGATATGGCAGTTACAAAGCCAGTCCTTCCTTCCCACAGATGCTAGAGGGATTATAATGCTTAGAGTTTGAGCTCTGCCTAGTAGCTCCCTGTTCTTTACTGATAGAGAAAGCCAGTCTGTGCAGCATTTACAACACCGAATGACTATCTAAGTTCTGTGTCTCCTAAAAATGAAAGCATAATAGAATTGTGATCACTCTTCCATTCCTATTCTTCTGTAACACACACACACACACACACACACACACACGTTGAAGTTTTTACATAGCATTTACCTATTCTTTTCACAACTCCTTTCTTATTAGCAGGATTTTCTTTTTATTTTATTTTAATGTCCAATTTTCCCTCCAAACTTGCTGCTATCAAGTAATATGCTCAGTTATTCCACAAGTCCCTTATTTTTCCAGACTATAGTCCCATTATATTCAATAATTGGACTTTCTTAAATCAAAGTAAGTGAATTTCTAGAATGGAAAAATATTGAAAAAATGTGTCATATCCTGAATATTTTTCCTGTCATGCAATCTATGAATTCTGAGCATGTATTAACTCTGCTGTTGTGCTATATGTAAATATAGACACAATTACAACCAAAAACAGTAGGCCAAGAAACTGAAAACACAAATTATTTCCTATGGAATCCAAATTGATTAACTTTTGCTGACTGCAGTCAGTATGAGAGGTGAGTTGCTAAGACATGTGATAGAAGCTTACTCAGTTTAAAAGGAACAATGGACCTGAAGAAATCTCTCAGGTCATGTCTTAGTCAGGTCTTGAATGCTGTGATAAATTCCTGTATCAAAAGCAACATGGAGAGAAACAAATTCATTTCATCTTACAATTCTGATTCTGGAATATACTCCCTTACTTAAGGGAGTCAAGGCAGGCAGTCAAGGCAGGAACATGAAGGCAGGAACTGAAGCAGAGACCATGGACAAATGCTGCTTACTGTCTTTCTCCTCATGGCTCACTCATCCTGCTTTCTTTTATAACTCAGGACCACTGTACCCATTCACATCAATTGTTAATGAAGAAAACACTCCACATTGGCTGTGGGCCAATCTGGTGGGAGCATTTATTTTTCAACTGCATTTCCTGTATAATGCCTATTGAGGACCATTTGTAGTTTCTCTTCTTCTGTATCCTTCCTCATCCTCTGTTTCCTCCCTCATGGTGTCCAGACATTTCAGTATACCAGGCTGGAGATGAAGCAGCATCCAGAACTTGTGGGTTCTGTGGTATCCTAGTCTAGCTGTTGAGGATTTTAATAAAACAGATCTCTTAGACTATCTTAGCCTGTGTGCATACTTTTATTCAGGGTGGGTTTGTACACATACACTTAATTAGAGGTTACCAAGGGCTATATATGCATTTGGAGAGTGAGAAGCCATGAGTGAAGGGAATCATTGGCTGGAGTTGAAAGTACTGTAGATGCCCCATTTGTATGGTGAGACATTCTAGGAATCCCAGGCACTTTCTGAGCATGTTCTTACCTAGAAAGAGAAAGTTGAAATTGTAGGTTTGGTAAGGAATATGTGACATGTTTCAGGCAGAATATTAAGGGTTGGGATTCCAATATCAGGCAGAGAAGAAGAAGTTCCTCTAAGAATAAGGATTCATCCATTTTGTGCCATGTTCAGAAAGAGCTATCTGGACATGGTTGATTGTGACCTTAAGTTGCAAGGTGCAACAGTTTCCCTCTTCCCAAATGACTCTAGCTTGTGTCAAGTTGACAAAATTAACCAGAACAAACTTCTTCAGCAAACACTGTCCTCTGAGCATGACATGATAACACTGTCTTAAAATCAGAACAGTAGTGACTGTCACACTTGCAAAGACCTCATGTGAGGCTACAGCCACTCACTAATCCCTGTAGTTTGCAGCATCATATAATCCTGCCTCAGATATATATTATCTTGGGAGGTGCTAAAGTATACAGGCCCTGGTTCCCTGAGGAAGCATCTGGATTATGTCTCTATCAGGTGACTATCAGTCATGCTGGTGCAGCCTTTTCTATGATGTAGTTGGTTGGAGGCCACTTGTGCTTCTGTAACTTTACCCATGATCCTGGGAGTATTCTAATTAACTCATTGGTTCCCAAGACTGGATTTTCATCATCTCTTGGGTGGCATGTCTAGAGTAAATAGATGTTTGTTCACATGCCCTCAGTAATCATGACACTTGGAACCTCAATGGGAAACCAATAGAATGAAGATGAGTTGTGAGAATGGCAGTTGTATTGACCCTCTTATGTGTGCTAAGACGTAAAGCTAAGGTTCACATGGCATCACTTGAATACTTGATGGTCTGCTCATCTGGGACAACCACCTGTTGAAGAGCCAGTATTAGCATTAGAATACAAGCAGTGTCAGGGCAACCCACTACTTATGTGGAGAGAGGCATGCAGGTAAAAATGATGGTGTTTCTTGCAAATGGGCAGTAATGATGCAACCTCCAACTACACCGTATGCATTTCTCTCCATAAGAAAGTTGGCTGGGCTGAAGATTGCTTTCTCAGACAAGTGTACAGTCAGTAGCCCAGTGATGCAGTACAGAGGCAGCAGTCAACTGGAGTGCTAGCATGGAGCCTGTCAGACCTTCAAAAGGTAGAGTAGATACAGTAAATGAGATTGAAACCCACTCCCCTTTGGCCCCAAGGAATCCTCTATGGATGCACAATGGCCCATGACAGTGTCTCAAGATGAGAAAATGGGATGGCTGATGGAAAGTGATTATGGGTTATACAAGAATACTTAATTCATCCCCACCCAAAATTGCTGTTTTGAAGAGCAAAAGGGGATACAGATGATGGTATCTATCCAGGCTGTATTGAACTTGGCTAATATTCTTTTTCAGTACACAAGCCAGGCATCACTGGAATACTCAGGAGTCCTATAGCCACCACTGCTTCCTACCCATGAACTCTAGAAGTCTGAGGGTCCTTCCAGACCCTGCCAGCTAACCCCAAGCCTTGTGTCTACCATGGAGTACCTGGAGACACACTGAGAGGGTACCCATCTATCAACAAGCTACGGAGGAAAAGCTACAACAGCCTATCAGAAAAAAATTCAGTGCAAAGAGATCAAATGCAAAAAGTAATCTCTACCACTTGTAAAAAGCACTTTCTTAACACCATAAGATAACTTAGTAAAATCCCAGTGTCAGATCTTGGCTTTCCACCAGTGGTAATTTATCTTTGCTGATAACCTAAGTGAATTTAGAATCATCTAGAAGACCACCTCTGGGCATTATTTATGAGGACATTTCCAAAGATGTTTAACCAAACTGGCACAACTCACAATGACTATGTGTGGAATCATTGCCTGGCCTGGCCACCTGGACTACATGAAAAGGAGAAAGTGAATGGAGTGTTGATCCCTCTCTACTTTCTGACCATTGACTCAGTGGAACCAGCATCTCATGCTCTCTATACCACAGCTAGGTCTACTTTCTTCATTCCACCTTCCCTGACATGATGGGCTGTCCTCTCAAAGCATGAGCCAAGATGCATCTTTACTTCCTTCTATACATTGCTTTGGTAAGGTATTTCACTACAGTAACAGGAAAACCCACTAGCAGACTTCCACTGAGATGTTTGCTCAGGAGGTATTGAGAACTCCTATAAGACCATGCTGTTGCTACGGCTGTTGGAAGCACACCTAAATTTGATGATAAATACCTATTGCTAGACATAAAAAATCAACCTGGGACTGAGTTACAAATCCCCTCCCTTGCTTAATTGTCCTGCTCACCTATGTCTATCCAAGGCATGGCTTCTTAACTTCATTAACATTCCAGGCAGAATGTGCTTGCTGGTGACACGTGAAAATGACTTTTATGGGTACAATAGATGACTACCTACAATAAATAACTACCTTCTGATTTCATTTAAGGCACATTTTATAGGTGAGCACTGGTACTTAGTAATTAAAATAACAAACCATGGTTGAGGAGGCAATAGTCCCAAGTGAAATGCTACTGATCTTTTCTTAAATATGTGTGATGCGACTGTCAAATTGCCCAGAGTGTCTGGGTTTGTGCCCATGAATTATTGCTGCTGTAGAACTTATCCAAGGAAGTATCTTTTGATAGTGAGTGGCAATTATTTTGAAAATCAATAAAGTGGCTGGATAGCTTAAAATAACTATTGCTGTGTGATAGCAATGATCAGCAGTTTAGGAGAGAAAATAATCTCACATCTATATTATCCCTGCCCAAGTTAAGGGAACAGAGACTTGAAAGCAAAGAGTGAAAGAAGGGGTAGAGTATTGTGTAGCACTATCCTCCAGCTTCTGCCTATCACATGACCTCTGCCCATTACATGGCCTCTGCCATCTTGAAACCATAACAGCAGTGTTTATCCACAAGTCAGACCCTCACCTGATAGTCTGCCAATCATTCTGTCCTGTACCTCCCCTCACTGCATGGAATCCTTTCTTGGCTTCATGAGGTCTTGGGAGGTATTAGCAGCTGGAGTACATAGGAAGTGGAAGGCTACCTGGAAGTGGCAACTCCATCAATGTATCTTTGGATAGGTTGGTACTTCTCAGCAATGCATCTATTTGAGATCATTCATGCTCCACTAAATAAGATCAATGAGCTTACTGACTCAATAAGATGTCTTGGATGGAATTGCTTCTTCTGTCTATTATCAGAGTCCTATTTGGAGTGAATAGATGTTTTCTCATATTTCTCCATCTCCAGGATATTTAACTCTGTACATTAAAAACAAAAGCAAGTCTTACTTTCATAAAAAGATTCAGGCTATGGAATGTAGGCTTGGGGCAGTACCCACAAGCAATCTGTGCTCATTGGGAACTAGGGCATATAGAATGTGTGCCAAATGAATGTGATATTCTCATTATTACCAAAGCCTGTGATGATGTGACTGAACATAAGAGTAGGGACTTTAAACTGCACTTCCTTGTTTTGCTACATAGGTGTGAATATGAGCTAGTTATACAATATGTTAGCGCATTCCTCTGTTACTCAACAGACATACCTTGAGCAAATGATAGCAATCTGTTAATGTATAAGTCACATGATGGTTAAGGAAGAAGTTGGCTTCCTGGGACTTCTTATCTCTTGTGGAGGAGAGCAGTTCATGTTTTAGGTTGCATGTAGAGTTCTTGAATTCCACTTAGTAGAATGGGATTTGCTATTGTCACTGGCTGAAGATTTAAAAGGTTTAAAGATACATTTATTGCTTACATTGATAAAAAATAGACTGTGTTGTCAGTTTTGAATGTTGACTTATCTCTTTTCTAAGTTTCTAGTATCTGGTAATTTGATTGAACACTAATCTAGGCCAGCTACTTGAAATAATCTCTCCTGTAATGGATCCTGAGAATAGGACAGGTGTGTCTCCAAGTGGGAAAGGGTTATATGAACAAGCTCTTACATTTTGTTCAATTTTACTATGAATTAAAACTTTTCTAAAAATAATCAAAGTTGATTTTCAAGTTTCTTGAAACTTTGTCATTGTAAATAAAATGAGTGTGGAGAACATTAGAAATGATGTTAGCTAGCATCACATTGTTAAGACAAGGGGGAAAAGGGCCCATCTTTTGTAATCACAGAATGTCCTGAAATAAATGAATTGAGATGAATTCCAATCCATCTAAATCCATACCACCTGGAACTGCACAATTAATTACTAGGTCTTGTTATCATAAGACAATGAATTACTTTGACAAACTTAATATCAAAAAATAATTGAGATGTCCACTAAGCAAGTAACTTATAACTACACAATAAGAAACTATCCCAACTGAATAAAATATACTTCATTAAGAATACATTAGGCTGTGCCTTGATTGTATATCAAGCGCCACATTACAAGTCATTGCTATCACAATGAAGTGGTGCCAATGTGGCACACTATTTTTAAATGTCAAAAGGACTTGCAAGAGAAAACTTTCACAAAGCCGCCACCCTACTTGCTGGAATTACATCTCAGTATAAGTAGAAACTCAATGAACACATTTGCAATGCTGACAGAACATGACATTTCTAATAAAACCAGTTTTTCCTTTGATGAAGGAAGTACATTGAATACTTTGATTTAGCAACCTCAGTGTCAAAGAACTGATTATTTCTTTATGAAAGAAAGGGCCTAGCAGGAACTGAGTTGCCAACCCCGAAATTCAGTCCAATGCACATGAGACAGGTTGTTGCAGCATCAAGCATACATGAGTAAGGAAGTCAATTGTTTCTGAAGTGTTTCAATTTTCACTATTTCCAAAGGAATGGATATGGTGGATCCCTACATCATTTTGTTCCAACCCACTGCATTTATTTTCCAGTCCAAAACTAGAAGTTTTTCATTTACATACGATGACAGTTTATGTCACCACCTTCACTAACGTCACAGATGTAGCTGTGAACTGAGAAATCACAGTGGCTATGTAATTGATGTGTATAGTCTTCCATATTTCTACATGATAGTTTATGTTTTAAAATTAAGTAGAAAGAATATTTGCTCTTTTATCCAAACCTTGATTAATTCTGATCTCTATACTTATAGCTTGAGTCAAACATGAGCAGAATATTATCCGCTAAAGCAAAATGAAGAAAATCTGTTAACTTATTGCTCCAGCTTTCACAAATTATGTTATCAGCTACCACAAACAGTGCTAGAAAAAAGATAATAATTCGTCTACCTCAAGGCTGTATGATTCAGACTGGTTTGGTATTAGCTAGGATGATGGAGGACGGATAGAAGAAGAACCTTCAAAAGATTCTACAATTTTAGATGTGGTGGTTGCCATCTGTCAGACGGAATGTTGGCAAGAATGTGTACACATTGCCTCTAGGTGTCTTGGCTGGAATCTAAGGGGAAATAAAAACTATGGAGAAAGGAAAGAAAGAGATGGGGAAAGAGAAAGGAAGGAAGCATGAAAAGACAAAAGGAAAGAGGAGAGAGAGAGAGAGAGAGAGAGAGAGAGAGAGAGAGAGAGAGAGAGACTAACAGAAAGAAACAGAAACAGAGAGGAAGGGAGAGAACTCTAAGATGAAGTTATGTTGCCTTGCAAGTGACTGCCTTTGTGGTTATAACAGTCACAGGGTTCTGTAATGAAAGGAAGATACAGTCTCTTTCACCTGTGAAGAGGAAAAAGTGTCTGGAAGACACTAGAAGACACTGATCTACCTTTCTTTTGTAGTCATTTTAAAGAGGAACAAGAGGTAGAGTGGAGAAAGAGGAGTATGATTATGAGGGAAAATTGAGGGAAAGAGAATAAACTAAAAGAACCATATATGAAAACCTCACACTATCTTGCAATCCCACCAGCAGTGGAGGAGTGTTCCTCTTTCTCCACATCCTCACCAACATCTGCTGTCTCCTGAATTTTTGACCTTAGCCATTCTGACTGGTGTGAGGTGAAATCTCAGGGTTGTTTTGATTTGCATTTCCCTAATAATTAATGATGTTGAACATTTCTTAAGGTGTTTCTCAACTCTCCGAAGTTCTTCATGTGAAAATTCTTTGTTTAGCTCCGTACCCCACTTTTTAATGGGGTTATTTGGATCTCTGGGTTCTACTTTCTTGAGTTCTTTGTATATATTAGATATTAGCCCTCTGTTGGATTTAGGGTTGGAGAAGATTCTTTCCCAGTCTGTTGGTTGATGTTTTGTCCTTTTGACGGTGTCCTTTGCCTTACAGAAACTTTGTAGTTTTATGAGGTCCCATTGGCGGTTCCTCAGAAAACTGGGCATGTCACTTCCTGAGGACCCTGTTATACCACTACTGGGCATATATCCAGAGGATTCTTCAGCATGCAATAAGGACACATGCTCCACTATGTTCATAGCAGCCCTATTTGTAATAGCCAGAAGCTGGAAAGAACCTAGATGTCCTTCAACGGAGGAATGGATACAAAAAATGTGGTATATTTATACAATGGAGTACTATTCAGCCATTAGAAACAATGAATTCATGAAATTCTTAGACAAATGGATGGAGCTGGAGAACATCATACTAAGTGAGGTAACCCAGTCTCAAAAGATCAATCATGGTATGCACTCACTGATAAGTGGATATTAGCCTAGAAACTTTGAATACCCAGGACATAATCCACAAATTAAATGATGTCCAAAAAGAATGGAGCAGTGGGCCCTGGTTCTGGAAAGACTCAGTGCAAGAGTATAGGGGAATTCCAGAACAGGGAAGTGGGAAGGAGTAGATGGAAGAATAGGGGGACGGAAGAGGGTTTATGGGACTTGCGGGGAGTGGGGACTCAGAAAAGGGGAAATCATTTGCAATGTAAATAAAAATAAATAAATAAAATTAAAAAAAAGAAAGAAAACCTCACACTAAAGTCAACTATTTTATAAACTTTAAGAAACAAAATAAAATGTACTCATCCAATGATGCTAAATAAAAAATATTGGTGATGTTCTTCTAATCTACAATATATGACTCAATGTGGTGACTTCTCTGAGTTCAGATATTAGGTTAATGGCTAACGTATTAATTGTGAGCAGTGACTCATGAAAAAAGAAGTGTTAAGAGCTGTTAAGAAAAGTACCCTCATTTCTTTTTTTTTTCTCCTTTTTTTTAAATTTTTTTTATTCGATAAAATTTATTTACATTTCAAATGATTTCCCCTTTTCTAGCCCCCCACTACCCGAAAGTCCCGTAAGCCCCCTTCTCTTCCCCTGTCCTCCCACCCACCCCTTCCCACTTCCCCGTTCTGGTTTTGCCGAATACTGTTTCACTGAGTCTTTCCAGAACCAGGGGCCTCCTTTCTTCTTGTACCTCATTTGATATGTGGATTATGTTTTGGGTATTCCAGTTTTCTAGGTTAATAACCACTTATTAGTGAGTGCATACCATGATTCACCTTTTGAGTCTGGGTTACCTCACTTAGTATGATGTTCTCTAGCTCCATCCATTTGCCTAAGAATTTCATGAATTCATTGTTTCTAATGGCTGAATAGTACTCCATTGTGTAGATATACCACATTTTTTGCATCCACTCTTCTGTTGAGGGATACCTGGGTTCTTTCTAGCATCTGGCAATTATAAATAGGGCTGCTATGAACATAGTAGAGCATGTATCCTTATTACATGGTGGGGAATCCTCTGGGTATATGCCCAGGAGTGGTATAGCAGGATCTTCTGGAAGTGAGGTGCCCAGTTTTCGGAGGAACCGCCAGACTGCTTTCCAGAGTGGTTGTACCAATTTGCAACCCCACCAGTAGTGGAGGAGTGTTCCTCTTTCTCCACACCCTCTCCAACACCTGCTGTCTCCTGAATTTTTAATCTTAGCCATTCTGACTGGTGTAAGATGAAATCTCAGGGTTGTTTTGATTTGCATTTCCCTGATGACTAATGAAGTTGAGCATTTTTTAAGATGCTTCTCCGCCATCCGAAGTTCTTCAGGTGAGAATTCTTTGTTTAATTCTGTACCCCATTTTTTAATAGGGTTGTTCGGTTTTCTGGAGTCTAACTTCTTGAGTTCTTTATATATATTGGATATTAGCCCTCTATCTGATGTAGGATTGGTGAAGATCTTTTCCCAATTTGTTGGTTGCCGATTCCTTTCATGCTTAAAGTCTTGGAGAGAACAGGAATTCAAGGCCAATACCTAAACATAGTAAAAGCAATATACAGCAAACTGGTAGCCAGCATCAAACTAAATGGAGAGAAACTTGAAGCAATCCCACTGAAATCAGGGACCAGACAAGGCTGCCCCCTTTGTCCTTATCTTTTCAATATTGTACTTGAGGTACTTGCTCGGGCAATTCGACAACATAAGGAGGTCAAAGGGATACAAATTGGAAAGGAAGAAGTCAAACTATCATTATTTGCAGACAACATGATAGTCTACCTAAGTGACCCAAAAACTCCACTGGAGAGCTCCTACAGCTGATAAACAACTTCAGCAAAGTGTCAGGTTATAAAATCAACTCAAGCAAATCAGTGGCCTTCCTATACTCAAAGGATAAGCAGGCTGAGAAAGAAATTAGGGAAATAACCCCCTTCACAATAGCCACAAACAGTATAAAGTATCTTGGGGTGACTCTTACCAAACATGTGAAAGATCTGTATGACAAGAACTTCAAGACTCTGAAGAAGGAAATGGAAGAAGACCTCAAAAAATGGGAAAACCTCCCATGCTCATGGATCGGTAGAATCAATATAGTTAAAATGGCCATTTTGCCAAAAGCACTATACAGATTCAATGCAATACCCATCAAAATCCCAACTCAATTCTTCACAGAGTTAGAAAGAGCAATTATCAAATTCATCTGGAACAACAAAAAACCCAGGATAGCTAAAACTATTCTCAGCAACAAAAGAAAATCTGGGGGAATCAGTATCCCTGACCTCAAGCAATACTACAGAGCAATAGTGTTAAAAACTGCATGGTATTGGTACAGTGACAGGCAGGAGGATCAATGGGACAGGATTGAAGATCCAGAAATGAACCCACACACCTATGGCCACTTGATCCTCGACAAAGAGGCTGAAAACATCCAATGGAAAAAAGATAGCCTTTTCAACAAATGGTGCTGGTTCAACTGGAGGTCAGCATGCAGAAGAATGTGAATTGATCCATCCTTGTCTCCTTGTACTAAGCTCAAATCCAAATGGAACAAGGACCTCCACATAAAACCAGACACTCTGAAGCTAATAGAAAAGAAACTGGGGAAGACCCTTAAGGACATCGGTACAGGGAGAAAGTTTCTGAACAGAACACCAATAGCGTATGCTCTAAGAGCAAGAATTGACAAATGGGACCTCATAAAATTACAAAGTTTCTGTAAGTACCCTCATTTCTTATTCCATTTCAAACCTGTAGTGTTGCAAATAATCTTTGTCCCTGGCTACAGTATGTCTGTATGTGTGTGTACATACATGCATACATACATACATACATACATATAACACATATCTGGTTCAACAAAAAGCACTCAACAAAATAAAATATATTTTTTAAAAAATCTTTCTGTAGAGAAATTGTGGGTGAGAAATATTAGTAATCACAAAACCACACATTAAAAAAAAGACAATAGAAGTTAACATTTTCCTTTTTCTCTAAAATAATGATGGTGTGAGATAATGTATTGAGAGTACAGACCCAGTCACTGTGAAAAAGAAGATGCTGAGTATAGTAACCTTGGCCATAATAACCAAAACTATTCTTGGCAGGTTATCTCATGCACTGGGACTCTAGCAAATGATATAGACCCATTCAGATTCAACATTTGTAAACTAAAGAAACCAAACTTGAAGGCAAAGCTTCAAGAAATTACACTAATAATTTATCTGTTGTCTCCACATATAAATATAAGCATTTGTGAGGCAATTCTAAGACTCTGAGTATGTTACTATTATATGATGTATGGATAGAGGTGACTAATTTATTTACTGTATGCAAGTAAATATATACTGTTAGTGTATAATACACATGTATATATTTATACAAGGATATCATCTGTAGTAATTTATTAATATTTGATGATGCATATGAATAAATATCTACAGTATTTGGGCCTTAACTACAACAGAGTTTGACGACACAGCAGACAGAGTACAGCCTCTCTATTCCTGCACAATGAGCTATATTACCTCTGAGTCTGTTCTACATTCCGTCATGATCTTTGTACATGTGACTTTTCCTGCTAGAGAGGTACTTCCCTGCACTCTTGTTGAACATTATGGTGCAACAGAACCTAGGCCAAAGTGACTGTCCGAGACCTCGGTTTTCTCTAGTACAAAATGAATTGGTGCTGTAGGTCATGTGCTAAGTTTTACATCCAAATTAACATTTCATTTTTTTCTTCAAGATTTTGACTCCTTTATGGCATGCCCATATTAAAAAAACAAAACAAAACAAAACAAAACAAAACAAAAAACCTCACCAAGAACAAAGAACCATGCAGTCAGTACCCATGCAATGGCTCTGAGGGGGATCATTGGCTCTAATGTGGAATTTCAGCACACTAGCTAAGGCAAGATTCAACAATTAAGGGGACATTCCTGAAATAATCATTGATTATAGATTACGGATTACAGAGATTACATTCAAAGTTGACTAGGCAAATATGTAAAAGCTCACCTGGCTTTTTAAGTTCCATATAAGCGTTAGGTGTAATTTGTCATGGGTGTTAATGTGAGAAATTCTCTAATTGGTTAATAATTTTCATTTTCAACAGCACATTTTCTGACCACTTTAACTAAAGCAACTTAGTCTCTTGCAGGTTTACCTTATAATTATACACATTTAAATTTTTTATAAAAATCAGTTTTAATGTCTGGATATAATCAGTATTAAATGTACAATAGTTATATTTCTACTGACCCTTACATTCAGCTTCAATATCTTAGCCATTTTAAAACTATTATGCCTATTGTTCTTCTATTCTGACAGAAATGGTTTTCTTCAATAAACAAAATTCCAATAGATACATGCCATCTATAGAGTTTTATTATATAGTATGGATGACAATTTTTTTTCAAAAATTTTCATTTTACAGTATAATTAAAGAAAAACTATACTATTACCTTATTAAGACATAAAAGAAAATCATTTAATTTAGGGCAATTAAAGTACATTGAGATTTAGCTGACCAGCAATATTCTCAGTAAAAGCCTATCAAATGTCAAGGCAAAGATAAGTGAAATTAAACATGAATTACAAATTTTAATTACTACTGGTGGTATAATTTTTTTTCTAGAAAGTTGTTAAATGTAGGTTATAATTTATAGCTAAGGATTATGACCAAAGTCAACAGAGCTAGGACTTTTTTTTTAATATTCTAACTTACAGATACAACTGTAGAATTAAGGACTTATGAAAATAAGTATTTTCCCAGTACTAGAAGAATGTTGTCCATAGCCAGTGTAGAATCAGAATGTAGACAGCTTATTAGTGTAAGAAAACTTTCAATTCAAAGGAATGCAACAACAATTACAAACAACAACACAAATCTAGCAGGACACAGTGCTGTGCACATGTTCATGTGTATGTAATTTATTTCTGGTTGAATTCATAGTCTTCATATTGTTTCTTGATGTATTTGTACTAGTGAACTAGTTCATGTTTGTGGACTACTAACTAGTCATTCTACAATCTTTTACATATATGATATGATCTTTCATCAGTGACTGCATGGGTGCATTATTATGTTTAAGGAGCAATCTTTGTGTCACCTGGAAGACTATAGCTAAGGACTCTGGAAAGAATAATATGAGTAAAATCACTTAAGGGCATATTAAGAATTTTTTTCTCTTTAATTTTATTTCCATGGAGATCCTAAAGTCTCAGAAGAGAATTTGTTTATTTCAGACAACTTATTTGAGACAAATAAGATAACATATTTTTTTAAAGACTTGCTATATTGCTATTACTGGCCAAGTATTTAAGCTCTTTCTAATATGATTTTGTCATAACAACAGCAGAAAGTGAATAAACACCATAAAATTTTTCAAGAAGGCCTGAAAATTACTGATGTAAGTTTAGACTACAAGAAGCAAATGCTCTGGCTGGGAGAATGCGCGCCGGGAAAAGCTCTTGCTCTGAGCATGGGGATCTGAGTCCAATCCCTATATCCCAGGAGAAAATGCCAGGGGCATATGCTTGCAGTCCTACTAGTGGGGAGGTCGAGGCAAGCAGAACCATGGTGCTCACTGGACAACAAGCATAGTCTACTTGGCCAATGAGCTGCCCTGTCTCAAAAATCAAGTTTGATGACTCCTGCGGAATCACATCTGGTGTTGTCCCTGGTTCACACATTTACATGGACCTGCACAAACATAAATATCCATACTAACAATCTCACATGCACATAGTCATGTCTATGCACATGTGCACACTGAAGCATATACATATGGAAACAAAGACAAAAGTTGCAGATGCCAGATGTGGAAGACCACTCTAAAAGGATGGCTAAGGAGCTTGTGCTAAATGGTCTTGAGACATGGACTGAGAAGGATGACTGCTAACATGTCTGTACCTAGAATAATGGAACCCTCGGAACTCTCTCAGAGTCAAACCTGTTCAGTTAATCGCTAACCCACTCTGAAGAGATCTTGAGATCTAATATACAGAGAGATAAAGGCAAAGAAACCTCACATCAGAGAATCTAAAATGCTACCAGAAAAGCAGAAAGGGCCACATAAGTATGGGAATCTGTCATAATGCTCAGACATAGAAAAAGGGGGGTGAGGTACCCACCTGAATACCTCAAGGCAAAAGAAAGTACTTCTCTGAGGAAACTGTCCTCCAGGCAAAAAAAAGTAGGCCTTTCAACTGAATGAACAACTAACAAAATATTTACATTGATCTTTGTTCTGGTTAGCTTTAATTGTGAACTTCACATAACCTAGAGGCATCTGTAAGGAGAGGCTTAATTGAGGAACTGCCTAGAGCAGATTGGTTTATAAACATGTCTATGGGGAATTGTCTTGATTGTTGATTGATGAGCAAGGGCCAGCCCACGTAGGTAGCAGGTCACTCTGAACAGTATAAGAAAGTTTGTTATGTGCAAACCTACTAATCAGCAAGCAAGTAGCTTCTTCCACGGATCCTGCTGTACTTCCTAGTGGTGAGGTGAGTTCTTGGTCAAAAGCCTTCAAGTTCCTGCCTAGAGTTCCTGCCTTGACTTAACTTGATTATGGACTGTGTGTAGGTACCGAGTCCTGCAAGGCTTGTGACACCATACAAGCGACAATTAAGACAATGTATAGGTCTGTTGCCAAGGCAACAGCTGCTGTTTACCCAGAATTCCATAGCCTACCTTTACCTGTAATTATGTCACCACCGGTATATAACCAGGCAGCTCTTCTTCCCCATTCTCTTTTTTCTTCTCTCTTTCTCTCCTTCCTTCCCACCTGCTACCCCTTCCCCATCTTAAATAAAGTCCCATGTGGAACTGTTTGGCCTGGTGTATCTCATTGCAGCCCACGTCTCCCTGCGATCCAGGATCTTTTGCACAGAAACCAACATTTTGGCAAGCTCACCTAGAAGATTCTACCTACCTATGCTGCTGCACTCCCACCTGCCTGGCCGGCCGCTGCACACACCGCCACTGCTGCCACTGTGCAACCCGAGACTCATGGGCTCCATCACCTGGGAACAGCGCTAAGGCTTGCCACGTGGGTTGCCTCTGAGCCACTCCCGGATATCGCATTGCACTCCCTTTAGTGAACACCATCGGCTTAATCGATAAGGTTTTCTGGGCGGAATCTTAACTGCAGAAAGGATCTGGCCAACCTTTTCTGGAGGTAGGTGCCTCCCCAGCTAACACTCCTGTTAGGACACTCAACCTCGGGTGTATCCTAATCCGGAAGCGATCATGAATTTCCCCCTCCTCATTGACTTTTACAGTCGCAGACCAAATCCTGGACCAGGCGGGATGCTTCCTCCGGGTTTTAAAGTCTCATCTCCTAAAGGCCCTCACTACAGTCTGGGCTCTTTGGCTTAGCTGCATTTTAGTTGTTACTGCACTCTTCAGGACGCTGGATTTGTAGTCAACAACACTCCCGCCCCTACCCAGTGGGTGCTACTTGTCTTCGACTGTATATTTTTAAAATTAACAGTCTGGTAAATAATAAAAAATCTGAACCTCACCTATTGCTTTTTCCCACACCCTTAACTCGTTTGCTCCTATAGCCTGTGTGCTCAAGTTGATGTTAACGAGCCTAAATCTGCCTAGACAAACTCATTTTCTGTCACCACAATTTAATCCATTGCTGCCAGCTTTCTTACTCTGATCCTAGCATCTTTACTAACCAAGGCAATATACTTTCCTCTACCTATGCAACCTGTCAAAGCTACTTAAGATTTCCATTCCTATTCTCTCTTAACTATTGCTCTCCTATCTTGCTCTCAATCTTGTCAGAAGTTTGCTATTAGATTTAAGACAGACAGAATTCCCAAAGGCCTGACAGCTTCTCTCAGGAGGTCTCAGAAGAAAGATGGACACCACCACAGGATGTAGCCTGAAAGAGGGCAGTGGAAAAAACCAGATACCTTGAGTCAAATGACTTAGCTAAACAAAGGTAAGCCATTTCTCATGTCATGGGTATCCATTCCACAGAGAAACAGCTGTGCATCTTCTGTGCTTGAAAGCCAAACTGACAGCCAAAGCCGGCATGGAGACCAGAGACCACAAAGAACTGCTGGCTACTGGAATCTGTCATTCTTTAATAATATAACTGCTAAGTTATTGTTTGTTCTTCAGACTTCTGACTACATTGACAGCTAGACAGTTATCCCCTTACCTAAACTCTGTTTCCATTAAATGCTTCATATTTCCTCTTCTTGCTCTGTCATTGTCCCAACCTTCAATTCGATTCCTTCTGATCCACAAAGGCTCATCTTAAAGACTGTTCATGTGGTTAACTCATGTTGTTACCTCTTTAATAAACTTGTTAGCTACAGGAAACCTACCCAGATCTACTGCTCATGGACCAAGTAGGCTCCATCCAGATAAGTACATCTGCCCAAGTTCCCACTTTACTACCTTTCCAAAGGGTGGGATTCTTCTGGGTTTCAATTGTACATCTTAAGAAAAATTTTCCTTTCTCCCAAATGTACTTAGTCTTATTCCCTACCTATACTAATGTGTTCCAACATCTTGTTAAGTCCAGGCCCTTGCCATATCCAGTACAGTTCCAGAGAAGCAACCTTCAGATGCTCCATTCTCCTCTCAGCTTCTCCAGACGCACACAGCTTCTACTGGACCTGTTCTCCTGACCTATCCTCAAATGGCTCTACAAACCCTGGACAGCAAGGAAGCAGCCAGTCCTCCTGAGACTGGACAATTACCTCCCATACCCCTTTCTCTAGGTTCCCCAGAGACACGCCGGCCCAATGTCAGCATGAAGCAGCCAGATCTCAACAAGGACCCAATTCCTGCTTCGCCGTATTCACCGTCACTTCTTTTCTTTTTTCTTTTTCTTTTATTAATTAATCAAATATTGGGGGATGTTGGGGTTCTATCTAAGCTCCACCCGACACCTACCTGGCAATAGCCAGGTATGCCCCGCCCCAGAGATCTGGCCCACTATAAGAGGGGCTACTTGCTCCTCCTCTCTCTCTTTGCTCTTCGCTCTCCCACATTCTCTCACCTCTCTGCACCTTGGGCTCTTCCCCTCTCCACGTGGTCATGGCCAGCCTCCACTCTACTCTCTCTCTCTCTCTCTCTCTCTCTCTTTCTCTCTCTGTCTCTGTTGTCTCTCTCTCTCTGTCTCTCTCTCTGTCTCTCTCTCTCTCTCTCTCTCTCTCTCTCTCTCTCTACCTCTCTCTGCCACTAACTCCCATCCCCTGCTCTGAATAAACTCTATTCTATACTATGCCTGTGTGTGTGTGGTCCCTTAGGGACAGAGGTACCCAGGCAAGGGCTCTCCTGGACACCTTCCCCCATGCCGCTGAGCCACTCCCCTAACCCCCTATACTCTCCCCTTTTAAGCCCCTTCACTGTGGATTGGAGTTTAAGATAAGAAAAATAAACCTTTCCTCCCCTAAATTGCTTTTTGGAAAGGAAATTTTATGAGCAATAGAAAAGACTCTAGTATACTCCTCACTCAAGCTTCCATGTAAAAAGTTTCATTCAAAGTTGAAGTACCTTTATCTTTCTTAGTTATGAACCAAAGTGACCTATGAAAATCATGATTCAGAACGAGAACAGCCTAATGAAAACAAACACAATCAAGGACAGAAAATTTTTGAAAAATCTTTCATAGAACCCAAACTTGTACATATAGAATGGATTAGTTAAGCTGCTGGATAAACAGGCCAGAGAAACTGTGAAGTGGAGAAAGATCTGATGGTGGGATGTCTGCCAGTGTAAACATTGTTTTTAGGACACTTTTGAATGTTCCGCCAATTAGCATTCAGACTGAAAAATTCCAGTCATTGTCTTTCTGTGATTGCCTTAATCCTGCAAGTAATTTGTTTGTATATGGCCCTGTCTTGGCAGTCCTTGCTTATTGATGCAAACCTAGTTATCATTGTTTTGTTTTGTTTTGTTTTCCTCCATCTTGATACACACAGTGGATATTGAACTTTAACTATATACAGGCAGAGTAGCTTTCCACAAAAACATTGTGTCAAATTCTGGCTAACTAAGTTTATTTGTAATACAATATTGACAAAGTTGGCTGCTCTGATAGACAAGGAAAGGTTGGAAAGAGCAGAAGTTGGTGTGTTTGCAGGCCAAATCCAGCCTTTTCAAATTCTTCAGTGGTAGAATGAGTCATCAGCTTTTCCATGGTTGCTATGCTAGTGATGGTGATGTTTAGATGAGGAGGAGCCTGCTCCTTGGTGGGGTATACATGGAAACAGAGGAGAAGGTACTTGCCCTCAGCCACAAATGCACACTAGTAAAGAAGATCCTAATCGAGAGACACTACGATTCTCTGGAGTCATGTAAATGATACTTGTGTGTGTTGTCCTGTTTACATGATTTGAGGAGAAAGCAGAAGATTAAAATAATGAGTGTCAGAATTCTCGCTCTATTTTGTACGACATAATTTTTTGTTTCTTGAATTTTCAAGATGGCTTGAGCTTTTTTCTTTACTTTTTCAGGCAGAATCTGTGTGCCTTTTTAGTATAGCACAATCCTGCTGCTTGTACTGCAGCCTAGGAAGGAACAATTAGATGCTTCTCAAACTGAAGGGGAAAGATGCCACCAGTAAGTTTTATACAGAGGTGCTAGCTTCATTGACATCCCTTCATTAGCAGGCTTTTCAAATCACTCTCATTTATCATTTTGGAAGATGTTTCTGTAACACATTAGCTTCTCTTTAGAATTCTTAACCTTACTCTTCCTGGTAGCACCAGGGAACACTTTGTTAATGTTCAGATAAAACACAAACACATACGCACACAAACACACACACACACACACATTGGTTTCAAAAGGTCCCTTGAGACAAATGATTTTGAAAACAAACTGTTCTTATACAACTAATTCAATGAATTTTTCAAAGTCACATAAGTAACACCTTGCAAAGAAAACATCAATACCATCTCCTGAATATGGCTTGATTTGTCATGATGTAGCCTAATCTTGTATTTTTTTTCTGAAAAATTAGAAAATCATTAGAGAACTTACTATCTCCAGAATTAAAGCAATGTAATACCTTTTTCCTCAAATGATATTTTCAATGTACACTTCATCTGTTTAGTCTCAAACCTGGTGAAAATCTACAAATACCTACTTGGTCTAGAGGCATTTCCTTAGGTGCATATAACCATTGCACCACCACACATGACTTTGATATATATTTTTAAACATAGCATCCATTGAATCTAAGATCTTCTTTACTTAAACCTATTTTTAATATTCTTAATAGTTTCCATTGATGATTTTAAATATCAAAATTGATATAATAAATATCACCTAGTTTTTCTTTATATCATAGTATAGAGCTATAAGGGAATTACTTGTGAAACTTAATTTTCTATATTTGCAAAAAAAAAAATATTGTTAGTTTCCTCCCAGGATTCCTTTGCAAAAGCACTTTGACGTGCTGGTTGTTACAGATAGATCTTCGTCAAGTTACCCAGTCACTGAAGCAGAGCAGTCCTAAATGAAGACAAAGTAGAAACATTATTCCTGTCAAATGAAGTTACCTGGATCTGACAGAAGCTGTTATTGCCTTAGCACCAACTATCAATGAATTCCATGCATGATCTCTTTCATTATAGGTGCTTACTGTCAAAAGACACACTTCTTCTATAATAGCTAAAATGTGTTTTTTTTTTGCCTATGTACAATGACAAAATGTATAGTGTGAATTCTAAAGTGACATTGTCATTGCAGTCTATGTGGCCAAGACAATAACAAGAGCATCTTACAAAAGAAAGAACAAAACCAAATGCAATGTGAGATAGTTGTGTTTCCAGAAACCATATGGAAAAATACAACTCATATGAAAATTAGATGGTTTTTAAATTGTGTTTCTTGGGATTCCTATGTTCAGAGAACAAAAATGTATTGCTAGAAGAACTTAACTGAAAACTAATCATAGGTAATATAGCAAATAGGTGATATACAAAATAAGATAATTTGTTTTCTCTTGAACATACATTATGTCTTTGAATCAGCTGTGCACAGCAGACCCACCAGTATGATGGATGTCTTTGTAAAACCTCTGTAGAGGACATAACCACTGTTGCATTGTGTCTGCTCTCTCAGACACAATGCAAATGTCACAGGAAGGCCTAGAGAGATCACCAAAGACTGATCAACAGAGACTGATGTTTGCTGGCAGGAAACTGAATGGGGTGTACTTTGACTATGGCATTCAAAGGGTCTCCTTCTTTCAAAAGAGTAAGGTTTATATAGGCTCTATGGTGGGTGAAGATAAAAGAAAGAAAAGTGATTGGGTACTGTATTGTGAATAACAAAGGCACGATCTGTAAAGAGTGCCCATAAAATATATGAAATCAAGTCAAATTTACAAATGTTCAGAATGCAGCTTTTAAAACTGTCTTAGGGCTGAAACATTGACACGTTACCAACTTCCTTTTAACTGAGTACATACGGGACAGATACTTCAATGCTTCCATAGTTCCGTGGATAATAAGTGCACCTATTAGCACTTGTCCAGGAATAAGAAACCCAGAGCCCCATTCTCAGACCAGTGTCCTAGATCTTATATGTGTACTCTGTGACCCTTATCAACCTGTATGTCAATCAAACACATTCTGTAGGCATCAGAAGGTGTAGGCATCAATCAAGAGGTGGCTGAGAGACCTTTCATTGAACCTAAGAAACAGAAACTAATCCTTAATTGTATTATCCTGTTCTTTCAAATCCCTGTATTTTTATTCTTCATTCTTTCCTTATTTTTATTTTGTGCATATATGTATGGATAATGTGTGTCTGCGCACTTGCATGAGCATATGAAGGTAAGAGGCCAACTTGAAGCATTTGATTTTATAGATGATTTTATACGGCATGAAAGGTAAACTATATATAGTCACAAAGTGTTAAAAGCAACACAGGTGGAACACTGTGGAAATATGATTCTGTGGTGACAGTTAAATTTTAGTGGAAAAGACCAACTAAAGGTTAAGTTGTTATAGAGAGCCCGCTAGAACAGAGTACTCAGGCACAGTCTATAGCAAATTGAAAATCTTTATTCTAGCTCATGGGGACTACACTAAGATATTTGGGACCCAAAAAGAGCAACAAGTGCTTAGAGTCAGAGGTTATTAAAGGCAAAAGCCATATTAAGGTAACTTGCTAGGCAGTTTCAGGGGGAGGTTTTGTGCAAGCAAGCAGTTTAATAGACACACACTTATCTGAAGGGGGCAGGTCTGTACAAGCAGTCAATTTAACAGAAGTTAAAATAAGCCAACTGGGGCATCTTGATGTAGGGTTCCTGGAATTAAGTTTGATAATTTTCCAAGGGTCATCCCATTAAGGAAATCAAATGCATTAAGTCTAATTTGGCCTCAAAAAATACAAGATGGAGAATCCTCTTCACTGTCTTGCCCTGTTGCATAGTAGATTTTTAAGAAAGAAAAACATTTTATTTATTTATTTATTTATTTATTTATTTATTTATTTATTTATTTATTTATGTGTGTATGTGTGTGTGTGTGTGTGTCTGTCAGTACATTGCAGATGTCTTCAGACACACCAGAAGAGGGTGTCATATTCCATTACAGATGGTTGTGAACCACCTGTGGTTGCTGGACTATGAGCCATCTCTCCAGCCCTAGTAAATCCTTTTTTTTTAATATTTTTATTTTCTATATTCTTTGTTTACATTCCAAATGATTTCCCCTTTCCAGGATTCCCCCCTCCCCATACGTCCCATAAACCTTCTTCTCTCCATCCCTTCTCCAATCACCTCCCTCCTTTTTCTCTGTCCTTATATTCTCTTCCAATGCTAGATCAATCCTTTCCAGGATCAGGACCCTCTCCATACTTCTTCATGGGAGTCATTTGTTATGCAATTTGTGCCCTGGGTATTCAGGGCTTCTGGGCTAATTAATATCCACTTATCATAAAATTCAATTTTATCAGCTATGTCAGTGCATAAGATAGCCAGATGATACTGGTATGATGCCACTTTTCTAGAGTTTCATCACCATAGAGTTTAAGAGAATAAAGAGTTCAAGGTCAGAGCTGGAGAGATGGCTCAGTGGTTAAGAGCACTGACTACTCTTCCAGAGGTCCTGAGTTCAATTCCCAGCAATCACATGGTGGCTCACAATCATCTGTAATGGGATCTGATATACTCTTCGAGTGTGTATTTGAAGACATGTGCAGTGTACTCATATAAATTAAAACATAAATAGATCTTTAAAAAAAATGGAGTTCAAGGTCAGCCTGAGTCTCATAGGTAACATTTTCCTTAATGAAAATTTTCTTTGTATTCATGTGTTTAGGTTACTTTCATTCCAAAAGTTTCCTCCTTTTACTTTATCTTTCCCTTTATTAAATCCTTTATATAATTTTTAAATTTTATTTTATTAATTTATGTCTATGGGTGTTTAGTCTACATATGCCTGTGTAATACATGCATGAAGTGCACAAAGAGGTCAGAGATATCTTGTAACTGGAGTTATGGATACCAGTGAGACACCATGTAGATGCTGAAAAACTGAACCCAGATCCTCTAGAAAAGCATCCAGTACTAACTGCTGAGTCATCTCTTCAACCCATTTTTACTTTCTTTTAAATCATTCAGAAGCCTAGTAGAATAGAGTTCAGCTTCTCTCAGAAGTAATTTTATACTATTGATCAATTGAGTTAAGGAAGCCTAAGAGATGACAATAGACTAGAGAAGTAATTCTTCTTGGAAATCCATATAACACAATGACATCACATGGAAATAAATAATATCCAGTGAATAAATATGGAGTTAATACCACCCAAAAATATTACCTGGAGATCATTATTGCCCAGGAATTCCATTTGGAGTCAAGACCATTCATTGATATCACTTGGATCAATACCTCCCAATCTTACAACCTAGAAGTCAATGCTACCAGTAGTATAATCTAGAAGGAATTAAAGGGAAAAGGAAATGATTTCAGCAGAACAAAATCTAAAATGGACTCACTTAATGGAAATGAGGTATATCTGTAAACACCTAGGGGCTGAGACAGCTATCCCCGAATTTACTAATACTGCTCCCCAATTCTTTTTTTTTTTTTTTTTTTTTTTTGGTTTTTTTGGATTTGTTTTTTTTTTTCCCAAGGCAGGGTTTCTCTGTGTAGCCCTGGCTGTCCTGGAACTCACTCTGTAGACCAGGCTGGCCTCTAACTCAGAAATCCACCTTCCTCTGCCTCCGAGAGTGCTGGGATTACAGGCGTGCACTGCCACCACCACCCGGCTTGCTCCCCAATTCTTAACAGCAGAGTAAAATGTATAGAACCATGGTCCTCTAAAGCCTTCTTAACAGCAGAGTAAAATGTATAGAACCATGGTCCTCTAAAGCCTCCACTTTTATGAGAAAAAAGAAAACAGTACACACACACACACACACACACACACACACAGTGTAAGCCTGCAGATGCAATGTCTGCATTTCATTTTTATTTTATGTACAATGGTGTTTTGGCTGCATGTATGTCTGTGTTATGATATCAGATCCCCTAAAACTGTGTTAGTTGTGAGCTGCTACATCGGTGCTGGGAAATGAACCCAGGTCCTCTTGAATACCTACCTCTTAAGAGTTAATACCTATTGATAATAATGCCTGTGTAATACATGCATGAAGTGCACAAAGAGGCCAGAGAACCTTGGAACTGAAGTTATGGATGCCAGTGAGGCACCATGTGGTTACTGGAAAACTGAACCCAGATCCTCTAGAAAAGCATCCAGTACTCTTAACTGCTGAGTCATCTCTTCAAACCATTTTTACATTCTTTTTAATTATTCAGAAACCTAGTAGAATATAGAGTTCAACTTCCTGTGTTTGGATTACTTTCATTCCAAAAGTTTCTTCCTTTTACTTTATCTTTCTTTTTATTAAAACCTTTGCATGATTTAATTCTAGTAGGATAGAATATAGAGTTAACGGCTAGGTCTCTTAACTGTTGAGCCACCTCTCCGGCCCTGTGTTCCTTAACTTTATAATTCAACTTTTTATGTTGTTTTTTAATTTTTGTTTAATTTTAAATAGTTTAGTTTATTTTTAAGATGTTGCATTTATCATTCTGAAATGTATTACTGAAATTAAAAATTATTTTACACATTTAATTGATTTTTTATTTTTGTTACATTCACATTTTTATGTGAATACAATGAAAAAAAAACTAAGAACAAATAGAAAATAAAAATCCATTAAGCCTGCCTTCCTAGTTCTTCTCTTGTAGTATGGAACATGCATGAGATATCCATGAAAGGTGAGTGAGCAAGTTTCTTAAAACAGAGACTTTGCATTGCATGAGTAAAATCTTTTGATCTCCAAAGTCACAGAGAACCAAACGAATAAATAGATAAGCAAATAAATCTGCTGAGTTTTTAAAGCTGGTTTCTAAACTTCACTCATTTTGAATCAGAATATTCTGGTTTGATACCAGGTAATTTGATGTGATTAACACTGTTTTAAACAGATGGGTCTCTAGAACAGTGACTACAGACAGATGATAGTGATTTGTATTATGTTTGTTCTGTATTGATACACTGACATCTTAATGTTCTTGTACCTTAGAATGTCACATGACAGGCATGAATGAAAGGGTTAACTCAGGAACTTTAGAAAGGTCAAAGAACACTTACCCTTCCCAGAGGGGAGAAGCCAGATTACATTCCTCAAACCACTGGTAGGTCCTTACAGCTAGGGAGGCCCAGAAAGATCATTGACCACCTACCTCATCCCCTAACAACCAATTAGTTTAAAGGTTAACACTGTTCTGCCAATCACATTGTGCCTAATGATGGCTGCCCAAGAACTGTATAAAAGGCTGTATGGGCCTTTTATACAGAGTGTGTATGTCTTTCTCTCTCTGTGTGCAGGACAGTCCGGCCCCAGCTTGCCGGATTTAACAAAAATTCCTCTTGTGTTTTGCATCGATTTCTGTCTCTGAGTAGTCCACTCAGGGGGTCTGGTAAGTTAAGACTGGTCAAATCTTACATTGGCACATGAAAGTTGTGTTCAAAGCTTACCAAATTTTATATCTAAAATGTGTGTAAACAAGTCTATTAGACTAATGTGCCCATTTTATGGAACATCCTAGTTTTAAGTAATTTGAAATCTCTTTTTCAGTCTTTAAGAAAATTAAGTTTGCTGGTCGAAGGTGACACATGCCTTTAGTCCCAGCACTTGGGAGGCAGAGGTAGGCAGATTTTTGAGTTTGAGGTCAGCCTGGTCTACAGAGTAAGTTCCAGGACAGCCAGGACTATACAGGGAAACCCTGTCTTGAAAAATCCAAAAAAAAAAAAAAAATTAAGTTTGACTTCTTCATGTTCAATGACATAAGTAAGTGTTGTTCTTAACAATAGAGTCTTGTCATCAGGTTGTGGAGAGCAATCAGTATCCTTGACAATTTCCTGTGATGTTTAGGGATAAGGTCTATGGGACAGTTTTAGCTAATGATTCAACAAAATATAATCCACTTTTCACATTGAAGGTTTTACTTGGTCAGGATGTCCAGGTGGGGCATCAAATTACCCATTATATGGTGATGGATAATTCCATCTAAATTCCTATCACATATGTACATATTTTAGAAAGTTTCTACAAGAGTATACTTGCATATAATTTTTCAAATGGCCTTTAGTGATAGTTGACTTTCCCTATAACTCCTCCCTTTTCATGATCTCCAATCTCTCTTCAGTTAATCTTACTATTCTAAGTTCCCATTTATGTTTTTGTAACATTTATAATAAAGCTTCCCCAGCTTTAGGAGATTCCATTTTCCTTGCTTGTCCCATATTAGGTACCTAACCTTGGTTGTTATTCAGATTGTAGCATGCATATAGAAAGCTTAGAAGCTAACATCCACAAAAAGGAGAAAACACACAATATAGGTTTTGTGAGACCTAGGAGAAATCTACTACTATTATTCTTCTAAAGGAGTACAGCAATAAAATGACTCCTAATGACATTTTGCTATACTCATATTTTTATGCCTCATTTAACTCTCATCAGAGAAGCTTCTTCTTGTAGTAGATGAGCCACAACTGGACAATGTGCAGAGGGAGAGACTTAGAAACACTCAGTCCTAAATGTAACGTCCTCATAAACTCCTTCACTCAATCTCAAGAATCTAAGCAGAAAAAAGAGGTGGGAAAGTTGTAAATGTTAGAGGTAGCACCCCAAAGAAACAGTGTTTTCCAGATACAATAGGACGGATTGCATATGAACTTAGAGACAAGCGCATACAAGACTTGCACAGATTCAAGTTAGAGAAAACCCAGCATTGAAAAGAGGGACTGGACACAGAGTCCCAACACTAACCAGGAAGATATTCACAATTGATACTGCCTAGCAAAGAGAAAATCAGTTTTCTACAATGAAGTGTCACTGGGTATTTTGACCAAATTCCAGGACAGGCCACATGTGAAGGAGTAGTTGGACAACACAAAATGAACTTTGTAGGATTTCTTTGGGGGAGGGGGATGAGCTAGGGGATAGGAGGTGGGGGTTTGGAGTAGTTGTACAACAGAAAATGAACTCTGTAGGATTTCTTTTGGGGAAATAGGAGGTGAGGGTTTGGGAGGTAGGGGTTGGAAGGGGCTGGCTGGCTTTGTTTTATTTCAGGTTTTGTTTGTTTTGATTTTTTTCATATTTTAATTTCTGAAAGGGAAAAACTGAAGTTGGGTGGGCAGAAGGTGGGTGTAAGGATCTATGATTCACCAAAGAATGATACCCCAGACTCAAATAGTATGGAAATGCAAAGAGTATTTTATTGTGCAGAAGTCCAACATGCTGAATCACCCATTACCAAGATAGAGAAACCCTAGTGAGCTTGCTGAAGTGATTTAAAGCACTTTAGGGAATTCCAGAATAGATGACCTTTATGTTAATCTGTTGGATCCATTCCTTTACCAGGGTGTGGGGGCTGGAAACTTGCTGGGGAGGTCTGAGAACTATTACTGAGGAAGTAGGTGGGGGAAGTGTGGGAACTGCTGCTGAGCCATTGTCCTTACTGCAGTCCAGGTAGCTGGGACATTACATTACCTGGGCATGAAGGCTGGAATCAGGAGTTTTTCTATTAGTAATTGACTTGCCTCAGCTTGTCAGGACTTGCTCAGTTTTTAGGCCTAGTGTCCTTACCTGCCAGTTTGAGGTCTGTCCTGGAATCAGCCTAGCCTGCTCAGTCTGGAAGAATTGGCAGAACCTGAGGGAAAAGCATGATCAAAATGTATAATATATATTTTTTATTTAAAAAAACAGAAAATTAATTGTTTAAAACAATAACGTTTGAAACAGAAGCTGGCATGCACACATTTTATGGTATCATTTTTTCTACGCTATTTAATGACCTGTGCCCTACCATCTGCTGAATATGTCAATGTACTTCATGAATATGGAATAATGAAAATGTTCTTAAATTCAGCTGAACCCAGAGGCTCTACTCCACCCATTTCTAACATGTTCTGAGTAAGTTGTCCTCACTCAAATTTTAGGAGACAAGTCAAGAACTATTAAAATATTAAATGCAATTTTATGTTTACTAAAGAAGTCTCGAACTTTTTTATCCTTGAAAATATGTTTTTTGTTTTGTTTTTGTTTGCTTTTTGTTTCCTTCAATGAATATATCCTTTTTTAAAATTTTTTCTTTTATTAGATGTTTGCTTTATTTGCATTTCAAATGGTATCCCCTTTCCTTGCTACCCCTCTGAAATCCCCCATCCCATCCATCCTCCCCTTGCTTGCCAACCCCCCACTTTCCTGACCTGACATTACCCTACACTGGCGTATTGAGCCTTCATAGGACCAATGGCCTCTCCTCTCATTGATGTCTGAAAAGGCCATCCTCTGTTACATATGTAGCATGTATACTCTTTGGTTGGTTGTTTAGTCCCTGGGAGCTATGGGGGTACTGGGTGGTATATATTATTGTTCCTTCTATGGGGCTGCAAACCTCTACAGCTCCTTTCTCTAGCTCTTCCACTGGGGACCCTATGCTCAGTCTATTGGTTGGCTGTGATCCATGAGGAAATATGTTTATATAATGTATCAACTAATGGACTTCAAAACCATTGTTTTCTGGAACATATTTTGGTAAGCTCTAAAGAGCATGCGTCTCCCAATGTGACTAATTTAGAACTGAGCAACAAGAAACCAGAAAAATCTCACCTGCGCTGTTATCCCCCCTCCCTATTCAAATTGCCACAAGATCTACAGTGAAGCTACTCTATGTAATTTAAATGCAATCGTGGTATTTTATCTAACACTACCCTTTCAGCTTGACCTAGGTTAGCCTCGCCTTTCAATCATGATTCATCTGGCAGGGAAAGGAGCATCATACTTAATTTCTTTTGCAACTTGATAATTAACAACTGTTGCCCTCAAAATCAGTTGCAAAGGATAAAAAAGCCTCACAATGAAGCACCTGATGGGTTAATTACCTGTGTATGCAATTTTGAAGTTAAGATTAATGGCAAAAGTTTCGTGCTGATCTATACAGTAAACCCAAAGCTTAATGTGTATTCTACATGCTTTCCATTTCCATTGGCTGATTCCCACCCCCAAGCACCTGGATTCCTCTGAATTAGGATATGAGTGTCCAGCTGGCTCTGGCAGTGAAGCAGAAGACTCTATAAACAGGTATGCAAATATTGGTGCTCCAGCTAGGGGAATAATGGAATTGAAATAGAATACATGACTAAGCAATAATAACCTTTGCACAGTGGTGCTCTGCAGTTAATAGTCACCAAGATCACATCTGAAAGATGTTCCTTTTATTACCTAAGGAGACTGTGATGCGATAAGAAAATTCAATTTACATATACATTATTTCCCCTGCTTACTTCTAAAAACAAAGTCATGTGGCATCATAATACTAGATTTGCAGTATAAAAACATATTGGGCATAACTCAGTTATGTTCAAGAAATATACTTGTCTGCCTGTATTTACGTGGGCATGATTTCTGTTCACTCAACATGAAGTTTGTGTATACTTAGAGGATAGGGTTAGTAATTTGGATGAAATACTTTGTCAGTAATAAAAGAAGAAAGGTGCCTATTACATTTGGGGATAATGGACAGAGAAACCTGAAATTTAACCTAAAATGGTTTTCAAAGCTATCATGATTGAGAAGGAATGAGGAGGTTGTGTAAGTTCATTTAGTTTTCATTTAATTTATCATATCAAAGCTCAGTGATTCATAGAACTGATCTCCTTGAGGGTGATTCCCCATAGAAACTGGTGAGCAAATCAAAGCTTTCTCCTCAGCAGCATGAAGAGACAATCCAGGAAGTGAAAGTTTGGCTTACAGTTTCTTACAGTGGAATTGGATGAAGAAGTCCAAGTGAGGAAAAGCAGAGTAAGATATTTTAGCTTGAAACTACTATACCTGGACCTATGTACCTCTGACAGGTAGACTCTCAAAAGAAAGTGTATCAGGTAAGTTCAAGAAAATTTGAAGAGAAATGCATTTGTTCTCTTTTATAGGAAAAGAACTAAGAGAGTGATCCACTTGAGACAAAGAGAATGTAGACCTATCAATACGGTCCTACTCCAATCAAAGGCTGCAGTCAAGTACTGTGACCGGAATGTTATTCATGGATTACAGGAGGTGTCATTTTGACTGGCAATCCTTCTCTTACATTGTGTTAAGAATATCCAGAATGCCCTATACTTGCAGTATGGTCATCTCAAAGTTAAGGATGGAATGGAAGAACAGTATAGCCAAATATGAACTGGGTTGAGTAAAGGAACAAGATGTTGTCATAAAGGAAGATACATGTCTATCTCTCTCTCTCTGATACTGGGCACAAAGCACCTAGATTCTCATTTTTTTTGAGTGATATGTTGATAGAAATGTCCTTTTTTCCCCATAAAACTTGGTCATAGTCACTAATTTTTATGATGTTTGAAATTCCCAAAGTAAAAATTGTCATTCATGGGTGGTGACATCTTTGGGGACTAGGAAATGTCAGAGAGTTTCAAACTGGAACTGGCCACCAGAAAGGAGGAGGCACAGCTGAAAGGTAGGAATTCACAAGCGCACCTACAGCCCCTGAGAAGGGAAGACTAGTTGGAGGTTGAGTCAAGCATAAATGGTCAATGGCCAATGATTAAATTAGTCATGTTTATTTTGTGGAACTACTGTATAAAGCCTAAATGACAGTTGGGCTTGGTACTTGGCACATTCTAGCACTGAGAAAGCATTATTGCCAATGAAGGCTGAAGACTGCACCCATTCCTCCTCTTATACTTTTGTTGTATAGATTTCTTCCACCTAGCTCTTCCTGGAATATATTCTTTATAACAAACCAATGACAGTGAGTATATTTTTTTCAGAGTTCTGTGTTTTAAACAAATTGTTGAACCCACAACTAATGAAAAAGTAAACGAGGTTATATGTTTGTCTATGATAGAAAAGTTAGGTATACAAATAGGTATATTGAATATTTATCACTTTTCCAGGAAGATATCACAACACCTCCAAAAATTCTGCCTTCTCACCAGACCAATTTTAGGCAGTTCTGATGGAACTATATGCATCATGGTGTTGGTGGACAGAAACCATAAAGAAATATATGTCTATAAAATGTAATTAAAGAGTAGACTTTGAAATTAAATTAAAGAGTCACTTTGAAACAGCCTCATTCTTCAGAATGCAACATCCTATTTAAAACAAAAACAAAAACAAATGAGATATGCCTTCATGAAGAGATGTTTGGAACAAGACAGGGGATGGGACTCGAAAGTCTCAAGGTAGAAAGGAAAAGAAAGTTACCTTGTGTGAGATGGAGACAAGGGCAGAGATGCCCATAGGTAAATGATTACCAACACATTGAACACGGATGTAAGGAGAAACTGCTATGGCATGAAGCTGGACCACAACTTCACACTGAGGACAGAGAGAGCAGAAGAGAGGGTTTGGTAACAGGAAAGGTATACATGGGAAGTCTGAGCAGAGAGTAAGTATACAGACCGTGACTCTCATAGTATAAACTCATAGAACACATGTTAACAGACAGATCAGACACATGTCTGCCCTTTATTTCCTTTGTTACCTATGTGGAGTCACCACTTAACCATACCTCTAAAGACTAGATGCTGAAAGGCATTATGGCATGGAACTATATATTTTTGGGGACATCTAAGGCTGATTATCACAATGTCTGTTGCATATTTAGATTCTTCTGCTAGGACTTTGTTTTTCAACCCCTATTTTAGTTCTGAATATTTTCTCAAATAAAAACTCCACCCACCACTATCCTCAAGGAGAATCTCTCTCTCTAAATTATTATGCACACCTGGGTCAGTATTTTAACCTTTGGTGTTAATTAAGAAGCATATGCATACATCATTCTGATTGGTAGCTTTGGGTCAGGAAATCACAGTATTATAATGACTGACATTCAAAATGCTAACATGTAAATTATTTCAATTTGCATTTAAATGTAAACATGTGGTGCCTATTTAAATATATTTACATAATGCATTTTAATATATTTACATTGAAATTCAGCTGGGAGTGAAATCCAAATGCATAAGTTGCTGACATTTTTATTTTCCTGGCTTCTTTCTTTAGCAAAAAACTCCATGTTAGTGAGAAATACTGAAGTGTATCTGCACAGGCTCAGGCACACTTAGCAAGAAAAGTTCCAAACACTAGTGTGAGGAATGAAAAGCAATTACTACACCAATGGTTTCCTAATTCAGTCTGGAGGCAAGAAATGGCACCTGCAACCTCTGGGAACATACTCCATCATTAGATTAACAATTCCTCAGGCAAACACTTATTATTAAACTAGACAAGCCATGCCCCATTGAGGTTGGTATAGAAACAGACGAACTTGTGTTACTGCAGGTAAGAAACTGTGAGCTTCTTGTAGTTGTGACAATCTTGTTTGCTTGAAAAAATATAATCCCTGACTCTAGAGATAACAACAAGGATGAGCCTCTGTTGTGTCCTACATACATATCATTGTTTATTTAGTCTATCTGAATTGAAGGAATGAAATGAAAATCAAGTATTGACTGCAGAGCAGGTGGCTGGCCAGAGCTGAGTTGTCATTTATTTAATCTAAACATTATCTTGTTGGCCTCAAAGAAATTGTGTTTATGAGCCCAGATTCCCTTTCAGAAGCAGAGTGGGCTGGATAATTTGGGTTATGATCAATAACTTTTTTTTTTACCTTTCTTATATTTCTACTTCTAATGAGGACTACAGAGCAGATGCCTGTATGCCTCCTACATAAACTCAGTAATGCTTCCTTGTAATTTTCTCAGAGCTGTTTTTCAAACAATGCATAGCTACCTCTGCAGCAGGAAACAGGGTGGCCTCCTGATGGGATCTATAAAGTGGGTAATTACAAGTATACACCATCATGTCCCCTGAAGCAAAGCACTTCTGAAGGAGAATCTCTCACAGCTTCATATAACTGCCTGACTTCACCTAGGCATTCAGAAAATATCTTCACTGTTCAAGGTCAGGCTTTAAAATAAGCTACTCACCTTCATTGAGAAACACTGATGGTTCAAGTTCTCTGTGCCTTGGTGTCCTTATATTTAAAACAGAAATAATATTTACCAAACAGAGAAGATTAAATTTCCCTAAAGTGTTATTATATCAAATTGTAGCAATTATCATATTATTATGATGAAATGAATGCAAATTGTTTTATATAAAATAAAATCTCCCTTCTTGATTGCTATCCATTTTTAAGTTGTATCCACATTTTATAATAATGGTGTGTTGAAGGGCTGTGGCCAGAATGCTAAACAAAAATTAGGAAAACAGTAACAGTGATGGAAGTGGAGGCAGGAGGTTACTCATTTTCAAGGCTTTACAAATAAACAAACAACTTCATTTTTCTTTCAAATTTAGTGCTTTGGATTAGTAACTATCATACTGAGAATTGAACTAAAAAAACCTAAAATTTTGACTTTAATTAGCTGCAGTCTTCTTGTTCTAATCTATTTTGTTTAGTTTTCTTTTTTTTAAAGATTTATTTATTTATTATATGTAAGTACACGGTAGCTGTCTTCAGACACCAGCTTCATTAAGGATGGATGTAAGCCACCATGTGGTTGCTGGGATTTGAACTCAGAACCCTCGGAAGAGCAGTCAGTACTCTTAACCTCTGAGCCATCTCTCTAGCCTGTATTTTGTTTTCTTTATGTATTGCTTAAAAGGGAAACCTATACATTTTTTATTTATTTATTTTTGGATTTTTGAGACAGGGTTTTTCTGAGTAGCTCCAGCTGTCCTGGAACTCACTCTGTAGACCAGGCTGGCCTCAAACTCAGAAATCTGCCTGCCTCTGCCTCCCAAGTGCTGGGATCAAAGGCATGTACCACCACCGCCGGCCATTTTTTTTTTAAATAAGCAAATAAATTCAGAGTTTTTATTCAAGCAAATGTGCCCAAACCACCATAATTCATGTCATGCATATTATTCAGTGAATGTATGTTTTCAATCTATATTCAGATTTTGAACACTTAGAGCAACTTTTTGACTATTCTTTTTAATAACCAAGTTCTAACTTTGCCAAAAAACAATCATTACATTTTGTAATTTGATGGAAATTCCTGATATTGATTGTTCTAATTTAATGGACTTATTAAAAATATGTCAATCTTGTAGGTGAAAATTCAGTCTTTAAAAAGAAGAAATCCCAGTCATAGCCTGTGAAAATTCCAAATTACAATTCTAACATGTCAAGCTAAGAAAATAATCTATCTATTTAACGAACAAAAATGGAGTAAGCCTTTAAAAAAAAACAATTAGCCATTTTCATAAGATCCAAGACAAAATTATGATACCAATTCTCTAAAACAATTTGACTAATCTACAATTTTTTACCTGCATTTTTAACTTAATGTTGCTTAATAACAGCAATCTATAATTATTATTAATTTTGCCATACTTCAGTAATATTTTAATTCTCAACCAAGAAACTCATAGATAACAATGCCCATAAACAATAAATAAAATCATTGTCATCACTAAATATTCCACTTTAATTTTTAGCAACATACTGAGACAGTTCCTATCATTTTCTGTATTAATAGAAGAAATATTTACCAGGTTACCCTCATAATTTTTAGGAGTGTACTAAAAAGAACTTCTAATAGGATTTTTAGCTCAAAACCACTTTGAATGAATAGAAACAATACTGTTCAGGGTATAGGTTCTTTTGCATTTTCTTTTGCAATATGAATAGTTAGTTGTCTCTTGTAATCTGAATCTTTTTCAGTTTCTTCTATTTAGTCCTGAGAGATGTAACAGGTAATCAATAAGTATTGGCAAGTGGATGATAGGAATTGTAAAAATAAAGAAGAAAAAAATACCTGAGGAAAAACAGAGAAAATAAATAGTAATATAAAGGGGGAAACATAAAGGGAAAATTCGTCTGGCAGGAATAGTTAAATTTTTATAGTTACAATGGTATAGAGCCTTCAGGCACTGTGGTAATTTCTTTTATTTTCTACTTCACAATAAAGTAAAGTTCTGTACAAGAAATAAAACATGTGTGTTATATGATTAAACATCAAAATTTAGAAATGAAACTTTTTATATATTGGCAATTAAACATGCATTTAAACTAAAAAATAATTTGATATGATAGACTCATTCTTATATTGATTTCAAATCAAGAAAAGAAAATGGACAATAGATCACTGAATGTGCTCCTTTCCATATCTGGTAAAATATATTTAAATACTTAAATAGGCATGCATTCAAATACAGAAAATGAGATGATAACTAAGAGAAATAAAGAGGACTCCAGAAGGGTTCATTTTGCTTCAGTTCACCATTGTAATGAAGGTAGATGAAAGAGCACCAATGGCATATATCTTGGATTTCACTGATGATCACTACCTTTAGAGCAAAGTTCATGAAAACACAGTAGGGAAGTTAAAGGAAACCTGATGGGTAGAGGATGAAATGGAGAGAAGGGGGACAGGATGGGAAATGGAAGAGCAGAGCCTTTACCTGACCTGTCAGTGGAGTTTCAGTAAAGTTGGGAGACAACAGAGTTCAGCTTGTAATTTATCTTAATTATATTTCCTGAATTATTCATTGTGCTCTAATGTGCTCTGCAGCATAGAACTAAGCTCACAGTGAGGGCTGGCTCTCTGACCTTAATGAGGGCTTAGGCTTGTATGTTGAATGAAAGCAATGAACTGATACTCCAGAACATCACCTGAGTCATAAAGAGTTTTCAAACCAAGAAGGGCAAATCCTCATAAAGGACAATGAACAGATTCAGCATCCACAAGCAGGACCCGATACTAGGTTCTTTTCCATACTGGTCCTCCAGACATTGGGAAGTAAAACAGAAGAAATTCTGTACTTTTCATTGAAACTAGAAGAAAAGTAGAACACAACATAGGTTGAATGTCTTGAAACGATTTCCTCCAATTAATGAGTTGGAAATTGAATTCCTAATACAGTGTTGGGAGGGTCGGTACAACTTAAACATGGCAGAGAGTAGTTATCAATGAACTTTATAGTGTCTCTATTAATTATCTATTCAATTGTTTAATCATAGTCTGCCAATTGGCAAATTCAAGGATATATCATATTTTCACACACAGATATTCCTAAATTCTACTCAAGAAAATATTAATACTCAAGAATAAGAATTATTTGAATATTTGTAAAAAAAAATTAGAAAAGCAGTCCTCACCTTAATTTTTGTATAGCAGCATTCAATGCTCAAAGAAATTATAAAATGTCTCTATATTTGTAATTAATTAGAAAAGGAATTATCTTAATATCCCATCCCGTGGGACCTAGTTATTCAGGGAGTCAAGGAGGACCGGCAGCCTGAAAGAGAAACAGGCTGGAAAGAAGAGCAAGGCCAAGCAAAAAGGGGTGTCTTGTCAAAGCCTCTTTAATGAAAAGCAAAACTCCTGGTTTTGAATGCACTGTAAGAGGAAGTAGGGAGGGGCTGAGGGGGAATACTAGAAGCACAGAAAGAGGAAAGGTCATTGGGGTGAATGCTGACTGTGGCTTCCAGCAGCATTTCTGGAATGCTGGTTCTGCCTAGACAACCCCAGGTGTTCAGCCAGGATAAGAACCAGTTGATCAGCCTTGTGTGAAGAAGGGGGTGGTTCAGCTGTAAACTGCAAGGTCAGTGGACTCTCAAGGTGAGAGCTGTTGAATGTCTGGTTTTCCACAGTTTGGTCTCCCACATCTTAATACTGTGTTTACAAATAATTTATCTAATTTTTCACCTCAGTTTTCTTTCTATAAATATTATAACTAATTAGGACATACATTAATTAGTCAAAACGGTACCTTTAAGAATTTCTTAGTTAAAAATCAATGTAGTTATCTTCAACTAATTAATCCCCCTCAAATCTCTAGCTTGATGTCATCTCTCCTATTTTAGTCTTTTAAATTATTCTTTGGCATGGAATTAACATCTCTTTTGAAAAGATTTATCTTTAATTCAGTCAAATTTACCTGTCAAGATAACAAACATCATGATAGAATTTTTAAACTTATAAAACATACTTTTATGTATTATATCTTCATGGAATAGAACAGTCATTCACATAGTTCCTATTTTCACTTTCAGATTTTATTCTTAAGAATCAGTTATTGTTGTTTTGTAATTGCCACTATTTGGTTAAAAAAATAAACTGACTTACTTGTCTAAAAGTTGGAAATACTATTATAAAGTAAATATTTGCTATATAATAACACTGTAAGTGCTCTACACAAAAGACAAAGCTAGCTTAAACAAAACAGAGAATGCCAACAGCCATGGCTGTGAGACTATAAATGGCTGGAGGCTGAGACTTGTGAAGATGCACTACATGATCACAATGATGGCGAAGCTCAAAAGCCATCAGAAATGTGGGGTTTGATTTTCCAAGATTTTTGCAGAATTCAAAAGCAGGGAAGTCCACTCTGGCCATGATGAAATAAGCAAAAGAATAATTCTGTACTATGTCTAACTATGGGTAAACCAGGAGCATTATTGAATTTCAAAAATACCTAACACCTTCCTTTGCTGGTGAATATTGCTCCTCCTGTTAATTATCCCTTCAGATCTCTGTCCTTCCTTTCATGTATATGTGTTCAAATATCCTGTCATAACTGGTATGGGGGTACATGCCTTTAATCATAGTCATCAGGTGACAGAGACAAGCAGATCTCTGAGTTCAAGGCTGTTGTGGTCTACAAAATAAGGTCCAGGACGGACAGGGCTATACTGAGATATCCTGTCTGAAACAAACAAAATACATATACACGGTTATAAGGTGATATATCTAAACTAGCCATATCAAAATATACAGTGAAATCTCAAAATTTCACCTTTTCAGGAGGCTGAAATCCCAAGAATTAACTTTTTCTGGCATCCCTGTACTTTGGTGTCCAACGGTTATGCATCTTGAGCAATTCTCTCCAGTTAGTTCTATGATAGATTTATCATCCTTGAGTTTAGATGCATCTTGGACAACTCTCTTCAGCTAGTTCTATGATAGATTTATCATCCTTGATTTTAGATGGCTATTGATAGATAATAAGAGATTTAGAAAAAGATGGGACCAATAGATAGAAACAGCTTAGAAAGTAGAACAAAAAGAAAAATAACGACTTGAACCTTAGCTTATGTCGTGTTCTGGGGAAAGATAAATGCTGGTAAGTGTAGAATGGAGTCAGAAGAAAGAAGAGTGAAAGAGAATCTTAGGAAACTGCAATCAAAGCATTGTGAAGACAAGTGTTGAGGACAAACAGATGCTGGAGGCAGTCACTGGAATGCCTCCCTTAGAAAGACTTCACAGCCTATAAAGTTAGTAGGGGTATTACAATTAAAGGGAACAGAGGCACACAGAAGGTTCATAAGTGTTGAAACATATAGGGAATTATAGACTGGTTTAAGACACCCCAAGAAGAAGTTCTTAGCACTGAAGAGATTTATTTGCCCCAGAGAGTCAAAGGGCAGGGAATAAGAAACAAAGACAGGAGACAGAGGGTGAGGGAGGTGAAAAGGAAAGATTTTTTTTGTCTGGAGCAGGGGTTGGGGGCTCAAAGGACCACTTCTGGAAGAGAAGAGACATAAACTAATGACAGTTTACAAAAATAAAAAGGTAAACCTCTTCATCAAATGTTTAAATTTTTAAGTTATCAAAATAATTTATAATAGTTAAATGCCTCTTAAATATACATATCTTCTGAAGGTAAAACTAATATGCAATTAACCAGTTTTTAAACTCTATTTGGAATATTAAACAAGATAGAATTAGAAAAAAAATCTCTTGTGATGCCCTTTATGAGAGGAAATTGTGACAAGTTCCTCATTAAACAGAAACAATACCATCTCCAAGGGAGAATACACAATGTAACTGTGGCTTCATATAACAAATTGGCTAATGTTCATTCTGTTTCTATTTTGTGGAATAGTTTGAAGAGTATTGGTATTAGAACTTCTTTGAAGGTCTGATAGAATACTGCACTAAACCCATCTGATCCTGGAATTTTTGTTGTTTGTGAGACTTTTAATCACTGCTTCTATTTCTTTAGGGTTTATGTGATTGTTTAGATGGTTTATCTGATTCTGATTTAACTTTGGTACCTGGTATCTGTCTAGAAAATTGCCCATTTCATTTAGATTTTCCAGTTTGGTTGAAGATAGGCTTTTGTGGTAGGATCTCATGATTTCTTGAATTTCCTCAGTTTCTGTTGTTATATCTCCCTTTTCCTTTCTGATTTTACTAACTTGGATACTTTCTCTGTGCCCTCTGGTGAGTCTGGCTGCGGGTTTATCTATCTTGTTTATTTTCTCAAAGAAACAGCTCCTGGTTTTGTTGATTCTTTGTATAGTTCTTCTTGTTTCTACTTGGTTGGTTTCAGCCCTAAGTTTGACTGTTTCCTGCCATCTAGTCCTCTTGGGTGTATTTGCTTCATTTTGTTCTAGAGCTTCCAGATGTGCTGTCAAGCTGCTAGTGTATGCTCTTCTCTTCAGTTTTCTTTTGGAGGCATTCAGAGCTATGAGTTTTCCTACTAGCACTGCTTTCATTGTGTCCCATAATTTTGGGAATGTTATGCCTTCATTTTCATTAAATTCTAAAAAGTCTTTAATTTCTTTCTTTATTTCTTCCTTGACCAAGTTATCATTGAGTAGGGTGTTGTTCAGCTTCCATGTATATGTGGATTTTCTGTTGTTTTGATTGCTATTGAAGACCAGCCTTAGTCCATATGATCTGATAGGATGCATCAGATTATTTCAAACTTCCTGTATCTCTAGAGGCTTGTTTTGTGACCAATTTTATAGTCAGTTTTCGAGAAGGTACCATGAGGTGCTGAGAAGAAGGTATATTCTTTTGTTTTAGGATGAAATGGTCTATAAATATCTGTTACATCCATTTGGTCCATAACTTCTGTTAGTTTCACTGTGTCTCTATTAGTTTGTATTTCCATGATCTGTCCATTGATGAGAGTGGGGTGTTGAAGTCTCCCCCTCTTAATGTGTGAGGTGCAATATGTGCTTTGATGTTTAAAAGATTTTTTATGAATGTGTGTGCCCTTGCATTTGGAGCATCAGTGTAAAGAATTGAGAGTTCTTCTTATAAGGTTTTTTTTTCTTTGATGAGTATGAGGTGTCCTTCCTTATCTTTTTTGATAACTTTTTGTTGAAAGTTGATTTTATTATATTAGAAAGGCTGCTCCAGCTTGTTTCTTCCTGCCATTTGCTTGGAACATTGTTTTCCATCCCTTTGCTCTGAGGTATCTTTTTCACTGAGGTGTGCTTTCTGTATGCAGCAAAATGCTGGGCCCTGCTTACATAGCCAGTCTGTTAGTCTATGTGTTTTTATTGGGGAACTGAGTCCATTGATTTTTAGGAGATATTAAGAAAAAGTGATTGTTGCTCTCTGTTATTTTTGGTCTTATTTTTATGTTTGTGTGTCTAGCTTCTCTTGGGTCTGTTGAATGAAGATTACTTTCCTGCTTTTTCTAGGATGTAGTTTTCCTCCTGTGTTGTCATTATTCATCTATTATCTTTTGTAGGGCTGGATTTATGGAAAGATATTGTGTAAATTTATTTTGTCATAGAATATCTTGTTTTCTCCATCCATGGCAATTGAGATTTTTTGCTGGATACAGTAGCCTGGGCTGGTGTTTGTGTTCTCTTAGGGTCTATATAACATCTGCCTAGCATCTTCTAGCTTTCATGGTCTCTGGTGAGAAGTCTGGTGTAATTCTGATAGGTCTGCCTTTATATGTTATTTCACATTTTCCCCTTACTGCTTTTGATATTCTTTCTTTGTTTGTTGCATTTGGTGTTTTGACTATTATGTGACAGGAGGATTTTCTTTTCTGGTTCAATCTATTTGGAGTTCTGTCAGCTTCTTGTATGTTTATGGGCATCTCTTTCTTTAAGTTAGGGACGTTTTCTTCTATGAGTTTGATGAAGATGTTTACTGGTCCTTTAAGTTGGGAATCCTCTCTATCTTTTTTTAAAGATTTATTTATTTATTTATTTTATGTATATGAGTACACTGTATCTGTACAGATGGTTATGAGCCATCATGTAGTTACTGGGAATTGAACTCTGGGTCTCTGCTCGCTCCAACACCACTCGCATGCTTGCTTGCTCTGGCCCAAAGATTTATTTATTATATGTAAGTACACTGTAGCTGTCTTCAGACACACCAGAATAGGGCGTCAGATCTCATTACAGATGGTTATGAGCCACCATGGGGTTGCTGGGATTTGAACTCAGGACCTTCAGAAGAACAGTCAGTGCTCTTAACCACTGATTCATCTCACCAGCCCTTTTTAAACATTGACTTTTTTTTTTAAGAATTTCATTTATCTATTTGATTATTTCCCTTAGGTTTTGTCATTTTGTCCTGATCTCCTGGATGTTTCGGGTTAGGACCTTTTTTCATTTTGTATTTTCTTTGACTGTTGTGTCAATGTTTTCTCTGGTATCTTCTGCACCTGAGATTCTCTCTTCTATCTCTTATATTCTGTGGTGATGCTTGCATCTATGACTTCTGATCGCTTTCCTAGGTTTTCTATCTCCAGGGTTCTTTCCCTTTGTGATTTCTTTATTGTTTCTCTTTTCATTTTTAGATCCTGGATGGTTTTGTTCAGTTCTTGCACCTGTTTGGCTGTGTTTTTTAAGGGATTTTTGTGTTTCCTCTTTAAGGGCATCTACCTGTTTACTTGTGTTCTATATTTGTTTAAGGGAGTTATTTATGTCCTTCTTAAATCCTCTATCATCATCATGAGATGTGATTTAATATCAATGTTTTGCTTTTCTGGTGTGTTGGGGGTATCCTGGAATCACTGTGGTGTGAGAACTGTGTTCTGATAATGCCAAGTAGCCTTGGTTTCTGTTACTTATGTTCTTGCCCTTGCCTCTTGCTATCTGGCTATCTGTGGTGTTAGCTGATTTTGCTGTCTCTGACTGTGGCTTGTCCCTCCTGCAAGTTTGTGTGTCAGTATGCCTGGGAGACCAGTTCTCTCTGGGAGGAATTTCAGTATGGAGAGTTGTGGCACAGGATCAGCTCTGGGGTACAGATGGAAACCGGAACGATCCTGTCCCCGGCTTTTCCTTGGTTCCTGTATCCTGGTGGATCTGGTAGGGTCTCTCTAGGGCCAGGAATTTGAGCAGAAGTGGTGGTCTTACCTGTGCTCATGGGTATGTAGGCACTACTGGGAGGACAGCTCTTTCCAGGTGGTATTTGGCTATGGAGTTCTCCGGCACAGGATCAGCTCTGGGAGCGGATGGAAACCCTAAATGTTAAATTTTTATCAGACGGGTTAATTAAAGCAGCCAAAGGAGGCTTTTGATTGATGGACGTTGATACTTTGATAGATGGACCTTGATAATCAGCTTCATGAAGGGGAAGTAGCCAAATGAAGAATAGACTTTGGTGTTTAGTTTTAGCAATGTAGTCTTACAGTTCTTAAAGAGGTAGCCTAGGGGAGAAAGGCAAGGCCAGCCAGAGCTATGTTTGGCATTCCAGGGCTGGCTGAAGTCACTTCAAGATAAAAGTCAGAAGTTACTCAGGACTAGGGAATCAGGGGAGCAAAGGAGAGTAAGATATGCAGATATATACACTCCTAGGGGGAATAGAATACATCTAACAAGTCACACTGTGTCCTCCAGTTGCCATGGAAGCCACAGGCAGGCTTTTAAAATGCTTTCACTGAACACTGACATTTTTGAGGTGTCCTTGACACTGTGATGCATATTAACTTTATTTAGTCATGATGCTAAGTCTTAAATGTGAGACTTTTATGGATAGTATTGTGTGTGTTAAGAATAGTTGATATTTAAAAGCCATTTACTTACCTAGCTGCAAAACATTAGCATTTCTGCTCTGCATCCTGTTTTTCAAGTGCCAGTAGATGTAGCACTTTGACATGTGAGAAAATGAGATTTATTTCACACTCTTCCTTGTGGTGCTCTGAGGTAGGTGAAAAACATCATGCTGCCTCTTAGAGCTGCTGTAGGTACCAAAGATGAAGCAAGCAGCCCAGTACCGGCTGTGTAATGGATTCTCAACTAACATTTGCTCATAGACCCTTGTATATCTCCTTCTCCAGAGGACTAATTTGCAGTTGAATACAGCACTTGCCGCAGAAGTGCCAAACACAAAGTTTGTTAGATATACAGATAATCACTGACAAAAAGCACTTTCTTTCCAATGGAGCAGTTAGTTATTCAATACCTAGGGACTGCTGGTTGAAGCTGGTGGAAGTCTTAAGAATGACTGTAGGGTGGGCTGGGATTGTGACATCTTTAAGAGGAGAGCTGCCAAAACAGCCAGATATCTAAGTTAAAAAAAATCAAGAGTCAGTCAATAGTTGATTTATTCCAGTGCTTTTCTGTACCCTGAGGTATGAAATGGGGCAGCGAGCTGGAGGGTTTGCTCAGATCTGTAACCTGTACTGTGAAGGGAAATGTGCAGGCTTGCCTCCGTCCACCACAAGCAGAACCTGCAGGACCCAGCTCACAATGTAGCTTGGATCTCTGTTGCCCTCTGTTGACCATCTGTTAGCAATTAATCAGCCTAATACCACTTCAAAAGGGTGAAGAATGAGAGCGAGATGGCAAGAGAGGTGTCTTTCCCACCAGATTTAAATAAATGACTAACTCTTGTCAGTAAATGGCCTAATGAATATATATTATCCTTTACTTTTTCTGTTGCTGAATTAATGTTTGTCTTAGGAGTACTTTCATTTTATCCCATAGTATTTGACATTTTTATTTGATACTAGAAAATTTTATTTTGGTTTTAGTTTTTCAAGGTTTCTCACATGCCATTCAATCTTTAGGACATTATGTACATTCTAGGAATTTCTTGCTTTTGATTTGTAGTCTCACTATATTCTGATCAGATAGAATACAATAAATTAGTTTAACTTTCCTTTATTTTATGGCTGCTTCATGATGTTTTAAGTTCCATGGAATGCGAAGAAGAATTTTTCTTCTTTTCTATTTGAATATAATGCTCTGTAGATGTCTTTAAGTCCATTTTATTTATGATGTTATTTAATTCTGATAGTTCTCCCTTTATTTTTTGGTTATTATGACATGTAAATTGATAAGAATTATTACTGAACGATTTGTATTTTTTCCTGTCTCTTTTCAATTGATCTTTCTCTCTCTCTCTCTCTCTCTCTCTCTCTCTGTGTGTGTGTGTGTGTGTGTGTTTCCTTTTACTTTTTGTTTATATTTTACCATGAATTTTTTCTTTAGTGTGACCTCATGTGTTATTTTTTTCCTTTAAATTTAAAGGATTATTTCAGTATCTTCTAAAGATTCTGATGAGCCTTTCTTTATGAGTGACTTGCTCTGTCTATTTTTAATAAATTTTCTTTGTTCTCTTTGTTTTGTAAATGTAATGTTTCATTATATTATGATGATTGAAGATTGTTTTTGTTTTCTGTTTTAAAAGTCATGTGGATTATAATCTTTTTTTTTTCTCCTAACTCTGAGAAAATCTGTGTTTCCATTCTTGGGACAATGATTCCTATGTTGCTAAAATCAGATTCTGTACATTTTATGGGAAAGGAACTAACAGACAGGAAAATGATTGCTTATTTTCAGCATCTACTAATATGCAAGTATGTGACCCTTGGCTTCTCCCCAGAGTAGAGAGAATGGCTAAAGCTTGCTTACTGGACTTTACACAAGGACAGGATGCTGAAAAACGACAATCACATGGTGGCTGTTGCCCAAGAAACCAGCTATGTCATCACTTTGTAGCCAATAACTTTTTTCATGGAGTCATGCAAAGCTTCCTTCCTATAAACTGTCTTGGGAAGAAATGGAGGCAGAGGCCTAGAAAATGTCTCTTTGAGAGAAGATGGAGAGACAAGGTATGGGTATAGAGAGAACTGAGTTCCTGAGAATGCAGAGGGTAGGCAGTGAAGACATGAATCAATACTTTCTTGCAAAAACCAATCAAGAATATCTAACAAAAGAATATTCGCTTTATCTGGTACTTTTGAAGAATTTGATACTTGGGTAAGGAAAAGTCCCTATTAAATTTTGAGCACAGCTTTCATTTTAAGATAAAATAGAATACTTTGATCAGTAGTGAAACTTGTAATATACTAAGTAGGTCCACGTGCCTTATATGTGGCTCCATTTCTTGCAGCAGATTTTTGCATAAATCATCTTTTGTGTTGTATTTTCAGATTACCTCCTCCCAACTCACATCCTGGTCATCAGGACTCTGACCTGGCTGAAGTGCAGTGTTTGGCCTCTGATCCAAGAAAAATATCAGCACAATATCTCAGGTTCAGGTTTAAAAAAAAGAAGTAGTTACTACATTAATTCCCCTGGAGGTGCAGTGAAAAGGACTCCTTGTTAGTTACTTACATCTTTCTACTATAAAACCCAATTTGTTTAAGATTGCTACTGTAACAGTTTTCTTCAGTGTCTGTCACTTTATGAGTCCATATATCATCAGTTAAATTATGGCACCAATGCAGGTGTCCAACAGCAGAGAACTCAATGAAGAAGATGTAGTATATACGTAAAATTGAATAATTCTCAGGCAGAAAAGGAAATGAAGTTGTATCATTTGCAAATACAAATGTAACTGAAAATCTTCACATTAAGTCAATTATAGAAAATTGGATATTTTTTGGTCCCTCCTACTCAAGCTCCTAATTTATATGGATATATAAAAATACATATTGCTTATAAATGACTTGAAAGTGGAAATACTGTTATCTAAGGAGGCAGAAGGACCAACGGGAGAGGGTAAGAAAGGAGGTTCAAGGATCCCCTATCTTATATGCTCAATACACCCAAAACGCAGAGTCCTGCAGTGTGAAAATGTTCTGCTATCTTATTCCCAGCCCAGTTCTTGCTCCTTGAAGGCAATCTCAATGACAAACCTGGAGAGTGTGAAGGCCTCAGTGCTGCCACCAGGGCATTTGCACTCCTTTCTTATTATTGACAATCTAGCCGTGGTTTTACACCTTGCTGGGCCCACAGCTCCTTCGGCTGCACTCCTGTCCCTTGCTTGATAAACATATTTCACAGGTTAGACAAACCTATACATTGTCTGCTCTTAATTTTTCAAGAAGTTTATATGTTGAAAGAAAATATTTGCTGCCAGAAATATCTCCTCACAAGGTACATAGGGATCTTCAAGCACAATATCTCAGTCTCTCCCCATGGTTTCCTATTACTATCATCTCAGACAATTAATTGAAGATAAATCCAAGTATAGCTCATATAAAAGTGTCAGATGTAAGTGAACATGAGCTGCTACCATACAAGTAATGAGCAACTCTTAACCTCAACACAAGCACCAGATAGGTTTTTCCGTGAAGACAGTTTCTTTGAGTAGAAGTGAGAGGTATTTTAAAAGGATGGTTCTATCTTACATAAATACCTTTAGCTCTCCTCTAATTCTCGGAGACTAAGTTTGAAATCAATTCTGCATGAAGGTTAAAGGCCTTAGTGCTTTCTCCATTCCGTCATGGTACAAATCCCAGTAAGTCCATTTATGTGCTGAATGATTTGGGATAAATTACTTAACTGCTTCCACTCTCCGTTTTCATAATGATGGAGGATTTAAATGAAAGTCCTTTAAATCTTTTATTATGACAAAGAGATTTAGAGATATAAAGCAACAGAGGAGAGATGCACAAGACAGGCAGCATGGCAGTTAATACTGTGATTTGAAAAATTTTAACAGTCACTACAGTCATCATTCTCATCATCAAATTAAACAGACAGGATACGGAAGAATTGGTGCTGGCCTTGGAAGCACAGGAGAATTCATGCCCACGACAAGCTCAGAGGATGCCTGATATTTACAATCTTCATTGTCTTCATGGTAAATTAATGTCGGCAATATTTCTCTCTCAAGGTTGTTTAAGAGTTAAAAGTAATCTATTTCAAGAGCTCAGTGTGAGCACTTTATCCTGGCTAACTTCTTAGTTCTGTGAATGTCTGCTCAATATCTGGGGACAAAGATGCACAAACATGCCACTTGGAAGTTCAATGGGGCTTATTGAAACCTATTTCCAAACAATCCATGGTACTCTAAGCACTTTGATGCTCTGACAAAGAATCCTATCGATTGCCTCTTGGATATCTTAAAGTGTGTTGCCTCAACACTTCCCAAAGTACAAAAGGTAAGTCTGGTTTCGTGGAGGTTTTGTGTCATGTTTTGTCTTTAATATTCCTTCCATACATATATAATGTTGGCAGAGACCTGACTAGACCCACTGTTCCACAAGTCTCTGTTGCTTGTCTTTTGAATTAGAAATTTCTTGTTCACCATCTGTGGTTTAGGAAATTGGTGAAGCTATACTCCCAAAGACTCGGGTGCTGCAAGCTTGGCCATGGGTTTAGGATGTTGAGACAGGGGGACCAGTAAAAAGAAGGGGTGGTGAGGATGATACATTCATGGAGGGCACCATGCTTGACAAGGGCTAGTTATTATCCTGAATCCTGAGTGAGCTTCATGAAAGCAGGCTGCTTTGAAGAGTGCACCTGGCTGCGGAATTGTATATGCGGATAGGTTCTCCAGCAGACCTCACCATTTTAGGATACCTGCCCCAAGGCCCTCACCAGAAGCAGAGCCATTCCTTTATTTTCAGCCCTCCAAAGCAGGAGGCAGACAAACCCCTTGTCTTCATCAAATAGCCAGGTACTGGGATTTTTCACAGCTATTGAAAACAGGCTAAGATGTTATTTTAAAAAAAAAGTAATTAACTTCAAAAATACTTAAGCTTACTAATTCACTGATTTTTATCTTTTAAGCATTTTAATTTACTGTTCATTTTTAACCTTTAAACAAAGGATGAAATGTCCTAAGAAAGCTTATGATTCACTTCTTTGCAAAGAAAAGAGTTCACGCTTCTGACCTGGTATGAGGTTTGTGATTCATACGCAGAGTCCTTTCAATGGTTGACTATGGTGTCATAAAACAGAAAACTGTTTAAAAGTTTTGAAACCCTGCCGACTTTTTACATACAATTCATCTACATTTGAGCAGAGATTCCTTCTATGGGAAAAACGCACGTTAAAAATAATACTTGCTTTTCATATTAAGATATGATATTAACTGACTAGAAACATCTTTCACTTACATTTAATCTCCATGAATCTTTTTCTTACCAAAATCTCATTCCAGATTCTTTTAAGATGTATGTTTTAAAAATCCTAGGGGTATAGGTTAGTGGTAGCATCTATACTCAACATGTTCAAGGATCCACATTCAGAAAAGAAAAGACAGAAAGAGAATGAAAATATCATGAGTTAACAATTGAGTCGTGGTTGCCTCTCCCAACCCTGATACAGAGTTTGTGCCTGAGTCTTATTGTAACCTCTTATTCTGTGTTTGATCAACATCCCTGGAGGAACTTATTTGAAGAAAACAGAGAAGTGGACATAGGGTGGAGTAGGAGGAGTAGAGGAAGGGGAAACTCTGGTGAAGATGTAAGATGTAAAAGCAGAATAGTTATTTTAAATCCTCAGTCACAATGATCTGATGGAAAAATTAAACAATATATAAGCAATCTAAGTCAACAAATAAAGTTAAAGGGAAAAAAGATGAAATTAAAGTAAGAAAATTAATAGGCAAGTAAATCTCTATTTATAATTGAAGTGGCAAATGGAATTTTGAAGTCAAGAATCCCATTTTCTATATTGAACTAATGTTTGTATAACTAACTGTTCCTCTTATAATTGCCATTCCATTGGCGAGCCACTACCATCTTCTTTCCTCTACATCAGCTGTGACAGGAGGATGCAGTGTCCCACGCCCAAGGGTGGCTTTCTCTTTTGTCCTCTGCTGAGGTCTTGCAATATTATTTAGTTTCAGCTTCTACTCACAATTTGAAATCTTGCTCCATTCTGCTAACAAATCTTACAGACCATTCTCAATAAAGAATCATTTCTCAACTTGTCAAAATTCAATAAGAAACAGAAGATTTGCCAAGAATTCCCTTTACCTTTGGAACGAATTCAATAATGGAAAATGTTTAGCAGCTGGTGCTAACTAGACAAAATGAAATTAACTCAAGAAAACTGAATATATTCAATGAAAACAGAACCACACAATAACAGCAGTGGTTGGTCTCCTTACAGAATTAATGTAATTGTGAAAATATGTTTCACTGTTTGTTATGTTTTCTTATTCTCATAACACCCAGTTCTACAGGAAACCTGCTCTTCTTAGTTTCTCGGATAAAATAAACATTAGGCCCGTGGAATCGAGGTTTTAGAACCAGGAGTCCTCTAAGCTCAGTGTCTGTTTATGTTTTCCCTTCCTTACACTCGAAGTGTAGCTTTATATACTTGCTGTGCAGTATTTTTCAGGCAGGGAGCAATAGTCAGGTGAGATAGTGTGTTTATTATTCCCGGTGCCATGTAGTCCAGTTCCTACTTCAGCGATCCTCTTGTAGCATATACAGGCAATTATTATAGAACAATTCTGGAAGAGAATTCCAAGGATTTTTTTTCTTTCTTGGAGATCCTGACTCATATACTAAAAATAGTAAGTTATGCAAAAATTGGAAGTGAAAATACTTTCTAGTCATTGTATGTGTTCAAAATGCTACATTATGAAATAATTTATATAGAAACCCTGTCCAGAGTCTTTGAAGAGATAAAAGAAATACATTTAATAGAAATTATTAGAATCAGAATTATAGAATTACATAGTTGTTAAACAAACATAGACACCTCATCACTGTGGAAATATATTTTAGAACCAACTTCTATACATTTTCTCCCCTTTGAATAGATCTTCAAATTGTCCAGTCTACATAATACATTTTACCAAAATGTTTTAATATGAGATGAAAAATCTTTGGGGAAGGGATGGTAGTTTTCACAATTTTACTATTTTTGAAGGTTTGGAACAAGCAGCTCTTTTCACACTGCGACACTTGTCACACTGTGACAGAGATATGTGCATCAGAAGAAATTTGAGCAACCCTGTTCAGAAAATGAACTTCATGGTTGATTCTCTAACTACAACATTCAAATATCCTCCCATATGCAAAATGGATTCTCCTTTTCCCCAATGCCTACCTCACTACAGCATTGCTTTGTAGTTTAAAATCTGTCACCTCATCAAGTTCAGGACTGAATGTAGTGTCATATCATTACTCAAAAATAATTCCTTAAGCACAATTTCTGTTGATACAAAACAGAAATTACAAACTCAAGACACACACAGGCAAGCACACAGAAACTCATACACACAAACACACATACAAAACTGAGCAAAAGGCATCAAGGTAGAATGTAATTGGCATGGCCTCTCAAAACAGGGATGTTTCAAAGAGCAAAGCAGTCCTGAAAAGATGGTGGACTCACCTACTTAGGGCAATGGAACCTGCCCCCCTGAAGGAGTCTCTGCAAACACCAGAACTGGTGGAATAATTATCTGAGTAAAGAAAGAAGGAAATCCTCTTAAACACAACTCAGTAGCCAGTGCTGGGGCAAACTGGCCCTAGACAATTTATTATTCATATATTTAAGTACAGTACAAATTTGGGGAAAGAAAGTTTTCTGGTGAGAATAATCACACTAAAGTCTAAGACTTGAACTTGCAAAGAACATGTGACCTGTTCCATAAGAATGAATATTTACTGAGAAACAAGGAACAGAATAAAAGGTCTAGGGAGCAAGAGTTTTTATAAATATAATAGTCTTAGGAATTCAGGTAAAGCCTGGCACTACAGATAGCATTGGTCACCAAGCTATTCACTGTACCATTCCCATCTCTCCTGGTGAAAACAAAGCATTCATCCCTTCTGTTGAAGAATTTAATATTCCTGGTTTCCCTAGTACCTGTCTTTGAGTACAGGTGGCTAATGCTTGCTACAGCCCCTGATTTCCTTACATATATGCTCCTCCACATTCTATCAGAGTTTCCTCACAGCATTGACAATAGGCTAAAAGAATTAGTATTCTAAGATAATAGGTCAGAAAAGTTATACCTTTTGTGATCTTGACTGAAAAGTCCTTGTTTTAATACACATTATTGTGCTGAAAGAGGAAATAACCCAACCTGTCCAGGAAGGCACATCAAATTCATTTTGTAACCATATTGTACAATTGGTTTTGTTGAAAATGCCATTAGTCACACTGCATAACATCATATTATCTTATCAGCTACTGCATGGACCAATCCTTAAGCTACAGATAATATAAAATAATAATTGTCAATGCTCATTTAATATGAAATATTTCTTTGTGGATCTACTTATTTTAACTAACTCAGTAGCATGCTATTTTCTGTCTTCTTCCATTTTAGATGAAAAGATACCTTTTTTAAGGTGTATTGATATTTAAGTGGTAGAAATATTAATTGCCTTTGGTTTTCAAGGTTTTATCCTTTTTGACAGTTGTATTCATTTATACAAAGTATTGTGATTATGTACACCCACACCATCATCCATTATTTACTGTCTTATCCCTCTGAATGTCTCATTTTCCTAATTAGTCCCTCAGTAACTACAAAACTTAAAAAAATGGCATCCTCTTCTACAGCAACTGGTAATATCCATCAGGAGGGGTAGGGTATAATGGAAGCTTCCTCCATAGTTGCTGTACGGTTACAATAACATGCAATGCATTTGTTTAGTTCTTACTTTCACATCTTCTTTTCTACATTGAGTCCTATAAGTCTCATCATAAATTCCTGCTCTATGAGATAGCAAAAATAGATTTTAATATAAGGCAAAAACTTTCACTTTCTGATTCAAGCTGAAATAGATTTTTAACAGATTACTTTTTAAAAGCAGATATTTACACATAATATTCTTTCAAACTTTGTCTCATTCTTCCATTCTTTCTTTTTTTCCTTCCATAAATTGTAAAACTCATAACCAGATACAGTATCTTGCTAAATAGCTGGTAACCTCAAAATGAGATGAGTTTTTTTTTAAGTTTTTTCCCCTGTAAGAATAATGCATTTTACTAAAATTTTATAATGGTTTAAAGTGTGTGTGTGTGTGTGTGTGTGTGTGTGTATGCATGTGTGTGTGTATGTGTATGTATGTATGTGCATATGTGTGTGTTTGAACATTATAAGTTTGAGCATGTTTATATCACTTATCCATAAGAGGTGGTTATAGACCCCCCCTACAGATGCCAGTTTCTAAAGATTCCTAAATTCCTTTTATAAAATAATGCTGTATTTTTATATAACACATTCTATCATGTACAGTAAACTATATCAAAATCATTTACAATATCTATTACAAAGATTTGATATCCTGAGTTGCTTAGGAAATAATAATCTAAAAAGACTATATATAGTTATGAAAGATGTAGTAATTCAGTCAGCAAGTATTATAGTTCTCTACAAGGTATTAGGACTGTTCATGTGATTCATTTGAATTATGAATGTGAGGGAGTAAAACCTGTTGTGCTTTACTGGAACAATAAATGTGAATGAGCTGAGGATTAGGAGTCAACTGTTATGGGACCCATGGCTCCAGATGCATACACAGCAGAGAATGGCCTTGTTGGATATCAAAGGGAGGAAAGGCCCTTGGTCTTGAGAAGGCTAGATGCCCAGTATAGGGGAATTCCAGGACAGGGAAACAGGAGTGGGTTTGTTGGTGAGCAGGGGAAGGGGAAATGGGTTAGTGGGTTTTCAGGGCGGCTGAGCCCCTGCCACAGGGCTCCATACCCATATACCACCAGGAGAGAGTTGTCCTCCCAGGAGTGCAGATGCACCAATGAGCACAGGTAAGACCACCACTTTGGCTCAAATTCCTGGCACAAGAGGGACCCACCCAGAGCCAACAGGAGACAGGAACCAAGGAACAGCCGGGGACAGGATCCTTCTGAACTCCTTCTGCACCCTGGAGCTGACCCTGTGCCACAGCTCTCCATACCCAAATTCCTCCCAGAGAGAACTGCTCTTCCAGGTGTACTGACACTCAACCTTGCAGGAGGGACAAGCTATAGTCAGAGACAGCAAGACCAGCTAACACCAGAGAGAAACAGAGAGCAGGAAGTAAGGGCAAAAACATAAGCAACAGAAACCAAGGCTACTTGGCATCATCAGAAACCAGTTCTCCTGCCACAGGGAGTCCCAGGTGACCAAACACACCAGAAAAGCAAGACTCTGATTTAAAATCACACCTCATGATATAGATAAAGGACTTTAAGAACGAGATAAATAACTCCCTTAAAGAATCACAGAAGAATACAGGTAAACAGGTAGAAGACTTCAAAGAGGAAACACAAAAAGCTCTTAAAGAATTACAGGAAAACACAACCAAATAGAAGGAATAGAACAAAACCATCCAGGATCTAAAAATGGAAAGAGAAACAATAAAGAAGAGAGAGAGACAAAGGGAGACAAGACAGTAAACCTTTAGCCAAACTAACCAGAGGGCATAGAGACAGTATCCAAATTAACAAAATCAGAAATGAAAAGGGATATATAACAAAAACTGATGAAATTAAAAAAAATCATCTGATCCTACTACAAAAGCTTATATTCAACCAAACTGGAAAATCAGGATAAAATAGACAATTTTCTAGACAGATATCAGGTACCAAAGTTAAATCAGGATCAGATATACCATATAAACAGTACCATAACCCCTAAAGAAATAGAAGCAGTCATTAAATGTCTCCCAACCAAAAATAAAATCCCAGGACCAGATGGGTTTAGTGCAGAATTCTAACAGACTTTCAAAGAATACCTAAAACCAATACTCTACAAACGATTCCACAAAATAGAAACAGATGGAACAGTACCCAACTTGTTCCATGAACCCGGACTTACATTGATACCAAAATCACACCAAGACCCAACAAAGAAAAAGAACTTCAGAACAATTTCCCTTGTGAATATTGATGCAAAAATACTCATTAAAATTCTTTCAAACTGAATACAAGAACGCATCAGTATGATCATTCACCACGATCAAGTATGCTTCATCACAAGAATGATGGGATGGTTCAATATATAGAAATCCACCAATGTTATTTACTATATAAAGGAACTCAAAGAAAAAAACCTTGTGTGATCATTTCATTACATACTGAAAAAGCATTTGACAAAATTCAACTTCACTTCTTTTTAAAACTCTTGGAAATATCATGAGTTCAGGGCCCACACCTAAATATAGTAAAAGCAATATACAGCAAACCTGTAGTCAACATCAAACTAAATGGAGAGAAACTTGAAACAATCCCACTAAAATCAGGGACTAGACAAGGCTGCCCTTTCTCTCCCTATCCAATATAGTACTTGAAGTTCTAGGTAGAGCAGTTAGACAACAAAAGGAGGTCAAAGAGATACAAATTGGAAAGGAAAGAGTCAAAATATCACTATTTGGAGATGATATGATAGTATATATTTAAGTGACCCTAAAAATTCCACCAGAGAACTACAGCTGATAAATAATTTTAGCAGAGTGGCCAGATATAAAATTAACTCAAACAAAATCAGTAACCTTTCTATAATCAAAGGATAAATGGACTGAGAAACAAATTATGGAAACAACACACTTCATAATAGTCACAAAAATATTGAATATCTTGGTGTGACTCTATCCAAACAAATGAGAGATCTATATGACAAGAACTTCAAGTCTCTGAAGAAAGAAATTGAATGATACCTCAGAAGATGGAAAGATCTCCCCTGCTCCTAGATTGCCAGGATTAATATAGTAAAAATTACCATCTTGCCAAAAGCAATGTACAGATTCAATGCAATCCCCATCAAAATTCCAACTCAATTCTTCATAGAGTTAGAAAGAGCAATTCTCAAATTCATTTGGGATAACAAACAGTCCAGAATATCTAAAACTATTCTGAACAATAAGAGAACTTCTGGGGGAATCACCATTTCTGACTTCAAGTTGTACTAGAGAGAAATAGTGATAAAACTGCATGGTACAGTGACAGGCAGGTAGATCAATGGAATAGAACTGAAGACCCAGAAATGCACCAACACATCTATGGTTACTTAGCCTTTCACAAAGGTGCAAAAACTATCCAGTGGAAAAAAGATAGTGTTTTTCAACAAATGGTGCTGGTTCAATTAGTGGTCAACATGTAGAAGAATGCAAATTGATCCATTTTTATCTCCTTGTACAAAGCTCACATCCAAGTGAATCAATGGCCTCCACATAAAACCAGATACACTGAATTTAATAGAAAAGAAACTGGGGAAGAGCCTATAACACACAGGCACAGAGAAAAATTTCCTGAACAGATCACCAATGGTTTATGTGCTAAGATCAAGAATCAACAAATGTGACCTCATAAAATTGCAAAGTTTCTATAAGGCAAAGGACACTATCAATAGGACAAAACAGCAACCACCAGATTTGGAAAAAATATTTTTACCAATCCTACATCTGATAGAGGGCTAATATCCAATATATACAAAGAACTCAATAAATTAGACTCCATCAAAACAAATAATCCTTTTAAAAAGTGTGCAACAGACCTAAACTGAAAATTCTTAATGGAGGAAAACCAATTGACTGAGAAGTACCTAAAGAAATGTTCAGCATCCTTAGTCATCAGGGAAATGCAAATCAAAACAACTCTGAAATTCCTCCTCACTCCAGTCAGAATGGCTAAGATCAAAAACTCAGGAGACAGCAGGTGCTGGCGAGGGTGTGGAGAAAGAATACCACTCCTCCACTGCTGGTGGGATTGCAAGCTGGTACAACCACTCTGAAAATCAGTCTGGTATTTCCTCAGAAAATTGGTCAAAGTACTACCTGTGGACCCAGTTATATCTACCACTCCTGGGCATATACCTAGAAGATGCTCCAACATGTAATAGGACACATGTTCCACTATGTTTATAGCAGCCATATTTATAATAGCCAGAAGCTGAATGTCTCTTAACAGAGGAATGGATACAGAAAGTATGGTACATTTACAGAATGGAGTACTACTCAGTTATTTAAAAAAAATGACTTCATGAAATTCTTAGGCAAATGGATGAACTTGAAAATATCATCTTGAATGTGGTAACTCAATGCCAAAAGAAGACACAAGGTATGTACTCACTGATAAATGGATATTAGCCCAGAAGTTCCAAATTCCCAAAATTAAATTCAAAGATCACATGAAGTCCAAGAAGGAAGACCAAAGTATGGATGATTCAGTGCTTCTTAGAATGACAAACAAAATACAGGAGGAAAGTGTGGAACAGAGACTGAAGGAAAGGTCATTCAGAGGCTGCCCTACCTGGAAATCCATCCCATATGCAGTCAACAAACCTGTACACTATTGTGGATGCTGTGAAGTGCTAGCTGACAGGAGTCTGATATAGCTGTCCCCTGAGAGGCTTTGCCAGTGCCTGGCAAATACAGATGCAGATGCTTGAAGTCAACCATTGGACTGAGCGCAGGGTCCCCGATGGAGAAGTTGAAGAAAGCACTGAAGGGGTTTATAGCCCCATGGAAGGAGCAGCAGTGTGAACAGGCCACCCCCTGCCCCCGAGAGCTCACGGGGACTGGACCTCCAACCAAAGCGTACACATGGAGGGACCCATGGCTCCATCTGAATATGTGGCAGAGGAGGCTTTGTTGGAAGTCAGTGGGAGGAGCAACCCTTGGGCCTGAGGGTGTTCGATGCCCCAGTGTATGGAATGCCAGGAGTGGGTAGTTGGGTGGGGAGCACCCTCAAAGTGGCAGGGCAGGGGGGATGGGATAGGAGGTTTCCAAAGGGGAGACCTGGAAAGGGAAAAACAATTACAATGTAAATAAAGAAATTATCCAATAAAAATCAAAAACAAACAAACAAACCAGAGAGACCAGCATCACTGAATTGTTTTCTTGCATTCAGAATGCAGAGGCTGTTATCCAATTGGATCAAGGCAGCGTCTCAAACCCACAGCAAAAATTAGTAATGTGTTAGAGTCTCCCATGCTGTTTTAGAAGGTATGGGAAATGAATGATTGAGACGGTCAGAGATGGCAGCTGAGACCCAGTACTATCTGGTAGGGTCAAAGTCCTGGAATAGAGCCCAAGAGAATACACTGGAAATCATAGCACCTCAGTTGCTATAGAGATTCCATGATATTGGAGATGCCAGTACCATGGGATGACCATCAAGTACAGCGGCAGGTATGGAGTGGAGGCAGCCTAAGCCTACTAAATAAAATAAATATGCTACAAATAGCAGATCTGAAGATGTAGTACTGGCTACCAAGCCCTTTAGAGCCTAGAAAATCATGAGAGCCAGATACCAGACATTGACCTTTATAGACACTTAGATTTGGGTTTTGATTTGATTTAGTTGCTATGGATTCTTTATTTTTGTAATAACAAAGCATGCAACTTACTTTGAACTTTACAAAAATCCACCAATAAAACATTTTGGATTTTATAAAAGAACTTGGACATTTAAATTATTGTAATTTTTAAGACTGGGACTTTTTTTTTTTCCAAATTGGACTGCATTGTATATAATGACGTTAGTGTGCTAAGCAGAAAGGAAAACTTCCAGTTTAAATTGATATGTCTGTGTGTTGAGGTTGACAAGGGGTAAATTGTCAGCAGATAACTTGGTACAATCCTAGAGAGAACATTGGACAAGGATACCTTAGTTGAAGAATTGGTCAGATCTACCTGACCTAAGGCCATGTGTTCCAGTTATCTTCTTAATTGCTAATTGATGTAGAGTCACCTATATCTCTGTGAGGGCATACAATACCCTACCAGGTGTACCTGGGCTATCTAAGAGCCAGAGTAAGCAGTGTCCCTTCATGGTTTCTGCTACAAACTTCTGCCTAGAGTTCTAACCTTGATTTCTCTCATGATGGACTAAAAAAAGTGTAAGATTAAATAAGCCCTTTTCTTTCCAAGTTACTTTTGGACTTAGTGTTCATCACAGTAACAGAACACAAATTAGAACCTAGGCTGTGTAATTCAAGAATGCTGATAATGTTGTATATGGGTCTCCTGTATCAACTCTGAAAAAGAGAAAAGTCTGACTCCATTGTAGTAGGTTTAGCTATTACAACATTATTACTTCCACGTGTTGGATTCAAAATATCTCTTACAGGTCTTATATACAAGCTTTGCATCTTGAACTAAAATTAAAAATAGAATTTTCCACTTCAGTGTGAAAATTTGAATTTGAGATCAGCACAGATATTTTCAGCTGAAAGGGTATGATTATCTCCTTGTTTTCAAGGCTGGTTAAACATGGAAGCACATAAGAAGTTGAAAACTATACCCAATATTCACTAGGCAATGAAGGACAAGATGTTTGCCTTTCCCACAGCCCTGCAGGGAGAGAGAGATAGGGAGGAGGAGGGAGAGAAAGGGAGAGGGAGATTGCAACTTAGAAGGCTCCATTTTTTTTTTAATTATTTTTGTTTTGTAGATTTTGCTTTTAGGTTTTTAGAGACAGTTTCTTGGTATGTGTCATTTACTAGTCAGGAGCTCACTCTCTAGACCAGACTGGACTAGAACATATGGTCATCCCTCTTGTGTCTGTCTCTAGAATGCTTGTGTGATGGCAGGTGCCACCACTCAGATTAAGTTCACCCGCCCACACTTTGTTTTTCAGAGAAAAGACCACTGCTTAATCACATGTTTGTGTTGAAGAGGGGACCTGCTTTAATTTATGCCTGCAGTTCTTTCAGATTTTAAGTCAATATTCTCCCTCATCACCAAGCCCAAGTTAACAGCTAAAAACATTTAAGATTTTCTTTAGCAACAACACTCCTCCGAAAATTTCGCTTCCTTCTGTGCCAAGCGTCTTCTCACTTGGAGTGTGAGCTTTTGCATATTTTGAGGCGATGGCTCACCTTGTATTGGATCCTAGCAACTGCCATCCATGGAAAGAGAGTCTAGCCCGTCACTCTTCATCTGCAAACTCCTTGTAGTTACTGTCTTTCTATTTTCCTGAAACTTGGTCTGCAGTTCACTGATGAGCTCATAGTCCCAGTGTAAGCACATCTCCTCATAAACCCTCAGATCTCCCTGGGAGAGTTTTGTGTTTCTGTTATAAGTTTTCATACAGAGTTTAAGCATTTTTTCCAGCACTACAGCCCATTTTAAATAATGGTAACCAATTTTTGTAGTGCTTGCTTGAATGTTTTTCCTTTCATTTTCAAGACTCTTTGACAGCAGTATATATCCGTGAAGAAACAGATCATGATGATAATGTCAATGTATTTTTTTTAACAGAGAGAAGAAGTAGATGCTTTCACAGAGCCAGGATTTCACAGTCCACCTGACACACTCCCATCTCATGGGTACCATCAGTACCTCTGCCAACAGTCCCTCAAAAACAGGGTTTTGCATTCTCAGATATTGGGGTTAAACACTAAACGTTTGCACAGCTCTGGCAACTCCTGGCAGAACACAAACCTGAAATGTATCATTACTTATAAATTTCACAAATGTTGAGCTACAGTATTCATTCAGGAAACCTAATGAGTCATCTGTCTGGGGAGCAAAGCACTCCCTTGATATGTCATCAATATGTCAGCTTCTGGTGTCATTTGAGAAGGTTACTACATTCTTTTTTTTTTTTTTTTTTTTTTTTTTTGCAAAGAAATTATTTAGCTTATCACTATCCTAGCCCAACATATTCACATTATATCTATAACAACTGTGTGGCTTTTTCCTTTGGGGGACAGACAACAAGAATAATTTTGGTTCTTATGCTTTTAAAATGATAACAAATTTTAAATAAACGTCCAACTCTATTTTGAGATTCCAAGTACTGTTTAAGTTAATCATTGGTGCTTTCCAAATGATTGATGTGTTTAGCAAGTGACATTTCAATTTTTATGGTACCAAAAATGAAACTTTTAAGTTAATTTCCACAAAAGATAGTCAAGAAATAGGAATACTTGACAGATCCACATTGCGTGCCCTCCAGGGAAACATAGACTGGACTATAGCCTTGTTGTACAGATAAACACAGTGATCTAACATGCTCTTTCACTCCTATAACACCAGCAATGTTAAATTAGGGAGGAAGGGGTTTATTCAGCTTATAGTTCCAAATTGCTGTTTTTTACCAAAGGAGGTCAGGGCTGGAACTCAAGCAGGTCAGGAAGCAGAAACTGATGCAGAGGCCATGGAGGGATGTTTCTTACTGGATTGCTCCCCCTGGCTTGCTCAGCCTGCTCTCTTATAAGAACCCAAGAATATCAGCCCAGAGATGGTACCACCCACAAGGGGCCCTTCCCCCCTGATCACTAATTAAGCAAATGCCTCACAGCTAGATCGCATGGAGATACTTTCCCAAGTAAAGCTATTTTCTCTGTGATAACTTCAGCCTATGTCAAGTTGACACACAAAACCAGACAGTACAGATGTCTAGTCAATGCAAACTACACTGAGAAAGAAGACAAGGAGACTCAGAGACCCCCAAACCCATCTTTGTGGCTCTGAAATGAGATGGAGATTTGAGGTCACCAGGCTTACCTATATCTAAATGCTGGTTCTAGTCTCTCTAGCCAGTTGTTGTGACAATTGTTAGCTCTGTGAGAATTCTTTATAATTTTTTATTTTTATGTTTTTATTGGATATAATCTTTATTACATTTCAGTGGTAAAACCTTTCCCAATTTCCCTCCTCCCCAAAGACCCCCAACCCCTCCTCCTACCTCCTGCCTCCACATATATGCGCCTCCACCTGACACACTCCCATCTGCCCCCGCCTCGGTTTCCCTTTGTTCAGGCCTCTGTTGAACCTTTACCTGACCAAAGACCACTCCTACCCCTGATGCCCAACAAGGTCTTCCTCTGCCACATTTTTGGCTGGAACCATGTGTACCCCTTGGTTGACAGTTCAGTCCCTGGGAGTCTTGGGGCATCTGGGTGGCTGAAGTCAATGCTCTTCCCATAGGGCTGTAAACCCCTTCGGCTCCTCTGGACCATCCTCCAGCTCCTCTACTGGGGACCCCACGCCCAGTCCATTAGTTGGTGGCTAGCATCTGTCTCTGTATTTGTAAGACTCTGGCAAGGCCCCTCCAGAGACAACCATGGAATGCTCCTTTTGGTATGCACTTCTTGTTGTCCATAATAGTGTCAGGGGTTTGGTGACTATAGGATGAATCCCCAGGTAGGGCAGTCTCTGGGTGGCCTTTACTTCAGTCTCTGCTCCACACTTTGTCACCTTTATTGCTCCTGTGAGTATTTTGTTCCCTTTCTCAGAGGAATGGAACTAGAAAGTGTCGTCCTGAGCGAGGTAACCCAATCACAAAAGAAGACACATGGTATGCACTCACTGCTAAGTGGATGTTAGCCCAAAAGCTCAAAATAAACAAGTTACAATTCACAGACCACAGGAAGCTCAAGAAGGAGGACTGAAGTGAGGATACCTGTGAGAATTCTTAATGAGGGATGAGTTTCCCCTCTGGCTGGCATCAGGATTTAGGCATTTCCTTGCCTAGCAAGAGATTCCAGTTTCTTGGGGCCATTGTTTCAATACTCTGATAGGTAAAATAGGACATAAGAGTGCCTTTTAAAAACATCTTCATGCCCACCATATTGCTTACAAAAGCAATAAGAAAAGGCTGCAACAAAAGAAATAGTCTGACATACTGGGATGGTACAATAGAGATCCAAGCAATGAGAGTCAGGCAAACGAATAAGCCTGATCAGAATTTAAGGGCAAATATTCTGACATCAATGATTGGACAATCCTAAATTTTACTAAAGCTCCTGGAAAACGAGATTAAAGCAACTTTCCAGTCTTTTGTGGTCTGGGAAATCATTTCTGCAGGCAATCTCCTTTTTTTTATACAGCACAGACAGCACTAGAAATTTGACCTTGTATTTAGTTTTGAAAACACCATCTTCAAACTCCGATGTTTGGGCTCATGAATGATAAGCCAAACTTGAAAACAAACAAAAGTCTATAAGTTTAATTCTAGGACACAGAATCCCAGGAAAGAGGCTGTGTCTGCAAAGGCTAATTGGCTGATTAGAACTTCTGTGAGGTGCTGACGTTTGGAATGTTGCAAGTCCATAGCAAATTATTTCAAGGCCTTGTCAGTTGACTTAATGATCACATATTCCCTTCTGTGTATACTGTAACATCCTTTGTGACCATTAGCTCAAACTTTGTATAATGTGAGCAGACTCGAGTTAGGACCTAAAGCCAATCACAGTTTCCCCCTCTTCATTGTAACCCATTTAGCTGTTGTGCCCATCCATGAATCTGAAAAATATGTTATGTTATGGCTGTCTTTGTTCTGTTACTATAGAAAACTTTATAAAATTGTTACTTCATTGGAACATGGAATTTGGGAAAAACAGGGTCATGAGCCTTGGCATGTGGCTGCAGGATAAACTATCTTGTTTTATACTTTTGTGGTAAGAACTGCTTTTTTGATTATCCCATTCAACCTTTAATTGAGCATAGCAATCATTGTAATGGAGCAGATCCCCCTCTGAATGGACCCTCTAAAGGATCACCTGACCTCTCTGAAAGGGCTTCCTTGGTTACTTTTCCTTTAATCCATCTGCTCATCCCATTCTTTGAACATCCATCTTTCTCCTCTTTATGGCAGAAAGGGCCTTCCTGCCTACTTTGAAGGGCTTAATGTCTATGTGAAGCTGTTTCCCAGTGGTAACATTTCTTTCCTCACCCAATAGTCACCTTTCCTCCAGTGCAGGAGTCTTTCCCAGAAAAACTGTCTTATTCAAATCTACATTTTGATATGAGAATATCAGAGGTTTTTAGGGAATTACATAATCTTTCTTTGTGAGCAAAGGTTCTAGAAACTTAGTGGCCAAGGAACCTGCCCTAGCCTATGCTTTTGATTCTAGTTCACAAAGATCAAAGAATAAAATAAAATCTGTGGGCCATGCAGAGTTACTTCTCAGGAGTGATAGAAGGGAGCGAGGAGAAAAAGCAAAGGCCATGGTGTTTAAGTAAGACAAGGTGCTGAACTACATAGTCGATAAGCAATTGAGTGGCAAGAAGGGATAGATGAGTTTCAGAGAAAGATTAAGGGAGACAAGAGAACAACAACACCAACACTAACAAAGAGGTAGGAAGAAAAGATAAAGATGTTACAACTTTCTGGTTTATAAGGTGGGTAAACACAATAGAACCCCATGAAAGCCCTAGGACAATTGCACTGAAGGTCAGGAATTCTGGGATAGAAAATATATTATCTCATTAAAGGGATACTTATTTCTCCTTTATGTTTAGTATGACTTAACGTCTATCAGCCTTCTTGGAGGTGGCCCCACCTTTCTGAGAGTAGACCCTTAAGCAGGTAATTAGCATGTCTAATTAGAACAACTTTTCTATGTTTTAAGTAACTTGGAATGTTAGACCTCCTCCCAGAAATAGTTTTCCCTAATGAATTTTCATAGAGTATAAAAAGTCCTACAGTTCATTTGTTTCTGGCAAAGCACAATTCTTGAGACACACCAGGTGTCGGGTTAGTGGGGCTAGACCTTGCAGTGCTAGCTATATGTCTGCCATTTTGGGGTGTCTAGGCAAAAGGGGTTAAACATGTTTGTAGTTTCTCTCATTTGATTTCAATATTCCCACTTGTCTTCATTCACCCCCAATAAACATAGGGTGTTTTCCTGGACTCCCAGGAACAGATTTGTTCATCTATCAGTTTAAGCTACATGGGTTGTGCCTAATTGTCATCTACAATCTGCCCCCTTCCCTCTGGAGTGCCAGACCATTCCATATGCCAAACTCAGGAGAGTGAAGCAGGCTTGGGATGAATGGGGTCCACACACTCTGGTCTGGCTAGAAATGCCAGGAGTGTTATAGCACTTAAAGGAGGAATAAAGAGGTGCAGGTCAGGTAGCTGGGGTCCTGGGTCCCCTGCCAGCCACTGTGATGTGAACCACTGCAGACAGTGATATAAGACTCAAGGGAGTCTTAACTTACTGGAGAGACCTCCTGACTGGACCACAGGAATCAATGCAAAAAGCAAGAGGATTTTTATTTAATATTCAGCATGATGAGGCCACCCTGCACATGGAGACAGAGACACCACACACACTGAGCTGTGCAAGCTTTTATACAGTGCTTAGGGCAGCCACCATTAGTCACAATGTGTTTGGCAGAACAGTGTTACCTTTAAACTAATTGGTTGTTAGGGGATGAGGTAGGTGGCCAACTGACTTTGGACCTTCCTAGACCTAGGATCCTCATGTGGTCTGAGGAATGTAATTTAGCCTCTCTGTTCTGGGAGGGGGAACACTTGCCCTTCTAGAAGGGGCAAGTGTTCCATGACCTTTCCAAAGTTCCTTAGTTAACTCATTCAGTGAGAGCCTAGCCAGCAATGTGGGTCCAAGATCCAAGGATGAAAGTTTCAGGAGAGAGAACTCTTTCCCAAGTGTTACAGCTCAGTAAAGACAATCACTCTCAGCATATCCTCAGAGAAATAACTTGTGTATTTTATTCCATGTGGACAGGAACTATATGAACCATCTGGAGTGGGATGGGATTTTGGGGAGTAAATGTTTTCTATTGGCTGAATTTGAGATGTTGATGAGTTTCTATTTGCATGGGGGAGGACTCCAGGTGCTCCATTATGTGACTGACTGTCCTTTGTCTTCTCAGTTGGCTGTTGTGGTTACATGTTCTAGAGCAGGCACAGAGACAGGTAGGAGAGGGCTCCACTCCTGCTGTTCTCAAATCTCTGAGATTCCAGTGGTTTGAGCTGACTCAGCCTCAGTGGCTGGTCGCATAGCCAACTTGCCCTCCACATAACAAGTGGTTTGTTCAGTTCCAAGATAGATGAAATATGTTTTGTCCATCCATACTAAATTCATAGTTGAAGACCCAAATATATACTGACAAGAAAAAAATCACACAAATGCATGCTATGTAGGATTTATGATCTGTGAGCTATCTTGGAAATCTATTGTTGTGATCAAAAACACCATGACCAAAACTGTGCAGGAGAGGCTGATTTCAGTTTACAGTGGTATCACATTCCATCATCAAAGGAAGTCAGGACAAGAAATCAGAGTGGGAACACGTCACTAGGCACTGAAGAAAAAGCTCTGGAGGAGTGATTGCTGCTTACTGACCTGCTCAGAAGCTTTGGGTTTTAGTTACTTCCAGAGGGAGTCAAGTTATCCACCAATCTTAGTCACAATAGGCAAAGTCATAAAGAAACTGAAGTCTGAACCAATCATCTCATCATGCATCTTTTGTTCTAGTCCAATGGAAGAAATTGTTGATTGTGAACAGTCTAACTGGATAAGAAGTGCTCTAATCATAAGCTGGAGGAAACATGGGCAGCCTGTGGCTTCAGATTCATATCAATGCTGCTTCATAAATAATGTTTCTTCTCTCAGGGTATAGAAGATATGTTTGGCCTGTGTCATGTGGTGATCAGAAAACCTTAAGAGTTTTTAGTTTACTTTCTTTTCAGTAGAAAGGCAGGGAGTATGACTAACTTCCCTCTACAGATCTTTTGAATGCTAAGGGGCTACATCCTGGGGTACAGCATCATATTCACAAGTATTGTCATTGTCTACAAGTTAGAAGACTATGCCTTTGTACACAGACATACATTTTGCCTGTGTTCAAAATATATCATACAAAACAGTAAGATGACATTTAACCTCTTAAAAGTAGTTAGCTAGGTTCAAGCACACATTATTTTTAATTCTATAACTTAAAAAAATTGTATTTTATATTTATATATGTTTTTAATGTGCATGCCTGTTATGTGCACCACGTGTATTCTTGGTGCTCATGGAGGGCTGAAGAAGGCCTTGATTCACCTGGACCTAAACTTAACAGATGGTTAAAATCTATCACGTGACTGCTGAACCTACAGAACCCAAGTTAAACAAACTAAAACAACATACTAAAACAACAAGTGCTCCAAACTAGTAGTAAGCCATCGCTCCTGAAACTTTATCGTTCCCCCAAATCTTTTATGTATTTTATTGTGTGAATATAACATATTAAATTCTATTTCTTGTTCATTCAATAATTATCACAAAATATCATGAATGCACAACAATAGAATCTTTATGTGAGTGATTCAGTGTGGTTTTCATTGTTCCAACATAGGAACTTGAAATGGCCATTTTCTGATCTCTCAGAACCTCTCCTCATTAGGAGCTATTCTCATAAGAATTGCAAGAAAATTGCAATCCAAAATGCAAGAATCCAGTCTCAATCTCCCTTTAAAGACTGTGTCAGTTTTGTAAATAGGTAGATGTCAAAAAAATTGATAATACAATAAAGGTAGAGAAGTGAAAGAAATTCAGGATTGCAGAAGCTTTCCAGCTTTGTAGCCAAATGCTTTCATTTAAGAAAATTGTTACTTTTCGACCCCCCAAAAAGCAAAGCTTTCTTAAAAGTCAGTTGCTTGGAAGCATGGTGGTAATGTAAATACTTTTCTAATAGCTCCAATTACTTTTGTTTTGCTAGGTCTATGGTCTAAATATGTTTCCCACACACACATACCTTAAGTACTAGCTATGCTCCCTGGAGGGACATTGTCTTTTCTAGAGACTTATGTGGTCTGAGCTAGGAGGAGGATGTGCACCTGCTGCTTAACAGTGTAGTTAATACTCAGCCTCCAGACTGGGAGCAGCCAAGCTTCCCCTGGCACTAGGTGAGTCCCGCGGCCATCAGCAGCACTGCTTCTTCTGGGTAAATTTGCATCAAAATGCTTAGTCCACAGGGAGCCCAGCTTTCACTCTCAGCTCACTGCCCAAGGAAAACAGCCATTATGCTCATTTCCGAGCCTTTCAAGGCAGAACAAAAGGCAAAGAAAGGGGAAGAAAAGGGAAAGCTACCATCACAGGGAGAGCCTTAGGAGAGGGAGCCTACTGAAAAGGAACACAATTCTTGCCTCCGGCAGTCCTTATTTGAAAAATGTATTAGTATGGAATAATTATTGTACATTATTATTTTTTCACTTATTTTCCATAAAAAAAATTCTGTTATTCACAGGCTGTTTGCTGGGGGAGGGGAAGACAGTCCTGTCTGCTTCTGCTGCTTACCAAATACATTCTATTGCCTTCTTTTCATTGAACTATTCGTTTTCAATTATCTAATAAAGGAAGTTTAAGGAGTTTGGGGTTCTTTGTAAAAATAGAAAAAGACAAAAACAAAACAAAATGAATGAATCGAGTAGATGAAAGAGAGGGAAGAAGGAATTTGGGGAGATATTTTAGAGATTAGTCTTAAACACATACACTTCAAAGTTGAAAATTTCACTCTTCCATTTACATATAAACACATAGGAATATTTCTTTTACCTGTGGACAAAGTACGTCCCTCTGACAAGTGTTAGTCACACAACTCTGAATCCATTCTCCCAAGCAAACACAAGGAAATACTACTTACTTACTCTAAGCCAGAGTGTGACCATGCTAGGCTATCGGCATTGTAAAACTTTAAAAATAATCTTGTTTAAATTGTATCAACCAGAGCCTGCCATTTCCATATTTAATAACTCTCTACATATAATGAATTGTACCTGGTTCACAAAGCTATGTCACATTTCCCTGGCTTGCCTTTATTAAGAATCCTATTCAGCAAGTTGGGCAGGTGAGTTTCCCTTCTGGTATAACTTCTCAGAAAATTTCCAACCATTGACCCTACTGTCCTGGGATCCTGATCCACACAGTCTTATGTTTTCAAACTTGTAATCTTCACTGAAAGAATTCCAATTAGTGGCAGAGTGCCATACGGAAGTCAGGACAAGACATACCCTATTCAAACTGACAACTCTTTTTAGATAGACAATTCCAGAAAGTAACTTAATGGGACTGTTGTTTTCTAGGTTGCAAACTATGAATAAAGGAAGCCAGCTATGATGTCTGCCAAGCTTGCTGGGCCAGGACAAAAGGCGTCAAAAAAGCTGCTCTCAACTTGGGACTATGCTCTAGTTTACCCTAATGAACTCTACCTGTGTCCAGATGGCACTCTGACACTTACTGTAATTCTTTCAGTGGAGATCACAAACATTAGAGACATTAAGAGTGTGGATCAATCCACCAGGAGCAGTCAGGTCAAGGAGTAGATATTTTCTAAGAGGATGTACTAGGAGTCAAGGAAACTTACCTGTCCAACTTGAAGCCAGGTCAGGGAAAGAGACATATCTTTCCAAATGGCATAAGCTGCTGATACTCGTCATATGTAGAGAATTATTGAATATGGATATGAGAGGCTGAGGCTGATAGAATTTAAACAGGATCATTTTTAAATTTTTATGATGCAAAGAGAGTCTGGCATGGTCATACTTTGGTTACAGCAAACAGAGTTCTCTTTTCTTTGCTTGGGAGAATATACTCAGGTGTATTTGACCAACATTTGTCCAGGGAAGTTCTTTTCAATTTTGTTTTGTTTTGTTTTTTGTTACCTTTGCAGTTATATATGTAGCTACCAGATACCACCAATAACTGTATATCTCCACTTTCCTGTGTTGTGTTCAGAGATGAGTACACTTTCTTTCCTCAAATCCCTACTGCAATGTTCCCATACATAATATGACAGAGCTCCTAATAGAATCTTCCTTTTTATTTCAATAGAGGTCATGAATATTTGTTTCTTTGACATCCCAATGTTCTTTCATCTTTCAAACAGGCAAAGAAAATAAGGTCTACATTTAAGAGAAAGTAATGTTTGGTTTTCCTAGAAAAGTTCTAGTGGAATATGAGGAGACCCTGAGTTTTGTACACTGTACACAAGATCACATGAAAAGTTGCTGATAATGATGCTGAGGGTCAGCTCATGTGATGCGTTTGTTTGTAGGCAGGTACCTGTCAAGTACCAGCCTCTGCTTAGGAGTTCTGAGAGAAGGTGTGTCTGGGAGTAACGGTGAAAACAAAGGACTCAGTAAAATTGTGAGTCCAAGTTGGCAGCCTATGTTCTGCTTGAGACACCTTTCCAGATTGCTTTCTTGCTTTCTCTCTGATCTGCTTTCTTTGGATATCCCCAGAAAACTCTCTCTCTCTCTCTCTCTCTCTCTCTCTCTCTCTCTCTCTCTCTCTCTCTCTCTCTCTCGACAGCTTTCTCTTGCTATTTTCTGCTTGACAGTTCTCCAAGAAGTTCCCTCTTTGCTATTCTAAAAATTTCTTTGGATAGTTCATCTCTTGCAGATCATATGCCCAGTCTTTTATTTTACATATCAACCCAATCATTCATTCCAGGTTTTCTTCTGATTATCCTATGAATCAGCATCCTATTCCTCTCACACACCGGCCCCCCTGCCCCTTAATTCTTAGGATACAGCAAGCATACATTTTCTTTTAACATTGCAAAAATAATTCCAAGATCTACATGTCTCTGTTAAGCACAGAGGTATGATAAAGTAGCTGGGTGGGATCCCATCTGTAAATTTCCATTTCCACCACACCTAGGCCAACCTTGCTCTGTTCCAGGATGACCCTCAACTCAGAAATCTGTCTGCCTTTGTAAGCATAAACAATAATAACAACAGCAAAAACCACCCCACTGGGTTGAATCTCCATTGTGATCACCACTCCCTAAGTGTTTTTATCTCCCTCCTTTGTATCTTTCTGATACATTGGCTCACAAGGCAGCTCCTTTTGTTTCTTTAGATTCGTGAAGCCCCTCATATAATCCATATTGCACTTATCTTTTTTCAGAAATTATATATATTTGAAACAACGATTTTAGAGTTCTTTTTCACAGCCTTAATTGCTTTCCCCAAAGTCCCAATGTTTACCATGTTGCCAAGACATTAGCCACACCTTCACCTCCTAAACTCAAGCTGTCTCTGATTAACATAGATTCATTAATGTTAACTGAGAGGGCATTCTTTGAAGGAGTGTATTAGTCAGTGTTCTCTAGAGTCACAGAACTTATGGGTAGTCTCTATATAGTAAGGGAATTTGTTGATGACTTGCAATCTGTAGTCCAACTCCCCAACAATGGTCATCAGCAGCTGTGAATGGAAGTCCAAGGATCTAGTAGTTGCTCGGTTCCACAAGGCAAGCAGAAGAAGAGAGTGCATAAATCTTCCTTCTTCCAGTGTCATTATGTAGGTCTCCAGCAGAGGTGTGACCCATATATTGGATGCTGATTCAAAGCATATACTGCCTTCGGAAGAACTCTGCCCCAGAGTTCTTCATGCTGTTGCCCCCTAATTGGTGCTGTAACTGTGTCTTCAAAAGGCCATTCCATCTTTCTATCAGACCAGCTGTTTCAGGATGATGGGGAACACAGTAAGACCAGTGAATTCCATGAACATGGGCCCACTGTTCTACTTCTTTGGCTGTTAAATGAGTTCTTTGTTCAGAAGTAATAATGTGTGGAATACCATGATGATAGATAAGGCATTCTGTGAGTCCAAGGATGGTGGTTTTGGCAGAAGCATTATGTACAGGAAAGGCAAATCCATCACCAAAATAAGTATCTACTCCAGTAAGAACAAAAAGTTGTCCTTTTCATGAGTCCAAGGATGGTGGTTTTGGCAGAAGCATTATGTGCAGGAAAGGCAAATCCATCACCAAAATAAGTATCTACTCCAGTAAGAACAAAACGTTGTCCTTTTCATGGGGGAAGTAGGCCAATGTAGTCAACCTGCCACCAGGTTGCTGGCTGGTCACCTCTAGAAATGATGCCACATCTGGGACTCAGTGTTGGTTTCTGCTGTTGGCAGATCTGGCATTCAGCAAAATATTTAGGTGTCTTATGAAGATCCTTCCTTGGGGGAACTGGGCCACTCCATCATTCAAGGGGTTCTGGATCTGCCAACTGACTCAAGTCTGGAAATTGATTCACTGGCTGAAATTGCCTTTTGCCATGATCCACGCCTACTATTCCTGTCCCTGGGGCAGAAATCATGACCAAAGTCATGCCGACCTGGCAGTCACCTGCCCAGAAGACACATATAAACAAACCACTCAGGATAATCAGAAGGAACTGCAGCAAGGAAATCTTTACACATGCCAACTGTCAAAACACTTTATTTCTGAAAAGTAGAACAGAAAACTGGGAGCTAAAAGGAGCTCCGACTTGAGGTAGGCTTGAACTCTGCCTGACTTCTGACAACAGAACTTACCTATCTCCCAACAGTCTGGAGGGAAGGATGAAGAATAATAGATTTAGTGACAGGCCGAGCCCTAGTCCTCACATGGACTATGAAGATTCATCTCAAACTCTAAGCCAAAGGGGCTGGAGAGATGGCTTAACATTTAAAAGCACTTGCTGCTCTTCCATAGGACCTAGGTTCAATTCTGAGCATCCACATGGTGGCTCACAACTGTCTGTAACTCCAATTCAAGGAAATGACACTGTCTTCTGGCCTACTGAGAACCAAGCAGGGACATGGCGCACACATATTCAGTCAGGCTGAACACTTACATACACACACAAAATAAACTTTGTAGCAATCTAAGTAACAAAGAAATTAAATATATGGTGCTCTTCAATTACATTATTTAATTTGAAGAGATCATCTACTCACTCAAAGAAAATCTCTAGTAAACTATAAATTATGATTGTGATGTCACAATGTACAATGTACAGTTACACCTAAGTAACTGTAAATTGAAGACATTGACAAACTGAAGCCACACTGCTACCATCATATATTGCAAGGATGCTTTTAATATGCAACATGTCATTAATTTATTTTTCTGCTTTATTTGGTATAAATGACAAATAATGGTCATATATATTTTAGGAAGATAAACTGATGTTTTTAACACACTGACCAGTGCTGGAGTGATCATAGAAACTGCTGAGTCGCATATCCAGTACTTCATAGCTAGCATCATATTTTCTATATATACATAATATATTTATGCCTTTTTTTCTAGCAAGTCTCAAATATATAACATAAGATAGATTTTACTGTAGCCAATATGTGGCAAATTATTATGGTAATAAGTAATTTGGTTGGAATAGGAAGGTTGGTAATCTGATAATCTGTCCACAGTCTCTTCCTCCTCAGCCATGGCAACCACCTCTCTAAGCGGCCTATATTTACTTCTGTGAGTGTAACTGACTGAAATTTCATGTGTGAAACAACGAAGTATTTAAACTGGCAGAATTTTTTTCAGAATCATCAATGATGTAAATGGCAAGAGGGCCTTCTTCCTGAAGTCTGAATAATATTCTTGTGTATGTTTATACCATGTTTTATTGATGCTTTCATTTGTCTACACACATTTGAGTAGTTCCTATGTCTTTGCTATTATAAATGATATTGCAAAAAATGGGAGAATGGATACATCTTCAAGAGTCACATATTGATTCCCTTGAATAAATAAAAATTTTTAACAGTTATATTTTAATTTTTAAAACAAGTTTCCATTTTGCTTTCTAGCATAGATACAACTTTGACTCACAATAGAGCACAAGGGTTAACCTTTCCTTAGATCTTCTCTAAGACATATTGTCTTTGCTTTCACAATACAAAAATTAAGAAAGCAGACACATTTATGATACCAATCAAAGAGACAAAGTACTTAGGAATAGATTGAACTAGAGAAATGACAGATTCATGCATTAAAATCTAGGGAACATTAATTGAAGAAACTAAAGAGAATGTCAATACATGGAAATTCTACTTGCATTAGCAAACTTAAACTATTTTTTTTTGCACTATCAATTGCTATAATTATCTACAGAGTCAACACAAATCTCTGTTAAACTCCTCAGGACATTCTTATAGAAACTGAAACCAATCCTAGACAAATAAACCACACATAGGCAATCAAATAACAATACCCTTTTTAGTAAAGGCAGTTGAGAAACTGGATATCAACAACTAGAAAAATATTGATGGACTTGAACATGCATTATACACACACACACACACACACACACATGAATACACACATGCATGCACAGAAAATCATCTCAAAATAGAAAAAAGACTTAAAAATATGATTCCAAACTGTAAAAATACAAAAGACAAAACAAAACAAAAATAAAATACTTCTAGGGAAGCTGGAGAGATGGCTCGGTAGTTAAGAGCTCCTGTTGTTGTAGAGGACCTGGGTCAGTTTTCAATACCCACAAGGCCACTCACAACCATCTATATATAGTTCTAGCTCTAGAGAATTTGACACCCTCCTCTGACCTCATAGATACCAGATATGTACATAGTACACATATATATTTACAACTAACACATTCATACATATAAAATATAAAATAAACACATAAAAATATAAAACTAAAGCTTACATGAAAATATCTTTTTTGATAATGGATGAAAGATGTGCTTTAAAATCTACATAGCAAATTATATGTGATGTTTCTTCTTTATTATCAACTTAACTGGGCCATGATTCCCATAGGAGACCTATTCTGAACATGGATCCCTGAGGGCATTTCTGGGAAGGATTAAGTGCTGGAAGAAAATCCCCCTGTAGAAAGAGGCAGCATCTTCCTGGCTGATGAAAAAGCTTAAGAAAAGAAACAACAATGCTAACCTGCTCCAACGGGCTCTTGCTAGCTGTGTAGCTGGATCTGCTGTTGTTCTTAACTGTCAGAATTCAGTAACACTGTAGGGATCTTGGAAATGCTCAAGATCCATTCTCATGGACTGAGAGTTATAAGTGCCCGAGCCTTTCCAGGGTGCAACTGGCCATTGCTGGACCACCAAAGTCCTATATGTTCTAAACAAGTCTGGAAATTCTCTCTATCCTTTAAAGAATGCTGTCAAATAATATTTAATAAAAAGAGATATTAAAAATATATAAGATCTTCACAAATCAATTACAAAACACCCTAATTTAAAAGATGCACATAAGTAAACAAAGAATTTTCAAAGGCACACACAAATGTTTAATAGATCAAAACCCTGTGGAGGCAAACAAATCAAAGTATAAGGATATACATGGCCTTACTCAAGTCGAACCATCTACTAGACAGTAGTCAACATATTCTAGATGGTTAAGAGACTTCAAAAAGTATATAACTAGATACTCATCCCTGAAAAATAAATTTGTTTATACCCTTTTCATTTATGTACCATTTATCTGAGATAATAGTATTATAGCAAAAAATTCTTTTTCCCTCAGTTTGAAAATTTATTTATGATTATTATTTGGCTCTATAGTTTTCAGGGACAGTCGTAAAGCAGTATATTTTGATGAGTGGCAGAAAATTCACTCCATTCCATTATTAGAAAAGGAAGGGCTATCTTCTACAAGAACATATTTTCAGTAATGAAAGGACATCTTACTACATCATACCTCTTGAAGGCTCTGCCATCAGCAATGGGATCACATGTAGAAGACTAAGACATCACCCTATGAACCTACTAGAAACACCTAGGCAAACCACAGAAAAAAGGCTTCTACACTGAATTAATGCTAAACCCTCACATCTTAATAATTGAGGTTGCACTAATTATACAGGAAATCTTTACACAAAAAGTAAAACTGAAAACAAACCTTGAAAATAAGTAGAAATGCATTGGGCTACAAGACTATTGTCTTAAAATTCCAAAGTGGTATAATTTGACTTATATCTAGACAAAAGTATTCAAAGATGATCTCACTTTGAAAAAGAAAACAGTTTTAAATAAAAGCCATGAGGTTACATAAATGATGTAGCTTGAAACAGACTTGAGGTAGAAACATAGAAATAATTTGAAATTAGAAGTTATTGTAGATGATAACATTCTCTTTAATGTACACCTCAAGACAAACTCTGAGACTCTAAGTCCCAAGCCAAACTTTCACTATAATAAGAAACAATAATACGTCACGCTTTGAAAGAAACCTTATTACCTTTTCAAGGCCTCTGTTAGAAGTTCAATATGTCCAGAATGCCCAAAGCATCTCATCTTGAACAAAACTCATTGAATGAAGTTCTAGATGTCAGTGTGCAGCACTTCAGAGCCTGAAAAAAAAAAATCATGTGCTAGGGTTTCTACAAAATCTTCTGAGGAACTAAAAATAAATAAATAAATAAATAAATAAATAAATAAATAAATAAATAAATAAATAAATAACAAAACACACTGGTCATGTACAGTCTAAAGTTAGGTCCTAGCATTCATCTCCCATGGTATGTCAGTTTTCAGTGGAGAGCAATGAGAGTGTGAAGTCTATTCCAATTCTTGGTTGTCAAGTTGACTGCATCTTCCATGAACAACAATCCAGAAACGGAGGGAACACCTAGGATCTGAATCTTGAAGCAGGAAGATAACATAACATGCCTTTGATCCAGACCTTGAGGCAGAAAGATACTCCTTTAATGTGTGCCACAGCTTGTGCTGGATAAGAACAATGGATGGAGGATGGATTTATTCATTCTGCTTGCTCTCACCTTGCTAGTATATCCATTCCTTCATTGGCACTGGATCCTTCCTACTTCTTTGGGATTGCAACATATACAGAAGACCAGCTGAGACACCCAGACTCGTGGGACTGAGCAACTGCTAGACTTTTGGACTTTCCATTAACACTTAGCCATTTATAAATTAATTGAATTGCAGTCTATGAGTCATTCCAATTCTATATATTTATTCTTTGTGGGTGTATGTGCATCTGTCTGTGTCTCTGTGTGAATTTGAAATGCAATGTAAAAGAAGAATTATAGAAAAATAAGTGTTGTGAGTTTTTTCCCCAGAGGTTGAAGAATGGCCCAGATTCAGTATCAGATAAGCACAGAACAAAATATATGTATTTTCCTGGATCCAATTTTTTATCTACCTACTTTTTCTCTGGAAATCTACTCTAGCTATCCTATATTTTCCTATTCATTCTATAAACTTCAAAAGGAATTTTCTACATTTCTAATCTATTTCTATCTTAGGTGCAAACTGATGGCTAATTTTAGTCAATGAAATTGATCGTTAGTCTGTTTGCATGTTATGCTTCTCCAACCCATTTGCCACATAGTGTCCTTGTTTTAAGGAAACAAAATTAAACTTTTATGGAAGAATATAATAAAAAATTAAAAATAAACAAATGAAGAGATTTTCTGTGATTGGATAGGAAGAGTTAACAGAGTTTTGTTGTTTTGTTTTAAATAATAAATTAAAATTTATTTTAGTTTTTCTAATAAATAAGTATATTCTATTTGCTATTATTAAAAGATGCATCAGATACTTATATCTATGTTTAAAACTAAAATAATCACTTTTTCTATAAGTATTTCATGACATCATAGTCTGAATACCGAAACTTTATAACATTTACTAAACAAGAGAATGATGGCCTTTCATCAACAAATAATGCTAAAATTTTGAAAGTACAATTAATTAAAATACATGCACAAAACCAGGTACCTATCCTCCAAAACCTACAACTCTGTGTATCACATTCTAATGCTATGGAATGTACCTCCACTAAAGTATTTTAATGGTATAGAAGTCAACCATAGTTTGGATGTTTTTTAAAGGAAATGAACATTTGAGCTATGACATTTTTGACACTTAAAGAAAACTGTGTGATAGTAAATACGTGGTTATGTTCATCCTTTGTAGTTTATTATCTTAAAGTCTTAATCCTGTTATCATGGATTATGGACTCTATTCAACAAAATAGTGTCAATGTTACTATTTTAATGTATTGATCATTCTTAAATTTATATATTGGGGCATAAACACCATGGTGATATTACTGAGACAGACATAGGGTTCTCAGAGTAGGGTCATGATGCATGTATTAGTGCTCTACCAAGGAGCACTCTGTTCCTTTAAAAACTGGAGGGCATTTTTCCCCTTGGAACACACAACAACAATAATTCATCTTCAATGAAGAGACTGGGACCTAACTGGACCCACAATTTGTCATTCTTTATTACTCATGGGAGAAGGAAACTCCTAATAAATCTAGTCAGTTTCAGGAACTTCCTTAAGCGCTAGTATGCCTGGATTTATTTATTCAATTTTTAAAGACTTTTTTTTCTTTTATGTGTCTGAGTGTTTTGCATGCATGTGCAACTATGTGCTTGGTGTTTGGTGTTTGAAGAGGTGGTAAGCTTCTTTGTGGGAGCTAGGAAGTGAACCTCTGTTATTAACATCAACAAGTGTCCTTAAACACTGGGCCAACTCTCTAGCCCATAAGGCATTTTCTTAATTAGTGATTGATGTAGGAGGTTCCGGGCCATTGTAACAATTCTGGACCAATTGGCCAAGGGTATATAAGAAAGCAGGCTGGGAAAGCCATAAAGAACAACCTAGCAAGCAGCATTTCCTCACATCTACTGCTTTAGTTCTTCCCCCAGGTTCCTGCCTGATTTCTCTCCGTCGTGGGCTGCTAACCTGAAAGTATAAAAGGAAATAAATCCCCTTCCCCCCAAGTTAGTTGTATTCAGTATTTTATTACATTAACAGAAGCCAAACTTGGATACTTTGGTAATGTCTTGGAAAGGGTTTCTGCTGAATTTAAATACCATCATGAATAGGTTCCTATTTTTTGTTGATATTGTCAGGCCAGAGGTGAGACTACATAGCTGTGATCAGCACTAAAGAGGCTAGAGCAGAACGATACTGAGTTTCAGGCAAGTTTGAACTACATAATAATATTGTAATTCAGAAATAAATAAGGAGATACATAACCCTTTTCTTAAAATCTATCTCTATAATAATCCAATGAATTTTAAAATATAAATAAGATGTAGAAAGCTATCTCTTTAGCCTCAAAAATGTTTTTTATAAGTAGACCCTAAAAGTATTTTTGAGTAAGTGGCTTTTGTGAATTAATATTAAAATCACTATCTCTTTCCTCTCCATCATCGTGAATATTCAGACACTTAACTAACATGCTTCCCATGTTATACCTTCTTTTTGCAGATGTGCTGGGTCTAATGAATTGTTTCTAACAACTCAAAATAGTACAGCCAAATTAATGATGGTGTATACATGATTAAAATATAAAAGATCCCCCACACACACAAACACACATCACACACACATACACCACATTTTGATAAAGCTGGTTGTTGTGTGCTGAGATTCTCTACAGAGAAAGCCACAAGGCAAGGAATTAAGGGTGATTTTCAACCAACAGTTAGTGATATACCGGGGATCTCAGCTCATTTTTCCAAAAAGAACTGAAGCTTACCACCCACCTCTGCATGAGTTTGGAAACAGATCCTGTCTCAAGCTTATACTGAGTGGAAATAGGATACAGCCAACACTTTGATTAAATACTTGTAAGAAGAGACTCCAACCGCAGCCAAACTCAGCTGCTACATTACAGAAGTGGAGACAGTTAAGCATGCCTTTTTTTTTTTTTTGAAACTGCTTGCTAAGATTTGGGGACAATCTGCTATACCTGAGGCGAGCCACAGAGAACGCTGTTGTTCTAAACATCAAATCAGGGATGGAAAAGCATGAGTACAATGCATGACTTCAAGGTAAAGTTCGTTATGTCTCCTGTTTATCCCTTCTAATGTAATGAGTCCACAGGCATTCAACTGCAGACATTAAGCTAAGTACTCCAGTTTTGTCTGGCATAATTCACTGGAAGTAGTACGATGAAAATTGTTCATAAGTAAAATATTCTTTTTTTGTCATGCCTGTTTATAAAATTAATTGTTGTTCAAACATTTTCTTTGTCCTCTCCAATTTTATGATAGATTTATGTATGTCTCTCCTCATACATGATAGAGAAGCAAGAGGGATGAAGCACGTTGTTGGATGTAGGGACTTACAACTTGCCTTATAACTTCCCAGTATCACAAACTGGTCCATTTCTATGAAAGCTATAGAATTTCCCTCTAAGGCCAATGCCTTAATAACCTAATCATTTTCTAGTAGACTCCACCTCTTAAGCATGTAACCAATAAAACTAGAGAGAGTAAGCTTCTGGCAGGTGGATCTTGGAGGACTCACAAAAGTTACAGGTGAACCATAATAAAAGAGATATTTGTCATATTTTACTAAAATATGTTAGCTTTTCCACTTCTATCTGTACCGTGATCAGGCTATTAGGGCTGCCACAACTAAATTCCACAGACTGAGGGTTTGTGTAGTAGAAATTTAAATGCTTACACTTATGGAAGCTGGGTGTTTGGCTGCCTAAGAGACACTTGCTTTGTTTGCAGACAACTTTCTTCATGTTTTCACATGAAAGAAGAATGGTATCCCTTCTGGGTTTTAACCTTCAATTTCCTATCCGCATGAGGATGTTCACTGCATTGGGTATGGGCTCACACTGAAGACTCCTTCTGCCATAATTACTTCTTATGTAGCTAGATTCTGAAGTACTAAGGATTCTGATGCCAGTAGACACATTTTGGGGGACACAGGTAAGTCCATCATGGTGACCAACCCTTCCATGCTAGTAAAACGGAGAACACAGACACTAGCTTCTACCTCACAGTGAGTGAAAGCAGACAGCCACTCTTGCAACAGCATATTGGCAGAAATGGGACTTTTTAAAATCTCTAGTTGCAGGACATAGAAGTAATCTGAACACAGCTGGACAATGGAGGGTCCATATCAGACACAGGACATGAAAATAAAAGAAAAATCACATTGGTTTGAATTTCAGATACCAGTCTTTTGTTACCAATCTTCTTTCAGTTGTACATCTGAGTTGAACTAGAACTCTCTTACTTTGACACTAATTGACCTGCAATTTTTTACCATACTGCAGGAAAGTCAGTTGCCTGTTTATTCTTCACATGCTTCTACGATTGTTGTCCTCTGGTGATATGATTTCTATGCCCTGAAACAAAATAGCAACGGTTGCACCATGCTCCACACAAATCTTGCATTTCCTCAGATACTTAAGTCATTTGGACTTCCATCTGCATTTCCTAATTGCTGAAAACATACACATTTTCCCCCACAATCTATTTTACTGAAGAGGCAAAACCTGCTTAGAGGGAGCAACACTCTTCCCACCACTAGGTATGAATCCAGAATTTGAAGAGGTTAATTTACAAAAAAAATAAATAAATAAATCTTGCAACATTCTTCTCTGAATGACCTTCAGGTGAATTCAAGGAGTATTTATGTCTGCCCGATGGGCAGTAAAGCCACAGAGACTCCAATCGATCCCTCTAGTTAAAGTATCCTGAAGAAGCTGTCTCACATCAGCAACAAATCTCAGCCCCAACCAAGGCCATGCAATTAGTGTCTGGACACAAAATATGCTAATTTTTAAAAAGTATTACTACAGCAATTTTTCCAACCAAATCCCAAAAAAAGAAGAGGCAGTTTTCCCTTATAAAAACAACTCCTTTCCCCTTTGCAAAACAAAGATATAGATTCTGGGCACTTGCTTCCAAACAATTTTACTTGCACCATCTCAGCTACAAGAAAGTGTGCTACAGAATCACAGGAAGCAGGCACAAATTCAGTCTGCCTTGGGCATGCTGGCATGAGATTCATAGCTTTTAAAGTTTAGGACTTGTCAAGAAAAATTGAAGTTGGTGGGTAAGCTGAGCTCTTTAGATTAGAATCTCCCTTTTGCTTGGATCCAAGTAACAGGATATGATCAAAACAGAGGCAGTGCTGATTCCAAGGACAAAGTGTCATTTGGAGTAAGTAGTTGGAAATGAACTTCCTAGACCTGTTTGTTCAAAAGTAGAAATGCAGACAAACTGTAGACTGCAGAGTGGCAGCCTTCCCCTGTTACTTTTCAGTGAGATGATTCAGGAATGGGGAGGCAAACACAGACTTTCACCAAAAGCCACAAACCTGTTAGTGTGTCTAATAATGTCATAAAAATGATTTGCAAATATCTATAGCTATCTACATATATATATATATTTTTTCAAGTATTTTATATTAATTGTAATTTATCACAGCATCTATCAGTGGCACGTTAGACATAAATAGACAAGGTCTTTGGCCAAAGATGCTTTTCACCATTCTACAAGGTGCTACTGCCAAGCCTGGCTTTGCTTCGTCTTACTTTCCAGAGAAGCATGGAGCAGAAGTTGAGAAATATACTTTCTTTCTGGTAATTTTTGCCCTTTCTTTGCTGTGGATGTATTTTTATGCTTATTATTGAAGCAATTACCAACTCAAGGTCTTTTATCTTCACAATTCAAATGTTTTCATGCCTAGTTTGATTTTTTTCATTAATTTATGGATCTTTAGGCTTGTGGCTCTTCCTGGATTTCTTACCAGCTGACAATGACAATGTGGTGGTGTGAATGAAAATGGCCCAGAGGTCCATAGGGGGAGGCGCTATTAAGAGGTGTGGCTTAGTCGGAGTAGGTATGGCTTTGTTGGAGGAACTATGTCCCTGTGGGGTGGAGTCTCAGGTCTCACAGTTCACTATCTTCTGTCTGTGAATCACAGTATGGAACTCTCAGCTCCTTCTCCAGCACCGTGTCTGCCTGCATGCTGCCATGCTTCTCACCATGATGATAATGGACTGAACCTCTGAACTGTAAGCCAGCCCCAATTAATTGTCTTTCTTTTTAAGAATTGTCATGGTCTTGGTGTCTCTTCACAGCAAAAAAAAACCCCTAATGAAAACAGGAAGTAACTGATGATATATCACCCAGACAAAATTCAAGCTGGCCCCACACCACTCTTGATTAAACCTTTGCTTCACTGTGTGCACACTGAGTCACATCAGGTGGTAAGGTCAGGTGAAGTGGAAGTCCATTAGACAAGGTCCTTAGACTTAGCAACTGTGCTTGAAAGTAAGCATCAATGACACCAAGACCATGTGGAGCAACCAAGATGCAGCCTTGGCAACCACTCTACCCAAGAAAGCAATAGGACTACATATGGTAATTGACAATCTTCTATGTCTATGACTATTTCAACAAGTTAATTAGTTTTTGATAAGAAAAAGTAAATTAAGAACTCTTATTTCTGACAACGTGATAGAGAACAGCTAAAGCTGCTAAATTTTAAAGCCAGTGATTGAAGAACAAAGCTTCAGTAGGAGCTGGAAGTTGCAGCATTCACTGCCTTTGAGCCCCCCTCCTCCCAGGAGGCAGCAGGAAAGACTCAGAATCCAGGAGACTGTGAGACGCCAGGATTTCCCAAGTGGACCATTGGACTTATGTGAAATAGAAAATAAAATGCTTCTAAAATATGTGCATGGGAGAGACAAAGATGGAAAGTAAAGTTTGCATAACAAACTCTTAAACAAGATGCAAATTTAACTGCACCAAAATCAAGAACTTCTATTTAAAAGAAAAATATTATAAAGACAAGATAAAGATAAAGATTCTGGTATAAATTGGGGGAGGCCAACAGTGCACATAATAGGAAAAGAATGCATGCTAAGGATATAAAAATAATAATATAACCCAATATAATTTGTAAAGTATTGTATAATTATCAAAATATTATCCTTGCAATTTTATGAGGTCCCATTTGTCAATTCTTGAACTTAGAGCATACGCTATTGTTAATCTGTTCAGAAACCTTCCCCCTGTACCGATGTCCTCAAGGGTCTTCCCCAGTTTCTTTTCTATTAGTTTCAGAGTGGCTGGCTTTATGTGGAGGTCCTTGATCCATTTGGAGTTGAGCTTAGTACAAAGAGACAAGGATGGATCAATTCACATTCTTCTGCATGCTGACCTCCAGTTGAACCAGCACCATTGGTTAAAAAGGCTATCTTTTTTCCACTGGATGCTTTCAGCCTCTTTGTCGAGGATCAAGTGGCCATAGGTGTGTGGGTTCATTTCTGGATCTTCAATCCTGTTCCATTGATCTGCCTGCCTGTCACTGTACCAATACCATGCAGTTTTTAACACTATTGCTCTGTAGTATTGCTTGAAGTCAGGGATACTGATACCCCCCAGGATTTCTTTTATTGACAAAACGGCAACCAACAAATTGGGAAAAGATCTTCACCAACCCTACATCAGATAGAGGGCTAATATCCAATATATATAAAGAACTCAAGAAGTTAGACTCCAGAAAACTGAACAACCCTATTAAAAAATGCAGTACAGAATTAAACAAAGAATTCTCACCTGCAGAATTTTGGATGCCTGAGAAGCATGTTAAAAAATGCTCAACTTCATTAATCATTAGGGAAATGCAAATCAAACAACCCTGAGATTTCACCTTACACCAGTCAGAATGGCTAAGATTAAAAATTCAGGAGACAGCAGATGTTGGTGAGAATGTGGAGAAAGAGGAACACTCCTCTACAGCTGGTGGGGTTGCAAATTGGTACAACCACTCTGAAAATCAGTCTGGCGGTTCCTCTGAAAACTGGGCACCTCACTTCCAGAAGATCCTGCTATACCACTCCTGGGCATATACCCAGAAGATCCCCAGCATGTAATAAGAATACATGTTCCACTATGTTCATAGCAGCCCTATTTATAATTGCCAGAAGCTGGAAAGAAACCAGATATCCCTCAACAGAAGAGTGGATGCAAAAAATGTGGTATATCTACACAATGGAGTACTATTCAGCCATTAGAAACAATGAATTCATGAAATTCTTAGGCAAATGGATGGAGCTGGAGAACATCATACTAAGTGAGGTAACCTAGACTCAAAAGATAAATCATGGTATGTACTCACTAATAAGTGGGTGTTAACCTAGAAAACTGGAATACCCAAAACATAATCCACACATCAAATGAGGTACAAGAAGAAAGGAGGAGTAGCCCCTTGTTCTGGAAAGACTCAGTGAAGCAGTATAGGTCAAAACCAGAACAGGGAAGTGGGAAGGGTTGGGTGGGAAAACAGGGGGAGGGAAGGGGACTGATGGGACTTTCGGGGAGTGGGGGTCTAGAAAAGGGGAAATCATTTGAAATGTAAATAAAAATATATCGAATAAAAATATATAATCCTGCAATTAATTGGGGCTGGCTTACAGTTCAGAAGTGGAGCCCATTAACATCATGGTAGAAAGCATGGCAGCACACAGACAAACATGATGCTGGAGAAGGAGCTGGGAGATCTATATTATGATTTACAGGCAGCAGGAACTGAAGTTATTTATTTTTTCAGTGTGTATAGTGAATGTACATGAGTGTCTGTGGGGATGGAGTGGGGAGTGGTATTTGTATAAGAGTATTTACCCATAAACTTGTATTTAAAAAAGAAAACCCATCATGTTGGGATTCTTCTTCCTTTACTCTCTACCTTGCTGACTCAAGAAAAGTTTGTCATTGGACTGCAAGCTCAGCATTCCATTTAGGCTAATAGCCAGAGTGCTCTGTGATCTACACTTACTGTCTGCCAATTGATGAGGTTAAAGGCATGAGCAGTCATTAATGAATGTTAATGGGTGTTCGGGGTTAGAAATAATGTCCTCACTGCATGCTTTTAATCCCAGCACTTGGGAGGCATAGGCAGGCAGATTTCTGAGTTTGAGGCCAGCCTGGTATACAGAGTGAGTTCCAAGACAGTCAGGGCTACACAGACAAACATTGTCTTGAAAAAACAAAACAAACAAAACAAAACAAAACAAAACAAAACAAAAAAGAATGTCCTCAAGTTTGCAGCATAAGTGCTTTTACTGTACAAGCTATTTAAACTCCCTTTGCCTAAGCTTTGTTATTCAAGATACCTAAAACTTTTTTTGACTATTTTAGACTTTCTTTAGCCATATTATTTGAAAAAAAAAAAGCACAATGATGTTCAGGTACCATCATATAGGTCTAAGACTTGAAATAATCTAGCCCTCTATCGACAAGACAGAAGGTAAATGATATATGGCACCATTGATATGGAGCTAGCAAAAGGCAGTGTAGCTTCCTTAAGTACTTCTTCCATGGGCATCTACTAAAAGCACAACGCTGAATGAAAGAAACATAATAGATTAGTAAGTGTAGAGGTTTGAATGAGATTGGCTTCCATAGCCTCAGGAATTTGAATGCTTGGTCAATAGGGAGTGACAATATTAGGAGGTGTGCCCTTATTGGAGTAGGTGTGTCCTTTTGGGGTAGGAAGCCCCCCCCTCTCTCTCTCTGTGTGTGTGTGTGTGTGTGTGTGTGTGTCTCTCTCTCTCTCTCTCTTCCTCCCTCCCCTACCTTCCTACCTTCCCCCCCCCCACTCTTTCTCTCGCCTGGGGATCCAAATGTAGAAATCTCAGCCACCTCTCTAACATCACGTCTCATGCTTCACTATGTGAGTCTATGCTCCCTGCTATGATGACAATGAATTAAAGCTTTGAAGTTGTAGGCCAGCCCCAATTAAATAAGGCTTTTCTTTATAAGAGTCATTATCATTATGGTGTCTCTAAACAGCCATAAAACACTGATTAAGACAGTAAGTATAGTTCCATTTTGTAAAGTGTACAATGTATGAAATTTAACCAGGTAGTGTTGAGGTAGCATCTTGTACTATGAAGAAAAGTAAAAGAATGATAGAAACAAGTCAAGGACTTCAGAAACTAGGAGTATAGATGGTATTAAAAGGAAGCAAACAGAAATATAGGTGAAAGATTCCTTATAGATGAATGATAGATACTCAGACAGATGACACCCAATAAACCATTGACTTGCTTGCAAGGTGAACAAAAATTCATAGTTCTGCCTGGGGGTGTGGGGGATGGAATGCCTGCTTTATCTTGCAAAACAGCACCAAGGTAGTAAGTGCTAAGGCATGTTGTATAATTATAATCTCTTCACAGGAGGATAATGAAAATGTTTGAAGAGTTTTATAATTAAATAAATTAAGCCAATCATATTTGCATGCAAATCAGCAAAAGCCATTTCTTAGAAGTTACTAATTTTCCAATTTGATGATATCTTAGTTGGTGATAATTCTATACTGAACTGCTTTTTAGACAAGTTTCGTTAATTACCTTTCCATGTACTTAAATTCTCCATTGCATGTTATGGGAAAATAAAAGGCAGACAGTTTGAATAGGAGAAAAAGTGGATTAATGAGGCTCATTTTAATAAGAAAAACTACTCTAAATAGATTTGGCACTGCAAAAAATGTCAACAATAGTACTGGATTCTTTTACTGGAAATATCTTAGTATAAAACAATAATTTTAAAAGCTTTTCTCATTGGAATTTTTCATGTGTGTGTGTTTGTATATGTGTTATATATATGGTACCTGAATATGTGTGGGCATGTGCACTCTGTGTGCACTATATACGCTGCAGAAATCAGAGGAGTTGATGGGCTGTCTTTCTCGATCCTTCTCCTCCTTATGCACGTGATCAACAGTCTCTCCATGATACTAGAACAGTTGATCAACAAGCCCCAATGATTTCCCCACCCGCCCACCTCCATGCCTCACACTGCTTCAGTTATAGATCTTTACATGTACAAGTTTTCCCGTAAGTGGGGCAAAAGCAATCTCCAGTCCAAATGCATGTGCTCCAAACACTCTTACCTGTACTAGCCATCACCTCAGCCCTCATTTTGATTTTTGGCAGTGGATGCATATGGTGACTTTTATTATTCCCAACATTAGCATAGGATAGATCGATATAATGAGTATTTTCACATATACATGTAAAACATTGTATATAGTATATATGTCATTAAAGGGTACACTGTCAAGAATTCTGAAAGGAGACATTAAGATAAAGAATATATATAATTTAAAGTGATTTACAGATTTCCACACAGTTAAACTTAGAGGAATTTTTTGTTGTTGCTTTGATTTAGCTTGCCCTTTTTTTTCTCCAGGATTTTTGATGTTCTTGTTATTCTTCGTTGCTATTCATTTGTTTTTTGCTGTTGTATTCAAGATTGATTTTCACCTGAATTTTCTGTTTGTTTGCTTTTGTTTTATTTTGTTTTTGAAATACAATCTCACTATGCAGTTCTGACTGGCCTGGAACTCACTGGGCAGGCCAGACTGGCCTTGAACTCTTAGAGATCCACCGGCCTTTACCTCATGGGTAATGGGATCAAAGGTCTCTCTCTCTCTGTGTGTCTCTCTTTCTCTCTCTCTTTCTTTCTCTCCCACCCCCCGCCCCCTGCCTTGTAGCACATACTGGCATTGGACTCTTCGATCGAAGCTGACTATGACCCTGAAATCCTGATTGTTCTGCCTATAGCTCTCATGTACAGGAGTGATTACTCATGTACAACAGCTTCCAGGCTTGCCTTCACTATAGTAGGTAGTAGTCTTGGATATTGTCATAGGGTAAATACCTGAAGTAGTACCCAATTAAATACTTAAGACGATGGTGGAGGCAATGAGTTCCTCCCTACCCACCCCAATATTTTGAGTTCTCAAATGAAAGACACACACAAATATATACATACATACATACATACATACATACACACACACACACACACACACACACACACACAGCCTCATATTTTGATATGCCTAAAACAGCCCAATGGCTGGGCTCCATGTGGCTAATCCATCTACTTCCCATATTCCCAAATTATTACTAATATATTCCATCTTTGCTCCTCACTCCTAATAGTGGTTATGCTCTCTGTCCTACACCTTCTTAAGGTGGCATCTCCTCTCTTCTTCTCCCAGCACAGCAGATCTCCTCCTTTTCACTTGGTCCCTCCCTGGGAATCCTAAAAGTCCCTGCCTCATTAATATAGTTAAATGGCCATCTTGCCAAAGGCAATCTACAGATTCAACGCAATCCCCATCAAAATCCCAACTCAGTTCTTCATAGAGTTAGAAAGAGCAATTCTCAAATTCATCTGGAATAACAAAAAAAACCCAGGATAGCTAAAACTATTCTCAACAGTAAAAGACCTTGTAGGGGAATCAGTATCCCAGACCTCAAACATTCCTACAGAGCAATAGTGATAAAAACCTGCATAGTGTTGGTACAATGTCAGGCAAGTGGATCAATGGAATAGGATTGAAGACCCAGAAATGAACCCACACACCTATGGTCACTTGATCTTCCACAAAGGAGCTGAAAACACCCAGTGAAAAAAAAGATAGCCTTTTCAACAAATGGTGCTGGTTCAATTGGAGGTCAGCATGCAGAAGAACGCAAATTGATCCATTCTTATCTCCTTGTACTAAGCTCAACTCCAAGTGGATCAAGAACCTCCACATAAAACCTGACACACTGAAACTAATAGAAAAGAAACTGGGAAAGACCCTTGAGGACATGGGCACAGGGGAAAAGTTCCTGAGTAGAACACCAATAGCTTATGCTCTAAGATCAAGAATTGACAAATGGGACCTCATAAAATTACAAACTTTCTTTAAGGCAAAGGACACTGTCAAAAGGACAAAACTTCAAGCAACAGATTGGGAAAGGATCTTCACCAACCCTAAGTCTGACAGAGGGCTAATATCTAATATATACAAAGAAGTCCAGAAGGTAGACCCCAGAGAACCAAATAACCCTATTAAAAACTGGGGTACAGAGCTAAACAAAGAATTTTCACATGAAGAACTTCGGATGGCTGAGAAGCACCTTAAGAAATGTTCAACATCATTAATCATTACAGAAATGCAAATCAAAACAACCCTGAGATTTCACCTCACACCAGTCAGAATGGCTAAGGTTAAAAACTCAGGAGACAGCAGGTGTTGGCGAGGATGTGGAGAAAGAGGAACACTCCTCCACTGCTGGTGGGATTGCAAGATGGTGCAACCACTTTGGAAATCAGTCTTGCAGTTCCTCAGAAATCTGGGCATGACACTTCCGAAGGACCCTGCTATACCTCTCCTGGGCATATAGCCAGAGGATTCCCCAGCATGCAATAAAGACACATGCTCAACTATGTTCATAGTAGCCTTATTTATAATAGCCAGAAGCTGGAAAGAACCCAGATGTCCCTCAGTGGAGGAATGGATACAAAAATATGGTATATTTACACAATGGAGTACTACTCAGCCATTAGAAACAATGAATTCATGAAATTCTTAGGCAAATGGATGGAGCTGGAGAACATCATACTAAGTGAGGTAAGCCAGTCTCAAAAGATCAATCATGGTATGCACTCACTGATAAATGGATATTAGCCTAGAAACTTGAAATACCCAAGATATAATCCACATATTATATGATGTCCAAGAAGAATGGAGGGGAGTGGCTGGTCCAGCTGAAGGGCCATCAGCAGTGGAACCAAGGCGACACAGGGTCCAGTTAGGCCCTGCGCCCATGACCATTGACCTTCACTGACCAGAAGGGCGGCAAGCAGCTGTGGTTGTGCAGCGCCTTTCGCTGCACGGAAGCCACTTCAGAACTCGGCCTCCCGCCAGTCAGGAGAGGCTCATCTCCATCTTGGTTTCGGACTACAGAGATCAGGCAGACTGAGGTACACAAACATAATCTGAGGCCAACACCGCGGGGGTCTGAGCCCGACGGGCGTTGGCCTGCACCCAGGCCCTGGGCTGTTCGGGGGGCCATCGGGGTGCCAACCCAGCCAGGAGGTTTTTTGCCCGGGCCTGCGCGCGTCTCCATTTTGCCTGCAGGACTACAGAGAGCTCTGGCGGGCAGACCCGTAACAGGCATAGGCTGAGGCTAACAAAGCGGGGGTCTAGGCCCCAAAAGGCACAGGACTGACCCCAAGAACTGGGCGGCTTGGTGGGCCATCTGTGAGTCAACCCGTCCAGGAGGTTGTTAGCACAGCAGACTCTCCCAGCACTTTCAGGGAGCACGGGCGCACATGCCCGCCATCCTGGTCACCTGGCGGACCCAATTAACAGTCATAGCCCTAGGGGAACTTGGCTCAGACCTTGGCCTCCCAGGCTTTTGCCTGGACTCAGGGCCTGGGCGGCCAGGCTAACCTTGTGTGCGCCAGCCCGGTTGGGGGATCGGCTGCCCAGCAGAGTGAGTGGAACACAGGGGAGGTCACAGCAGCATACACAGTTGGCACTCCCTGGGGGTGCACACTGGCTCCATCTGGTCCACAGACACAATCAGGGGCAAGGCCTCAGGCAGAAGCCCTCAGCTCAACTCTCTCAGCTTCCGGATCCAGATCAGCCTGGGGGCCGCACCACATCTCCAGGTCCTGCAAGAGGCTAGCGGGGCTTCTGGGCAGCCAGCTGGGAGAAGTCGGTGTGCTCCAGTGAATCCAGCGGGCCCCAGCGGGAGCCTTCGGGTGCCTGCTTCGGGATCTGATCAGCCTAGGCAGCAGCACCCTGTCTACAGGCAGTGCAGGGGGTAAGCTGTGCACCAGAGGCCACCTGGGAAGGGGCAGTTTGCACTGGTGAGTCCAGCACTGACAAGACCAAGTAACACCAGTGAGAACTAGATGGCAAAAGGCAAACACAGGAACATCACTAACAGAAATCAAGGCAATATGGCAACATCTGAACCCAATTCTCCTCTACCAGCATGTCCTGGATACCCCATCACACCAGTAAAACAAGATTTGGATTTAAAATCACTGGTCATGATGCTGGTACAGGAACACATGAAGGACATACTTAAAGAAATTCAGGAGAAAATGGATCAAAAGTGAGAAGCCCTTGCAAGGGAAACACAAAAATCATTGAAAGAAATCCAGGAGAATACAAAAGCCAACAAGGAGGAAACACCCAAAAAAAAATAACTTAAAGAAATACAGGAGAACTTTGGTCAACAGGCTGAGGTCATGAAAGAGGAAACACAAAAATCTCTTAAAGAATTACAGGAAAGCACAAACAAGCAAGTGAAGGAGCTAAGCAAAACCATCCAGGATCTAAAATCAGAAGTAGAAACAACTAAGAAAACTCAAAGGGAGACAACTTTGGAGATAGAAAGTCTTGGGAAGAAATCAGGGGACAGAGATGCAAACATCAACAACAGAATACAAGAGATAGAAGAAAGAATCTCAGATGCTGAAGATTCCATCGAAACCATGGATTCAACAGTTAAAGAAAATGCAAAATGCAAAAAGCTTGTAACCCAAAATATCCAGGAAATCCAGGACACAATGAGAAGACCAAACCTAAGGATTATAGGCATAGATGAGAGTGAAGATTTACAACTTAAAGGGCCAGCAAATATCTTCAATAAAATTATGGAAGAAAATTTCCGTAACCTAAAGAGACAGATGCCCATGAATATACAAGAAGCCTACAGAACTCCAAACAGACTGGACCAGAACAGAATTACTTCCCGTCACATAATAATCAAAACACCAAATGTTCTAAACAAAGAAAGAATATTAAAGGCAGTAAGAGAAAAAGGCCAAGTAACATATAAAGGAAGACCTATCAGAATCACAGCAGACTTTTCACCTGAGACTATGAAGGCTAGAAGGTCCTGGGCAGATCTCATGTAGACTCTAAGAGAACACAAATGCTAACCAAAACTACTATATCCAGCAAAACTCTCAATCACCATAGATGGAGAAACTAAGATATTTCATGACAAAACTAAGTTTACCCAATATCTATCCACAAACCCAGCCCTACAAAGGATAATAGGAGGACAACACCAATACAAGGAGGGAAACTTCACCCTGAAAAAAGCAAGATAGTAACCTTTCATCAAACCCAAAAGAAGTTAAGCAATCAAATTTAAAAAATAACGTCAAAAATGATAGGAAGTAAAAATCACTATTCCTTAATATCTCTTAACATCAATGGACTTAATGCCCCAATAAAAAGACACAGACTAACTGACTAGATACGTAAACAGGACCCTACATTTTGCTGCTTACATGAAACACACCTCAGGGACAAAGACAAACACTACCTTAGAGTAAAAGGCTGGAAGACAATTTTACAAGCAAGTATTCTCAGGAAACAAGCTGGAGTAGCCATTTTAATATCAGATAAAATTGACTTTCAACCCAAAGTCATCAAAAGAGACTCTGAGGGACACTTCTTGCTGGTCAAAGGAAAAATACAAGAAGAACTCTCAATCCTGAACATCTATGCTCCAAATGCAAGGGCACCCTCTTTCGTAAGAGAAATTTTATTAAAACTCAAAGCACACATTCCACCTAACACAATAATTGTGGGTGACTTCAACACTGCACTTTCCTCATTGGACCGATCAGGAAAACAGAAACTAAACAGGGACACAATGAAACTAATTGAAGCTTTGGACCAATTAGATTTAACAGATATATATAGAACATTCTATCCTAAAACAAAAGAATATACCTTTTTCTCAGCACCTCATGGTACCTTCTCCAAAATCGACCATATAATTGGTCACAAGACAGACCTCAACAAATATAAGAAGATCGAACTAATCCCATGCCTCCTATCTGATCACTATGGAGTAAAAGTGGTCTTCAATAGCAACAGAAACAACAGAAAACCCACATACACGGGGAAACTGAACAATACTCTACTCAATGATACCTTGGTCAAGGAAGAAATAAAGAAAGAAATTAAAGACCTTTTAGAACACAATGAAAATGAAAACACAACATACCCAAATCTATGGGACACAATGAAAGCAGTGCTAAGAGGAAAACTCATAGCCCTGAGTGCCTCCAAAAAGATAATGGAGAGAGCATACATTACCAGCTTAATGACACACCTGAAAGCCCTGGAACAAAAAGAAACTAATTCACCCAGGAGGAGTAGAAGGCAGGAAATCATCAAACTCAGGGCTGAAATCGATCAAGTAGAAACAAAGAGAACCATACAAAAAATCAACAAAACCAGGAGCTGGTTCTTTGAGAAAATCAACAAGATAGATAAACCCTTAGCCAGACTGACCAAAGGGCACAGAGAAAGTATCCAAATTAACAAACTTAGAAATGAAAAGGGAGATATAACAACGGAAACTGAGGAAATCCAAAAAATCATCAGATCCTACTACAAGAGCCTGTTCTCAACACAACTGGAGAATCTGGAGGAAATGGACAATTTCCTTGACAGATACCAAATACCAAAATTAAATAAGGACCAAGTAGACCATCTAAACAGTCGTATAATGCCTAAAGAAATAGAAGGAGTCATAGGAAGTCTTCCAATCAAAAAAAGCACAGGACCAGATGGTTTCAGTGCAGAATTCTATCAGACTTTCAAAGAAGAGTTAACACCAATACTCTTCAAACTATTCCACAAAATAGAAACAGAATAAGCACTACCCAATTCCTTCTAGGAAGCCACAATTACGCTGATTCCAAAGCCACACAAAGATCCAACAAAGAAAGAGAACTTCAGACCAATTTCCCTTATGAACATCGATGCAAAAATACTCAATAAAATTCTTGCCAACCGAATCCAAGAACACATCAAAACGATCATCCACCATGATCAAGTAGGCTTTATCCCGGGAATGCTGGGTTGGTTCAATATACGGAAATCCATCAATACAATCCACTACATAAACAAACTCAAAGAACAAAACCACATGGTCATTTCATTGGATGCTGAAAAAGCATTTGACAAAATTCAGCATCCCTTCATGCTTAAAGTCTTGGAGAGAACAGGAATTCAAGGCCCATACCTAAACATAATAAAAGCAATATACAGCAAACCGGTAGCCTGCATTAAACTAAATGGAGAGAAACTTGAAGCAATCCCACTGAAATCAGGGACCAGACAAGGCTGCCCCCTTTCTCCTTATCTTTTCAATATTGTACTTGAGGTACTAGCTCGGGCAATTCGACAACATAAGGAGGTCAAAGGGATACAAATTGGAAAGGAAGAAGTCAAACTATCATTATTTGCAGATGACATGATAGTCTACCTAAGTGACCCAAAAAACTCCACTAGAGAGCTCCTACAGCTGATAAACAACTTCAGCAAAGTGGCAGGTTATAAAATCAACTCAAGCAAATCAGTGGCCTTCCTATACTCAGAGGATAAGCAGGCTGAGAAAGAAATTAGGGAAATGACCCCCTTCACAATAGCCACAAACAGTATAAAGTATCTTGTGGTGACTCTTACCAAACATGTGAAAGATCTGTATGACAAGAACTTCAAGACTCTGAAGAAGGAAATGGAAGAAGACCTCAAAAAACGGGAAAACTTCCCATGCTCATGGATTGGTAGAATCAATATAGTTAAAATGGCCATTTTGCCAAAAGTAATCTACAGATTCAATGCAATACCCATCAAAATCCCAACTCAATTCTTCACAGAGTTAGAAAGAGCAATTCTCAAATTCATCTGGAACAACAAAAAACCCAGGATAGCTAAAACTATTCTCAGCAACAAAAGAAAATCTGGGGGAATCAGTATCCCTGACCTCAAGCAATACTACAGAGCAATAGTGTTAAAAACTGCATGGTATTGGTACAGTGACAGGCAGGAGGATCAATGGAACAGGATTGAAGATCCAGAAATGAACCCACACAGCTATGGCCATTTGATCCTCGACAAAGAGGCTGAAAACATCCAATGGAAAAAAGATAGCCTTTTCAACAAATGGTGCTGGTTCAACTGGAGGTCAGCATGCAGAAGAATGCGAATTGATCCATCCTTGTCTCCTTGTACTAAGCTCAAATCCAAATGGATCAAGGACCTCCACATAAAGCCAGACACTCTGAAGCTAATAGAAAAGAAACTGGGGAAGACCCTTGAGGACATCGGTACAGGGAGAAAGTTTCTGAACAGAACACCAATAGTGTATGCTCTAAGAGCAAGAATTGACAAATGGGACCTCATAAAATTACAAAGTTTCTGTAAGGCAAAAGACACCATCAAGAGGACAAATCGGCAACCAACAAATTGGGAAAAGATCTTCATCAATCCTACATCAGATAGAGGGCTAATATCCAATATACATAAAGAACTTACGAAGTTAGACTCCAGAAAACCAAACAACCCTATTAAAAAATGGGGTAAAGAGTTAAACAGGGAATTCTCACCTGAAGAACTTCGCATGGCGGAGAAGCATCTTAAAAAATGCTCAACTTCATTAGTCATTAGGGAAATGGAAATCAAAACAACCCTGAGATTTCACTTTACACTAGTCAGAATGGCTAAGATTAAAAATTCAGGAGACAGCAGGTGTTGGAGAGGATGTGGAGAAAGAGGAACACTCCTCCACTGCTGGTGGGGTTGCAAATTGGTACAACCACTCTGGAAATCAGTCTGGCGGTTCCTCCGAAAACTGGGCACCTCACTTCCAGAAGATCCTGCTATACCACTCCTGGGCATATACCCAGAGGATTCCCCACCATGTAATAAGGATACATGCTCTACTATGTTCATAGCAGCCCTATTTATAATTGCCAGATGCTGGAAAGAACCCAGGTATCCCTCAACAGAAGAGTGGATGCAAAAAATGTGGTATATCTACACAATGGAGTACTATTCAGCCATTAGAAACAATGAATTCATGAAATTCTTAGGCAAATGGATGGAGCTAGAAAACATCATACTAAGTGAGGTAACCCAGACTCAAAAGGTGACTCATGGTATGCACTCACTAATAAGTGGATATTAACCTAGAAAACTGGAATACCCCAAACATAATCCATACATCAAATGAGGTACAAGAAGAAAGCAGGAGTGGCCCCTTGTTCTAGAAAGACTCAGTGAAGAAGTATAGGGCAAAACCAGAATGGGGAAGTGGGAAGGGGTGGGTGGGAGGACAGGGGGAGAAAAGGGGGCTTATGGGACTTTCGGGGAGTGGGGGGCTAGAAAAGGGGAAATCATTTGAAATGTAAATAAAAAATATATCGAATAAAAAAATGGGGTACAGAGTTAAACAAAGAATTCTCACCTGAAGAACTTAGGATGGCGGAGAAGCATCTTAAAAAATGCTCAACTTCATTAGTCATTAGGGAAATGGAAATCAAAACAACCCTGAGATTTCACTTTACACTAGTCAGAATGGCTAAGATTAAAAATTCAGGAGACAGCAGGTTTTGGAGAGGGTGTGGAGAAAGAGGAACACTCCTCCACTGCTGGTGGGGTTGCAAATTGGTACAACCACTCTGGAAATCAGTCTGGCGGTTCTTCCGAAAACTGGGCACCTCACTTCCAGAAGATCCTGCTATACCACTCCTGGGCATATACCCAGAGGATTCCCCACCATGTAATAAGGATACATGCTCTACTCTGTTCATAGCAGCCCTATTTATAATTGCCAGATGCTGGAAAGAACCCAGGTATCCCTCAACAGAAGAGTGGATGCAAAAAATGTGGTATATCTACACAATGGAGTACTATTCAGCCATTAGAAACAATGAATTCATGAAATTCTTAGGCAAATGGATGGAGCTAGAGAACATCATACTAAGTGAGGTAACCCAGACTCAAAAGGTGAATCATGGTATGCACTCACTAATAAGTGGATATTAACCTAGAAAACTGGAATACCCAAAACATAATCCACACATCAAATGAGGTACAAGAAGAAAGGAGGAGTGGCCCCTGGTTCTGGAAAGACTCAGTGAAACAGTATTCGGCAAAACCAGAACGGGGAAGTGGGAAGGGGTGGGTGGGAGGACAGGGGAAGAGAAGGGGGCTTATGGGACTTTCGGGGAGTGGGCGGGCTAGAAAAGGGGAAATCATTTGAAATGTAAATAAATTATATCGAATTAAAAAAAAAAAAAGAATGGAGGATTGGGCCCTACTTCTGGAAAGACTCAGTGCAGCAGTATAGGGGAATACCAGAACAGGGAAGTGGGAATGGGTGATTGGGGGAATGGGGGGAGGGAAGAGGGCTTATGGGACTTTTGGGGAGTGGGGAGCCTGAAAGGGGAAATCATTTTAAATGTAAATAAAAAAAATATATTGAATAAAAAAAAAGTGCCTTCCTCTGTCTTCTTTGACCAGCCACTGGTTGCTTGCAACTTTATTTACTAATCAGAACCAATTGGATGCAGAGTCCCTCAGTGTCTCAGATGCAAACATGTGGCTTCTTGTGCAAAGAATTTGGGGGACCCAAATTAACATAATATAAGTAGTATTAGACCAAACCTACTACAAATACCAGCTTGCACATTACTAATATAACAATCAAATTTTATCTTCCATGGATCCAAAATGATCCTGAAGATACACTGTCTTCATCTCAGGAGATTAATTACAAATTAAGAAAATCATAGATTCATTACTTCAGAAGATATAACTGAAATTAAATACTCAATTTTCTTATTTTAATATCAAATATGTTAAACTTCCAAGTAGGAAACTGGATATATTAAATATAAATACTATTTTATATTAAATACAAATACTTGAGAAAAAGCAGCTTAAAGAAGAATTAGTTTATTTTGTCTTAGAGTTTGAGGTAAGAGTTCATTCAGTTGACAAAGCCTGGGGGTGGGGAATTGAAGCGGCAGCTAACAGTGTATCAATAGACAGCAATAAGAGATGAAACCTAGTGTTCATTTCAAGTGTTTCTTTCAACTAGTACAGAACTCCAACCTAATGACTGGTGACAGACATAGCTAGAGCAAGTTTTCCAAACTGATCTAAGCCAATCTTTAATTTCTCTTACAGACATGTTCACAGACTCATCTCCTAGGTGAATCTGGATTCTGACAAGTTAACACTAAACATCACAATACCATCTCTCATCATCTTCATACCCAAACATATCACTTTATACCATAATTCCTTGTCACTATACACATACGGTCATCTCATAATGAAAACTACGTTCAGTCATTCTCTAAAAGGCCCCATAGTATTTAACAGTCCAACATGCTCACAAGTTCAAAGCCTCTTCTTAGACCAAAGGCAATCTCTTCATTGTTTTATTCTGGGAAATTAGAAAGAAGTTACTTCATTCCAATATACAATAGTACAGAGTAAACATTCTCATTCCAAAAATGAGGAATAGAGACATCAGAAAATGTTTAAACCAAAATAAGACCATAAAACAGGCAAAACAAATACTAAAGCCTTCTCTGTCTGGCATCTAAGGATACTGACATAATCATTTTGACTTTGCAAAATTGTCACATAATTTTACCCCTCCAATTCTGAGTCTGTAATATACAAAGCCTGTGTGTGTGTGTGTGTGTGTGTGTGTGTGTGTGTGTGTGTGTTGCCAATTCTATTCTCTGCCTATAATTTTTCTCAGTGTCTAGTCTACCATACCCAGAATCCTGTAAACTTCACTGTACGCCTTTGGTCACAGTTGCAGCAGTCTCTGTTTACCTTGGTAAACATTTCTCTGAGAAGTTTATTTTTCTTTCAGGTGAGAGAATGTTCAATAGATTAAGAAAAGAAGAAAATATAAAATTGTGTAAGCATTGGCCTTAAGAAAAAATGGTAAAGAGTTTGTAGTTGTTAAACAAGTTGCCTTGGGAAAGGAGAGAATATTCTCAGGAATCTTTGAAGTAGTGCAAGGTCTCAACAAGAAGGGCATGGAAGTTGAGTGCATCTTGGGATTATAAGTATGAACTTCCAGAGGCTAGCAGCAGATCCCAGAGGTGTGCTCTAGGAGAAGAGTGGCTATGTAATTCCTAGTGCATCAGATTGATTGTGAAGCCTGGCCCCTAAATGTGCACAACCAGAGAAAGTGGGCACACTACTGCATTTTGGAGGTAGGTGTGTGTTAATGGGACAGAGTTGATGTCTACAGCTTGTGGCTAGACCTTAGGAGATGAGAAGTAGTTCCAGATCTAAAAAGGTGGACCATGGAGATAGTGGTAAACCCCATGAGATAACAGGAATATCTGAGGGGGTCCAGGAGCCCCACATGAATAAACCCAGTGCAGAGCAGGGGAGGGCTACTGGGAAGTGCAAGAAGAAAGCAAACAATTATGATTATGGGTGAGGGCTGTTTTATATCTGGGGTTCTGTGGATAAACTGGGCAAGGCTTGTAGCTTATTAACATAAAGCTAGAATATTGTATCCAAGTTTTCTATACAGCACATGGAGGGGTGGTCTATCAGGGTCTGTCAGTCAGTATTACCAATGCTTTTCTAGGGCACTTGATAGGTAGATGAACATGAAGTAGTTGCATGGCATGATACCCTGGAATATATTAGAATAGACACACTTGAATATAATTTTCTGAGGCTCCATCTTTGTGTCCTTTTGTTGTAGCCTAGATACTGATCTTTACAAAATTTAAAATAATCAAACAACTGAGCTATATTTTGAAAATACATACTGTGTTATTCTCTGGAAATGTTACAAATGACACATGTAACAAAAACTAAGAGATTGAAATTATAGCACAGTTCATATCATCATCATGCTAGTACTAATACCAAATATACACATGGAAACAATCTTCATACAAGTGTTCATAAACTTGAACATGAAATATTCATCAAATTGAATATACCATCCAGGAAGTATGTGGGTATTTTCTTTTTTTTTTTTTTTTTTTTGCTTTTTTTTTTTATTCGATATAATTTATTTACATTTCAAATGATTTCCCCTTTTCTAGCCCCCCCCCCACTCCCCGAAAGTCCCGTAAGCCCCCTTCTCTTCCCCTGTCCTCCCTCCCACCCCTTCCCAGTTCCCCGTTCTGGTTTTGCCAAATACTGTTTCACCGAGTCTTTCCAGAACCAGGGACCACTCCTGCTTTCTTCTTGTATCTCATTTGATGTGTGGATTATGTTTTGGGTATTCCAGTTTTCTAGATTAATAACCACTTATTAGTGAGTGCATACCATGATTCACCTTTTGAGTCTGGGTTACCTCACTTAGTATGATGTTCTCTAGCTCCATCCATTTGCCTAAGAATTTCATGAATTCATTGTTTCTAATGGCTGAATAGTACTCCATTGTGTAGATATACCACATTTTTTGTATCCACTCTTCTGTTGAGGGATACCTGGGTTTTTTCCAGCATCTGGCAATTATAAATAGGGCTGCTATGAACATAGTAGAGCATGTATCCTTATTACATGGTGGGGAATCTCCTGGGTATATGCCCAGGAGTGGTATAGCAGGATCTTCTGGAAGTGAGGTGCCCAGTTTTCGGAGGAACCGCCAGACTGCTTTCCAGAGTGGTTGTACCAATTTGCAACCCCACCAGCAGTGGAGGAGTGTTCCTCTTTCTCCACACCCTCTCCAACACCTGCTGTCTCCTGAATTTTTAATCTTAGCCATTCTGACTGGTGTAAGATGAAATCTTAGGGTTGTTTTGATTTGCATTTCCCTAATGACTAATGAAGTTGAGCATTTTTTAAGATGCTTCTCCGCCATCCGAAGTTCTTCAGGTGAGAATTCTTTGTTTAACTCTGTACCCCATTTTTTAATAGGGTTGTTCGGTTTTCTGGAGTCTAACTTCTTGAGTTCTTTATATATATTGGATATTAGCCCTCTATCTGATGTAGGATTGGTGAAGATCTTTTCCCAATTTGTTGGTTGCCGATCTGTCCTCTTGATGGTGTCCTTTGCCTTACAGAAACTCTGTAACCTTATGAGGTCCCATTTGTCAATTCTTGCTCTTAGAGCATACGCTATTGGTGTTCTGTTCAGAAACTTTCTCCCTGTACCGATGTCCTCAAGGGTCTTCCCCAGTTTCTTTTCTATTAGCTTCAGAGTGTCTGGCTTTATGTGGAGGTCCTTGATCCATTTGGATTTGAGCTTAGTACAAGGAGACAAGGATGGATCAATTCGCATTCTTCTGCATGCTGACCTCCAGTTGAACCAGCACCATTTGTTGAAAAGGCTATCTTTTTTCCATTGGATGTTTTCAGCCTCTTTGTCGAGGATCAAGTGGCCATAGGTGTGTGGGTTCATTTCTGGATCTTCAATCCTGTTCCTTGATCCTCCTGCCTGTCACTGTACCAATACCATGCAGTTTTTAACACTATTGCTCTGTAGTATTGCTTGAGGTCAGGGATACTGATTCCCCCAGATTTTCTTTTGTTGCTGAGAATAGTTTTAGCTATCCTGGGTTTTTTGTTGTTCCAGATGAATTTGATAATTGCTCTTTCTAACTCTGTGAAGAATTGAGTTGGGATTTTGATGGGTATTGCATTGAATCTGTATAGTGCTTTAGGCAAAATGGCCATTTTAACTATATTGATTCTACCGATCCATGAGCATGGGAGGTTTTCCCGTTTTTTGAGGTCTTCTTCCATTTCCTTCTTCAGAGTCTTGAAGTTCTTGTCATACAGATCTTTCGCATGTTTGGTAAGAGTCACCCCAAGATACTTTATACTGTTTGTGGCTATTGTGAAGGGGGTCATTTCCCTAATTTCTTTCTCAGCCTGCTTATCCTTTGAGTATAGGAAGGCAACTGATTTGCTTGAGTTGATTTTGTAACCTGCCACTTTGCTGAAGTTGTTTATCAGCTGTAGGAGCTCTCTAGTGGAGTTCTTTGGGTCACTTAGGTAGACGATCATGTCGTCTGCAAATAATGATAGTTTGACTTCCTCCTTTCCAATTTGTATCCCTTTGACCTCCTTATGTTGTCGAATTGCCCGAGCTAGTACCTCAAGTACAATATTGAAAAGATAAGGAGAAAGGGGGCAGCCTTGTCTGGTCCCTGATTTCAGTGGGATTGCTTCAAGTTTCTCTCCATTTAGTTTGATGCTGGCTACCGGTTTGCTGTATATTGCTTTTACTATGTTTAGGTATGGGCCTTGAATTCCTGTTCTCTCCAAGACTTTAAGCATGAAAGGATGCTGAATTTTGTCAAATGCTTTTTCAGCATCCAATGAAATGACCATGTGGTTTTGTTCTTTGAGTTTGTTTATGTAGTGGATTGTATTGATGGATTTCCGTATATTGAACCAACCCTGCATTCCCGGGATAAAGCCTACTTGATCATGGTGGATGATCGTTTTGATGTGTTCTTGGATTCGGTTGGCAAGAATTTTATTGAGTATTTTTTGCATCGATGTTCATAAGGGAAATTGGTCTGAAGTTCTCTTTCTTTGTTGGATCTTTGTGTGGCTTTGGTATCAGCGTAATTGTGGCTTCGTAGAAGGAATTGGGTAGTGTTCCTTCTGTTTCTATTTTGTGGAATAGTTTGAAGAGTATTGGTGTTAACTCTTCTTTGAAGGTCTGGTAGAATTCTGCACTGAAACCATCTGGTCCTGTGCTTTTTTTGGTTGGAAGACTTTCTATGACTCCTTCTATTTCTTTAGGCTTTATGGGACTGTTTAGATGGTCTAGTTGGTCCTGATTTAATTTTGGTATTTGGTATCTGTCAAGGAAATTGTCCATTTCCTCCAGATTCTCCAGTTGTGTTGAGTACAGGCTCTTGTAGTAGGATCTGATGATTTTTTGGATTTCCTCAGTTTCCGTTGTTATGTCTCCCTTTTCATTTCTAAGTTTGTTAATTTGGATACTTTCTCTGTGCCCTTTGGTCAGTCTGGCTAAGGGTTTATCTATCTTGTTGATTTTCTCAAAGAACCAGCTCCTGGTTTTGTTGATTTTTTGTATGGTTCTCTTTGTTTCTACTTGATTGATTTCGGCCCTGAGTTTGATGATTTCCTGCCTTCTACTCCTCCTGGGTGAAATAGCTTCTTTTTGTTCTAGGGCTTTCAGGTGTGTCATTAAGTTGGTAATGTATGCTCTCTCCATTTTCTTTTTGGAGGCACTCAGGGCTATGAGTTTTCCTCTTAGCACTGCTTTCATTGTGTCCCATAGATTTGGGTATGTTGTGTTTTCATTTTCATTGTGTTCTAAAAAGTCTTTAATTTCTTTCTTTATTTCTTCCTTGACCAAGGTGTCATTGAGTAGAGTATTGTTCAATTTCCACGTGTATGTGGGTTTTCTGTTGTTTCTGTTGCTATTGAAGACCACTTTTACTCCATAGTGATCAGATAGGAGGCATGGGATTAGTTCTATCTTCTTATATTTGTTGAGGTCTGTCTTGTGACCAATTATATGGTCGATTTTGGAGAAGGTACCATGAGGTGCTGAAAAAAAGGTATATTCTTTTGTTTTAGGATAGAATGTTCTATATATATCAGTTAAATCTAATTGGACCAAAGCTTCAAATAGTTTCATTGTGTCCTTGTTTAGTTTCTGTTTTCCTGATCGGTCCATTGAGGAAAGTGCAGTGTTGAAGTCACCCACAATTATTGTGTTAGGTGCAATGTGTGCTTTGAGTTTTAATAAAGTTTCTTTTATGAAAGAGGGTGCCCTTGCATTTGGAGCATAGATGTTCAGGATTGAGAGTTCTTCTTGTTGTATTTTTCCTTTGACCAGCAAGAAGTGTCCCTCAGAGTCTCTTTTGATGACTTTGGGTTGAAAGTCAATTTTATCTGATATTAAAATGGCTACTCCAGCTTGTTTCCTGAGACCATTTGCTTGTAAAATTGTCTTCCAGCCTTTTACTCTAAGGTAGTGTTTGTCTTTGACCCTGAGGTGTGTTTCCTGTAAGCAGCAAAATGTAGGGTCCTGTTTACGTATCCAGTCAGTTAGTCTGTGTCTTTTTATTGGGGCATTGAGTCCATTGATGTTAAGAGATATTAAGGAATAGTGATTGTTACTTCCTATCATTTTTGACGTTATTTTTTAAATTTGATTGCTTAACTTCTTTTGGGTTTGATGAAAGGTTACTATCTTGCTTTTTTCAGGGTGAAGTTTCCCTCCTTGTATTGGTGTTGTCCTCCTATTATCCTTTTTAGGGCTGGGTTTGTGGATAGATATTGGGTGAACTTGGTTTTGTCGTGAAATATCTTAGTTTCTCCATCTATGGTGATTGAGAGTTTTGCTGGATATAGTAGTTTTGGTTGGCATTTGTGTTCTCTTAGAGTCTGCATGAGATCTGCCCAGGACCTTCTAGCCTTCATAGTCTCAGGTGAAAAGTCTGCTGTGATTCTGATACGTCTTCCTTTATATGTTACTTGGCCTTTTTCTCTTACTGCCTTTAATATTCTTTCTTTGTTTAGAACATTTGGTGTTTTGATTATTATGTGACGGGAAGTATTTCTGTTCTGGTCCAGTCTGTTTGGAGTTCTGTAGGCTTCTTGTATATTCATGGGCATCTCTCTCTTTAGGTTAGGGAAGTTTTCTTCCATAATTTTATTGAAGATATTTGCTGGCCCTTTAAGTTGTAAATCTTCACTCTCATCTATGCCTATAATCCTTAGGTTTGGTCTTCTCATTGTGTCCTGGATTTCCTGGATATTTTGGGTTACAAGCTTTTTGCATTTTGCATTTTCTTTAACTGTTGAGTCCATGGTTTCTAAGGAATCTTCAGCATCTGAGATTCTTTCTTCTATTTCTTGTATTCTGTTGTTGATATTTGCATCTCTGTCCCCTGATTTCTTCCCAAGGCTTTCTATCTCCAAAGTTGTCTCCTTTTGAGTTTTCTTAGTTGTTTCTACTTCTGTTTTTAGATCCTGGATGGTTTTGCTTAGCTCCTTCACTTGCTTGTTTGTGCTTTCCTGTAATTCTTTAAGAGATTTTTGTGTTTTTTCTTTCATGACCTCAGCCTGTTGACCAAAGTTCTCCTGTATTTCTTTAAGAGATTTTTGTGTTTCGTCTTTCATGACCTCAGCCTGTTGACCAAAGTTCTCCTGTATTTCTTTAAGTGTTTTTTGCATTTCCTCCTTGTTGGCTTTTGTATTCTCCTGGATTTCTTTCAATGATTTTTGTGTTTCCCTTGCAAGGGCTTCTAACTTTTGATCCATTTTCTCCTGAATGTCCTTCATGTGTTCCTGTACCAGCATCATGACCAGTGATTTTAAATCCAAATCTTGTTTTACTGGTGTGATGGGGTATCCAGGACTTGCTGGTAGAGGAGAATTTGGTTCAGATGTTGCCATATTGCCTTGATTTCTGTTAGTGATGTTCCTGCGTTTGCCTTTTGCCATCTAGCTCTCACTGGTGTTACTTGGTCTTGTCAGTGCTGGACTCACCAGTGCAAGCTGCCCCTTCCCCGTTGGCCTCTGGTGCACAGCTTACACTCTGCACTGCCTGTAGACAGGGTGCTGTTGTCCAGGCTGTTCAGATCCCGAAGCAGGCACCTGAAGGCTCCCGCTGGGGCCCGCAGGATTTATTGGAGCACACCGACTTCTCCCAGCTGGCCGCCCGGAAGCCCCCACTAGCCTTTTGAGGGACCTGGAGATGTGGCGGCCACCCAGGCTGATCTGAAGCGGAGAGAGTTGAGCTGGGGGCTTCTGCCCGAGGCCTTGCCCCAGATTGTGTCCGTGGACCAGGTGGAACCCGTGTGCACCCCCAAGGAGCTCCAAAGGTGAATGTTGCTGTGACCTCCCCTGTGATCCGCTCACTCTGCTGGGCAGCCGATTTCCCCAACCAGGCTGGCGCACACTAGGTTAGCCTTGTCGCCCGGGCCCTGAGTCCAGGCAAAAGCCTGGGAGGCCAAGGTCCGAGCAAAGTTCCCCTAGGGCTATGTCTGTTATTTGGGTCCGCCAGGTGACCCGGATGGCGGGCGTGCGCGTCCGCGCTCCCCGAAAGCACCGGGAGAGTCTGTTGTGCTAATAACCTCCTGGGCGGGTTGACACACAGATGGCCCACCAAGCCGCCCAGTTCTTGGGGTCAGTCCTGTGCCTTTTGGGGCCTAGACCCCCGTTTTGTTAGCCTCAGGCTACGCTTGTTAGCAGTCTCTGCCCTCCCGAGCACTCTGGCTCCTGTAGGCAAAATGGCGGCGCGTGCGCCGGCCGGGGCAAAAAAAAAAACTCCTGGCTGGGTTGGCGCCCCGATGGCCACTCGAACAGCCCAGGGCCTGGGTGCAGGCCAACGCCCGTCTGGCTCAGGCCCCTGCGGTGTTGGGCCTAGGATTATGTTTGTGTACCTCAGTCTGACCGATCTCTGGAGCCCGGGATCAAGATGGAGGTGAGTCTCTCATGACTGGCGGGAAGCCGAGTTCTGAAGTGGCTTCCGTGCAGCGAAAGGCTCCGCAGAACCGCAGTTGCTTGCCGCCCGGCTGGTCAGCGAAGGTCAGTGGTCGTGGGCGCAGGGCCTAACTGGACCCTGTGTCGCCTTGGTTCCACCGCTGATCGGGTATTTTCTTAAGAAAGAAGGAAGCAACTAAGACAATTGGGAATTATTTTGGTTTTATGGTATTTTGATGTATTAACTTTATTACCCAGATAATCTTTAAATCATGTTTATCTACTGACACCTCACCATCAGTTTTGCATGATATTTTTTTTTACTTAAAAAGATTATAGTGATTTTCATATTTTTTCTTTGAAAGGACAAATAAAGCTTTAATAAAGTTTAATGAGCATCATCACTGAATTTAATAAGATCTTTTTCCCTTTCTATAATGAATGGTAGAGACTGACACACCAAAATGTGCTTTTTCTAGAAGCAGGACTATGTATGTACAAGCTCAGTTCCTTGGATAAATAACAAGGTCAACAGGGTTCTCTGACATCCCATTTCCTGACAGCAGGAGATAAAACTTCATGTGAAAGGTGTCATCTCTATACTGTGAGGGAAGAAATTCTTATCACCAGAGACTCAAGGAGGGACTCCCAATCTCCCATCTTGTTGCATTGTGGGTGACTTATATTGTATTTTGTCTCTTCATTTATCCATACATAAGCACTTGGTTTTACCCATTGAAGCTCTCACACACCTGTCTAATACCTGTGTCTCTTCTGTTGATTTGTGGCAATTAATTACAACAGGAGACCTTAAGGCTAAAATGGTATAGCTATGCCCCTCTTGAACTTATATGAACTCACTGTAAATAAATACTGACATCTTTTAAGCGTAATTACTTGATATTGTATTAGTAAATGTGGAAAAGATAAAGAATGATTCTAGTCAATTTCATTACTGCTCCAAACATTTCCTATTCCTCCCAATAAGAGGAGTGTAAGTCTAATGACTGTCACATGGCACTCAGGACATTCCTAAATTCTAAATCCTAACCACCCTTGCTTTAGTGGGAGGCACTGAATCTGAGCAGATGTGACAGAGGTCACATCAAAGCAGATCTTAGATCTCAAGGGCACTGATGTGCTTCCCTCGTTGTTTATTATTGCTATATTTTTGTTCATACTGAGAAAGAATGACTTCTCTGACCTGTTTTGGATTCTGTATGAGACCATACAGTATCAATTTGTTGACTATCCATAACAACCCATTGCTAACATGACCAAGAAATCACCTCTTTACTTGTAAGACTGTTGTTATTTGGAGGTGTGTGTTATTATAGCCTTGTCTGGCAGAACCAAAGAACTAGAGCTGCAATCTACATTTTTGTTTATTTCATGTTTGATACAAGTTATATTTTGAGCATCTCTGGAGTTGAAAGGAACAATATAGACAGCAATAGGGACTGGAAAAAGTAAGAAATTAGGAATCTTAAAAGAAAAGAACAAATTTTACATTTTAGAATTTTATGGTTAAAGGGACATAAATATAATTACCTCAGAATTATGAAATCATGATCAATACTAAAACAGTAGATTTCCAGTTACTTTAGATGATGTGAGTAAAGTATCAACAAATTCAAAAGGAAAAGATAGGAATCAGAATCATTGCCAAGAGCCTTTTCTTTGTTTCCAGTTGGGTACTCTCCAAAGGCTGCAATACCCTGTAGGCTTTAGGCACAGGGTTTTTATAACACTTCAGTGAAGAAATGTACATTGGCATTGTACATTGTACAAATTGGGTTTAGGCACAGGGTTTTTATAATACTTCAGTGAAGAAATGTACATTGGCATTGTACATTGTACAAATGTACATTGACAGCCATATTTCCATGCAGGGCTATAGAGACATAATCTTCTAGGTGAGGGAGATTGACTTACAGAAACCCAGATCAGCTAAAATATAGATACAAAAAAGTGTCATCCCTCAATAAAGAGGAAGCTTGTTGGTGAGTTTGGGTTAAGGCTACATAGATCTTTGTGTACAGAAGTACCACAGTGGCTCAAGAGGATCATGGGCCTCCATGGATGTGGAACTTGAGTATAGACCATTTCAGTTAGATGTAGGCCAGGCTCATTATTGAGGAAACAGAATGTGATTTCTGCTGGCTCCATATATTTTTTTACATTGCTCTGGAGGGGGCCATAATATCATGAGGGAGAAATTCTCAACAATTTCCATTTTATCTTGAAGGAACTGAAACTACTCTGCTATGGTGTGTGTGTTCTGAAAAAATATTACTCACTTTCTTATAATCATAACCTAATTGTAAGAAAAAGAGTTAAGGGGAAAGTGTTGTTTTGGCTCATAGTTATGAAGTGGTTTCAAATGCCAAGCCTACTAACATGCTTCTACCAGCAAGGTCACACCTCTCAATCTTCCCAAAATTTCATTATCAATTGGGAATCATAATTGTATGTAAGGCTGAGTCTATGGATATTTTTCTTTTGAACTACCACAGAGATAATGTTTGCTAATATTGTAATATGGCCATGTTTTATTTCAGCTATATAATTTCAGAAAACATTAACACCCAATCTTTCAGAAACAGAATGCTAATAGAAATATAAGAATTCTTTAGATACTGAATATGTTTAAAAGACTTGTACGGATTTTTCATAACATTTTTGATTAGCAGAATGCAGAGCTATCTCCTTGGATTTAGTCCATTAGTGGGCCAGAAGAATTTTTATGACACTGTAGAGAAATGTTTTTTTATCGTAGGTGATAAGAAAGAAGGACAACCATAAACCAACAGAGGAAGCCAAGAATTTGGTTCTTAAATTCACTGTAACATCTGTTTCTTAAATTATGATCAATTTTCTTGATGTTCTAAATAGTTTCAATCCTTTTACTAAATAAGAATTCAGAATTTTTCTTTGTATGTAATTTATCTTTAGAGACAATAAATTAAATCTTTGTCAAGTTTGCAAACCAAAAGATACATAAATGAATTTATTCTTGCCTGCTACCTTTTTACCTCTTATTTTGTTCATATTACAAAAAGAAAATGTACTGGAATGGAAAATTATTTTTGAGCCCAGTTTCTTAAAAAAAAACATGTAATTTGTGGGCTGGAAGAATGGCATTAATAATATAGTACTTCTACACACACACACACACACACACACACACACACACACACACACACTACAATTACCAAAAGAAAAAAAAAAGCACTAGGCATTCCTGAGTCAACTGGTTGTCAAGGAGACAACCTACAGGCATCCTGCTCATTTGATTAATAAAAATACATCTACTGAAAAATCATGAGCTGTAATTAGATCTTGTTTGTAATAATATCACATATCTCTCCTTTAGTATTATTTTGAGAATTATCATGTGACATCTTAAATAACTGTAGATGTCTGAAATTGTTTTCTTTTGTGTTTTAGGGGAACAATAGTAATTTCATGATCATTGCTAAGATTTAAGTATCTACAACATAACTCCTTGTGCAAAGTTGATGCTCAGAAAATTATACCTCACCTCCTTATCACAATATAGAATTATAAATATTATTTATTTCCCTTTCTATTTTTATATCTTTCATTTTTGATGCTATTTTACTACAAAAACATATTAATAAAACATAATGCCAGTGAAAGAAGTAGTGATTCCTGCTTTTTATGGATTCTATTTTTTCTAACTAGTTATTGTGACAAGAATTTACATTCAGTTGCTCAGTTACTCTTCCCAGCACTGTACTAGCGTGGTATAGGTACCACAACTCCTACTTGAAAAATGGACAACAGAGATGATTTTTTTAAGACTAAGCCATCCTTACATATAAAAGCCAAATTTCAAATTCCATCCTTTCTGAGCCTAAACGCTAAGCATACTTATTTATAATTTAATTGTAAATCATAAACAAACTTGACATATAGTATTCCAAGCAAAGTCTCATATCAAAATCATCAAGATCATTTTTTGGTGTCAATGAGAAATATTTCCATGGGCTCATGTATCTGAATGCTTGTCTCCTCCCATGCTGGAGGAGGTGCACCCCTAGAAGAGGGCATTGAGTGTTTACAGCCTCATCCCAATCCCAGTTCACAGTCTTTGCTTCCTGTGTGTGCCTAGTGGTGTGATTTCTTAGCTTCCTCCTCCTATTTCCAAGCCTGCTGCTTGCTGCCATGCTGCTCTGCTGACTTATAGACAGAACAAAAGCCCTCATCCATAAATTGCTTTTGATCATGGTAAAAGCAAACTAAAGCAAATGTTTACACACTTGCAACATCCAGTGTGCACTATGGGGAAACTAAGAAATAAAGTTCAAGCGATTGCCTACAGCAGACACATGTATTCTGGCTAAGAATTTTTTTTATTCGATATAATTTTTTATTTACATTTCAAATGATTTCCCCTTTTCTAGCCCCCCACTCCCCGAAAGTCCCATAAGCCCCTTTCTCTTCCCCTGTCCTCCCACCCACCCCTTCCCACTTCCCCGTTCTGGTTTTGCCGAATACTGCTTCACTGAGTCTTTCCAGAACAAGGGGCCACTCCTCCTTTCTTCTTGTACCTCATTTGATGTGTGGGTTATGTTTTGGGTATTCCAGTTTTCTAGGTTAATATCCACTTATTAGTGAGTGCATACCATGATTCACCTTTTGAGTCTGGGTTACCTCACTTAGTATGATGTTCTCTACCTCCATCCATTTGCCTAAGAATTTCATGAATTCATTGTTTCTAATGGCTGAATAGTACTCCATTGTGTAGATATACCACATTTTTTTGCATCCATTCTTCTGTTGAGGGATACCTGTGTTCTTTCCAGCTTCTGGCAATTATAAATAGGGCTGCTATGAACATAGTAGAGCATGTATCCTTATTACATGGTGGGGAATCCTCTGGGTATATGCCCAGGAGTGGTATAGCAGGATCTTCTGGAAGTGAGGTCTGGCTAAGAATTTTTATAATTCACTCTATCTATCCATCCAGGCCAGTTGTAAGAAGTGTACAGATAAAACAAAACAAAATAAAAGTCAATGTTAAGCTACCTAACTTTGATTCTAAGGAATCTAATCTTTATCCATACTGTCTATTAGCAATGGCCTGGCTAAAGATCCCGGCATCCTTTCAGTGGAACCCATTACGGTCATGTAGCTATACAATATGCAAAAGAAAAGAATTCCCCATTTTGATGACTGAGGAGAGCCTCAAATCTCCCCAGTGGCTCACAGCTAAAAGATGATGATCTCAGCATAATGACATAAAATAAATCACTGAGTGGAAAGGAAGTTCTCCTGAGAGGGAGATATGTCACTGAGTCCATAGTTGACTCTATTCTGTAGCAGAATTCCTTAGTATCAATACCAAGTCATTAGGATTCCTTTCATCACCCAATACTTTTTCTTTATTTGATATATTTTTTATTTACATTTCAAATGATTTCCCCTTTTCTAGACCCCCACTCTCCAAAAGTCCCATTAGCCCCCTTTTCTCCCCCTGTCCTCCCACCAACCCTTCCCACTTCCCCGTTCTGGTTTTGCCCTATACTGCTTCACTGAGTCTTTCCAGAACAAGGGGCCACTCCTCTGTTCTTCTTGTACCTCATTTGATGTGTGGATTATGTTTTTGGTATTCCAGTTTTCTAGGTTAATATCCACTTATTAGTGAGTGGATACCATGATTGATCTTTTGAGTCTGGGTTACCTCACATAGTATGATGTTCTCTAGCTCCATCCATTTGCCTAAGAATTTCATGAATTCATTGTTTCTAATGGCTGAATAGTACTCCATTGTGTAGATATACCACATTTTTTGCATTCACTTCTGTTGAGGGATACCTGGGTTCTTTCCAGCTTCTGGCAATTATAAATAGGGCTGCTATGAACATAATGGAGCATGTATCCTTATTACATGCTGGGGAATCCTCTGGGTATATGCCCAGGAGTGGTATAGCAGGATCTTCTGGAAGTGAGGTGCCCAGTTTTCGGAGGAACCACCAGACTGATTTCCAGAGTGGTTGAACCAATTTGCAACCCCACCAGCAGTGGAGGAGTGTTCCTCTTTCTCTACATCCTCACCAACATCTGCTGTCTCCTGAATTTTTAAGCTTAGCCATTCTGACTGGTGTAAGGTGAAATCTCAGGGTTGTTTTGATTTGCATTTCCCTAATGACTAATGAAGTTGAGCATTTTTTAAGATGCTTCTCTGCCATCAGAAGTTCTTCAGATGAAAATTCTTTGTTTAACTCTGTACTCCATTTTTAATAGGGTTGTTCAGTTTTCTGGAGTCTAACTTCTTGAGTTCTTTATATATATTCATCACCCAAAACTTAATGGCCATCTCAGCACAGAAGAAACATGATTAGAGTCTAGGAGAGCCTCCTTTTCAAGAGATCCTAACATATGATCAGCAATTGCTACTTTGGTGTTCCATTATGCAGGGCCAAAGAGGTCTTAACATAGTGGAGTCTTAGCTTTTTGTTTGCTTATTTAGTGACATGGTTGTACTAATCAGTGAATTTATTTTCACAATTGTATTCCTCAGAGAACTTGACCATGTGCCTTGTATTTCTATGAACTAGAAACCACTGGCTTTATGCTTTCCTTCCGTCCCTCTCTCTTCTCTCTTCTAGCTCTGGCTGTTCTCCTCTACTGGTAAGGTAACATCTGTCATCATTTGTGCAGTTATATTTTTGTATTGCTTCCTTTACTCTTGTTTCCCAATACTTTGGAAATTCAAATTCCACATAGATTGGGCTGATTGAATTTGGGTAGGATGATCCAATTAAAAACCTGTGGTTGCAAAGGGAAGCAGTGAGAAAAGAGATCTCTGCACTCTCATCCCTTACACGTGAACCCGAACAGTGGAGCATCTGTCTTCTGTGTGTAGTTTGATGGTATCATCTGATTACCACTACCCAATGTGGATTTTGTGGAATCATGGACAGACTTTCCTAGTGACTACTGATTATAAAGTCTATCTTGGACAGCTTTGCTGGGAAACGGGGATGCTGGAAGTCATCACTTGGATAAGCCAACTGGAACAACTTCCCATTAACATAGGGCCACGTTGCAAAGCATGTATTGCTCTTGGCCAATGACTCCTTGCTGTTCTTCCATATAAAGTCCCATGTGATGTCACTTTTTTGCTGTTTGCCCATTTAATGTAAGCAACCAATGACATGTAGATTATGGAAAATATCTCTCAGGTTACAGAAACAACCAGAAATGCATCTTCCATCCAGTAAGCTGTAGGAGTTGCCCAAAGTCACTTTATAAAAGCAATTTGAAAGAATCTTTCCTCGAGGAAGACATTAGAATTTTAGCTTTGTCCCTCTCCAAGGTCAGGTTCCTGTGTTGTTTACTGATCTTTTTGTTTGTTTGTTTAGTTGGTTTGTTTTTGTTTTTTATTTTACAGATTTTACTGAATAAATGATTGCATATCTCTTGGAAGTCCTTTGGCCACTATTAAAAGGTAGTGAATAATTGATAATTCTTAATAGCTTCATATAATGATAATTTGTGAGAAGGAGGTCCTGAGTAGCTCAAGTAATTTTTCTGAAATCTCTGCTCTAGGTGTGCACTTTTTATAATTACTTGTCTGATGCCTAAGCAGCTTACAGGATTATTGCAGTTGGCTAGCCATATCTAATTGTCTCTCCATTTGCCAAAACGTTTCCACTTTTACATGATTACTTTTTTAGTATAGTGCCTTCATTAAAAAACTGTCACCAGAAAAATTTATATATTTAGCATTTGCCTTCAGAACCATGCTATTTTGTCTCAATTATATTAAAATACCATATGTTCAACAGGAATAACAGTGAAGGAAATGAATGTGTTGTCATTCCTACCTCTCCTGCCAAAAACTATCAAGTTGAATCAATGGTATATTTTCGGGTAAACATGATTTTTTAAAATAAGAGCATCAGTAACAACCTTGAGAAAGTTTTGTCATTGTTTTACATTTTGGGGCATACTCTTCATTATATATTTAATAACTTAAGCTTTCTTGATAGTAAAATTTAGATGAAAATTTAACATTAAAGAAAATTTAGTCTGTATTCTTAAGGTATAGAAACCTGGAAAAAGAAATTAAAAGAAACATAGACACAGATGATATAGGGGTATTCCTCAGTTTTCAAAAGTGAATGGGAAGTTTCTAGTTATCAAAGATGACAAACAGAGAAGAGAGGTAGAGGCTAAAACACTTCTACACTTGCTAGGCAGGATGAGTTGCACATGAAATGTGCTGTTTCCCAAGGTAGCAGGTGACAAGTGTCCAAAGTAGTGAAAGGGTGAGTGCAGTAAAATGCAGTGTTCTCACCCATTTAATACTGATTTTTATTTATTTTATCAGTACCTTTTTTATTAGAAGGCACAGTTGTCCAATAAGTCTGAAGTTTGTAAAGCTAGAGACTTTGGTTCATGGCAATTGGACAGTATCTGATTTCCATGATTACGCTTACTTGAAGGGCTATACCATAGAAGAAAATAATGTCACTTACATCAGATAATGAAATATAAGAGGAGAAGAATACCTGATGGAATAGATAATACAAGATCTATATCTCAAATGCATTTTGTAAATCAGATAAGTTTTGTAATTAAAGTTAAATATAAATATTAAGTAAGGAATTAGATTAGGTCTTAGCTTAGGTTATATCTGTGTCTCTATTTTCTTTTTTTTTCTCTTGCTGTGACCCCACTTGCTGCAGTCCCTGCTCCTTGCTCCAAGACCTGCTTGATCCAACCCATAGCTTCTTTATTTGTCTCTCATTACAAATGGTTGTGAACTATCATATGGTTGTTGGGATTTGAACTCATGACCTCCTGAAGATCAGTCGGTGCTCTTAACCACTGAGCCATCTTACCAGCCTCTGTGTCTCTATTTTCTCCTTGAAGTTTCATTTTATGTATATGAGTACACTATTGCATTCTTAGACACACCAGAAGAGGGAATTGGATCCCATTACAGATGGTTGTGAGCCACCACATGGTTGCTGGGAATTGAACTCAGGACCTCTAGAAGAGCAGTCAATGCTCTTAACCCCTGAGCCATCTCTCAAGCCCCTGAAGTTTCTATAAATTGAAATACATATTAAATTGTTCATATTGTTAATTTTTATCTAAATTATACTATTTATAATGCTAATGTAATTAAATATATTATGAATATTATGCCCTCAAATAATGACAAATTTTCTCAACAGTTACTGATCCTCTTATTTAACTTTTATAGAGTGGCTCCATAAAACAAGTCAGGAAATGTTGGAAACTAAGTTACCAAATGTTGATGAAGACAGAAGTTATATTAAATGAAATTATATGAAAAATGATATAACAATAAATGGAATTATTTTAAGAAGCACACAGACTATACACATGTTATATTATTTGTACTGTTCATAATTTACAAATCAAATACTGATGCAAGTAGAAGTAAAAATTGAAAATATTACCAATGTTTGAGCATTGGAACACAAGTTCTTCAATGAGTTTTCATTCAAGAAAATTAAAATTTTGAAGGGAACTTTAACATATTATTAGAAATATTTTAATATACAAATAGGACCCAGAAAATGACCTTAACCACAGAAATTTCCTTCTGGTGAAGAGGCCATGGAGTCCACTAAGCTATTCTGATGAGTCAGTCAGATCCAGAGGCCATGTCTCCACAAGTACATCTTCCTTACAGCCTTATGTATGCTAGGAAGAAGTTCTGTCAGGGTTTGTAGACCTTTCTGAACTGTACATCTTGAACTCTACTGAGTAGAAAGTTGTCCTTTTTATCATCAATTTGTTTCCATAATTATAATTTTTCATAGAGCCAAAACGAGGGGGGAGGACTAAACTCTGAATCTTTAAATATCAAAATCACACCTAAACTCTAAATTTCTGGTCTTATGTAAGATATCAGGTCTACCTTGGATATCAGGACGGCTTATTCCATAGGACAGGGAAACCAATCCCTTCTATTCCCCCTATTCTAGGTTTCTGCATTCTTCAGTTTAAAATTCAAATGACACTTCATAGCCTGATGTCTTGGGAAACATTAGCAACTCCGTTGGTGTGTAATACATTTTTACATGAAAGTTCAGTAGAAAATCTTCTGGAATTTGAAGCTGGAAAGATTGATTTGTATACAAGAGATTAGGCTTATGTTGTATGCTTTTACCACACAGAGAAATAGCTAATGTGACAGGCCATACCATTCTTTTTAAATTAATAATGGAAGCATTATCACAGCATAACAGTACAACAATGATGGTGGAAGTGGCGGGAATAGTGGTGGGGGCCCGGTATATAGTAGTGATGGTGGTTGGGGTGGTTGTGGTGATAGTGATGACCGTGGTCTTAGTGGTGATAGTGATAGTGATGATAGCAGTAATAGTGGCAATGATGATGGTGGTGGTAGTGAGGGTGGTAATGATGGTGATGATGCTAGTGTTGATGGTGATGATGGTGATAGCAATGACAATAATGGTGGTGGTGGTAGTGGTAATGATGATATAGTAATGATGATGGCCGTGGTGATGATGATGACAAACGATATTGATGATGATGGTGGTGGGAAAATCTATGAATAGTGATTGATACAACTTTAGTGACTGTAGCTTAACAACTACATGGCTTTCCCCCAAATCATTTAGTTATACACATTAAAGATGTCCAATGTTTATATCAATCACACCTTAATAACAAGGATCAAAAGTAAAAAAAAAGAGCACTATAAAAAGTTTACACTGCATACATAAATTTCTTATCTATTAGGCAGGTTCTAATAAAGAAAAACAAGGCATTACCTTAGACAATATCAACCAACCAGATCGCCCAAAGATTCCAGGGACTAAACTACCAACCAAAGAGTATACAGGGAGAGACCCATGGCTCCAGGAACATCCTTATCTGGCTTCAAGGGGAAGGAAGTCCATTGGTCCTGTGGAGGACCCAGCATAGAGGAATGCTAGGTTGCTGAGGCACGAGTGAGTGGGTGGGTGGGTGGGGAGCACCCTCATAGAAGCAGGGGGGAGTGGGAGGGGATAGAGGGTTTATGGAGGTAAAATTGGGAGAGGAGATAATATTTGAAATGTAAATAAATAAAATAACCACTAAAAAATAAATTCATCTAGAAACATTTAATATAATCAAGTGCAAATTTTTACATAAATATTTTCATCTCTTAAATGCATAAATAATAATCAAAATTCATAGAACCTGCCAGGAAGATAATACCATAAACAAGAACCCTAAGATCAATCAGTAAGAGAGAGGCCAGAATAGAGATTAGACATTAGAATTGAAAAATGACCCACAATACAACCAGGCTTACATTGTTTAAGGAAATAAAATATAAACCTCAAAATATGTTTGGAAGAAATAAAATAAAACCTACAAAGCATGCAACCAAAAATATAAAGTTTCCAATAGTACTTCTGCATGTGTGTGTACATGGGTATTTTAGAAAAACGAATTTAGCAAGCGTATTGCATAATTAAGTAGAATTTGATATAGGAGTTTTTATTTGATCACAACTCATGAGAATCTATCCAGAATCTAAGCTAAAACAAATGGGTAAAATGAAAAGGTTTAAGGAAGAAAAGACAGTAAATAGACTATAATGTATAAGGGATGTGGTCACCAATTTGAAGACATGTTAAAATAAAAGTGTTTAGACAAGAAGCTTCCTCTATTCATATTGTAAATCATAACTATACACAATTTTTCCCTCTCAATTTTTCAGAATTTCCACAGAATAGGTAAGTAAAAGTCACTGTAAATAAATATAAGTAACACTTCTCTCTTGGGTAGGAATAAAAAATAAACATAAATATATTTATAAATGTACATAGATAGTTACATGTATAAAATATCACAATACAAATACTGGGTTAATTAGATGAACAAATGGTGAAGATGGAAGGAAAATATTAATGTGAGGAAATAGCCTGAAAACAGGGAGGATTAAGGGATTTGTAAAGAAATACCAGGCAGAAGCATTACTCCAACATAACAGGGCAAATTCCACATCCACATCTATATCTTTGCTATTAAAGGGCTTAGATGATTCTGCCCCTCCTGTGTTTTTTCCTGCCTCTCGCTTGGTTCTCCTTGCTGTTTATTTTACCCATTGGTAAATAGTCCACAGATTTGGCATCTCCAACCCCTCGATATCTCCTAGTCAATACAGGTGTTGCTTTCACCACTTCATACCTCTCAAGTCACATTCCTAGCCTTAGCAGCTCTCTGAAAACAAAGAGGATGATTACACCACCCCTTTAACCTTGTATCCTCCATGACATTAAAGCCGGTGCCATAAGTCAACAACTTCCTGCTTGGGATGGAACTTGGTCCCTGTAACACACATTTGCAGAACAATTGTTTCTTATTTCTTTCTAGGAACAGAAAATTCTTTAGATCTTTTCTCTTAACAAGTTGGAACCTTAGGTAGGTGGCTGTCTTTCCCTGTGGGGATTCTTCCTTTTACTCCAATGTAGGTCAGGCTTCTCCTAAGTTTTGTTTTCTCTTAGCACAATCCTTGGTTATGATTTTAAGTTTTCCACTGTTCTTTTTCTCTTCAAATTGTAGGTTTGTATTGATTTTTGGCCAACTTGTTCTTTTTCATTGTAGACCCACAGACAGTGATTAAATTGTGGCAAAGTCAATAATAGGCTGTTTTGAAATCTCTGGCAAAGAAATTAGTTGATCACTTTTAAAGTTTTCCTGAGGCAAACTTTAAAGACTAGAGCAGAAAGAAGCTACATTGTTTGTCAAAATATCTTAGGAATGGTCTCTAGCACAGTGGCTAATACTGCTCTTCTGTGAAATTTCTTGAGTCTGCATAGTTCTCATATCTACTTCTTTCCAAGATCCTAATAGGTAGGTCCATGAAGTTCTACTTACAGTGTTCAAGAGCCTTTGTTCATAAATATATATAAAGGAGGTACAATTCTTACTTCAGCATGATCAAAAAATTTTCAGGACCCATTATTGGATAACAATGTCTAAAAAAAAAATCAGATTTTTTGAGGAGAGTGTTTCTTCTCCTTCTTTGTGTCTTCTTACCAACAAGTGTAAGGAAAACTTTCCATGTCATATAGCTTTTACCAACACTTTGGGTAAAATGTATATTCTAATTTTTAGAAGTATGTCTTTTTATGTAGGGGGAACATTTCTGAGTTAATCAACTGAAAAACACTACATAAGCTGACTATCAGCCTAATGATATTGTTCTTTCTCTTCTTTGTTTTCAGAGACATCCACCAATCTCAGCAAACCAAGATTCATAAATACAAATCAAATATCTAGATTTTGTGAAATTATTTATTTTCTAAAATATTTTCCTAAAAGATTTATCAGTTCCTTGAGGTAATATTTTTCAAGGAAATAATGCACTCTCTCATTTTAAAATTATAGACCATTCTAAAGTCTTATAAAAGAGTGGGTTTTTTTTTTTTTGCTCATTTTTTTCATCTCAGTCTTATGGGATTGTTGATATTTTCAATATTCTGCCTTAGAGTTTCTATCAAGAAATGTTTCTGCTCAAGTATATTTTATATATTTTAAGAAATAAAAATACATTACAATGTTTTGTGCACGGTGTAAATTCTCACCAGCAGTTGGCATAATGACACCAAGAGGGAAGGGTATGAGCAAAGACCTCTGTGACCTTACAGAGGTTTTTATCTTCCCTCTGGTCAATAGGGATAGAGCATCAAATAACACATCAACATGTAAAGCCATCTGCTTAGTATACAGTGCTGATGGGAGTTTTGATTTATGTAATCTGTTGGCTTTTTTCCTAGACTTTTCAAAGTAGATAGAAATAGAGTTTGTTTTCACATTGTCACTTCATGCTTAGCTCAAATAGCTAGGCACAGTATTATATAAGCTGAATTTTAAAAAAGTTTCAGGAAATTTAATATCAGTTACAAATTTAAAAGAATAGATCAACTTTAACAATAGATAAATCAAAGCAAATAGTATATTCAGTTTTCCCAAAATTTTTATGCCAGAGTGATTTGAATTTTTTGATTATTAATTTAATTTTAAATCAAGCTCACACGATATTTTTCAATAAATAATACACCATTTATCACATCAAGTCCAGTATTTTATTTGAAATTTTATTCACCTCAGTAACAGTTGAATGCAAACATCATACATTACTCTGAGTAAATTTCATACATAAATCTCTAGGTATTATAACAACTTTATAAATGTTTATTTTTTTAATTTGTGTACATGGTGCAGGAAGATAATCATGAGCTTATTTTAATATGCATTGCCATGGATAGGAATTTAAGCTTCAAGCCAATGACATAAGAAATTGAAATAAAATTTTAAAACTGAATAAAAAAATAATATATCTTCCTATGACTGATATGAGAAAGCTTATAATCTCATCCACCTTCTTGTTCTGTTAATGATCCTTTCTTTACATGTCATTCATACAATGTTTTCTTTCTTCAATTTGTAGGCAAACACTGGTTTTTGTAACATAGGTTGCTGCATTGTATGAGTGCTTTTCATTTTCATGAATAATTTTAAACCATAATTTTCAGTCTTTCTTACTTTTTAAAAATATGAGAATTTGAGGCTGAAAAAGAGAAATGGCCTTTCAAAGGTCACACAGTCTGATTCTTCACACCTGGGATCCAAAATACCATGTTCTTCACAGGAAGCCTTTCTGGTTCTATTGATTCACATTATTCAAACAATGTACTCCCACCAAGTGCCTTTCTATTTGATACACACTACTGATATCCATCAATTCACACTATGATAAACCAAAGGTTCATGGAAAAATAAAGAACTTTTTCTGTGCTTAATTCGTAATGTATTTTGGAAACAAAATTTACATTGGCTGTATTGCATTGAGAGATGTTGTGACATTTCTACTTTCTCTTAGATGTGTACTTATTGTGATTCTTAGATATCCCCTAGAAAATAAAAATAAAAACCTTGGGAATAGAAAAGTTTCAATTTCCCCGGGAAGCAGTTTGGGCTCCTCAGAAGCACCTACTGACAATTGGCTGTTAATCACTGATGGCTCTGACAAAGGGAGGATAAGGTCAGAGGAGAGACAATTCCTGAAGTTCCTCAAGGCCTCATCAAACATAGTGAAACTAACATAGCAACAAATCAGAAACCAACCCATGAAACTTTTGGGCACCAGTCAATGAAGTTTTAGATTACCTAACCTATGCTAAAATTCTCCTAGTTTCCTGACAGAGGCCTGTAGAGTCCTGTTTCCTGACAGGGCACTGTAGGCCTGGGGGATTGACAGAAAACACAGACTTGGGGTCATTCAGTAAGGAGAATGCCAAAGCTTTACTGAGGGACCAGCAATATAAACTAGAGGCTGGGTGAAAAACAACAGGAAAAAACAATCAAAGCCATAAGTCAGGTACCTGGGGGGGGGGGGCCGGAATCAAATTAAGTTGCAGGATGTTCTGTTCTCAGGAAACCTGTGTAAACAGCTCAGCTGGGGGTGTTGAACTAAGTCACCGATGCCCAACAGTTTCCCATAAAAGACTTGTGCCCCATTGTCTGGGTTGCCATTTTTGTAACTGGCCAACACCTGCCTACAGGCATCTTGCTTTTGAGAAATGAAAACACTCTTGTCTATTGCATATGAGAGTGGTGGTCTCTGGGCAGTGCTTTTGGATCTAACAATTCAAAATGACTTTCAGGTAATAATTAATGGTAATGTTTATTTTATAAAATATGGTTAGTCTGAGTTTGTAAAATCAGAAACTGTTTTCTGGAAAGGAAGCTAAAGTTCCAAAGATGGTGGCTATGCTAACATACTATAGAACTCTGTCATTTCACTATCAGAAGCATAAGGCCACTGGCTTGTTCATGGCTTGCAGAAGTAACTCCTCATGGTGTTTCATTTTATATTGAGAGAACATCATAGTTTCCAAACGATCATCATCTGTAGCTTCTAAAACTAAGTTGCTTATAAAGTTTTGTTTGGACCATTCCATTGTCTAAGCATACTCTGAGCTTTTCCAAAAGCTTAAGATGAAAAGTTATTTACCAGAACAAGGTAAACATGCATGCATACCTATTTGCCAAAGCTAGTTGGACCCTCTTCCTACTCTCAAGTGCCCGTCGGATACAGTTATTCAGTTTCCCCAGGGGAAGTCAGTGGCTTCAATATGAAGGTGTTGGCTTACTGTAAGCAATGGAGCTACCATTTTGTTAGACTACAGCTAAGATGGAGCCTCTGGCTCTAGATAATGAGCTGAAGTGTCAGGAAACAGGACACGTGAAGGGACCCATGCCAATCTATGGCAGGCTTCAGCATTAAATGCAAAATCCATGTTATCATGGACCCAGGAGTTTTGTTTTCTGAGATTTGAGGTATATTTGATATCCTAGTGAGAAGGGGACACTCACTGTATTTAGTAATATCTGTTATGTGCTATAATAGAGTCTAATTAAACTCTTTCTTTTATAAGTTGCCTTGGTTATGGTATCGGAGCAATAGGAAAGCAATTAATACAGAAATTGATACCAGAGAGTAGACTATTATGACAGGCCTGACCATGCTCTTTGGAGCAATGTAGAAGACTTTGAAACTTTGTACTAGTTAAGTGACTGAACGCTATCAGCAGAGCTTAATGGACCATCCTATTAGAAATGTGAAAGATAGTATTACTGAGAGTTATTCAACCTGTGAACGTTCATCTCACTTGGCTAGAGTCCATGTTGTGGTACTTTAGTAAAGAATGTAGCTGTTTTCTGTCATTATCCTAAGAATTTGCTCTGAGCCAAGTTAAAAAGAAAGAAAAGAATATCTAATTTCTTTAGTGGAAGAGTTCATGTTACAACATTGACCCTGTTGCATGCTTGTTAGTAATCTTATGCATTTGTACAATGAAAGAGAGAAAGTGGAGCAAAGAAAATTAAAAAAAAAGAGAGAGAGAAAGCAGTAGGAAATGTAATTTTGAAGCCTAGGGTTATGCTGAAAGATAAGGAGATTAAGAAGAAGCTTGATTAAAAATGGAATAAACAGAGGGAAGCCCTCAGGGCAAGAACCAACTTAGCTAAGTTTTCAATTTGTGAAACAAACAAATAAACAAGGCCTAAGAAATTATCTTTCTCTGAAAGCAACAATAAAGGAAATCTGTTATAAATGTGATAAGAGGGGCCAGGTCTCATCTTCAGGAGGCAATATTAGTCATGGTTCTCCCTTTAGTATTGAGGAGGTTAGGCTGATTCCATGACAAACTTCAAATTGGCAGTTAAGGAGACTAGGACTAAAAACTGGGTAAGCCCAGGCAAGTCCATTACTACTACTACTACTACTACTACTACTACTACTGATGATGATGATGATGATAAAACCTCCTAGGCTCCAGCCTTCATGCCCAGGTAATGGAATGTCACAGTCACCTGGCCTGAAGCAAGGACAATGGGTCAGCAGCAGTTTCCAGACTTCCTTAGCTACTTCCTCAGTAGCAGCTCCCAGACCTCCCCAACAAGTTTCCATTCCCAAATGGAGAATGTATGCAGAGATGGATCCAACAGATTAACATGGAGATCATCTACCTCAGAATTCCCTACTGTGCTAAATCAAGTCTGCAAGTTCATTTGGGAGTCTCTCTCTGTCTTGAAAATGGGAGACCCCAACATGCTGGACTTCTAGACTAAAAACACTCTTTGCATTTACATACTATTTGAGTCCAGGGTATTATTCTTTGGGGACTCATGGAGTCTTCCAGTCTCATGAATATTACATGAGTAGAGGAGTTGTGAATTCTTCCCCATTTTAGGAATGCCATTGAGGTAGAGAGATCCACCATGAGAGTCCTTATAAGAACTGTTCCATGAAGTTTTTAAAGTGAAAACTGGGTTGTATTGAAGACCCCTAGATGTTAGAGGAGATAACATGGGATATCTGCCAAGGACAGTTGACACAGAAAGTAGAACCAGGCCAAGAGAAAGAAGTGTGATACAGTACACATAGCTGGGAAGGAAGAACCATCTATACAAGCCCTTTGATATCAGACATGGAGCTATAGGATTAGAAGTTGGCCCTGCTGACTTGGGTTTTGCTTTGGTCCACTAGTTTACCATTATATGCTAATTCCTATACGTTAATTTCTCCCTTTTGGAAAGGTGATGCATATTCTGTGCTTTCTTCTATAACTGTGAACTCAATTTAACACCTTCTTTATAAGTGGCCTTGGTCAGGGAGTTTTATCACAGCAGCAGGAAAATCATGAATAAACTTGAGTCCACTTGGTGCTGCCATATTAAAAAAGAGTCATACTGCAAACACAGGGCGTGAAAGAAGTGAGAAAGTAAAGAGGTGACTTTGCCTACTAAGTCATTTAGATTTCTTCACTGAAGTTTCCGCAATGGTTTCCTGGCACACACTATTTACAGATGATGAGTTCAGCTCAAGAGCTGAGGAAATCAGCATCTAAACTAAAACATGCAGAACCTCAACTCTGAACATGCTGATAACAGAATGGTAAGCCCAATAACTTAAGCAGTTGTCTTTATTAATTAAAATGCTATATGAAATAAATAGAAAGCAGTCGAAGCCATTAGGAATTAAGAACAATCATATTAAATACTAAAATTTAAAATGATTGAAACATAATTTTTTTTTCTTTTGCCAAAAAATATCTTTGCAGAAACTTACAGGTCAACTGAGGATAATCATAGGTCTCAAAGGGAGAGGAAGCCCCTAGCCTAGTAAAGACTTGAAATTTAAAGGTGGGGAGGACACCAAGCCCCTCACCCCCATTCATAGGAGAAGGAAAGAAGGGGTGGGAGAAGGATTGTATGGGTGGGTGACCAGGAGGAGGGCAGTGACCAGGGAGATATAAAGTGAATAAGTGAAAAATAATAAAAAAATAAATAAAAAGAAATACAAGGAAATCATTACAGTATTTGTAAAGATTTATTAATATTTTGAAACAAACACTCTTTTTTAATTTTTTTAATTCAGTATATTCTTTATTTACATTTCAAATGATTTCCCTTTTCTGGCTCCCCACTCCCCGAAAGTCCCATAAGTCCTCTTCCCTCCCCCTGTTCCCCCATCTACTCCTTCCCACTTCCATGTTCTGGTATTCCCCTATACTGCTGCACTGAGTTTTTCCAGAACCAGGGGCCACTCCTCCATTCTTCTTGGACGTCATTTAATATGTGGATTATGTCTTGGGTATTCAAAGTTTCTAGGCTAATATCCACTTATTAGTGAGTGCATACCATGATTGATCTTTTGAGACTGTGTTACCTCACTTAGTATGATGTTCTCCAGCTCCATCCATTTGTCTAAGAATTTCATGGATTCATTGTTTCTAATGGCTGAATAGTACTCCATTGTGTAAATATACCACATTTTTTTGTATCCATTCCTCCATTGAAGGACATCTGGGTTCTTTCCAGCTTCTGGCTACTACAAATAGGGCTGCTATGAACATAGTGGAGCATGTGTCCTTTTTGCATGCCAGGGAATCCTCTGGGTATATGCCGAGGAGTGGTATAGCAGGGTCCTCCAGAAGTGTCATGCCCAGATTTCTGAGGAACCGCAAGACTGATTTCCAAAGTGGTTACACCATCTTGCAGTCTCACCAGCAGTGGAGGAGTGTTCCTCTTTCTCCACATCCTCGCCAACACCTGCTGTCTCCTGAGTTTTTAACCTTAGCCATTCTGACTGGTGTGAGGTGAAATCTCAGGGTTGTTTTGATTTGCATTTCCCTAATGATTAATGATGTTGAACATTTCTTAAGGTGCTTCTCAGCCCTCCGAAGTTCTTCATTTGAAAATTCTTTGTTTAGCTCTGTACCCCACTTTTTAATAGGGTTATTTGGTTCTCTTGGTTCTACTTTCTCGAGTTCTTTGTATATATTAGATATTAGCCCTCTGTCGGATTTAGGGTTGGTGAAGATCCTTTCCCATACTCAAAGGATAAGCAGACTGAGAAAGAAATTAGGGAAATGATACCCTTCACAATAGCCACAAACAGCATAAAGTATCTTGGGGTGACTTAACCAAACAAGTGAAAGGCCTATATGACAAAAACTTCAGATCTCTGAAAAAGGAAATCGAAGAAAATCTCAGAAAATGGAAAAACCTTCCATGCTCGTGGATTGGCAGGATTAATATAGTTAAAATGGCCATCTTGCCAAAAGCAATCTACAGATTCAATGCAATCCCCATCAAAATCCCAACTCAGTTCTTTATAGCACTAGAAAGAGCAATTCTCAAATTCATCTGGAATAACAAAAAACCTAGGATAGCTAAAACTATTCTCAACAGTAAAAGAACTTCTGGGGGATTCAGTATCCCAGACCTCAAACTTTACTACAGAGCAATAGTGATAAAAACTGCATGGTATTGGTACAATGTCAGGCAAGCGGATCAATGGAATAGGTTTGAAGACACCCACACACCTATGGTCACTTGATCTTCCACAAAGGAGCTGAAAGTATCCAGTGGAAAAAAGATAGCCTTTTCAAAAACAAATAGTGCTGGTTCAATTGGAGGTCAGCATGCAGAAGAATGCGAATTGATCCATTCTTATCTCCTTGTACTAAGCCCAACTCCAAATGGATCAAGGACCTCCACATAAAACTGACACACTGAAACTAATAGAAAAGAAACTGGGTAAGACCCTTGAGGTCATGGGCATAGGGGGAAAGTTCCTGAATAGAAAACCAATAGCTTATGCTCTAAGATCAAGAAAAGACAAATGGGACCTCATAAAACTACAAAGTTTCTGTAAGGCAAAGGACACTGTCAAAAGGACAAAACAAACACTCTTAAACTAGTTTCAGAGGCATTTAAAACCATTACCGATAGGTTATTTCTCTGCCACCATCAATTAGCCAATTCAAGCCAGATTAGATTATATTAAAGTCAGGTTTACTGGGAAGCTACTTACTTTCCTGCAGAGTGAGTTCATGGGCCCCAAGGACTGAGACCAGTTAAGTTCGGTGGCAGGGTTGGGAAGGTGTTCACACAGAGGAAGGAGAAAGACCAAAATGTCTTGATTGCATAGGAAAGAGCCTATGGGAGAATGGTCCTAGGCTAGAAAGTTCAAAGTTGAGGCCAGGTATGCCAGGTAGGCTTTGAGGGATGCTGGGAGAACCTGGAGGCCAGGTATGTTTTGGTATGGAAAATATGCACCATAGCCCCTTGTCCTTGAAGGAAACCAAACACTTGAAATCCAACTTTTAATCAGATTTCACTTGTTTGTATTGTTGGATATATGGGTGGAACAAGAATAAAAGGATATTTGGAAGAAAAGCTTTGTATATGCATCCAGACTGGGCCACAAATGAAAGGATAATATGCAAAAATTATCACTGTGGAAATTTTCAATGGGCCATAGATAGTTAATGGTGAAAGCACAAAACCAACTTACTATGTTGGTCTGAGAAAGTATGCATCCTGTCCTCTGGTAGCAGAGGGCCCAACATGTGTGGATTAAAACAAATGCTAACAATAAATTTCTTTTTCACACGACATGCACATGTAGTGAATACTGCAGACACCCTGTCACCATTTCCTAAGCATTTTACAAAAAGAAACTTTGTGTCAATGTGCAATCTACACCAAGTCCGAAAACACCCATAAATGGTGGAAAAGCCTATAGGAGAATGGCCAAAGGTTGCATACACACTCTGTGATGCTTACGAAGGAGCACCAGTCTCAATGGATCATAAATTATTTATTCAAAAAATTCTAAAATAGTGATGATAAACACTTGCTTTTATAAGTTATTTGTTTATAATACATGAGAAAGAAACTAATATTTGACCTACAGTAACAGGTAGCTGGAAGAAGATGCAGGAAGCAAAAATCAAAAACCAAAGATATAGCAGTATAGAAGAAAGAATAGGTAAATGTGCTCTTTTCAGGGAAACCAATAATAAGGTACAAATCACTCTGCACACTGAGAAAATCGTATGTTAAGAAATTTTTATCTGGAGAGACGGCTCAGCTGTTAAACACACTGACTGCTCTTCCAGAGGTCATGAATTCAATTCCTAGCAACCACATGGTGGCTCCCAAGCATCTGTAATGGGATCCAATGTCATCTTCTGGTGTGTCTGAAGAGACTGAGAGTCCACTCACATACATAAAATATGTAAGTAAATCTCTTTTTAAAAAGAAATTATTTTTGTCTGATAACACATTCAAGATTTTCCTTGTTGGAGATCAGTGAGAGCCTTTGACGATGGCTTAGAAATATATCCATTTCAGGAGAACATCTATTCTTATGGTGAGTCCTAAAATAAGTTCTTACAATTCCACTACTTTCCACATCGACGGCTACAGCCTCTTATTCACTTACAATAGTTGAACTTAGAAATTTTTCTCATTTCATGTTTATACACCTGCTAAGAGATCATAAAAATTTAAGCTATTACCTAAACACCTTGATTTGCTTTACATTTTTTAAACCCCACCTTTGATCTATGTTAATTTCTTTCACCTCTTACCAAATTATTTTGTGACTGTTTTAGTTTTAAAGTATAGTTTGCAAACTGTTTAGATTCAAAGTTGATAATAGTGCAGCGCCTGGGACCTCTACCCAACCTTGGTCCCCAAAGTCTCGTATGAGGAACAAATATCTCCAGAAGTCTCATAAAGGTTAGCAAAACAATTTTTAAAGCATAAAACACCAGAAATGTTTATACCAAGAAACATCACTGAGGACCTGTGGCCAGAATATAAATATTGCACAAGGAGCCTCCAATATGGGATGCAGTATATTTTGAAAAAGTAATAGGTACTAAAAGTCTCATGAAGTGTCCACTTGAACATTTCTTTTTACCAAATACGTTAGGGTTTTATTGTATCCCACACTTTATGAAATTCTTTCTAGTGTATGTCTTCACAGAATATATTGCCTTAAGCCAGATATCTACTGCTTGATAGTAGCTCCAGCTGCAAGGCAGTCATAGGTGGGATTTTGATCCTTGCCGACTTTCACAATAGCTGAGAATACATGAGTCTTGGGTTCAGGACAATACCTTGTCACAAAGAAATGGTGATGGGGGCTGCCTATTGTTCTCTTCTGTGCTCCCAGTGTGTACAGGCACACTAACCCTACCGCTCTCATGCACACAAATCCATAAACAAATCTTTAGAAGGCATTCTCTCATTATGGCTATTCATTAGTTTGGGTTCATCTGGTACTAGGACATTGCCTGGTATATTAGTTATTACTGGCAATCAAAGCATATTTCAGTTTGTTTCTTTTGGGGTCTGAGTTTTGAAAAAGTCCCCCTTTATAACACAAGCTAACCATGACACTGAGCTCTTTAAAAATTTTGTTTTGTACTTTTTTTTGAGAATTGTATACATGAGAGTTGAATTTCTGTCATTTTTATCCGATCCTTTCCCTCCAACTCCTCCCATGTTCTCCTTTCTGCCTTGCACATTTTGAAGTTATAATTCTCACATACATACATGTTTATATAAACACCACCTTCTGAATCCATGCAGGGTTCTTTGCTTGTGTATGTATTTAAGGATGGTAGTTTGGGATTCTATAACCTATTAAAGTGCTCATCCCTGGATGACTGATTTTAATCCCTTAGCAGTCATGAATTGCCTTTGGTTTTTCATGTAATATACTTTTGAAACAGATTATCATGGAAATCCACAACTGGACAAAATAGAGAAAACCACCATAGTATGGCTATCCGCCATTGACACATCTATAACACAGCCCTGGAAGTTTAGTATTTTCAAGGCTTATTTCTAATGACAGCTCTTAAATGCTTCAATCTCCTTTATAGCCCACCATTCACTGGAGGTAGTGGAAAAGAAAGGATATGGGGGAAGTGGACCTGTTTAGATTTTTTGGAGCAACTCCCATCTGTATTGTCTGGAAATTGGTAGTTCAGTTCACAGGTTAGCAGGCAGTGGCAGCTCAATCCACTTACATGTGATCCACTCGGAAACACTTCATGGATACACCAGCAGTCCAGTCCAGTAGGGTCAGGTTAGCAATAGCAGTGACATGACCAAGCAGAGACAGTTTTGGCAGGAGGGAACAGGAGGAATGCCAGAAGTTCTCAGCTATGCCTCACTCAGGGAAGCAAAGATCAGCAAACATAGAGACTCACAAGAGTTGCACAGCTAGCTGTACCAGCAAGCTAAGCTCTCCCTCAGTCACTCTGTGCAGTCCTATTTATACCTTCCAAACATTACATGTCCTCCATGTACATTACCTCAGTATTTGTCTTGCCTTAGCATGTGCATCTAATCAGTCTAAGTCTGCAGAAGCAGCGAGAAACTGCAGCACACCACCAGAAGATTTTTTGGTGCATTTCTCTCTATAGAGTCCCGACAAATGCAGCTCAAATATGCAGTGTAAGTCAGACCAATACATGCATGCTGTTAGCAAAGAATCCATCACATGCCCTTTCACATGCTTGCTCTAGCAGAACATCCTCTCTCCTGTATCTGCTTCGGTGAAACATTCCTTCACGTGTTTGCCTTAGCCTTTCACACCTGTGTCCACTTTAACAAAACATTCCTTCGCCTTTTTGCCCCAGCAAAACAGCATCCAACCAACTTTCCAAAGAACCCTCACATTTCTACTTCACAGCTCCTATAATTGAGATTCTTACAACATTTCAGAAGAGAAGACAGAAGGATCATAAAGGCTGTCTGGTGTGAGACTGTCTTCTATATATGACATTGAACTTTTGGTCCGCAGCCTCAGTCACTCTGGTGCTGGGATTATAGGTATATGCCACCATACCCAGCTCAACCACAGGATTGCAGGTTATTGGCCCAGAATACATGAACAGGAGAATGACTACTAGGATCTATCGATGCAACTGAGCCTATATGAAGGCCGGAACAGAAAGTTGATACATGTGTACAGACAGAATGTGCAGCTAGTTAGATGTTAACTAAACCTTATAACTTGGCTGTTCTAAGACACAGAGCTGGAACCAGACCCAGAGTCTGAGATCTGACGATGCAGTAGGCAGTGTGCCCCATGCCTCTTGTACCAGATGCCCTACCGATTGGTGCATTTATGCTGCCAAGTCCTTTTTTTAAAAATAAAATGCTCATGAGGGATGCCCTCAGTCCTTGGACTAATATGTATAATAAGTTTGGGTTCTCAGTTACAGTTTCTATACCCTCATATGTCTAAGTAGTTCTTTCTTAACTTGACAACTTCTAGGTGATAATACTTTAACTGTTTAAGTCACTTATCAGTCAATGCTGATGCTCTGAGCTGAATAGATGGTGAACTTTTGGTTGCATAAGCAAGATGTGCAATCATTCTGCCTTAGCTTTTGCACTCAAGATGCAGCTAATGGTTTGTTTTATAAAATGGAGTCGCTAGGGTAAGCAAGCCTGAAAGCTGCTGTTCTGCCCTGTGGAATGGCAAAGAGGAGGACTCAGTCTGTGTCTTCAGTGGCTCTCAATCAGATTATTAAGGGATGAAATGTAACAGACAGCTAGAGGGACATAGAGACAGCAAGTGTGCCTTCTTCTGGAGCAAGATTTCCATTGGCTCATACTCTGAGATGATGGTGAATCAGGTTTTCAACTGGAACTTTATAACTCTGGAAATACACAACTGGCTTTCTGGACTTCCAGCTTGCAGACGGCACTGCGGGATTCACCAGCTTCTACAGTCATGTGAACAAAGATTTAAAGATGTATGGACCATTGGTTCTTTCTCTACACAAGCATTTGTTTTATTTTTTTCTCTCTATTTTTCCTCACATCTATTTTTTCTAATAAATATCAAAACATAATTTTTGTCAGGCTACTTGACTAAAGAGAAAGTTTGAATCAAACTATGGGTATTCTGAGCTGTAGACTACTCCTTACATTCTATATATTAATAATACACCAACATCCTCTTGGAAGATAAAAATGCCTAAATTCATTTTAGGACTTCAATAACATCAATCAAGGGACTCCATTAGAATTAGAAAGAGCAAAACATGCCAAATTTAGGGGAAAAACATGCCAAATTTTAGCATTATTTTCTTAATTATCCTAAATGTTAGAAACTCATTGTTACTTTTAATACAACTTGAAGTAAAACAAGATTTAAAAAATGAATCACAAAATGAAAACATAAAACAACCAAGACATAAATAATTTGACACATACGAATTCACAATTTTAGAAGTTTACCCTTAATGTATTTAGCAATGTATAACTCTAATTGTTTTATTTTTAGTGTGTGTGTGTGTGTGTGTGTGTGTGTGTGTGAATATCTGTATCTGTGTCTGTGTGGGTGTGTACATGTGGCTGCTTAAAAAGTTCAATGTCTTTAATTCAGGATATTTTGTCTATTATTTAGACACCATTAGTTGAAATTTAATTATTTTACAACATATTTTCTTAATTTAAATTGATAAAAGTGAATTCACTTAGGGGCTAGCCTTATCTATCTGTAATCTATGACAACAATGTACTTTGTCATTTGGAACTGAAGAGATGGCTCAGCGGTTAAGAGTGCTTGGCTATGCTTGCAAAGGACCAGAGTTTGGCTTCTATCACCCACATTAAGTGACTCTCAATAAGTGATCCGACATCATTTTCTGACCGTGTGTGTGTGAGTGTGTGTGTGTGTGTGTGTGTGTGTGTGTAACTTTGTATAACTTTTATTAAAATATTTTATTTTTATGTATGTGTATGTTTGTATGTTTATTTGAGTATGTTTATATGCACACAGGTGCCTGCCTGTAGAGCCCAGAAAAGGGTGCTGGAAGACACACCTGGAGACATAGGCAGCTGTGAGTTACCCAGTATGTGTATAGGAGCCAACATAGGTCCTCTACAAGAACATCTGTTGCTCCTGAGTGCTAACCCAATACCCCAGCTCTCTTCCTCTGTATTTTTAAAGTAATTTTTGAAATTATAATCATAATTACATCCTTCTCTCCTCACAATAAATCACAATAAGAATATGTAAGTGAATCACAACACAAATAGGCAGACACATACACATCCATAATTTTCAAAGTTCATGCTTAGTCTTATTTCGTAATGTACAACTTCAGTGGCTTTCTTGTTAATGGTATTTATTCACGCATCTGTGCATGTCTGCTTGTTGTTATATGCGCCACATATTTGTAGTATTCCCCGAAGTTAAAAGAGCAAATCAGAATGCCTGGAATTGGAGTTATAAAGAAGTGTGAGCTGCCTGATATGGGAGCTGAGAGCCAAACCCAGGTCCTCTGCAGTTCAGCAAGAGCTCTGAACTGCTGGGTCACCTGAGTGTAGTGGTCTCTACCTGTGGGTCCTCCTAACCTCTTTGGGGGTCAAATGACCCTTTCATAGTGGTAACATCTCAGATATTCTGCATATGAGATACTTATACTACAATTCATAACAGCAGCAAAATAATTATGAAATAGCAAGAAGATAATTTTACAATTGTGGTCAGCACAACATGAAGAATTGTATTACAGGGTTGTATCCTTAAGAGGAAGACTGAGAACCACTGCCTTAGTGATGTTATTTTAAGGAGTGGAAAACACATTAATGATTCATGTGCTAGTCTGTGCTTTAGAATTTGTCACCATGTTAAAATCTTCCTCAGATAACTAAGCATAAATTGTTGGCCTCATTGGGGGAAACCAATTTACCAGTTATGACTGAATGTAGTGGACATGTTAAATTCAACTAAGAAGATAAGCCTTTTGCATTTTATACATGATAAATGATTTTGATTCCACATTTGTATCATATTAAAATGCATTTTTTGGATAAGCTGAAAATTCTATTGTGCCTTTGCATTCTCTCTCTCTCTCTCTCTCTCTCTCTCTCTCTCTCTCTCTCTCTCTCCTCTCTCTCTCTCCCTCTCTTTTTTGTGGCATTAAATATTTCTACCTTCTTATATATAGTAAGAATATAGAGCAATGCTAAATTCATAGCTAGAAAGCAATAAAATGGATCCCTCTAGAGGACGTTCTTATAATGATTCTTGTTAGAAAAACTATTTTTCTGCATTCTGAGAGCTAATACAAACTTAATGTACTTAAAACAAACTGTCAGGTTTAAAACAAAGTGGCAGATTTTAGCTTACTATTTCTTTATTGACTCATCAAAGATGATCAATATATAAATCTGATTAAAACATCATAGGATTTCATCGACTAAAGGTAAAATCATGGAAGTAAAGCAAAAAATGAAACTCTCCATGGATATTTTAATTTATTAATAATGTTTAAATTGAGCTTATCAGCCCTTGAAGAAAAAGACCATGACTGCATATCTACGGAGTGTGGCCATTGTTACTGGGCAAATGGTCAGTATACAAAGTATAGCTTTCATTTCTCATAGGTGGTGATTTCATCTACCAGCCAAATAGTTTCACACAGAAACAGCAAATCAAGACTTCTTACTGTGTATATCACACTAAAAAAAGGACTCTGACCTCTAGAATTACTAGCTAAAAAGGTCATTAACTTGGATACACAGGTATATTCTGTAACACGTGCTGTTATCTCTTAAGTAAAGATACCCATTCATCTCAGTTTTGATAAAATAGCTGTAGAATACTTATCTTGACAGTTTTAGTTATAGCAAAAGTAGAAAGTGATTGTACAATAAGAAGGAATGATCTGACCCAGAAATCAGGTGGAACTATATGCCTTGTAAAGTGTTAGGTCAGCCAAAAGCTTCCACAGGAAAACTGCCTTCACTGATGTATATTCTATTATCTGGGTGATGTAGCCTCCAGGTGAACTTACCAATTAAAATAAGTTATTCATGAAGCAGAATGGAGAACTAGGCAGAGCTCAGAAGATACCCACAGGACATGATGGGTTTGGGAATAGAAAAGGAGGTGTAGAGAGATAGAAAGAAGCTGGGAAAAGGTTAGAATGCACACCTCTGAGTGTTGATTCTGACCTGAGCATTTGCCCCGTGTCAAGAAGCATTGCAGCAATGTCCAGCCCATAAATCAGCAAGGTGCACCTGCCATCATTCCTTCAAACCGTTATACACAGCTAGCACATGGAACAGTGATCCCTTCAAACTGTGAACGAACTGAATAAAGATGAATAAACTTGTCTATAAAGTTGGTAAATCTCACAAAGAAAAAACATGCTTAGCTTTGTCTGCCTTGTACCCCATCCTTAGCACCATACCAAGCCCATAATGATCCCTCCACAACTGCTAGCAGACCTGATGAAATTGCTAATAATGATGTAATGGTGCAGGAGAATTTGGGGATGTGTTTTCAATACTGACACTTTGGCATAGATAGGAGGACACAAGAAGAAAACACAAGACAAGCATTCAGGCCATTATAAAATCTACTCAGAAGAGCAAGTCAGGAGGAGGATTGTGACTCCTGCCTGTATTTGCTTCCCATGATGGAAATTATGATTATGTATTAGGCTGTAGAACCTCAAAATTGTCAGCTAGACTTCTGGAATGCATGCATAGCTAGCTGGTGGATCTGGGTAACAGCTTGGTATTTAGTACCATTTCAATAGTGTTGCGAAAGAAAAACTAGCTTATATCACATCTTTATCTATGTAAATGATCCTACCACACCTCTCTCAGACTCACGCCTTATCTTGGTCATTGGTTTTTGAACTCTTCCACTTCTATTTGTTGGCAATGCTCATCCACAGAACATACTGCCTGTTTCACTGAGGGTACACTTATCATTAAACAGTTTTCCTCTCAGAGTTTCCAATCATTTTGGAATGCCTTCAATGAAATATTTCTTCTAGGTATCAAGGTGTACATATTCAAAAGAATATGACATATGCAAGCATGTAGCACGTTCTGATGACTATAGTACTCAGGAGGCTGCAACCAGCTTGGTTACAAACCATGTCAGAAGAAAAAGAAACATATGTGTGTGTGTGTGTGCATGTATGTATGTGTGTGTGTTGATTGAGAGGTATAAATAGAGTTGGATAAATGTAGAGTTATAGAGAGATGGAGATAGATAGATAGATAGATAGATAGATAGATAGATAGATAGATAGATAATACACCCTATGCACACAGTCCCTCATTGACACTCTCTTTCTAAGTGACTTTAGGTTGTATCAAGTTGACAATGAAAGCTAATCATCACAAACTAACATTCCATGCAACAGCTTCTTACTACACCATTTGAAAGAATAGCAAGATCTATTTAAATGTATTTCTGAACATAAAAATCAGTGACATTTTAAATGTAATAAGAACAAAACCTCAACAGAATTCTGACACAATAGCATTTAAGCAATCTTCCATAAAGAAGAATTAGAGATACAGAAGTAATGATGATGAAGATGAAGATGACGATGGTGATGAAATGTGTGTACATCATTTTCAGTTAATAAAAATTAGAGGACAGGAGAATAGATATTCTACCTGAGATTTCACCTCACACCAGTCAGAATGGCTATGGCTAAAAACTCAGGAGACATCAGGTGTTGGCAAGGATGCGGAGAAAGAGGACCACTCCTCCATTGCTGATGGGATTGTAAGATGGTACAACCACTCTGGAAATCAGTCTGGAGGTTCCTCAGAAAACTGGGCATGACACTTCCAGAGGACCTTGCTATACCACTCCTGGGCATATACCCAGAGTATTCTCCAGCATACAATAAGGACACATGCTCCACTATGTTCATAGCAGTCTTATTTATAATAGCCAGAAGGTGGAAAGAACACAGATGCCCCTCAATGAAGGAATGGATACAGAAAATGTGGTATATTTATATAATGGAATACTACTCAGCAATTAAAAACAATGAATTCATGAAATTTTTAGGCAAATGGTTGGAACTAGACAATATCATCCTAAGTGAGGTAACCACTCTCAGCCTACTTATCCTTTGAGTATAGGAAGGCAACTGATTTGCTTGAGTTGATTTTCTCAACAACAAAAGAAATTCTGGGGGAATCAGTATCCCTGACTTCAAGCAATACTACAGAGCAATAGTGTTAAAAACTGCATGGTATTGGCACAGTTACAGACAAGTGGACCAATGGCATAGAATTGAAGATCCAGAAATGAATCCACACACCTATGGTCACTTGATCTTCGACAAAGGAGCTGAAAACATCCAGTGGAAAAAAGATAGCCTTTTCAACAAATGGTGCTGGTTCAATTGGAGGTCAGCATGCAGAAGAATGCGAATTGATCCATTCTTATCTCCATGTACTAAACTTCACTCCAAGTGGATCAAGGACCTCCATGTAAAACACTGAAACTAATAGAAAAGAAACTGGGGAAGACCCTTGAGGACATGGGCACAGGGGAAAAGTTCCTGAACAGATAACCAATAGCTTATGCTCTAAGATCAAGAATTAACAAATGGGACCTCATAAAATTACAAAGTTTCTGTAAGGCAAAGGACACTGTTAAAAGGACAAAACAGCAACCATCAAATTTGGAAAGGATATTCACCAACCCTACATCTGATAGAGGGCTAATATCCAATATATACAAAGAACTCAAGAAGTTAGACCCCAGGGAACCAAATAACCCTATTAAAAAATGGGGTACAGATCTAAACAAAGAATTTTCACCTGAAGAAATTCGGATGGCCGAGAGGCACCTTAAGAAGTGCTCAACATCAGTAGTCATTAGGGAAATGCAAGTCAAAACAACCCTGAGATTTCACCTTATACCAGTCAGAATGGCTAAGGTCAAAAACTCAGGAGACAGCAGGTGTTGGCGAGGATGTGGTGAAAGAGGAACACTCCTCCACCACTGGTGGGGCTGTAAGATGGTACAACCACTTTGGAAATCAGTCTGGCGGTTCCTTAGAAAACTGGACATGACACTTCCGGAGGACCCTGCTATACCTCTCCTGGGCATATACCCAAAAGATTCCCCGGCATGCAATAAAGACACATGCTCCATTATGTTCATAGCAGCCTTATTTATAATAGCCAGAAGCTGGAAAGAACCCAGATGCCCCTCAAAGGAGGAATGGATACAGAAAATATGGTATATTTACACAATGGAATACTACTCAGCAATTAGAAACAATGAATTCACAAAATTTTTAGGCAAATGGTTACATCTGGAAAATATCATCCTAAGTGAGGTAACCCAATCACAAAAGAATACACATGGAATGCAATCTCTGATAAGTGGATATTAATTAGCTGAATACCCAAAGCACAAATCGCATAACAAATGACTTCCATGAAGAAGTATGGAGAGGGTCCTGATCCTGGAAAGGATTGATCTAGCATTGGAGGGGAATATAAGGACAGAGAAAAAGGAGGGATGTGATTGGAGAATGGATGGAGAGAAGAAGGTTTATGGGACATATGGGGAGGGGGGATCTGGGAAAGGGGAAATCATTTGGAATGTAAACAAAGAATATAGAAAATAAAAATATTTAAAGAAAAAAATGAGGTACAAGAAGAACAGAGCATTGGCCCCTGGTTCTGGAAAAGCTCAATGCAGCAGTATAGGGCAATACCAGAACAGGGAAGTGGGAAGGGGTAGATGGGGGAACAGGGAGAGGGAAGAGAGCTTATGGGACTTTTGGGGAGGGTGGATCAAGGAAAGGGGAAATCATTTTAAATGTAAATAAAGAATATATCAAATAAAAAAGAAAGTTTATCAAGTACTAATCTAAAATAATAGTCTATCAAATTGTCAACTTCTTAAACACATTTTCACTAAAAGTTTCTTTGTATAGCAAGAAAAAAAAATGAGAGACAGAGATAGAGAATGATTAGAGAGACAGAGAGAGAGAGAGAGAGAGAGAGAGAGAGAGACTCAGGAACCAGAATATTCCAAAAAAGGAAACATGATACAAAACAGGAAGCTCAAGGAATGGTAATCTGGGAAGAACTTTGGTGCCATTTCGCAGCAAACACACAAAATATCCATGAGTGACAATCGGGCAAGAGCAGAAGGCTTCAGACAGATGACTTAGAGCAATCAAGGCTGCTGTTCATGTACACAGGAGCCTGGCATTATTGAGAGCAGCTTTCATTATGCTTACACTTAGTTTTGGTGTCACTGTTGAGAACTGTGAAAAATGTCAAGTCAATGAGTAGAATTAAGTGGTTATTAATGCCCAAAGGCATAAAAAGAAAGAAAACCTAGACATGAAATAAATCAAGAACTAGCTGTCTATATTTACATGCAATTGTACTGCATACATTAAACCTTGACTTAAAATGTTAGTGGTTAGACGGGGTGCAGGATGGCAGTGGTGCCAAGATACGCATGGCACCGTGTAGTATCCAGACAGTGGAAAGGTAACAAAGGGTGACATTAATGACAGATGCCGAAGTAAAGGATGTAGAAACATAAATATCAAAACAAAGTGAAAAAAATCCCTGAAAATGGAGTCAGGAAGTGAAAACACTTGATAAGAAATAACTGTGGCTTGTTGAAAATTATCCACGCGCTTTATTATTTATACAGATTTTTCCATTATGTCAATTTAAGTTATTGAGGGATATTGTCTTAGTCAGCGTTTGTATTCCTGCACAAAACATCATGATCAAGAAGCAAGTTGGGGAGGAAAGGGTTTATTCAGCTTACACTCCCACACTGCTGTTCATCACCAAAGGAAGTCAGGACAGGAACTCACACAAGGCAGGGATTTGGAGGCAGGAGCTGATGCAGAGGCCATGGAGGGATGCTGCTTACTGGCTTGCTTCCCCCTGGCTGCTCAGTTTGCTTTCTTATAGAACCCAGGACTACCAGCCCAGGGTTGGCACTACATACAATGGACTGGGCCTTTTCTCCCTTGATCACTAATTGAGAAAAATGCCTTACCGCTGAATCTCATGGAAGCATTTCCTCAAGGGAGTCTCCTTTCTCTGTGATAACTCCAGCTTGTGTCAAGTTGACACACAAAACCAGCCAGTACAGAAATTCAGAGGCCAATCTGAAAAACCTGCTCACCTACTTGCCAAGGTGGAGGCTGTTCTGACATTGACAATGTGATTTTACAGGATCATTTTATTAGTAACTTAAATCCTTTTGGAGTAAGAAATAGAGCATCTAGGAAGCACAGAAACAATGGAAACGAGTTTATTATAATTGAATTGCAGAGAAGTAGGATGACACCAGACAGGATACACGTGCTCAAAGACTTTGTCTTTAAAAATATTAAATATAAAAAAGTTGACATTTTCCTGTAGCTACAGAAATGAAGCTAACTTTATAAAACATCAGTTGCCTTGTTTTTTTTTTTTTGTTTTGTTTTTGTCTATTTGTTTAACCTTCAGTTAAACAAATGTTGAGGACATCACCATTACACTGAAAATGTCATCACTTTCACAATTCCTACCTCTCCCTTTAGCACTGGGGTACTGGGAAGGAGTATTTGGTGGAACCACAAGACCTGTGTAGAGCCGCATTCCAGAACTGTTTCTCTGTAACGCCAACCTGTAACAACAATACCAGCACCCTTTTCTAAACATCATGTCTTACAAAGTCAACTGATCACAACGAGCATTCCTTTCCTACCACAGGGATTCCACAACAACAACAACAACAACAACAACAACAAAAAGCCTGTCTCACATATGGGTCAAATGCAGGTAAGGAGCCTCCTCTGTAAAACCAGATCTGTTCAACTACATGATGATCTCAGTGAGGGTACAAGTATTATCGGACAATGCATACATAGTTGTTATTTGATGCTAATTAATAAACTCAATTCTGTCAATATTGTTTCTGCTGTGTTTTCCGGAGGCAGTATACTTAGCTTGCTGTTTACTTTATTAGACAATTAATTGAGCAGTAGAGTGACTATTACTCAAACAGTAGAATGTTGTCTCTTTCTCTACACTTGGCATTAACTCCAATTCATGCAGGAAAGCAATATTTTGGTTTGTTCTGAAAAAAACAAACCTAGTTTTTAGGTTGACCAGTGAGATCCCTAGATTTTTGGGTTTCAGTGATTTTATGTTGCTATTTGACAAACTTTTAACATAAACAACCTTCCAAAGAATGAAAATGGATGGATCAGTGACCCAATGAAATTCAATTTCAGTATGTACAGTTCTTCCTGCTGGCACCTTGACGACTGCTCGCATAAAAGCATCCTGCCAGATTTACTTGCTGTGGCCATGCAATTTATTTGCCTACAATGTAATAGATTATATGTGTAATGCTGTTTGAGCTCTAGCATTTGTTACTGTGTCTCTTTATGTTTATGATTTATTAGGCCCATTTCAGTTATTTAAGACTGTAATACAGCACTTGGAGAAAACAAAAATACAAATCCAGTACGTACAGAAGTTAGCCCCCAGATGACCTGAAGTATGTCAGCAAAAACGAGCTGCATCTCTTTGGCTGAAATAATGCTCCATGATCTGACAGCTGATTCACACTGTGGGGATACAGGATAAGTCTGAGACAGTGTCTATAAAAAGACGTCTGTGGAAAGACTAAAGAATCTTTTATTTCAGCTCCGTGAGCATATCACAGAGGACTATAATTCTGAAAAAGGCATTGTCAATGGTAAATTCCCAGAAGCACCCCCAGACAGAGATCAGCATGCAGAGTGATCAGGAGAAATCTTGAGATCAACAGCACTGAAAGAAAGAACAACCAAGCGTGGCGGTGCCTATCTATAATCGCAGCACTCAGGAGTCTGTCACCAGGCTCAGCTATGCGGTGAGAATCCATTCAAATAAGGAAAATTAATGAGTGAGTCAATAACCACCCAGAAAGGCTAGTGAACAGTGACTTGCTAGAAAAGAAAGAGCAGGGTTCTCCATGCCTGACATCAGAGCCTCATCTTCCAGCCATATAAAGAGTTCTGAAAATGAAAGACTCCATGGTCTGTGCATACCCATGTGTACTCCATGTGCATACCCCATGTGTACTCCTGTGCAAGGGCATTTTGTTCTTTCCCATGTCCCAAAGCTCCACACTCACATTTCCCTTAACTTTGGGTCTTTGCAACACCTTTTTGTTATATGTTGGCTTCCACTGAGTCTCCTGTCTTGACTGGGCATACAAGGACTGGCATGTCTCTTTTACTCTAGCTGACTAATAAGATCGGCCTTGCCATTGAAGCAGGCTCCTGGGACTGTTTCTCTTTCATACCCTCCAGAGAAATTCTGAACAGGGAGATAGATGATTGTCCTTTATTACCCACTGTATGTGGAGTATGCCAGGACTTGAGCATACTCACCCAATTCCTAAACTCACATTAGCTCAAGGAATAAATACGTAGCTTGTGATAATCCAGTTCCTGCTTAGCAAGTTCCTAATTCTTTCTTCATATGCTTACATTGTTTTTAAGATTTTTATGTGTGTGTGAGAGAGAATGTGTACACACACCCATGTAAGTGCCTACAGAGCCCAGAGATGTCAAATTCCTTTAAAACTTCAGTTACAGGCACAGTTTAACCCAATACAGGTAGCTAATAGTAAAACAAATAATATCAAGGTGTTCTCCCCAGAAAAGGTCAACTATTTTTATAAAGTGACTTCAAACCAACATAAGTTAAACAACATATATACACAAGTTAGAAAGTACCTTAAAACTCAAGTGACCTAGAAATACACTTGAAACCTGTCAACTAAGTAACATCACAAAGCTACTCCTAATCTTAGAGAAAAAAATTCAAGACAGATAACCCCACATTTTTTTTCTGCAATGTTCTGAATTTGTCAAGCTAAACAAATTCCCAACGGTATGTTTAAACCTTTGACATAAATGTGTGAAGTTTTGATCACGCTGCAATTTGTAAAATTTATTATGGTCACATCAGTCTCAGGCAGTTGTGTTTGCTTCCAGTAATACAAGACATCTTTGCAGTCATAGAACACTTAGCTTTTAAATAACTCCTACCACAATGATATCTGTTCAGAGAAATAACATTTTTTTTCCTTAAACCAAATGTAGTTAATTAGCTGTCACATTCAAATGGGTCCAAAATTCACAAACTGTAACATAAACACCTTTCCCTCAAGACATCAGGACATTGAAGGAGACAATAAATGTAGGTGCATCATTAGTAATAGTAATTAGGGTCCCAGGTTACCAACACTAGCTTCTATGACCCAAAGCAGGTGACAGCACTACTCTGAATCTACTTCGGGTTATGCACAACTCACATTTATAATTCTTCCTGCGAATAAAATTGGAAATATATACCTATATATATTTGCAAAAACTGGCAGTTCACTACAGCAGAAGTGGCAAGGACAATGAGAAAACCTGTCTAATTGCTGAATCCTTCTGGGAATGCAGTGCCTTGTATATCACATAAAAGGTCCATCAGATGCTGGAGCTTTTCCACTCGACAGCTGAAGAAACTGCATTTGATAGGAACACTCGACCGTGCCCAAGGTCATTCTCCAGCCCAGGGGTTAATTCAACTTTTAGGGCCTCAGGGAGCATGTAGGCAGATGGATAGATGAATGACGTAGCCATGGCCCTGAGGTTTGACGGGCAATGAGGATCGGATCAGGCTTGAGGAGAAAGGAACATACAGCCACTGAAGGAGCAGGACCTGAGCACTGTGGAGGATGATAAAGCTGACAGGAAATTTACAGAACAACCCAGTAGTCTGTTCAGCCTCTTCTCTGGAGGTGAGGCAATGGTGATGAGGTGAATACTGAGTAAAACCAAGGTTCAAAACAGGAGTCGGATTTGGACAGAGATACCCTGAGAACTTGCTGGGCCCTTTCTTGCCTAGGGTCACCCTGGTGGTGAAAAAAACAGTAGCAGAGGATGCTCAGTGTGTTAGCTGTGGCACTCACCTTGCTGATCACAATGAAACAGTGCGATTGAAATACACTTCTTTTTACAGACCTCTGGTATTCAGCAGGTTTAGCAAGTTTTCTTCTCCATCCCTCATCCCAGGCATTGGATACAGTGTTATTTACAATTGGAGTTTGTTTTTGATTTGATTTGATTTTGACTGTGTCCTCATTATTTCCTCTTGAAGTATTTAACTGCTTCCCCTCTATTTTATTGGTACACACAATAGAAAAACATTGGTTTTTTAAAAGAAATACATATTTTTAAAGAGACTGAACTTTTAATTGTTTAAATTTTTAAATACTGTCAGACTTTTACATTTTGAAATGTTTTTAATATAATGTTGAGATGAATATGTGATCTTTAGGATGAACAAGAAAGCAAGTCTTATGACTCTGCAGTGACGTGTTTGAGCATTGACAGAGGGTTAATGTGCTGGTTCATTTTATGTTAGCTTGACATAGGCTAGAATTATTTGAGAGATGGGAATCTCAGTTGACAAAACGCTTTCATAACATCAGGCTGCAGGCAAGCTTATAGAGCATTTTCTTAGTTATTGATGTGAAACTAGCTCAGTCCATTGTTAATGGGGCTACTCTAGGCTGGAGGCCCTGATTTCTACAAGAAAATAGACTGGAAATGCCAAGGAAAGCAAACTGGTGAACCCCTCCTCCATGACATCTCCATCAGCTCCTATCTTCAGGTTCCTGCTTTGAGTTCCCGCCCTGACTTCCTTTAATAACAGAATATGATATGGAAGCAGAAGCCAAATAAACCCTCTACTTCCCAAGTTGCTTTCAGTCATGGAGTTTCATCATAGCAATAGGAACCCTAGCTAAGACAATGAGTTAGTGTGAATGGAAGCAAAATGCACTATTATTTTGCTTTTCTGTTCTGTTCATTTGAGCTCTCTTGTTCTGAGAAGCAGGAGTCTCAGGGTCAGATGTTAGCTACCAGGATGGTCTTAGTGAGGGTTTTGAGGTAGGGAAAATCTAATGTGTCCCTCCACTGTGCAGTGTCAATATTGAGATGGAACTGCAGCCATATGTTCAGATTGCAAAGGAGAATGCATAACACTAATTGACTTGCAGCATTGCGAGAACACTTTGCTCCTGTTCAAGAGTGCAATGCAGAGATGTTTAAAAAGACAGAAGGAGCTTAGTCTCAGACCGTGCTTGAGGAACATCTCCAATGCTAACCAAATATTGCTGTACATATTTCCAGGTAAAAGCCTCCCCACCCCAAATCATATACAGACACATCTTCAATCTCTCCTTTTACATGTGGCTTGACTGATAAGGTATCACGTGTGTGTGTGTGTGTTTGTGTGTGTGTGTGTGTGTGTGTGTGAGAGAGAGAGAGAGAGAGAGAGAGAGAGAGAGAGAGAGAGAGAGAGACTTCCACTTGGGACTTGTTATGAGTTGGAGAACAGAAGGAGTCTACAACCTAGACTTTGTGCATATCAGGTGTGGATTCCCGAGATAAGTGTGATGAAGCAAGTACTCTTTCTTCAAACAAAAATTTCCATATGACATGGACCAAGTTGCAAAAGAACATCTGTCACACTTCAGTTATCTTGCTTCACTTTTTACATGGCACACCCTCATCTCTCATTTTTTCCCTCTTCTTTCCCCCTCCCAAAGGGAGTTAACTTGTTCCTGTTCAGATTTATGGCTCATGTGACAATAGTTTCTCCAGCCTCAAAATGGACATCTAAAAAGCATGTGATAAAAGCAAATGTTTCTGTGTCACCAGGGAAATTGAAAGGACCACTCTTCAAGACTTTAATACCAGCAGGGGGTGCTACAACCATGTCTCCTGAACTCGGAACTTCAAGACTGCACAAACTGAAGGTCCTTTCTACCTCAAAATATGAGATATGTTCACAAAGAATAAGAAAATCTGAACTGTGTTTGTAATTGTGTATCTCAGTAGGAAGATAGTAAGCTTGAGGTTGACGGATGAACCTTTGCTTCTATAAAGTTTATATTACCTTTGAAAAACAAAGTTGAACTATGCCAAACCATTAAAACTGGTGTTATTACTCACTGTACACTCTTCACAGTGAAGGTTCTTTGAACATCCAGATGTTTTATCTGCACATTGTTTGAGGTTCATTTTCTTGTATTGCAAACTATGGAGAAGCCATGGGTAGTTTCCCAGGGCTACAGTTGTAGCAGGTAAGTGGAAATCCATAAACGTTATCCATACGTCTACAATGCCCTGAATCTGGTTTTTGCTCGAAAGTCTATAGTGACATTACTAAAACACTGTAAGATATTTATTGCATTTGTGGTAAGAGCATGCTTCTTCATCAAAGGTATTTAAACACAAGTATCATGAGAGACTGCTAATTCTGAAGAGAACCGATTTAAATTGCATGCCACAGATACTAGGCATGCCAGTCATGTGCATGGAGGGATGTTTATGTAGCTAGAGCCCATGTAGCATGATGGTTGAGAGCATGCCAGGAGCTGCGCTGAAATACTAACTTTTCCACTGCTTATCTTGGTGAACATTACTGCCCTCTCTTACTGTAACCCCGGTAGCAGTCAGAATCACACAGGGAATGCTGGGAACGTAGAAATGTTGAACTCTTCTTTTTATCAGATGCCTATGTACAATGATTTGAAAACTATTGATTTTAAGAGTAAGACAATTGTCCTCATCTGCAAAATCACAGATGTTAAGAATGACCATGGATGGTGTGGTAGTTAAAAGACTGGATCTTTTTAAACTCAGTGCCTAGCATCATAAAGTCAAAAAATGTTTGATATAATTAGTTCATAAGGCATTCAGTGGATTTTTTTTGAATTATAAAATCTCCATGTACTGATAGCATAGAAACTTGGCCATCTTTTTGATCCACAAGGAAGTAAAGGTGACATTTGCTTTCCAAAAATAATGGGTTTTATGTGAGAATAAAAGTTTGACTTAACAACAGACATTTTGTTTGTTTTCTAGCTGAGTTGTCTGTAAAGCTATCATAACAATAAAGTCTTTGTGGTTTAATGTGGCTTGGGAGACTACTTAAAAATGAGTTATGGATAAATAATGAAAATAAGATTATATATTATATAGTTTCATAATTCAGAGAGATTGTAGTTTTGCTCTATTAAAAGTATCATGTTTTAGCACATTAAATATTTTAAAATTTTCTTTTTGTTTCTATCTTTTTTATAACTATCAGTTTGGACTGAAGTCTAATTTCATAACATAGATGTTCAAGAAACAAAATTTTTATTTTACAGTTTACCAATTATAAAAGATGTAAAGTTTCACTTTATCTCTGCCCTTGTCAGCTTGCTGTAGGGCAGAGGCTCTCAACCTTCCTAATGCTGCAACCCTTTAATACAGTTCCTCATGTTGCGGTGACTCCCAAACATAAAATTAATTTGGTGAAACCTTACAAATATAATTTTCTGTTATTAATCATGATGTAAATATTTGATATGTGTGATAAGCTGGTATGTGACCCCAAAGGAGTCGGCCCATAAGTCGAGGCCCACTGCTTTAAAACATAATCTATTCAAAGGCTACCATTTTTGTAGGAGGAAGATTGTCAAATAAAGAAAAATGTCAATTGGGAGAAAACTGTTGTTATTTAAAACGGGGAGTACTGGTCTTTGTCAAGACTGGCCCTCTGGCTTTATTTGCAATTTATGTAAAACCATCCAAAGAATTTGAGATATCATTCTGATAGTTTGACTTTGATTGCTTAATATTAAAAACACGTATTTTCTCCATTATTGATGTTTAAATTAAATTACACATGTAAAGTCTAGCTATTGCGAGCATACAACCTGAAATTTACTTGTCTCTCACCTTAATTTTCAAAGCTCTAATTTTTTTCCACCTGTTACCAAGCACATATAATTATAGACAGTCAGAAACAGTTACAGTCCACTCTTGGGTATAAGTGGCTTTGACCAAGATAAATTATCTCTCTCATTTTACAACACACACACACACACACATACACACACATGCACACGCACATGCACATGCACACGCACACACACACACCACATCATACCATCTCCACCCCACACTGCAATACTTGCATGTACACAATACTTACATATACAGACACCACACCATACACATACAGACACACATAAACACACATGCACACATGCATATGCATAATAACTTGAAACAAAATAACAAAGCCATTTCTGCACTACCACTTACCAGTTTCTTGCTTTAATACTGGGTGGACTCAAAAGCTCATAATCATGCTTGAGTTTGAACACTCAACACTATTACTGGTCACAAGAGAATCTATATTCATTTCCTTATGACATTTCTAATTTTTAAAATATCTCTCCTATTATCCTAAAGAGAACCTTACTTTACTCTTAAAATATTATAAGACACTGCCAGTTCAAATGTTTATTTTCTCAATATTTTAAAACATTTCCCCACCACTGGTGCTTAATTCTAAAAGGATACTATTTTGTTTACTAATGCAGGTTTTCCTTGACACATTTAGAATGAACTCAAAAGCACGTGTGTCTTGAAATATTGGTCCCATTGTTCTTCTCTCTACATACCCAGCTATATCACACTATTTCCCTTTGTTCATTTTATCATAAATTATTGGAGAACAGTTTTCAATTTTTATCCTATTATTAATTTTATTATTTGACGGTTTTGTCAATTAAGTATATGGAACTAAAATTTTAATATCATCCCCCTGCCACAGGTAAAACATTGATGCTTAGAAAAATTAAGTTGGAGGTGCTAAGCAAGCATGACCTTCCCTACCTCCCAGGATTTCCCTGCCTCTGTTATTTTGAGTATATTTGTTCTACATTTCTACCATCCTTGGAAGTTTGCTTTAGCTGGGCAGTGGTCGCACACACCTTTAATCCCAGCACTTGGGAGGCAGAGGCAGGAGGATTTCTGAGTTTGAGGCCAGCCTGGTCTACAGAGTGAGTTCCAGGACAGCCAGGGCTGTCTACACAGAGAAACCCTATCTCGGAAAAAAAAAATTTTGGTTTAAACCCCACCTCCCTTTAAATAGTTTTGAGGCCTATACTATCCACCTCCAAAGTTGTTAATCAATCATTATTTGTTTATCATGTGTATGAATTAAGACAGTTCAGTAAATCTTTGACTACCAACAATCTAGACAAACACACAGAGGAAAGGGTTATCATTGAAGAGAATCACAATGGCCTAAGTGTCACTTGAGGTCTGCTATCTGAGGTGGAAGAGCTGATGAACACCAAACAAAGCTGAATGCTCGCTAGGGAAACAGGAGAATTCACAAACTTAATGACTTAAGTAACTAAAAGCTGTTTTCCCATTGTTTTGAAAGTTTATGACCAAGGTGCCATTGTAGTTTATAGTGAGGATTCCTTCCCAGTGAGAGAGTGTAAGTGCCAAAGTGAACCTGTAAGCCCACTTACCCAAAGGCATGGTATCTTCCTATGATACTGGAAGCTGTAGTTCTTGGAAATAACAAGCCAAATGATTCACTCCCATAAACACGTTTGTTTAAATTAACTACATCAGAAGTGCTTGATCACATGTAGGTGGGAGCTACATATGCAGGAAATATGTCAGAATGTCAGCTTGCCTGCCAGGTCCTGCATGATCATGGAAAGAATGGCATGATATGGTTCTCACTCCTAGAACAGAGCCTCCATGTGTGGGTGTGGGCTTCCATGTGTGTTCATGGTTGCTGGGCATGAGGCTGGTTCGTAGTTTGTATAAAACATGTTCCTTTATGTTCCTTCTTCAGGAAATATTCTCCCTGCAAGGTTGTTGGGGAATGTCCTCTCTGCCAAGGTTAATGACTCCATGATAGTCAGAACAGCATGAGTCCAGAAGACAAGGGTGTGTTTAATGTCTCAGCAAAATGGTTGAACCTGTGACCTTCAGGACAGCTCTTAAGGCTGAAAACATGTGTTCAAAAATGCATAATTTCTCAACTATGCAAAATATAAGGATGCACTATGAATTTTATGATGGTCTAAGAGAACAAAGGTAGTTGCCTTTGGGCCAGCTTGTTAGAAAGATATTAAGGAAGGAGATAAAGAGATTTGGGGAATGGTGATTGCAGGTAACCATGGGTAAGCTTATTCAGCTACGTTTATTGTTTGTGCTTGCAAAGGCAGGCAGAAAGGTCAGCCTGGGACAGATTGAGTTTGGACCCAGGGTCAGGCGTGGTGGGGATGGTAATTTCATGGCAGGATCCCACCCAGCTACTTGTCTGTGCTTATAAAAGCAGGCAGGTCATTTCATTTGCAATGGAGTACTACTTAGCTATTAAAAACAATGAAACTTCATGAAATTCTTAGACAAATGGATGGACCTAGAAAATATCATCTTGAGTGAGGTAATCCAATCACAAAAGAAAACGTATGGTATGGACCCATTGATAAGTGGATGGTAGCCCAGAAGCTCAGAATACCCAAACTAAAATTCACAGAAGGAAGACCAAAGTATGGATGCTTCCTTTGATCCTTCTTAGAAGGGGAAACAGGGATCCATCCCATATACAGTTACAAAACCCAGACACTATCATTGAAGCCCACAAATGCTTGCTGATTGAAGCTAGATATGGCTGTCACCTGGCAGGCTCTGCTAGTCCATGACAAATACAGAGGGGGACACTCTCAGCCAGCCATTGAACTGAGCACAGGGTCCCCAGTGGAGGAGCTAGAGAAAGGAAGCTGAAGGGGTTTGGAGCGCCATAGAAGGAACAACAATATGGGCCACCCAGTACTCCCAGAGCCCCCAGGGACAAAACCATCAACCAAATAGTATACATGGAGTTACCCATGGCTCCAGATGCATAGGCAGCAGAGGATAGCCTTGTTAGACACCAAAGGGAGGAGATGTCCTTCGTTCTGAAAAGGCTCAATACTGCAGTAAAGAGGAATACTAGGACAGGGAAATGGGAAATGGGAGAGGGTTGATTGGGGAGTAGGGGGAGGGGAAATGGCTTATGGGATTTTTGGGCGGTGGAGGGGGGGAGAACCAGGAAAGGGGACAACATTTAAAATGCAAATAAAGAATATATCTAATAAAAAAGGGGGTGGAGACAAAGTACTCATTTGAGGAAATACAGAAACAAAGTGTGGAGTAGAGCCTGAAGGAAAGGCCATCCAGAGATTGCCCAACCTGAGGATCCATCCCATATACAGTCACCAAACCCAGACACTATTGTGGATGCCAAGAAGTACTTGCTGACAGGAGCTTGATATAGCTGTCTCCTGAGAGACTTTGCAAGGGCCTGACAAATACAGAGGTGGATACTCACAGTCAACCATTGGACTGAGCACACAGTCCTTAATGGAGGAGTTAGAGAAAGGACGGAAGGAGCTGAAGGAGTTTGCAACCCTATAGGAAAAACAATATCAACAAACCAGATCTCCCAGAGACCCCAGGGACTAAACCACCAACCAAAGAGTACACATGGAATGCTCCAGCCCCATATGTAGCAGAGGATTGCCTTGTTGGGCATCAAGAAGAGGAGAGGCCCTTGGTCCTATGAAGGCTCTATGCTCCAGTTTAGGGGAATGCCATGGCGGAGAGGCAGGAGTGGGTGGGTGGTAGGGGAGCAGCCTCATAGAAGCTGTGGGAGGTGGAATGGGATAGAGGGTTTTCAGGGAGAGAAACCAGGAAAGGGGATAAAATGTAAATAAAGTATCCAATAAGAAAAAGAAAAAGAAAAAGAAAAAAACAAAGAACAAGGTTCATAAGTACTGATGTACAATTTCTGCAGCTGTCCCTTGGTCTCACACCTACACCCACATGAACCTGCACCCACACAGATGCAAACACAGAGACATCAAACACATCAAGTAAATAATTTACTTGTATTATTTACCTTTCTCTGTTCCAGAGAAATAAGTTATAGAAGAGAAATGTTCAAAACACAGTTCTCCTTGAGAACATATTCCTGAGCATAGAGATGTGCCAGGGCCCTCATTCTCCTGGGATGTTAACTGCACATTTCCCATTTTGCTGCATCTGGCATATCCATATAGTTAAAAAACATATCACAGTGCTTCTCTTCTGTGTTCTGAGGGTATAACCACTAACTTTATGATGTTGCTTTAGAGTCAGGCTCAAACTCCCACCTGCTCCTGTCATTTTACCATCCTCCAAGCACAGGCAAGTCCTCCCTTCTACTGGATGCAAATAAGAAAGCAAGTGCTGTTCCCTGAGTGACATTGCAGAACATTAAGTTTAGCTGTTGAAGTCAGAGGAGAGCTCACTGCCATTAAGTCAATCAGAATGGCTGATGCACTTGGTGCCTTTTCAATAATAGCTCCTACCTTTCTAAGATGAGAGGAAAAGAAAGATGAGGATAAAATAACAGGGAGAATGGATTCAATAAGATATACCGCTAAAGCTCCATGAATCTGTACCTCGTCAAACTTAGCATTACTGTATTTGCTATTATCAGAAGTATATCATCATCATCATCATCATCATCATCATCATCATCATCATCATCATTATTTTGTTGTTGTTGTGTTGAATTAAGAATTTTCTGCTCTGTAGATAAGGCTAGTCTCGAACTCACAGAGATCCACCTGCCTTTGCCTCTCAAGTACTGGAATTAAAGTCATGTGGCACCGTCTAGCCTGAAATCAAGTTTTAATTAGTATTTAGATGTCCTATTGAATGATTCTATTTTCAAAATTAATCTCAAAGTTTGCTTCAAATATACTTTTACTTAGCAAAATGGAAATGTCTTATGGATTTTAATAAATGTCTCTTCTTATCTATTTTTGGTAGCATCAGTAATTCAGATATTCTTGTTTGTTCTTTATTTTTCTACAGAGTTTAACTCTAATGAGCCAAATAACTTCTGCACTGTGCATAACTCAACTTGAGTGCCTCATAATATTCTCTAAATATGGAATACTGTGATTTATTTAGTCTCACATCGCTAAATTTCCTGAGTGGTTACTAAATGTATAGAAAACGGTGTCAAATCAAACCATCTTTCCAAACACTTCCTGGAATATTCTAAAATACATTTTGTCTTTAAAAAAAATACTTCTGCTTAGTTTCACAACTTTCGAGTCAAGCTTTTCAGGGTCAATCAAGTTAAAACAGAGACCTTGCCACATATCAAGTGCATTTGCTCCATGTTCAAAGTGATTATCAGCGTTTCTAATTAATGATATGACTTTCACATAAACACATGTTGCTGGGACAGCCACACTGTGTAAGGTCTTTTTGGACATCAGTTTCATGTGTAGGTGTCAATACCAAATTCAGGTGTAAAGAATCTTCCAAGGTGAATAATCCTTGATATCATGTCATAAATCATCTAATATCATCAATAAGATAGTTACCTGACCACATGTTACATGGCAGAGGACTTCTAGATACAAATAGTGACTTCCACCTTTATTGTCTTATTGGAATGAACTGGAAAAACTTATATTAAGATATGATACACACAACAGTAATGTGTTTACCAGTTAGGTGGTTCCAATCATTAATTGAAATTTTAGTTTCAAAAATAGAAAATTATTGAGCCTTGGTAATGAAAAAGTAAATGTACTTTGAGCATACATAGGAAAAAATAAGTATTTCCAGAAACATGATTCTGAGAACATTCGAGAGATTAGTGTCAATGGTGGTGATACTTCATGGAGAACATATTGTCCTTGAAAGCTCTTAGGCTGGCCTCACAAGAAGGCGAATGTCTTAGACACTTGCAGTTTTTGTGATGAGACACTATGACAAAGGTGGCTTATATAAAAAGGATTTATTGGAGGATTGCTTATAGTTTGAAATGATTGTCCATGAACCACAGTGATTGGCAAACAGGCATAGCGCTGGAACAGTAAATGAGAGCTCACATCTGATCTGAAAGTTTGATCTGAAAGTTGTAGGTGGAGAGAGAGAAGGAGGGGGAAAGGGAGGGAGGGGGAGGGGGAGGGAGACAGAATGGGCTTGGTATGGGATTCTAAAACCTCAAAGTTCGCCCCCATTGACCCACTCCCTCCAACAAGACCACATTTTCTTATTCTTCTCCAGCAGTTCAGTATCTAGCAACCAGACATTTCAAGTACATGAGCCCATAGGGCCCGTTCTCATTTAAACCACCACAAAAAACGTTGAAAAAAATCCTTGATTTAGCATTTGTAAGAAAGACATCTTTTGTTGTTCATATGCTGGATTGTTTTTTAAAGAAGAAGTGAAAACTGGCTCAAGTAGGGTATTTACTTCTCTTCCAGCATGAGCTTGGTTCCAAAATGGAGTCTTTTAATTCAGATTTTAATAGCACTTGATACTGAGACATATTTGCCTGCCACTTTGATCAAAATGAAAGAACAAAAATGAAAGACTCATGTAGCACAAAATATCACCATTTCAAAATCTGCCTGAAACAAAGAATGTGTTCATTCAATATAGTACCTGACCATTTCTTTATCTGTTTTGAGACACAATCTCATTACACAGCCCAGGCCAGCCGCACACTCAGTCTCTTCCTGTCATTGTGTTAGGAGCGCTGGGCTGACAGGGAGAAGCATTCACCTGCCCAGCTCAGGATTTGATGTGGGCACAGATTGCCATGTAGCTATGGTATCCTGGGAAATGTTTATATACAAGGAAGTTTCATTCTTTCCTTCTCTCTGTTTGCCTTAGGAATTCCTCTCCAGTGAAGTTTAATGTGTGCATGTGTGTGCATGCATACCTGAATGCTTTGTGTGTGTGTGTGTGTGTGTGTGTGTGTATGTGTGTAGTACAAAGTACTTTTTGTGCAAAAGCTGAAGTATATGTTTCAAGTTTTAAAACTGCTAATGAACTAGATATTTGAAAATACAACAGGCTATTCATACTTACGCTTATGAAAATAAAGTGAATGTTATTTCATTCAGCTAACACAAAAATTAAAGGTCATACAGACTGACAACAGAATTATCAGCTAGGAATTTTTCTTAAACAAAAAAAGAGGTCAGAGTATTTTAGTTGCTAGATAAATAATTTTTAAAATGGAATTCAAGTTCAAACCTATCCTGCTAAAATAAGAAGTAGCATGATATTTTCAAGGTCTGTCTGTGCTCTGATGAGATAGGATCCACATTTGTTGCTGTATATAAGCACCAACCCTTCTCAAAAACTCAAAACCAGTAAGTAAAATAAATAGAAAAATAATATTACATTGACCAGCTAATAAGTTCATTAAGTATAAACTAATTATTTTGTAGTGTTATGTTCCAATTTAATATTATTAACCTATATGTGAGTCATAAGGTAGTTAAATGTTGATTTGTATGACTTTGTCTTTGTCTTTCTATAAATTAAAGTATCTGTGGCAGGAGCTATAGTGAGCCAGATTGCTTCTGGGAACTGGGACTGGCCTATGGGACTGAACTCAGTAATGCCTGCTCAGCCAAGCAGTACAAATGTGGTCTGAAGCACTCTAAATGAAGAGAGGCCTCAGAGCATATGACAAGAGTTTGTGATAATGGCCTCATATAGCTAAAAATTCTCATTTTAAAGCCTTCTGAATGCTGAGGTCCAAGGATCAAGAAATGATGAGAAACATGAGCCCATGAGTTTTCTGGGTCACAGAAAGAGTAGACAGTTTTAGAAATCACTTATAAACATCACTGGTCAAGTCTGGGGCTCAATAAAAGTCATCTCCCAATACAACTCTGACTATAACCCACAATGTTGGGAATACTGAGTTCAGAATGTTCAGTCCATTTGAACTGGGTATGAAGTAGTGAGATTGTAGCATCAGGTCTATGTGGAAGATTAGAAAGCAGCACTTGTTCCTTGTATGAAATATTGAATTAAACATTAGAAAAGGAAACACGAGGACTAAAGTCACACCTTCACCTTCAAGTATCACAACATAGTGCAGGTAACTGCTGGAATAAAACTGGACTTTGTAGAAAATAATAAAGAGATTGCTGTGAGGGCAGTATGTGAGATACATAGACAAAGATGCTCTGTCCTTTCCCAATGCCAGAACTGATTCAATAACCATAAACTCATAAGAAACTTCAGGTTCAATGGCAGTGATTTGATAGATTTCCTTGGGAACCTGGTGCAGGCAAACACAAGTTCCTTTATTCCCATCTTAATTATTAAATCCAGATCTCAGGGCACAATAAATCTTTCCATCTAGCTACATGACTATAGGTTATGGGATGGATGCAATTTGCTGAAGAGGCTGAGGCAGGGTTTCAAGGGTTTTCAGAAGTAAGCTGATAGAAATGTAAGTAGGGCCCCTATCAATGAGGAACCTACTCCAGAGCTGCAAGGAAAAGGTACTGCTAGAAATCAGGCTGCAGATGCTCGTGGGCTTGAGAGTAGAGCAGTCAAGATGAGTCCTGGTGCAGCAACAAAGACAAAATAATAGGCCCAGATGAAGAGACAAGAGGATAGATGGATAAGAAGTCCAGACAGAAGAACAGAAGTATAGACCCACGGCAGCATCATCAACACTTCGAATTGAGCCAAATTGAAGCATCCCTCCCCCTCCTCCTGAGCAGGAGATTAATTAGAAGTTGAACCAAACTGATAAACCCAAGATAATCCAGAATTCTCTGTTTACTGTCCTTAACACACACTTGATAGTTAGATAACAGATCCCTGGAGACAGGATGAGTATAAATCAGTATTACAAAGTTGGGTGTTTACTTTTTACTGGAGTCCAAGTGAGAGAGCTACTCCCTTTCCCTGGACTGATGTGTATGATATGTTCTTGGACCTGGTGACTATGATATCTTTTGGACATACCTATGTGTGTCTATTATTTCTATTCACTTAAACACATTTTAGGATGGAATTCTTTCTATTCTTGGCAACAATTGATATTGCTCATGTATCCACTCAATGTAGAGTCATATTTCATCCTCACAGTAGAGTCAAAACTACTTATAAAATGGGGTCTCTCAAGGCCAGGACCAGCCTGAAAAACCAGTTTTCTGGGGGTAACTTAGAGCCATTAAGAGCCTTATCTCAATACAAATTTATAGAAATAACTTTGGGGAACCACTTCATATTTCATAATATTTATCCCTGCAGTGGTGACGTCTAATGAGGATCTTGATATAGGAAGAAGAATTTTGCTATGCAAGGAATATAAGGCAGCATATTCCATATAGCAAGGATGGAGGATTCCAGTCAGAGGAAAGTGTGAAGAGAGCAAAGTGTTTAATAGGTTTAATAGGCTGTGATGGAGGGTATTGCCTTCAATGTTACAGAAAAATGTTACGTATCAAATAACCATCATTTGTCACTTTGGGAGACTGAGAGATGCCACCTTTTCTCATGAATGTAGTGAACAAAGGTGTGGAGAATTTGAGGTGAGAGAAGTTGAGACAATAATCATTAGTGTGTATACACTTATGAAAAAAATTTCTAGTATTTCACGGCAGAGTGGGCACTAAATTTGGATATCCAGTCATGTAACAGGTAAGACAAAGAATTGCCGAAAACTGAAGAAATGACTGGAGGGAGGTGAGGTGACGGTGAGGTTCCCATGGAGTGAAGGACTCAGGAAAGACTGCCCTGAGAAGAGAAAAAATGAGCAAATTACTGGGAAGAAGGCCCAAATCTAATGTGCCCTGTTAATTATAGGACCTAAATATAGTGAGACAGTCATTGGGATTTCAGAGAGAGACTCAAGGTCAGGGATATCTTATGCTCGACTCTAGTAGTACTGACTTTCCTGGTAAATTTAGTAATTGACAGATACTGTGGGAAGACCAGATGATAAATGAAGGAATTAAACAAAACTTTGAAGAAGATTAAATGACAACAGAAAGCACCAAACAAAGAGTTAACATGGAGGGACCCATGGCTCCAGCTGCATATGTAGCAGAGGATAGCTTTGTTGTACATCAAAGGGAGGAGAGGCTCTTAGTCCTGAGAGGCTAAATGCCCCAGTGTAGGAGAATGCCAGGACAGGGAAGAGGGAGTGGGCGGGTTGGTAAGCAGGGGGAGGGGGAGGGGATAGGGGGTTTTCAGAGGGGAAACCAGGAAAGCGAACAACATTTGAAATGTAAATAAAGAAAATATCTAATAAAAAAAGAACCATAAACACAAAGCTGTGGCTTATTTAAAAAAAAAAGAAGTGAAAAGAATAAGTTTTTAAAAACATTCCAATGAATTTCAGATACATCGATATCAAAGAGAAATAAAATTCATCCTAACCTTCAGTTGATTTGAAACAAAAATGTAGTTATGGGGTAAGCTAGTGAGACTTTGTTCTTACCTTTTCTAACCACCATTTGTCATTCAGAAATCAATTCTCTGCCATTATTTATAAAGTACACCCTTGGATAGAAGAGAAAATATACTGTAATTGGCTTGCTATGACTTAAGAAATACAGTGTATGTTAACAGGAATGTAAGGCCAAGAAGCATGCTAGCAAGTTATAGCTGTTGGAATGTAGGGAGAGCAAACACACAAACCATTCCTTTACATAAGTAGATAAAGACCTGCTTCCCATTGTGGAGATGAGAAAGTTAGGGTCACAAAAGGCTAAAGACCTCACTCTAGATCACAACCAACAAGATGCCCTGTTGCCTTATGATCTCAGTCTAAGGTTATATAGCTCTGTAAAATACAAGAAGTGTTGGGAGTGTGCAGTTCAGCGCTACCTTGCTATGAGTTTCAGCTTCACTGGGTTCACTCGTCTTCCAGAAATCGTTTTCAGATCCGTGAACACTGAACCTATATAGTTGATGAGGTGTTCCCTTCCGTGGGACACTAGCTATTAAACAGCAGCTTGTCAAGCTAGGCAACTGCCAAACCTGTCCTGGGTATATCCTACAAGAATAGACTTGAGAGTCACAGTGTTCAGCTGACCTCTGAGGAGTCTGTGTGCGAGTGGCTGCCATAAAGTCTTACAAGGGTCATTGCATCCTTCCACTGTAGAGTATTTCTGCCTTTCCTGTGCCAGGAGGAGTCCTCAAACTCTCCAGACTCTATTCCCCATATTCAGTCCCTAGCAAATCTGTCTGCAGTCTCTCTCTCCCTCCTTCGCCCCTTCTCCCTCTCCCTCTTCCTCTCCCTCTCCCTCCCCCCCCCCCTCTCTCTCTCTCTCTGTGTGTGTGTGTGTATGTGTGTGTGTGTGTGTGTTTATGTACTCCTTCATGGAATACTGGATTTGTTAGCTTGTGATAGGCTACAATAAAAATGAAACTCAAAATAAAAGTCAAACTCAGATTAGGGTCAAGTACACACAAGAATTAAAGAGACTTTATTAATTATTTTCATGTAAGATTAGGTGATGTCTTTGTTTTCTTAGAGAATTGATTCTAGAAATTGTTTTCTATCTCTAAAAGTATGTGAATCGTTTTAGCAACTGTACAAGCCTCTTGCTACTGCAGTGACCCAGGGGTGTTCTTTTCCAAAGCCCTTAAGGCCTGTTTCTCTGAAATGTCATCAAGGGTAGAGCACCTCTATCCTCATGTTGTGAGAAGACAGTACTAAATGCAGTTAGCAATACAACCTCTATGAGAAAGACTGTAAGTTTGTTTTTAGTTTCTTTTTATGTTTTTTTTTGTTTTTCTTTTGTTGTTGTTGTTTTCCTTATTGCAAAGCAACACAGATTGTCACCTGATTACAGGCGTACAGTTTAACTCAGTAAAATGCCTACTGTTTCTGGGTCTCTTTGTTTTATATTTATTTATTTTTTTTAATCTGGAAGACCTGTATGTGATGGGTATCTGTTCACAATATAGAGATGTGTATGTTCTATAGATCATGGCTTGATGCTTTCAGGAGTAAAGTTGGTTCTTTCTTAGCTATTTAGGGAGAGATTATTTTGAAATAAAATAGTTGTTTTTAATTTTATTTCCACAATAAGGACTTAATAATTTTAAAACTTAGTTGGTTATTTCTTTACTAATTTCTTAATAATCATTTAGTAATTTTTGGACTAGTTTTTATGTACAATGATTTATATCAGGTCATCCATAGATCTAGAAATTACTGTCATTCTAGCAAATTTCAGAGAGAATTGTAATGATATTACTTCAGGAAGAGACTCCTGAAGGAAGGACAAATGAGAGGCAGTGTTGAGAAACTTGTTGCTTAATCAAATTGTGTGCATACAGTTGAATGGTTAATGGGTGATGAATTTGAGATATGATGAAAGTACAGAAACAAAGATAATTTTTCCCTGATAAATAATTAGAATGCATCACCCATTTTACATTCTTGAAGGATTTTCAGTAGAATAGGCTTTTCTTAGAATTGTGGCAAAGACAGAATTGACACCAAGGAGTTGGACTTCCAGTGGAGGGAAAGCCAATTTTTTAAAATGATATTTTAATATTTGATGCTCTCCTGAGTGGAGCATAACATCTTTCTGAGGTCAAGATCATGTTCTCAGTGGATTTACTCATGCACAGGTCAGACACAAGTCTACCCAAATTCCAAAGACAGAAAGAAGCCCAGGACTTTCAAGTAAAAGCCATGCTTCTCAGATCACTGTACTTTGCACTACTCCTGAAAAGAAATAGCTGCTAGTTAATTAGAACGTCTATATACACAGATTAAGGTCCCTGGCCAGGAGTGTTCTATATGCCAGACACACTGCTGAGCAGCTTACAAAAGGTCACTCAATCCACAGCAAGCCTGACCTACATATATAATGATCACTACTTGATAGCTTGGGAAACTGATGTAGTTACAGCTAGTAAGTTATATCTGGCCATAACCTGTTTGTTCCTTGCAGCTGGCCTCTCCTAGAAAAAAAAATATTGATTGACAGGTAAATCTAATGAGTTCATTATATGGTTTTTGAATAAAATAACAATAATTGTAGAATCATGTATCATATAGTAACTTCTTTCAATGTGAACATATTCCCCCAAAGCTTTTAATATTTCCAGAGTTGACAGAATAGATGAACAATTCAGGAATTCTGAAAATCACATTCTGAGAGAAATGGGCTCTTCATTCGTCTCAGAAACCTTGCTTCTTAAAATATGCTAAGAATATAGTTGTTTTACCTTGTAACACTTCTGATAAGATAGCACTGTTAAGACTTCAAGGCAGTAGTGCCATCCAAAAATTCTCCAAACTTCCAATCTTTGACTTCATTTTTAATTGCCATCTATTTATTTATATCTCAAATGTTGCCTCTCCTCCCAATAACCTCCTTTCCTCCTCCCATCCACCAACCCCTTCACCTCTGAGGGGGCCTCCTCCCGCCTCACCTTGGTCCATCAAGTCTCTACAGTATTAGGCTCACCCTCTCCCACTGAGAACAGACCCAGCAGCCTTCTGCTGCATATTTGTCCAGGGCTTTGAACCAGCCCATATACCTTTGTTTGGTGGCTCAGTCTCTGGGAGCTCCCAAGGGTCCAGGTTAGTTAACACTGTTGGTCTTCCTGCAGGGTCGCCATATCCTTGAAAGCCTTTATTCTGTCCCCTAACTCTTCTACAGTGGTTTCCAACCTCTATCCAATGTTTGTCTGTGGGTGTCTGCATCTGTCCCAGTCAGCTTCTGGGTAGAGCCTCTCAAGACGGCTGCAGGCTCCTGTCAACAAGCACCAGACAGCATTAATAGTGTGAGGGATTGTTGCCTGCCCCTGGCATGAGTTTTGAAATGGTCCATTCACTTGTTGGCCATTCCTTCAATCTCTGCTCCATCTTTACCCCTGCATTTCTTTTAGACAGAATCAATTTTGGGTCAAAATTTTTGTAGGTGGATTGGTGTACCCATCCCTCCATTGGGGGGTGGGGAGTCCTGTCTGGCTACTGTAAGAGGCCTGTTCAGGTTCCATATTCCACCTGTTGGACATTTCTGCTAAGATCACCTTCATTGACTCCTGGGACCCTCCCTCATCCTGGGTCTCTTGTACTTCCTAGAAAATCCCCCATCCCCAAGCCCTGGCAGCTGCATATTTCCATTTATTCTTCTTGTTCTTTCATATTCTTTCTCTCTCCTGTCTCTCCCCATACCTGATCCTGCCCTTCCTTTTCCCTCCCCTTCTCACCACCCAGATCCCTCCTTCCGTATGCTTCTCACACTATTTTGCTACTCAAGTTGGGCCTTCCTTCTTTAACTTCTTTGGCTCCGTGGGGTATATCATGGGCATTCTAAACTTTTTCATTCTTTGACATTTAATACCATGTCCTCAACCTTGTCATTTTCCCCGTTCTCTTTCAAGATTTTCATACTCCAGTTGATAAAGTAGGGCTTTTACTCATAGCCTATGCAATTCGTCATTGTTTTAATTCTCCACTATAAACCTTCTGTTCATGGCTATTCAATTTCCTTGTTCCATTTCAACTGCTCATATTATCTCTACATCAGGTCCCATACTATCCCCAGTCTCTCACTATTTTCAGAAGATCCTTTTCCTCCTTTATCATCCAAGACTAGCAAAAATTCTGTAAAATGAGTTCTCCATAATATCTCTGCTCACATCTACAGCCAAAAGAGCCTTAATATATCCAGGGAATATAGGGTAGAAAAATAATCTGCTCTGCCTATCTAGTTCTGTATGTTTATATCTATTGAAGAATTACAACGCTGAATTTAAGGACTTAAATTTAATTTTGCTGCTATTTCTTTTTGCTCTGATCTCCCAGATCCAATCAGTGGCCAATGTCTTTCCAGTGAGAAAAAGGTAATAGATGAAAAAGAGTTTACTAAGAGAACATTTACTATCTAAAATGCTTGACAAAAAGACAGTCTAGGCCTCCTTTTTAAAATGTACTGATTCATTCCATTTTGAAGATCATAGAAAATTATTCACCCAACCTCATCAACTTAAAATTAACTCAAATTAATTATAAGACTCATACAAAGAGGTTATAATTATTGAACAAATGATCAGGCATAGACTTAGAGATTCTAACTAGTCACATTCACCATTATTCTCAACCAAAATGTGTGGTCTGCTTTGGGCCATAGTGCAGAGAAGTTAGACTAGTCAGCATGGAGACAAGTAGGTGTGGCCATATGCTCCAGTGACATCATGAGATAGAATACCAAATATCAATCTCCATTGTCCTAGCTGGATTATTGGCTAGCAGAACCCTGACGGCACAAGTTGAGATACAGATATCCTGAGCTGTTAGTGGTTTCTTCAGTCTTGATTATCAAGTAGTTAAAAGGGATGGAAACCTTATTTACAACCTAGGGTTGGATCATTTTTTATGTTCTTTGATCATTATTTTATTGTGCATAGATACAGAAATTCCTGTGTTTATTGCCTAACTACATTGTAGTATGTAGCTAAGCAATATAATTTTATTAATTTAAAATATGATATTTTAATAGCCTTGACATTACTAGCTATCTACAAAAATATTTGGACATTGAAGATAAGAAGGCAATGTCAAATTATTTTCCAAGAAACATTTTACTAGAAGGTTAAAGAGTAGTTTGATCAGCAAACACGGTTCTCCATCATAAAAGCTACATGTTAACCATCAAATAATAAATATGACTTCTAGTCCTCAACTGACAATTTTAAGCATGTGTTTCTCTTTCCTCCACAGATTTTCTCTCCTAGTATGACAATTTTCTGCTCTTAATTTCCTAGATTAAAATCTTAGTGAGATACTCTAAGCTCTCCACTAAAGCTGGCAATTATCTTTACGTAAGAAGGTACTAAAGTGTGAGCAACTTAAGCCCAAAGAGGGCTAATTCTCTGCACTCTGCTGTCTCTACCCTGTACTGCTGAAGTAGGGTGAGACTTACATTATATTTAATGGCTATATTTCAGTGGCACAGTCATTGCACAAGACATTGAACAATCCTTTTTTTTTTTAAAAAAAAGATTTATTTATTTATTATATGTAAGTACACTGTAGCTGCCTTTAGACACATCAGAAGAGGATGTCAGATCTTGTTACAGATGGTTGTGAGCCACTATGTCATTGCTGGGATTTGAACTCAGGACCTTCAGAAAAGCAGTCGGTGCTCTTAACCACTGAGCCATCTCTCCAGCCCTTGTTTTTTTGGGGGTGAGGGGGGGTTTCAAGACAGGGTTTCTCTGTGTAGCCCTGGCTGTCCTGGAACTCACTCTGTAGACCAGAGTGGCCTTGAACTCAGAAATCTGCCTGCCTCTGCATCCCAAGTGCTGGGATCAAAACCATGTGCCACCACTGCCTGGAAATACTGCACATTCTTGGTTTGAGACTAAGATTAATGACATGTTTTTTTCTCTGTCTCCTTGACTGTTTCCTTCTTTTCCATTTGCCTCATAATAGTGTAAGCTTCCTATCTAACTCCCCTGGAGATTTCAGCAAGTTGCACATATAGAATGACATAGTTTCTACACAGTTATTATTCCAGCCCAAATCACCTTCCTAAGCCTACATTTTCCCATGATTTTCAAACCCAACTCTGTTTTTGGCTGTCTACTAACCACCTCAGAAACAACATGTCAGAATTCAACTCTTTAAGTTTCCATATTTGCTGCATAGCTTCCTCTGTTTCCCTGGCTTCTGCTCTGTTAACTTTTCCCTCTGTGTTCTGCACCTTCTTTCTTTGCTATCACACTTTTTTTTTTGTTCCATCTTGATGGTTTTTTCCTAGCGTACTCTACAGGTCATTTACTATAATACAGCTCAGAAGTGAGTTTCATGAAGATCTATGCTTAATGTTCCCGGTTTGTTACATGAAATTTGAATAACTGCAAGTCTTAATGTCTGTTAAGTCAGGGCATTTATGTATTGGGAGACTTTTAGTTTATTATAAACACAAGTATATATCTAGGATACACAGTGCCCTTGTAGGAATAGAAAAATAAAAACAAACCATTTTATCAAAACAATCTATAAATGAAAAAAAAGTTCATAGTTTTACCATTTTAACTCCCATTGAAATAGGACAAGTCATCAGAAAAAAAGTCACTTCTGAAGAACATCCAGTGTCTTTAAAAGCTATATTGCTCCAGCAATGAGTAAAGACTGTATTATCCAATGACAAAATATTACACTGTCAGATAATTCTAAAATGTCTATTTTAGCTTTCTATTTTTATGATCAATATTGTTTCTCATCTCTTAGTACATTAAATTTACATATTAGAAGGAAAAGAATAATATATCATTTAAAGTTTCATGGTTATGTTCATCCTTAAAATGTTTTGTGTTTGTCTATCCACGAAAATGAATGTATTAAACAGCCTTATTGAAACACAATTTGCATTTCATAAGATTCATCTGTTTAACATTCAGACTTCAGTGAGCTTTATTGTAACCAGAAAATTGTATAATCACTGCCATAATCTAATTGAGAATGTTTCCATCATTCTGAAAAGAAATATCATCTCATTAATTGTCACTTGTCATCTTGTTGTAATCAACCACTATTGTATTTCCTATTGACATAAATTTGCATACTGCAGAATTTTTCATTAAAACAGAATTATTCAACATGATGATCTTTTATGATTGACTCCTATCAATTATCATAAGATTCTAAGTGTTTTTCACAGTGTAACAAGTATCTGATGATGTCCTTTTTGTTATTGACTTATATTTTATTGCAAAGATATCTTATTAGTATTTAATGTGTATGTTTGTGATTTTCACTTTGGGGCTCTTTTAAATGATTCAGTGATTACAATTAATGTTTAAGTTGGCTTGTGAACATGTTATTTATCTTGAGCATATCCATAAAAGTAGTATTTTGGGGTCACATATTTATCCCAAACAATATTTTAGAAAGTATGAAACTGTTTTTCAAAATTAGACACACCTCTTTACATAAGAAATAATCTATTCTCAAAGGAGAATATTAAATTATGGATTCTGGTACATGTCTCAGTCTGTTTTGAAATAAGTCATTTAAGTTGAGGAAGGATAAAGGTTTTTGGTCTCATTAGACTTAATGAAAGCTGGTAATTTCACCTGGACAAAATCTGAGTATTTCAGAAGAGAACTGTGCAGGCTCCAGGCTTAGTAGCCTTCTCCAATATAAAATAAGATACATTTCCTAAGTTAGATCGAAAACAATATTAAATATACACATACACAATGTTTTTCTAGCATGTACAGACATAATTGCACTATTTACTCAGGGACATGAGGATGCCTACATCATTATTGAAAATATCAAAAATCCTCTAAGCCCTTTAAGAGTGAGATTGAGGTGGTTGGATATCCACCCACCTCAAAAATATTAATATGGAATTCTTCCTGTAAAAAGGAAATGCAGGGACAAAAAAGTGGAGCGGAAACTGAAGGAAAGGCCATCCAGAGACTGCCCCGCCTAGGGATCCATCCCATCTGCTGACACCAAACCCAGACACTGTTGCTGATGCCAAGAAGTGCTTGCTGACAGGAGCCTGGTATAGCTGTCCCCTGAGAGGCTCTGCCAGAGCTGGACCAATAAAGATGCAGATGTGCACAGCCAAACATTGGACTGAGCACAGGGTCCCCGATAGAGAACTTAGGGAAAGGATTGGAGGAGCTGAAGGGGGTTTGCAACCTCATAGGAAGAACAACAACATCAGCCAAACAGACCCCCCCCCCCCGAAGCTCCCCAGGATGAAACCACCACCCAAAAAGTACACAAGGGTACCCATGACTCCAACTGGACATGTAGTAGAGGATTGCCTTATCTGGCATCACCTGTGAAGACTTGATGATTCAGGATAGGGGTAGACTAGGCCACTGAGGCAGGAGTGGGTAGGTGGGTGGGGGCACACCCTTATGGAGGTAGGGGGAAGTGGGAGGGGAGAGAGGGCTTGTGGAGAGGAAACTGGTAAGGTGGATAACATTTGAAATGTAAATAAATAAAATGACCAATATATTTAAAGAAAAAAGAGAGTGGGATTGATAACATCATGTCTCTGCATTAAGACAAGTGGGCTTAACATATATCTAAAAACTCAGATAAATCTAAAATAACATTACATATTGTTCATGACAGTACAAAAAGTGGAAGTATATTTTATTTCTGAAACATTATGAGGGTTTACCTGAATTAGAAACAGAAAAGAATTAAGAGAAAATTGGGTAGGGAAGGATCCTTTTGTTACACATGTAGGTTTCTCCCCCTTAAAGTTATTTGAAAAGCATAGCAAAATGAAAGCATTTAATAAATTAGAATTATACATTAATGCCTTTATTTTTCTTAGAGTAGTACATAATGAAATATCTGCTTAACTAAAAAGAATAGCCGTGAATATTTCTGCAGCTCACTTGACCTAGATAAAAGAATATCCTAAGTGACAATTTAAAGCTACCATTTTTAATTAAAATGATTAGAAAGGATTTTATATGATTTACTTTTAGCTAGTAGATTATTTTTACAATACAATAGTATGGTACATTAGTTACTTTTCTATCATTGTGATAAGACACCATGAGGAACTTAAAGAAGGAAGAGATTGTTGGCTTTAAGGTTCCTGAGAGATAATAATGCACACACCGCCACCAAGTTGGGGAGGCACGTGGGCTGGAGCAGCTGACAGCACATATCTTAAATCAAAGGCATGAAGCATGGACAGCAAACTGGGGGAGGGGGAGGTCTTAGGCTCTCAAACTCCACCCTCAGTGATGTACTTCTTCCATCAAGGCCACATCTCCTAACCGGCCCCAACAGGGACCAAGGGCTTAAATGTTAGCGATTGTGGGAGGCATTTCTCTGTTAAACTACTATATATACATAACATTACAGTGTATATAAAACCACCGCAATAGACGTTTATTGAGATATATAAGATATCTGTTAGGATGGTTTTCTTCAGCTGCAGCATAATATGGGGTAAAGAACTCAGTACAAAGCAAAGGGAGTGCAGAACCATCCAGATGCTAGGTCTGCTGGAGATCTACAGAGACAGAACCAGAAGAGGGCCTATGAGGTATCAGTTTTCACACGCTCAGCCAGCTCATGGGAATCTGACAGCCTTGGGAAGCAGATTTCAGGAAAGAAATCCTGAGCAGTGAGGCTTTGTGACCCAGGTCTATCACACAGCAGCAGTGTGACACACAGAAGCTCTGCCATGCTAATATGTGTGGTGGGGATAGAGACAAGGTTCCAGCCTCAATGTAGCTCTGCCTCGATACTGAGTGCTCCTGGCTACAGGTAAATACATGCTGTGGAGTTTCATAGAGTCTAGCTAATTTTTTTTCTGAGGTCCCAAATCATGGGAATTGTATTGTCCAACTTCTTTTTCTCACAAAAGCCAAAGATATTTTGTTTTCCTCCAAAAGAGTTTAATATTACTAATAATTACTATTATTAATAACAGGGCTGATAGATGGGATCAGTGGGTAAAGGTGATTGCCTCCAAGTCTAAAAATGTGACTTCAGTCTTTGGACCTTCATAGTGGAAAAGAAAATCATCTCCTGAAAAATCGTCTTATCACTGTACAAACGCCCTGGTATACCTTCCCCTCCTCCCACACCCCCCATGCTCCTTGACTACAAGAAATATAAAACTTTAAATATTTAAAGTTATTAACATTTCACAGTGCGTTACTCTAGAAACTGAACAGATTCCCCAAAATATACAAACAAATGTGTAAGTTAATACACAGGAAAGTATAAAATGAACAGGTAAAATGCAATTTGGACCCAAACATGATTATATAAGGCTACAGGATATTGTGGGAAACACTGGAGGATTAAAGCAATTGCAGATGTGCCATCTGAGAGCCCACTTACTCTACAGAAGGATTGTATTTTTTATTAGATATATTCTTTATTTACATTTCAAATGATTTTCCCCTTTCCTGGTCCCCCACCCCCCGCCAGAAGTCTCATAACCCATCTCCCCTCCCCTTGTTCCCCAATCAACCCTCTCCCGCTTCCCTGTCCTGGTATTCCCCTGCACTGCAGCATCCAGCCTTCCCTGGACCAAGGCCCTCTCCTCCCTTTGATGTCCAACAAGGCCATCCTCTGCTGCCTATGTATCTGGAGCCATGGGTAACTCCATGTGTACTTTTTGGTTGGTGGTTTTGTCCCCGAGAGCTCTGGGAGTACTACGTGGTTCATATTCTTGTTCCTCCTATGGCACTGCAAACCCCTTTAGCTCCTTGGGTCCTTTCTCTAGCTTCTCCATTGGGGACCCAGTGATCAGTTCAATGGCTGGTTGAGAGTGTCCCCCTCTGTATTTGTCATACACTAGCAGGTGACAGCTGTATCCGGCTCTGGTCAGCAAGCACTTGTGGGCATCCAGCATAGTGTCTGGGGTTTGAAGCTGTATATGGGATGGATCACTAAGTGGGGCAGTCTCTGGATGGTCTTCCCTCAGCCTCTGCTCCACAGTTTGTATCTCCTTCTGTGGGTGTTTTGTTCCCATTTCTAAGAAAGGCCAGAGAATCCATACTTTGTTCCTCCTTCCTCTTGAGCTTCATTTGATATGTGAATTGTGTCTTGGGTGTTCCAAGCTTCTGGGCTAATACATACTTATCAGTGAGTGCATACAATGTGTATTCTTCTGTGATTGGGTTACCTCACACAGGATGATATTTTCCAGTTCCACCCATTTGCCTAAGAATTTCATGAATTCATTGTTTTTAATAGCTGAGTAGTATTCCATTGTGGAAATATACCACATTTTCTGTATCCATTCCTCCCTTGAGGGACAACTGGGTTCTTTCCAGCTTCTACAGCAGGATTGTTAGTGCAATTTTAAAAGTGACATTTTTTTCTTTATCTAGGCTAGCTCCAAAATAAATAAGACAGGGACTCTAAGATTTACTTAGTCAATCTTTATGGCACAATAGCTGATCAGTATTAATCTCTTTTTATCCTCTAATCTGGCTACATCCCAGACAAACTCCCTGAGACACTTGCATTTTTTAAAAGATCTGGTTCTGTCTGATCCAGGTGTGTTCCAGAGTAGCTGTTCTGAACAGCTTTCATTGACAAATGAGAATAAGTGGGGAGCAATGTTTACATAACACCGAGGCAGGAGATATTTAGAATAAGCATTACAATGCCATGTCCATATTGCAACATATATGGGGCAGAGAAATCAGCATTTGGATAATAAAATGATAATCTGTACACCCTACACAATAACCTTATGTCTATAATCCATTATTAATTACCTTGTCATTACTAATACTCCAGGCCACAAACTATTTCCTCAAGAAGTCCAGGTCTGTTCCTATAACCCCTTTTCAGTGTTAGGGAAAGCTAGGGCAATGACACATGCACGATGATTTGCCTGTGTTATGAGTCATTGTCACTGTGCTCACAACTCCCCTCTCCAAGGCATGTGCCTTCACATACTAAGTCAGGGTGAAAGCCTTCCTAGCTCATCGACTTATAGTGTGAAAATGACCCTTTCTCTTCTGCCCATTGGCATTATGCCTAACCCTCATCTAAAGCATTTAATTATTACGAGCTGGGATTTGCTTGAGAAGACTAAGACTGTCGTCTAGGGAAGGAAGCTTAAACTTGCATTGACTCTTTTTTTTGTAGTGTTTGTCTTAGTTGGATCATATCCTTCTATAGGCTTATAAGTGTACTTAGTTGGATCATATCCTTCTGTAGGCTTATAAGTGTACTTAAATATTTTATTCTCCTTTCTAACCTGCCATCCACTAGAAGTAATGGAAAGGTTAATAGGGTGAAGGAGAATGTAGACCTACTTAGAAATAGTTCTTTAGAGTAAATCCAATCTGTGATGTCAGGATATCAGTAGTTCAGTTCACATGAAACAGCAGCAGTAGCATGATCCACTCACAAACAGCATTCACAAATCAGCAATAGCAATTTGGTCCAGAAGAAACCTAGAGGCTCTGCAAATAGGCCTGTGTCCACTGAAGCAGCAAGAATCTGCCAGAACACCACAAGAAGTTCTTTGGTGTCTTTCTCTCTATGACGTCATGACAAACAATGACCAGAAAAGAATGACTAGGTAAAGCAGTACCACACAACATCCACAGCATTGTCCACTGTCTGTTGGGTTATATTTATACCCTTTCCAAACATCATGTGTTCTGTCAAGTGTCCATTCTTACAGAAAGCCCATGCTCCTTTCCCAGGCTGCTTCCAGAAAAACATCATGTATCTGTTCTCAGCCAAACATCTTTCCAGGTGTTTTTGCTTCCGCCATACATCTTCTCATAAGACAGTTTCCAGAAAAATATCACATGAAACAACCAAGTCTTCAAAGAAACTAGAAACTTACACTTTATCACTTCTTGCTTTTTCTGCATGGCCTTGGCCTCTTTGGGGGTTAGTTCTTTTCATGTCATACACGTGTATAAGAGAGATTCAAAGAATAAAAGAGAGAAAAAGAAACTCTAGAGGGAGGATTTCTCATGGCAGTAAGTAGTTCTGCAAAAGCCCATCCACACTTCCCTTTAGAGAGACAAACATTACTGTGTAACAGTGTAAAGCTCATCTGCCACTCCCTCCAGAGAAAAAACACCATTTGCTCACTCAATAGGAGAGGAGAATGGTTTTTGATCCAAAGGAAAAGGGGAATAGCTATCTGCCTGGGCCTTGTCGGCTCTGCTGTTGTTCCTTCAGAAAGGCAAGTCTGCCTTTAAACAAGGCTTCACAACATCAAATGGATGTGATTCAGATTTCATCTCAAACCTATCAAGTGTTTACGATTCTTCTTTTCAGCTCAAACAGAGGGCTACACTTTAAACATTTCTGTGAATAATATTGAGAGACCATTCGTTCAGGTGACAGCGTTTACATTTGTATATATCTAGTAACATTCACTTTTCATTAAGTGTGCATTAACCTAAAACTACCCTGACTGTGAAACTGCAGGAGGATCTGACAGCATCATATCAGTGACTTCAGCTCAGTTGGGAAGGAACAGACATTTTAGTTCCGTTAGCTTTTGGACTATAAACGTGAACCTTTCCTTGATGAAGTTATAGATGTTGACGATGAGCATAACTGAACTCTCGTGGAGTCTAATTTTAAATCTTGAGAACATAGATAAATACAGATGTGAAGCTAACAATAATTTCATAACTAACATTAAGCTGAAAATTAATAAATTTACATATATATATATATATATATATATATATATATATATATATATATATATCCCGGTGATGGTGGCGCACACCTGTAATCCTAGCACTCTGGGAGGCAGAGGCAGTCGGATTTCTGAGTTCGAGGCCAGCCTGGTCTACAGAGTAAGTTCCAGGACAGCCAGGGCTATACAGAGAAACCCTGTCTCAAAAAAACCAAATCCAAATTATATATATAAATTCAGGAGAATAATCGAAACCATCTGGCTTTCCTTAATGCTTTGCAGACTGTTTATTATTTAAAATGGTACCATAGTACCATGACTACTAAGTACATAAAATGGAAAACCATACAATTGGAATAATTGAATACCTTACTAGAACAGACTTTCTACTTCAAAACTTTCTCATGGACATTGCTAAAATGATTTAAAAGATTTTTTTGCTACTTTTTTAAAAAATTGATTATTTAATATATTTATATGTCAAATGTTGTCCCCCCTTACCAGTCTCCACTTCACAAACTCCCATCCCCTCCCTGTTCCACTTTGCCTCTAAGAGGGTACTCCCCAACTCACCTACCCACTACTGCCTCACCCCTCTAGTATCCACTTTTGCTGGGACAACAAGCCTCCACAGGACCAAGCACCTCCCCTGCCATTGATGCAAAATAAGGTAATACTTTGTTACATATGTAGCAGGAGCCATAGACCCACCCATGTACACTCTTTGGTTGGAGGTTTAGTCCCCCAGAGCTCTGAAGGGTCTGGTTAGTTGATGTTGGTCTTCCTATGCACTTTTCAATCCCCTTCAGCTCCTTCAGTCCTTCCCTAACTCTTCTGTTGGGGTCCTTGTGTGTACTGGCCGGTTTTGTGGGTCAACTTGACACAAGCTGGAGTTACAACAGAGAAAGGAGCTTCAGGTGAGGACATGCCTCCATGAGATCCAGTTATAAGGCATTTTCTTAATTAGGAATCAAGAGGGGAGGGCCCCTTATGGGTGGTACCAATTCTGGGCTGGTGGTCTTGGGTTCTATAAGAATGCAAGCTGAGCAAGCCAGGGGAAGCAAGCCAGTAAGTTATAGCCCTCTGTGGCCTCTGTACCAGCTCCTACTTCCTGACCTGCTTGAGTTCCAGTCCTGACTTCCTTTGGTGATAAACAGCAATGTGGAAGTGTAAGCCAAATAAACCCTTTCCTCCCAATTTGCTTCTTGGTCATAATGTTTGTGCAGGAATAGAAACCCTGACTAAGACACTGGGCTAAGTTGTATGGTTGATTGCCAGTGTCTGCATCTGTCTTGGGTGCTGGCAAAGCGTCTCAGAAGACAGACATACTAGGCTCTTGTCAACAAACACTTCTTGGCATCAACAATAGTTTCAGGGTTTGGTATCTGTGAATGGAATGGATGCCAAGGTGGGGTGGCCTTTCCTTCATTTTTGTTCCTCTGTTTCTATGTATATGTTTTTTGGGAACTGGGTGACCTCACTCAGTATCATATTTTCTGATTCTGTCCATTTGCCTGCAAAATTTGTGACTCCATAGTTTTTAATAGCTGAATAGTATTCCATTATGTAAATGTACCACATTTTCTGTATCCAACAACATCTAGGATTGTTGGATTTCCAATTTTTTGAGGAACCACTAAACTGATTTACAAAGTGGTTGTACCAGCTTGCAATCCCACCAGTAAGGGAGGAGTATTCCTCTTTCTCCACATCCTTGCCAGTGTTTGCGGTCACCTGAGTTTTTTATTTTAGCCATTTTGATTGGTGTAAGGTAAAATCTCAGGGTCGTTTTGATTTGCATTTCTCTGATGACTAAGGGTGTTGAACATTTCTTTAAGTGCTTCTCAGCATTTGGGATTCCTAAGTTGAGAATTCTCAGTTTAGTTCTATACCCCATTTTCAAATTAGGTTATATAGTTTTTTGAAGGTTAGCTTCTTGAGTTATTTATGTATTTTGGATATTAGTCCTATATTGGATATGTGGAGTTGGTGAAGATTTTTTCCTAATCTGTGGGTTGCCAATTTTTCCTATTGACAGTGTCTTTTGCTTTACATAAGCTTTTCAGTTTCATGAGGTCCCATTTATCAATTATTGTTCTTGGAGCCTGAGCCATTGGAGTTCTGTTTAGGAAATTTCACCCTGTCCAAATGAATTCGAGGTAATTTCCCACTTTCTCTTCTATTAGATTCAGTGTATCTAGTTTTATGTCGAGGTCCTTGATCCACTCGGACTTGAGCTTTTTTCAAGATGATAAATATGGATCTATTTTCATTTTTCTACATACAGACTTCCAGTTGGACTAGCACCATTTACTGAAGATGCTTTCTTTTTTCCATTGTATGTTTTTGGATTCTCTGTTGAAGTTCAAGTGTCCATAGGGGTTTGGGCTTATTTCTGGTCTTGAATTCTATTCCATTGGTCAACCTGTCTGTCTCTGTACCTATACTATGCTGGTTTTTTTTTTTATCACTATTGTTCTGTAGAAGTGGTTGAGGTCAGGGATGGTGATTCTCCCCAGAAGTTCTTTTATCATTAAGAATAGTGTTTGTTATCCAGTGCTTTTTGTTTTTCCATATGAAATTGAGAATTGCTCTTTGCATGTCTGTGAAGATCTGTGTTGGAATTTTAATGGATATTTTAATACATCTGTAGATTGATTTAGGCTTTAAAAAATTTTTAAAGAAGAGATCTTTTTCTCACATGAGTTAAGTTAATCAGATTCTTCTAAAATTTTATTATGCAGAATTTGTAAGTGATATTTTATTTAAAAGTTAAAACATTAATTCATGTACCATATTTTTAAATTATAGTCTATTTTTTCCATGTATGTATCATATTTGTGCAACATATTAATTTCTGTGCAGTTCTGATGGAATGTTGGCTGAACTCCCAGGAAGAAACTTCAAGTTTAAAAAAAAATAGCACAGAATTAATTCTTTGAATGCTCGAAACGCATCTTAAGTGGTGAATAAAAATTCTTTAGTGTTGTAAATAGGTAGAGAAAGAAATAACAAAATCACTCTATGAACACTATTAGCTTTAAGATCACCAGGCATATTTCACAGCTCTATGGAAAATGACACTTTAGAAACCATTGCAAATGATTATTTAAAAACTTCCCATCTTATATTCACTGGCAATGGGTGACATGCAAGAAGTAAATCTGTTCTCCTGTTTTCAGACTTGATTCAGGGATAGACTAGGGACTGGCAAGATGGAATGGTGCCCAGTCATTCTCTTTCCTCTTCTCCAGAGCTCTATGGTGTAAACAAAAGGATGTTTCTCTATTTTCATGTAGTTCCTGTCCCTTTATTCTAGTAATTTTGTACATTGCATCCATCAAGCATATTGTATTTTTGTGGGGCTACATCCTCACTTTGAGATTTTGTGTGGATGTTTATAGCTGAAGAGAAATGGCATTGGTGGCGTCTAATGGTTCCTGATAAATCTAGCTATGTAATATTTTCTCTCAGAAACTGGAAATTGCAATATGCATTTCACAGTAGCAATGAATGTAATTCCCTGAAGCTTTCCAGGCAGAAACAATGCAATTGAATACTATCAAACATGTGCTCTAAATCCAACATGGAGCTGCCTGGGTGTAACTATTTTTTTTAATATTTTCTTGATTAAAAAAGATTATAGAAGAAAACCACCTAATAATTCAGTCATGTAGTGACACACAAAAATGATTTCCTCTGAAATATTTTCACCCTGGCAATCAATAAATAGATCTTTGTGCCAAACGTACAATTGTGATTTCTCATGTAATAACTTAACAAATTACAAGTAATATGAGTAAGGAGTTTCATCATGTTAATCTCAGAAGTTGAATTTTAAAAGTGCTCAAGGTGTAGATAAATTTTAAAATGAAAGTATATGTGCAATAAAATATAATAATTCTCTTGTGCAAAGTGAGATTGATTAAAGGATGAAGAATAAGCAGCAGGTCTAACCTCTGGAAATACCGGACTTAGATTCAGTCCCAATTCACAGGCTATCTCTTCTTTCCTTATAAGTTACTATATGAACAAAATCAAACTCTTCCCTAGTTAATTCTGGTTTCCTTTTCTCCCTCCTGTCTTCTGTCTCCAATCTTCCTCTTCGTTCCTTCCTTCTCTCTCTTATAAACAAGAATTCCCTCCAATTACCTACCTCATTGTTATGATTTAAAAAAAAAAAAAAACAGAACAGAACCTATACCCAGATATTAAGAATGTATTCTTTTCATTTCATTCCTAACTCTTCTAACTAGGCAAAATACAAGCTACCACATATAAAATTTGAAAATATGCTCAAAAAACTAATTTAAATGGCAGATTCATCACTCCTTCAACCCCTCCCCCTTTATTGTTTATACTGAACATCTGCCTATTGTTTTTTTTCTTCTTTTCTTTCTCACATAAAGTCATCTGCATCCCTAAAGTCTATTTTGTCCTTTCCCTCTCATTTGTCATTCTACATGAATTCTTCTTTTGTTCTTAAATTATCTGATATGTGTTAGGTCCCCCCCTTCACCATCCCCTAGGAGCAGTCATTCATACTGTTCACCTTTCTGGAGAGCACTCCTGTTGGTGTACACAGAGAGGTGCCCACTCAGTTCTATTTTCTTGTTCATAACATGACACATTGTCATTGTCACCATCAAAATGGAATACTATATTTACAAAGAGCCTAACACACACTCAGTGCTGAAAATTGGTAGATGCTGCCAAAATTGCTAGTAGTATTTCTTGATTGCTCTTCTGAAGTATATAACATGGCAGTTGCCATATGATTTTAACCCATACACACATGCGCTTGTGATTTCTCTTTTATTCCACCATGATATCAAAATAATAATGTGCATATTCAACTATTGTCTTCATATAAAACTTCTACTCAACATAATTGTATTGGGTATTATTGAAATGAGTTGCCGTACAACCTGACCTCAGCAATTCTATAAAGCAGATATTTCTATGTTCTAAAACACTAGTTTTTATTTAATCAATATCAGCTCTCTGATACAGTTAAATAGGTGAATAAAAATTTCAGGAAGCCCAAAGCACATAAAACTAAGATGTACTTGAAAATTCAGAGGTAATAAATCTGTACATGAGAGAATTGTGAAATTATCAAAATAATATTTCTATTTCCAATAAATCTAATTACTTTTGTTTCCCTCATTTTCCTCAGTTGTGCTGTGTGTGTGTGTGTGTGTGTGTGTGTGTATGTGTGTGTGTGTGTGTGTGTGTGTGTGTATTTCAGGGTGCTCTGAAAAATGCATTTTATTTAAAAACCCACAAAATATGAAGATTACTATAATAATTCTGCCTAACCTAGAATATTGACATACTCAAATCACATTCTGGAATAAAGGCTAAATCTGAAATATTTTGAAAGTAGCTAATTATAGTTACAACTGAGTTATCAAATCAGTAGTAGTTGAAATTGTGAAATTCTTTTACTGTGGCTTCTAGGTTACTGTAGTCAGGAGGTTGTTCACCGACAGTAGAAGACAGATGTCCTCTTTCAAATGAAGTCAATGAAGAAGCAAACTGTTTGGAGGCAAGTCATTTATTCCTAACACTCCATTAGCCTCTTTCTCTTTTGTATATCATGTTCTTAAAAGTCTGTGTCAGAAATGATTAAGTATTGATGTGATTTTTGTGTTTTTCTTCCTATGTGCTTTTAAATTTGCTGAGTTAGCATTTTCACAATAGGCAAGAAAGAAAGATATAAGTTGCTTGCTAAAAATGTTTAAACTGAACCCAATAAAAAAGAAGACTAGAGTTTCTGTTTGGTTGAATATACAAATCTCACAACCCTATACTATTTCTATTAGTATTACAATGTAGCTTAGTTTTTTATTAACCCGTATATGGTTGTGTGCAAAATTCCTCAGAATGTTGTAATCATATGTTAGCTCACAACCCTTCTTAAAGTTTTTTGGTTGATGGCATCTCTTTTCACACTCCTATTGGCAATCTTTTTGTCTATAAGTTTAGTGTTTGAATGTTCTTAATGAATGATACCAACCCAATTCAGTTCTTAGACTTTTAGTGAATATGGAATTTGATAACATAACAAACTTTGTGCCTTCGTGCTGACCTTGACTAATATAGGGTCTTGACAAAGCTGAACAGGAATAATAAGCTAAAGAGAGAATGTGGAAGTTCTTTAGGAACTGCATATTCGTATATCAACAGTAAATCACAATGGCTCATAGTTGTGAGCTGGTAATGCTTTGGGTGTCTTTCTCTATAATCATATCTGTATATTGCTGATGAAGAAAAGTATGGGCATTTTCTAAGTGATATTTCATTGTTTTGTGACCCTCTGAAGCTCAGAAATGAAGTATGATATCAGATTTTGATTGACTAACACTCAACTTGTCTTCATATACTTCGTTCATATAACATGATTTCAAAAATGTTGTTGTCAAATAAAAATACTAAGAAAAAAATCAAAGAAGCATAAATTTTCTCTATAATTTTTTCTACCTCTCATTTTGTGTCCTAAAAACATTTATCACTTTACAGTTAATTAATTATTGATAGATTTGCTCTCTGATAATTTTATAAAGTACCCATAACCATATACTTTATAGTTACTAATCAATACTTGTTTCTCTATATAATTATTTATCTATCAATTACACAATAATTTCTTATGGTTAGTGAATCTTAATTTATTTTTAAAAGGTAAATGCTTATCAAAAATCAGACTGGGTCTGTGACCTAGATATCAGGACCTAAAGAAGGGTAGGAGACTCATTACCTTCAAAATGCAACCATCTGGTGACAGGAGTATTGGGCATGTCTGTTTTTATTTCTTATATATTAAGTTATGTTTAGAATATGACCCTAAAATTATAAAAGTCACTATTTTTGAAACATAAAATAGCTTTCTAAAGTGTAAATACTAAAATATTTAATTTCTATTTTTGTTTAAAAAAGCCAACTGTTCATAATTTCCCCACTGTGTTCTTTGTAGATAAAATTGCCTTGCCTTCCTGGTGACCAAGCTGATTAGGTTTAATAGAAAGCCACTATTGTTAAAGCCAGTATATCAGACTCCTTTAATGTGAATAAAATAACATTTATGGCTACATAGTCAGAATTAAAAAAAATATTGGTCTCAAGATTCTCTTTACTCAACCTAACTCTCAAGAATTTGTAGGTACCACTCTCTACCTGGGACTGGGTGAAAAGGTTGTGGCATTGTTTTTTACAGCCTTGATCTGTAGATTCAATCATTATGGCAAGATGACAGAACTGATTCCTGAAGTGGATTGAGACAGATACATGAGGCAGCCAAGAAAAGTGGAATTGTTAGTTATGAGAACCACAGGTGTTCTATAAGCCCCAGCACAGACTGAAAACAACTATAGAACAGCTTCAGAGGAGTGATGGAGCGAATAGTTCTTACTTCCTTTATAGAATTCAGACATTTATGGCAAACCAGTGGTAATGCTCAACCCCTTGTCCAGGTGTGAGCCTTTTTTTTCTTAAAACAATAGTTTCCTGTTCATAACAAGATTATGAACTGCAGATGTGTGTGGCAGAGGGACAAAGAGTATAGGAACATTGCCAGAAAGCTTCAAGACTCTGCATATCAATTAAACAGGTGCATGTGTTTGTATGTGTACTAGCATAGAACATATACCTGATAAAGTGACAACATTGGGATGTCTCATGAGGGGCCAGACAAACTGCTCAGCAGTTAATAATATGTATAATTATGCATGTCAGGCAACTCAAAACTGCTTCCTCAATTCCATGGTTTCCTATAATTTTTTCTAGCATTGGAGGCCACTGAACTCATGTGCTCAGATTTATACATATATAACACATAACATAATTTTTAATAAAACAAACAGTATTAAAAGCTCATTTAATATTCACAGTAAATAGCCAGGCTAGAATCAACAAAGAATTTTCAGATAGAAAATTTAAATGAGTTGATTTAAAGAAACTCGATGAAGTAGAAGAAACCACAGGGAAGGTTTTTAGGAAAATGGCAGAACAAATTAAGAAAGAGATGGATGGCCTTTTAAAAAATCAGCAGCAATTCTCTATCAGAGAGATGCATTTAGTGAGACTAAAAATGCTATATAAATAACAAAATAAATCTACTGGAGAAATTGCTAGTGGTGTGAACGATGGGCTATTTCAAATATACATCTTGAAGAAGAAATAAAATAAAGATTAACAAGAACATTGAGACAGTATTTAAAGAGTAGTTAGTTCAGTTTGGGGTTCCAGAAGAATGTGGCAATGGCAAAAAAGATTTTATCTGTTACTCAAAAGGATGTTAGATCAGAAACACAGGTGGTCAAGGAATTAGTATTAATTGAGTATACTAATATTAAGTTGGTATTAAAAATTTCCCCTTGGGAAATAATTTTAGTTCTACCTGTAACATTCCAACCTCTTTAGAATATTTAAAGTTCTAATCAATTAATCTGCCTTGGAGCAGGGTCATTGTTAAGTGTGGCTTCCTTCCTAAACTTTCCTTCACAATACACTCAATATTTGCTGGTCCCATCCTTTGTTTCCTTCTTCTTAGTTCACACTGTGTTAATTGCAGAGCCTCCAAACATCTAACTCAGAGGTTGTACAGTAGCTGCTTCCTCTGCCTGCCGCATTCATTCCCTGGAAATGCACAGGACGCTGAGAGTCTCCTTCTCTTCTTGACTCAAATGCCACCTTTCAAGAAACCTTATGCAACTGCACTTCAATTTCAAAACTATCCATCTTCACTGTGACCTTCCTTTCAATTTCCACAGCAGATGTCATTCAATGTAGCAGATGAAGATAAATGAGAGTACTGGCAAAAGGGAATTCGGGCATTCAGATCCTGAAACCACCAGAGTCTTTCAACTGCAAAACAGCAAAGGGCAATGTCACAGGAGCAATCAGGAATGCTTCGCTGACTGAGCATGAGAGAGCAGGCTATGACAGATCATTTGCCAATTTCTGGTTTAGAAGATTTGACAAATGACGCCACGATTTCCACATATGCTACAGAGGAGCAACCAACATACTGATCAGAAACATGCTAGGGAAAAATAATAAAGTTGAAAAAAAAAAGGCCCACTGGGCTGTGTTTACAGATTAGAGAAAAGAATGTAACTGAAGCCCAGGGGAAAGGGAGTGAGAGAAGAGGGGGAGAGGAGGGGAGAGAACAGAAAGGGGAAGAGGGAAAGTAGAGAGGAGAATGAAAGGGAAGTGAGGAGAGGGAAGAGGAGAAGAGGGTTTGAGAGAGGGGGTAAGGCTTCTGAAATAGCTACAGTTTAGGATGAAATCAAAGGAATAAAGTCAAAAGTAAATATTAGGGTAAATGTTAGAATACTCAAGCAGAAATAAAGCAGTGACATTTTTAGGAAACGAAAATAAACCCATCAAGTTCTAGTTATTAATAGGGACAAATAATAAACATTGACCCATTGATTGATGCTGGGATGGTTACTAAGTACTAATTGAATACTCCTGCTGATTATAGTTTTAATTCTAGTAATCATATAAAAGGAACATTTACTTAACTTTCAAGACCAGGATGAGAACTCAGCTCAGTCATCCAATGTTAATCTAGTCCCAGGGTTTAAAAATCTAGTACTATAACAAATAAAGGTGTTTATTGCGTTATTCATTCAATTTGTTTCAGGAAAAATACCTAATTTCTAAGATACTATATTTAAAAGAAATAAAGACATTCACTTATATGCATATAAACAGTAAAAAAAAAAGGAAGGTTATCTGATGTTCTTAACATTTAATTCTTTCGATTGATTTTTTTGCAAATGGCCTAACTACTGTTGTGATTTGTAAATTTCAAACAGAAAATATTATTAAAAATGGAATACAGTAAGAATAGCTACTTATACTGATACCTTTCATGTGTGTGTATGTTTGCTTCATTTAGAGTTTGTTATTATTGTGATGATGAAACAGCATGAACTAAACTTGGAGAGGACTTTATTTGTTTTTACATATTCTAAATCAAAATTCACTGAGAATAACCATGGCAGGAACTCAAATTGGGTGGGAACCTGGAGGTAGGAGTTTATGCAAAAGTCAGGAAGAATATTGATTATTGGCTTGCTTGGTCTGCTTCTTTTCTCATAGACACAAGACCACCAGCCCCTGCTATGTGGTGATCCCCCCCACTTCTTGAATCAAGAAAAAGTCCAATAGGTTTGCCTACATCCCAATCCTATAGAGAGAATTTCTCAATTCAAATTTCCTCATTTCAGATGACTCTAGCTGTGTCAAGTTGACGTAAATAGTATCCTGTAAATACGTGTTTACTTATATTTCCTACATTTTCATATTGCTTTGAAGTGTCATTTGCTTGCCTGCTTGCTCAAGACCATATAACTAGGAAATAATACAAGCAGAAGGCCCCCAAAATCTTCCCAAATCTTTCCTGTTGCTAACTCCTCTTACCAAACCCAAACCCAAAACCAAACCAAAGAAAACAAACAAAAAACAAGAGAGAAACCTTTAAGAGTCCTGAGATGTGTTAGAGAAGTCTGAAATGGGGACCTATATATACTACTACAGAAGATATAGGATGTGTACAGGAGAATGTAGACTGAAGAATGTAAAAGACAGGTATGCTGGAAATAAAAAAAAGTCAGAGAATTCCTGAAAAGAACTGGGAGTCCTTCAATATATATTACATTCATGTCAAAAAAAAAAACAGAACAAGAATTAATAGTTCTCAGTAGATATTCTGGCATCATAATAAATTCAATTTGCCCTCCCTTCTCTTTCAAGATACAGAAGAAGGAGAAGAAGAAGGAAAAGAAGAAATGCTCTCTTAATCTATTTCTCAATTGCCTCTCTTAGTAATAATTTTTGGAAGCAATTCTTTACTGTATTTAGGGCTATGTGTTTCACTGACTTGTGCATTAAAACTCTGTTGCCTGCATGAGCATTTTGGGGATCTATTTGAATGTACATCATCTTTTAATGTTGGATTTAAGATTGATTAAGTATTGGAGGACAATAAACGGCAAATGCATTTTTTCTTAATAAAGAAAATCATTGTTCTCTTGGTTAAGAATGAGCTGCCATCCATTTAAAATTTTATATAGCAATAGTTGTGTACAATTTACTAAGAGGCACAGCATCAGTAAGAGACTATAATATCAATTAACTTCAATGAACTCTGGCAAAGTGATTGAATATGGAAGAAGTACAGATTTCCTGCATTGGCTCCTCTGAGTTATTTTTCCTAGGCAGGAGAAGCCAGGAAGTCAGGCATACAGTTGTAATCAGTATGAGAATAGAAAATGCCCCTGGTCTTATGTATGGAAATGGAGTTTCCTCATCTCTTCTTTAAAATATCCCATCCCAGGACCTTGCCCCCAACCTGACTGGGATGTTTCTGCTCTTACCTTTGCTCACTTCTGTACTCTCAATATCCAGCCTTCAGCCCATTATGCTTGTATCTGCATTTTCTGCCCTGAAGTATTCTGCTATCTATGTGACCCACATTCTCTCCATAGATCCAATTATTGTTTATATAAGGGCTCTTGGTTTGTAAGCATGAAGTTCTGAGTTGTCCACCGACATTATTATTTCACCCACAAGAGCCCTATTAGTGCAAGTTTGTGAATTTTCACAAAGTATATTTTGCATGTATCATATGATGACAGAATACCTTGATTAGTGAAAGTTAACAAATCACTAACAAAATAAACTAATAGTTGTATAGGAACAAGGTGCTGTATAACAATATTAAATAACATAAAAACATATTTTAAAAAGGAATTGTTAATTATCTGAAAGTACATTCTGCTATCTGATAATTATCTTTATTTTATGAGTTAAGATTAGTCTTTAAAGTCAGATTATATGAAAATATATAGTCCTAATGAAATCCAAGAAACAGTCCTGTGCTTTCATGATACATGGAGCAAACCAAATCACTTGATGAGGACTGCTATCATTACATCATCTCCTTGAGACAATGTCTTCAGGTTAATTATGGGAGCACTGAATTTTGCTTATAAATAACTCAAGAAAAAAATAAAGACAATAAAGGAAATCAAGCCAGGAGACTATCAATGACAGTTGTTGAACATGGTTTATAGCTTTAGTGTGTATTAAGATCCTCTACTTTTGAATGTTTTTGAAGTTATTCATAATAAAAGTTATTTCTACATGCCACAATCAACAGAAATATCCTTATTATAAACTGAGGAAATACTGTTTCAGATTCTTGAAGATTTTTAAAGACTAAAACTAAATCCAGTATGAACCATCTTGAATGATACTTATCGGAACATTTTACCCAACTTTGCATTCACAGTGACCTCAGTTTCAAAATAAATTAGCTTTGAACTTAATCTAAATATACCAAGTGAGACTATGAAGGACAAAAAAAAAAAAAAAAAAAAAAAACAAAGAAAAGAAAGAAAGAAAGTGACATCTCAGCACAGCAGCAAACTTTATCCACCTAGCTATCCAAGAACAGTTCCGGAATGTCATCTCATTTTCATGCTGCTGAGCAAAACTGTATGAGAAATGACACTGAAAGGCCAAGGCACCAGGAGGACTGTCACTACTGTATTAAAGCAAAATCGCTTCCAGGACTTGAGTTCTTTTTCAATTTTAAAAGCTTAATGTCACAAACCACCCAGTACACCAGCTCATTTCCATTCTTGCTTTCCTACAGGATCTAAGCAGAAAGAGTTTTGCAAATGTGATGGTTTTTAATTTAAAAAATAAAACAGAAGAGATGGGGGCCAGTAAAAGCAGAAACCCAATGTGCTTCATTTCATAGCTGCTGTGATTCAGGTTCAGGTTGATATTCTGCTGCCAGTGCTCTCCACAGGTGCTGAAGTTGCCCAGTTACAGCTGGTTTCTTCCGTCTTTGAAGAAAATAAGTGTTGCAAGAGTAGGCAGAAGTGATATGCAATGCTACCCCAGGCAAAAATACAAATAAAAACGAATGGCTCAAAGTTGGCCTCAGCAATTGGAGATAACCAGACTTTCAATCTTCCATGATTTCCCCCCTGGCACATGTAAATATACACTATATGTAGAATATAAAATAAGACAAATGTAATGTTCTATCTAAATCAAGTATAGTTATTTTCCTGAGATAACTTCAAAAGACCCAAGGTATCAATCATACATACTAAGACCCAGAACAGTAATAAGTTACAGGATAAAATTAAGTATCATCGAAATGACTTCAAAGAGTTCAGTTGTATAATCTCCTCAAATGGCCAAGCAGGTGCAGAGGCTCCTTTGAATATATCATTTGTTGACTACAGCAGAACTGACCACTAAGAATCAAATAGACTTCACCAACAATGTCTATGAACAGAAACTAACTTCAAAGCATTTCTTATGTATAGCCTTTCAATTCTGTGAATTGACGTAATTTATTTAAATAATACTTTACAAATAAGGTTGTTTTGCAGAAATAGGTAAAGCTATCAGACAAAGATACATATTTCTCTCTATTCTGGATGTTCAAAGAAGAAAAGTAACATAGAGGTGATTCAAAAATAAACACCTTAGTGGTCAAACAAAATCACTCAAATGATAACTATTACATATATCAATCTCTTCTGAGCCAGATAGAGCAAATGAGAAGTAGTGGCAATTATAACAGTTTTCATGGATGTTGCTGGTGTACTAAAAGGAAACAGCTTGGAAGAGGGAGGTTTAAAATGAACTGCCTTCCAGCGCCAGGTGTGTTGATAACGACTCACCTGCTTCATCAAAAAGCACTTATTAACTTTACAAAAATTTTGTAATCTGGGTAATTGATATATTAATAATTAAAATGAAATAAAAATAATTTAAAAACTTAAGTAAAATTAAAAAACACCTCAGAGAAAGGTTCAAGCACTTAAGAGCACTGGCTGCTCTTCCTGGGACATGGGTTTAATTCGCAACACCCACACAGTGCTCACAATTCAGTGTAACTCCAGTTTAGAGGCTCACTTACATTTTTCTGTGTCTCTGTAGGCACTAGAAAAGTGGTACATAGACATTTATATAGGTATATATATAGGTCTATGCATATATGACAAAATTGAAATTTTAAAAACTAAAATTAGGTTGCCTAAACTTAAAATAAAAGTAACCTGATAAGAAATGCCATTGAGATTCAAAAGTCACTTCAAAATTGCTTTACTGTTTCACTATTGCTCATGACTTTATATATATATATATATATCCAAAAGCTTTCCTCTTTCCCAGTTCCCCCCTCCCCATATGTCCCATAAGTCCTCTTCTCTCCATCCATTCTCCTATCTTTCCCCCTCCCTTTTCTCTGTCCTGGTACTCCCCTACAATGCTGGATCAAGCCTTTCCAGGATTAGGGCCCTCTTCTTCCTTCTTCATGGGAATCATTTGATATGCTAATTCTATCTTCAGTATTTAGAGCTTCAGGGCTAATTAATATCCACTTATCAATGATGGCATTCCAAGTGTATTCTTTTGTGATTGGGTTACCTCACTTAGGATATTTTCCAGTTCCATCCATTTGCCTAAAAAATTCATGAATTCATTGTTTTTAATTGCTGAATAGTAATCCATTGTGTATATATACCACATTTTCTGTATCCATTCCTCCATTGAGGGATATCTGGGTTCTTTCCAGCTTCTGGCTATTATAAATAAGGCTGCTATGAACACAGAGAAGCATGTGTCCTTATTGCATGCTGGGGAATTCTCTGGGTATATGCCCAGGAGAGGTATAGCAGGGTCCTCCGGAAGTGTCATGTCCAGTTTTCTTAGGAACCGCCAGACTGATGTCCACAGTGGTTGTACCATCTTACAAGCCCACCAGCAGTGAAGGAGTGTTCCTCTTTCTCCACATCCTCGCCAATACCTGCTGTCTCCTGAGTTTTTAACCTTAGCCACTCTGACTGGTGTGAGGTGGAATCTCAGGGTTGTTTTGATTTGCATTTCCCAAATGGCTAATGATGTTGAGCATTTCTTAAGGTGCTTCTTGGCCATCCAAATTTCTTCCGGTGAAAATTCTTTGTTTAGGTCTGTACCCCATTTTTAATAGGGTTATTTGGTTACCTGGGGTCTAACTTCTTGAGTTCTTTGTATATATTGGATATTAGCCATCTATTGGATATAGCATTGGTGAAGATCTTTTCCCAATTTGTTGGTTGCCATTTTGTCCTTTTGACGGTGTCCTTTGCCTTACAGAAACTTTGTAATTTTATGAGATCCCATTTATCAATTCTTGATCTTAGAGCATAAGCTATTGGTGTTCTGTTCAGGAACTTTCCCCCTGTGCCTTTGTCCTCAAGGGTTTTCCCCAGTTTCTTTTCTATTAATTTCAGTGTGTCTGGTTTTATGTGGAGGTCCTTGATCCACTTGGAGTTGAGCTTGGTACAAGAAGATAAGAATGGATCCATTTGCATTCTCCTGCATGCTGACCTCCAGTTGAACCAGCACCATTTGTTGAAAAGGCTATCTTTTTTCGACTGTATGCTTTCAGCTCCTTTGTTAAAGATCAAGTGACCATAGGTGTGTGGATTCATTTCTGGATCTTCAATTCTATTCCATTGATCCACTTGCCTGTCCCTGTGCAAATACCATGCAGTTTTTAACACTATTGCTCTGTAGTATTGCTTGAGGTCTGGGATACTAATTCCCCCAGAAGTTCTTTTACTGTGGAGAATAGTTTTAGCTATCCTGGGTTTTTTGTTATTCCAGATAAACTTGAGAATTGCTTTTTCTAACTCTGTGAAGAACTGAGTTGGGATTTTGATGGGGATTGCATTGAATCTGTATATTGCTTTTGGCAAGATGGCCATTTTAAGTATATAAATTGTGCCAGACCACGAGCATGGAAGATTTTTCCATTTTCTGAGGTCTTCTTCAATTTCCTTCTTCAGTGACCTGAAGGTCTTGTCGTATAGATCTTTCACTTGTTTGGTTAGAGTCTCACCAAGATACTTTTTATTGTTTGGGGAGGCATTTAGGCTGCCCCAACTAGCAGCTTGAGGGGGATTTCCCATACCTTGTGCTAGGGTTCTAGTTAAATAATCTATGATTTATGGAGGAGTATCGTCACCACAAGTGACACAACTTAAAAAAATATATATTTATGTTTCTAAACTTATATGTACATTTTTAATGAACATAAATTATTGTTTTCCCTTGTCTTTTTCAAACATCCTTACTAGTATTTATTCCTCCTTCTGTACTCAGTATTCACTTGCCCTCTATTTAAAGTTCTCCATGTTTTTAACATTATCTTCATAGCACATCATTTACAAGTTGAGTTGTAGGGGAGGGTAGCATGTAACCTTATGTGACTACACATTTCTTTTTAACTGAATATTCAGTGATGCTACATTGGTGAGTTGGAACAGAATTGCAGGATTAATTATACAATACAAATCAACAAATCAGCGCTGTCTTTAATTCTTTCATATGTATGAGAGTTTAGGCGTGTGCACACATACCACATTAGAGCAATGCCAACAGGGACCATAGGTGTAAGATCTGAACTTGAAGTGACAGAGAATTATTAGCCACCTATGGTTCTGGGAATAGAAACCATGTCCTCTTCAACAGCAGCCAGTTCTGAGCCATCTCTTTAGCTGCTTTATAGACAATATGATTATCAAGCAATTATTGATCTTCCAAAGGCCTCCACTTTTCATTCCTTTCATCATTTTGTGTCTCTTATTACAGTGGCTGGTAAGTGTCTTTAAAACCCTTGTGTATATGTATGTGTGTAGGGAGGAGCATAGGAGTCTAAAATATCTTTACCTAATTGATAGTTTTTATAGTTTGCAATAAAATATTTACCAAGAAATAAGCCCATCTGGATGCAAATCCAAATAAACTGATGTAAAGGCAAAGACAATAATGGTAGAGATGCCGTAAAAATGCCAAGGCCAAGCTTTTGTCCCACTGGACATCTTTATGATTAAAAGGCTATATGTTCAGCAAAAACAACCATAGGTCCCCGGAAAGTAGTTTAGGCAGTTGTAACACCATATAGGAGAAGTGTCACATACAATCAAGACAATAAGAAACTAATACGGTATGTCTCACCATGGTGATCTCCAAAATTGGAGACATTTAAGTCACTCAAGGAGGGTAAATCCAAGGGTTTGCCTAGGTGGTTTTTTGATTGTCCCTTACAGATTGATTACAGAGCAAATATGACTGCTAGGATGGGCTGCCTGATATCTGAGTGGATTTTGGAGCATCCATGAGATGCTCTTGGTAAAACTCATCCTATTGCTCCTCATCCCATCGCTCATCTTGTTCTTAGCAGCAGGAGAAAGTTTGAAACAGTTGGTTCAGCACAGTGGTGCCATCCACCAAGGTGAAAGAACCAGTTCATTTGCCCACTGTGACTGACCATCAGTCCTTACCCTATCTGCTTTCTGTAGTGTTCAATGTAATACCCAAGGACCCCCCGCTAAAACCATATACCCTAACACTTCAACCACTGCTACTGTTAGAACTATGTGGTGGGTCCCAACAAAATCACACCATGCAGCAAGTCTCATATGCGAGGTTATTGGGAGGGGAAATAGAGGCAGCCTCTAGGAGAGGGAGGAAAGAAAAAGAGGAGGGGGGCAGAAAGAGCAAGACTTGTTGCGCCTGTGGCCCATGTACAAAGGGACATGCGGCAGGGCCCATGGTGTATGTGCAAAGAGACACACAGGAACGACGCTGTCACCTCCTCAGATATGATATGTCTCATTGCTGAGTCTTTAATGAGCTGGCTGTGAAGATGCCTGATTGTTGTGAAGTCACTTCTAGCTGCCCATGGATATGCCTGATTGCCAACAGCCACAATCATAGGGCATGGAGTGCTATATCAGAATGGTGGGGACTTACAGAACTGAGGGTAAGCTGCAGCTAAATTTGTTCTTATGCCAATCCACCTACACAGATACTATTAGGCCATTCAAGAGGCCAAGTTTCCTGGTGTAATCACGTCTTAACGGATATACATCTTAACATTATTGCACCGAAGATTAAGTTTCCAAGAACTTTGGAGGACACATTTAAAATATATAACCCTTAAATGTTGTTTATACCGCAGGTTATCCTAATAGGTTTAGAGGAAATCTCAGACTTAAGGATGCAAAGAAGTTTTTCTTTAGGAATAGACAGCATTTAGTGTAGCTGTACTTAGCATTATAGTCACGTATGTGGTTATCAAATGGGCTGCTACTTGGCAACAGAAATGTTATTTATCTCTGGGACTTTCTAATGCTTGGTACAAAGAGCTCTGGGCTCTTTAGGGGTTATCATTTGTGGCCAGACTCATGAAAAACCTTGAAACTCAATTTGGTTTTCTACTGATGGATGATAGTAATGTATTCCATCCCATCTCGCAGTCATACCTGCCTCTCGGCAACCAAACCTTTGCATATCTCCCAGGGAATTTTAAGTATCCCCAAACTACTTCAGTCTAACGCTGAAAACTTGTTAAGTTAGTGGAAGTACAAGCAATTCCGGAATGACTGTGTGCTGCAGTTGTCGAAATCACAGCAGGTGGAGGTGATGAGATTACAAGAAAAAAGAGAAGCCAGGCTGAACGCTAGTGGGGACATCTTGCTCTGATCTGTGCTCAGCTGTAAAATGTAAAAGCTGATGTCATAGAATTTGCCCTGGGATGCATGTTAATTTTATACTTTAATTATTTCCTCTTCTGTTGTAAAATCACCATCCAAGTATGTTTTAAAACAAATCTCTGTAAAAATGACAGTGGAAATGGTACATGAAGCACTTACAATAAAATAAATTTCCATAAAAATGTATTACCTTTTTAATTAGATATTAAGACAAGTGCAAAAGGCAAGGCAGTTTCTGCCTTTATGGGGATGGTTTGAGCACCTCACCGAGAACTGTAAAATGCTATTATACTTGATTTAGCCCCCACCCCAACGTACCACATGGGGCAGAATTTGGTTTCTCAAAATTTAATCTCTTAAAATAGTACCAGGAATATTGTGTTGGAATACAATAAAGCAGCTAATAAAATTGTATGTGGAGCCTCTAATCAAAGCGGTAACACAATTCAGTATGGTTCATTGAAAATCACACTTTACAGCAAATATGAGAAAAAAAGTAAATATCAAATAAAAACACGAACAGAAAATGCATGTATACTCTCTTTAAAGCTAATTCTATGCTGATGACTCAGAACTTCCAGTAAGTGCTTTGTTCGATCTGGAAGAATTAAGAAAAAAAAAAAGTGCTGTAAAGCCTGGTATCTATCTTCCTATTTTATTGCTTCTTTTAGGTCTCATAGATTATGTGTATCCATTCTTAAATTAAAATGCTTCTAAAAATGTAGAAAAAAAGAATGTTAAAAGAAATTTTACCACTCAATACCTGTGATAGTTTGAATAAGAATAGGCTCATATATTTTGAATTGTTGGTTCTCCATCGGTGGACAGTTTAGGAAGTCTTAGGAGGTGTGGACTTGAAGGAGTGTGCTACTAGGGGTGGGCATTGAACTTTTTCATATGCTCATGACAGGCCCAGTCTCTCTATCTCTACCTTTCGGGATTGGATATAAGTTTTCAGCCACTGCTCCAATGCCAAGTCTGCCTGCTTGCTGCCAGGCTCTCTTCCATGATGATCATGGATTCACCTTCTGAAACCATAGGCAACCTCCCCCCCTGGCTTTTTTTTATATTTTACTTTCACCCTGGTGTCTGTTCACCTCCAGAAGACTGACTAAAGGCAAGAGCTTAGCTAGAAGTTGTCATCTGAAGACATTACAAAAAACGTTTGCCAGCAATAAGAACATCAGATATAAAATAGGGAAGCCATTGTTGCCCAAGAGCAGTTGTCGCACTCATTTACACATTTGATACTGCTAAAACTCTTAAATATGTGGCTGCCACTTACACTAGAGTTATGCTTGAAGGTCTCTAAAAGTAGATTACTCTAATTGAGTTGTGTCTACTTTAAGAACTGCTAGGGGCCAGCCGCAACTGTTCTTTCTTCTTTCTTGGTTCTCTCTTGAGGTAAGCCAAGGGGGGAAATTGTTGGCCTGGGCAAGACATCATCATGCAAATTATTTAAGGTTGCTGTATGATAATAAAATATTTACCTATTGTAAGTCTATGTCACTTTGCTCCATTAGCCGATCTGCCTGTCTGAGTTGTTTTGAGGCCAGCAGCTGCAGTCTGGTATTTAGTACCTCATGGTAAAACAAAGGGGATTAAGTAAAGTAGCCTTTATCTCTCTTCAGGAATTGCAGCTCTAACTCCTACTCTGCTAGTTGAACTCAGAGGAAGAAAAATAAAAGTGATTTTAGCCTTTATTTCTTAGTTCTTTGGTTCTCCAAAAAGTTTCTACAAATGTTCTCCTCTAAAAAGTTCTCTAAGAAAATTAACTCTTGTTGCCTAAAAAGTTCTCTCTGCTCTCCTCCAAATCTTGCCCTATCCTCCTGCTCTGATGTAACAATCATAATGCCCTTATTCTCAGTCTCATTCCAATGATTTTACTCCCAATTGCTATTTCTTTTCTCCCAAAGCCAAAATCCCCAATGCCTTTACTTCTAAGATCTCTCTAAAAGTTTTCTAAGAAAGTTCTTCTCCAAAATGTTCTTCTCTCTAAAGTTTTTTTTTAAAGTTCAGTTTCCTCTCTTTTTGTCCTCATGACTTATCTTTCAGAATACATGATCATATGGTAAAATGCTTACCACAAGTTTACACATAAATTAAAATCATAAACTGAATGAGAATGAGTTTTTAACACAGAATGTATACATATATATCCACTAAGAGTAATTATCTGCCACACGTTCAACAGGTTTATTGAAAGTTGAAAATCATAATATTTTTGCAACTAAGTTATTAGTGAAGTTTTGTATAGATAAATCCTGTCAATATTTTATCTTCTATCCTTACACTTCAGTAAATCATTAGTTCCCTTTTTATGGAGTTTGGTCAATTGTTTTATAACCTCTTGGAATGTGCTCTAAGTTGTAGATGCATGCTTGCTATCTCAGAAGCAATTAACTGGTGACACTTGAAAACTGGCAGAGTTCTCATTGCAGTTTTGATTAACAGAGAGGACATAACGGTACTCCTATTATAAAAGAGCTTAATAATAATATAGTTTTTGAAATTGTTATAGAATCATCATTAATAATTAAAAAATCATCTATTTGTATATATGGCATCACTACAAGACGGTACATCTTTACTGTTTTGCAGAGATCTGCTCAAAAGGGTGTGCTAACACCTATGTTTATGTGAGTATTCATAGGCATTGCAGGTCACATTGTTACTACACAAATAGAGAAGGTGAATCTAGAAATAACTGATGTGTCTTCTATTAAAAAGGCCAAATTTGAATCTGGATTCGTGTCAATAATTTATTTTTTTCAGAGGTTCCCTAAGGAAGTTTCCACAGATATTCATAAAAGTTGATCTTTATGATGTGGTCCCATTAGCACATCCAACCTCATTCATCTTCACACTGTAATATATTCTCTCTGCTTCGAACAAACATTACTTCTCTGTCACTGCCCACTGACTATCTGTGCACCTTTTCCTGTCTGGCCTGGACACTGCACAAAAGCTTATGGTGTGGTAACCGACAATTTTAAAATCTAACCTATTGAACATCATAAATTTCATCTTTTCTCTATCACTGAGTCTCTGAGTTCTATTACAAGAAATGGAGCTAAACTAAGGCTCTGCCATTTCTCAACCACTGGGACAGATGTGGCTTTCAAACACAAATAAAGAGAAATGTGTTGAATAATGAACATTATCCTTCATGCCTTTTCTCCCATAAGTGAACCATATGAATTCTATATATCACTACTGTTAATTTTTCAGTCTAAGCTGTTCATGTTTCCTCTTGATTGTTCAGAAATAGAGAAGAGAGTTACAGTATGTGGGGTGACTAGTGAAGCATGCTTGCTCAAAATTATTAGAATCTGCCTCTGAAGCTGGACATGATAGCACACGCCAGTATTTAAGATGTGGGGTTAAGAGGATCTGAAATTCATGGACATCCTAAGTTTCAAGGTAAGTATAGACTGGCCACATGATATTTTGTATCAAATAATACAACATCAGCCAAATGAATAAGTACTTCATGGACATTATGTCTGATACTTCTTGAACTGGGATTGGCAAGCTATAATGCCTTTCTACTACATACAGTACTAACTGATTAGTACTTATGCTAAAATATTTCACTAAGCCTATCTTTTTCTATCATTTTATTCTTCAAGAAGAAAAAGCAGATATGTTTTTAATATTCTATGTGAAATGTAAGGACTGATACATAAATCACCAGAATACATTAGAATGAAAAAAATACATTTTCTTGGAGGATTTTCTAATTGTATGTTTGTGTTTTGCCTATATGTATATCTGGGTACCACATATGTGCAGAGCAGTCTAAGACCAGAGGATGGCACTGGATCTTCTGTAATTGGAGTTGCAGATGATTGAAAGCAGCCAAGTGGGTGATGGGAATCCAAATCCAATCTAATGGAAGAAGAGTCAGTATTCTTAACTACAGAGTCTGCTCTCCATACCCTAGAAAGAAATCAAATTAGGATAAAATTATCCTAAATAAATAAGGCCATACTAGTATTGTTTAAATAAAGACTGATAAAGACAGAATTCACTCTAATTTATTAAAATGAAATTAATAATAATATTTGGTGACACAGAAAATATTTTATGTATACTAATATAAAAAATCATTTTACCATGCAAGCTATTTTATTTTTATAAACAAATGCATAGGTGGAAAAATAAGGATTATTATTTCTTTTTTTTAGGATTATTATTTCTGATACTTGTTGGTATTGTTAGTTTTCTCCTAGACATTTGTTCATTTCAAGTCTTTAGAGAATAATCAATAAATATTATTGACTAAGATAATTGATTATTATTTAAATAATCAACAATAATAAAAATTATGTGTTTCTCAAATTGAAAGTGCTATTAAATAATTTATACATGCAGTATTTGATCATAGCAGAGAATCTCATTGACCCCCATCTACCAAATTGGGTTTATTTATACAATTTATTAAAATAGCACTAAAAAATATTTAGTTGTAGAAGGTGGTTTTATACACAGGATCATATATTTAATTTGACTAAAATCCACCAAAAAGCTAAAGGTTTGGAAGGATATTTAGTCAGCTAAGCAAAATGCATATATATCATTTGTTTCAAATTCCAACAGTCAACAAATTATTAGCCATCCTTCAGGATCCAGTTCTCCCATAAAAGCAATTCTTGTCTAAGTTTATTATGTGATTAAATATTTTCTGTAGCATCATGTCTATACTTTGTGAGTTAAGAACATTAATGACAGGGAATCTTTTTTTTTTCTTTTTTTTTGATATTTTTTTTATTTGATATAATTTATTTACATTTCAAATGATTTCCCTTTTCTAGCCCCCCCACTCCCCGAAAGTCCCGTAAGCCCCCTTCTCTTCCCCTGTCCTCCCCCCCCACCCCTTCCCACTTCCCCGTTTTGGTTTTGCCGAATACTGTTTCACTGACTCTTTCCAGAACCAGGGGCCACTCCTCCTTTCTTCTTGTACCTCATTTGATGTGTGGATTATGTTTTTGGTATTCCAGTTTTCTAGGTTAATATCCACTTATTAGTGAGTGCATACCATGATTCATCTTTTGAGTCTGGGTTACCTCACTTAGTATGATATTCTCTAGCTCCATCCATTTGACTAAGAATTTCATGAATTCATTGTTTCTAATGGCTGAATAGTACTACATTGTGTAGATATACCACATTTTTTGCATCCACTCTTCTGTTGAGGGATACCTGGGTTCTTTCCAGCATCTGGCAATTATAAATAGGGCTGCTATGAACATAGTAGAGCATGTGTCCTTATTACATGGTGGGGAGTCTTCTGGGTATATGCCCAGGAGTGGTATAGCAGGATCTTCTGGAAGTGAGGTGCCCAGTTTTCGGAGGAACCGCCAGACTGCTTTCCAGAGTGGTTGTATCAATTTGCAACCCCACCAGCAGTGGAGGAGTGTTCCTCTTTCTCCACACCTCTCCAACACCTGCTGTCTCCTGAATTTTTAATCTTAGCCATTCTGACTGGTGTAAGATGAAATCTTAGGGTTGTTTTGATTTGCATTTGCCTGATGACTAATGAAGTTGAGCATTTTTTAAGATGCTTCTCCGCCATCGGAAGTTCTTCAGGTGAGAATTCTTTGTTTAGCTCTGTACCCCATTTTTTAATAGGGTTGTTTGGTTTTCTGGAGTCTAACTTCTTGAGTTCTTTATATATATTGGATATTAGCCCTCTATCTGATGTAGGATTGGTGAAGATCTTTTCCCAATTTGTTGGTTGCCGATTTGTCCTCTTGATGGTGTCCTTTGCCTTACAGAAACTTTGTAATTTTATGAGGTCCCATTTGTCGATTCTTGCTCTTGAAGCATACGCTATTGGTGTTCTGTTCAGAAACTTTCTCCCTGTACCGATGTCCTCAAGGTTCTTCCCCAATTTCTTTTCTATTAGCTTCAGAGTGTCTGGCTTTATGTGGAGGTCCTTGATCCATTTGGATTTGAGCTTAGTACAAGTAGACAGGGATGGATCAATTCACATTCTTCTGCATGCTGACCTCCAGTTGAACCAGCACCATTTGTTGAAAAGGCTATCTTTTTTCCATTGGATGTTTTCAGCCTCTTTGTCGAGGATCAAGTGGCCAAAGGTGTGTGGGTTCATTTCTGGATCTTCAATTCTGTTCCATTGATCCTCCTGCCTGTCACTGTACCAATCCCATACAGTTTTTAACACTATTGCTCTGTAGTATTGCTTGAGGTCAGGGATACTGATTCCCCCAGATTTTCTTTTGTTGCTGAGAAGAGTTTTAGCTATCCTGGGTTTTTTGTTGTTCCAGATGAATTTGATAATTGCTCTTTCTAACTCTGTGAAGAATTGAGTTGGGATTTTGATGGGTATTGCATTGAATCTGTATAGTGCTTTAGGCAAAATGGCCATTTTAACTATATTGATTCTACCGATCCATGAGCATGGGAGGTTTTCCCATTTTTTGAGGTCTTCTTCCATTTCCTTCTTCAGAGTCTTGAAGTTCTTGTCATACAGATCTTTCACATGTTTGGTAAGAGTCACCCCAAGATACTTTATACTGTTTGTGGCTATTGTGAAGGGGGTCATTTCCCTAATTTCTTTCTCAGCCTGCTTATCCTTTGAGTATAGGATTTGCTTGAGTTGAGTTTATAACCTGCCACTTTGCTGAAGTTGTTTATCAGCTGTAGGAGCTCTCTAGTGGAGTTCTTTGGGTCACTTAGGTAGACGATCATGTCGTCTGCAAATAATGATAGTTTGACTTCTTCCTTTCCAATTTGTATCCCTTTGACCTCCTTATGTTGTCGAATTGCCCGAGCTAGTACCTCAAGTACAATATTGAAAAGATAAGGAGAAAGGGGGCAGCCTTGTCTGGTCCCTGATTTCAGTGGGATTGCTTCAAGTTTCTCTCCATTTAGTTTGATGCTGGCTACCGGTTTGCTGTATATTGCTTTTACTATGTTTAGGTATGGGCCTTGAATTCCTGTTCTCTCCAAGACTTTAAGCATGAAGGGATGCTGAATTTTGTCAAATGCTTTTTCAGCATCCAATGAAATGACCATGTGGTTTTGTTCTTTGAGTTTGTTTATGTAGTGGATTGTATTGATGGATTTCCGTATATTGAACCAACCCTGCATTCCCGGGATAAAGCCTACTTGATCATGGTGGATGATCGTTTTGATGTGTTCTTGGATTCGGTTGGCAAGAATTTTATTGAGTATTTTTGCATCGATGTTCATAATGGAAATTGGTCTGAAGTCCTCTTTCTTTGTTGGATCTTTTTGTGGCTTTGGTATCAGCGTAATTGTGGCTTCGTAGAAGGAATTGGGTAGTGTTCCTTCTGTTTCTATTTTGTGGAATAGTTTGAAGAGTATTGGTGTTAACTCTTCTTTGAAGGTCTGGTAGAATTCTGCACTGAAGCCATCTGGTCCTGTGCTTTTTTTGGTTGGAAGACTTTCTATGACTCCTTCTATTTCTTTAGGCATTATGGGACTGTTTAGATGGTCTAGTTGGTCCTGATTTAATTTTGGTATTTGGTATCTGTCAAGGAAATTGTGCATTTCCTCCAGATTCTCCATTTGTGTTGAGTACAGGCTCTTGTAGTAGGATCTGATGATTTTTTGGATTTCTTCAGTTTCCGTTGTTATATCTCCCTTTTCATTTCTAAGTTTGTTAATTTGGATACTTTCTCTGTGCCCTTTGGTCAGTCTGGCTAAGGGTTTATCTATCTTGTTGATTTTCTCAAAGAACCAGCTCCTGGTTTTGTTGATTTTTTGTATGGTTCTCTTTGTTTCTACTTGATTGATTTCGGCCCTGAGTTTGATGATTTCCTGCCTTCTACTCCTCCTGGGCGAAATAGCTTCTTTTTGTTCCAGGGCTTTCAGGTGTGTCATTAAGCTGGTAATGTATGCTCTCTCCATTTTCTTTTTGGAGGCACTCAGGGCTATGAGTTTTCCTCTTAGCACTGCTTTCATTGTGTCCCATAGATTTGGGTATGTTGTGTTTTCATTTTCATTGTGTTCTAAAAAGTCTTTAATTTCTTTCTTTATTTCTTCCTTGACCAAGGTATCATTGAGTAGAGTATTGTTCAGTTTCCACGTGTATGTGGGTTTTCTGTTGTTTCTGTTGCTATTGAAGACCACTTTTACTCCATAGTGATCAGATAGGAGGCATGGGATTAGTTCGATCTTCTTATATTTGTTGAGGTCTGTCTTGTGACCAATTATATGGTCGATTTTGGAGAAGGTACCATGAGGTGCTGAGAAAAAGGTATATTCTTTTGTTTTAGGATACAATGTTCTATATATCTGTTAAATCTAATTGGTCCAAAGCTTCAATTAGTTTCATTGTGTCCCTGTTTAGTTTCTGTTTTCCTGATCGGTCCAATGAGGAAAGTGCAGTGTTGAAGTCACCCATAATTATTGTGTTAGGTGCAATGTGTGCTTTTAGTTTTAATAAAGTTTCTTTTACGAAAGAGGGTGCCCTTGCATTTGGGGCATAGATGTTCAGGATTGACAGTTCTTCTTTTTGCATTTTTCCTTTGACCAGCAAGAAGTGTCCCTCAGGGTCTCTTTTGATGACTTTGGGTTGAAAGTCAATTTTATCTGATATTAAAATGGCTACTCCAGCTTGTTTCCTGAGACCATTTGCTTGTAAAATTGTCTTCCAGCCTTTTACTCTAAGGTAGTGTTTGTCTTTGACCCTGAGGTGTGTTTCCTGTAAGCAGCAAAATGTAGGGTCCTGTTTAAGTATCCATTCAGTTAGTCTGTGTCTTTTTATTGGGGCATTAAGTCCATTGATGTTAAGAGATATTAAGGAATAGTGATTTTTACTTCCTATCATTTTTGACGTTATTTTTTAAATTTGAATGCTTAACTTCTTTTGGGTTTGATGAAAGGTTACTATCTTGCATTTTCCAGGGTGAAGTTTCCCTCCTTGTATTGGTGTTGTCCTCCTATTATCCTTTTTAGGGCTGGGTTTGTGGATAGATATTGGGTAAACTTGGTTTTGTCATGAATTATCTTAGTTTCTCCATCTATGGTGATTGAGAGTTTTGCTGGATATAGTAGTTTTGGTTGGCATTTGTGTTCTCTTAGAGTCTGCATGAGATCTGCCCAGGACCTTCTAGCCTTCATAGTCTCAGGTGAAAAGTCTGCTGTGATTCTGATAGGTCTTCCTTTATATGTTACTTGGCCTTTTTCTCTTACTGCCTTTAGTATTCTTTCTTTGTTTAGAACATTTGGTGTTTTGATTATTATGTGACAGGAAGTATTTCTGTTCTGGTCCAGTCTGTTTGGAGTTCTGTAGGCTTCTTGTATATTCATGGGCATCTCTCTCTTTAGGTTAGGGAAGTTTTCTTCCATAATTTTATTGAAGATATTTGCTGGCCCTTTAAGTTGTAAATCTTCACTCTCATCTATGCCTATAATCCTTAGGCTTGGTCTTCTTATTGTATCCTGGATTTCCTGGATATTTTGGGTTACAAGCTTTTTGCATTTTGCATTTTCTTTAACTGTTGAGTCCATGGTTTCTATGGAATCTTCAGCATCTGAGATTCTTTCTTCTATCTCTTGTATTCTGTTGTTGATATTTGCATCTCTGTCCCCTGATTTCTTCCCAAGGCTTTCTATCTCCAAAGTTGTCTCCCTTTGAGTTTTCATAGTTGTTTCTACTTCTGATTTTAGATCCTGGATGGTTTTGCTTAGCTCCTTCACTTGCTTGTTTGTGGTTTCCTGTAATTCTTTAAGAGATTTTTGTGTTTCCTCTTTCATGACCTCAGCCTGTTGACCAAAGTTCTCCTGTATTTCTTTAAGAGATTTTTGTGTTTCCTCTTTCATGACCTCAGCCTGTTGACCAAAGTTCTCCTGTATTACTTTAAGTGTTTTTTGCATTTCCTCATTATTGGCTTTTGTATTCTCCTGGATTTCTTTCAATGATTTTTGTGTTTCCCTTGCAAGGGCTTCTAACTTTTGATCCATTTTCTCCTGAATTTCTTTAAGTATGTCCTTCATGTGTTCCTGTACCAGCATCATGACCAGTGATTTTAAATCCAAATCTTGTTTTACTGGTGTGATGGGGTATCCAGGACATGTTGGTAGAGGAGAATTGGGTTCAGATGTTGCCATATTGCCTTGATTTCTGTTAGTGACGTTCCTGCGTTTGCCTTTTGCCATCTAGTTCTCACTGGTATTAGTTTGTCTTGTCAGTGCTGGACTCACCAGTGCAAGCTGCCCCTTCCCAGTTGGCCTCTAGTGCACAGCTTACCTCCTGCACTGCTTGTAGACAGGGTGCTGCTGCCCAGGCTGTTCAGATCCCAAAGCAGGCACCCGAAGGCTCCCGCTGGGGCCCACTGGATTCACTGGAGCACACTGACTTCTCCAGCTGGCCGCCCGGAAGCCCAGCTAGCCTCTTGCAGGACTTGGAGATGTGGTACTGCCGCCCAGGCTGATCTGGATCCGGAAGCGGAGAGAGTAGAGCTGAGGGCTTCTGCCTGAAGCCTTGCCCCAGATTGTGTCTGTGGACCAGATGGAGCCCGTGTGCACCCCCAGGGAGTGCCGACGGTGTATGCTGCTGTGACCTCCCCTGTGTTCCGCTCACTCCGCTGGGCAGCCGATACGCCAACCGGGCTGGCGCACACAAGGTTAGCCTGGCCGCCCAGTCCCTGAGTCCAGGCAAAAGCCTGGGAAGCCAAGGTCCGGGCAAACTTCCCCTAGGGCTATGACTGTTAATTGGGTCCGCCAGGTGACTAGGATGGTGGGCGTGTGCGCCCGCGCTCCCTGAAAGCACCGGGAGAGTCTGCTGTGCTAACAACCTCCTGGGCGGGTTGACACACAGATGGCCCACCAAGCCGCCCAGTTCTTGGGGTCAGTCCTGTGCCTTTTGGGGCCTAGACCCCCGCTTTGTTAGCCTCAGGCTATACCTGTTACAGGTCTGCCTGCCAGAGCTCTCTGTCGTCCTGCAGGCAAAATGGCGGTGCGCGCGCAGGCCTGGGCAAAAAACCTCCTGGCTGGGTTGGCACCCCGATGGCCCCCCGACCAGCCCAGGGCCTGGGTGCAGGCCAACGCCCGTCGGGCTCAGACCACCGCGGTGTTGGCCTCAGATTATGTTTGTGTACCTCAGTCTCTCTGATCCCTGGAGTCCGAAACCAAGATGGATGTACCTCTCCTGACTGGTGGGAGGCTGAGTTCTGAAGTGGCTTCCGTGCAGGAAAGGCGCTGCACAACTGCAGCTGCTTGCCGCCCAGCTGGTCAGCGAAGGTCAGTGGTCGTGGGCGCAGGGCCTAACTGGACCCTGTGTCGCCTTGGTTCCACTGCTAATGGCCCTTCAGCTGGACCAGCCACTGCTGCACTGCCGCCGCCATCGCTGCCGCCGCTGCTGGAAGTCCGAATCTTTTTTTTTTTAAATTAGAGGATCCAAACAAAATTGAACACTCGAAGCCAACAGGTGTGCTAAAGAAATTATAATAAAAGATATACTAAAATTTATTAAGAGAAAAGTTGACAGTTCTTAGGATTTTAAATGAACAGACAAACTGATACAAGAGACCTAGAAATTGGCATGTGATACAAATGTAATTACCAAAATTTTATTAAAATTTTAGCAAAACTTTTATGACAGGGTTTGTGCTTTTGTACAAAGTAGAAATCTCATGGAGGTAGAGCATACCTGCTGCGTTATAATATTGGTCTGGAAATAAAATTTGTTACCATTGCTATCAGCAATTTGTGCTCTTAAATGTCAGTTCACCTCTTTGATACTCAACAAATGTAAAATAAAGATTTTATCATGACTTAAGACAGGTTAAGTGGACACTGGTATTTTTAAAATGAGTTAGTATTTTGCTTCATATTTTCTTTTTGTTTGAAAGAACTGGGTGGAGTTACTGGGAAAGAGGAATATAAAACTATAAAATGATACTGATTTTGAAGTCTCAGAGTAAGAAATTTGGATGAATACAGAAGAATGGAAGCTTAATGGTTGGTATAATAGGAAGCACACATGCACAGCACAGACTTAGAAGCCAAAGAGAAACTGCCGCGAGTATTTTTGTTAGAACATAAGACTGACCCGAATGCAGGAAAGAGTTGTAATGGGAAATTTCGGGTCCCAAGCCATCTGCTTGGAGCCTAATGCTTCTCAGTGGCAAGCATCTGATAAATAGTTAATGAATTCAGTCCTTGACCTGATGAAAATAGCTTTTCTCCATGTTGGTGGTGTTGAAATATGATCAAGGGAGCCGCTTGCCTCAACCCTTTCCAAATTTCTCCATCTCCCAAGGTGTTCAGCCTGACTGTTAGACTCCTTCCTCCACATGTTCCCTTGCTTGCTTAGCTTCTTAAGACAACCTGATGACAAATGCTTTGATGTGTGTGTATAAAGATGGGAATATACCATTGCTCACAATTTTATGAAAGGCTTCTTAATAAAATCAGTCAGAGAAATACATTGAATTTCCCTTGAAATAGTCTGTTAGGAGGTAAAACAGAAGAATGATCCACTTATTTTTGCAGTAAGAAAATACTAATCACTTGATGTGAAAAGGTGGTACTTTTTCAGGAAGATTAGAAGATATGGCCTATTACTATAAGGGGTATGTCATTGAGGGTGTATTTTATCATTTGAAATACTCTCCCATTTCCAGTGTGCTCCCCCTGCTTCTTCCACATCCAGATGCTAACAGTCAGCTGTTCCTGCCATCATGCCTATGATCAAACCTCACGGACTCTAACCTGCTGAAACCATAAAAGCAATTAAATGCTGTTTGTTTGTTACAAGTGCCCTTGGTATGGTGTTTTGTCACTGCAATAGGAAAGTAATTTTGTAGGTAAGCTGTGCATATTCGAGTGCAGATTCAAACAGAGCTCACTGAGAGAGGTGTTGCTAAAGGTGGTCACAGGGTACAGAGAGGAAGTTGTTTGTGGGCTAATTGGTACCTCAGAAACATGTTGAATAGTAGAGCAGACTGAGTAGAATCTGGAAAGGCAAATGTACAATAAACTTCCTCCTGTAAGAAACTTTCAATACTCTTGGGAATCTATTAGTAATTTAATGAAACAAAGAAGTCACTGCCATTAGGAGTGAAGCATATGTTTAATTCCAGTCTCTGAATTTCTACCTTGACTTCCTGCCCTGATGTCTTTTCATGACTTAGTATATTCACAGAATTTCCTCCCTTCTTTCTTCCTTTCTTGTAATCAAAGAGCCTCAAATATTTAAAAATGAAGTAATTATTTTGTAGAATACCAGGAAGACTGCTGTGAAACATTCATTCCTAGAAATGGCTAGGAGGCCACCCCTAGGCAAAGAACAACAGGCAGCTAATAACTGCTGGAAAAAAGAAAGCTAACCTCTCCAAAGGAGCTCCGTATTGTCTGGTACGGAATGACTAGCCCTGAAACTATATACAAACAGCAAAACCAGACTCAGCAGTGTGTGTTTGTGTGTCTGTGTGTGTGTTCATGTGTGTGTGTGTGTATGTCTGTATGTGTAACAATAATAAAAATAAAAGAAAAAGAGGTAGCAAGTTGAGAGTGTGGGAAATATGTGAAGGGTTTAGGGGAAGCCAAGCTGGGAGAATATTGAGGTACCAGAAATGATGTAATTCTATGTCAGTTTAAAACATTGTTCAAAAGTAAAATCTGTGATAACCTGAAAAGCCTATTAAAATGTCCCCTTCTAATTTGTTTCATTTGAAACAGACTTTTTTTTAAAAATAGTTTCCTCGTGTCTTTCAGCTTTAAAGATTTCCAAGAGGTGAGTCCTAACCATTTACTTAAAATGTATTGTTTTCAACAGAAAGCTAAGAACAAAGGGGTTGAGGATGAGAAAAGCTCACGCATCTAGTAAGAGCCAAAGCTATTGCATGACTACTATTCATGATTATCCAAATCAAGAAAAAGAGACAACAAAATAGATGGAGCAATAAGATATTAAACACTTGCTATTGGTTCCATTCCCAACAAGGAGGCTGAGAAAAGAGTTGTAAATATTAGAGAGATGAATCCTATGGAAGAGAAATCTTACATTCCACATTAATTCAATAATGGAAACATCTTCAAGGCTAGATCTCATCCATGAAAGGCTTGAATATTAAAGTCCAAATAAATTTGAAAGCAACCTAAATTTAAAATTCAGTTGAAGAGGTTTTCTGCTTAAAAACAACTGCTTAGAAAAGTGTTTATGCTGGAGCATCTTCTGGGTATATGCCCTGGAATGGTATAGCTGGGTCCTCATGTCTAATTTTCTGAGGAACCACAAAACTGATTTCCAGAGTGGTTTTACCAGCTTGCAACTCCACCAACAATGGAGAAGTGTTCTTTTTTCTCCACATCCTCGCAAGCATCTGCTGTCCCCTGAGTTTTTCTTAGCCATTCCGACTGGTGTGAAGTGGAATCTTAGGGTTGTTTTGATTTGCAGTTCCCTGAAAACTAAGGATGTTGAACACTTCTTTTTTTTCCCTGATATTCTTTGTTTACATTCCAAATGATTTTTCCTTTCCTGGTTCCCCCTCCCCCAAAGTCCCATAAGCCCTCTTACTTCCACCTGTTCTTTGATCTACCCCCTCCTACTTCTCTGTCCTGGAGGAATGGATACAGAAAATGTTGAACATTTCTTTAGGTGCTTCACAGCTATTAGAGTTTCCTCAGTTGAGAATTATCTGTTTAGCTATGTACCCCATTTTAATAGAGTTATTTAATTCTCTGGAGTCTAATTCTTGAGTTCTTTGTATACATTGAATATTAGCCCTCTATCAGATGTAGGATTGGTAAAGAGCTTTTCCCAATCTGTTGGTTGCCATTTTTTCCTATTGACAGTGTCCTTTGCCTGATAGAAGCTTTGCAGTTTTATGAGGTCCCATTTGTCGATTCTTGTTCTTAGAGCATAAGCCATTGGTGTTGTTTTCAGGAATTTTTCCCCTGTGCCCATGTGTTCAAGGCTCTTCCCCACTTTCTCCTCTATAAGCTTCAGTGTAACTGGTTTTATGTGGAGGTCTTTGGTCCATTTGGACTTGAGCTTTGTACAAGGAGATACGAATGGGTTGATTTGCATTTTTCTACATGCTGACCTCCAGTTGTTCCAGTACCATTTGTTAATAATGCCTTTTTCCACTGGATGTTTTTAGCTCCGTTGTCAAATATCAAGTGACTGTAGGTGTGGAGTTCATTTCTGGGCCTTCAATTTTATTCCATTGACCTTCCTGCCTGCCTCTGTACTAATACCATACAATTTTTATCACTATTGTTCTGTAGTAGAGCTTGACATCAGAGATGGTAATTCCCCTAGGAGATCTTTTGTGGTGGAAAATAGTTTTCACTATTCTGGGTTGTTCATTATTCCAAATGAATTTGCAGATTGCTCTTTCTAGCTCTATGAAGAATTGATTTGGAATTTTGATGGGGATTGCATTGAATCTGTAGATTCTTTTGGTAATATGGCTATTTTTACTATATTGATCCTGCCAATCCATGAGCATGGGAGATCTTTCCATCTTCTGAGACCTTCTTCGATTTCTTTCTTCAGAGGCTTGAAGTTATCCTCATACAGATCTTCCCCCAGAAGTTCTTTTGTTGTGGAAACTAGTGTAATAAGGATACATGCCCCACTATGCTCATAGCAGCCTTATTTAATACCCAGAAGCTGGAAAGAACCCAAATATCCATCAACAGAGGAATGGATACAGAAAATGTGGTATATTTACACAATGGAGTACTTCTCAGCTAATAAAAACAATGAATTCATGACATTCCTAGGCAAATTGGTAGAACTGGAAGTGTCATCCTGAGTGAGGTAACCCCATCACAATTGAATATGTATGGTATGTGTATTAGTCTGGGTTCTCTAGAGTCACAGAACACATGGGAAGTCTCTATATAGTTAGGGAATTTGTCGATGACTTACAGGGTGTAGTCCAACTCCCCAACAATGGCCAGCAGCAGCTGTGGATGGAAGTCCAAAGATCTAGCAGTTGCTCAGTCCCACAAGGCAAACAAGCAAGGAAGAATGAGTGAGTCTTCCTTCTTCCAATGCCCTTATATAGGTCTCCAGCAGAGGGTGTAACCCAGATTAAAAGATGTAGGTCTCTAGCAGAGTGTGTGGCCCAGATTAAAGGCTTGTGCCACCGAGCCTTTAATCCCAGATGATCTTGAACTTGGAGATCTCTTTGTCTTAATCTTCTGGAATTCATAGCCACTATGCTTCAAGATCTCCATGCCAAGATCCAGGTTAGAAACTTGTATCTCTGAGCCTCCAGATTGGGATCATAGGTGAGCCTTCCAAGTCTTGGTTGTGGTTCATTCCAGATGTAGTCAAGTCGACAACCAGGAATAACCACTATAGTATGCACTCACTGTTAAGTGGATTAGCCCTAAAGCTCAGAATAAACAAGATACAACTCACAGACCACAAGAAGCTCAAGAAGAAAAAAGAGCAAAGTGTGGGTGCTTTGGTTTTTCTGAGAAAGGAAAAAAAATACTCACAGGAGAAATTATGGAGACAAAGTATGGGGCAGAGACTGAAAGAAGGCCACCCAGAGATTGTCTTACCTGGGGATTTATCCTATAAACAGTCACCAAAAAACAACACTACTACAGATGACAAGAAGTGCTTGCCGAAAGGAGCCTATTATGGCTGTCTCCAGAGGGGCCCTTCCAAAGCCTTACAAATACAGAGGCAGATCCTGGCAGCCAACCATTAGACAGACATGGCGTCCCCAATGGAGGAATTAGAGAAAGGAATAAAGGATCTGAAGGGGTTTGCAACCTCATAGGAAGAACAAAAATATCAACCAACCAGAACCCCCAGAGCTCCCGGGGACTAAACCAGCAACCAAGGGGTACACATGGCTCTAGCTGCATTTATACCAGAGAAATGCCTTGTCAGGCATCAATGGGATGAGAGGTCCTTGGTCCTATGAAGGTTTGATAGATTTTCCAGTGTAGGGAAATCAAGGAGAGGGTAGTTGGGAGTGGGTTGGGTAGAGGAAGATCCTCATAGAAGCAGGGGGAAAGAGGATGTGTTAGGGGTTTTCTGAGAGGGGGCAAACCGGGAAAGAGAATAGCATTTGAATGTAAATAAAGAATATATTCAATAATAAAAAGGAATGGGAATGTTTATGATAAGCCATTGAATAACCAACATATGTAACTATTTATTGTATGAGGTCCCTCAGTAAATAGAGTACCTCGAACCTCAGAAGGGACTTTGAACTTTTGAACAGTGTTAATGTTGTTTAAGACCACAGGGACTTTTGAACTTGTAGTGAATGAATTTTGAATGATGATTTAAAAGTAAGCCTATGAGAGCCAGAGAAGCAATGTTACAACATAAACATGATATGTTTGGGTGAATTTTGATAGTTATTCTAATTATCAGCTTGGAAGGATTTAGAGTCTAGAAAACGACATTCTGGTAAACTTAATGAAGGAATTTCCAGGAAGAAAAAGAAAAGCTTAACTGGAAACAAACATTTATCTCTCTTTGCACACTCTACTGTTGGGTTTAACATAACCAGCCACAGCTAGAGCAGATCTTACTGCCATTCCTTCTCAGTCATGATGCAATGAAATTGTGAGCTCAAATGAGCCTTTCTTCATTAAGTTGTTTCTGCTAAGTATTTGGTCACAGCAATGAGAGAAGACTATAAGAACTAATAATTAGACATTTATACTTTTGATAAGTTAATTATCTTGCAACATTTAAAATAATAAATCTTACTATGACTGCATGAACTTTGATCTGTTGATGTTTTAACCATTTTGGAAATAATTAACTCAAAGATGTCGATTGTTGTTTCCTCATTTTAATATATTACAAATTCTGTGATGAGCAGTGAGCTAAGGAAAGACATTGTCTCTCCATATGATCCTATGTTCAACAAAAGTCATCACTTTTAAACAAAATACTATTTATTTAATGAAAATCTGATTATATTTTCAACTATTTCAATATACCCATTAGTTTTCATCTATGAAAAATATATAAATACAACTATTTTAAATGAAATTTACCTATATTGTTAGTGAAAATATTGACACAACAGAGAAAATTTCTGACTTTGTCCTGGATTTACCTCAAGGCAAAAACATTTTTCCCCACCAGCATTCTGGCTCCTTCCCTCTTCAGAATAAGAGAAAAGAAGAGGAAAATAGATTAACTGGTGGTTGTTCTGAAAAGACAGAAATACCAAGTCTAGCCAGACCCAGTCAGAGAAGCCAATAATCCAACTACTTGGAAACTGAGGCAGGATGATCCTAAGTTCCCTGTCTGGGCTCATTAATAAGAAGCTGTCTCAAAAGTTTTGTTGTTGTCTTGTAGTTTAGGATTGGGAATGGGGGTGCCAGAAATTATAATTCAGTAGAGAATGCCTTCTTTGTACTGGAAAATATAAACGTGAACCAAGGCTGTGTTGGATGGAAGCATTGTGTTCCCATAAGAATAATAGGAGATTTTGCAGAGCTACCAACTCCACAGATCTATAAGGTTACCTGTAGAGGCTGACTGAATACATGATATGATTCCCATGATGAAAAAAAGGAGAAAATATTTGTATCTACTTTGGAAAACCATCTTACATACCAGCACAGGCAGGTCTTAAACAATGGAGTGAAATGAGCCAAACATGGTCTAAAGAAAAAGAGTAAAAAAAAAAAAGGTTTATCTTAGGTCCAGGAAGTAGTCTTTTCCAACAGCATAATAGGCAGTCTATTTTCCTACCTAAAAGGGAAGATTCAGACACCTTTCTAAAGGTTACACATCCAAGGGTAAGAGCCAAGCAACGTCTGCAGGGCTGAGCTGCATGTTTTGAAACATTATTATGTGTCTGAATTCATCTTATCTTTTGATGGCCTCTTGCTACCAAAGGGTGGTAGTATGGTTGTCATTAGTGTTTACGTGCCAACTTGGTCATAACTTTATTATTTAATTTTAGTTCTAGGTAATGACTTTTTGGTTGTTGTCTAAAGTCTTCATTTTTATGCTTTGTTTAAGAAAGTGCCAACACTGCAATAAAAAGAGTTCCAAAATCTAAGAATATCTGAGAGAGCAAAGTTGAGCATTATTTAAAAAAATGCAGGACTAAAAGTATTCTTAAGACAATGAAAATACATGTAGGGAAATTACGTGAAATAAGAAAGCATACGTCACAGTTAAGTTGACAAAATCTAGGCTTACTTTCTTAAGACACATTTCTGTATATTATCAATAAGTATATAAGATTTATATAGTTAAATATATTTCCCATTTATGATTGCCTTTCTATCAAAAGGTAATATTTTCTGCATAAAACTAACAACTTTTAGCTGTAACATATTTTTGATGAGTTGATCATGGCTTTAGTCATCTGAATGAACATTTACAAATATAAAATATATAGTTTATGATGATCAACATCAACTTACAAAGTGAAACACTGCTTTTCTAGATTCTTGGTTCTTAAAACATTATTTAGATTCCTAATTGGCAAAGAGTGAGAGGATAAGGAAAAGCTTTGACAAATTTCTATTAGTTTGAATAAGAAACAATAGTTGAGTATATTTTGCTAGTTAATTGAAGGAATAAATTGGGTGTCAGATGGCATTCAATGTCAGCAAGATGGGGAACATCTGCAAAGAATGCATTTCACTCTAAAGAAAACATCCTCTCTAGGAGAAACCACCCATGTCCATTAGCAGTGAATTATTTACTATTTACTAAAGAAAAGTCTCACATTCTATTTCTTAGACAATTCATCCTGAAATGCTTAGGAGTACTTCTTTCCAGGATACATGTATCCTATTTTTTAATTAAATACATGACAATTAAGCTTCCTTTTGAAAGATGAAAATATATTTTCTGAATCAACAAGAGGAAAGAGCCAAGCAACTCTGTCCCACACTTGGAATTTCCAAAAAGTGTCATTAGTGTGCGCCATAAACCCACCAACAATTCATTCATCTAGGTTTAGCAATGGTATCCTTTCTATTTCCCACCTGTGATTAAGGATGTGATTATCATTACTGGTTTGGCTGTACAGTAGTCTCAATTGTCTGATAAAGTACTTTTGTTTCTGAATGCCTAAACCATGTCAGTATGTTAGCCTCAAAGAAGTTCCCCAGAGAACTTTGTGAAGATCAGCTCAACAATGGAAGTGTTCATACTTTCTTACAAAGTAAACCACAGACTTTAGTAAATACATCTTGGGCAACGTGCATGAAAGCCATGATTTAAATATAGATAACCCTGGTACTCCTATGAAGAAATTTATAATTTACACTCAGAAAAAACCTTCTCAAACTCATAGTCTTCCTGCACCAAGGGAGTGGGTTTCTGGTCTCCTTACCAACTTGCTGACCTGCAAGACTGAAAGGGGACAGGGAACATTGAGGCTCATTAGAAGTCAGAGTTCAAATCTATAACGTTATTTCACAAGTTCTCTCTGCCTATTAAGTTCTCAGTAGCAGCCCTTCGGTATGACCAGTAGCCACTGCTATACCTGCGAACTGCCATTCATTTCTTCCTCCCTTGAATGGAGGACTTAGAGAAATCCTTATTATGAGCTGAGTCAAGCAAGCAAAAGCCACATCTACTAACTCAAAAGAGAGAACTAATACAAACCATGAGTACAAAAACCCAGAATATCTGGGACCCTGTCTACAGTTAGCATGTGACTCCAGGGTAGGTATTACACACAGGACATCAGGACAGAAGTGACCCTAGGAGAACAGGATTCACAGTTCCTGAAAGGAGTCAGAACCTGGGAGAAATGGATGCTAAAAGAAGCACTGATGAGACCTGACCTTGATGACAGGGCATGTGTGTGTGTGTGTGTGTGTGTGTGTGTGTGTGTGTTGCAGGGAAGGTTGTTCAGCTGTGGCATGCATGTGGAAATCAGAGGGTGACTTTGGGAAGTTGGTTATCTTTTTTCCACTTCACATGGTATGTGAAGATGGTATTCAGGCTGCCAGGTTCATAGTGACAAACACCTTTACCTGCTGAGTTCTCTCTAGCTCTAGTCCTACATTTAAGAGTTCTGAAGAGAAATAACATAGTAGACTAGATTAACTACAGTTGGATAAGAATGGTATGTTTCCAATTCAAATTTCCTGGTACCACATTTCTTCCTGACAGACGACATGACAGTTGCTGACACAATTTATATTCATCTAAGGAAAGATACAAGTGAGGCTTTGTTGCTAGAATTTCCAACCCCAATGAGCCCATATAAAAATACACACAATCCAATTATAATTATAAGCTATATGCATAGATTGGGCAGATTTAACAATATACTAACTTGTCCCACAGCTATAAGACCACTTGCTACTTTTCATTCTCTTGGCCATATGGTCTGGCCCATTGTGGCTTCCTACTCCTCTTCCTCTCTCCTCTCTCCTTCCTCTCTCATCCTCTTCCCTCTCTACCTGCCTCACTCTCAAACCTATGGTCCCACCTTTCTCCTCCACTGCCTAATCACAGGCTCTAGTTGTTATTGACCAGTTAAAAAGGGGAGAAGGTTCACATGAGATCACCTGAGTATGTGATGGACTGCTCATCAGGGGCAACCCCTTTTTAGGAAGCAGAATTAACATCAGAATACAAATAGCGTCAGGTCACCACAAAACAAGGCTTCAGTATGTAACTCACAGACTCTGCTCCATAGGCATCCATCTTTGGCCATCCTGGTATGTAATTGGCCTCTAGGAAAATTCCATTATCCATTATGCTGATATATGTGGTATGATGGTTAACATTGATTGTCACCTTGACAGAGTCTACAATTAATTGCCTAAGAGACAAGTCTGTGGGAGATTTCTAGTTTAGGTTGAAATTTGAAGATGAGCCTGAATGTGGGTATAGCTCCATTCCTTATGCTGCTCCTACCCTGCCAAAACCACAAAAGTCATCTGAACATGAGTATAAGTTTGTCTCTCTCTGCTTCACAACGGGTGCAATGGATTAGCTACCCCAAGCTCCTGCCACCATGACCACTGTACTACAATGAATTATACCTTCCAACTATGAGCCAAAATACATCCTTTCATACCTTGGTTTTTATCAAGTACTTTATTACACTAATGATGCAAGTGATTAGAGTACCTGGCTTCCTGATTGGAACCAAACATACTATGCCATAAGTATGTGGTGGGGCGGTGGAATCATCACATAAAAATATTAGCATATAATTAGACTGTTACTTTAAAAATGAAACAAATGTTTCCAGACTGGAGAGGTGACTCAACAGTTAAGAGCACTGGCTTCTCTTCCAGAGGACCTTGTTTTAGTTCTCAGCACCCATATGGCAACTTACCAACCATCTGTTTCCCCATTTTCAAGAGGTCTGAAGCCCTCTGCTGGCCTCTCCAGGCACCAGACACAAAAGTGATGCCATATTTACATGCAAACAAAACACCCAAACACAGAAAATAAAATAGAAATAAAATTTAAAATGGGAGTTTCTTTTAGGAATATACAACATTCTGTAAAATATAAAAATTGTCATATGCAATACAACTTTAAAAACATCCTTCAAAGGGGAATAAGAATGATTCTGTTCCCTTAGAGAAATATACAGCAGCATCGAGTTGAAGTCTGTATGAGCCATGTTTTATACATCAGAACCACAAATGACTTAAAAGAAAACAAACTAGTTTTGATAAATGGTTTCTCAAAGGCTGAACATTCTTTTGCAATTTTAGATCAGATGCTATAAAATAAAAAGTATTTTTCTATGAATATATGGTTATAGAGCATGTCATTGATTGGAAAAAATGTTATGAGACACATCAGTCAGTTGATGAAATAGGAAGGCATGCAGTTATTTTGTTTTGGGGTGTTTGTGCTGTGTGCTAATATTTAATAAATTAACTTATAGGAATTTATTTTCTGAGTTAACATTCTCCTCTATATTCGATTTCAATGTATAATTTTGTAATCTTTTTCTTGAGAATACTTAAACTATTGTTTACATTTTCTGCTCTAAAATCCATTCTCTAACTCTGAAATCTATGATCTCTCCCTCCTCTTCTGCTCTCCTGGGTGTGATTCCTGTTGGAGTTAATGCAGCTGTGTGCTGGTGGGTCCCAGAAGAGAAACTTGGAGAAGGCAAGCGCCTGACCAAAGCGACCAGTGAAACACAGAGCAGATCTGGAGTAGGACAACAAATGGTGAAGAGAAAAAAGCAGTCACCAGTCCAGCCTCTTAGCTGTCTGCCCCACCAGAAATGCTCTGCCTGCCTCTGACCTTGCTTCTTCCAGAACTTCCTACCATCTTGCTTACATTTCTACCCAGGACACAAGTTCAGTTTTTGGTCAAGTTCAGGGTGAGCACACCCATTTCATTAATATCTTTTGACAGAGCCTAAAGGAATGTTCCAAGGAAAAGAACCAGGAGACAGCTGGTGGGTTGGCCTTTGCATTTCATCTTGAGACATCATGTGACTACATCAGACTGAACAGACTGTCTAAATCTCCCCTGAGTCATAATGACCCTTAGTTACAAAGTAATAGTTACATTATCTGAGCTCAAAAGAATTCAACTCCCCAAAATGAGGCTATTAAACTCCAGTTCCTCTTATTGAGCACATCAGAAACATCTTCCACTTGGTAAAAGTCTCTTCAAGGCAAAGTAAACAGAAGTGGCTGTTCTGTTAATTTTATTGCTCTCCAGTGTGTTTAGAGAAGCTGAGAATATATGTTAGCCTAATTTACTTTATTATTCTTCATATTAAATGAATGCTAGAAGAATGAGTGGAAAAAGATAGTATATTTCTGTCAAAGAACCCACATTATCCATGTTGAACTTACCACTTGAAATATCAGTGCTCCAAACAACTTTGTGGTAAGAATTTATTGCAAAATAACACAGGCATCATAAGCTGAAATTAGAGTCTTCTCAAATACGCACGGTTGTTTCATGAATGAATATGATAATACCATAAGTAAAATTCAAAATTCTAATGTTAGATTTAAAGGTACTCTGTCCCTATTTTTAGTGTAAGAATTTGAAAGATTTTAAAATGTGAGCAACAAAGGAAGAGTGTAACCAATATTTTATGTTTATTTTTAGATGGTGTCCCTCTATGTTGTCCAGGATAATGTGGAATGTCAAAATTCCCCTCCCTCAGCCTTCAGAGTAACAACTGGCATTACCATTAAGATTTTAAAAGGTTTTCAAACACATACAATATTAAGATGTAGAATAGATACATTTGTCTTGTATTTAAAAGTGTCTTGTATTTACAAGTAACACCTACAATGTGCAAGACATCATTGAGGATTTTATAAGATAGTCCCTGTTGTCTGTTTTATTTTAGAATGAGTAAAACTGAAATCATTAAGAATCCCTTAATCTCTGCAGGTCACTAAACTATTAAGTTATCAACTTGCCCGACATCTCCAATAGCAAATATTTTCCTTTATCTCTCTTGATCTTTAGGTTGAGAAAATATTAAATTTGTGCTGTAGATGCATCAATTTATCCTATCCAAATCATATCTTCTTTTAAATTTATCCTATACAAAATCATATCTTCTTTTTATTCTTTAAAGTGATGCAGATGAAGATAGTAGAGTACTCAGTCATCTTTTGTAGCAACTGTGAGTTAGTGGGCACTCAAGTCCTATGGGACTTGATTAGTCCAGTGTGCTCTGCACTTGGCATCTGAAATGTCACCTCACTTTTTAAATTCAGTTTCTGCAAACCCTGTACTCTAAGCATTTGCATCAGAATCATTCAAGAACTTAGACAATTTAAAAAGGTAGAAAGTAATTCAAAATGAATGACAAAGAAATCTCTAAAGAAAACATGGCAGTATGATTCACAGGATCCATTTGTTATGTGCTCCCAAACCCCAAGTAATTAAAATAAAATTATTAGAAATAATGAATGAGCTCAGTACCACTACATGTGAAAGTAATATTCAAAACTAAAGAATTTATATGAATAAAAATATACTGAACAAAATTAAACATCTTTTGACCCACTCCAGCTACCAAAAACATAAGGGCTCATAATAAGATCCAAAAGTTTGAGATGTATCACACAATTCTATCATTTTCCTAGGTGTGCTGCAGACATCACAGACAACTGTCCTGGTTGCTACCTTTTTCTGTGGTGGACCAGCTGGGCTGAATAAGAGCTGAGGAACATAGCAAGGAAGATAAGTAGGAAAGGCAAGGAAGATAAGTAGGAAAGGAGCTCTAGTTAACACAATCTTAAGTTCTAGGATCCCAAGCCTGAGTCACAGTTATCCAAGCAACAATATTTTAGAATGTTCATCTTATAAGAGTAGGACAAAGCCAGTACATCAACCACAATAGAGACAGACACCACCATTTCTGCTTTTGATCTTGTTAAAATATAAATTAGCGCCTCCAAGAATAAAGGAGGCTCATCACTAGTATTTAAAACACATGGAATAACCTTGTGCTTTTATTTTATTAAGAAATTTGTTTTCCAGCTGGTAACCCAAAACATTCAGGAACTCTAGGACACAATGAGAAGACCAAACCTAAGGATTATAGATACAGATGAGAGTGAAGATTTCCAACTTAAAGGGCCAGTGAATATCTTCAACAAAATTATAAAAGAAAATTTCCCTAACCTAGAGAAAGAGATGGCCAAAAATATGCAAGAAGCCTTCAGAACTCCAAACAGACTGGACCAGAACAGAAACTCCTCCCAGCATATAATAATCAAAACACCAAATTCATTAAACAAAGAAAGAATATTAAAAGCAGTAAGGAGAAAAGGGCAAGTAATTTATAGAGGCAGACCTATCAGAATTACACCAGACTTCTCACCAGAGACAATGAAAACTAGAATATTCTGAGCAGACTTCATACAGATCCTAAGAGAACACAAATGCCAGCCTAGGCTATTATACCCAGCAAAACTCTCAATCATCATAGATGGAGAAGCCAAGATATTCCATGATAAAAACAAATTTGCACAATATCTTCCCACAAATCCAGCCCTACAAAGGATAATAGATGGAAAATGCCAACACAAGGTGGGAAACTACACCCTAGAAAAAGCAAGAAAGTAATCTTCCAACAAACCCCAAAGAAGATACCCACACAAACAAATAAATAACACAAAAAATAACAGGAAGCAGCAATCACTATTCCTTAATATCTCTTAACAAAAATGGACTCAATTCCCCAATAAAAAGACATAAACTAAGAAATATTTCTCATGTAAATCTTCAATTTTATCAGAAAATGTTTGTAATTTCCCTTTTAATTAATTTAGTAATGTTTTTATGTCTACCATTTTATCTGCACTATTTTTCATGATAATCTTCAATTTTAATATGTCTTTCTATATATTTCCTCTATTTTATCAGAAACTTTTTCAATTTAAATTTTTTATCACAAATGTTTCTAATCTACCTTCAATTAACTTGGAAAGAGTTTTTTATATCTACCATTTTATATATAAAATTTACCATGAAATAGTCAATTTTAACGTGTTCATCTATATATTTCTTGAATTGTACCACAAATATTTTTCAGGTAAATCTTCAATTTTATCTGAAAATGTTTATAATTCAACCTTCAACTTAGAATTATCTTTATGCCTATCATTTTGTCGGTATAATTTCCTTGATAATCTTTGATTTTAGCATGTTTTTCTATATATTTCTTCAATTTTATCAGAAATATTTTCCATATAAATCTTCAAGTTTATCAGAAAATGTTTATAATTCTACTTTCAATCAACTTAGGAATACTTTTATGCCTACCATAATTACATCTATATAAAATTTTCCATCATAATCTTCAATTCTAACATGTTCAAAATTTTTAACACCTAAAATTTTTCTACAATTTTATCAGAAATATTTTCCATGTAAATCTTAAATTTACACAAAATGTAAATCTATCATAAAATGCTTCTATTTTATGTATCAATTAATTTAGCAATGTTTTTATGTGTATCACTTTACTCTTTAATTTTCCATGAAAATTGTCAGTTTTAACCTCTTTTTCTATGTATCTTTTTTATTTTATCTGAAATATTTTCCATGTAAATCTTTAATTTTATCATAAAGTGTTTTTACTTCCCTTTTCAATAAAACAAAAGATATTTGAAAAAAAAGAAATTTGTTTTCCACTGGATAGTTTCTGTTCCTTTGTCAAAGATCAAGTGACCATAGGTGTGGGAGTTCATTTCTGGGTCTTCAATTCTAATCCATTGATATCTACCTGCCTGTCACTGTACCAATAAACACCATGTGGTTTTTATCACAATTGTACTGTAGTATGGCTGGAAGTCAGGGATGGTGATTCTGCCTGAAGTTTTTCTATTGCTGAAAATAGTTTTCACTATCCTAGGATTTTTGTTATTCCAGGAATATTATGAATTTTCAAATTGCTCTTTCTAGCTCTATGAAGAATTGAATTGGAATTTTGATGAGGACTGCATTGAATCTACAAATGGTGCTGGTTCAACTCGTGGTTAACATGTAGAACAATGCAAATCGATCCATTCTTATCCCCTGTACAAAGCTCAAGTCCAAATAGATCAAGGACTTCCACATAAAACCAGATATACTGAAACTAGCAGAAAAGAAAGTGGGAAAGACCCTTGAGCACACGGGCACAGGGGAAAGTTTCCTGAACAGAACACCGATAGCTTATGCTCTATGATCAAGAAAGAGGAAAGCTTTTGGAATGTAAACAAAGAATATAAAAATAAAAATATTAAAAAAAAAAGAATTGACAAATGGGACCTCATAAAATTGCAAAGCTTCTGTAAGACAAAGGCACTCTCAGTAGGAAAAAATGGCAACCAACAGATTGGGAAAAGATTTTTACCAATCCTACATCCTATAGAGGACTAATATTCAATATATACAAAGAACTCAAAAAGTTAGACTCCAGAGAACCAAATAACCCTATTAAAAATGGGGTACATAGCTAAACAAAGAATTCTCAACTGAGTAATATTAAATGACTGAGAAGCACCTAAAGACATGTACAACATCCTTAGTCATCAGGGAAATGCAAATCAAAACAACCAAAAGATTCCCCCTCACACCAGTCAGAATAACTAAAATCAAAAACTCAGGTGACAGCAGATGCTGGCAAGGATGTGGAGAAAGAACACTCCTCTATTGTTGGTGGGATTGCAAGCTGGTAAAACCACTCTTGAAATCAGTTTGGTAGTTTCTCAGAAAATTGGACATAACACTATCTGAGGACACAGATATACCACTTCCTAGACATATACCTAGAAGATGCTTCAACATATAATAAGGACACATCCTTCACTATGTTCATAGCACCCTTATTCATAATAGCCAAGAGTGCTGGGCAGTGGTGGTGCTCGCCTGTAATCCCAGCTCTTTAGGAGGCAGAGGTAGGCAGATTTCTGAGTTTGAGGCCAGCCTGTTCTACAGAGTGAGTTCCAGGACAGCAAGGGTTACACAGAGAAACCCTGGTTCCAAAAAGCCACCCCCCCCCAAAAAAAAGAGAAAGAAAGAAAGAAAGAAAGAAAGAAAGAAAGAAAGAAAGAAAGAAAGAAAGAAAGAAAGAAAGAAAGAAAGAAAGAAAGAAAGAAAGAAAGAAAACATAATAGCCAAAAGCTGGAAAGAACCCAGACGTCCCTCAACAGAAGAATGGATACAGAAAATGTTGTACATTTACACAATAGAATACTACTCGTCTATTAAAAACAATCAATTCATGAATTCTTAGGTAGATGGATGGTACCAAAAAAAATATCATCCTGAGTGAGGTAACCCAATCACAAAAGAACACATATGGTATGCGCTCACTGATAAGTAAGTATTGGTCCCGAAGCTCAGAATACCCAATATTTAATTCACAGACAACAAGAAGCTCAAGAAGAAGGAAGAGCAAAGTGTGAATACTTTGGTCCTGCTTAGAAGAGGGAACAAAGTACCCATGAAAGAGAATACAAAGTATGGAGCAGAGACTGAAGGAAAGGCCATCCAGAGACTGCCCCACATGGGCATTCATCCCATATACAGTTAACAAACCCAGACACTCTTGTGGATGCCAACAATTGCTTGCTGACAGTAGCCTGATATAAGTGTCTCGTGAGAGGCCCTGCCGGTGCCTGACAGATGTGGGGGGCGGGGGCGGATGCTCTCAGCCAACCATTGAACTGAAGACAGGGTCCCCAATGGGGTAGCTAGAGAAAGGACCCAAGGAGCAGAAGGAGTTTGTAACCCTATAGGAGGAACAACAATACGAACCAATCAGCAACCCAGAGGTCCCAGAGACTTAATCATCAACCCAAAGAACACATAGAGGGACTCATGGCTCCAGCTGCATGGGTAGCAGAGGATGGCCTTGTTGGACATCAGTGAGAGGAGAGGTCTTTGGACCTATTAAAGTTCATTGCCCTAGTGTAGGGGAATGACAGAACAGGGAAGCAGGGTAAGTTAGTGAGCAGGGAGAGTGGGGGATAAGATGGGGGTTTTCAGAGGCAAAACAAGAAAAGATGATAACAATTGAAATGTAAATAAAGAAAATATCTAATAAAAATTAGTTTTCACAAAATAATGCTCATCCATTGGCAAAAAATTTACTAATGTTTTGCTAAATTTATTTCTGTGTTGAGTACATTTATAATCATTTATAATCTGTGTTGAGTACATGCTTGAAGTTATAGCATGTTTTGAACCTCTTCTTTAACAGTTTAAAATGGATCCATAGAATAAAAAAATTCTATCTCACATACACAAATTCCCAGAGGAATTTAAATTTTAATTCACTCTAACAATTGTAGCATATTCCTTTTGATCCTCTATCCTTAAGAAATATTTTCACTAGCTGCTCAATATGATTTAAAAATAGCATTTTTAAACAATAAGTGTGTCTGTTTTAATGGAATAGCAAGAAGAAGTATCTTACCAGTCATTTTGTTGTTGTCAATGATAAATATCACCATGATATTTATAACTGATTTGCAACACTGAATGAGTTACCTTTATTCCCCTGGTCTCACATGAGGTTTCCTCTTATGGCCTAATTACCATCTTGTTATAAAGACACAGGAACCAAGGCTCCTGTCAATGAAACTACAATAAAGCCTCAAAATACAGATCAATGGTTTATTTCACATTTTACTAAGTAGAAGAGTCCCTACTTATCAGAGCCATTTGGAAAGAAAGAGTTGTTAGCCAAGCTTCAGTTAATATCATGAATGCTACACGAATTTTATAATATTATAAAGCTGTCCACATCAAATGGAAACCATTTGTTATTAGATATTTTAAGAGTTTTATACCTAAAAATTTGTGATTTAAAAGGGATGAACTTAATTTGGGGATCTCAGGCTCCCTCCAGATTATTTAAAAAAAAAACCCTTTCCTTTGCAAAAATGTGTGCCATATTTTATTAATCTAATATAATCTCAATTGAATAAGAAAGGCCCAGAAAATGGTTTATGGGTCTCTAAAATTTGTACTTTGGGACCATTTTAACCTACTTAATATAAAGATCATTCTCCTTATAGGCCATAACTCTTCGGAAAGGAGAGTGCTAATCTGGTCCCCACGCAAAATTATTTTATCTAAATTTATTGAAGGAGAAATTAAAAAATGATTACAGAAATCTAGCTAGAAGTTAGTTACTAATCATTAGGGATTAAGTTTTCTGATATTTGTGTAGACAGCTGTCTTGCTTGCCTAAATAGGGAGCAAAGATGAGCATGTTTTGAAAACTGTATTCTATAAAAGGTCTGTCTGAATATCTCTAGCAATCCCACAAAAGATGTTTGGTCAAATAAAATGCAATAATTCTGCACAACAATATTATAAAGAGATATTTTTAAATGCAGGTGGAGCAGACTCCACCTTTGACAGGGCAGATCTGCTTTTCTTTCCTCTCCCCAACCCACAACTTGCAGGTTTCCCAGAAGAATTGAAGTAAACAGGGACAAAGGTGAGACCCCTGCCCAAATAACCACCCCAACTGGGAAGCCCATGGTGCCCAGTGGATTCAGGACCCAACCCTTCTGTCTGACCCCCATCTCTCTCCTTGTCTGTGCCCCCATCCCAGGGGTGGATTGGCATGCCTACTTCTACCTCAGATTCCATAGAGAGCCTGTCTCCCAGCAGATCTACCATAACCTGGGACATAGGAAGACTGCTCTAATAAGGAACACAGGAGCCTTCCTCAAACCAGGGACACAGAAGCCCCCTACCCCCAATCAGAGATAGCACTGACTACCTCACAGGACATCTCCTCTAACACAGATCACAGAGCTCTAAGCAGGGCAGTTAACACCAGAGACAGTCAGATGGCAAGAGGTAAACTCAAGAACATAAGCAACAGAAGCCAATGTATTGTGGCACCAAGTTCTCCCACCATAGCAAGCCCTGGATACCCTAGAACACATGAAAAGCATGATGCTGACCTAAAATCCCATCTCATGAAGATAATACATGCCTTTAAGGGGGATATAAATAACTGCTAACATAAAATCACATCTCATAAAGATAATACAGGCCTTTAAGGGGGATATAAATAACTCACTGAAAGAAATACAGGAAAACATAGGCAAACAGGCAAAAGCCCTTAAAGAAGAAGCAAATAAATACCTTAAGGAAATACAGGAAAACACAATCAAACAGGTAAAGTAATTAAACAAAGTGATCCAAGAGCTAAAAAATGGAAATAGAAACAATAAAGAACCACAAATACAGGCAGCCCTGAAGATGGAAAACTTAGGGTAGCAGGAGCTACAGATACAAGCATCAACAGCAGAATACAAAAAATATAGGAGAAAATCTCAAGTGTAAAGATGCCTTAGAAGATATTGACATGAAGGTCAAAGATAATCCAAATCATAGAAAGCTCCCAACACAAAGCATCTAGGAAATTCAGGACACAATGAAAAGAACAACCTAAAAATAATGTAGAAGAGAGAAAAGATTCCCAGCTCAAAGAGCCAGAAAACACCTTCAACAAAATCATAGAAGAAAACTTTCTTAACCTAAAGAAAGAGATGGCCATAAACGTACCAGAAGCCTACAGAACAGCAAATGGATTAGGCCAGAAAGGGAAATTCTGTCGTCATATAATAATCAAAATACTAAATGCAAAGAACAAAGAAAGAATATTAAAAGAAGTAAGGGGGAAAGGCCAAGTAACATATAAAGGCAGACTTGTCAGAATTACATCAAACTTCTCAACAGAAACTCTTTAAAACTCTTAAAAGTGAGGTGCCCAGTTTTCAGAGGAACCGCCAGACTGATTTCCAGAGTGGTTGTACCAATTTGCAACCCCACCAGCAGTGGAGGAGCGTTACTCTTTCTCCACATCCTCGCCAACATCTGCTGTCTCTTGAATTTTTAATCTTAGCCATTCTGACTGGTGTAAGGTGAAATCTCAGGGTTGTTTTGATTTGCATTTCCCTAATGACTAATGAAGTTGAGCATTTTTTAAGATGCTTCTCCGCCATCTGAAGTTCTTCAAGTAAAAATTCTTTGTTTAACTCTGTACTCCATTTTTAATAGGGTTATTTGGTTTTCTGGAGTCTAACTTCTTGAGTTCTTTATATATATTGGATATTAGCCCTCTATCTGATGTAGGGTTGGTGAAGATCTTTTCCCAATTTGTTGGTTGCTGATTTGCCCTTTTGATGGTGTCCTTTGCCTTACAGAAACTTTGTAATTTTATGAGGTCCCATTTGTCAATTCTTGATCTTAAGAGCATAAGCTATTGGTGTTCTGTTCAGGAACTTTCCCCCTGTACTGAGAAGATCCTGCTACACCCCTCCTGGGCATATACCCAGAGGATTCCCCACCATGTAATAAGGATACATGTTCCACTATGTTCATAGCAGCCTTATTTATAATTGCCAGAAGCTGGAAAGAAACCAGATATCCCTCAACAGAAGAGTGGATGCAAAAAATGTGGTATATATACACAATGGAGTACTATTCAGCCATTAAAAACAATGAATTCATGAAATTCTTAGGCAAATGGATGGAGCTGGAGAACATCATACTACGTGAGGTAACCCAGACTCAAAAGATGAATCATGGTATGCACTCACTAATAAGTGGGTGTTAACCTAGAAAACTGGAATACCCAAAACATAATCCACACATCAAATGAGATACAAGAAGAAAGGAGGAGTGGTCCCTGGTTCTGGAAAGACTCAGTGAAGCAGTATAGGGCAAAACCAGAACAGGGAAGTGGGAAGGGTTGGGTGGGAAAACAGGGGGAGGGAAGGAGGCTGAGGGGACTTGCAGGGAGTGGGGGTCTAGAAAAGGGGAAATCATTTGAAATGTAAATAAAAAATATATCAAATAAAAAAAAAAGAAAAAAGAAAAAAAAACTCTTAAAAGAAGATCCAAGAGAGATGTCATCTAGACTCTAAGAAAACACATATGGCATCCCAGGAAAAAGCAAGATATTCTGTGCAAAACTAAATCTAAACAATATCCTTGTATCAATCAATGCTGACAGAGGATTCTAGAAAGAAAACTCTAATAATGGAGTGTATCTATGCCCAAGAAAACACAAGAAATTAATCACCTCACAACAAACCCCAAAGAAGAGAATTGCAAACACATAATATCACCACCACCAACAAAAATAACAACCAACTATCATTGGTCTTTAATATCTCTCAACATCAGTGGACACAATTCCCTAATAAAAACACATAAACTAACAGACTGGATATGCAAGCAGGATCCAGCATTCTTCTGCATGCAAGAAAAACACCTCAGTGACAAAGACAGAAACTACCTCACACTAAAAAGCTGGAAAAAGTTTTCCAAGCAAATGGTCCCAAGAAACATGTTGGAGTAACAATTCTAACATCCAATAAATAGACTTTCAAACAAAAGTTATCAAAAGAGATGGGGAAGGACACTTCAAACTCATCAAAGGTAATATGCACTAAGATGAAATTTCAATTCTGAACATCTATGCCCACAATGCTAGGGCACCCACATTCATAAAAGGAACTTTACTAAAGCTCAAAACACATACTGAGCCTCACATGCAAATAGTGGGAGACTTCAATACCCTATGCTCACCAATGGACAGGTCATTGGGACAGAAACTAAAAAGAATGTAGTGAAAATAACAGAAGTTAGGAACCAAATGGATTTAAAAGGTATATGCAGAACATTTTACAATAAAACAAAGAATATGCCTTCTTCTTAGCACCTCAGGGCACCTTCTGCAAAAGTTGCCATATAATTGGTCACAAAACAAGCCTCAAGAGATAGAATAATATTGGAACAATCTATGCATCCTATTAGATCACCATGGACTTAGACTAGACTTCAACAACAACAAAAAAACTAAACAATCTTCTATTCAATGATAGCTTGGTCACGGAAAAAAAGAAAGAAATGAAAGACTTTCTAGAAGTCAATGCAAATGACACAGCATAGCTAAACGTATGGGACACAGAGAAAGTATGCTAAGAAGAAAATTTATCACACTAAGTGCCCTAGTAAGGAAATTGTAGAGATCCTACACTAGCAACTTAACAGAACACCTGAATGATCTAGAACAAAAAGAAACAAACATACCCAAGAAGAACAGAGGGCATAGAATAATCAACTCAGGGTAGAAACCAACCAACTAGAAACAAAGAGAGCAATACAAAGCATCAACAAAACCAAAAGCTGATTCTTTGAGAAAAATCAACAAGATCGATAAACCCTTAGCCAAACTAACTGAAGGACACAGAGACAGTATCTAAATTAACAAAATCAGAAATGAAAAGGGAGACAAGAGAAACTGAAGCAATTCAAAAAAATCATCAGATCTTAGTATAAAAGTCTATACTCAACAAAACTGGAAAATCTAGATGAAATGGATGATTTTCTAGACAGATACCACATACCAAAGTTAAATCAAGAGTAGATAAGCTATCTAAACAATCCCATAGCCCCCAACAAAATAGAAGCAATCATTAAATCCTCCCAACCAAAAAACCCCAGGACCAGATGGTTTTAGTCAAAATTCTTCCAGACCTTTAAAGAAGAGATAATATCAAAAGTGATCTACATATTCAATGCAATCCTGATCAAAATGCCAAAACAATTTTTCACAGGCATGGAAAGAGCAATGGATAAACTCGAACTCATTAGCTTCCAATCAGGAGCATACATGAGCCAGTCTGAGCCCCCTGGCACACATATTGCAGAGGTTTTCCTGGTATGCTCTCCGTGGAAGAAAATAGGTTTAATTTTAGAGAGACTTGAGTCCCCAGGGAAGAGGGCGGCCTGTTTGGGGGGGAGCATCCTATGGGAAGCAAGGGAAAGGAGGAAAGGGATGAGGAACTATGTGTGAGGAGGAATGAAGGGCAGAGAACACCTGGAATATAAGTAAATAAATAACAAAAATAATGAACATAAAAAAGAAGGAGGAGGATGAAGGGCAAAGAAGAAGAAGGTGGAGGAGGAGGAGAAGAAAAAGAAGAACAGGAGGAGGAGGAGAAGAAGAAGAAGAGGAGGAGGAGAAGAAGAAGAGGAGGAGGAGGAAGAGGAGGAGGAGGAAGAGGAGGAGGAAGAGGAGGAGGAGGAAGAGGAGGAGGAGGAGGAGGAGGAGGAGGAGGAGGAGGAGGAGGAGGAGGAGGAAGCAGCTAGGCAGTCATCAAACAAACCCAGGGCACTGGCTCTGCGTTTGTCATTTCTTTTTTCTTTCTTTTTTTTATTCAATATATTTTTTATTTACATTTCAAATGATTTCCCCTTTTCTGCCTCCCCCCACTCCCCGAAAGTCACATACCCCCTTCCCTCCCCCTGTTCTCCCACCTACCCCTTCCCACTTCCCTGTTCTGGTTTTTCCCTGTACTGCTACACTGAGTCTTTCCAGAACCAGAGGCCACTCCTCTGTTCTTCTTGGACATGATTTGATGTGTGAATTATGTTTTGGTTATTCCAGTTTTCCAGGCTAATATCCACTTATTAGTGAGTGCATACCATGATTGATCTTTTGAGACTGGGTTACCTCACTTAGTATGTTCTCCAGCTCCATCCATTTGCCTAAGAATTTCATGAATTCATTGTTTCTAATGGCTGAATAGTACTCCATTGTGTATATATGCCACATTTTTTTGCATCCTTTCTTCTGTTGAGGGATACCTGGGTTCTTTCCAGGTATGTTTGTCATTTCATACAGTGAAATTTAAAGTTGCAGACTCTTGCAGGAGCACACACAGTCAAAGCATGCTTTATGAAGTGTAATTAGAGAAAAGTGAGCAATTTCCAAGAAGTGAGAGAAATTCCTGAAGTGAGACATACTTCTGATATGGAAAAATTTATTGAATTTCCTTGATGTAGGGGTTTTATGGAACAATGGAAAAACTACACAAAGGTGTAGTCAATCTTGCTTATACTTGGTGAATTCTCTGTGTTATCATGGTTCAATCTGGTAGAGAGGTCAGAGGATCTGTGCATATTCCTTTATCCCAAAAATGGAGGTGATCATGTCTGTCCAATGGCAGCCACTCTACATGGGAGCAACTTGCACTGGTTATTACAAGACCTTTCCTTTCACTGAGAGTTTCTGACTGCATCAGTGTTCAAAGAACTGTACCTTACCTCTCATTACTTAAAAGAGTCATGGTGCTGGTAACTCCGACAGGCCAAAGATAAATAGCTAAGTGACAAAGCAAATGGCTTGAATTAACAATAAACAAAAATTCATGTTGAGGCCAATAGATGTGCATTCCTAGCTACTATTAAAAAGGCATTCGGTACAGAGAACTATCATATTTAGTTTCAGCCTCCATTGGGTGCCTTAGAACTCTCTCCTCAGCAAGGTAGGTGAGTGCATGTATTTTTATTCTAATAAAAATTTGCTTGTAAAAAGCAAATCTCATTGAATTATGAATGAGACCATATTATATAGGAAGAGTTTTTTTTTTTCCTACACAGCTCCTCCAGGTCATTGCTATGTTAAGGCTCCAGTGACTGTATTATTAGAAACTTAAAAATGCTAAACCTGTCACATCTTGCAAGGTCAGTCACATTGCTGAAATTGCATCTCATAGAGAAAGAGACTGGTAGAGAGGTAAAAGGGATGCCATCACAGGCATGTGGAGTGGGCAGCGCTGACTAGTCATCAAGGCTCTTGGTAGAGGTTCATTCCCTAACCATTCCACTTAGTCGTTGTATGTTTCTCGATACATGAAATACAGTATGCAAATTATCTCTTCTTGTTGCCTTTGAAAATACCCTGGAGATAGAGATGAACATCTTCAGATCCAGGACACAATCATCTGTCTACAGCATGCACTGACTTGGTAAAAATCAAGTTAGCCTCCTAATATTCCTATACAGAGACATTTCACAGTGAAAGTGACATTTCTCTGCCATCTTACCCTGTACTTGGGACATATGACAGGCCACTGAAAGCCTTTCACTTCCAGACCTAGTCTGTGAATCATAAGATCACTTCTAAACCCCGAAGTTGTGTTGTTATTCAGTCAAAGGCAGAAACTTTATTTTGCCAGAATTGTACTCACTATTATGTATTTTAGGTTATTAAAACACTCTTCATTCAAGGAAAAATTTAAAACTATCCCTTTGCATATGGTTGTATTGAAAACTAAATCAAAACAAGGCACATAGACCACACCTCACAGTGGTCAAAATGACTACACATTTCCCTTTTTCCTTTTAGCTGTAGAGCAACATATGTTTCCAATTAATAGAAACCTAGTTAAATTTCTACCTGAGGAAGTACATTTTGGTAATGCATACTTTCTGAAGCTTTCAATTCATTACTTCTGAACAAATATGACTCCTGGCTATGTAGTAGCTGGCATCTAGTCCTTTTCCTACAGATTTATATTCTGAGTTTGTTCCGACTTAGTGGTTCTTTTATATGAGGTGAGATGTTGGCTTTAGTCTTGTCATGACTTTGATCTTGCATTCTTCCTTTTTAAAAAAGGTCTAGTCCACTTGGAATTTAAATGTTTCAAAGACTCTGGATTTCTATAAATACATTTCTTTTGATTTCAATTTCAGATTTTTGAAAAAACTTAAATATGTGATATTGAAATTTTGAACTTAATTTTTGTTCATAAAAATTATATCTTTCCTGGAAGTTAGCCTTATAAAGAATTTACTTTTCTGCCTTGATAGTTTAAAAGTTAAAGAGCAATAATCAGAATGAAATACTTGAATTGCTATAAAATCAATATCACTGAATTTGATATTGTTTGGTCCAGTTCTTGATAGAAGTAAGCCTAATAGAATTTACATAATATTTTGCTGAATGTATATTTGGCTTGTGTACAACAACAATGATCTGAAGGCATTCATTAAATTGGCTGGAAATTCTCCTATGTAAACATTTAGGTTAGAAAGCTGGGGATTTCCAGGTCATTTAGTCTGAGAATCCAGAAGTTCCATGACAAGAGGCCAATGATGTAGCATCAGTTAGAGGCTGAAGGAGAAATAGCTACTGAGGCATGGGTCGTCTATGTTTCAGGGCTAAAGAATCTGGAGTTTGATGGCAAGGAATAATGCTATAAGAGAGTGGGCACAATTCCTCCTCACTGTCATTTCTGTTTCTTCTGAACTCCTAGCCTAGTAGATATTTGTGCCCATATTCAGGGTGTTTTTCCTTCTCTGTGTGCTAACCCACACACAGACTTCTCTCAAAGGATCTCACGTATCAGCCAAAAGTGTTTACCAATGTTATAGGTATGTCTCCGTGCAGTCAAGTAAACAAAAAAAGATTTCACATGAAGGGTGAGGTTGAAATAAGGAATATAAAATAATATAGAAATTACAAAATTTAGAAGAATATAAAGGTCTGTATTGAAAATATGCCATAGCATTAAAATTATGTATTATTTGTTTGAATTCTCTCCTAGTTTAATGCACTTTTAAAAATAATCTACTGGTCACAATATTTTTCCATAGTAATTTAAGTTTTAGTGGATGACACTTTTTAACGTGCTCTGGAAAACTCTTTTCATTAGGAAACTAACATTTGTCAAGAAAATCTAAGCCACAATTAACATGGTCACCCTGGAGGCAACTTATAAAAATGTACCATAAGAGGACTTTGAATTTACTAGGTTGGGATAGTTCTTAGCTCCTTCCACTGAGCCTGCACAAGTTGACATTTATTAAGGTGAGACGCATCTTTCTGTTTCCCAATACCTTTTGCCTTTCAGGTATGTGCTTGGTCTCTTTGATCTCCAGGAGCTCACTGAAGCATGCCAGCCTACTTGCATCTCCTCAACAGTATGCTTTAGGCAACTCATTAAATTAGTGATGTTCAGCTGTGGTTAAAATCGGACCCCTCTCAATTCAGTTCCTGTCTCTCAACCTGTCGAATCTCTCTACCCATAAGAAAATGAACTGCCATACCAAGATGGTGACTGTAGTATTATTCCTTTAGCCAAATACATGTGTCACTGTGAGTATCTGATTCACAATTAATACTTTGGATGTAGTCACATTCAATGTGTAAATTATTCAAGGACAATGCTTTGTTCTTTTACGGAAACAATCAGCATTTGTGGTTAAATCTAAAAGCAACTATTAGATCTTTTTCAATATCTTAATAAGCTAAAGTTGGAAATCTACATTTGACGTGTACCTTTTGTGTTGTTACTACAGACTGTTCAAGCTTAGGTTATTTACTGAATAAATTTTTAAAAAATGTTTGTCTCAAGGTCCTAGAGGCCAAGAGGGCAGACACCACCAACTGCCATCCCTCTGATTTAAGATAATTTAGACTCCAAGCCATCAAAATACAACCTCATGCCCCCAGTTCTCAAGACTTCATCCCTGAACTGCTATTGCACACTTTCTTCCTGGTCCTGAATTACATCCTTGAAACCCTCCTAGTTTTCCCATGGGACAAAAGACACTTGGGTTTCCCATCCATTCACATTGAGGCAGTGAGAGGCCAGTGATTGGAGTGGAGAGAGGAAGAGGAGCTAAAAGGAAAGAGAGGTTGGTGGACTGCACAAGCAGAGCAGTGGAGAGGGAGAGACACAGATATCCTGATGGCTTCAGATGTGTTTCTGGTAATTTGGAGAGGTTAGGAAATTGGGGTAAGACCTTTATCATTGTAAATGGACATTATGTAATTGGGGGTTTTATATACATAAAGATATTTGGTTAACCATTTAAGTTTAAGAGTAATGCTTTACCTGGTATTTGGGTGCAGCGTGGGAGCATAGGACTCATGTCATTTTCAGAGTCTATGGCAAAGAGGAAATACAGCTGGGATGCTGTGAGAGCTAGCTGAAACAGACTGGCAGCAGTCCTGAGCTGGGGGTGGGGGGGATGGTGCAGAGGCCTGGCAGGATGGTACTATTTTATTAAATATTTCCCACTACATTTATGCTTCAAGATCATATGATAAATCATCAGTGGAGAGACCTGAGAGACGAAATCAGAAAAGTAACTGGGAAAAAAGAGTCTACTAATTGAACGTACAATTCTACTACTTGAAATAACTTTAGCAAGTTTCAAACTTTTATTTCAGAGTTCTTATTGTCTTAAGTAAATATTTTCTGCTAAATTTATTATTAAATACAACAACACTGATCTAATAATACATTGGCAAAAATGATCCCTTAAAAATGTACAGAAAAAATGTACAGAAATTGATGAGGGAAAGGATGGATGATAATGCCTATGACCCTTGTTTCATTGATGTTAGATCATCACAGTCCTAACTCTACCCACTGCACAGCCCTGCACTTGGTATTCATTGCAGTTACTTAACTTTCCTCCCTGTTAACTAGGAGTTGAATGTAATTAAAATGAACTCTGAGTTGCTATGGGCACAGAAAGTCTTTTGTTATTATTATTTTATTTCAGACCATTCTCTTCAAAACACATTGGAAGTAGACAATTAGGTTGAAGAGTAGGAACATATTTATGACATTTGTTATTCATTGCCATGTGGTTTCCTAGAAGAATTTGTAAGAGTTTATGACAAAAAACTAATGAGAGGTATTTTTCCATGCCAATTCATCTTCCAAAATGTTTAGAGATCTTATGAGCAGTTTATCACATACTGAGGCTAGAGGAACTCCATTTTGTAGTTTAAACGCATAAACTGATGTCTAAGTTATGTCTTTTTTTGTCATGTAACCAAATTTGAATATCAGTTTATTCTTCATGAGATAGAAATAATTTCTACTTTCCTGCTTTGTTCATAGCTTAGTATTAACCAAACATTAAAAAGGATTTTGGAAAATGTAAAATACTGCAATCATTACTGATTTCATTAGAATAAAACCAAAGAAGAAATGTATACTATTTTTAAACCCTGTGAATTGGGAGTTCTGTGTGTTAAATTTATGTAATCGGATATCTGAATTATAGCAGGAGAAAACTGATCTATGCTCCCACAGAATTTTGGGATGATTCAATTTTCTTGCATACAGCAATGCCTGCTCATTTTTTATCTATCACATTGTATTATTTTAGCAACTTCACTATGTCAGGACAGCTTAGGTTTATACTGAGGATTCTATTGGTGTAATACTTTGAAAGAGGGGACTGTAAGCTTATCCAGCTACCAGAAAGTTTTTATTTTTTTCATTAAAAAAGAGAATATAGTAATTGTTCATAAAATTCAGAATAAACTGAGTGTGTTGATTAAAGAAATGAGCATTCTTTTTTTTTAAAGAAAACATTCTTCTTTTGCTATAATCATGAAAAGAATATTAGCAGAATCCTTAACTGAGCATTCTGTTTGGTTAGAAAAAAACTGTTTCTTCCATTATTGATGTTAAATAAATAATTATGGATATGCTGCATATGATGCAGAACAGAATAGCAAATAGGATACTGAATTTTTATGACCAATGTTAGTGAGGATGAGTATTCATCTGAAACAGCTGAAGACATGAGATAAAGGGCTCCAAGGCTGTGTGCTGCAAGAAGTGGTAAGCCAGCCTAGAAGATGATATGGGGAAGGCCTCAAGCCAAAAAGAAGGGTGGCCCTGCTCCAGCAAAGACAGTATTCTAAATCTGTGAAGTCCTGTTCTGAGCTCACAGGGGAAGGATATAGAAAGAGAGCCACGGGCTATGGTTGCATTGATAGGAGGTGATTCACCAAGCTAGATTATCAGATTTATAAAGAGTAGAACTTAAGCAGAGCAACCAAAAACAATAGAATAGAGAAAATGTGAAATCCAAATTAGAAACAAAATAAGACAATATGATTTGGAATGTTTCGAGTGTCATAAAGTCAGTGTAAGAACTCAAAAGACTAGAAATTTATTGTATTATTTTAGCAACTTCATTTAGTATTTAGTCTCGGAGGGAAAACACAGATTGTTTCCATGTAATACAAAGTAATTGGTGAGTAAATGCAAAGAAGAAAATTTATTTTTGTGTGTAGATACAGCTTCTGTGATCATCTATTTATCTTCAAGGTAAAGGCTCAGTTGAAGCTAGATAAATTTTGGCCAACGTGTTCTGTGAATATTTAAAAGATATACCCCACCAATGGTAGAAGGTGGAATTAGAAGACAGGTTTATGAGATTATATGTCACCCTAGGGGAATGTAGAGGTGTATTCTTCAAAGAAAAGGGATCAAAGAAATGACTGATCTTTGTACAGTTAGGTATGGCCTATCAGATCTCAAAGCCTCAGCTGAGCATGGGCAGAGAGGGCCATGTTCGTCTGGGAAGTCTTATAATAACTGGAAATAGTGTGTAAAATAATGAAGCAAAAATAATCCATTATAACTCATAAAATGTATAAAATAGTAGCATATTTAATTAGATACAAATGTCTGACTTGTAAATTTCAGACAGCAACTGTGGAAGTTTTGGCTGGTACCTTGGTTTTATACACTTGGATTCTGGGCTAGAGGCACTCACAAATCCACATTCAGCTTCTGGTGTAGAGGCTCTTACACAACCACAGTTAGCTTGTGATTTGGTGGCATCCATACTCTGACACTCAGCTCATGGACTGGGGATTTGCCTCTGTAGGTCCCCATTGTTTCCTTGTCAGCTTCTGCATAGTATGCCTGGCAGATAGCATTCTAGATTTAGAAAGATTGAGTAGAATTAGCTTTTTACTTCCTGAGGTTGTGTTTCTATCTCCTGGATTATTTACAGGCTGTCTTTCCTAAATCCTGTGAGGCTACTATAGATTCTTCATATTTAGACTCAACTGGGTAGCTCAGACATAGACAACAGGCAGCTTCAATCTTGTCTCAGAAATCCAATTGCTAATGCCACCAACTTCCAAGCTTCTGCATCACCAGAGTCCCACGCTTCCCCATTTGCTCTTTTAGCTATATGTCTAGCCCTTTGTTCTCCTTTTGGGCTCCATTTACATATGCAATTGACTCATTCTTGTTATCAATTTTTGAGCTGCCTAACAATACATAGGTATCTAAGAAAATGACAAATAGAAAATTGCAATGTTTTTTTCTTTCTTTTTTTTTATTCGATATATTTTTTATTTACATTTCAAATGATTTCCCCTTTCCTAGCCCCCCCACCCACTCCCTGAAAGTCCCGTAAGAGTAAGACCCCTTCTCTCCCCCTGTCCTCCCACCCACCCCTTCCCACTTCCCCGTTCTGGTTTTGCTGAATACTGCTTCACTGAGTCTTTCCAGAACAAGGGGCCACTCTTCCTTTCTTCTTGTACCTCATTTGATGTGTAGATTATGTTTTGGGTATTCCAAGTTTCTAGGTTAATATCCACTTATTAGTGAGTGCATACCATGATTCACCTTTTGAGTCAGGGTTAACTCACTTAGTATGATGTTCTCTAGCTCCATCCATTTGCCTAAGAATTTCATGAATTCATTGTTTCTAATGGCTGAATTGTACTCCATTGTGTAGATACACCACATTTTTTTGCATCCACTCTTCTGTTGAGGGATACTTGGGTTCTTTCCAGCATCTGGCAATTATAAATAGGGCTCCTATGAACATAGTAGAGCATGTATCCTTATTACATGGTGGGGAATCCTCTGGGTATATGCCCAGGAGTGGTATAGCAAGATCTTCTGGAAGTGAGGGGCCCAGTTTTTGGAGGAACCATCAGACTGCTTTCCACAGTGGTTGTACCAATTTGCAATTCCACCAGCAGTGGAGAAGTGTTCTTCTTTTTCCGCACCCTCTCCAACACCTGCTGTCTCCTGAATTTTTAATCTTGGCCATTCTGACTGGTGTAAGGTGAAATCTCAGGGTTGATTTGATTTGCATTTCCCTAATGACTAATGAAGTTGAGCATTTTTAAAGATGCTTCTCCGCCATCCGAAGTTCTTCAGGTGAGAATTCTTTGTTTAACTCTGTACCCCATTTTTTAATAGGGTTGTTTGGTTTTCTGGAGTCTAACTTCTTGAGTTCTTTATATATATTGGATATTAGCCCTCTATCTGATGTAGGATTGGTGAAGATCTTTTCCCAATTTGTTGGTTGCCGATTTGTCCTCTTGATGGTGTCCTTTTCTTTACAGAAACTCTGCAATTTTATGAGGTCCCATTTGTCAATTCTTGCTCTTAGAGTATACGCTATTGGTGTTCAGTTCAGAAACTTTCTCCCTGTACCGATGTCCTCAAGGGTCTTCCCCAGTTTCTTTTCTATTAGCTTCAGAGTGTCTGGCTTTATGTGGAGGTCCTTGATCCATTTGGATTTGAGCTTAGTACAAGGAGACAAGGATGGATCAATTCGCATTCTTCTGCATGCTGACCTCCAGTTGAACCAGCACCATTTGTTGAAAAGGCTATCTTTTTTCCATTGGATGTTTTTAGCCTCTTTGTCGAGGATCAAGTGGCCATAGGTGTGTGGGTTCATTTCTGGATCTTCAATCCTGTTCCATTGATCCTCCTGCCTGTCACTGTACCAATACCATGCAGTTTTTAACACTATTTCTCTGTAGTATTGCTTGAGGTCAGGGATACTGATTCCCCCAGACTTTCTTTTGTTGCTGAGAATAGTTTTAGCTATCCTGGGTTTTCTGTTATTCCAGATGAATTTGATAATTGCTCTTTCTAACTCTATGAAGAATTGAGTTGGGATTTTGATGGGTATTGCATTGAATCTGTAGATTACTTTTGGCAATTCTTCCATTTCCTTCTTCAGAGTCTTGAAGTTCTTGTCATATAGATCTTTCACATGTTTGGTAAGAGTCACCCCAAGATACTTTATACTGTTTGTGGCTATTGTGAAGGGGGTTATTTCCTTAATTTCTTTCTCAGCCTGCTTATCCTTTGAGTATAGGAAGGCCACTGATTTGCTTGAGTTGATTTTATAACCTGCCACTTTGCTGAAGTTGTTTATCAGCTGTTGGAGTTCTCTGGTGGAGTTTTTGGGTCACTTAGGTAGACTATCATGTCATCTACAAATAATGATAGTTTGACTTCTTCCGTTCCAATTTGTATCCCTTTGATCTCCTTATGTTGTCTAATTGCCCGAGCTAGTACCTCAAGTACAATATTGAAAAGATAAGGAGAAAGGGGGCAGCCCTGTCTAGTCCCTGATTTGAGTGGGATTGCTTCAAGTTTCTCTCCATTTAGTTTGATGCTGGCTACCGATTTGCTGTATATTGCTTTTACAAAAATTACAATGTTTTAAGACTAGGAGAGGCTTGAAAGGAGAAAGAAAGAAGGTGATAGCTGTGGAAAAGGGAAAGCTATGATCTTGACTGAAATGTAGGGAAGCAGTAAGTTAAGGAGTGAGCTTAATAAAATATGCAAATCAAGTCCTTAACCACCTTCTCCTCCAAATACATAGTATCTATCATTCATAGACACACACACACAAAATTCAACAAACTATACCAAAAATGACACAGACAAAACATAATAGTAAAGGAAGTTGCCTTGAGCAAGGCTCCACCAGAACCCTTGTTCAGAATGGGAAAAGGTGACATGAATGTTTTTTTCCCACTGGAGAGAAATGTGGAGGATGTTGAGTATGGTCAAAGTTAGGGATTCAAAGGTCAAAGACAATAGGCAATGAAAATCCCAGTGTGCCTCACAGGATCAGCACTTAGTTTTTTCCTCTCTCCCTCCCATTTAAAATCTGTCTCAACTGGCCAAGCTTCAGAGAAAAAGTATCAGTGGAACACTCAGCTGGAGGTGGGCCATCTATTTTTTTTCTGAGATTAAATTGTTCCCCAAGGCTCAAGGAGCATATTAGAAGAGGAAGTAGAATGGTTTTAATATCCAGAAGTTAAGAACGACTGGATCCAGTGTCCTGAAGCTGATATGACTGCTGTACTCATGAACTCACAGCATTTATGTTTGTCTACAAAAGACCTGCACAATACCAAACCAGTCAACCTGCCAGCAAGGAGTGGGCAGGGACTCGTGAGCCCCAACTCTTAGCTGAAGAGCTATTGACAGTTGATGGTTTCTAGGTGAGAGACAACCAGTTTTTATTAAGGGCATGAGTCCTAATAGATTGACCAGACTCTATTGAAAGGTCTCACTACCAGGTATGTATGGGCAGGTCAAATTTAACTCAATGAGTTATTACAACTGCAACAAAAAATAACAGAAAATTAAAAGTATTGAGGGTAGGTGGAGGATGTGGAAGAGTTTAGTGGGAAAGGGAAGATGAATATGATCAAATACCTTGTGTATAGGTACGGAATTCTTTAAAATAAATACAAAAATGTATTAAGTTTTTAAATGAGGAAAATATCTGTCTATCTATCTATCTATCTATCTATCTATCTATCTATCATCCATCTATCTGAGATAAAATTGTCAGCTTTTTTTTTTTTTTGAGACAGGGTTTCTCTGTGTAGCCCACAGGGTCCTGGAATTTACTCTGTAGACCAGGCTGGTCTCGAACTCAAAAATCCCCCTGCCTCTGCCTCCCAAGGGCTGGGACTAAAGATGCACACCACCACTACCTGGCAAAATTGTCAGCTATTAATTATAAAATAAAATCTATCTTTTCTATGGGAAGAAATAGTGTCTACAACAAATAAAAAGGACTCAAGTATAAAGAGTAAAAATAAATGAAAAAAGGAAAAATAGTTAATTCTTCCTACTATACGTAAGAAAAGAGACATATTCACATCTTGGTAAATTTATTTTTCAAGACTTATTTATTATTCTTTTTAAAATACACAAAAATCATTTTAAAAACCAAATGATTCTTTTACTATCTCATTGACCCAGGCTTGTCTTTCTGAAGAGCCTGGGTGACATCTCTGGGAGGAGCTATCATCACATTTGAAGGTGCCCTCTCCCCTCTTTGGTAACCTTCATGCTGGGTGCCTTCCACTTAGTGGCAAAACTTCTTCCTGTCATAAAGACATGAGAAACTTAATATTCCTCAAAATGAAGTCAATTAACTGTGACTGATAGTCACCCCAATTACTAGGTGAGTCTAGAATGGACTTTATGACAAATGGCATTGTCAAGTTCTGTCACTAGAGGACTAATTATTGTTTATTTGGAGAACATGCGGGTAATGAGTTGTGCCTACTTGGCCATATTAAGAAGACTATTCCTTTATGTTTTAACATTTTCTTTTTGCAGACTGCTTCTATTATGTATCTACATTTTAGTTTAATATTTACTCAAAAATAATGCTAATATCTTCAGTCCATCTGAGAAGTTTAGAAGATCCAGACATGTAGTAATAGTCTGTTTATTGCTCTGTTTCTAATCTGTCTGTCATGTCTGTCCATCCATCCATCCATCCTCCCTTCCATCCATCCATCCACCCATCCACCCATCCACCTACCCACCAATCAATCTATCTATCTATCTATCTATCTATCTATCTATCTATCTATCTATCTATCAGTCATCTGTCAATATGCCTCTCTATCATCTATCTGTCTATTTGAACCAATAAACTGCTACACTTTATTTACCTTTTTGGAGAAGACATCTGTGTTGGCAGGGAGAGGATATTTTATTTCTAGTTATATTTCCAGGCTAAAGGCCACATAACACCTACAGATGTGCAAGAGTTCTACCATCACCCACTTCTCACTTCAGAGTTCTTTCAGAAAATCACCCTTTGCCTTCTTAAGAGCATCCATTTAGGTCTTCATAGCCACGTTTTGAATAAAGACTGCATCCAGAAATATGAAATAACATTGTGGTGGCACATGCCTTTAATCCCAGCACTTGGGAGGCAGAGGCAGGTGGATTTCTGAGTTTGAGGCCAGCCTGGTCTACAGAGTGAGTTCCAGGATAGTCAAGGATACACAGAGAAACCCTGTCTCGAAAAAAAAACAAAACCCCAAAAAACAAAAAAAAAGAAAGAAAAAAGAAAAAAAGAAATAACATGATGCTATTTTTTTTTTGTTCAGATTTCAGTCTGTCATGCAACCCGAGAACTGTTCTGTGTGTGGTGCCATCATGGTTGCTGGTACTTTCATTGAAGTATTTACCCACCTGCTCTGTACTCAGATGAACACAGTCTTGTTTTGATAAAACATATTGAACAAAAGCAACTCAAAGAGTAAAAGGTTTGTTTCATCTTATAGCTTGTGGTTCGTCATCAAGGGAAACCAAGGCAGAAACTCAAAGCAGGAACCTGAAGGCATAAACTGAAGCAGAGGCTATGGAAGAATGCTGCTTACTAGCTTATTCATCATGGCTTGATCAGGCTGCTCTCTTTTACAAGTTAAGACAACTTTCCCTTGAGTGACAACACCCAAAAGGAGCTGGGCCTTCCCACATCAATCATTTATCAAAATAGTTCCTTATAGACTTAATATAGTCCAATCTTACATAACTATTTTCTCAGTTAAGATACTCTCTTCCTACATATGAATAGGTTTGTGTCAGATTGACAAAAAACAAACAACCAACCAAACCCCCACCCAGCACAAATACTAACAAGTCATAAAATTGCATCAGTACCTTCCCATTTGCAATGGTATAAAGAAAGTACCAGAAGAAGGGTTTACAGCTTAGCGGTGTGTTACAACAATTCACAACCTTACCGTTTTTATGTTGTAATAGATTTATTAAGATATGATTGGTGTATGAAGTAATTTGCCAATAAGTAGTGTAATAGATTTTATCATATTCATAAACCTTTGTTTCTGTCACCACAGTAAAGATGACTATATCTATCTTTAATGTTTCCTTGTGCTATTTATTTTTAGCTTTATATTATTTCATTTGTTTATTTACTTTATATTCAAATCACAGACCCCCTCCCTACTCTCCTTTAAATTCTACCCTACAATTACTTTTTCCCATTACCTCCTTCCATTCTTGGGTACCACCCTCCTCCCTGAAACATCAAGTAGCAGCAGGACTAAACACATCCTCTCCCATTGACACCCAATCAGGCAGTTCATCTGGGGAATGGGATGTAATAGTAGGCAGTCAGAGACATCTCCTTCCCTAATTGTTAGGGGACCCAGATAAAGACCAAATTACACATCTGTTACAAATATTTAGGGAGAGGGAGCCTGCTTAGGTTCAGCCCCTGCATGCTCTTTGATTGGTAGTTTCATCTCTGTGAGCCCCGAGGAGCCCAGGTTAGTTGACTCCTTTGGCTTACTCAGTCCTATTCCTTACTCTTGCACAAGACTCCTAAAGCTACACCTGGTATTTGACTGTGGTGTCTGTTTCTATCAGCTTCTGGATGAAACCTCTCAGTTATGCTAGGCTCCTGTCTGCAAGCATAACAGAATACCATTAATAGGATTAGGGATTGCCTCTCTCCAATGGGCATGTCTCAAGTTGGGCCAGTCATAGGTTGGCCATTTCTGAAATCTCTGCTCCATCTTTATCCTTACACTGTTTGTACAAAACCTTGGGTCAAAGGTTTTGTAAGTAGGTTGGAGTTCCCCTCCCTCCACTGGAAGTTCCCCCTGGCTACAGAAGGTAGCTTTTTCAGGCTCAGCTCTATATCCCACTGCTAGGAGTATAAGGAACAGTCAGGCCAAAGACTCCTGGGAGTCTCCTCTGTCTCAGAAATGCCCCCAACGGTTCTGTTCTCTCAAGGAATGGGAGGAGATATTTATATAGATTTTGATCCTAACAGATTTATCTGACTAGCTATGATGATGGCTATAAGTAAACAAGGTTTCCCAGGATAGCTTAAGAAGCTATCTTATATTAGTAAGATATACATTAGTGTGGATAACGTGAGGTAACAGACCTAATTTCGAGAAGGAGAAAAAAAGGAAAATCATGTAACTAAACAATGATGCATAGATGAATAGTGGCATGTCACAAACTAGAAATAAACATCAAATCACCATATGGCTGCAAGAGGTAGCCTCTTTAGGCTTCATTTCCCCCGCTGGTAGGAGTCTCAGCTAGGGTCACACCCAATGACTTCCCAGAGCCTCTCTATTCCCAAGTCTCCAGCTAGTCTCAGAGATGCCCCCCCACCCCCCACCATTTTCCATTCTTACTCCCAACCCTCTCTCTCCATAGTAATTAGTTTCTTTGGGTCTGGATTGTAGCATGGGCATCCTGTACTTTACAGCTAATGTCCATCAATGAGTGCATACATACCATACATGCCTTTCGAAGTCTGTTTTGCCTCACGCAGGATGATATTTTCTAGTTCCATCAACTTGACTACAAATTTCAGAATGGCTTTATTTTTAACAGCTGAGAAGTTTTCAGCTTTGTGTAGACGTACCGCATTTTCTTTATCCATTCTTCAGTTGAGGGATAGGATGTTTCCAGTTTCTGACTATTATAAATAAAGCTGCTGTGAACACAGATGCACTAAGTGCCCTTGTAGTGTAGCCGGGCATCTTTTGGGTATATGCCCAGAAGTGGTATAGCTGGGTCTTAGGGTAGAACTATTGCCAGTTTTCTGAGAAACTGCCAAATTGATTTCCAAAGTAGTGCAAGTTTGCATTCCAGCAATGAAGGAGTGTTTCTGTTGCTCCACATCCTCCACACCATTTTGACAGGTGTAAGGTGGAATCTCAGAGTCACTTTGATTTGCATTTCCCTGATGACTAAGGACACTAAACATTTCTTTAAGTGCTTCTTAGCCATCAGTGATTTCCTGTTGATAATTCTGCGTTTAGCTCTATTACTCCATTATTAATTCGGTTCTTTCGTTTATTGGTGCCTAATTTCCTTTTGTTCTTTATATAGTACGTATCTTCGTGTTCTTTATTTTTTAATTATTTTTATTTATTTTCTATATTCTTTGTTTACATTCTAAAAGCCTTCCCCTTTCCCAGTCCCCCTCCGCCCCCATATGTTCCATAAGTGTTCCATAAGTCCTCTTCTCTCCATCCATTCTCCTGTCTTTCCCCCTCCCTTTTCTCTGTCCTGGTACTCCCCTACAATGCTGCATCAAGTCTTTTCAGGATTAGGGCCCTCTTCTTCCTTCTTCATGAGAATCATTTGATATGCTAATTGTATCTTCAGTATTCAGAGCTTCAGGGCTAATTAATATCTACGTATCAATTATTGCATTCCATGTGTATTATTTTGTGATTGGGTTACCTAGCTTAGGATGATATTTTCCAGTTCTATCCATTTGCCTAAAAAATTCATGAATTCATTGTTTTTAATTGCTGAATACTACTCCATTGTGTATATATACCATATTTTCTGTATCCATTCCTCCATTGAGGGATATCTGGGTTCTTTCCAGCTTCTAGCTATTATAAATAAGGCTGCTACGAACATAGTGGAGCATGTGTCCTTATTGCATGCTGGGGAATCCTTTGGGTATTTGTCCAGGAGAGGTATAGCAGGGTCCTCCAGAAGTGTCATGCCCAATTTTCTTAGGAACCACCAGACTGATTTCCAGAGTGGTTGTACCATCTTACAATCCCACCAGCAATGAAGGAGTGTTCCTCTTTTTCCACATCCTCGCCAACACCTTAGCCATTCTGACTGGCATGAGGTGAAATCTCAGGGTTGTTTTGATCTGCATTTCCCTAATGGCTAATGATGTTGAGCATTTCTTAAGGTGCTTCTCGGCCATCCAAATTTCTTCAAGCTAAAATTCTTTGTTTAGGTCTGTGCCCCATTTTTAATAGGGTTATTTGGTTCCCTGGGGTCTAACTTCTTGAGTTCTTTGTATATATTGGATATTAGCCCTCTATGGAATGTAGGGTTGGTGAAGATCTTTTATGGTTGGTTGCCATTTTGTCCTTTTGACGGTGTCCTTTGCCTTACAGAAACTTTGTAATTTTATGAGATCCCATTTGTCTATTCTTGATCTTAGAGCATAAGCTATTGGTGTTCTGTTCAGTAACTTTTCCCCTGTGCCTATGTCCTCAAGGGTTTTCCCCAGTTACTTTTCTATTAGTTTCAGTGTGTCTGGCTTTATGTGGAGGTCCTTGATCCACTTGGAGTTGAGCTTAGTACAAGGAGATAAGAATGGATCAATTCGCATTCTCCTGCATGCTGACCTCCAGTAGAGCCAGCACCATTTGTTGAAAAGGCTATATTTTTTCCACTGGATGTTTTCAGCTCCTTTGTCAAAGATCAAGTGACCATAGGTGTATGGATTCATTTCTGGGTCTTCAATTCTATTCCATTGGTCCACTTGCCTGTCCCTGTGCAAATACCATGCAGTTTTTAACACTATTGCTCTGTAGTATTGCTTGAGGTCTGGGATACTAATACCCCCAGAAGTTCTTTTACTGTTGAGAATAGTTTTAGCTCTCCTGGGGTTTTTGTTATTCCACATAAATTTGAGAATTGTTTTTTCCAACTCTGTGCAGAACTGAGTTGGGATTTTGATGGGGATTACATTGAATCTGTATATTGCTTTTGGCAAGATGGCCATTTTAACTATATTAATCCTGCCAATCCACGAGCATGGCAGATTTTTCCATTTTCTGAGGTCTTCTTCAATTTCCTTCTTCAGAGACCTGAAGTTCTTGTCATAAAGATCTTTCAGTTGTTTGGTTAGAGACACACCAAGATACTTTATATTGCTTGTGGCTATTGTAAAGGGTGTCATTTCCCTAACTTCTTTCTCAGCCTGCTTATCCTTTGAGTATAGGAAGGCAACTACTTTATGCTTGAATTTATAAGCTGCTACTTTGCTGAAGTTGTTTATCAGCTGTAGGAGTTCTCTGGTGGAGTTTTTTTGGGTCACTTAAGTATACTATCATGTCATCTGTAAATAGTGATAATTTTACTTCTTCCTTTCCAATTTGTATACCTTTGACCTCCTTATGTTGTCTAATTACTCTAGCTAGGACTTCAAGTACTATATTGAAAAGATATATATAGAGAGGGCAGCCTTGTCTAGTCCCTGATTTTAGTGGGATTGCTTCAAGTTTCTCTCCATTTAGTTTGATGTTGGCTACCGATTTGCTGTATATTGCTTTAATAATGTTTAGGTATGGGCCTTGAATTCCTGTTCTTTCCAAGACTTTTAGCATGAAAGGATGCTGAATTTTGTCAAATGCCTTTTCAGCATCTAATGAAATGATCATATGGTTTTTTTCTTTGAGTTTCTTTATGTAGTGGATTGCATTGATGGATTTCCATATATTGAACCATCCCTGCATCCCTGGGATGAAGCCCACTTGATCATGGTGGATGATCATTTTGATGTGTTCTTGGATTTGGTTGGCAAGAATTTTATTGAGTATTTTTGCATCGAAATTCATAAGAGAAATTGGCCTGAAATTCTCTTTCTTTGTTGGATCTTTGTGTGGTTTTGGTATCAGTGTAAATGTGGCTTCGTAGAATGAGCTGGGTAGTGTTCCGTCTGTTTCTATTTTGTGGAACAGTTTGAAGAGTATTGGTGTGAGGTTTTCTTTGAAGGGCTGGACTGAAGTCATCTGGTCCCGTGCTTTTTTGGTTGGGAGACTTTCTATGTCCCCTTTTATTTCATTAGGGGTTATGGGACTGTTTAGATGATCTATTTGATCCTGATTTAATTTTGGTGTTTGGTATCTGTCTAGGAAATTGTCCATTTCCTCCAGATTCTCCAGTTGTGTTGAGTATAGGCTTTGGTAGTAAGATATGATGTTTTTTTGAATTTCCTCAGTTTCTGTTGTTATATCTCCCTTTTCATTTCTAATTTTGTTAATCTGAATACTGTCTCTGTGCCCTTTGGTTAGTCTGGCTAAGAGTTTATCTTGTTGATTTTCTCAAAGATCCAGTCCCTGGTTTTGTTGATTCTTTGTATGGTTCTCTTGGTTTCTACTTGATTGATTTCAGCCCTGAGTTTGATGATTTCCTGCCTTCTACTCCTCCTGGGTGAATTAGCTTCTTTTTGTTCCAGGGCTTTCAGGTATGTTGTTAAGCTGCTAGTGTATGCTCTTTCCGTTTTCTTTTTAGAGGCACTCAGGGCTATGTGTTTTTTTCTTAGCACTGCTTTCATTGGGTCCCATAGATTTGGGTATGTTGTGTTTTCATTTCCATTAAATTCTAAAAAGTCTGTGATTTCTTTATTTCTTCTTTGACCAAGGTATCATTGAGTAGAGTATTGTTCAGTTTCCATGTGTATGTGGGCTTTCTGTTGTTTTTGTTGCCATTGAAGACCACTTTTACTCCATAGTGATCTGATAGGAGACATGGGATTAGTTCGATCTTCTTATATTTGTTGAGGTCTGTCTTGTGACCAATTATATGGTTGATTTTGGAGAAGGAACTATGAGGTGCTGAGAAAAAGGCATATTCTTTTGCTTTAGGGTGAAATGTTATATATATATATATCTTAACTCTAATTGGTCCAAAGCTTCAATTAGTTTCACTGTGTCCCTGTTTAGTTTCTGTTTGCCTGATCAGTCCATTGAGGAAAGTGCAGTGTTGAAGTCACCCACAATTATTGTGTTAGGAGATATGTGTGCTTTGAGCTTTAGTAAAGTTTCTTTTATGAATGAGGGTGCCTTTGCATTTGGAGCATAAATGTTCAGGATTGAGAGTTCTTCTTGGTGTGTTTTTCCTTTGACCAGCAGGAAGTGTCCCTCCGTGTCTCTTTTGATGACTTTAGGTTGATAGTCAATTTTATCTGATATTAGAATGGCTACTCCGGCTTGTTCTCTGAGACCATTTGCTTGTAAAATTGTCTTCCAGCCTTTTTCTCCAAGGTAGCGTTTGTCTTTGGCACTGAAGTGTGTTTCCTGTATGCAGCAAAATGTAGGATCCTGTTTACATATCCAGTCTGTTAGTCTATATCTTTTTATTGAAGAATTGAGTCCATTGATGGTAAGAGATATTAAGGAATAGTGATTATTATTTCCTGTCATTTTTGATGTTATCTTTTATATTTGATTGGTTATCATCTTTTAGGTTTGATGAAAGAAGGTTACTATCTTGCTTTTTCCAGGGTGAAGTTTCTCTCCTTGTATTGGTGTTTTCCTCCTATTATTCTTTGTAGGGCTGGGTTTGTAGATACATATTGGGTAAACTTGATTTTTTCATGGAATATCTTAGTTTCTCCATCTATGGTGATTGAGAGCTTTGCTGGGTATAGTAGTTTTGGTTGGCATTTGTGTTCTCTTAGAGTCTGCATAAGATCTGCCCAGGATCTTCTAGCTTTCATAGTCTCAGGTGAAAAGTCAGGTGTGATTCTAATAGGTCTTCCTTTATATGTTACTTGGCCTTTTTCTCTTACTGCCTTTAATATTCTTTCTTTGTTTAGTACATTTGGGGTTTTGATTATTATGTGACGGGAGGTATTTCTGTTCTGGTCCAGTCTGTTTGGAGTTCTGTAGGCTTCTTGTATATTCATGGGCATCTCTCTCTTTAGATTAGGGAAGTTTTCTTACATAATTTTATTGAAGATATTTGCTAGCCCTTTAAGTTGTAAATCTTCATTCTCATCTATGCCTATAATCCTTAGGTTTGCCCTTCTCATTGTGTCCTGGATTTCCTGGATGTTTTGGGTTACAATCTTTTTTCATTTTGCATTTTCTTTGACCTTTGAGTCCATGGTTTCTATGGTATCTTCAGCAGCTGAGATTCTTTCTTCTACCTCTTGTATTCTGTTGTTGATATTTGCATCTATGGTCCCTGATTGACTTAGTTATCCTGGGTTATTTGTTTTTCCATAAGAAATTAATAATTTTCCTTTCAAGATCTGTAAAGAATTTTGTTGGAATTTTTTATGAGAATTGAATTGAAACTGTAGCTTGCTTGTGGTAAGATGGCCACTTTTGCTATGCTAATCCTACCAGTCTATGAAAATGGGAGACCTTTCCATCTTCTGATATCTTCCTCAATTTCTTCAAAGCCTTGAAATTCTTATCATATGTCTTTCACTTGCTTGGTTAGAATTACACCAAGATATTTTATATTATTTGTGAAAAAATGTTGGTTACCAAATTTCTTTCTCAGTCCATTTATTGGCTACTTACTTTTAATTTGTAATTAATTTTGTATCTAGGCACTTTGCTAAAGCTGTTTATCAACTATAGGAGTTCTCAGGTAGAATTTGGGGGATTTGAATATGCTATCATATCATCTGTGTCATGCCATACTTTGACTCCATTCTTTTTAAATCTATCTTGATTTTAAGCTTGATCTCCTTTAGCTTTCTTATTGTTCTAGCTAGAACTTCAAGTACTATTTGAATAGATATGGGAAGAGTGGGCAGCCTGCTTTGTCCCTGATTTTAGTAGAATTGCTTTAAGTTTCCCTCCATTTAATTTTACTACTGGTTTGCTGTATATTGCTTATACTATCTTTAGGTATGCATCCTTTATCCCTGAAGCCTCAAAGACTTTTAACATATTAGGGTGTTGGAATTTGTCAAAGGCCTTTTCAGCATCTAATAAAAGGATCATGGGTTTTTTTGTTGTTGCTGTTCAGTTTGTTTATAAGGTCGATTACATTGATAGATTTTTCATATACTGCACCACTTCTGCATCCCTGGGATAAAGCCTATTTGATGTTGGATGATGTATTTTATGTGTTCTTGGATTCAGTTTGCAAGTGTTTTATTGAATATTTTTTTTTGTCTTTTTTTTTTATTTGATATAATTTATTTACATTTCAAATGATTTCCCCTTTTCTAGCCCCCCCCCACTCCCCGAAAGTCCCGTAAGCCCCCTTCTCTTCCCCTGTCCTCCCTCCCACCCCTTCCCAGTTCCCCGTTCTGGTTTTGCCAAATACTGTTTCACTGAGTCTTTCCAGAACCAGGGACCACTCCTGCTTTCTTCTTGTATCTCATTTGATGTGTGGATTATGTTTTGGGTATTCCAGTTTTCTAGGTTAATAACCACTTATTAGTGAGTGCATACCATGATTCACCTTTTGAGTCTGGGTTACCTCACTTAGTATGATGTTCTCTAGCTCCATCCATTTGCCTAAGAATTTCATGAATTCATTGTTTCTAATGGCTGAATAGTACTCCATTGTGTAGATATACCACATTTTTTGTATCCACTCTTCTGTTGAGGGATACCTGGGTTCTTTCCAGCATCTGGCAATTATAAATAGGGCTGCTATGAACATAGTAGAGCATGTATCCTTATTACATGGTGGGGAATCCTCTGGGTATATGCCCAGGAGTGGTATAGCAGGATCTTCTGGAAGTGAGGTGCCCAGTTTTCGGAGGAACCGCCAGACTGCTTTCCAGAGTGGTTGTACCAATTTGCAACCCCACCAGCAGTGGAGGAGTGTTCCTCTTTCTCCGCACCCTCTCCAACACCTGCTGTCTCCTGAATTTTTAATCTTAGCCATTCTGACTGGTGTAAGATGAAATCTTAGGGTTGTTTTGATTTGCATTTCCCTAATGACTAATGAAGTTGAGCATTTTTTAAGATGCTTCTCCGCCATCCGAAGTTCTTCAGGTGAGAATTCTTTGTTTAACTCTGTACCCCATTTTTTAATAGGGTTGTTCGGTTTTCTGGAGTCTAACTTCTTGAGTTCTTTATATATATTGGATATTAGCCCTCTATCTGATGTAGGATTGGTGAAGATCTTTTCCCAATTTGTTGGTTGCCGATCTGTCCTCTTGATGGTGTCCTTTGCCTTACAGAAACTCTGTAACCTTATGAGGTCCCATTTGTCAATTCTTGCTCTTAGAGCATACGCTATTGGTGTTCTGTTCAGAAACTTTCTCCCTGTACCGATGTCCTCAAGGGTCTTCCCCAGTTTCTTTTCTATTAGCTTCAGAGTGTCTGGCTTTATGTGGAGGTCCTTGATCCATTTGGATTTGAGCTTAGTACAGGGAGACAAGGATGGATCAATTCGCATTCTTCTGCATGCTGACCTCCAGTTGAACCAGCACCATTTGTTGAAAAGGCTATCTTTTTTCCATTGGATGTTTTCAGCCTCTTTGTCGAGGATCAAGTGGCCATAGGTGTGTGGGTTCATTTCTGGATCTTCAATCCTGTTCCATTGATCCTCCTGCCTGTCACTGTACCAATACCATGCAGTTTTTAACACTATTGCTCTGTAGTATTGCTTGAGGTCAGGGATACTGATTCCCCCAGATTTTCTTTTGTTGCTGAGAAGAGTTTTAGCTATCCTGGGTTTTTTGTTGTTCCAGATGAATTTGATAATTGCTCTTTCTAACTCTGTGAAGAATTGAGTTGGGATTTTGATGGGTATTGCATTGAATCTGTATAGTGCTTTAGGCAAAATGGCCATTTTAACTATATTGATTCTACCGATCCATGAGCATGGGAGGTTTTCCCATTTTTTGAGGTCTTCTTCCATTTCCTTCTTCAGAGTCTTGAAGTTCTTGCCATACAGATCTTTCGCATGTTTGGTAAGAGTCACCCCAAGATACTTTATACTGTTTGTGGCTATTGTGAAGGGGGTCATTTCCCTAATTTCTTTCTCAGCCTGCTTATCCTTTGAGTATAGGAAGGCCACTGATTTGCTTGAGTTGATTTTGTAACCTGCCACTTTGCTGAAGTTGTTTATCAGCTGTAGGAGCTCTCTAGTGGAGTTCTTTGGGTCACTTAGGTAGACGATCATGTCGTCTGCAAATAATGATAGTTTGACTTCCTCCTTTCCAATTTGTATCCCTTTGACCTCCTTATGTTGTCGAATTGCCCGAGCTAGTACCTCAAGTACAATATTGAAAAGATAAGGAGAAAGGGGGCAGCCTTGTCTGGTCCCTGATTTCAGTGGGATTGCTTCAAGTTTCTCTCCGTTTAGTTTGATGCTGGCTACCGGTTTGCTGTATATTGCTTTTACTATGTTTAGGTATGGGCCTTGAATTCCTGTTCTCTCCAAGACTTTAAGCATGAAAGGATGCTGAATTTTGTCAAATGCTTTTTCAGCATCCAATGAAATGACCATGTGGTTTTGTTCTTTGAGTTTGTTTATGTAGTGGATTGTATTGATGGATTTCCATATATTGAACCAACCCTGCATTCCCGGGATAAAGCCTACTTGATCATGGTGGATGATCGTTTTGATGTGTTCTTGGATTCGGTTGGCAAGAATTTTGTTGAGTATTTTTGCATCGATGTTCATAAGGGAAATTGGTCTGAAGTTCTCTTTCTTTGTTGGATCTTTGTGTGGCTTTGGTATCAGCGTAATTGTGGCTTCGTAGAAGGAATTGGGTAGTGTTCCTTCTGTTTCTATTTTGTGGAATAGTTTGAAGAGTATTGGTGTTAACTCTTCTTTGAAGGTCTGGTAGAATTCTGCACTGAAACCATCTGGTCCTGTGCTTTTTTTGGTTGGAAGACTTTCTATGACTCCTTCTATTTCTTTAGGCTTTATGGGACTGTTTAGATGGTCTAGTTGGTCCTGATTTAATTTTGGTATTTGGTATCTGTCAAGGAAATTGTCCATTTCCTCCAGATTCTCCAGTTGTGTTGAGTACAGGCTCTTGTAGTAGGATCTGATGATTTTTTGGATTTCCTCAGTTTCCGTTGTTATGTTTCCCTTTTCATTTCTAAGTTTGTTAATTTGGATACTTTCTCTGTGCCCTTTGGTCAGTCTGGCTAAGGGTTTATCTATCTTGTTGATTTTCTCAAAGAACCAGCTCCTAGTTTTGTTGATTTTTTGTATGGTTCTCTTTGTTTCTACTTGATTGATTTCGGCCCTGAGTTTGATGATTTCCTGCCTTCTACTCCTCCTGGGTGAAATAGCTTCTTTTTGTTCTAGGGCTTTCAGGTGTGTCATTAAGTTGGTAATGTATGCTCTCTCCATTTTCTTTTTGGAGGCACTCAGGGCTATGAGTTTTCCTCTTAGCACTGCTTTCATTGTGTCCCATAGATTTGGGTATGTTGTGTTTTCATTTTCATTGTGTTCTAAAAAGTCTTTAATTTCTTTCTTTATTTCTTCCTTGACCAAGGTGTCATTGAGTAGAGTATTGTTCAATTTCCACGTGTATGTGGGTTTTCTGTTGTTTCTGTTGCTATTGAAGACCACTTTTATTCCATAGTGATCAGATAGGAGGCATGGGATTAGTTCTATCTTTTTATATTTGTTGAGGTCTGTCTTGTGACCAATTATATGGTCGATTTTGGAGAAGGTACCATGAGGTGCTGAAAAAAAGGTATATTCTTTTGTTTTAGGATAGAATGTTCTATATATATCAGTTAAATCTAATTGGTCCAAAGCTTCAATTAGTTTCATTGTGTCCTTGTTTAGTTTCTGTTTTCCTGATCGGTCCATTGAGGAAAGTGCAGTGTTGAAGTCACCCACAATTATTGTGTTAGGTGTAATGTGTGCTTTGAGTTTTAATAAAGTTTCTTTTATGAAAGAGGGTGCCCTTGCATTTGGAGCATAGATGTTCAGGATTGAGAGTTCTTCTTGTTGTATTTTTCCTTTGACCAGCAAGAAGTGTCCCTCAGAGTCTCTTTTGATGACTTTGGGTTGAAAGTCAATTTTATCTGATATTAAAATGGCTACTCCAGCTTGTTTCCTGAGACCATTTGCTTGTAAAATTGTCTTCCAGCCTTTTACTCTAAGGTAGTGTTTGTCTTTGACCCTGAGGTGTGTTTCCTGTAAGCAGCAAAATGTAGGGTCCTGTTTACGTATCCAGTCAGTTAGTCTGTGTCTTTTTATTGGGGCATTGAGTCCATTGATGTTAAGAGATATTAAGGAATAGTGATTGTTACTTCCTATCATTTTTGACGTTATTTTTTAAATTTGATTGCTTAACTTCTTTTGGGTTTGATGAAAGGTTACTATCTTGCTTTTTTCAGGGTGGAGTTTCCCTCCTTGTATTGGTGTTGTCCTCCTATTATCCTTTTTAGGGCTGGGTTTGTGGATAGATATTGGGTGAACTTGGTTTTGTCGTGAAATATCTTAGTTTCTCCATCTATGGTGATTGAGAGTTTTGCTGGATATAGTAGTTTTGGTTGGCATTTGTGTTCTCTTAGAGTCTGCATGAGATCTGCCCAGGACCTTCTAGCCTTCATAGTCTCAGGTGAAAAGTCTGCTGTGATTCTGATAGGTCTTCCTTTATATGTTACTTGGCCTTTTTCTCTTACTGCCTTTAGTATTCTTTCTTTGTTTAGAACATTTGGTGTTTTGATTATTATGTGACGGGAAGTATTTCTGTTCTGGTCCAGTCTGTTTGGAGTTCTGTAGGCTTCTTGTATATTCATGGGCATCTCTCTCTTTAGGTTAGGGAAGTTTTCTTCCATAATTTTATTGAAGATATTTGCTGGCCCTTTAAGTTGTAAATCTTCACTCTCATCTATGCCTATAATCCTTAGGTTTGGTCTTCTCATTGTGTCCTGGATTTCCTGGATATTTTGGGTTACAAGCTTTTTGCACTTTGCATTTTCTTTAACTGTTGAGTCCATGGTTTCTATGGAATCTTCAGCATCTGAGATTCTTTCTTCTATCTCTTGTATTCTGTTGTTGATATTTGCATCTCTGTCCCCTGATTTCTTCCCAAGGCTTTCTATCTCCAAAGTTGTCTCCCTTTGAGTTTTCTTAGTTGTTTCTACTTCTGATTTTAGATCCTGGATGGTTTTGCTTAGCTCCTTCCCTTGCATGTTTGTGTTTTCCTGTAATTCTTTAAGAGATTTTTGTGTTTCCTCTTTCATGAGCTCAGCCTGTTGACCAAAGTTCTCCTGTATTTCTTTAAGAGATTTTTGTGTTTCGTCTTTCATGACCTCAGCCTGTTGAGCAAAGTTCTCCTGTATTTCTTTAAGTGTTTTTTGCATTTCCTCCTTGTTGGCTTTTGTATTCTCCTGGATTTCTTTCAATGATTTTTGTGTTTCCCTTGCAAGGGCTTCTAACTTTTGATCCATTTTCTCCTCAATGTCCTTCATGTGTTCCTGTACCAGCATCATGACCAGTGATTTTAAATCCAAATCTTGTTTTACTGGTGTGATGGGGTATCCAGGACTTGCTGGTAGAGGAGAATTTGGTTCAGATGTTGCCATATTGCCTTGATTTCTGTTAGTGACGTTTCTGCGTTTGCCTTTTGCCATCTAGCTCTCACTGGTGTTACTTGGTCTTGTCAGTGCTGGACTCACCAGTGCAAGCTGCCCCTTCCCCGTTGGCCTCTGATGCACAGCTTACACTCTGCACTGCCTATAGACAGGGTGCTGTTGTCCAGGCTGTTCAGATCCCGAAACAGGCACCTGAAGGCTCCCGCTGGGGCCCGCAGGATTTATTGGAGCACACCAACTTCTCCCAGCTGGCCGCCCGGAAGCCCCCACTAGCCTCTTGAGGGACCTGGAGATGTGGCGGCCACCCAGGCTGATCTGAAGCGGAGAGAGTTGAGCTGGGGGCTTCTGCCTGAGGCCTTGCCCCAGATTGTGTCTGTGGACCAGGTGGAACCCGTGTGCACCCCCAGGGAGCTCCGAAGGTGAATGTTGCTGTGACCTCCCCTGTGCTCCGCTCACTCCGCTGGGCAGCCGATTTCCCCAACCGGGCTGGCGCACACTAGGTTAGCCTTGTCGCCTGGGCCCTGAGTCCAGGCAAACGCCTGGGAGGCCAAGGTCCGAGCAAAGTTCCCCTAGGGCTATGTCTGTTATTTGGGTCCGCCAGGTGACCCGGATGGCGGGCGTGCGCGTCCGCGCTCCGCGAAAGCACCGGGAGAGTCTGTTGTGCTAATAACCTCCTGGGCTGGTTGACACACAGATGGCCCACCAAGCCGCCCAGTTCTTGGGGTCAGTCCTGTGCCTTTTGGGGCCTAGACCCCCGTTTTGTTAGCCTCAGGCTACGCTTGTTAGCAGTCTCTGCCCTCCCGAGCACTCTGGCTCCTGTAGGCAAAATGGCGGCGCGTGCACCGGCCGGGGCAAAAAAAAAAACTCCTGGCTGGGTTGGCGCCCCGATGGCCACTCGAACAGCCCAGGGCCTGGGTGCAGGCCAACGCCCGTCTGGCTCAGACCCCTGCGGTGTTGGGCCTAGGATTATGTTTGTGTACCTCAGTCTGACCGATCTCTGGAGCCCGGGATCAAGATGGCGGTGAGTCTCTCCTGACTGGCGGGCAGCCGAGTTCTGGTTATTGAATATTTTTGTATCAGTGTTCATAAGGGAAATTGATCTGAAGTTTTCTTTCTCTATTGAATCTTTGTATGGCTTAGGTACTAGGGTAACTATGACCTCATAAAAGGACTTTGCAATGTTCTTTCTATTTCTATTTTGTGGAATAGTTTGGAGTATTAGTTCTTCTTTGAAAGTACGGTAGAATTATGCACTAAACCATCTGGCCCTAAGCTTTTTTTGGTTGGGAGACTTTCAATGGCTGCTTCTATTTCCTTAGGGGTTATAGGGCTATTTAAATAGTTTATATAATCTTGATTTAACCTTGGTAAGTGGTATCTATCTATAAAATTGTCCATCTCATTTAGATTTTCCAATTTTGTCTAGTATAAATTTTTGAAGATATAATAATTCTTATAATTTCCTCAGTGTCTGTTGTTATGTTTCAATTTTCATCTCTGATTTTTTAAATTTGGATACTATCTCTCTGTTGTTTAGTTTGGCTAAGGATTTGTCTATCTTGTGGATTTTCTCAAAGAACTAGCTGCTGGTTTCACTGATTCTTTATATCATTCACTTGTTCCTAATTAGTTTATTTGAATCCTGAATTTGATTACCTTCTGCCATCTACTATTCTTGTGTGTGTTTGCTTCTTTTCGTTATATAGTTTTCAGGTGTACTTCTAAATTGCTAGTATGAGAACTCTCCAATTTATGAAGGCACTTAGAGCAATGAACTTTCTTCTTAGTACTTCTTTTGTTGTGGTCCATAAGTTTGTATAGGGTATGTCATAGCTTAATTTTCAGAGAATTATAGAAAGTCTTCTATTTTTCTTTACTTCTTCCCTGACCCCAGTGATCATTGAATAGAGCATTGTTCAGTTTCTATGAGTCTGTAGACTTTCTATTGTTTCTTTTGCTGTTGAAGTCTAACTTTAATCCATAATGCTCTGATAAGATTCAAGGACTTATTCCAATTTTCTTGTATCTATTGAAACTTGCACGGCCAGTTTGTTATGTTCCATGGGCTGCTGAGAAGAAGGTTCTTTTGTGTTTAGGTAAAATGTTCTGTAAATATCCATAAGGCCCATTTGAATCATAACATCTGTTAATTTCATTATTTCTGTGTTTAGTTTCTCTCTGAATAATCTGTCAATTGGTAAGAGTAGGGTGTTGAAGTCTTCTACTACTAATGTGTCGTTTAAACTTTAGTAATTTTTCTTTTAGGAATATGGACACCCTTGCATTTGGGGCATAGATGTTCAGAATTCAGATGTCCTCTTTGGATTTTCCCTTTGATGAGTATGAAATGTCCTTCCCCAACTCTTTTGATTAATTATACTTCAAAACTACTCTATTAAATATTGGAATGGCTATTCCAGCTGTGACTTTGGTCCATTTGCTTGGAAATAATTTTTTTCAGCCATTTACATTTTTAGCCCTCTATTTTTGCTACTGAAGTATGTATTTTGTATGCAGTAGAATTGTGGATCTTGTTTTCACATACATTCTGTTTATCCGCTGTCTTTTTATTGAGGAATCAGTCCATTGTTTTCTGAGAGATAGTAATGACCAATGATTGTTAATTCCTGTCATTTTAATGTTGGTGATGTGTTTGTGTTTGTGTTTGTGTTTGTGTGTGTGTGTGTGTGTGTGTGTTCATGTGTATGTATATTTTTTCTTTTGATTTTGGTGGTTAAGTATTATATGTTTTTTCTTGGGAACCTCCTTGGGTTGAAGTTTTCCTTCTAGTATATTCTGTAGGGATGGATTTGTGTATAAATGTTGTTTAAATTTTGTTTTGTTTTATATATCTTGTTTTCTCCATTTATTGTGATTGATGTTCTCCTGGATGTAGTAGTCTAGGTCAGCATCCGTGGACTTTTAGAGGCTATAAGACATCTGTCTACACTCTTCCAGCTTTCAGAGTTTTTGTCGAGAAGTAAGGTATAATTCTTACAGGTCTGCCTTCGCCTATTACTTGGCTTTTTTCCCTTTGTAGCTTTTAATAATCTGCTGTTGTTGTGTACTGCTTGTGTTTTGATTATTATGTGGTGAAATAATTTTTTTTCTGAGACAGGGTTTCTCTATGTATCTCTGGCTGTCCTGGAACTCACTCTGTAGACCAGGCTGGCCACAAACTCAGAGATCCACCTGCCTCTGTCTCCCAAGTGCTGGGATTAAAGGCAGGTGCCACCATTGCCTGGCAGGATTTTCTTCTCTGGACCAATCTAATTGGAGTTCTGTAAGCTCCTGTTATAAGCATCTCTCTCTCTCTTTTTTAGGTTGGAGAGATTTTCTTTTATGATTTTATTGAAATATTTTCTGGGCCCTGGGTCTGGTACTCTTCACATTCTTCTATTTCTATTATTCTTAGGTTTGGTCTTTTCATAGTATCCCAAATACCCTAGATGTTTTATGTTTGGAATCTTTTAAATTTAATATTTTCTTTGACTGATGTGTTGATTTTTTTTATATTGTATCTTCTACACTTTGGATTCTTTCTTCAATCTCTTATATTCTGTTAGTGCTCCTTGTGTCTGCAGTGTATGTTCTCTTCCTTGGATTTTCCATCTGAAGTTTTCCCTCAGTTTGTGTTTTCTTTATTATTTCTATTTCTATTTTCTGATCTTTAACAGTTTTATTCACCTGTTTGATTGTATTTTCTGCATTTCTTTAAGGGGTCCATTCATTTCTTCTTTAAAGGTCTCTATCATCTTTAAAAGATTGGTTTTCAGGTTATCTTTTTGTGCTTTGGCTGCGTTAGTATATCCAGAGCTGGTTATAGTGTTTTGGCTGCATTAGTATATCCAGAGCTGGTTATAGTGGAATAGCTGTGTTCTGGTAGTACCACATTGCCCTGGCCATTGTTGGTTGTGTTCGTATGCTAACCTTTAGCCACCTGCATGTCCCTGGATATTCCTGGTGTAGCAATTCTTCAGGGAGGTAGGTCTAACCTGGATTTCCTGGGATAGCAGGCCTGGTGAAGGGGGGTGAGTGGTGGCTGTGCAATGGAGCTGGGGGATAGTATGTATCTCATGGTAACTGCATGTGCTGCCCTAGGGGCCCAAGGTATGCAGGAGGATTGGGGGTGGTTTGGGTCTAACTTTGATGTTCCTAATGTACCAGGCCTCATGAACTGCTTTTTGACAGTGCAGATACCTTAGAGTCACTAATATGCCTATAAGTTACTTCACCTATACTCCTATAAATGTCCTTAATAAGCTTACTGGCTCTCTAAGCTGCACTTGCATGGAATAACTTCTTCATTCTTTTACTGATGGCCTATCTAGGGTGAACAGATGCTTATCCATGTTTTACTATGAAAAGTTACACAACTAAAGGGTGTTCACAAAGTGTTGTAGTGCTGGCCATAGTAGTTGATGGGTTCAGAACCAGAAGCATTATCTGTACTGTGTTGAAAATCAGACAGAAGCCATCTGTTCTGGATCTTGTTAAATACAAATTAAAGCTAAGAGGCTTAATTCTTCCTGATGGAAATGAGAGAAGAGCTGTTCTGTATGTGGGACAACATGGTTTCTGGCACTAACATGGACCTTTCTACCCCAGCTGTTCTGTAGTCAGCCAAACACTAACATCTGTTAAGGTTCCTTCAATTCTTTTTCATAGTAAACAACAATGTTATGGTTATTGGTTTACCCTTTTTTCTAAATCTTGAAAAATTGCTTGAAAGTGTAGAAATGGTCATACATTTTTGCTAAGTAGAGGAATATCAAAGCTCAAAAGTAAATTCTGGAAAGATCAATGTCTTAGCATAATTCCTTCTAAAGTATTCTTTGTCATAGACAACACATAGAGTTATTCTGAGGAAAAATATAATGAGGAAAATTGTGCACATACAGTTTATATAGCAGTGTGTTACCAAGTGTTATAGGAATTGTCAGAAGTGGGTTCATGGAGGCCATTATTAATATGAATAAGTATATGCTGTCACAGCCTAGCAATTTGTTTCAGTGCTTACTTTGAGTGTATGCAATAAGATCACTTTGAAATTTTTATTTAAAAAGTCACTAACCTACTTGCTGGCTGATATTCTTTACAAAAATATCTGTTCCCTCAGAAGTACGTCCTTTTCATTTTACAGGTTTCATTTAGCATAAATACTACCAAGTTTTCATTGTATTCTGTTTTGCCTCCACCATAAAATTTTCAAGGAGGTTCTACAAGAGGGGGACTTGTTTAAATATTAACAAGGACTTTATGTGTTTAGAAATTTTAGAGATAAAATTTCTCTCTGTTCTGACTCATACTATAAAGAGCTAAAATGTATAACTCATGAAAGAAAGGGGTTTCTATGAGGTTAGTCTAAAAAGCTTGAAATGAGTTTATTTTAGGAATATATAAATTTAATCTTCTAACTATATAGAAGTGCTAAATTATGAAAAGGGAAAGGCAGTACTTTAGGGTATATTTACGTTGTCCCCAGGTCCAAGTAATGGTCAATTAGAAAAAGAAAGCTGTTTTAAAGTAAAATAACAACGATAATCTAGCTTTTGGGGTCTTTATGAAGGAAACGAAGAAAAAGGTGGGGTTCCCCATTATTAATGGAGAGCAAATGGTGGTGTGGGTGAAGGGACAGGTAGATAATGAGACTGAATTAAGAGGGTAAGTTTACAGGGATGGTGTTATCTACATCCACACATGAAGACATGGAACTCATGAATGAGCTTTAGCGAGAAAAAAATGTTGGGTATTATTTTTTGAGACATGATATAAATTTATCTAAGTATTAGGTAAGGTAGGAGTTAATGAGAACAGTAGGGTGTCTGTTAAAATGAAACTTTAGGTTGAAATACTTAATTTAAAATACATACTGCTAATCCAAACTAAGACTGAAATAGGAGGAAAATTAATAACTGCTAATAAAATATGTGAAAAATCAGAAAGCAACTAGATACAGTCAGTGACCTCATTCATCACCAGCACAACCCTGGAGACTACACTGGGTAAAGTCAAAATTCAGAGCAATTGCCTTCTTGGCAGTCCTTCAAGTTAGTATCTCAAATTCCTCCAGTGTGAAATGTATACAAATGCACATTGCCTTTGATTTGTGACCAGCATCCCCTCACATACCATTGATTAGTCCTACATCCCTAGAACTTGACAGCTTTCCTAGTTAGGCCCTCCATCCTGCTTTGACAAACAGAAGAATTATTGCCTCGATTATTTACCTTTTTCTTTCCTATATAACCTCCAGAACATCCTGCTCATGTATGTGATCCCAGTAGATTTTATGGTAACTATGACATTTATTCTTTGTCTTAAGAAATACATATATATTCTTATTCTAATGTTATGATACAATTTCTGACATTCTGAAAGAAAAAGAAATTGGTTAGGGATGGCCTGACTCATGTTCTTTAAATTTTTTTCTGACAGGAATAATGAGGAAGCATGCTTAACCAGGGAGAGAAATGGGAGCATAAGTAGAGAAAGGGATAAGGGTGATATAATGAAGACTAAGGATTTTTGGAAGAGCCATATGAAAATCTACTATTGTGTGTATGTGTGTACACACACACACACACACACACACACACACACACATATATATATATATATATATATATATATATATATATATATAGTTTAATTTGAATTACCCTACACAAGTAATAATATTCTTCTAGAATCCATATGAAAAAAGAAACAAAAAAGTGTTATATGTGTAGGATACTTCCTCTCAAGTTGTTGGTAACATATATATATTATAGAGACCTACAAAACAAAAAAGGCTATTACTGTTGGTTTTGATTGCTTACTTGAACTTAATGGAAAGGAATCATTGGTGAAGACATAACATATATTGGTCACAAGACATATAGAAAGGAACTTGGTGCTGACCAGAAAACTCTCTCACTGCTGGGTATTTTTCATAGTAACAAAAGGTGCTATAACAGAAGCTGTGTGTGAAAGTGTCAACAGGTTTACCCATATGTGAAACTTGTAAAATATAGGAATTATTGGTATGAGAAGAGATGCCCAGAGATACAATAGTGGCATGAGTGCTATAGGGTAGCTGATAGGTTACTATTCTAATGTCCACTCCACAGGAGAAAACACATATCTAATACTGTAAATATGGTTAAGAATCAGTGATCGAAGAGCTCATAGGCCCCAGTGGTAAACCTACTACTATTATCCTGTTAAAATGACTTTAGAGACATGTTGACTTTTAAATTTTCATCTCTATCTATGGTTCAGTACAGTTCTCAGACTTCATTAGAGAACTTTGTTCAGTGGATGGTGGCTAATGTAGAAATCCAGAGTTGGTCAAATTTAGAGAAAAAGTATCAATGGAATATACATCCAAGGAGACATTTATATGCCTACCTCCCAAGGTTCAGGAATCATCATAGATGAGGAAAGAAAAAGACTGTATGACTTAGAGGTCAGAGAAGAGCATAAAGAAACATCTAGATATGAATGACAGGACTGGCACGCTAATTAGCTCATAGAAACTTTGCTTCCTTGCACCAGATCAGGCTGGTCAACATTTCATCATGAAGATGAATTCACAAGTTCAAAGTACTAACTGAGGGACTTTTGATGGTTGATGACTTCTGTGGGTGGAGGAGTCATGTAGGCTACAGTAGTAGATCAACCACACTCCATTGGATGGTGTAGGCCATAGGAGATCATCCACTCTCCATTGGGTATATCCAAAAGTATATGGGCAACACTAATTTGACACAATGCGTTATATAAAATGAGTAAGATATGAAGTTGGAGTGTTGTAGGGAGTCAGTTGGACATGGGATTCAGTAGGATTTGGTTGGAAAGGAGCAGAGAATAAATATCAAATCACAATTCATAATTTTCTAAAATTATAAAAATTATATTAAAATTAACTGATAATTTTCTCACAAAAACATTAGATTATCTAACATGACCCTCACCCAGTACCAGACACAAGAACATCCATTGGAGCTGTTGGTCAGGGGAGTCCAAATGACTATTCTCAAAGTATAGGTTATTGGCATTGCCCTTGGTTCCTTCTCAGAAGCTGAAGACAAGTACCTATTGTTTAAGACACCCTAAACTTTGGACCAGGGCACAAAAGATTTAAGCTAAGTTTAGCCTGAATACAAACAGACATGCTAACAGTGAAGGGAGAAATCTCATGGGTTCCAATGGCTAGACAAATAACTACAATCAACTAATGACTCCTGAGAGAAGGAGAACTTATTTGAATACCAACAGAGATGCTAACATAGAAGGGAGAAATCCCATAGGCTCTGATGACTAGACAAAAATCTATAGACAACTAAAGATTTCTGACAGAGAAAGAATTAGTCTCTTTCAGGGATGAGCATCCTATTTGGTTATCCAATAGAAAGTGGTCTACTCTTAAAACATATATACAAGTAGCACTAAATGGGTATAGTAGGTTGAATGTGTGTGTGTGTGTGTGTATGTGTGTGTGTGTGTGTGTGTGTGTGCATGCGTGTAACAATAATCATCAATGAAAAAGAAGCCATCAATTTGAGAGGAAGTAATGAAAAAGGATATGGGAGAGATTGGAGGGACAAAAGGGAAGAGAGATGTGATATAATTATATTTTAATTAAAAATTTTAATTCGCTTAAAAGATTTTGAAGTCACTTTTTAAAAATATACTCTGATTGTAGTCAACTACATATTAATTTGTCTTAGAAAAACAATTTAACAACAAAAGAAAAAGAAAGAAAATGAAGTAAGTTTTCTATGAACAACAACTCACAGGATCATTTCTGTGCTTTTTACATGGATGCTTTCTTTAGTGCCACATCGGCTTGTTTGCATTCTAACCATGTCTTTCTGTGTTGTCATTATTATTGGGACTGACTGAGGACAAGCATTTTAGCCCTACTTCAGTGTCTTACATGGAACATCTCGTTTAATTCTTAAAACAAATTCTTAAAAATAATGCATGAATATTTATCAGTATTTTATTTTTATTTTGCAGAGAGGAAAATGAGACTGTGAAATTGGGGAATTTGTGCAGAGACAAAGAGCTTTAGGAGAAAAGGCTTTAAACCTGGCCAATTTGAATTTGAAAGTGTACTCTAGATGACATATTATATAATTACATGTTGTTTGAAATACTAAAAGTTGCCTGAGAGAGAACTATATTTCATTCTCTGTTACATTTGTGTCATTTTCGTTCCAAAGAAAACTTAGTTCTTGTATCTTTCAGATAGAAGTTGTGGTGAGGTTGGCCTGAAAGATTCTTTGGTCTGTATGTACCCCATAGTTAGAATAGGCCCTCTATCCATCCATCATTTGGAAAAGCTATGGTTTAGTTAGTCATTTGTCTGTACTATGTCTGGTACAAGGCAATGGTATAATTGTGTAATTGGTAACTTCATCCTAGTTATATAGTATTTTTAGAATCACTATGTCCTGAATTGAGTTGTTATGCCATCAAAATTTCCTATGGATACAACACACCAAGGAGGAAAAGCAAACTTTCAGACAGTGCTATACAAATCAAGTTGGCTGTGGCAGACATATTGATGTACTGTTCACAATTAAATCAATACTATACACTGCAGTCCTTGAATTAGTGAACTCCATATTGCCTCTTCCACTCCCTCTGGGATTACTGTTCACAGCTTTAGCAGATAAAAATATAGAATATTAAGTTTCATTTGACTCTCAGGTAAATAGCCAAGTATTTTAAAATAAGTGTATTCTAAGAACTGCATGAGGCCAGCATATATGAAAAATAATCATTGTCCCTCTGGAATTGTTTGGGCAGCTAGTGTTCTACCTGCCAATGCAGCTGGTGAATTCTCTTACAAAGCTTTAGAATTTTCCTTTCCACAAAAAAATGTAAACCTCTCAGTTTATCTGCAGCTTACATTAAATTACATTAAATGTATCTGCTTTTTACAGTGTTGGGATCTAAAGAGCTCTGCCCCTCTGAATTGCCCCTCCACTCTATTTTTAAACCTTATTTTAAAAATGGGGCTGGGAAGACCTCTTCTTTGCTCTAATTTGTTTTCTTAGTGCTTCAAATGACCACCTTGGAGGTACAATGCAATTTTCTTTACTATCAACCTAGTTAACACTTTCAAAGTGCTCAATAATACAACATTTAAGGAGGCAGTGTTAAGGGCTACATACGGCATTTCATGAAGACTGGGTCGTATCCTGTTCAGTGAAGAAGCTGGAGGCATGATAATGAAGCTGAGTATAGGCACTGATTTTATTAAAGCCTATTTTCATTTATCTTTAATATTCCACTCATCCCTGTCCTTTTGGAACTGTTCATTGAATTTGTTCCTGTGGAAGCAATAGCCTTACCTGAAAATTCACTCTAAAGTTTTGATTATAGTCAGCAGTCTCAGCTAAGAATCCACCATTGTGGGACTGTATCTCACGGAATAGAATCTCCGAAGGTATACGGAACCAGGTATCATTTAGAGAATACTGGATTATGTTCTTTCATTCTGCAACCCTGTTGCCATATTGTAGGAAGCTCAATACCCTCAGAAATGCGCTATCATCTTTATGGAAACAACCCCATAGCCAGTACAGGAAGGTGATAAGCAAGCATAGCCCCATCTCATCAGGTCCTCTGCTCTAACCCTAAATCTAGATGGCAGGGCCTTAGTATGAACCTCAAGACAGAGTCCAGATCATCTGTAGCATTGTAATAATCTGTTCCTGTTTTGAAGGAATGTATTGTTTTGACACATTTGTAAAATGTTTGTGACATTTGTGGTATAGATCTATTTATGGGACTCTTATTCTGCCCCATTGGTCTACATGTATGTCTCTGTTGGCAATAGTATGCTGCCTTTGTCATTATAGCTTTGGGTATAAGTTAAGGCCAAGTATTATGATATTCCCAGCATTGGTCATCATGCTAAGGACTGTTTTGTCTATTTAGAATTTTTATGCTTCCACGTGAATTTCTGGATTGACTTTTTTTAGTTCTGTGTTGAATGTCATTGGGATTTTGATGGTGATTGCACTGAATCCAAAGAATGTTTTGATAATATAGCAATTTTCACAGTATTAATTCTACCAATCTGGAAATATGGGAAATCTTTTCATCATCTAGTATCATTCTTATTTCTTTTTCAGAGTCATAGAGCACTCACTGTGGAGCCTGTTCATTAAAACAAGTTTATTGTGCATCAAAGATATTCATTTAAACCCTAAACCATGCCTACATTAGAAGAAAGTAAAAAGTACACTGCAAGACAGAGGGACAGATAAGAGCTTTCTGAACAAGATCTCACTAACAGAGAAAGATGAGATTACATAAAATTAAAATGTTTCTGCACATGAAAGGAAACTGTCTGCAGAGTTAACAGACACCCACAGAATGGGGGAAAAATCTTTGCTAGCTATCTTTAAGAGAGTAGCTTAACACCTAGACTAAATGAAGAAATACAAAAATTAAATACCCAAACCTTCCAAGTCTTCCACTCAATAAACAAGCTAAGAAAATGTACTGTTTTCAACAGAAGGAACACAATGGCTTGTAAGTTCTTAAGAAGTATTCTGCATCCTTAATCATAGGTTAAACACAAATCAAACCTTTGTGAGATCCCATCTCACCCTAGTAAGAAGGGCTATCATCAAGGAGATGGCAGCAAATGGTAGTTGAAATGCTAGGAAAGAATTCTTCTTCATGTCTGGAGGGAATATAATCTACTACAGCCATTATGTAAAGCGGTATGTTTTCTCAAAAAGCTAAAATAGCTGGCCATATGATCACCCCTACTCATATACTCAGTGGACTTTGTGTTCTACCACAGGGGTACTTGTGAATCCATGTCAATTCTAGTGCCTTAACAGGGTCCCAAGTGAAGGTCACATTAACAAGGACACAGGGGGTATATAGCCAAGGTAGTCAAGGAACAGTTTATTCCAAGTTTCAACTTCTTTTAAAGACAAAGCAAAATAAAGACTTCCCATACTTTCTAGTTCTCATCAGCTCCTGTTTCCCTAGCAATAGCTTATCTTGGATCAAAGCAATCCAAGCCTCCTTGCAGACTGAGAAATCTGTTAGCAGTCTAACTCTTAGATGTTTTGTCTAATTAAACTATAAACAAAGTTATTTTCTCATGAGAAAAAGACCATAAAGGCCACTTCCTCAGACATGCAACTTACTAGGCAAAAAATGAGGATTCTTTGCTTGAGAAAGTATGCTTACTTGTCTGTCTCAGTATGCTGAGAGTCACAGAAATATCCCAGGTTGTCATGAAGCTAGAGCTGGAAGCAGTTGGCTCATTCCATTTCTATACTCATCCACACTTACTGCCCACAGAAGCAAAGAAATAAAACAAGTTTAAATCTAAACCAACAAAGAATAATGACATTGTGTTACACAATGATATATGTTACACAATGTGATATCTCAGACTCACAAAGACAAATCTCACCCCTAGCTGTGAATTCTACATAATCCAATGCCCTCTCTAGACTCTGCAGGCACCAGGCATGCCTGTAGTTCATAGACATACATGATAGCAAATCAAACACATACATTAAAAAAGTAAACAACATGAAATTAGATAACAACTACACAGTATTGTATAACGTAGTTTTAATGTTTTTAAAGTGTTGGTACAGCTTTAAAATATTTGGTGTGAGATTTGCTATCCTATGTCATTGTGAATGCATGGTACAGTGTGAGTCATCAGACTACTGCACATCTGCACTCTAAATTTACTCTTTTACTGTAGCTGAAAAAAAAAACCATTGATAACAGCTCTTTGTCCCATTCTTCCTCTGGTCTCTAGGAAACACTATTCTGCTCTCTGCTTCTATGGGGTTTCCTGTGTAATCCAGACCACTAACCACTTGGGCTGGGTTTTCTATGCTCATTAGAAGTCTTCATTTCTTGTTCCTTGCTCCAGCAAGATTATCTACTCAGTTGAAATTTGAGGTCTTCAATCTTCCAGGCCAAAGTTTCTAATCTCCATTTTCTAGTAAAATTTACCTTCAATCATGGAATTTTCACAATGGTTATTTACAGTTTTGATTTGTTGAATTAAATTCTGCTATAAAAATATTATATTATCAAATCTCATTGCATAACTACTTTGCCATGAAAAGATGTAACCATGTGTATGATTTGTTTTTTAAATAAAGTGAATCAATGCAAGATTATTTTCTATGGGTTAACTATTTTAAGTATCTCATGATTATCTTAGAAGTGATAATAATACCATTTTCCAAAACCCTTTTCCCCATAGTCTAAGAAACTGAGGCTGAATACCATTCAAAAATCACTTTTTATTTGAGGTTTCATGAATGTGGCCTGCTAAATCGAGCTGTAGTAGTAATAGCTCAAGGAGAAAAATATATGCTTCATAGCCTGTTCATCAGAGAGTGTCACTAGCTCTGAGCTTATATAATATCAGATCCAGTGGCTCGGAAATAATTAAATCTCCAAGTTGAAGCTTGTTTTTAAACTGCTTTTAATAGAGTGTACTTCTTCTGCACTAGAGGTCTCATGGAAGTCCTGACCCTATGTCCAGGTCCTGTCTGACAAATGTTTTCATGATGCTGACAGTAATCAACACATATCTCAAAATTTGTTGTCAGAGAACACTGGTCATCATATTAACTCTTAAAGACAAGAAAATTCCTATAGTTAAGACTTCAGTTTTAAGCCAGCGTAAACATATTATTAAACAAAAAGAAAATAAAGCATACTACCTACAAGCAATGTGACTCCTGTCAGCATAGAACTCATTTTGATTTTCAAAAATTTCTCTAGCACTGCAAAAAACAAAACAAAACACAAAGGCACAAAAGTTCTCAGGACCTTAGACAGTCTCAAACAGACAAGTAAGACCAGACTATACCTATACATACAAACCCAGTACAGAGGTTACACCAGCCATTGTAGATTTCTCAAATTTTGTACACATCACAACACAGGATACGGGCAGCTCCCTATATGACCCACCACTTTGCATGCTCACATGGTCCTTCAACAAAATACAGTAAACAGCTTCACAAAGAAGAAATAATCTGGAACCAAATATAAGGAAAACAAATGGTCAATCAGCACCCATTGAAGATGCCTCAGAGGAGGGAAACATTGATGACATCAGAGGCCTGTGGGATCCCTCAGCTGAATGACTTTTTGATTAAGAATGGCTCACTCTGCATTTGTTCCTACAATTTCATCAAAGGATCTGGCATAAATAATAAAAACATTGCAAAGATTATTTCTTAGCTTAAAAATATTTAGAAATTATAAATGATGGCTTAGGGATTAGAAATTGGTTTCAGTTCTGCAAATGCAGAGACATGAGAAGGAAATCGTTTCAAGTATTTTGAACTACACAGTTCATAAATTATGGCAAAATTTACCTGCGAAGAAGGATTTCACAGGATTTGTTGCTGATACCTTGTTTGGAGAAGAAGCTTCTTCAGTTGTAGGCTGTGTGGACTTAGAAAGAAAATACAGTAATTCATGTATCTTGTACAATTTGAAGTTAATGATTCAAGACAAAAATGCTAGATGGATTATCTTCCACTGAAGTTGTTGTTCAGAAGAATCTATAATGCCAAAGAGACAGATCAATTATGCTTAAATATTATAGAATCTACTGTACTTTTGTGTAAGATTAGTATTTAAAAACTAGTCTTTGTTTTTATTAGTATTTAAAAACTATCTTTTGAAATGGTTACTTTAAGTTTGGATCTTGATAAGATTATAGTTTGCTCTTAGTCTGGTTATGGACTATGGTTGGCATAAATCCCCTGAAAACCCACTACTATAGCATGAAACATGAGTATTTTCTTATTAAAGGAAGTTTTCTGAAAAAACAAAAAAAGAATGGCTCACTCAGAAACAGTTTGGCCCAGAGGAATCAAGTACATTAGCATGGGCAAGAAGTCATAGACATTTTTTTTCTCAATTTAAGCACATTCCAAACCAATCCTGCTCACTCTAAGCCTTCTCACCATGAGGATTCTGATCTGTCTGGATCCAGAGGTCGTATCAACTCTTCTTCTGTAAGTCTCTTTGGATCACAGTGCTTTATTACAGAAAAAAGAAAAGTAATTAATATATCAGGTTATCTAGTAAGTTATTTTTCACTAAAAGCAGAGGATCTTTATTCCAGATCACCGGCCTCAGACAGTTCTGATCATTTTACAAATCCCACATGTAATATACAGTGAAAATAAGATCTAATAAGAATTGGGTCCTCTCAATAAAAAATCTAATAAAGCATCCAACAACAGAAACAGATTGTCTACCTCGCAGCCAAGCCAAAGCACTGAAACATTACATTTTGATAAGGAAGAAAAATGCTATAATTTTTATTAATTAAACAAAATAAGAGTTGTTAGCTGGGAAGATGGCTCAGTCAATAAACTGATTGCTTTGCAAACATCATGACCTGAGCTTGATCTCCAGGACCCATATTCAAGTAGTTGGCTATGGTGACATGTGCTTGTAACCTCAGCTTTGGGGAGCCAGAAATGTATGAAAACATATAAATGTCTGAAAACATAAATCTGCATGCACATGTACACACACACACACACACACACACACACACACACACACACGGTGGGGAGGCTTATGAGGGAGAGGAACACATATACCCTTATAATAGCATGTAATTTTGAGATAATACACATAAAACACATTTAAAAAGTCAAGTGAAAAGAGGACAAGAAGGGACAAAATATCAAGTAAACAAAATGAGAAGAAATCAACAGTAGAAAAATGTACCTAAGATAAAATGACTCAGAAATCAACAACTACCAATGAATACGGTCTCCATTTGAAACACAAAGCTTGTCAAAACGAGTAGATGCATAAATGGTATGTTGTTTACACAGGACTGAAGTGCAGAGCAGATTTCTCAGGGTCCAACACAAGCATTAGCTGGCTCTGGTTGCCCTATCCTGTAAATTCCACTCCATGGAAGGTAGAGATGGTAGCATCAGGAGTTCAGAATCATCCTTGAACTAAAAAATTTGAAGCCAGACTGAGCTGCATGAGACCCAGCCTCAAAAACCCACAAGCAATGATTTTTGCTTTTGATGATTTTATTACTGCCTTTTGCTTTTATGAGAGATGTACATCATGCTGGCTTGGAACTCATTATGTAGCAAAGGTAGGTCTTAAAACTACTTTCCTGTTGCCTCAGCCTCCCAAATGCCTGGACAAATACAGGTTTGCACTCCTAGCTTTTATGACTTACTTATTGATAGGCATGACATCTTAGAAAAGTTGCAGTATTCTTAGTTTCCTTTTCCTATATGCAAAGCTGTCCAGACACAGTCCAGCAGTGTGATCCACATAGCTTCCCACTTTTGTTCCTTCCCTTCCTCTTAAGATAAATGCATTAGGAAAGAGTTGGTTCCACACAGATCGCTCATGTGAGCTGCAGATATATGTGAATATGCTTAATGGATGGATAATAGAATTATGATCTATTAATTGGAACAGTGAAGTATCCTGCATGAAATCTATCAAACAGCCACCATAGCTATGTTCTAATGCTAATGCATGTTTACTAATGTTTATTGCTATTGTTTACTGCATACAGGCAGTGCATTTTGGCAGCTTTCTGGATCAGATTTCATTATGTAAACATTTCAATTTTAATCAGGCAGTTATGATGGTAATGTATTCCATTAGCACTGGATATTTATTCTCTCCATCTAATCCAAAATCCTGAAAACTAATTTAGATAGATCTTTTAATAGCAAATCTGTGAAAACTGTGTACATTCATTAAATTAAGGATCACTTTGCATGCCAGCGCAACCAAATTGTGTTTTGAAATGATAGAGGATAAACAACAGATGTGTCCAATATATATTTTTTCTTCAGTTGCTAAGGCAACATTGTTCAGTCTTAACAGAATTGGGGGGGGGGACACAAAAATTAAAAGTCCAAGGAATAATTCCTTTATGCCCATGTGGCCAGTGTGTGTCTGAAACATGATAATGCCACATTATTTGTCTACATTTCATAAGTTTCATTGTTTGTAATTATTGTTAAGATCCTATTTTTTTGGTGTGCTTTTGACCCATTTTCTATCTATGTCTTTTGGTTAGTACATATTCATCCCCCTGCAGGTCATCCGACAATGGTATCAGGCTTTCTCAAGCTGATACCACCTTCAGTAGACCCTGTTCCATTTACTAAATGACCAACACGCATCCAGCCTGGCCTATTTCAGGCACTGTGTCTAAGGTCTGTTTGTGGTTTGTTTTCACTTCTGTTGAACACAAGCTTTACACATACTCTTTATACAGAGATGGAAAATACCATTTGGTAAATACTTTTATTTTTGTTGGTGTGGTGAGATTAGTATGAAACACAGGGCCACTTCAGGGAGCTTAGAAAGAAGGTTTCTGAGACGAGTGGGGACTTGGTTCTCTGACAGCGAATAACTGAACATGCCACAGGCATTTCTGGGAGTAAACTACCTCCTTTAACTCAGCATCAGCTACAGAGCTGGACAACATCAACCAATAGGGAAGCAGAGCCTAGAGGCACAGAACCTGTTGGTATGCCGTATGTCTTAGTTCTTTGAGGTTTATTTGTTTTTGCTTGCTTGGTTGGTTGGTTGGTTGATTGGTAGTTAGGATTGGTTTGGTTGGATGTTTTAGTGTGTTGGGTGACATGTAGAAAAAGGATACATGAGAATTGCTGTACAAAATTTAAAAGTTCTAAGAGTCAGTTGACTTAAAAACAACCCAGGGTTGCCAGCTCACCTGACCTGAATAGAGGAACTCTTTATCTGTTACAGATACTGAGTTTTTTGATTTTGACAAATATTTTGTTCAATTACTTTTTAAATCTGTTCATTGTATTAAAACCACTTTGAGCGTAAAGTCAATAGTTCGAGTATTTTTAGTAAGTTTTCAATTTTTAATCATAAAGTACCCTATGTTAATTTATAGATTTTCATCAATAATAAGAACAGAAAATTCTTGGTGACCTGGCGATTGTGGTACTAGTCAGTTGGGTTGGGGCCCTTTGCTTTACAGGGAGAGAATGGTAGGGAGCTGGGAGGAAGTTCAGGTGCCTGGAAGTTCTGTAACCCTCCACTTGAGGCAGTAGTGTGCATTATCAACCACAACCTGAAGTAGCAGCAATCATTATACTCTATTGTACAGTACTTGTCCAGGTCTCTGGCACTGGGAACCTTATCACCAATCTGAAAAGTATGAGAGAGATTCTCCTTCAAAGCACCACAGTGAGTGATGAAACTGCTACACATCAGTTTCCCAGTTTTTGACCGTGGCCAATGTTATAGTTCTCATATCTAGGGCTGGAGCCCTTTGTACATATCTAGACCATCAGTAAGTAAGGATTATCAGCTCTCAGGCAACTTTTACAGTTAAGGCCTTTAGGTTTTCATCTTCGGCTCTTCACAGCCCTGTTTATATCCTTCCCCTCTGTTCTCTACCATGTGTCCATCTCTGCTCCTTGAAACTATTCAGAATAAGGGACTTTGCCCTAACCATGAAGGATTTCTGTACATATAAAGGAGAGTGCTTGAACCATTAAGGCAACAGTTCCTTCTGCAAATGTGAAGCTGTATTCATACCAAACACTTCACTCCTCCTACAATGAGGGACTTCGAACCAGTATCAGTCCTTCTGTTGTGATTCTGGGAGACATGTTCCCCTCTGTTCTAAGTAGAACATTCTACAGAGATTTTTTTAGAAGCTTTTTTGAGGTTGTCATTTACTGTAACACTACATTTAGGAACTAGAGTCATGCTTTAGCAGCAAGTAGCTATGCCTGCTATGTCCTTCAAGGCATTCATAACTGTTTAAAATGACCAACAGACCAATGTCAGTAAGGTGGCCTGTTTTGCCACTTGGTTGATAGACTGTACCTCAAGACACTGAAAGCACCAAGAAAGTGCCTAATAACTTAATTAGAAAGTAAACGTTCATGCCCCCTAATAATTTAACTCATTTAAGGTAAAAAAGAAACATTGAAATTGATATTTGCAGTAAAAACATTGACAGGGGTTCAGCAGTATTTAACAATGTTTTAAATATACTCCTTTCTTTTCCAATGTGCCAGGAAAAGAGAATTTCTTTTAATCCAAGGTGTATATTTTATCTAAAACAATCTAAAAAACATATAAATGTCCATTTATATACTCGTAAGGTAAATTAACATAAACATGACCAAAAGCCACTACACAGCTAATAAAACTATATGTATCAGGTATGAGACTATTATTCTGATGTGAGAATTACAGATAGTATGTAGGCTATGACTTTATAAAGAATAAATGTGCTCTGTGGTTATTCTTTAATGTATAATTACACAGTATACCTATTGTTAATTTTTTAAATGAGAGAACTGCAGAAAAATTAATAGCTACATTTGAAGGAAGATTCTTGACAGACATGGAAGTGGGAAACTGATCATTATGTTTGCACTTACCATCTGTTCTGCTCTGAAGAAAATGTTCTCACCAGTCATATGTAATATTTTTAATTGTAATATGTTCATTTGGGAGAGGGGGAAACAGCAAGTTTCCAATGAGTTATTTAGCAAAGTTTTAAACATTGATGTTTACCTGGTTCTTTAAAATAAATAATGATGCTCACAAGGCAGGACCTGCTGTCTCATCAGTACCAACACCTAGAAACTATGTAGCATTCACGTTCTTTGAGTATGGGTCAAAGCCACACATAGTGTAATTTAATTTAAAAAAAAACAGTGAAGGATTCCGGGAAGAATCATTTAACACAATGTTCTTTATTTTTAAGGATTTTACTGATATGGATGGATGTGTCTATATTTGTGGGTGTATGATACATATGTATAGGTCCCATAGAGGACAGCAGAGGGATCTCCTGGAGCTATAGTTACAGGTGAGTGTGAGTCACCATGTGAGTGCAGGAAATTGAATCCAGTTAATCCAAAAGGGCAAGCACTGGATTCACCCATGTGACTTTTATTTTGTAAAATTTGACTTTTAGACTGCTTTCCTATTACATAGATGTATTATGTGGGTCTCATTTTCCTTGCAAGCTAACTTGAACAGCTTGATTTATTTTGCAATGTAAAATTTGCCTTGCATAGTTGCCAAATAAAAGTCGTACCATGGCTTGCTAGAATTTACAACATTTTATAGGTTATGCCAAGATTCTTTGTTTTAACTTTCTTTTAGTAATTCTTTGTGAATTTCATATCATATACCCCAGTTCCACTCCTCTCCCTGCCCCTCCATATCTGCTCTCCATCCTTGGAACCACCTTCTCTAAGCAAAACAAAATTCTCATGATGTAGTGGCAGTGTGTCATGGTGTATCACGCAATACACCCTTTTGTCTAAATAGCTTCACTTGCAAATGTTCATTGCAATGAGTTGATGGTCTGGTTCAAGGTCTCTGACTTCTGGCAAATTTTCTTTTCTTTGTAATATATCTTTTTTTCCTTGTTTAAAAATTGGATATTTTCTTTATATACATTTCAAATGTTTTCCCCTTTCCAGGTCTCCCCTTCAGAGCACCCCTACCTATCCCAAACCTCTGCCTGTACCTCTACGGGGTGCTTTCAATACTGGATCATCACCAGGACTTCTCTTGGATATTCTTTTGTTATCCAATGTCTCTACATGTCATGGAGATCCTAAAGCTTTACTTCTTCTGCAGGACCAGCCCCCACCACTCACACATTCAGACAGTTTAAAGATTGGGTAGATGCTGGGGTTGGCTAACACACAGTCTCTGAGCCTCAGTAGTTGCTGAGTTGGTCTGTTCACAAGATCTACTGAACGCAGGCCAGCTCTCCTGCTTTAACCAGGAGAGGGGCAAGGCAAGTTTCTGCCTGTGGCAGTCCCAAGGGCAAGTTCCCATATGTGGCAGCCCCAAAAGGTGGGGCTGGCTCTCCCTTCCCCACACCATCAGGGGCCAGCTCTCCTACACTTCCCCCAGAGAGTATCACTACTAGTAAGGGGCAGGACCAACCATCTCTTGCTCATGCCCTCTTCTAAGTGCTGCAGAGGGGGAGGGGTGTGAGGAGTGGGGACAGGTCTCCAGTCATCATATCCTCAGGGTCAAGTGAGGCGCTGGACCATGTCTGCTCAGCCCATGGGCATATGCAAGGCCCAATTGGGGCTATCTGCATGGCCTTTGATGGTAACATGGGCCATGGGCATGGACACAGACCTGTGCTGCTGCAGGACCACAGACCCAGATATGGACCTCAGTGGCAACACAGGCCAGGACGTACACACGGGTTCAGTTGGTACTGTGTGATATTCACATTAGGATATTCCTCACCACCCTGGTCTCCTGTTCAGCCTCTCTTCACAGCACATAAGTCACTCATCTTCTCTTCACCTTCAGTCCCTTCGCCACCCATTGCTCACTTCTTCCTCCCCCATCCCCCCACCACCCACTTTCCCATTTCCCGCCACACCCAGCCCCGTGCGGGCTGGGCTTAGCCCATAGTGTTGTCTCAGCCCTTTCTGAAAATGGCTAGTGAGGGCCCAGGAATGTCTCTTTCATAGTATTCTTAACTATATAACACTGTAATAAAGGAATAAAATCATTCACTCGAAATAAGGGGATTTTTCCAAATTTGCTTTTTTTTCAAGACAAAATCAAAACAAAGTGCAGACTTTGCTTTTTTTTTTTCTGGATTTGCCATTCTCAGAAGTCATGGATCCTATTCAAGTTGTCTGGGAAATCTTCCCCTCATCAGTCTCTTACACATCACACACACACACACACACACACACACACACATACAAACACACGCATGCATGCAAAACTCATTCACACAATGATTTCACAAAGGCAAAAACCATCATTAGTTCCTAAGACCAATGTTTAACTAGAAACACTATATGACTTTTCCAATGTAAGGATTAAAATTTGGTTAGCCATGATCTGACCATTTCAGAATTACAGATGCCCACTGTTGTGTGACAAGACTTCTCTTCAAGAGACAAAATACACAGTCTACTCTACAGTTTGACATAAAAATTCTAATGTCATTCTTCAAAGAACTAGAAAAATAATCTAAAAATCAAAATAGAAAATTCATAAGCATCTTCAAAGATCCCAAACAGCAAAAGAAATTCTCCAAGAAAAAGAAAATGCTGAAAGTGTCACAATGACTGATTTCAAGTTTTACTACAGTGCCAGAGAGGAGTGAAGCAGCATGGTCCTGGTAGAAAGCATAAAGAACAATGGAATACAATAAACAACCCAGAAATAAACCACATAACTATACTGATCAATTTATGAGAAACATTCAAAATTTACAACGGGGGGGGGGGGACACTCTTTAAGAAGTAGAAATAGGACTCCTTTGTTAGACACACACCAGGCACTGCCTATGGGGGACCTGCTAAAGGAGAAGAGTCAGAACCAAAAAAAAAAAAATAACCAGTCTTTATTTTAAATAGAAGAGAAGCCATTGAAAATCTATGAGAGGAGTGACAGGTGTCTAGAATCTCAGAGAAACAGCAGTGCAAAGCTATGAAAATAGCCACCTAGTTCCCGGGCCATGTGGGGAGAACAGATCACACTAAAGGACCACCAGGCAGCCCTGATGAGAAGACCAGAAGTCCTCGCCTTCCCCTACCCCTGTCAGGGGCAAGCCCACAGGTGTCACAGTGCCTCACATTTAGTTGCAGGTGTTACTGAGGCATCCAGTGAGATGAGGGAGCATTGAAAGCACTGGCTATAGCTAGAGGAAATTTACTGCTCTAAACCTGAGCTACCCTTGAAGCCTGGGAAGAAAGGACAGTTTTAAACCTGGAATCTGAGACTCAACATGCTGTATCCCAAGTGTGGGAGACAGCCCAGGGAGATTAGTTATGGATAACAGGAGAGCTGGACAAGATATAAAGTGCAGGTGGCGGGAGACTTACCCAGGCACTGAGGGACATATGGGGAGTTGGCAAAGCCCTCAGTGTCTGTGAGAAGACCAATCACTGAGAAAATGGAGCATAAGGTCACTGATGTATAAACCTCTGAAGCCATTAATCTGCCCTGAGGTTCACTGCCTGAGTCCAAGAACGTGAAGCTGCAGTGGACTACTTGGTATGCACTATAGCCTCTCTCTAGCCAGTGATTAACTAATGCTTAGTGGATTCTGAACCTACAAAGGGAGGCCCTCTGCCTGTTCAGATCTCAGGGCTGTGCTTGCCCTACCTCCCCAACACAAACACCTTGAATGCACTTGGGAAACCCTGTCCAATTGAATGCTACCAACTGGAAAGTCACATGAGAGGGTGAAAGAATCCACCTGGCAATAAACAAAAAGGCTTAATGCAGCCAGGATCAGCCCCTTCCTATACAAAGAGAACTGCAGGATTGAAGAGAGCAGAGACCAGCAAGTTCAGCTCCTTCTTCCCCTGCACACTCCTGGCACTCTAGTTTCCAAAATATTCCAGCACTCCTTTTCTTGCTTTTTTTTTTTTTGTTTTATTATTGCTATTTGCCTTACACTTTCTCTTTTACTTTTTCCTATAGTTTGGTAGTATTTTCACATATTAAAAACTCAGGTTTTTGTTTTTAGAACCAGTCCCAGATTCGTATAATTTTCTGTATGCTTTGTCTTTATTTGGAGGGAAGCTTTGTATTTCTTAATTTCTTTCTTTCTCCTGTTCCTCCTTTCCATTTCTGGGTTCCAATTCTTGTTTTCTATATTTACTGTATCTTAGTAGCATCTTATCAATTTGACAATTGTAACTAAATATGAACAGAACTTCCGTGTTCCTAACTCTTTAAACAAACATGCACACAAAAGGCCAGATTACTTCTAATATGAGAATGATGCATGACTTCTATATCCATATTCATCTTTAGATAGGTGATCCAAACTCAAAGTTAACAAGGAATTCATAGAGAAACTAAACCATAAATCAGATGAGCTTGACAAACAGTGACAAAACATTTCATATAGCAGCTGTGTAATACATGCTCTCCTCTGCAAACCAAGGACTCTAAAACAGACCATGGGCCACAGACCAAATCTTAAACATTCAAAAACTTGAAATAATGCATCTATCTTATCAGATTATAGTGAAACCAAACTGAAAATCATTGGACAGATAAACCACAGGCATTAAATGCTGGAAGACTAAAGAATGCACATCTGAAGGTATGCTGTATCATTGTAGGAATGAAGGAAACAGTAATTCTAAGAGTCAAACTAAGATGTAAAGGACAACTTCCCAGAATCTCTGAGATGTAACTGAGGTTGAATGAACAGAAAGTTTACAGCCAAGAATGCTTACATTAAAAGTCAGGAGACATCTAACATTACACCTCTGCATCTTGCCTTGGCAGTGTAGGTCACAAAAACATAGCAAAGGGCATTAGGAAAGTAGAAATCAAAGGTAAATATCTCATGGTGCTTCTCTAGCGAAAATGGTGAAAAACACTAAAACCAACCAGCATGCCTAGTACACTTACTCTTTCTTGGCCAACACCAAAATGAAAAGCTAGGCTGCGGCCACCTGGCACTATAGTTCCTGCATGTAAACAGTTGCAGGTGTGCCCTGGACCTATGCCACCACCTATGGTGCCACAGTCAAACTGGTCATCAGGCAGCTAAAGGAACTGAAAGACAACTGGTTAAGACATCCTGCAATTAACTTATGAAAAGATAAAATAAGAAGGTCTCCAATACATAATTTAAGGTTGTACTTCCAGTGCAGGAATGTAAATTATACTAGTCACCATGGAAATTTTCATAAGGTTTCCTCAGAACCAAAACAGAATCACATATGACCTAGCTCTACCACACTCAGTGTGAACCTGAAGCCTGCTATCGAGATATCATTACAAACACATTGACTAAGACACTACTAACACTACTCAAAGTGCGGGGGATTGGTTCTAATGTTTTGTCTTAATTCAGCTCCCAAAACCCACACTTCTAGACTCTGAGGGTCCCTGCCCCCACCTGGCCTTAATTGGCAATAAAGAATTGTCCTACAGCCAGTGGTTGGGAAAGGAGACAGAGGTGGAACTTTTAGATTACCAGGGAAAGGGATCAAGGGGAAAGAAGAACAGACAGAATCGCCAAGACAGGGGAGCAGAGAGATCAAACTTAAGGTCTCACAAACACGTTAGAATCAGGGTGCTCCCCTGACTGGGTTTGGGGCAGGAAAGATAAACTATAGATCTAGAAAGTGTTAACTAAGGATTACCTGTGGGGACTGTATGCTAGCCGCAGAGGTTCAGGAAGTGTCCAATCATTGAGCTAGTTAGGTATATTAAAAATTAAGCTGACTTTTGTGTGTGTGTGTGTGTGTGTGTGTGTGTGTGTATGTGTTTCATTTGCCAATCCCGAAGGCTCTGGCAGGTAGCTAGAAGCTTGATCACCCTACAGGAGCTCTAAGCAGAGTAATTATTTACTGCTAGAGTCAAGTCATGGAATGATACTCAGTGCTTGTCAAGCTTGATTTTATATATATATATATAAAATATGTATACTATATTTATAAATTAATATATAACAGTATATTAATGTTTATGTGTAATATGCTATGTATAGTATATAATATTAATAGTTAATAATTATATATGTTGTGCTATATTTTATATTAATAATTATATATTATATATTGTGTATAGTGTACATATTACACATTGTGCATTACACATTATACATTATGTATTATGCATTACATAGTATATATGATAATATAGTATAAAATATATAATATGTAATACATTACCTTATTTTAAATTTATTTTTAAGCTATCATATACTATATGTTACTTCATATATAATATTCTATGTACATATAATACTATATATTACATGTATACTATAATATAATTCAGCCAACCATTAAAAAAATACATGCCTTATGCTGGAAAATAGAAAAACTCGAAATAGGCATTCCAAATAAAATAAATGAGTCTCCAAAAAACAAGTATCTAATTTTCTCATACATGGGAAACATTTTTAAATGACTTGAAAATGAAAAGAGATGATTTAAGAACTAAGAATGAGACAAGTGGGGGAAGAGGAGGTAAAAAGGGAGGCTCTTGGGGGCAGAATTAGCTCAATCAAAATATCTTGCATGTGTGTGTAAAAACGCCATAATGAAACCTGTTATTAGTTGGTAGCATGGCTACCAACTACTCAAAATAACCTTAAATTATAGAGTGCCAAAATAAGTGTATCGTAAACATAATAGAGTTTATAGACTACCGTAGGAGAGTAACAAGAACACCATGAACAATATTTGTATAGAGTACGAAGGGCCAGCGTGGATGGCTCAGCAGGTGAGATACTTTTACTTGTAGTCTGATGACCTAACTTTACTTCCATGTGTTCACATGATGGAGGGGAGAACCAACTCCCTAGAGTTGTCCATTGGCCCTCATAACTGATTACTTTGGGTCTGCATATTTTAAACAGTTCCTCTTTTCCAGCCAGAGCTGCTTTTAAATCTTACATCAATAAACAGGAAAACCACAGAAAACCTGAGGCTGAAAGCTGCCACAGTTAAGCCCTTGTAAGCACACTTCCAAGGACCATGAGATGGATGCCAGGCCTCTGCATACGCCTGCTGAGGCCAGTCCTCTCCATCAGGGGAAGCTCTGCTTCCCCACAGCTGGCAAGGCATGACGTCAATGATGCTGTCCTCCACCAGTTTCCTTCCTCTTCACAGAAGACAGAGTGAGCATGCCACCAGCTGCTTCTTTAGATTTCTTTTTGGTGGTTTGCTTTTGCTTTTGTATGTGTTTGGCTTATAAAGGTAATCCAAATATTGTTAATAACTTCATGAATTTATGTTTTTATCCAACCTTCCACAGAAATCTCTGCTCCTGTGTGACAGGCTTTGAGTTTTTTAAGGAACTATGATGCCCAGCACCTCTCTCCTGGTCCACACTGTGTCCAGGACTCACAAGACTTGCTCCTTCTCCTCTTGCTCTCCAGCTCGATCACTCAATCCAGGGTGACTGTGACCTTCGCTTTTCCATCAGACTCAACAGTGATCGCACTTACTTCCCTCAACTCCCACTGTGTGATAGGCAGGTGCTTTATTAAGTCCTTAAATACTTGCCCACAATTTCATATCTTAGTTTTGTCTTTTTGCCATATATGAATGCATGTCTTCACCATTTAATGAACTACCATAAATGTTAATTTAAACCACAGATAGACTAATAAAAAATTTACAATTTGGTGAATTTCAACATGTTTATACCTTATTACAGAACACAGTCTGTCTGTAAAAACATCCATCCCAAAGTATAAAAAAAAAAGAAAAAAAGGTGATGATGATTTAACAATAAGAGATACTGAGAGAGAGAGAGAGAGAGAGAGAGAGAGAGAGAGAGAGAGAGAGAGAGAGAGAGAGAGAGAGTCATGTTGAGACATTTAAGGGACAATCCTGACTTACACCTCCAGAGAGAGTAGGATTGAAACATCATTAGATCAGTGTCATATAGGTCCAAGTTAGCAGTAAGACTTTAATGCGAAAATGTTTTTAAATAAGCTATTAGGCACTGGGAAATTTTGACTCATTAAATAATAGCTATTAGATATGCTCCTGGTGCCCTGGGTTCCTTGAGCTAAAACCTATGCTGGCTAGTTTTATGTCAACTTGACACACACTATAGTTATTTGAAAAAAGGGTTTGAGAAAATGTGTCTATCAGATTAACTGTGGGAAAACTTGTTGTTCATTTCCTTGATTAATAAATGTGGGAGGATTGGTCATTTTAAGGGTGGTGTCACCTCTTGACTGGTAGTCCTGGGTGCAGACTGAGCAAGCCAGGACTGAGTACATCAGAAAGCAGCAGTCCTCCATGCCCCTACATCAAATCTTACTTTCAGATTCTTGCTTTGTGTTCCTCCCCTTACTTCCCTGAATGATGAACTGACTAAAAATTGTAAGATGAAATAAACCTCTCCCCACCAAAAAAAAAGTTTTAAAAGCTACTTTTTTGATCATTGTACTTTTCATTTTCTCTCATGGTGGAATAAGAAAATGATAACACAATGTTGTAGATTTTGAGACCCACATAAGTGCCACAAAAGATCAGCTTATCAAAGACAGGGAAGAGTCATCTCTCCCCATAATGTATCCTCTACCCTGACTCCAGTCACCTCTTCGTTTAATGATCTAATTTCCCCCATCTCTCTTTATGACACTCTACTCTACTTCACCTTCCTTGGAAGATCCACTACTACTTCTTGTTCCCTTGATAGCTACCTAACTTCCATGGATATTCTAAATGAAGCACATACATCCCAAGATAAAAACTAACTTCTCTATATAAAAGAAAGCATGCAGTTCTTTGTTCTGAGTCCGTTACCTCTCACCCAGGATGATCTTTTCTATTCCCATTCATTTACCTGAAAAATGTCTTCACTTTATTTTTCTTAACTGCTGGATAATTTTTCATTATCTAAATGTACCACATTTGCATTATCCATTCATCAGTTGATAAGTGAACATCTAAGCTATTTCCAAGTTTTGGCTATTATGAATAGAACAGCAATGAATATTGATAAGCAGACTCCTCTGTAGTGAGATAAAGAGTCCTTTGGGTGTCTATTTAAGAGAGATGTTGTTAAATCTTGTGATAGACCTATTTTCAGCTTTTAGAGACACATCCACTGTTATTGCCACAGCAAAGGTACCAGTTTGCACACCCACCAGCAGTGAATGTGTATCCCCTTTCCCTGAGTTTTTAAAGGCATTTGCTTCATTTGGTTTTTTTTTTTTAAATTGGCCATTTTGACTTGGCTAAGATGAAATCTCAAATGAGTTTTAATTTCCACTCCTCTGACACCTAAGAACAGACTAGAAGAAAATATACTATAATGTCCCCACTAAATGGATGTGGCAGTGAAATAACTCTTAATGAAAAATTGCTATTGCACTACTCAGGTTTCATCAGAGAAGCTTCTTCTTGCAGTAGATGGCAATTATCAAAGATCTCTACAACCAGATAATGTGTAGAGAATGAGAAGTTTGGAGTACCTGTCCTATTGTTTACCAGACTGCTGCCCTCAAGGCTCATAGGTCTACACTGAAGAGAAGGCAGAGAATGTGAGAGCCTGAAGCAGTGGACAACATCCAGGAAGCAGCATTCTCCAGGCACAATAGGAGTCATGGATGTATGGACACACAGAGCCCCTGACAGCGGGCACACAACCTGAACAAGTTCAAGTCAAACAAAATTGCCTCACAAAAAAAGAAGTGGACATTAATTCCCATCTCTAGCCTGGAAGCTGTTTGCAACTGTTACCTGCTCAGAGAGAGAAATATCAGTTGTCTTCAGTGGAGCTGATACTATGAACCACACTTCAGGGCAGTCTTCGTGTTCAGAAGTAATCATTGAAGAGAAATCAGACTCTCTGTCTCTGTCTCTGTCTCTCTCTGTCTCTCTGTCTCTCTGTCTCTCTCTCTGTCTCTCTCTCTGTCTCTCTCTCTGTCTCTCTCTCTGTCTCTCTCTCTCTCTCTCTCTCTCTGTGTGTGTGTGTGTGTGTGTGTGTGTGAATTGTTTTGTTTTCAAAGTGAGAAAGCAAATGAACTTGGGTGGGCAAAGACAAGGATCATGAAGTATGAGAAAAAGAAAGAATATGAACAAAATATATTGTATGAATTTCTCAAATATAAGAAAAATGTGAAAAAAAGCAGAAATAGGATGGAGAGAGAAGGGTCACATATGCTGTGGAAAAAATGGGGGATTAGGGCAACAGCTGTTTGTCCTATTACTTTGGGGGTCAATGACTGTTGGGATTCTTGAACTGAGAGGAGAGCGTGCCTGTCTCACAGCTATCACTTGCATGGAAGACAACATGCTGTCTGTGTAAGAAGTTAGACTTCTGTAGACTGTGGAACGAAAGCATCCATTAAACTTTGGTCCCCCAAGAAGTTTCTGTTTCTGTTAAAAATTTCAGTTTCATAAAACATTATACCTTGTATCTATAACTAAGTGAAGTTTGTTTACTTATATAAATCCATATAGACATTAATCAAGTAAGACCTCTTCCACAGCATTGCTAATTTTTGTTTTGTGGAAACTTGGATTCCTAAATTTCTAACAACTTAAATGCCAGTTTGTCCATTGCTCTCTAATCTGATGAAAGACTATAAAAGTCCTAATACATTTTAGTGTCATTATGATCTATTTTAATTTTCTTTATTCACTCAGCTATAAAAATAACTGATCTGTCTGGCAAGACACAGATATAAAAATAAAGAAATTGATAAATATAGTGTGGATATGAAAATATCTGGCAGTGGACTTAATGGAAATGTAGTATCTATACCTGTTATTTTCTTTTCAACAATGAATTTTTTGTGCATGAGGGTACCCCGTAAAGAAAATGTGTGTATTCTTCTTAATCATATGAGAGAAAAAAAAAGAGGAAAAATGGAGAACAACTCAAAAAGGGAAAAATTGATGAGTTTGGGCAGAGGTGAGGATAATTTTATAAACCAAATGATACATTCCCAGATAAAGTGTTTGCAGGCAATTTGCAAAGCTAACTAGAGATTTTCCTACTTTGCACTACAGTGTAGCAAAATGTTCCGTCAAAATACCTGCAGCAGTTTTCGAGTTGTTTTTCTTTATGTTTGGAACCAAGAAAATGTGTGAATTATATTGACTAGGTCTTCTCCGTGTGATGTGAAGGCAACACTCAAGCTTTGTGAAATGGAATCATTTCTTTCAGGTCTTTACCTTCTCTTGGACTCAGTTTCCTCATAAAAGCCATATCTTATCAGATAATTATGAACACACAAACACACACACACTCACACACACACATGAGAGAGAGACAGAGAGAGAGAGAGAGAGAGAGAGAGAGAGAGAAATGCTTATAATCTCTAAAGTACACAAATGTGAATGTGTGCTATTATTTAATTGGCTTCTCACATAACCAAAAGGTTTATTTCTGATTCACTTAAAAAAAGATTAGATCCATATGTATACACACCTACGCACACAGCTGAGCTGAGGCCTGCAGACAAGGTTTTAATATAGTACAGAACAAAGCTCCTGACAGCAGAAGCTCCTAGGCTCTCTGTAATGAGTTACCAAAGTCCCCCAGATTTGGGGACACAATGTCTAAGTGCACAGATGAAAAGCCACAGAGTACAGTGAGGGGTACAGAGAAGCAAAAGCTGTGCTCCTCTTAAAGACTATTAAGTTCCATTTTTAAGGTGGTGTGCTGGTAAACACAAAATGTACTGCCTCTACCAGTGTGTGCTGACATACGGAGAAAAGATAATTGAAGGCTTAATACAATAGATGACTAATTGCAATGGAATTTCAGTGAAGGACCTGGGGGTAAGTGGGGATATGCATAAGTCCATGAATAAAAATGTTCCACGGAAGACTGAGTGAATTCTGGACAGAGGAAAGAGAGCCACATACAGGGCATGAGGTGAATGAAGTTTTGCTGAGGGCCATCTTTTCTTACCAAACTAAAACAGTGTTCAGGATGAAGATGTAGTATAGTGGGAAGATGGATCATAACTCTAAACAGGACAAAAAATAAACCCCAGAATTTAGAACCATGAATAAATTGTGTTAGAATATATAACATCATCACATATTCCTCCAAAAAAGATTTTAGTTAGAATTATGATAATACAAACTTAACCAAATTAAAAATAATATAACCAAGTAAATACAGTGGACACAAAATTACAGAATGAAACAAACAGAGCAACACTTGAGTGCAGTTTATTTCAGCTAACAACATAGCACTAATCACCTCTCCAATATTGGTAAAATTGTAAACTATAGTGAAGTGAAAAAGAAAGGGTCAGAGGAACAAATTTTCTAGACATCTTGTGTTAACTGCCATTCCTTGGAGTTATGGTAATCCATCCTGATATTTGTCAATAATGCTTGAACTATACTTATAAGTCTTAAATCCTAGTCAGCTGATAACTCAGGAGCACATTCTCATCAGAGGCATGAAAGAATTTTGTCTGGAGAAAGGTATTTGATTTGATGTCAAGACTACATCAAAATCACATCTGCAATGTTAAATTGGTATTTCTGATGGTCTAAGTAGATTTACAAGTTCTCTGTATTCCAGTGTTTTACTAGTTCCCCACGGCTTCTTGAGGCTTCCTTTATGAAGTTTGTCACTTTTGGTTTGTAAAAAAAAAAAAAATGAATTTTCTTTACTGTTCAAGAAATGAGAAGGCTGAAATGAAAGCACCAATAGTGTCATGCACTCTTACAAATTCTCTGTTGTTTCTAGGAAAGAATCTATCCAGTGTTTCCATCAGTTCTCAGCTTTCCTTAGCCTTAGATATTAGTTATAAAACTCTAGTCTACTCTGAAATGTTAGATGGAGGAGGGGGGAGGAGCAGGAAAAGGAGGACCTGACAAGTTTTTGAAGCCTCAAAACCTGCCCCAAGTGACAAAACTCATCTAACAAGGCCATGCCTGTTAATCCTTCCTAAACTGTTCCACCAACTGGGTACCAAATATTCAAATATATGAGTCCATAGAGAACATTCTCATTCACATCACCACAGTCCTCTCCCTGGCCCCACAGTCATGTAGCTATATCATAACACAAATGCTTTCAATTTTTGAAGTGCTTTCAGTCCAATTTCAAATATCCCCATAATTCTTTACAGTCTCAATACTGTTTAAAAGTCCAAAGGTTCTTCTCAGATTCAAGGAACTGTAACCTACTGTGAAATCAAAATCAAGCCATATACTTCCAATATACAATGGCAGAAATCATATACAACAATTTCAGGTGAGAAAAGAGGAGGACAATATTGAGGAGACAATAGTGAGAAGTATTGGATCAAAGCAAAACTGAAACCCAGCACATGCCAAATCCTCACTTAAATGGCCCGTTGGATTTCCTGGTCCTTCCAGCTTTATAGATTGCGATTCATTTCTTTCTGACCGTTTTTGTACCTCACCTGCATCTGTCCTTGGTAGGTATCACATGGTTCTGGAATCCCCAACATCTTTGGGACTCCAACACAATACAAGATTCACCTTCACAGCTTCACACAATGGCAAATCCAAGTCTCCATGTAGGGACTCCTCTTCCTGGCATCCATGGCTTTCCTTAGGAGGCATTCACAGCTCCTTTACTGCTATATACTTGACTTTAAAGCCAAGTTGACTTTAAATTGACTTTAAATTCTGTGGCTGAACCTGTCACATTCTTCTTCTTGCTTGAGTTGAAATCTAGCCCTCTCCAGGAATTACATTTGCATAAACCTTGATTGAGCTGTTATGGCACAGCCATAACCTTCTTATCTCTGAAGCACTGTCCAGAATGAGCTTTGCCTTTGCACAAATGGGAAGCTTAGCTGTGGTGTTATCTAGATCTGAGAACGTCACTCCCTTTATTTCATTTTGAATTGAGTTTTTATTATTTCCTTAAAGAAAGGACTTGGCTCTAACATATATTTGCAGGATGTCATTTTTACCCCAAACTGTACATTTTGTATTTCTCTTCATCTTGCTTGCTACTTTTTATTATAGATCTACATAAGAATTATCATTAATAGCCATATCACAGAGTTAACCATTAGGCTATCTTGAAATCTCCTCTGCTAATGACATTAGTTCAAACCTTGTCAATGTAATCTCTAACAAAATTTTTGGACAAGGGCAGAAAGCAACCACATTTATTGCCAACATATCACATAAATGGTCTCTATTATTCTTCTCCTCTGAAAGCTCTTGGGCTGGGCTATCACAGTCCATATTGCTCTCCACATTGCTGCCTTCTAAGCTCCTAGTAGAACTACACATTAAGCCCTGCTTACAGAGTTCAACCACTCCTACAGTCAAAAGCCCCAAGGTTGTTCAGATTCCTCCCCCTAAACAATGTAGCCAGGCCTTTCACAAAAATTCCTCAGGCCATGGTATCAATTTCTGTCATCCCAACTCTCTTATATATGAATTCTTATAAAATAAATATCAGGTTACATACTACCAACACATAATGGCACAGACTAAATGCTCTCACTCTGAAAAGGAGGAATCTGAGAATACCAAGAGATTTTTAGAACCAAGAAAAAAACACAATCAAGCAAGGCAAATGCGAAATCCTGCAGGTAGCTCTATATCCAGCATTTGGAGCACATAATATAACCAACTGGACTCCTAAAGTCTTTGATAGCCCAATTCCTTCAGCCCTGAAGCCTGTGATATACACACCTTTCTCTTAAATGGAACCATTCCATAACCATAGCCTTCCTTGATAGATGATGTCTCATGGTCCTGCCATCTACAATATTCTGGGGCCCCCACTGCAAATTAGGCCCTACTTTCACACTTTCCTGCAGTGGACTTTCGGGATCTCTTTGCAGGACCACCAATCTGGTCACACATTTCCTGTCCTTAGACTTTATGCAAGACTCCTTCAGTCTTCTGTCCTTCACATCTACTAAATCAGTACTACATGGGCAATGTTGTCATGTTCTGTTGCTTTTTAAAGATGTTCCTTTGTCCACTTGGACCACAGTTGTGATGGTTTTTATGTTTGGCCCAGGGAGTGGTACCATTAGGTGGTATAGACTTGTTGGAGTAGGTATGTTACTGTGGGCATAGTCTTAAAACCCTCATCCTAGCTGTCTGGAAGTCAGACTTCCACTAGCAGCCTTCAGATGAAGATGTAAAACTCTCAGCTCTGCCTGCACCATGCCTGCCTAGATACTGCCATGCTCCCACCTTAATGATACCTCTGAACCTGTAAGCCAGCCCTAATTAAATGTTGTCCTTTATAAGACTTGTCTTGGTCATAGTGTCTTCTCACAGCAATAAAACCCTAACTAGTACAACAAACAGTCTCTGTGTCCTGACCTTGGGGAAATATGTTCCTAAGTTTCTAAGAAGCAGAGACTGTTTCAGGATAGGAGTTCTTCAAAAAAAAAAGTCTTCAGAAGATGAACCCTCTAAAAGGTAGGGATTTGCTATGAGTACATTTTTCCTGTTTTCTCGGTATATCATATAAGATTAAAGTTGAATTGAGTTAGAGGACTTAGCCAGTGCCCACTAGTAGGCCATCAGTATGAAGAGAAATAGCTCCATAAGGGATTTTGTCTGAGTACTACCACGTGAGGATAGTAAAAGTTCCTTGTTTTTATTTTTCTAACAGCAATAAAGCTACACTGTCAAACCAATGGCTATTAAGATCATTTTTCTTCATTTTAAATATATATAAGACCTAAGGCTATTAGAGTCATATCTCTTATATATATATATATATTCAGAAAAGTAGCCGACTCACATACTCAAGCAGTACAAGATGGGGTACATTGACCTTAAGAACAATCATATTTGGCAATCCTTATTTCATCCCCCATGAACATATATTTGAGTCTTTCTATATCAATATAGCCTGTATCACATTTTTTTCTCCACTCAACTACTACCAAAACTTCCCCAACAAGTTTAATTTCTTACTATATTTTCAACACTTATCCTTAACTCCACAGAAAAGTATAGCTCCCAAAACTCCTTAAGGATACGGAGTGGAGGCTGGAACCAGTGGATCAAACAAAGCCCCAACTGGACATCTCCCATCACCAAATTAAGGATCCAGTACTGGGAATGGGTCACATCTAATCAAGTTGTTATTCAAAGGGGTCCAATGAGAATCCCTAAACACCCTAGGCTATTGCCAAGGCTATTCATTTCTCTATACTCATGACAGTAAGGCCTTACTACTGAAGACAATACCTATGCAACTCATTGAAAACAGAGAAGACAAAATGGTCTCTAACTAAAGCCTTCACCCCTATGTAATAATTTTCATGATATTGGAAGATACTTTGCACACTCCCAAAGGAGAAAAGTAAACGGCAACCTATCTACAAAACCTTTGATCTACAAAGGTGACCAGCCTACACGATACCCTGGTGTATTAGTGGTATAAAGCTTGTGGGAGCAACCAATTCAGATTCAATTTGACTTAAAACCCCACTCCATGTGGTGGAACCCATGCCTGGCAGTGACTGAGTAGGCCAGAACCTGAGACTACATAGTTTAGGGACCTACTAAAAAAATCAAATACTACTATTCTGCTAAAGGAACATAGCAATAAAATGACTCCTGATGACATCCTGATGCTCAACGATCAATGTATTGCTCAGCCAACATCAAGAAGCTTTCCTCCTGGAGCAGATGGGCTCAGATACAGAGATTCACAGACAGACAGTGTGCAGGGAGCTGAGAAAGCATGAAATACTCATCCCTAAATGTAATGGCTCCATTAAATCCCTACCTTCAGGGCACAGGAGGCTATGTTGTAGAAGAGGAGGAAAAAGAGATATAAAACTAGAGGGGATGGAAGATAGCAAGGCCTTCTTAACACAGCAGGACCAATGCACCCATGAATTCAGAGAGACTGTGGCAGCAAGCACAGGGCCTACACATGTCTACATCGGATGAAGTCTTAGAGGCTAGAGGAGAGATAGACACAAGTCCCTATCCATAACCTACTATCTAACTCTAATAGATAACCACGTGCAAAAGAAATTTTAGTTTTCTCCAAGGAAGTCTCACTGGGAAAATAAACTAAACTTAAGGGTAGGCCCCATGCCTAGC